>NC_138826.1:50164836-51364836 GCF_965183815.1 Platalea leucorodia | reverse complement strand
GTGTTTAGGTGATGTACTCTGTGTGGAAAGTTTCTTACTGATGGCAAACAGAGGGGATATGAGCATGAGAGGCGTGCATGTAGCTGTGGGTATGCCCACTGCTGCAGCATGCCAGTGGAAGATGAAGGCACTGGAAAATGGCAGACCTGCAGATTTTCTCCCCAACTTGTTCTATACCTAAGATGAATTGGATTTTGCTTTGGGTTTTGGTTGGTTGCTTGGTTGGGTTTGTTGGGTTTTTTACCATTCATCTTGCAAACTGAGACTAGCAGCACTATTGTCTGATTTACACAAACATTTAATGAAAAAATTACATTAATTTTTCCTTGTACTACTCTGTTGTCCAAATATTGCAACTATTCAACAAGTTAAAAAGGATAAAGAGGTGGAAGTAATTTTTATAGGACGATTTTGTGAGAGTCTCTGGATGGCGTAAGCACCGCAGTCAGTGCTTCGCTGGGCTGGGCAGCACTGGGTGTCAGCATAGGAGCAGGTGTGTGTTTGTGTACAGCACGTAGTCAAACAGGCCTCAGATGAAGCCCATTACTACTCTTACAACAGAAATATTAAATAAAACCAACAATAATAAAATATGAAGAACATTTTAGAAATAACTGTAATAGCATCTGCTACATAATCAACATTACAAAAATTGAATATTTTTCAAACTGTTGATTTTTTTTAATCACATAGTTTTTATCATTAATGAGCTATTTTGCAAGGGTCTCTTTGAATATTTATAGAATCTGAAGATCAAGATTGTATAATGTTCTGAAATCTATTAGTGCTGCTTATTTATTTAAAGAAAACATTCTTCTTACCCTTGCTAGGTCATGCCATCTGGTTCTTGCTTTGATAACAAGGTAGTAATGAGCGTGATCACAAGCTACCTCTGCATCCGTTATCATCTGTTTTTTTCTCAGAAAAGAAAAAAAATAAAATAACAACTAACTATGTTTTACATTAGTGGGCTCTTTAATCTCCACAAGTTTCCTTCCCTTTTGTTGTTCTTCACAGTAGTGGTGGGTTTGTTTCCTAGTTTCTAAGATACACATTAAAGATTGTTACTTCACATCTGTGTAAACTTAATTCTTTAAATACTGTGTTATTTCCCTAGCTGCAGGTTAGTGAAGATGTTTTAAATTTTGTAATTCCCTATTTATTTTCAAATCAGTGTTGTTCAGTTCTCCCTCAAATTCAAGAGCCAGCATGGATCTTTTATACGCATAGAAGGAAATGTTAATTATCTCAGAAACAATTATATCCTGGAGTGACTCCAGGAAGATTATCCTTGATTTACCTCAGTAACGTAGATCAAAACTATCTTTGTGAGTCACCAAGGCATGGGTAGTAAGTCTGGGGAGTAAGACCCACATTTGCAAATTCAGCCACCATTACAAGAGCCTAACTTTTGGGGGCCTGGTGCTTCTGGTTAAATCCAAGCATGCAGAGGAATATGGATGCCTCAGATTAGGATCCAGCATAGCTGTCACATGACACAGAAAGCCGACTAGATCTGTGTGCTACGCAAGGACACACCTACCTGAGAATCGAGGGGACCTTATGTCTCACCATTCTTCTCACCTGAGAAGAGCAGCCCTTCTTTTGGTGCCCAGTTCTCTTTATCTTTTCTAAGCCCTTCCAGTTAGAAAACTGAGGAAAGGCCGGTCATTTCTCTTAACATACGTGCTACATCCTAGCACCAGTTTCTCCTCCGGCTATTGCTTTGTAAGGAAATGCTGCAGACATATGTCTTCAGAGCCTGCTTCAGCTACGCTCCAGGAATACCCTCCCTGGACCAAGATTCTCAAATGAGAGGCAGAAGAATATTGGCTCTGCAGACCAGGCGAGATGTGCTAACTACGTCTGACCTACCCACTGAGTTCCTGTACCACCCATGGCACGCGCAGACCAAAACTTAGGTCCTGGAGAACTGCAACGCTGCAAACTCAGCCCCTTCTGCTCTCCTGGGGCTCCGTGCCTTGACAGCCTTTGCTGAGGCTCCGTTTGGATTTAGAAACATGAATGCCACATTAATCTGGTTTAGGTGCCTGGGAACCTTCTGAGTTTTCCCCACTCCCACTGCTTGAGAGAAGATTCCATAAGCCTAAACAACTGACCAACAAAAATAGCCTAAATACTTAGCCAGGAAAATGCAAGTGCTCTTAAGGCTTTCAATCACTGTATTTTCTTTGCTGGAATTCTGAAACAGTAATAGTATTTGAAACGAGAAAATTCTGGGGCTAAATTCAAAATGTTTCAATTTCTAGCTAAGTCCAAACTGAAACAGAAATGAGAGCGCAACAGTAATTGGTCTCCAACTCCAACTGTTAGCAAGATTCAATCATCATCAGTTTCCTTTCTTGTTTTAGACTGATGTCCTTGATTCACTCAGTTGTCCAATTCAGGAAAAAAGAAAAACAAACCGAGTAGATAAATATTACTAACATCAGAGCCAACAGTAATGCTGTAAGAGACAAATAAAAACTGGGAAATAAGCCTATGTGTATATATCACATCTTCACTGCCACAGCAGAGATGAGTTGCTGATCAGGAGCTTTTTCAGTCCTGCTGTATCTTGTCATTATTTTTACAAATTTATCTCTGTTTGCATAGTTAAACGGAGTTTCACACTGAGTTTTTAGAATGAATTTTTTAGTGCCTAAATGCTATTTATCATTAAAGTTAAGCTAAACTTTACAATTCCAGATGTTTTAAGCAGCATCACTTCTCGCAGGAAGGGAGGCTGCAGCACTCTTCTCCCTGTCCTCCACCCGCTCCACCGTGCCTCAGTGCTTCTGTGCACCTCACCTGGTCTACTCTCAGTGCCCTGGCAGCATAAAGGTCTGCAGCATGAGGCTTCAGGCTCCTGGAATGTACACTGACAGCAATATTAGTCTCAGAACTGACAGACACTGTGCCAGACAGGTAATACCCTGGCTGCTCCTCAACCCAAAATGACATCTGATTCCCGAACCACATCCCCAATTCTGCATGCTTGGAAGATGCAGCAAAGTTGTCCAGTTTGGAGGCTAGCTCAGCTCTAAGGCTCCGACCCAGGCAACAGTATATATGTTTGACCTTACAGATTTAAGCAGTCCCCAGGGTAGTTCTGGCATTTTAACCTAGTGGTGGATTCAATATCTGATTTAATGGAGACATAAATTACTGAGAACTTGGTAAAGCTACCCAACTTCAGCTTGATAAAGACATATTTTAATACTACCTTTTTTTCAATTATACCCAATACAAATTTTCACACAGCGTATTCATTTCCATAAACACGTCAGATTACTGTAGGTACTACATGACTTTTTCTTTCTTACTTGTGAGATGGCACGAGCGGAGGAGGTACCTCCTTAGATTCTTGGGTGTGGAACAGTTGACAGAATTCTTGGTAATTTAACGTGGAGTTCAGGTTCATTCCCAACAAACCAAGTAGGTGCAGGAATTCCTCATCTCTAAGATGAAGGAGAAAGCTGTCCAAGAATTGCCGAAAGTCAAGCATGTTGATGATACCGTCATGGTTACTGTCTGTTTTACGGAAGGCAGAATAGGTGTCCTAACAAGGAATATTTAACTAAATTTATTTAACACATCAACTACATGTTTTTAAACATAAATAACAAATGTTTGCTCTAGACTTGTTTTGACAACAGGCTAATATTTTAACACAGTTTGAGAATACAAAGCATTTATACTACTGCCTTACTAAACACTCGGGATAGTCCGCAGTAAACTGCAGTCTTATTGCTTTCATCTCAAGCATGTACAGAACTGAGCAAAAGTAGGGAGCATCAAAAAGCCACCCCCTTACAAATTTACAAATTAATCTCCACTTTCCATCAGTACTATACTGAGAGGTACCTCATTTCTACCCTTGCACACCCTTAGAAAACCTGTAATGAAGAGAGAATTTACAGCAATTGATCTACCAGCTGAACAGCTTCTCCTGTTAAAATAGAGGCAAAATGTTCAAACACCTTTAAAATGGTGCAGTTCTTCACAAATCTGAAGTAATGCTGATCAACACGATCAGCTTTGCTAGGGCTGTCCAAGCTGGTTTGAACAGAAGATCCCTTTCCTGAACGCTGATCTTTTCCACTTCTCCCAGGGAACAGGGATGGGATGGGATGGGATGGGATGGGATGGGATGGGATGGGATGAACTGAGCAAAAGGGTAACCACTGCAGCTTCTCTCCTTTGTAAAATGTGATCTCTCTTATTCTGTGCATATCCATGGTGGGAATTCAAGGAGTACATTCTAATGGTAATTACAGAAAATAATAAGCAAACATAGAAAAGCTGGAAAACAACTCTTGATTAAGATCACCATGTTGCAAACTTTAGGGACTAAGAACAACATCTTGAAAGATCATTCTCATGAATAGATGGACTGTTCCATGAATGAGCAGTACAGAGTTATTCTTTTCTAATTGCAGAATCTTTAATAGCTATGCTCACAAAAGGATGTGAAAAAATAACTCAGATCTTATTTTCCTGGCAGAGGCTGCAGAGCAGACAATTAGGAAAAAAAAAAGAAGTTTTTGCCTTGAAAACTGAATGTATTTGAACTGGAAGTTTCTGAGAACACAGAAGACATGAAATCCAATATAATTTTTAGAGTCGCTTTCCTGACAGCTCCTCCAAACCAACTTTAAAAACAAATGTTTGTATCAAAATAACCACCAGCTTCACTGCCAAAAGCAAACCACGGCTCAATGTATTTACCCCATAGACTTCCATCAGCTTATCATTAAGTTGATTGAGACATTCTTCAGCAGTCATGTAGTGATATTTAGCATCATTTACTCTGTGGTTTGGGCTGTTACATAACGTAGCTCCTGGCCCATTCAATCTGGCATCTGCAATAATGAAATCAAAGTATAGCAAATATTGAAAAGATGATATTAAACACATCTGATAAATAGCGCTATAATACAACATCAACAAAACAAGAAACCCTGCAATCGCATTCTTTACAGCCCAAATATGAGAAAGTCCAATAGCTGTGTGCAGTACTGGTCGTGTCCACCCAATTTACAGTAACGGCCTCAGCTGCTATAGTTTTCCTAGCACAAGGTGAAGAAGATAATCTCAACCGAAGAAAGCACAGCTGAGACAAGGTCTTTTTCTTTTGTTTTAGCCTTCTCTGGTGCCTGGTTGCTTTGAGGAAGGGAGGTATGGGACTGGAGGAGGAGAAAAGGAGCACTGTGGAAGCTGTGACTTGCTGTCATACCGCCTGTCTGTCTCAGTGAGGGAACACGGGAGCTGCAGACAGTGTCAGAGAAAGTAATTTGTTACGTCTTTGACTGTGTAGCACAACTGCTGCACGCTAGACTATCTCCCCTGGAGCAATTCTACCCTGGCTAAGCCCTCCTCCCGTTTGAACCACTGTGAGCTATTTCAGGAGATCTTCCATCAAAACACTCCTGACTTAACAGAGCATCACCCCTGAAACTATTTCGCGTGATGTTCTGTTCTGGCAAGACTCAGTCCTGCACAAACAGCAGCTTCATATTGTCACAAGTTTATTATCCCACAGCCCAGCAGCATCAGGAAAGGGCATCAGCCAGCTTCCCAGCAGGGCACCCATGTACTTCCAGTCCTGAAGGGCTAGGGTACTTTTAGGCCATAGAAAAGCTATTTTGGTCACCGTTCCAGATCTGATTCCTTCTGCTCATTGTGCAGTGATGCTCTAGGAACCTATTTTGCCTTGTTTCTGGGGAAGAAGAGACTAAGGATCTTTTGTAGTCTTTTGAACATTTTAGAATTTTTCTGCAACACATGAGCCATAAAGAGGAGTAAAGTAATTCACATCAAATTTTAAAATGGGAAAAACTTGTAAAGAAAAATGTACACACTGACATTTCGCTACACCCTACTCCTGATTGATAAGAAAAATGTTAAGTTAATGGTCTGTTCTAAAGAAACGTTTCTTTTCTTTTTGAAAGATTTACATACACGGACACACAAGAGCCTGTACAACTACCCCGAAGAATCACTAAATAGTATTCACTGCATCATTTTAACTTCTCCTGATTTTACCTGTTAAATCCTACTCCCCCCTACAGACATGCATTATCCTTCCCTTTTTTCATTTCCAGTTTCTATTGAAGTCTAGTCAAGAAAATTTGTACTCGTGTTATCTTCCCACTAAAGCTTATAAGAAGAAAATCAGGTCTCTTTTTCTGTAACTACAGACCACCCTCCACCCCAGTGAATCACAAATCATTGAAAAAGAAAAGTTAGGAAGGTTTTTTCTTTGCCTTCTGGTTTCTGAGATTTACTTTATGTTAAATGTGGGTCACATTTCCTTTTACAACTATGAGACATAGTAACGTATGGAAAGAAAAGCTGTGATCCTCACAGTTGGCAAAAGCAAAAACTTTAAATACAGACAAAACACTGTTGATTCTTGATTTAAATCAAAGAGCTGGCACACTCATTTTCCCTGAGGTTAACCTGTTTCAAACATCTTTTACTAGGCTACTGGATGGAAGTGCTCATATTTAGGTGGACAGATGATTAGCTGGCTATATTAACAAACTCCTAAACTTCTAGGCCTGAATGAAGAAAAAACAGAATATTACGTCAGCCAGCCACAAGTCAGCCCTCCCTCTTGTCTTAGTTCTAAAAGAGAAGTAATGACAGCAGAAAATAATAGTAACAGTGTGAAAAATGTAAATGCACCTCTGAGAAAAATAACAGAGACATAATATGGAAATTAAAGCAGGCCTTGAAGCCAATCGCAAAACTGCCGTTGACTTCAGTGGCATCAGAATTTTACCCACAAAATCTAGACTTAAAGCATAAGTATAAAAAATTGAGAAATTAATAATTACTTACTAGCTTTAGTTTGCACTCAGAGTTCCACCCTAAGAAATCAGTTCAGATTCCATCAGCTTCATTTTTAAGAGCTAAAAATCAAACCCCTTACAATGCCTTGAAATGAGTGAAATTACTGATGGGGTAAGGCAAGTAGCTGAGGTGAAAAAATGTGCTCCCAAATTATGAACATATTCCTCTGGCATTCATTCCTCCACAACAGTAAATCAATGAAGACCACATCCTCATTATATGGGTAGACAATACATCTATATCTACACAAACAGTAAACCTTGCTCTCTCACTGGGATTCTTGATAATCTAATAAAAATATCAATTATGTTACAGATAACCACATTTCACCATTCTCTAGTAGCAACATCCCTTAACAGCTTTAACATTCAAAAGCAGCACTTTAAATTAAAACCATAAACCAATAAGTAACCAGATCACACCGCAGAGCTCAGTTGTATATACTGCCACTAAAACTCATCACTAATGGCTTACTAACAGATCTTTCTTTCCTGAAAGGACTAGTTACTCTTTTCTGGCTTTTTACATAGAAAAGAAAAAGTTACTGGACATCACTACTAAATCTAAGTCATCCACTATAATTTAGGATACAACATAATTCCAAGACTGTGAATAAGAGTTAGAAATGCTGAGGACAAGGATCTACTCAAGGCAGAGCAATTGGTCAGTTACTTTTTGCAATCTGTTAGTGACAACTCCATGGCACCTATCTGTGGACCTTTAGTTAGTTCACATCCCGCATGTTGCGGTTTCCCTCTTGTCCTGAGTTAGATACTCAGCAGCTTGGCTGTATCAGGAGTCAAAGAGCTACAGGCAGGAAGGTCATCTGTGTGCTAAAAATCATATCACTGATCTCTTCCTAATTTCACCAATAGACTTTCCTCGAAAAAGAAAAGTTCTGGATCTTCTAGGAAAGGTTTGTTTCATGCTTTATTGCTGTTAAAATTCCTTTACCTTACAGTATTGCCACAAAATCCAAATAACTCAACCCTCCATCTGGTAACCCTAGCTTTTCTGTTAGTAGATTAAATTGACTGTCATCCATTGGCATGCCATGATCTTCCAACACCTGCTAGAAGAGAAATAAAGTTAGTTATATAATGGCCTATTTTCTTGCTTAATAAGCTGTTTTGAATACTAAATATCTGGGTGTTTTATCCTATGGCTCAACTTGAAATTACTCTGAAAATTGATCTCTCTTCCTTACATTTACAGTAAGCCATTTAAATATAGATCTATTCTGTACATCTTCAGTTCTATACAGAAAGAGGCAGAGAGCAAAATTTGACTATATTTTTGAGACTGGCATTTTAAGCAAAAGCACCGAGTGACAGGCTAAGATTAAACTTCACCTGGAAAATAAAAAGTGCCAGAAGAAATGACGTTAGCTCATTTAGCAGACAGGAGGAAAACTGTCATTTGTAGAATTTGCTGCTGCTGCTTTTCCCCACGAGCCTGCCATAACTACCTCCTGGACAAGAAATACTGCAGAATGGATTCAGGCCCCTGAACCACATACAGCTGCAGCGAGGTGGAAGGCAGGATTCCTTCTGCATTGCTGCTCTTCAAAGCAGATTTGGGGATCCATTTTAGGTAATCTATTTTGGCAAGGAACTTTCTGATCTTCCTACATTCCTCCTATGTCCCCTTCTTTTTTTTTTTGTAGACCCTCTACCTCTCTGCATCTAAGAGGTGCGGCAGTCTGGAGTGGCAGCAGTCTCCCATTGCGCCCCTCTTAATGTTATCTGGCAGTCGACTGTGGAGGGGTCTCTGGTTTTCTTCTACTTTTCCCACTGCCTGTTTCCCTGAAAAGTTGTAGTTGCAGCCCCTGCTGCTCCTGAGGGATTTCTCCAAAACCTTTCATTTCCTTCAGCTGCTTTGTAACTCCTGATTTGGGTGTATTTCTTTAAAACTGTCCTGCACAGCTCTGTCTTGACTTTCCAAGTGTTTCTACAGTGATTACTCTTGCCATTATATTTTAGTTAATTGTACAGATTAAAAGAAAAAAATCATTAAATAGCTGAACAGCATAAGGAGTGTTAAAAAAGTGAGAATAATTAGCAAATTATCATTCCTTTCTATGAATGTAAAGCTTCTGGATAAGCAAGCACATTTTATGTTCAGTTGAACAAGTATTTACCATCAGATCAAATGCTTAATAGCAGCGATAAGGAAATCTGGCCGCACAAATCCAATCAAAGCTGGAGAGAATCAGTCACAATAGTAATGTTGGTGACTACAGTCTCAACTATTAGCGCTTTCATCTAGAGGAAAAAAAAGTGATAAAACTCTGCCAAAACTGCATACAAGATTAAGTCATATTAAATTGTACGACTAGGTCATTGTCCTGTACTGAATGGCTCAGAAAAGGCATAGTTTCTAAGTCTTATTTAAAGGAAGAGGATTCATGACAGCCTTACAGCAAGGAGATATTGTAATCCTTCACAGAAGTGAAGGCACACAGACAAATTGTGGATGTTACCCCAGGACCCCTGACAGAGCTTCAGTTACCATCTTCCTGATTTTGAACTATATTAAAAATTAGACAAGTCCAAAGGTGCAAAGGCAGGGTCTGTGCCTTCTTGCCCAGTTCCTAGGTGAGCCAGGCCAGTGAAGCCAGAGGCACTAGATTACTCTTTGGTAAAGGAGGTGGAGTTCAGCATCCCCCTTCACTAACCCACCTCACACCTTTGGTACTCCACAGGCAAGCAACTAAAAGGTGTCCTCATGCTGTAAGCTGTAAAGAAAACCACAGAGAACTGACAGTATTGGAATAACCCTGGTGATTTTATGTCTGCGTTTTTGGGTTCTTCAGGCTTACCAAGATCAATTACCCTTCAGAGGAATGCAAGGGTGCATTCTGCCCACTCCCTTAATGCAGCTGTAACATAATGTTATATGAATAAACAGAGCTTATCCACTTCCGAGTTGGGCAGGCAGCTTTTGCCCACTTCTATGGCTTGGCCTGGAATAATGAATCAGAAAACAAGTATGGTTTTACGTTTGCCGCTACTACGCTATGCTATTACTGTTTGAGCAACCTACCCCACCTCTGAGGACAAGAAACTCTGCCCAGCTGTACACTAGCTGCTTGGCTGCTCTAAATGAAGCTGTAGATCAGAGGAGCAGTTTCAAACGTGCCAATAAAGTGGGCAATGGTGTTGGCACACCTGCCCAGCTACAGAGTCAGGATCCAGTCAAAAAACAGCATACCACTGTAGATCACTTCAACTTCAGTGGTACCCCAAAATGCTTCACAACCTACTCACCTAAAATGCACTTGGGACATGTCACATCATTGCCTACACCATTTGTGACAACCTACTGTATCCAAAACATCTATATGCCGCTGGCAGATATGATACAGAGAGTCCTACATCCTTCTGAAGCAGCAGTTGGAGGCCAGGGGAGATTCTCCACAATGCCTACAATGGTGCTAGACACCCATTTCTAGATGTTCTTTATCTACCACTGAAACTCCACAAGCTGTGGGATGAAAAGCAACTGTTCTCCCAGGGTATGGATTGATGAACATCTTGGTAGAAGTGTCAGGGAAATTAAAGCACAAAGAATGTGAAAACTCCCAGTTGGAACTCTACCTAGACAATGAGGTGGAAAACCCTTTCTTTTGCAAAAGGTGTAGAGATCTCTATAAAGACCACAAGTGATGGAGAATCAGTTTCAGTCTGCATTTCACCTGAAAATACACATGCTCAGTTCCCAGGGACATCAGGTAGTCTGTCACTTCAGTTCTGATGAGGAATCCCTTTTAATGACCCTTATTCGCACAGAGCTCTCATCCTCGTGCATTCCAGGGTAGGCTCATTTCACTCAGCACAAGGCAGGGCAGAACAGGGCTACTGCAGGGAAGCATGCCCCTTTTGAATGACCGTAATCAGCAGCAGCAAGGCAGAATTCCCAGGCAGTATTCCACCCAGCTGGACTCTGCTGAGCTTGCAGGGTCCAAGGACATCACAGTGCAGTGATGCACATACCTGGCTTCAGGTACATGATGATTTTTTATCCTTTGTGCCTTTCCAAAACTTGAGAAATGCATCATCCATAGTGTAGTAAAAGAACAATGAAATCACAAAGACTAACCGTTCAATAGCTTCTGGTGCTATACAAATATCTTAAATGTGAGTTGTATGCAGACAACCAATGCAGAAGAAAAAGCAGCAGGTAGAATGAGTTTGTTCTGCCTAACAGTGACAAAATGCACTTTACCGCATTAGCTGCAGGCAACATATAAGCCTCTTAGGTATCACATTGTAGCATAAATCACAGCAACCAAAGCCAATGTCCCAAAGGTATGTGCCACAGATGTCAGATCTGTATGAGAGGAAGGGTTGCAGCTTAACACATTCTTAATAAGTGTATTATTAACAAGAAAACATTAAGAAAAATGGAAAATGTTTTGTGTGTTTTGTCCTCCCTCTTTCCCTTCCCTTCATTTCAAAGGGATTTCTGCACGCAGTTGCAGAAAGCTATCCACCTGAGGGTAAGAAGATGCGTGGCTGAATGCAGCTACAGTGTTTGCAGGGGAAGGCTCTATAGTAACAGCCTTCATCCTGCCGTATGATGTGGAGCACATACCTCATGGGTCTATGTTGAGAAGGGGAGAAAGGAAGGCAACAGCTTGTCACCCCCTTACAGTCAGTACGTTTGGCCCTGCAAAAGTAGCTGGTGAAAACATGTACAGTCCATGCTACATGGTTTGGAAGATGGTGTTTATTACTGAACCAGAGTAAAAATAGATTGGGACAAACTTACTTTCTCAAGGGAATATGCAGGCAATTTTCAAAGGTACTGTTCTGGCTTAACCCTTGCTGACTCTTACCTTACTTCAGCGCCCAGCCAAAGGGCAGAGCATGCATTACTGTCATAACACTATTCAGCAGCAGCTCTTGCTTAAGACTAGGGAAATATTACTGCCATCATGTCTCTTTTCCTGCCCAGTCTCAACTTTCAGCAAAGCATTTTGCTTTGAAATGTGAAAAGAAAGAAATGTACAGCTGGGTGCCATCAGCATCACAGCTACAATCCCGAATCCATGACCTCACAAGTCTGCCCAAAGCACAACATGCAGTCAGATAAACCATCAAGGCTGTGATGGGCCCTGGGAACACCACAGAAAACCCTCTCTCAAAAAAAGACACCTACAAAATTCAATTGGAAGTCTTGGCAAGTAAGAACTATACAATCTCAATACCTTCGCATTATTGTGGATCCTCTCAGCACTGAGATGCTGTACCCAAATCAGCTAAGAATCTTATTCTTCACCTACCAGCTACCACTGTGGAGTTGCAAAGAGAGCTTAAAGACTCTGAGCTTAGGTGATTCTTTAAGGTATGCCCACTCACTTCACATAAGAGGTGCTTTGTTGGTTGACATTAAACCTCCAAGTCCCAGCTGTGCCTTGCCAGTCCCAATTCATGTTCTTTTTGACAACTGGGAGCAGTTGAAGCTTTCAAGGTGTAGTGCTGCTACAGGATGACAATTTTATGTCTTTAAAGACAAGTTGAGATTCTTTCTCGTACAATAACCTGCATGAGACCCGTTTAGCTCGTCAGTAACTGAAACAGTCCTGGAGGATTTAACTCTAGCTGTGTGAGCAGGCACATTGCTAAGACAATAAGTATCTTTCTGGGAAAAGTAGAGGAGAGAGAAAAATAGCTAACATTTTTCCTACCTTCTGCAAGCCAGCCTTATTAATTTTCCCCCGTGATTGCTTGTTATAGGCAAAAAAGCTGTCTTTAATAGTTGCTGCCTGTTGTATCACTCTGTCCTTCAGCCTTTTAATTACTTCATCAACAGTTCTATTCTGGGTGTATTTGTTAGCTTGATCTTCAATCTGGTTGATTCTAAAATTGAAAGATTGTGCATGAAGACAAGTTTCTTATTTTTTGTAGTTTCAAACATTTGATTCAGCAATAATGAACAAGACTGCTTTAATGACAGACAAGACATAGACATGGAAGAAGCTTCTTTGATGTAAAACAAAATGATAGGTTGATCAAGTTAGAGCACACATTGATTCCGAGGCCTATATTGTGCAACCATTTCTTATGTATAGCTTGCTTTACAGAAAAGAAAAAAAAAAACAACAAAACAAACCCAAAACAAAAATTGACTGATACTGCTCTGAAGTATTTCTTTTGCAAATGGAGATCCTAGATGTCCAAATCACAGGCTTAGTTTCTAATGAGCCCAAGTTTCTACATCAGCTAAGGAGCCACCTTTATCCTTTAGTACCTCCTCAGTTAACGTGAGATGGCTAAGCTAACGTGAAAGAAGTTAATGAAAGTCTTTCTATTGATTTTAAAAGGAAAAAAATATCTCTTACGACATTTTCTCTCTTCCTGGATCCCAAGTAAATCACTTCCATGCTTTTTCCCTTTGGAGGAATGGCCAGAATACCTTTCTTTCTCAGGCCCTATAAGAAAGTCCATAGATATAGACTATATACTCTTCTTGCTGAAATACCACAACTTTCATCAATAAGCCATTAAAATAAATAACAATCAAATATTTAATAACTTTTAAAGTCAGAAAAGAAATTAAATTAAAGGGTATGTAATGTGTCCCACTTGTACCTCTTTTACATCCATTATGGATTTACTATAACCCATGAAAAGGAAAGTTAGAACAATTATTTTTGTTAAATTTTAGAGCATGTATTTCCATATAAGCAAAATGCAGAAATATTCAGCAGTCTTATTTTATAGATTTATTAAGTGTGCTTTTATAGTATTCCCTAAACTTGAAGATAATCTTAACATTTTAACTCTTATTCTAAAAATATGCTAATGAAAAGAGTTTTACTTTGATCTGAGCAGCACACAGAAGATTAACTCTAAGCCTCCCAAATGGGATCAAAAGATGACAGTGACTGCTGACTCCCTCCTGAGGATCTGAGCTGAAGGCACCTGGTCTTCTGAGATATCTACTATCTTGCCGGAATGCAAGAGGTTGCCAAAACATTAACAACTTTACCTGCCCCATCCCACTGATTATTATATTCTCCTGCCTATCAACATAGGCCTTGCCATGAATGACCCGGAGAAAATGAAAAAGTAATTACAGGACAGATGATGAAGGTAAACTCAAATGTTCTTTATACCCTTCCTCGTTATTGAAGTTCAAGACTGAGGCAAAGCCTGGATGTGTCCTGGAAATAAATGAATGATTACTTGCAGAATGTCATCTAAAAGACCGTCTTCCCTGCCAGGGGCTTATTCACAAAAAGCTTTCTTTATCTACTAGCTTTATAACCTAGTAGGAAAGCCTTAGACTAGATTGAAGAAAGGAACTGACATAAAAGCTCACAGGAAGGTATTTACCACAGCCACTAAGCTAAGGACCTAAAACTACTTGGAACGGGGTTATACGTTACGGGGTCATAGAAGACACAAAACCAGACAGAATGGATCAAGCATGGTGGTTGTCAGTACATGAATATAAGAAACGTGGTATAAAGAAGGGGACCTGGAAGTCCTTATGGTTCTTGGAAGATCCTGGAATCTTACAGTTCAGTAAATTAAACCTTATTTAGAGTTCTAGTGATAAAAAACTATGAGAACATGAGTGCTACGATGGTAGGGTGCCTACTATACTTCACCAACAGGGAAAACAGGATTTGGATTTGAAACTTTTGGAGATTTAGAGATTTTTTCCTGAGGGGGAAAAAAAAAAAAAGAAAAAAAAAAAAAAGAGGCAAAATCATTCAGGGTAAAAGAGCTGGTTGTAATTGGTTCGGTTATTATTACAGCAGAACACAGGTTGTCCAGCAGATTATCAGAATGTGTCAGTGACATCCTGTTGATGCTGCAAAATCTAGTGAAGGGAAAGTCTTTCTGAATTTTATCTGAATTAACACAGAGGAACTGCTTAAAAAGGTGAAATGCAGCTTAGGCAGGAATGATGATGGAATGACAGAGTTTACGGCACTTGTAAAAGGAAGGCAGGCGAATAGTGAAAAAAAGTAGATTTCTACCTTCTCAAGGAACTAAAGTCTCATGGGAAATGGGACTAAAGGAAAAATAACTTAAGGAGAGCTGGCAGTGCATCAGTGAAACATGCCATCACAGTATAAGAGAGAAGCATGACTGTGTACAGCCAAAATCTGAAAGGCCACAACACAAAGTGAGATTCAATATCAAAAATATCAAGAGTAATGAGAACTCATTCTATAAATGCTTCAGTAATATAAGAGGGATCAAGAAAAAATTTGGCTTTCTATTCAACAGAGAAGGAAAACTACTAACAGATTGCATTAAGGGGATGAAGCACTTAAAGTCTCTTTTTGTATTGGTCCTCAATAAATAGTCAAATATAAGCAGGTTGCTTGAACAATGAATATTAATAACAAATAAGGAAAGAACAAATAACAGAATATTGCTATGAATTCATATTGGTTCTTAAAGAAATGGCTAAAATTGTCTCCCAAATTTATGCAGAAAAGCAAACACACTACCTACTTTTAAAAAGAGGGAAGGAGAAGAACTGGAGAGTTACTGACATATTTCCAGGAAATCTATTCCTGCTTTCAGGCAGTAATTACAGAGTCACAAAGAGTTCAAAGCCTGTTAAGAGACACAAGAGCCACTAGGGATCCTTGAGATCTACCCTGATTTCAGGCAAGCTTATATTTTAAATTATACTCCCCTCCAACCAGCACCACTTTTAGCTTGGTTTCCTAGCGAAATAAGAATAATGCAATCAGCCATTTCATGCACATCTGTCAGCCTTTCCCCTAAATTTGGAGTCCATCTACCAATTTCAGTCAAACTTGAGAGGGGTAGGGGTCTTCAGATACAGCAGTTACAAGTTTTGTGAAATTGACAGTCATGAAAAGGAGAGAGATTCTTCATTCTCCTAGTTGTGAAGGCTTTCCATTTGTTAGCAGCTAGCCAAGCAATCAGCATCTGTGCCTCTCTGGGCTAGCCATGTACTGTCTCTTGCCCAGCTGCCAGATTGCAGTACTCACTGAGAAGTATGTTCTTTTTCTACCTTCAAGTAATAAGCCACAAGTACATTTACCAACTGTGTGAGACACCAAACCCTACTCCCTGCGCATTCTCATCTCACTGGGGCTGGGTCTCAAAGTTCTTCATTCAGGCCTGACAAACCTAACCTACCTGTCTGCTCTAACACATCAGTTCTGGGTGCCAAAATGCTTGCTGAAGGTATGGATAAAGCTCCAGATGGTGGCTCAGCAGAAGTTAGGGGCAGAGATATTTATTAGTGAGGCCACAGATTTATCTTGAGTTTAGTGTACTGTGTCCTATTGACAGAACTGTATTCCATGTTGGTGAGTCATCAGCATTTTTTTTTATCTTGCCAGCTCTCTGCTTTGACAGTCTTTCAGTAGAAATGGCATTGGACCTCAGTAAAAATAAGTTTGGGGAATTTCTGAAAGGTTTTTTGACCTCAAGAACAGGAGGGACAAACAGCCTGCAGAAAACAAACTGGTTGATTTCTTGATTGAAGTACAGCTCATATTCTGCTTTGGGAACAATCTTGGAATGCATCTGCAGGAACACTCTGCTCCCAAAAAATATTGCATAGAAGGAGCCAGCCATAAGGTCTTAGATATTTCCTTGTGTCTCACAAAAGCAAATTAGTAAAGAAGTTCAGAGACAGAGGCAGTCTGCTAGAAGTCCTGAGGATTAAGATGAAGGCCATTGTGGAACAGGATCTTTCACAGGTAGGGACACCTTAACCACCCCAGCTTGTTAAAGAATACAGGTGGAAAGATGTGGAAATATCAAGATTCCACCCATTGCAGACTGTTGGTCCAAAATCACCACTTCGGTAAGAAAGAGGCCAGGCTTGCTTTCCTAGAGACTTCATGTAATACTTCTTTTCCATTACCGGTCACGAATTCTCGCTAAAGAAAGGAGCAGACATAATTTGGCAAATGAGAGCCACACAGCACCCATTATATAACAAGGAAAGAGGTAACATTAAGATTCATAAGGATACTGAAATTTCATTTTAGCAATTTCAGGAGGAGGGACAGAAGCCTTGAACTCCATGCTAGAAGGCTTAGAAGGTGTTGGTAGCAGAATTGACTTGGCCACCACAGAACATCACTGGGACAAGAGGAACTGAAGGGAAGTTGTAAACCACTGCTTAAACTTACAGAAGGAGCGACTCATCTGACATAGTTCCAAGACACTGATCAATTCAGGAATTGAACATCCAAAGGTTCTGTTTTAAACTTGTCAGAATGCCTAAACCAACAGTTCTTGTCAATGTCATAAATAAAAGGTCAGACTTGGTATGTCTGCAGCATGGTCCCAGCTTTCTGCACAAGGGATTGGCTCACTCCTGTGTGGGGCTGACATAGTAAAATGACTCAGGACATGTGCCTGAGAACTTGTCTCACATGTACTGCTGGCACGTAGCCAGGTAACACTTCCAAACAGTTGACATCCTCCCAATAGCTAGCGACTGACAACATTGTATAAAGCAGTTCAAAGGCCTCATGGCCAACATCACCTTGGCAAGAAGGTAAAGGAGATTGTGGTCTTTTTAAAAATATCCCAGAAGGCTTCTGTCATCCCAAGACCTCACTAGGAGAGACAGAAGGATGTCCCAGTGCCTGAGAGGTCTTCAGAAGATGGATAGTGTGCTCCTCCTCTGCTTTGCCGTTCTACAGCAGAGCTTGGCAAAGAGTCATAAGTGAATTCTGGCGAGTGCAAGCTGTCCTTCGGCAGGGTCCTTCTGCAGGCATTTGAATCCTCTTATTGCCGATTCAAATGCCAAATATCCACTGCCAATTCCTCTATGTTCATGACAGAAACAGGGAGGTCCTGGTGGGCTTACAAACAATTTTGTGAGAGCTTTGCTGCAGACTTCATTGAGTGGCACTGAAATTGGTATTCAGGGGCAGAGCTCAGAGGCCGTTGTTTACACTTATGTTTGGTGTCCCTGCAACATTTGGCCTCCTTTGAAAAATGTGTGGAGATCCTGTGGCAAAGCTCAAGACAACAGAATAGAGACAAGAGAAATGGCCTTTGTGAGCTGTAGGAATAAGCTGCCAGTTCTGACATGTGTATGCACAGACAAGGCAATTCCTAGAGCTGCCCTGAAGGGGATTCAGATGGGGACTTAAGAAACACAAAAAGGTCAGACTGTTGAAGAGGAAACAAAGAAGTCTGAGGAGAATCTGGGGCAAGACAGAGATACTCCTGTCTTGAGAGCTGTTGTCAGAAATGTGAGCTTTGCATAGGGCACTCTGTTTTATGGAATACCAGCTTAGCAATGAGGGAAGGCAGGCACTGAGCACACCTCCATGGAGATATTAGAGTAAAGCATTATCTGGGTTCAAGTGAAAGGAAATACATGTGTCCTGGGTCTGACCATACCTGTAGATTATCAAGCAAATGTAAGGAAAAAAAAAAAAAAATTAAGAGAGGCTCATCCCATTACAAGGGAAAATTTGTTGTTTCCCCTGCAGATTATGCAGGCATTTACATATATTCAAAAGTAAGAATTGAGGAGAATCAATAGGCCATACATCTTTGTAACCTGGATGCCAATATCAATGATGCTGGTTCAGCTGGAGGCTACAGCTATGGCCTGCAGTAGTCACAGCCATCAGATGTGCCTGGTCCCCTGAGAATGTTCAAATCCAGTTCCTGAATAATGAGCCACACTCATTCTACACAGGATCACAAGCTTACTCCTCAGACGTTATCTAGAGGGCAAAACCCCAATTTTTGAAGGATGCAGTGAGATATCATCCTTGTGGACCCCGTAAAGTGAGCTCAACCATTTTTACTTGAATCCTGGAGTCTTTGATGAATGATCCATGTGTGTTTGTTCTCCTGATGCAATGCTTTGAATGTTGTACAATTTTGAATGTATCTCTGTGAAATGAGAGATCAGCCCAGGACAGTACTTACCATTAGAAAAACAGCATGTATCCTCAGTCTATCTGAAAGTCTCCTTTCTATACATATTTTTTCTTTACATTAAATAGAAAATTGTCTGTAATAACAGTACCTTTTTGAAAGCTCTGTTTGCCTTTTTTCTTCTCTTTGTTGTTTTTCCTTTGATATATGCGAGCTGATACCATTTAAGTCACCAGAAAGAACAGCAACTTTTAAGTTATCCAAAAGCATCTTGTAAAAGATTCCATCAGAAGAGTTATCCTTGTATTTATAGCATAAGCTGGATAAAATAAGAATTTAAAATAATTTCGGAGATTGAGAACAATGCATAATACAAATGTTTTAAAGGAAAGACGATCAAAGTAACACATTTCCTTTCCATATACAGTTAAGGGCATTATTCAGAATGCTGTCCTTAGGCACTGGAAACTAGCCTTCCCAGGCTCCTTCTGTAGCCTACAGAGAAAGCAAGAACCTAACTTAAATGCTGTGTCACGACCTGGAAAAGCTCCATTGACTCTAGAAGGAGCCTAAGGACACAAGCCTCCCCTACCTACAGTTACCCTTTGTGAATACCCTGTGTAATTAACACTTGAATGATATGGTGGACATTTAGAAGAAACTTGGCTCACCCGACACTGACCTGTCAAATTCAGCTGCGTTGGTGGAAGAGGGAGCTAAGATCACAGCTACTGCACAACTAAATCTGCCAGAAATTATGACTGAAAGCCATTGTTTACCTTAACTTGCTGCCTGGCATTTGAATATAAAATGAAATCACTAGCGGCCTAAGTTAATACTCCTAGATATGAACGTTAGCAGCCCAGGAGCAGACACACTGTTTGTTCAGCCCCTTCTGTTATTCTGAGGGTAACTTCCAGTGAAGAGGTTGAGTTCGTAGTTCCCTGGGCCTGTTAAATTACCCTCTTAAATCACTGCCATATAAATTAACAGAACTCATGAATCAGAGCCCTTGTCATCACTGTGTCGCTGCTTCACTGTGCTGTTCAGCCTTCCAGGATTTCATTCATGTTCATAAAGCTTTGGGGCATTCCTGGATGAAAGCAGAAGGCTCCTGTCCTTGTGCTGGGGACACATGGCATTCTCTGCACTCCACTTATCCGAAGTGCCCGTTCTATTTAGAATGACACTAAAAAAATACCTGTGGTAAAAACCACTTGTAAATTAACGTATCAAGTGCCTCAATGCCTTTCTTCTGGGGAGGAAAAAAAAAAAAAAAAAGAAATCAAAGCTTTCATTTCTTTTGAGAAATCTAATCCACACCATATACCCTGCAGGGGAGAAAGTGTCAGGGGGGTGAGAGGGAGGGGAAAGAGTCTCCATTTTCTAGTGTTTGCAAAGCCCTGCTCAGCTAAAAGAAGTGTAGCCTTCACACAGAAAATGGCTCTGAACACTACAGAGCAACATCTGCTTTGTGAGTGTAATCCATAAAAGGCTTCCAAATGCCCTTAAAAATTGTTCCCTCTTTTCCCCAGTCTGAATGTCATCTCACAGGAAGCCATCTGGGACAAGCATGCCAGCTATTCTGCTGCAGTGATAGCAGTATTGTCCTCAAGTGCCTCAGGATGAGTCACATCAATGCAAAAGTCCAATTATAGTAGAAGCCCCCCAAAGCAGAAGTATCATTTCAAATAAATAAGACTGATGTAGCTGAACCACTGGAATTCGGAATGTAATTCAGTCACTTCATCACCTTTTACTCAAAAACCCTGCATCCCTTAAAGCACTCGTGCTAAATCCCCAATCTGGTTATGACATTCCCAGCACAGATGTGATAGTCTTAAGCCCAGTGTGTATGCATTTAGAGGAGTCAATTACTTTTTTTTTGCTTATTATTTTAAAATACAATCTTTTTAAACCTGGCATTTCTTACCACTTTAGAGCAGCGAATGAACAGTGCCATCCACTGTTTCTCTGCATAATCCACAACATTTTCCTAGGATAGTCTTAAATAAGATTTAACATAAAAATTAATGCGCATATGAAACAAAGAAATATAGATTGGTAAAAAAGTCAAAACATATTTTTAAGGACTCAGGCTAAATCATAGAATCACAACTCTAAAAACAGATTACAACAAAGAAGATTTTTCAAAATATCTCCTCACCTGTGGATGAGCCATTCTAACTTAATTAGCTATACTGTTACTCATTTATCCTAAAACCAGATACTTCTCCAATCAAGTAGGCCATCTATTGCATTGTTGAGTATAAATTCTCTCTTCATCTTATTATAAGAATTACATTTCTTCTCCAGTGTGGTCATCAAATCTCTAGAACACAACCCTGATGAATGATACTGCTAAGAACAGGTGCCTTTAGAAATGTTTACTATAGAAGAATTAATAATATGGTGTGAATGAGACCCTGTTTTCCTGGACTAAACATGGCCAATGCAAGACTATATGTCCCTGAATGTCTTTGACAATGGAATCCAAACCTTATCATTTAGATGTATATTTTAGATGCTATTCCTATAAAAAGATTCCAAACTCATCCAATCTATGGCATTGCACATCTCGCTTTGCTAAACACAGATCAGATACCTGCACTTTTCAACAATGCCACAGTTCAATAATGCAAATAAATACACAAATGTCCTCAACGTTCACCGTAACAGAAATCCTGAAAGTATTATACCCACTTCTTCCTGTGCTTTGCTAGAACACCACCTCAGTGTTGAGCGTTTTGCTAGACTGATCTCAGAAGGCTTATCTTGCATCCTTTTAAAACAAAAGCAGAACAGCCATTGACCACAATGATGAATGAATTAAACCTTAACAGTTTGCCTTTCACTGCTTTACTCTATATTATTTTCTTATAGGGAATGTTTAGAATTTCAAGTAAAGACCACTTTCCAATTCAAAGTGGCTGTAATTCCTGACTTTTCTTATAGTACAGATCTTTCATTGACACAAATAGTGGTAGAAACATTATTTAGAAAATTGTATAACTGCTGAGTCCCAGGTAATTCGAAGGATAATTACTTGTTCATGATCAATGACCACTGATTATATACTACAAAACACAGAGCTATAAAACTGACAGATGATGAAAGCATATAGTTATAACACACTGTGCTGGGAACATGACTTTTATGAACCCAATGCATAGCACCCAAAATTTTCTCTAAGACATTTATAGAAAGGAAAATGCATACAGTACAATTGGTTTTACTGATCATGCTCATGCTCATTCATATTTCAGGATCAAAGATTATTTTCCAAAAGCCATTTCCTATTGATGCTGTTGTGTTTGCTCCTCACACACAATGATCAGCAGGACACTGGGTTGTAAGGGTCAGACTGGAACTGATTTCTTTGATTTTCCTATTATGTTTTCAAAGGTAGGAAAGAATTCCACATCTTTCTGAAAGTCACTGGCTGTAAGCAGAGAGAAGTAGAGCTCCTGAGAGAGTAGATTAGACCCGATTATAACCTGACTGAAATGTTATTGCAATAAAATGACTAATACAATTCCCTCTTCTTTGGACATAGATATTTTGACCCCATGCTCCCCATGCTTGTAGCTCTTTTGACTCCCCACTCTGGGGAGCCTGCTCGTATTGAAAATGAGATTTCATGTTGACAATATTAAATTTCAATTCCTTGTTCTTTACAACTATAGTCTACTGAGGAAAGACATAACATTAATTTATTTAATTTTGTATTACATTGTGTTTTGAAATACTAAATAATGTTTGATAATGTTTTGGATCTCCAGCACTTCAGTTGTTCCTTTGTAGAAAAGGCTTGTCTCACCTTTGAAATTGCTGAAATAATGTCAAACTCACAAGAGTTCCCAACATGGAATTGTTATGAAAATAAATAAGGGATTTACAAGCTGATCGCATGAGGAATGGGGCATCTCTTCCACTGACCTTTTCTTTTCTGTATGTTTAAGGCAAACCAAAATACTTAATGCCTCCAGTTGTAGCTGTCATATTAAAAGACAGGAAGAAAGATAGGGTAAGAAAAGAAATTACTTTAAATCTGTTACAACTCACACATCATCAACTTACTTACTTCATAAATTGTTGATCTGACAAAGAGGGACAACACAGCTGTAGGACTTTTCTTAGATGACTTCTGTTAATAGTGCCAGTACACTTAGGATCATAGGACTGCAAAGCCTTATGAAAATCTTCCCAGTTTTCTGTGATTTTATCTGAAAGGATCTCCTCCACCTAACAATCAAATTAATTTGTAATGCAGGAAAGAAAAAAAAAGTATCCCTGAGGTTAAACCATGATAGTGTTACCACATGAAAAAATGTACTACAATGACAAATCTAATGTTGGAAGATGACCCCTTACTGAATATGAACCATGTTATCACAGTATTACAAGCTAGAACAAGAAGAGCAGGCTTCTTTATTTGGTTTGTTCCTTTAAGCTATTCGTGAACCATCTAATTTAAAACAAAGTTATGTTCAATGAAAACAATTTTAGTGTCGTAATTTCAAGGCATGATGCAACATCAGGCCCAAAATCTACCCTTGAAAATGTTTGTTCTGAAAACTGACTGAAAAGTGAGGGCAAGAAAGCGTGTACCTCACTTCACAGATCTGCTTCTTTAAGTGACTGAAGAAGCATGTCTACTGACTGATAACAATGCAGAGCTTTTACTGTTGTTTCTCCCCTCAGTCCTGTAAAACAAAATCCACTAGGACTGAAAGAATTGCAAGCGGCACTCAACTTACACAGGGCATAATTTGAAGACAATGGTCCTGCACAGGGGAAAATAATGACAAAATCTGGCTTACTGAACTGGCTTTATGATCTGTCTGTAGCACTGGCAGTTAGAATAAAAGTGTTTTTCACTTATAAATTGATTACATTAAAACCAGAAGGTTCTGAGAAGAAACAAACACAAGATCACATTTTGACAGAAAATCTCAGCATAATTGCAGATCTGACCAAGCACTGTACTATGCAAAATTTCAGGTGAAAGGAAGGAGGTGGAGATGCCCCTTGGGTTGTCTTAGCTGGATGGGGGCCTAGATTGATTCCAGGTCCTGGTTCTGCCCATTGCTGCTTTTAAGATTCCTCTGACCAAATCATTTCTGAGAAATGATAAAAATGAAGAGATTTCTTGAAAAAGTTGTCCTCTTTCATTTGTACAGCCTGTAATCTGCCTTTTCTACAGGATGAGCCACATTGATGGAGCTGGCATCACCACTCAGGACGCAATACAGAAGGATTCCCAGACACTCAGGCTTCCTTGCAGCTGCTTTTCATCAAGATCTGGGTACAAACCCAGCCACAGAGTCCGGAACAGACCTAGTCCTCAGGGCAGAGTCACTCTCAAAGCGTGAAATCACAGCCACCAGGGTCATGTGTGGCTACTGTGTCATCCCTGGTGGTATTTCATCCCAAGGTGACAATGGTCTGTGATGTTTAGCATTTCCTTTACCTGCCTTCTTTCATTTACTTCATTTGGGATGCTTATTTCAAATGACAAAAATGGGTAGGTATGCATACATCTCTAATATGAGCCTAACCAGCTTAATTTGTAAATCCCACTTAGTGTGCACATCAGTTGTGCATGTAGGCACTGTCAGCATTTGCATTTTCCCCAGCACGCAAATTAGCATACAACTACTAAAATTTGCCCCAGAATTTCAGCCAGACCATTATTCTACTCAAAACCAGCTGGAAGGGACTGAGCTGCTGCATCAAATGTTACTATTGTTGGAGCCATCAGAGTGGAAAGCAGCCTGTTTCAGCTCCTAACATCAAAGCGTTTCAAAGCAATGCACACCATTCAGGGCTGTTCAATGGGACCTTCTTTTTGTGCATCTAGTATCTCTCTTGACACTACTGCTCTCCTTTGAGATCTCTCAAAACCACTATCCAGACTACCTAAGACAAAGCTAAATAAGGAATTAGCCAGTTGACATACTAATGCAAACCTAAAAGAGATTTGATATTGCAAATTATGAAAAATTATGAACAGCTTCTTAATATTAGGAAGTAGATTTGCAAACTGCATCTTAGGTTATTTCTTAGAATAATTCAGTAAGCAAAAAAGTATTGACTTATTTCTGTCAAAGGAAATGGACATACTCAGGATATAACCTCTCTGTACCTTCAGTGAATGGTTCTAAAGGAAAACATGATAAGACGACTGCAAATTCAGAAGGTGTCAAAGCTGTACCCAGGAAAATATGCAATGTCTGTGTAGTATATAGCATATATTTTGAACCAATGTATATTATAGAGAATAATAGATAAAACAAGAAACAGCAAAATATCACCAAAACAGATCTGACAACTGAAAGCTAAGAAGTACTACTGCTGTTCCTCCTCTGCTGTACACACATGCGTGAGCTAGTGATTCTGCTAGAGTTTTCAAAAACCTCCAGAAACCGTGAGATTGCTTTCCAACTGATGCTTCAGAAAGAAAAGTCTAGAAGTGCTGATTATGATTATTCCATTGCTGGAAAGAATGTGAACATACTAACTTAGATAAAAACTGTATGTAGAGCATAACATTTTACCAAAACACAATCCAGCATTTTGCCACAGCCATTATAAAAGAGGTTATGACTACAGAATTAAAAGTAAACACTTACTACTGATTCTTTTACTTCAAACAAGTCTAAAAATTTATGGTAGTCAAGGTATCCAGTCTGTTCTGGATCAATTATGTCAATTAACTCCTGGAAGTCTTTATCTTTCATTTGAAATGCCAAGTTACATAAAACATGACGAAGGTCATTTCTTGTGATCTTTCCATCTCGTTTCTAAGACAAAAAAAGCAAGCATGCATAAAAAAGAGTGAACGTTTACTAAAGCAATGCTGATTCCAACATGCCATTCTACACCACTAGATCATCCTGACCTACGATAACTGAGAGCTCTGTGGCTGTTTCAATAGTCTGTGTATACTGAAACTAGAACTTTTACTCCAGTTCCCAGTGAACGCGCAACTGCAGTATTTACTGGATGGAAGACTAAAACTATGGGAATGAAACTACAATGCCCCTTCCATTACCTTGGGATAGATTATTTAGTTTGCTGGTAAACTGTGCCACAAGCGAATGGATATGTAAACTTGCTTTGCACAGACCAGCTCGCGTTCATGTCAGCTTATCAGCTACGTTTGATTCCTTACCTGGTCTGGAATCAATGTTCACACAAAGTTGTGTCTGACTGAATAGCTGCTGGATCTGAGTGAACTTGACTCAGTTCAGTTAAGTTGTTTCTAAGCTGCTGTTATCATGTACCCCAACCATTGCCTTAAGTCCATGCAGAAGTCCATCAAGTGATGTCTGTTATTAGATCCTAATATAGCTCTCAGCATATTCATAGACAGCACGAGCCTACATTTATCAGTGCTCACTCATCTGTGGCAGGATTTTCTTCATGAGTAGCTTGAAAACAACAAGCAAAAACTCAACTAAACATTTTATGTTTGAGCACAACTTTTTCTATGGCTCCAGTTTTCAGATGTGGTTCATGGCCATGACGGTCCATAAGGCCAGAGTCAATGCTGTGCAAACACTTGGGTCATTACAGAGATTTCAGTTACAGATGCAATTATAAGTACATGGTGAGCCTTGAGAAATTCTGGCTGTTGACAGTGGTGTGTTAATCCAAAACATTTGAGACCTACTGTCCTTGGACTTCCTCTTTCTTTTCTCATGTTTCCTTTGCATCTTAGTATGCATCCTTTAAAAGAGCTATAGTGCTAGGCTGGGTCTCTCGGCATTCTTGACCTGGCTAATGAGGGTGAATCAGCTCTCAGGGAGAATCTTTATCCAGGGTCTGATGTCCTGTCACATTGTCATGCCAATGGATACTCATCTGGACTGTAAGGTAATAGGCTATGGATGTGCTCATGCAACAGAATCAGGGTATTTTTATTTTGCTACGCTTAAGGCATAGTTTTTCTCTCAGTTCCCATGGCAAGTAATATCCATAATTTATGTAGGAGAGTTTTAAATATGGGTTTATACCAACTCTTTTCTATGACTGTCTATTGCATTTTATAATTTTAAATTTGTTCCTGAACTTTTACTTTTTTTTTAATTGTTTCTTTATTTTCTCTAAAGAAACCTGAGGAAAGATAATGGGGGGAAAGAAGAAGAAAGAGTGGAATAAAGGATATGGAACAATAACAGAAAAATTAGGAGTAAATAGTTCCTTCAGTGATTCAGTTTTCCTGGCTAAGCACTAGACAAATATCTTTCTGTTCATAAAATTCACCCTAAGAAAATTCTGTTTCCCTTTAGTCCCCCACAGAGATCCAGGGTGGCAGTAATAATATAGAGGATGAGCAATTATTTACTTCATCAGTTGGTCTGGGAAATACTTTAAAGTTTTGCAATCAAAAGATAATGGTCTTGTGAAACTACTATCTGGTATTTGAATTTTCTTTAGAGACAGTTGTCACTGCATTAAATCATATGGAAGCAAAACCTGATAATATACCTACCTCCCCCAGTAAATAAGTTTGGGAATCTGGTACTGAAGCTACAAAGACAGCCTGTACATCACAAGAACCCATTGTGCAGAATGACTAGGTCTTACCCATGAAGATGAAATATCTGTTACAATAAAAATAAATTACATTTTGTTCAAACTTTAGATGTTATGGGAAAGTTAAGATATACTACATCGGGATTTATTAAGCAGAATGCATTTGCTTATTTGGCCACCTTGCAATTTTAATTTTATTTGTTCGAAAGGATTTAATTTTATTGCCCAGATCATTATCTAAGTCAGTCCAGCATCAGTGATGTGACTGGGGATGCATTGGTCTATTCCAACAAAAAAAAATCATGATGTTATGTATAAATATAAACCATTCTTACATGTGTTTCTTTCACTGTGGGAGCCTCTAGATGTTGGGCATTAAATAGTTCTTTCTTCAGCCTGTCTTTCCACCATCTCGAATACTTCTGCCTTAGTTAACAATTTCATTCAGTAATGTTCCAGTTCAGTAAATGAATTAAAATCATGTAGTAAAGTGCTTTACTGAATCATGGCCTGAATGCTGTAGGCATTATTATTATCTACTGCAATGTATGAAACTGATTTCTTTTCCTATAAATTGCTGGGTGAATTCTTTCTTTTTGTGGTCATATATTTATGTATATAGATTAAATACTCCAGAGCTAAAAAGAACAGTTTTTATGTAATTATATTAGAAAGGAACTGTGATGTATCATCTATATAAAACCATCTAATAAAAAATGCCGATACTACTTCTGAAGATATCCCCAGTGCTCCTTTGCTTGTGTCAACCAGACTGAGAGCTTTAATTTTTTCAGTCTATTATTTGTTCATTCAATTCAGAAATACAGAGTCTACAATTTAAGAAGTGCAATATGTAGCAAATCAAAGTAATAAAAAAATCCAGCTTGTCCAAGGGTTGATCACAAAGTCCGGTGCATGGGACATACATATCATGACATTCTATCAAAACTGACAGAAAGGCATTTTAGCATAGTTCTGTACATCGTGAGGGCCACAGAGCTGGTAAGGATAGACAGTTCTTTATCAAAAGGTCATATTCTAGAACTAAACATGAAAAGGTAATCCAAAGTCTAGAAAAAGTCAGATGAAGTTACTTTTGAAACTGGAGTGAACTATGCAACGGTAGGCTCAACATTGTCAGTGTCACACACAAGTTGCCGTCTACCTGTCAGATGATGAACTGCAAACAGAAACCTTTTACAAATACCTGATAGCACTCTCTGTTTATATTGTATTATATGAGCTTATAATAATTACTGCACTGTTCTGATTCTCATTAACTTTACCTATCATACTGATTTTATCCCTTCATCAAAAGAGATTTGCCTTGTCTGTATTTCTCCTGTGTGCAGAGGGACCATGGGGATGTATATTCATTGCTAGGCAGTGTATTTGGACCTACACACTTATGACAAAATCAGCTGGAAGAAAAAGGGAGCAGGCAGTTGCTTGTGTGCTGGGCAGTGACATGATGAAGAATCAGAAGCATGCTGCATGGACCTATTAAAAACTTTTAGATAAGAACATGAATGTATTTAAGTCCTGGAGCAGAAGACATTCAAGTTCAAATCTATTTCTATCTCCTGACAAAAAAAAAAAAAAAAGGCAAGAAACTTAGTTTTATTAACTCTAAGACATGAAAGAATGTCTTTACTTGGTTTACATGGGTTTTTCATAATAGCAGAAAACCCACTCACACAGTTACATAAATATTTAGGAATGTTACAAATTCACGCACGTGTAGACATTAATAATGAGTTCACTGGTGAGATCACTGCTCTGTTGAACTATCACATACAGCAGCTGAGCAGGAGAATAGTATTTGCTAAAATGTTACTATGCAGACCCTAGTGTGAAAAGAAAATATGACATCCAAGAAGACTTTTCTTGTGTTGATCACATGAGACTGAACATTTTTCATAGTATTCTTTCTGCATTAAGTGTCAAAGCCAGTAGGTATTGCATTTCATTTCATCGATAAGGAAATCAGCTTTTCTGGGAGCTACCACACTTGATGATAGACTGTCATAGGCAACAAGAAAAGGTGATCCACCTGGGCCCAGAGACAGCCCTGAGCAGGAGGAAGAGTGAGGAGAGGCAACACAGAGCCAGGTTTGGAAGTGAACCCTGCATAATCAGGATATAATGCCCAACACTGAGATAACCAATGGTACCAGTCAACACAGGGATGTCAACAACTGCAAATTAACACATCTGGATCCCTCTCTTGGAAGTAGCAACTAACAGGGCTGCCCAGGACTCTGACAGAGGCAAAATGGGCAGTGGGGCCCTGCCTGTTGTCCTGGGGCAGTCTGCTGCCCGAGGAAGCGGTATACCTTACTTATGCCCAGTGGCGTGCCATTTTGACTAAGAAATGAGAACACTACAGATGCAAATGGCAGATATCAAACAAGTGTGATAGATAACAGAACCAGATAACAGAAACCTTCAAATGTAATTATAGATAACTCATTCTCAAGAAGGTCTCTTTCTAATGAGGTCTTGCAGGGGCTGATTTTTAGCCCTGTGGTATACATCCTTCTAATGCACACAGGTACATATATGTACGTGTGTGTGTTTATAAACAGAGTAAACACAGATATCTCTCTCTTTATATATATTTATATACATATATAAATACACATGTGTACAAATAACCTGAAAAAAACCCCACAACTTTAAAACATCAGATGACCATAGATAACTGAAAGACAAATAGAATGGTAAAATGACAAAGCAAAGAAACCACAGACACAGCATGTCTGGGAAGAATAAGCACAAGCAAAGAATAAGCTTCCTACATTGAGAAATGGGGAAAATATGCCAGAATAGAAGTGGAATCTTAATTATAAGAAGCAGTTACTCCTAAAGATTTGCAGGTCATACTATATAATCAAAGCATAAATAAATTGCCAGATTGATGTTAGGCATAAGGGACTCGGGCAATCCTTGGATGTAGAAACAGGATCACTTAACAGTATCTGGAAAGTTATATTATTTATTTTTCTGGTACCAGTGCAACTTGTATGAAAGCACCAATTCTCATTTCTGCCGTAACATTTCATGAAATACACAGAAAAACTAGCAGGGGTTCAAAGGCAGCCACAGGGATGATTAAAGAACTGGCCAATATGACTTCAGTGATATTGTAGGAGGTCAATAATTTTTGTTTATCAGAGAGGTTGTTACAGATTATTTAGTCCCCGGTTGCACATATCTATGTTAAAGAAACATGAAAAACAGACTCTGCGTGCTGCTGTAACAGAAAACAAAGACTGGCAACCACCAGATTACTTTGGAGCAAATACGAGACACAAATGTTTAGCTGTAAGAGTAATTAGCCAAAGCAACACCTAAAAATAATTGCTCTTACTTCATCAAGCATAAGGAATGCCTGCTTTAAAGAGGGATAAGCGTCTTGCATGTATCTGCACAGCTTCTGAAGAACAGTATCACTGGAGAAAGCTTCATCTCCTCTAGCTGGATTTACTCTGCAAGAGGAAAAAAGACAGTCTTTGCAATGCTTTCATGTCTCACCCTCTTTTGCTCACTATGTTCTTCTCAGAGCAGGAAGAATAAATCACCTCATTATGACTCAGGGTTTGATAGGATTAAAAATAAGAGTGCACTTAGAGAAAGCATTGCCAAAAGATTTTTTAACCTAATTTAATCAAGGGTGACCATCAAGTGGATACACTTTTCATCTTCACTAAATATGTATACCACAGGTTACTCACATAAAAAAGGAACTTCTTACTTACTTATGTTTTTTTCTCACAGGAATTGCCTGCCTGTTTTCAAAGGTGCTCCCAGGATCCCGGAATTTTTCTAAAAACTGTTGCCAAGAAATTTTACCTGTGGCTCTCAGTCCGAATCTGATTTTTAAAAAAGAAAACAGTTTTAAAAGATTTTCTTATAAAAACACTCTACGTTCCGAGAAGAATTTTGAGTTAGAACATCACATCATCATTATAATATCAATGTGTGCAACATTCATAATTAGAGTAAGCTTGCATAGCTTTTCTTTGTTACTAAATATGTAAACTGAGTCGACTTATTTTCTCAATTCCAAATGTCTAGCTGTGGAAGAACTAGACCCCAAGCGAGAATTCATCTAACCAAATGTACATGCCTGCACCTGAGCGAGTCACTCTAAGTTCCCTTTATAGTCATCGGGGAGAAACAGGCACTTTGAGGACAGGATTCATCTCATCCTAAAGTAGACATCTAAAACTGGCTAGATGAATCCTGCCCGTTGTTTCTCTCCAGTGACTATAAAATGGAGTCTAGGAGGAGCAGTTCAGGCGTAGACATTCAGATTACAGATGTCTAGAATGAGATAGTACTTAATGCATCCCTTCTCATTATTTACACATAACAGTAGAGAAAATAACAAGGGGAAATAGTATATTGGTCTTTTAAACGTTACGATGTTCATTGTATCCAAATTTGAAAACTTCTAAAGTACTGGAAGTGTTAAGCTATGTTAAAAATCCTGGGAAGTTAACTACTATCATATTCCATGAATAATTACTTTAAAATCAATAAGGACCTGATCCCATGACCCCCAAACCATTGGCATGTCTCCTGTTCAGTTTCAATGGTACTGCAGAAAGCTCCAATGAGCATGGCTAAACACACTCCTACTTCAGATGATGCTTTGTAGGCAATTACATCCTTCACATACTATCTGAAACATGCTGACTCGCTACTCTAGTCATCTTAGAAAAGCTTTTAAAACTCCTAATGCTCCTTAAAATGGTGGCAGATGGTGTTTAGAGCATTTGCTAATGCAGGATGCATGGGACAAAGCTAAAAAACTACCAAATGCAGTCAGAGGTATGCAAGACTTCCTGGATCTTTCACAAAAACCCTCCAGTTTTTGGACTATCCAGCAGTTTCTCAAGCTCAGCCAACAAAGCTGAAAACCAAAAGTTACAAGAATCACAGCATTCTGGCTTTGGTAAACAGCAACCTGACAGCATGGGGTATTTAATGGGCAGGGAGGGAACCTGACTTTTTACAGTGGTCCTGCCTGTGAGTAGCACGCACGCATGCACCACGGCTCAGTGGCTCAAGGGCTGAGCATCTCCCACTGCACAAGCAGCACAATTGCACCAGAGCCCAGAAGAGGGGCTGGGAAGGGCCAAGCACCAGACACTGAAGGTAAATGAAGACAGAGGCAGTGCTAGCATTCAGATTTCACCAGGGGAGCCATTTCATTCCCTGCAGGGAACGCCTTTGCCAACAATACTATTGAGGGATGGGTTATTAAAAAAAGCTGTGGGAAGGACAGATATTTCATATCTGATTATTGTATTGGATAAATGAATATGAAACAAACAGTAGGAAATAACAGATGATCTTTAAAATTAAGGCCAAGATAACAACTGTTATTTTGAGCCCCCAACTGAGAGCCCTTCACACTCAAATGTCTATGGTCTACTAAATCACTCAAATCACACTGTAGAGAGTAATTCTGCACTGAAAATGAGCAACCAGCCAAAGCTGCGTCAATCAGAGCAACAGATCTCTCCACTTCCACCTCCTTGCTCAGAAGCCCTACAATCGCCTCTCAGACTTCAGCATTGACAATTGCCAAAATCCTGGGAGCCGAAGGGAACTTGGGAAGAAATACTGATGCGGATGTGTGAAGGTCTGGCATTACTAGCTACGATTTGTGGTGCCATTGATCAGTCCACAAGGTGCAGTGGTTTTCCCCTGTTCTGCAGATGGGTAATGGATTATGGAGCTCTTCCAGTTCTGCCTGTGGCTGGCCAACACAGCACTTTTCTCTTGCAGGTTTTATCATGGAAAGGGATGAATCAGGCCCTCACAGGGGCCGGAGCAGGGTGAGGGGGAGGAACGCCCCAGCATTAAGTTTTGCGGATTAAATTGAAGAAAGCCTTATTTAGACAAAGCTAAGTCAGTGGGAATAAAAACTGAGGAAGGACTTTGGAGTATTTTTTTAATTTCAAAACAATCCCTCTTTATATTTATAATACTGGCCCTCAGATTTCAAGCTGTGCTAGAAGGGCAATAAGTACAATGTTTAGATGCTGTAGGTAGAATAACTGAGGCATGGAAAGATCATTCCAGTGCAGGGCCAGAAAAAATGCCCATCTTTTGTGACTGGTAATCCAGCATTTTATCTACTATAGTAGGCCAGCTAACTTATTAAAGTAACAAAACTAAATTCTGCATGGCTTTTTGGAAGTATGCTTATGGTTATGTCCAAGTAGAAAAGAGTATACTTCCAAAAGAATTGACTGATTAGAGCTGTAACAACATGGATACCTGGTAAAACCATGTGATCTATCATCTCATAGTGATCCTTTACAAAATACTACCCATTGAGAAATTTTTAACCATCAGTGCCTTAGCATCTGATACTTTTATACAAATCATAAATTAAAGAAATGAAGCATGAGGGTAATACAAAAAGTTTAAAACTACCTCTGCTGCTGAAAACTGTCCTTGTGTTTTTAACTGATATTATGTTCACCAAAGTCTTGATCAACTGAGCGCAATGATTTACCTCATATCACAAATAAAAGTCACCAATTAGAAAACCCGGCAGCCACCAGAAAAGGGTCTTAGAAGTCAGGCCCTGTGTTGGCAAAGCCTTCATACTGATCATGTATGATTTCCTCCCAGCCGTCAACAAGAATACCCTTCACTCACACCCCTCAACCTGTGAAGGGACACAATCCACAGCAAAGCTCCAAAACATGACCAAAATATTTCTCACACTGGAATGCTGAAATACTGTGAAATTAAATCCTTCAGTTTATGCAACTCTTTCTATAACCTCAAGTTCACGATGTTTTACTTGTAAGTGAAAGAATTTTCAAGAGTAGAAGTGATGGAATTCAGGGAATTTGGTACTCAGACGAGTGATGTCCTTTGAATGAAGTACACCTCAACGGTCTGCCTCTGATGTATTTGATCTTGCTGCAGTGGGGACATATACTGAGAGATAAGTGTGTGGGTAATCTGGTCCTAAACCAGTCAAGGATGAAATCCTAGCTGCAGTCTAAGGCAAAATTGCATCAACTTCAATGGGCCCTGAATTTTATATCAGGAGCCCATGAGATGTAAATATCTCAAACAACCATAAAATGCTGTCATGTATTATTTCTTATAAACAACTCCCTGGCACATCTCATGTCATATTATTTAAACAGAATCTTAAAAACCTTGAAATCATGTCCCTTGCCCATCAATTACTATTACATTTATTATCAGCTACAATGAAGTTACTTCATTATTAGAATTAGATGGCTATAAGGAACTTTTGCTGTTGTTCCATTCACCTGGTGGAGCTTTTGAATTACATTATCTGAGAAATATCACCTACGAGATATGGCATACATAGGCTTGAACATTTCTGTTTACAGCATCATTAAAATGTCACTATATTTTTCAAATGCTAGAGAAAGCTCCAGTGGAAGAATACAAGCAGAAACCTTTCCATTATGCAACTGTTCTTAAGAAGATTTACTTTAAGATTTAAACTAGCAAGTGACATGAATTGAAAAAAAACCATAATAGCAATTTTTTGACAAAGTAATAGTTGATCATTGTTATATCACACTGTGAATGACTAGAAGCAAATCAGATTTATCTGCTGAATGCACAAAGCAATATGGTTACTGCAGATGACACTCTCATACAGCACCTGCTGCTGTAAAACGTATACCTGCACTGAGCTCTTTACAGCTAACTAGTGCATATAAAGAAAAAAATAACTCAACTGATTATTTACATGGATGATTCTATTCTTTCAACAATTTAAATAGATAAACTATGAATTGTGGAATCATTAAGCAGTAACGCATGATCTGCTTACTGGCCTCCTCACACTGTATGATTTGCGTGCCTTGTCCTGTTGTTGTAAGCTTAAGTGATACTTTGGAGTAAAAATGCTGTGTAAGAGTTAAGTGTTCTTCCTTTCTCTTTGACTGGCCATATGCCCTTGGCACTGTTGCCAACAAGTATAAAGTATATTCTGGCAGTTTTCTTCTCACAGTTTTTGGTTTCTAAGTAGAAAAGATTAATCATGAGAGACCCTGGTCTAGATTTAACCAAAAGCCACAAAAACATCCATTCCTATGATATTTTGGCTTTAAAAAGGAAATATGAGTTTAGGAAGCTAGTCAGCATATGCTGAAGTGATCACATCCAGGAAATCATGTTTTGGAAAATGTCCTGTGGCCTAAACTCTGTCTGCTGAGATCCTTGAGGCTGGGCTGGCAAATGTTTTCTATCCATTTATCTTCTATACACTATACCGCCCACAAGATGATTTGAGTTTTGGTCATAATACTACAAAGATGCCTGTTTAAAGTAAAATAGTACATTGACTTGAATCCAGTAGTTGGCATGATTTCTCAACCTTGACAGCAGTTCTAATAAAAATATTTATAACATCAAAACCCAATTTCAAAAGATTTTATCCTTATTTTAGCTTAAGTTCAAATTTCCAGGTATGAAATTGCTTTATTATGCAGCACAGAAGTGTCCCTTCAGTTATCTTTTCCAGTGACTGACAATGAGCAGTGCAGAGTGAAAGCTTTCAGCATTAGTTCATTCATTCCCTTTAGTTTCACTTCTTCCTCTTTTCCTTGCCACACCAACATATTTAAAAGGGAGACGCTTGTGGAGTCACACTGTCACCATGCAAATATGGTGCTAGCAGTCACGAAGCTGCTCTTCCAGCAAATTCACACCATCCCACATCACTAGTCATTTGAATGCAAGAGAGTAATGCTCTCTTTCGGAAATTAAATACAAATTTGTGAGCAAACAGAAGTAAGAAAGCAGTAACTAAAGCTTCGACTCCATTAAACCTATCTACCTTACTACAAAAAACCTGGTTTTATACCCAGCTATATCAGCTTTTACATACTGTGTCATACATACTGCAACACAGGCACAAGTAAGATGAATTAATGATGGTAGTCACAAAAAGCAATAATAAAGTTATAAGGCAGCAGCACTAAAAAATGTCCCCTAAGAAAATAATATGATTCTTACCTATTCATTAGCTCTTGAAAAGTTTCATTTGGCAAAGGAAATATAAAGCCATTTATGACTGACTTCAAGTAATCCAAAGACACAAATCCACTCCGACTGACATCAATTGCTCTGAAGGCTTTTTCAATGTCCTGGTAGGCTGAACACAGCTGTAATGAATACAATTTATAGTGTTTTGTTCAGAAAAATCAAGTTCATGAAGCTTTTAAAACAATAATGTATTTTTTACAAGACCTTTTCAAATGTTCTTCTCCGTGAACTGATCAAATAGGTTACCCTGGCATGCTCTGACCGTCAGATGTTTAATTAATAAGCTCACTACAAAACAGTATTCCCAATCACATACTCTCAAATGACAAGTCAGACAAGTTTCTCAAATAATAACTGCCTCAAAATTCAGAGCTAAAAATACTTGGTGGATCACCCTGCTTGATAACACCTGTCTTAACGTAACATTAAAACCATTCATGGCATAACCTAGTATCAAAGTTCCCTTAATTAAAATGGGTCATTAGCACAATGAATACTGGAAAATGTTAGAAGACATGGAATAGTGAACCTAGCTGTTGTATAAACATATCACATATTTCTTTGATTATTTTTTTAATTCATGGGCTGTTGCAAAGGAGCTATGTGGATGTGTTTTTGCTTATGGGAGTTGTACAATGCCTGAAAGTTGACTTACTGCAGATTTTGATAAGGCTCATAAAACAATAGGAAGACTGGTTTGTTTTTCTGAAATGTTAGCTCACACTGGGTTGTTGAATACTGCAAGCATCCCTGAGGCTTTTCTCCCCCCACCATTTTTTGACAAGTATCCCATCTGCTTCTAAGCTGATTATTGTTCATTCAAAACTGCTGAAATCACAGTGTAAAGATAATGTATAGAAAGCCCAAAATAAACATCGAGGACTGGGAGGCCTTGTAAGGTGAGACGCACTGTGCTTCCAATCCAGGCCTTGACCTCCATATCAAAGATATACAAAATGAAAAAGGGTCAAGATGTTGAATGTCCCTGTAGCCTTGTTTGTCCCTCCTCTTCTGTCTTTTCAAGGCTGAGAAAGCACAGTTACAGGTCTGTGTAATTGAGTTTGTAATAGAATATGCAGTCTTGATGCACAGTATTAGCTTCTCTTTTCTTAGAGAGTCAGGATTTTCATGACAGGAAGGCACAAGAGTTAGCATTGGAAAATTTTGTTTCTTTTCACCTTACCATAAAGCAGGTGGAACACAGTTACGTTGCATCATCACACTCCTCAACCCTCTTCAGTTAAGATCACATCTAAGGGCATGTGGAGAGGTCATTTGCCATGTCTATTCCAGTTCTGCTCTCTATTCTAAGCTTGCCACCACGTATAAAAAAAAGTGTTTCTGCAGTAGCAGCTATCCACTAATAATTTATTTCACAGAGGTCAGAAAATAATTGTCAGACAATGGTAACTAGTCATTACTCAGTGTAAGTCATTACTTACTTTGATCTGACAGTGGTCTAGCAATTCACATTATGAAACACCTTAGCCATCGAGCTTCGATACGCTCTCATTTTCTTTTAGCCTAAGGAATCTGGAGTTCCAATACATACATTTTTAATGGTGTGAATCTAATAAGCAAGACTGGAACACACAAAATAAAACAGAACTGGTGCTTCTGCTAACTGGCTTTAAAAGCAAACAAGAAACCCTGTGCGTGGAATTTGTTCCTAAAAGAAGTTGGCATAATTAACTAGCCTCAAAGCTTGGCAATTTTCTTTTCCTGTGATGCTGGCTCAGCTCCTCCACCTGTCAAAGTATTCTGAAGTATTAATGGCACCCCCTTACCTTTTCTCTAAATGCCTTCTCAGTGCGATCCAGACTGCACTCTGTCACAGCACACTCAGCTGGTGAAGACTGTAGAAAAAGTTTTTTCTGCTTCTGTTCCTTCTCTTTTATTTTCTGGCAGATTAGCACTGTTAAGAAAACTGATCTAGCAAAGTCTGCAGCTTTGTCAGCTTCAAAGAAATAAAGCCATCTAAAACTCTTAAAGACTGTTTTCGTTAACTGGATAAATCTTTATGTACAAACAGACTAAACCAAACCTGAAATACAACTTTATTTCAAACTTGATCAGTAGTTCAAAATTATGCTAACAAATCTGTGCATTTGTTGTAGTAGTTTTTCATCTCATATTCCTTTTAAAACATAATACACATAACTTACAATTTTAATAGGTAACATTATTACATTTAATATCAGAAGGTACCACTAGAAACTAACTCCCTCTCTTTGTCAGTATGTTTCCGGAATGATCCACTACCAAAAATACATTTTCAGGAACTGGAAGACAGTGTCCTTATAGGCCTTTGATAATATACATGCCTATTGACCTTGAAAAGGCTCTTTTCTTTTCCATTTCCTTCACATGCTCCCGTCTCACTGTCCTTAGTTTCCACAGTCCTTGGAAGAGCTTCCAGTTACTCTAAGTCAAACAGCCCTCCTCAATGATTCCCCAACAAAAAAACCCGACACCAAAACCAAACCAATTCTGTGGAATATTTATTTCAGCGGGGCTGAGCAGCTCATTTTGTGATGGTGGTTTGTTGTATACTGTTCTACTTAATGTGCTGTTGGCATGTACACTCTTTTGGGATAACGATTCTGCTATGGATGTGTTACATTTGATTCAGACCATAGCAGTCACAGGACAAGACACAGGCATTTTGAGAACCTTATGCACAAAGAGTATGCGCACCAAACTCTTTCAAAGGTTATTCCACTGGTGCTGTATAGGAAAAAAATGCTGTTCTGTATGGAAAAGGATACCGAAGTGTGACTACTCTGTGCTTTGCGCATGCTCTCCACTGTTCCCTCTGCCTGCTCAGTAGCCTGCTGAACACAGATTTTCCTTCTTGTTTAAATAAAGCTATACTTTTTATTACTTAAACTTTTGAAAATTATTTGTGTGAATGCTCAATTCCATTTAGAACTGTTCTATTTCAATTTAGTTTTGGTTGGGTACTAATATTTGTTAAACAAATATCACTCAGTTTTGCACCTCAGAAATGAACCAGAGCGGTTACCACTAATTTATCTGGATACTTTTAAAATCTCTTCTTAGGCCAGTGTTGATCAGTAATTTTATAACTATTTTACATGGACAAGGCTCCACTTCTCAAAGTGGGTGGGTGAAAAGGATCAAACTGACAATCGGAGGGCAGGAGGCGAATTCAAGACAGTGTGGGTAGGGTAGGGCTGCAGGAACACCCCACAAGCCAGGTCTCTGAATAATAGGAAAGAGGAGGAGCCTTAATTCGTAAGATTATTTCTCCACAATTTCAGTACCCCATGCAGGAAAAAAATCCTCTATTTTTGATAGTTATATTTACTTCTAGTGATGGTTTCAAAATAATCTTTGATAGTACTGCACAAACTTACAAACCTCTATACAATCACACCACGGTCATGTAAAATGGTGAGAAGAAAAAGTATTATTAAAATACTAGATATGCTGACTTCATGATTTCAAAAGAGTTTGGCTTCTTCTGATCCTACTGAAGCCAATGTGAACTGTCGGTATTCAGGGCCTTTGAACATCAGGCCATCTATTCAAAATTGGATCAAAAATAATTCCTACCACCCAAGGGGAGACTTTTGTCAGGAAGAGGATAATCATAATTCAGACTTCTGGACTGCTGGCTTCTCTCTTCTAGACCAGGATATATTTTTTTATTCTTCTGTAATTCTCTTCGTGAAGTGCTACATTTTGAGTAGTAGAAATGAAAGAGACAATGTTTGAAGCTAATGCTCTTTAACCTGCAAAGTACAGGTAAGTCTTTACTAGCTTTCTTCAGCAAAAGTAAGTTTAAATGCTTCTTTTTAAACAAAAATAAATGAAAAAATAATTAGCAGTTAGCCTCACACTCATGAAAAATTCTACTGCCAAAGTATCATATGTGTACATGTATGTACACGTTTTCTGGCAAAACTCAAATGGAAGAAGGGAGTTTATGAAATGTGGAAAAAGGGACAGGCCACTTGGGAGGAATATGGGAACGTTGTCAGGGTATGCAGGGATGCAGTGAGGAAGGCTAAGGTCCACTTGGAATTAAATCTGGCAAGAGATGTCAAGGACAACAAGAAGGGCTTCTTCAAGTACATCAGTAGCAAAAGGAAGACTAGGGAAAATGTGGGCCCACTGCTGAATGAGGCGGGTGCCCTGGTGACAGAGGATACAGAAAAGATGGAGTTACCGAATGCCTTCTTTGCTTCAGTCTTTACTGCTAAGGCCAGCCTGCAGGAATCCCAGACCCTGGAGGTGGGAAAGAAAGTCTGGAGAAAGGAAGACTTCCACTTGTTCGGGGAGGATCAGGTTAGAGATCATTTAGGTGAACTGGGCCCCAATGGGAGGCACCCGTGAGTGCTGAGGGAGCTAGCAGATATTATTGCTAAGCCACTCTCCATCATCTTTGAAAGGTCATGGAGAACAGGAGAGGTGCCTGAGGACTGGAGGAAAGCCAGTGTCACTCCAGTCTTCAAAAAGGGCAAGAAGGAGGACCCAGGAAACTACAGGCCAGTCAGCCTCACCTCCATCCCTGGAAAGGTGATGGAACAGCTCATTCTGGATGTCATCTCTAAGCATGTGGAGGAAAAGAAGGTTATCAGGAGTAGTCAACATGGATTCACCAAAGGGAAATCATGCTTGACCAGTCTGATAGCCTTCTGTGATGGCATGACTGGCTGGGTAGGTGAGGGGAGAGCAGTGGATGTCTACCTTGACTTCAGCAAGGCTTTTGACACTGTCTCCCATAACAGCCTCATAGGTAAGCTCAGGAAATGTGGGTTACAGGAGTGGACAGTGAGATGGACTGAAAACTGGCTGAATGGCCAGAAGGTTGTGATCAGTGGTGCAGAGTCTAGTTGGAGGCCTGTAGCTAGCGGTGTTCCCCAGGGTTCAGTACTGGGTCCAGTCTTGTTCAACTTATTCATCAGTGACCTGGATGAAGGGACAGTGTACCCTCAGCAAGTTTGCTGATGATACAAAACTGGGAGGAGTGGCTGATACACCAGAAGGCTGTGCTGCCATCCGGACAGACCTGGACAGGCTAGAGAGCTGGGCAGAGAGGAACCTAATGAAGTTCAGCAAAGGCAAGTACAGGGTCCTGCACCTAGGGAGGAATAACCCCATGCACCAGTAGAGGTTAGGAGCTGACCTGCTGGAAAGCAGCTCTGCGGGGAAGGACCTGGGAGTCCTGGTGGACAACAAGTTAGCTCTGAGCCAGCAATGTGCCCTTGCAGCCAAGGCGGCCAATGGTATCAGGAAGAACGTGGCCAGCAGGTTGAGGGAGGTTATCCTCTCCCTCCACTCTGCCCTGGTGAGGCCACATCTGGAGTACTGTGTCCAGTTCTGGGCTCCCCAGTTCAAGAAAGACAAGGCATTACTGGAGAGAGTCCAGCGGAGGGCTACGAAGATGACCAGGGGACTGGAGCATCTGTCTTATGAGGAAAGGCTGAGAGAGCTGGGTCTGCTTAGCCTGGAGGAGACTGAGAGGGGATCTCATCAACGTTTACAAATATCTCAAGGGCGGGTGTCAGGAGGATGGGACCAGACTCTTTTCAGTGCTGCCCAGCGACAGGATAAGGGGCAACGGGCACAAACTGAAACACAGGAAGTTCCATCTGAATATGAGGAAAAACTTCTTTACTTTGAGGGTGACAGAGCACTGGAACAGGCTGCCCAGAGAGGTTGTAGAACCTCCTTCTCTGGAGATATTCGAAACCCACCTGGACGCGATCCTGGGCAACCTGCTCTAGGTGAACCTGCTTTAGCAGGGGAGTTGGACTAGATGATCTCCAGAGGTCCCTTCCAACCCCAACCATTCTGTGATTCTGTGATTGTGATGAAGAAAATACCTTGTGAAATACACTAAATTAAATTTCAAGATATGCAAACAGATTTACATTATTTTTAAATGTACTGGAAGGGCCTTTCTCACCATCTTAACTTGAGCACCTTCTTAAATTCACATCTCCATAGATCCTCATATACACATTATGGGTAAATCTGGCAGATTTTTGCTGTGTAACCTCTCAAACACAACCTTTTTCATCCATGTACAGGGCTAACTCGCTTCACTGCCTCCATTCATCCAACAACTGAATTACTGAAACACACTTTTTCTGTCTTTGAGGAAAACAACCGTATCCTGCTCTTATCAATGACTCTTCATTCCCTAGACAACAAACATAAGCTAATGCCTTCTTTTTAAGGGTCTCCACAGCCCATGTCCTCCATGCCAATCACCTTTCATTCAGGAACGACCCCTTGTGCCACCTTGGACTGTCTGGTTCGTGCAATTTCAGACAAATATATTTTGTATCTACTCTTATTCTGACCCTCATATTTCAGAGGACCTGCCCATACATATTCACAAACTGACTTAATTACTGACCATCAATCCTTCTTAAACATCCTTCTTTGAGTTGCGCCTACAGACGCATTCCCAACACTCCAATAAGTTTGGTTGCTGCTATGCTTGAAACTACTGTCATGCTGACAAAAAAATATCTTGCTGTCACCTTGACCTCCCCAACCTGTCCAAGTTCACCATCTTCTCACTGTCTTAGAGTGTAAGTTCTTTGTTACAAAGATTACCTGTGAAGTTCAGTATGATTGAATACTGGGTGAAAACTGAGGTTCCCAAGTGCTACAAGATTCCAAGTTGCAGTAAAAAATTCTTTATCTGGGGTTTATGAGCTTGTAATGGTGATTTTATTATTTGGCCCATGTAACATGTAACCTTTTGATTTTAAAGGCAGATTTCACACACAGTTGTAGAATTTCCCCGGCCAAAGGAAACTGGCTTTCTTTTCCGCCCTGTCCTGGTTGTATCTGCTGAGAATCAGAGGCTATCAAGGTCCTATAAAATTGCAAACCAGATCCATCAAGGCCAACAGAAATACTTCTATTGATATAACTGGGAAGAGGAAAAATACCCAAGTTTCCTCTCCTTTTCTGAGCACATACCTGGAACTTCCTTTTCTGTGTTTTTTTCTTTAACTGTTTCTGTACTTATGCCAAAGTTCTTCAGAAATTCTTTATAATCCATCACATTAGAGTCTCTAACACAGTAACGGTTCCACAGCCTAGAGAAAAAGAGCCATTTTTTAGAGAACACAGCTATTCTAGATCATACTTGTAGGGAATTGAAGAAATAGGAAATTTATAAAATCTTTAGAAACACAATATGTTAAAGATTGTGAAAAAACAAATAAGCAATGAATTGCTTTTTTTCTACCTTCCCACTACATTTTTCTCTGGTCTCTTTCCTCTGCCCAAGATTATCTATAGTATACAAGTTGTCTACATAATATCATTCAAATCCTACATACAGTGCCATTTTCTTGGCCATCTACGTGGACATGAATTTTAATATATCTACAGAAGGACATTTCTCATCTAATAATATAGGAATATTATGATATTCTTAAACAAATTCCAGTCTAACTTATGATAAATTGTACCTAAACTCTGTAGCAAGTTGTCTGGATTTTATAGCAGGCTAGAAAATTTGCAGCAGCTTCATCTGGGTTAAATGGGAACCTCACTTTGCAATTAGAACTAATTTCCACATGGTATTAACTTCCACAGCCTGGAAATTAATCTTTGATTGCAGGCATTTATTTTCTAGATATTTCCCTTGATCGGCAGTGAAGTTGTTAATACTGTATACGCTTGCCATCCTCAGATTGTATCCAAATGCTTGGAAAAAATGAGGAGTTTTCACCTTTCAGAATGACAACTTGTTAGAGAATTGTCCTGGTTTCAGGTAGGATAGAATTAATTTTATTCTCAGTAGCTGGTATAGTGCTGTGTTTTGGGTTTAGGATGGGAATAGTTGATACACTGATGTTTTGGTTCTTGCTAAGTAGTGCTGAGCTGTCGCTAAATAGTCGCTAAGCAGTGCTTACACTGGTCAAGGACTTTTCAGCTTCCGCTGCTCTACCGGGTGCATGGGGGGGGGGGGCTGGGAGGGAGCACAGCCAGGGGGGGCTGACCCAGACTGGCCAAAGGGTTATTCCATACCATACGACATCATGCTCAGTATGTAAGCTGGGAGAAGAAGGAGGAAGGGGGGGACATTCGGCGTGATGGCATTTGTCTTCCCAAGTAACGGTTACGTGTGATGGAGCCCTGCTTTCCTGGGGATGGCTGAACGCCTGCCTGCCCATGGGAAGTGGTGAATGAATTCCTTGTTTTGCTTTGCTTGTGTGCGCAGTTTTTGCTTTACCTATTTAACTATTCTATTTTATTTTACTTCAGTTATTAAACTGTTCTTATCTCAACCCACAAGTTTTCTTCCTTTTACCCTTCCGATTCTCTCCCCCATCCCACCGGGGGGGGGGCGAGCGAGCGGCTGTGTGGTGCTTAGTTGCTGGCTGGGGTTAAACCACAACAAGAATCCAGGACCAGTTTATCACAAGTTACTGTGGGATTTATCTCCAGTCCCCTTCAGAAAACACTGCTGTGACTCATGCTCATGTTTTATCTTCCTAATCATGAAACCTAGAAAGATGTAGTTTTTAAAATGAAAATTAAAATTCTATTGCATAAAGAGGATCCATGAAGTCTAAAGCTAAAATGGTACCGTTAGAACATCTTGTGTATCATCACAGGCAACTAAGTTTCTCTCAACCTTCTTTGCATTTAGCCCCATAATTAATCTCTAAATGCAATAAAACCTGTGTTTGATTAAAGCATGTCTGACAAAAATGCATCTAGTTAGTCCTGGTGAATTTGTTCCAAGGACTAATAACAGAAGAATTGATTGCTTTATTTTTTCATTTGAATTTGTCTATCTAGTGAAGATACTACACTATACGATGTAGTCACCTCTTAAACTCCTTTTTCAAAGGCTAAACAGATTGTCTGCTGACATTAAGCTCGAAAACATCCACAGCATCCCTTGAATCATGATTGTGGCTTTTTTTTTTTTTTTTTTTTTTGCACAATTTTCCAACATCCTGGGAATAAGAGCGCCTGATTTGAAGCTGTGTTCTGGTTTTGACTTTGACAATATATGAAAATAAAAGTCCTATTTCTGCTCAGTACTTTTTCCAGACATCTTTGGGACATTAACCCTTTTGGAAAGCCTCATAGTAGAAGCCAAGGTCTTATGAAAAAAAGACAAATACCACCCATTTATAACCCACTACTTGCATCAACATGAGGGGCAAGGAGGGGAAATTCCACTTGCAATTTATGGGACCATTTAGGTGATAAAGAGAAGAGAACCTGGTTAGCCATTTGGCAAATTTCATTTGGGACAAGAAAAGAGAGCTGCATTGTAACATACCCTGTTTTCCTCTCTATACTTTGGGTTGTAGGGCAAAGCGTGAAGGTATGATTAGCTGCTAAGATCATCATAATTCCATCACTTTTGTGGCATACTGAAAGACAGGAATTCCCAATCACAATATTAAATTTACTTAATAAACGTGGGAAGTCATTGACTTGCCTCTTGCCTCAGTTTCCCATTTGTAACAGTTGAATTATAGTCCTGCCCTATCCATGGGGCTATCCTGGTTATCACAATAAACCACACAGCTGTTTTTGATGCATGTAAGCCATGGACATATGCTTAATTCATGGAGGACTTCACTTCTTTTCCCCAGCAATTCCCTCCCATCCTATTTCCCCTCGAGCCTTCTCTTTGAGTCTTACTAGACGGTGAGGATTATCCGTGAATTTATTTTCAAGGAAATTTTAAAGGGATTAAGATTATGTTAGCTGCAAATTGTACATATGGAAATACAGAATGAATATACAGACAGTACTCTACCATATGTGAAGGGCGGTAGAAACATATAATAAAATGGATAGATGCATTTCCACTTTGAACAAACTTTAATGCATACATTAAAAATAAAAGGAATATTTTAAAAACATTTGTGTGATTGGATTATTTGAGGATTGACAGTTCTATTTTATGAAAATGCCATGAGAAAGATCAGGTTAATAGCAAATCTCAGCATCAGGAATGATACTTTGGTACATTTTAGATCATCTGAAATTCTCCCTTGTTTACGGCTCAGTTTTTGATTTACTGAAATACCCCAACCTACAACAAAAAACAGATACATACACAAATTACCATGGCCTTACTACAGAACAGGAGCACTCTTCAGTCATTATCCTACATCAGTGACAGTTTTCAGCAACCCATGGCATACTCCGCTTTCTGTCACATGAAAACAGTTGCATTCTTTCCCCTCGGAACTTTCTACTGTTACTCCTGGGCAACTTCTGCTGTTTTGAACAAAATGGCTTATTATGGATCTGCATATATCAAAGCTGGAAAGTCAATCCCATTTAATAACCAAATAGAACTACAGAACTAATTACTGGTTGAAAATTACACTTTTGCCCGCTGTTCTTTATGCTCCAGCTTCTTATATAGGATCCCCATGAATAGGCAAGGATCACCATCATGCTTTGCACACCGTTAACCATATCCTTACAGGAGGGGCAGGCTACAATCTGGACACGTAACGAATAGAGATTGAGTTGGTCTTTGCAGCAGCCATCAAAATTGGGCCAGATAAATGATAAAAATCAATAGGAGACTTGCTATTGCCCTCATCTGGGCATATGAAGAGAACACAAATTATGTAGCGTCATTCTTGATTGATGTATATTAGTATGACTTAAAAAAAGCAAATTATCAGTCCTAATCACCACAATGATTAGTTTCCTTTCATAAATGTATTGACCAAGCAATGTATTCCCAAAGACTAGCTCTAAACACTGACAGCAGTCTCTTCCATCCTTCTCTATAGAGGGAAGGAGGATAACAAGCACTACCACAGAGTGATTCAGAAATCCTAAATTATGGTCGTCATCTGCTTGCTCTCTGGGTATGCTAGTATCTTTTCACTTACTAGAAAGGGCAACAAGCCTCAGGTATTTTAAGTTAGCCTTTGGATTGTCTTGCCCTTCCTGTCATTAAATGATTTCCCGATTTATTTCTATGACTTCCCTATTTATTTCCATATTTATATAACCTAAACCAATTCATAGGTTATCATCTAAAAAAAGGTTCCTGTACCTGCTTATGTTCAATACCTGCTTAAATTAGATCACGGTTTCCTCGATACACCCAAGATGGAAGGGCTGGATTGAAACCAGTTGAAAACAATAAAAATATGTTCGTTGTTACATTCAAGAGACACTGGATCAGACCCTCTTAAAGCCCTGTTCTTGCAAACACAGGCTTTCAGAGCAGACGGATTGCAACTACATTAACTTTACTGCTAGTTTTGGCTCTGATAGGCTGAAGCATCCAGTCCTGTGTAGCCATAAAATTCCTGAATCAGTACCATGAATACAGCTGGACTACCCAGATCCACAATGGGAGATCTTTGCCCAAGTTTTGCTTAAAAGCTAGAAAGCTAGCACATATCTCAGTGCTGATAAGACTATTACACAAACAAGTACAAGAAAGCTAAGAATTGTACTATGCATTTTAAAGTCTGTGTTTGCTTTTAATTTCAGTATATATTCCTTAAGCAACACTTCATCTGAAATTATTTTTTTTAGTTAGTAATTTTCAAAAAATTGAAGCTGACTATGCACATTTAATAAGTGTAGAAATGGCTTCTGGTTTGCTAAGTATCAAAATATGCTAATTATAAGTACAACTATTCATTATTTTCTATTTTTACACACATATGAATACCTCCTAATTGTTAAAATTGAAAAACAAACAAATGTACCCATTATACTTTTTCTGAATCCAGCCCATTGTTCAAGGAAAAGAAATCATTCTTTACGCAAAGATTTGCTCTGAAATTGCTGCCAAAGAAAATAACCTTGAGTTATTTGCTGCATAACTGCCACATGAGTACATTAAAGGTGCCTAGGGACAGCTTCGTCTTGAGCATGTGACTTTTAAGAAAAAGCTTTTAAGTTCAATATTTAAAAATTGCTGCCATATCCCTTTTCTTTCTCTGATTTTTAAATTAAATCCAGTTATCGCATATGGGAAGAAGTCAGATGGTTTTTGTTCCTATGTTTTCAATCATTTATCTAACAATGAAGGTTTGTACTGCCTGGCTGCAATGAATTCAGGATATCATTGGGATGTTAAGGAAATAAGGGTGTGTGTATATATATATATGGGTGGGTTTTCCCACAAAACTGGAGAATGTAGCCCTGGTATGAAACCTGAATAACTTTCCTGAAACATTAGGACTAGATGATCAAGACTGCCCAACTGTGAAAGCCTAAAAGCTGAAGACCTGGGATCTGTTTTTAAGGAGAGTTATATTTTTCACATAATCAAGTAAATCTTTAGATGGGCGGTCCATCCAAAAAGGGTTTACTTCTTCCTAGCAGTAACCAGGTTTCAGAACCGTTAGACTACTGGGTTTTTTTCAGAAAATTTTTAATATCCTTTTGGTGAGGTAATACAATTGCTCTGTCTCTTTGGAGCTGGGCTGGCTTATCCGAAAGAAATGCTACGAGTGCAAACAGGGCTCTCTGGCAGAGTTTGTGGATCCAAAACACATCTCTGAAAATGAATATTTTCCCCTGACTATATAGTAAGTGTCCCCAGCCCAAAAGATATGTATGGGCAGTGCCTTATGTCAGGATCTTGACAGAAAAAGCCCTTCTAATAATTACAGGACTGGTCCAAAGTCCATTAAAGTTAATTGAGAGACTCGACACTGTGTCCCAGAACAACCATATCAGGATTATGGGATAAAATATTTGTTAATCAATCCAAGGCAAATATTCAGCAGGCTTTGGCTTGAATCAGAAACAGCTGCAGAGTCCAAAAGCAGAAATCAATTCAGGAGACCACACTGTGAAGGGACAGCAGGAAGAAAAGTGGTGACAGAACTTGGTCCAAAGAACAATATTGTTTTCTTGTTTTTTCAAGATCAATGCAGAAAGAAGCATTTTTAAGGGCATTATATTATACTGTAATTCAAAACTAGAAACCTATAGGACAGCAGGGGCCCAGGCCCTATCACATGAGATGCATTTTCTCTAAAAGTCACAGCCAGAGGCCCATGCTATGAAAGCTATATTGTCCAGAGAAGTGTGATAGACAAAGGTATCAAAGAAACATGGCAGAGCAGCTGGTTGAGCATCCAATACCCTAGAACATCCCTGGACCCACAGCTTTGAAGCAGAGGCTCTTTAGATATACAGAAACCTCACTGGGAACCTCAAAAATAGAAGAAAAATTCTTTCTGATGAACCTGACTTCTTAGGCTGCTGGGTTTGGAATATGACACTCCAAGCTTCTGACCGAGGAAGGGAGCTGAGTGGGAAGAAAGGGGGATAGATCATAGAATCATAGAATGGTTTGGGTTGGAAGGGACCTTAAAGATCATCTGGTTCCAACAGCTCTGCCATGGGCAGGGATACCGTCCTCTAGAACAGGTTGCTCAAAGCCTCATCCAACCTGGTCTAAACAGTCTAAAAAGAGAGCTAGCATTTACTTTGCCTGCCTGCTTGTCTGCCCGTGACGTGCTAAAAAAATGCCTACGAAGCCCAAGGATTTTTGTTAGACTGAGGGTATATACTTTTGTCAAGGAATTTCCTAGACGGTGATTTTGAGAATCTAAATATTCCATGGGAGGCCAGAAAAGTGCCATGTGTTGTTTAGATTTTTTCTTGTTTGCTTTGAATTTTTCCTGTTTCTAAGCCATTATCGCTACTGTCAGCAGTACAGATTTTTGGACTGGTCAAGTGAGTCAATAAGGTTCCCAACATGCAAAAAAAAAAAAGTATTGTGCTTGCCCAATTTATCAGGAATTCAGAGGGAAACACAGATATAGTTGAAAGATAGTGGAGGACATTTAGATTCAAATTTCTTGGGTTGCCCATGCCTCCCCCACCAACTATGATACAGACAAAATAAACCCAGTTAATAAGACCTAAGTTGCTCACTTGGACAATGTTCTTTTAGGGCATGATGATTTTGGGAGGTATAGCTTTTGTACATTAATAAATGTGCAGACAGAGGAGCAGAGTATACTCATCTGATTTATGTTGTTCTGAAGGTTTAACTGGATCCATGCAAAATTATCAGCACAGAAGTGAATTTCACCCATGATTTTAACCATGCTTTCAAAAGAAAAGTATTTTATTCTTTTGACTAGGGAATTAATAACCTTCCTTAAATATACTATTAACATTAATTATCTTGCACTTGTACTTTGGGAAGCAAACACACTTTCAGTTGCTTTAAGGTTCATCCATCATAAGAAATTCGGGTATAATTTGAGCATATTTAAACATTCTCAATTTTACTAGGCTTCTTCAAAAGAATACCTCAGTTGTTTGTGTGATATTCTATCAACAAGCAAATAAAATAAATGTTACATTTTATCTTTGTATTATTTCTGATATTCTTTCACAGAGGTGACTCAGTATCATTATTTTTATTTGTTAAGCTTCAGAAGTTTTTCCTGATAAAACTTCATCATTTTAGAGCTCTAAACCCCCAAAATAAAAATTTGTGTTCTTTTTTATTATTCAGCACTTATGAGATGTAGTAACATTTTTATAGATTTATTACCTTTCAGATTGCAATGCCAAACACGAGGTTTATTGTCAAATAAAGCATCATTTTGGTTTTTTGATTGCCTGCTTTAGAAGACTATTGCTTCTGTTCTATAATTGCCTGTACCAAATTATTTAATTGGTTTTGTTGATATCTAATTCTGGAAAGTATCCCAACCAGAAAAAATACACAAAGTGAAATGGTGTAGCCAGGAGATATGAACTGATGAGAATTATTTTGGAAGTTGCTCAAAATGAAAAAAATATTAAAAAAAAAAAATATCCTAGAGCAATAAAGTACCATCCTAATTTGCTTCATTTTCTTTTAGGTCCCTATCCAGAAAATAGTATCTCCAGCTGTATTTCCTGATGGATTTCATAGACTCCAAAATCCACAGAAAGTCATTCAAAATCATAAGACACTAAACATTCTTCGGAAACAGAGTATGTAACATGAGATTCATGTTGGTTTAAGGCAGTTTGTAGCTGATCTCCCTGCATGTCATTGGCATCAATTCACAGGCGTTGTCATCACTTGTTCTCTTTCAACATTTCCATCATAGTGCCTTATAAGCACAATTTCACAGCAACCCATTGGCAAAGATACTAAGGAAATATTCCACATGCTCTTTGGATGTTACTCTCCTACCCCATCAGGCTTGGGCCATCCTTCTTCCTGCCGCCCCTACTGCAGTCAAAGCTTCAGCTACTTCCCACCCCCACGTCCCTGCTCTGAGCGAGCAGGCACTGCTACAGCTTCTGGCAGTACAAACTAGGAGGGGCGCTGGATCCATCATATCTGAAGGACATATGGACTCCCAATATTAATACTTAGCCACTGCTCTGCCATCGAAGAGCAGAGCAATCCAGTTTCCAGACACTATACAAACATTAATCAAGGTTCACATCGTACCTCTGGGGTAAGCAAGCCATAGTCCCTTATGCAGCTGTGCAAACTAGAGCCCTAAAAGGTTAAGCATTTCTTCTGAGGCTCCTGGTGAACCAGCTGCCAGGCCTAGATGACGGGGTCACTGAGTCAAGCCTCTCCTTGCTTTCTGGCTTCACCCTACTTGGAGGCAGTCTCCGAGTTTCCATTTCACTGTAACACTTCAACATGAAAACCATGCTAAGGGGAGAGTAAGCATATCATAGTACCCATGATACAACATTTCGCTGTTCACCACCTCAAGTTGCACAGGATGTGAAGGTGTGCTACGGTAGCATTTTATTTCAAATAACAGTGTTCTTCTAAGCCATGGGCAAAAAAACAGTCATATTCAAACTACCTCCAGGAATTCAGCAAAAGCATGAAGCAGCCGATCAGAGCTGTTGCCTTTTTCAAAGGCAAGATTTCACTAGTCACCTGCTTATCAGGATCTTTTTTCCAGTGAGAGGCAATGGCTCTCGGCTTTCTCCACTCACTGATCTCAGCAAGAGTGGGAATACGTTTTCTCATTCAGAAGCCAACAATTTCAAATGAACTGTGAAAGGGAGGGGTTCCTGGCTCCTGTAGGTATGTCCTACACACGCACTGTCCTCTTGATACGTTGGTTCTGCTGAATAACATTTCAAAAAGGTCTTACGTATATCCTGTGTCAGCCAAAGAAACTGAAGAGGTCAAGGAACAGGCTGTCCTACACCTCTTACAAGCAGAGTAAGGAAATCCTTTCCTCTCTTCACTACTTCATCTGGAAGAGCCTCTGGGGTTCTCACTATCTCTTCTGTTCAGCTTTCAGAGTGGAGTAGGCACCAGCATCTCCATGCAGACTCCTCAACCGTGTCCTGGGTCTGAGGCCAAGAACGTCCACCCCCAATGTCACTCTGTAAGACTGCAGGCAAGGGGATTCCCACATTGTCCCTCTAGTATCTTAAACCTCATCCTGAAAATCAAGTTGACTGGGATGAATTCTGATGCAGGATGCATCCCTTTGGAATGAATTACCAACATATTTATCCTTGCATACTGTTGCATCCATTCAGTCAGAGAAAGGCTGAAGGCTGCAACTTGCATACAGAAGATAAACTGGCAAATTAGCCTGCTGCAAGCAGTCCCCAGCCACTGTAATTCAGAAGATCACAAAAACTCCATCATTTATTGTTATTATTACTCTCACAGAAAAATCATGGCTGTTTCTTTACTTACTTTTCAAATTCTGAGTCCTTCATCCTAAAACAGGTGATCTCAAGGATTTGCTGTAGTGTGTGCCTCTGTATCCATCCTGCACGGCTGTAGTCAAAAAGTCTGCAGCACCTGATAATGTTTTTCACATTCTTTGCAATCTACAAATTACAGGTGATTTCAATGAACAGGAAACCAATACTGACACAACTGACACAAATGCAAGCACTGGAAAGCTTTGCTAACATATAATACAAAATGCCATTTTATACCTATCTTGATAATACAGGACAACCTTCCCCAGCACAGTAGGAAATGTTATGATAACACTCCATGAGAAATGAATATTTAGCATTTACTCAATGTCTAAGGCAATTTCTTCTTCAAATGGCACTAGTAAACTTCAAAAGTCTTTTAGGCAAAGCAATGAATTTCAGATACAATTCATATATTTTAAACAGTAGGCAGAGGATGAACTTCCTTCAGTGACTGAAACCTAGAGATTTGCTGGAAAGATCAAAGACCAAGACAGGTATACATTTCGTAAGTACCAGTGAACTCCAGAATATCAGTGAATTATTTGTTCTACATATACCAAAGCATTCTTTTTTTCACTTCACTTAAAAAATTACCAAAATCAAGAAGATTTAGAGGTTGAAAGAAGTATACATGGGACAAACTGATGAATATATTAGCATTCTAGCAATTGCAAGTCTCTTCTCCAAGTCTGTTAAAAATCTCAGCAACCGGGACCTTAAAGTAAGCTTACAGACTGAAAACTGACAATAAAAGTAGTATTGAAGGCTTCCATGCTTACTCTGTTCTGTGTTGAATTTGCTCAGCTTACAAGAATAAAGCCTTGTTTAAAAATATCACTCTTTTTAACTGCTATTTCTGCAAATGCAACCGGGGAATTGAAACTCAGGCTGTGTTCTTTCTGGCTTACATAATAGAAGCAATAATAAAGATTCTACCACTGCTCCTTACTCAGTCACTCAAATGCAGCTGCCTGAGACAGAATTAAATCCAGCTCAGTTGCATATGCTCTGCAGCGCTACCAGGAGTAAGAAGGAGGAAAGTCCTTGGAGGAAATCCTGATCACAGTGGAGCTGGTACTCCAATGCAGCCAAGATTTCATATTTTGTTTATTTTAACCAGAAGAGTCAATATTCCAAGCCCTGTACTCTCACTAAAGAGCATTATGCAGAGTAAATAGGCCTCTTTGTGGCTATAACCATCCACTGATGTAAGCAGAGTTGCCCAAAGTAAGTAGCTATGAATCAGGCAGATTTGACTACTCCTTGGCAACTCTGCCTGGAGAAAAAGGGTGGAAGAGGATAAAGCTTTTTATCTGGCTAAAGACGTGAAGATGGAAAAACAGTTTTTATTCATTAAAAAAGACTTTTTCTATAGTGCTAGATATAAAACAGCAATGGAAATTCAAATTCAAAGAAAGGATTAGACTTCACCAGGGTAGGCTAGGATTTCTCTTTCTTGCCACAACTGGCAAAACACCACAGCTCCAAGCTTTTCATGGAGACAGAAATGCAGCAATCTTGATTCATTTCTCCCTGTAATCAGATTTAACTGAAATGTATTATTTAATGAGTGAGGCAAAGGTTTGTATACTGTGGTGCCTGGCATCAGCAGGACATTTTTCTGCCAGCTTAGTACGACCAATTGTCCTTACAGGTTAGATAAGCTACATACCAACCCATTTATGCTATCAGAATCTTTCAGCAGAGACACTAGAAGCAATGTTCCTGTTTTTTCTCCGGAGCATTAGTGATATCACAGCACTTTTAGCAACCACAGGGCCTTGCCATGGTGTCTTTGGCATAACGCTCTCTGTTGTCACTGACACATGCCAGCTGGCTGCTTCTCCCCATCCCAGCAGTGACTGCATTTCAGCAGCATTTATGCATGTGAAGCACTTGGGGATCCCTTGGGAAGAAGGAGGACAATGAATATTTTAAATAATTTCTTATACTTCAGAAGAACAAAGGATATCCATTGAAAACACATCCTCTACAGGCATCACAACCGGAGGAACTTCCAGACACTCCCTTATGCAGACTGCAGCTTACTGTGAGACAATTTCCTGCCACAAACCACCGAAGCTCATTTTGCTACCCACACAAGTATTGCCAGTCACTGTATATCAAGGTATTTTCCTCAGCAAGTGTGTCTCCCACGGATTGGGGCTTGTCAGGTGCTACCTGCATCATGCATTGCTTCCCTCTCCCAGCCTTTATGGAACTTGCTTGGTGGCTCACGGTATTTGGCAAGGGTGGGAAAGAGATCTGGAAAGGGGCTTTCACGCATTCCCATTACCCCAAACTCCTGAATTCTGCCTACAGTAACATATACCACCTTTCTGGTGTTGAATGAGTCTGAGAGAGGTTTTAGGGAATCCCTGAGATAAACAGGCCCCTAGCACTGTAGCTATGAGAAGAACTGTGCTTCGCAGAGAATGCAGCAGGCTGGATGGGGAGGCAGAGAAGTTCCGCACAGATGCGCTACGATGGCTTGCCTATCTAGGGGGATAGGCATGGAGGAGACTGGGGCAGACCCAGTGTTGCCTCTGCAGGAAACAAAAGCTGCTTGCCCTTGACATGAGGATCAGAAGCAAAATCTGTGTTCAAACTTGTGGTTGCTGCCCCTCATTAGAGCTGTACAGTCACCCTAATAAACAACATATGGGAAATCTGGGGTAATTATTTGCCAAGAAAGCAAAAATAGCAAAATTTTAATGGCAGCTTTAAGAAATATGCTGTAAGGAATAAGTTGGGGACAGAGTGGTAAAACATGCTGCCTTCTTCCATTTTTGTGAAAATGTGTCAAAAATGCATAAATTAGTAAAGAAAAACCCACACTGTAACACCTGGCACTCTCTCTGGCAAAAGGACTAGAGCTCAGATGTGCTTTCAAGGCAAACCCTGCAACACAGGACAGCTTGGAAGCTTACCACCCTGCTAACCATCCTGAAGGGACCGTGATTGAGATCCACCGTCTCCAAAACACCCGTCTCTTCGAGAGCGGAGGAGGTGCGTGTGAGGCAAGCCGGCCAGGGCAGGAAAAGGAAGACCCTCAGTCACTCTGCTTCCAGTTTGTCTCAGGACAGTCTGTAGCAGTCTCCCTGTCTGACTGTCCCCTTCCCTTCGGCCAGCACACCCATGCAGAGATGTATACTTAGATTCCTGCCCTTCATGGCACCCTGGCACCAGGAGAAGAAAGGGGATGACGGGGAAGCTTTTAGAGTTGTGGTTATATACCGTATCACCAAGTGGAAGATTTCAATCTGCAAAGATCTATCAATCTAGCATATTACACGCAGAGAGATACACACATCAGATTTTGTTTGTTTTGTTAAAAAATAAAGAAAGAAAATAAATGCCTGAAAAATATTCTTCTCTTGCTATAAACACATCAGTGCTCATTTTCCCTATATTCTACTTTGGGCCATTTTGTGTAAAATCTTTAATTAAAGTTTTTCTTTGAAATTGTCATCATCAAACCAGAAGAAAGAAAGTAAAAAACGGAAGGACACAGCTGTGCATATATGAAGTGCTATTCAGTACCAAATGAATTGGAACAAAATAAGTATCGTGACTGTTATGCTCTTAGTTTTGGCTCTGTATTCTCAGTAGCACAGTCTAACTTGTCACTTTATATTGATTCCATCTGTTTACACTCTGCAGAGTATTGGCTTCCTACAGTGAACATTTCCTATTTACCAGCTGGTAAAGATAGGCCCAAACCAGATAGAAAAGAATTAGACTATTTTCAGATCCTCATAAACATAAAATCAAAAATTAATGGGGGAGGGGAGTTAAGAGTAGGGAAGAGTAAGGAAAATATATGGGCCTGATGCTTGTTCATATTGACAGCCCTTTACAACCCATTAGCAATTTTTAGAGATCTTGAAATTTGTGCAGTGAGTACACAAAAGAAATCAATTTTCAGTCCTCTTTACATTGTGCTTTACATTAATAGCCTTATTGTAAATGCAAATCAATCCCAGTACTTCAGTAATCTTTAAAGAGAAACAGTTGGGGTCTGAACTTAGCTAATATAATATTCCAGCTCCCACCAGCCAACTATGAGCGAAAGACCTCCATATAAAATGGACGTGCACATGCAGTACAGAGACATCTTTGCACTCTGACAAATTGAGTTGTAGCTATTTCTTTTTCATACTTGCTGGATTCCTTTCTTAAGGAGACTATTATCCGGAGGGGCTGACTCGCTTCAGGAGACTCCTTTTACTGTCTTTAAAAAAGACGTTTCAGGTTGCAAGCTCTTCTTGAACAAAGTTTTATTTTTTAACATTCAGGAACACTGTGTCACTGAAGTTGAGGCTCCTTTCTGTGGTGCCATGTCCTTTTGCAAGTATTACTGGGGAACAAATCCTGTCCCTATTTTTGGAGTCCTAGCAGCCAAGTCATTGAAATTGCACTCTATAAGGAAAAAGGTGGTAGATTTGGGTGCTTAGAAGACGAGCTGCCCTTTATTGAAAAAGTCTCTGCTGCGCCAGGGCAGTAGCATGCAGCCAGGGCACCGGCCAGCCAGGAACATGGAAAAGAAGGGTCTGGACTTCTGGTATGGTATGAAATTTCTGGCTCTTGTTACCCACAGCACATAAAGAAGTGCATAACTATCCCAACTACATTGCTGCCTTACTTCCTTGAACGCTGAGTCAGTAGAAAAGAGCACTTTCATGCAACATCATTTATATTCCCAGGCACACATCTGTTCAGCGTTTGGCCCTCCTTCCCAGGACAAGTTCTTTGCTTAGGAGGCAGCACTGGGGATCCTACACATTGTGGGCATTTTCCTACAGTTTACTGTTACTTTTCTTTCTTGATCAGGTTTTTTTTACCCCTTTTCTTTAAACGTGCTTTTCCCAAAACAGTGACATTCAGGAATAACGTTTTATTACATTTGACTAGAAATGATGGAAGGACTCCTATAGTCAAAACTAAACTTAGAGTTTTGCCCTGGCATTTGAAATACTCAAAATCTTTTCCTAGCTTATCTGTGCTTTAATGAGCAAGCGAGAATGACTACAAAGGCAGTAAGACTTACTTACAACAAATACAACAAATAACTTCGGTGTCATAAAAACAGACAAGGTCAGCCCTCAATCATTTGATTAAGTGAATTGTCAGCATGGCTAGAGTTTCTAAGCGCAGGCCAGTGATGAGAAATTCAAGGCCACCTCTCAGGTCTTGGTTCCTCTACGTCTTTTCACTAACCACCTGCTGCTTTTCTTGATCTTGGCCATTACGCTAGTTATGATGTCTAAATACAGGTACGTGTGGTAGGTGGTCCAAATGCGGCTTTCCGCCCATACAAGGAGAAAATTACTATTCCTTATTTTACTGAGGGACATTAGGAACTTTTTCTTTTGTGGTTTTTTTGTTTGGTTTTTTTTTAACGCACACATACAAATTCAATACCCAATCAGACTTACCAATATAAATGTATCCTTGACTGATGATGTGCATCCAAACAGAAGAAGAATAAGGTTTGGCTTGGGAATAACCACTGTGATACGTTACAGATAAATATTTAAAAGAGTATAGGAACTCTTAAGTGTGTCTGAATAATTATCTGTGTACATCATGCATTTACATATCTTGCAGTACTTATTTAACTGAATTGTTCCTGGGATATATATGTAGCAGTAACCTTGCCTTAAGTTAATGATGTTTTCTGTTAATGTACTAAAATATACGTAGGAGCTCTATTTCACAATGCTGTTAAAAAAATAACATAGAACCTTGTAAATTAAATATACCAGACCTCTAATTAGGACTTTAGAAGGTATTTTCAATTCATAAATTCTATAATAAGAAGATATTTCAGCAGTTTCTTTTGTGATAGGAAATGCTTAACATGAAAACATAAACGTTACTCTTCAGTTAGCTGCGTGTAGCCAAATGAATAAAAGCTATGATGACATTAATAACAACTATACCAAGTTATGATTGATAGGCTTTTCTACAGCGAGAAAAGATTGTCTTGGATACAATCTGTCCTAACAGCCTTGCGATATGTTAATATTTTATTCAGACTAGAGTGAGGATATATTCAGATGTCCTACTCAGTGGAAAAGAAGCAAATGGGTTGCAAATACTACTGCAGCCCTGAGGTGCAATAACAGCTGTGAAATCAGAAAGATTTTATTTCCCCCTCCCAAATTACAGGCCAAGCCCATGCCAAGCACAGCAGGAGGTTGGATCTTCCTTGGAATTTACATCAGGTTATGTTTAATGTATTTCTTCTTCTATGAACAGTCTCAGGGTAGAGCCAACAGACTGTCACACAGTGCTCTAGAAGGCATGGAATACTCCTCTCCTTGTAAATAATAACTATTATTAGGTGTGATATGTGACATTAGGTTAACTTGCAAATATCCAAATATAATAAAATATCATGATGTTGATGAACAGATTTTCATGGCTCAGTTTGTGCAAAACCAAAATAATAAAAAACTAGCTTTCCCATAGTCACACCACCATTTCCTCCTCAATTTAAAAATGTGGTTTTGTGCTGTTCAAATTTGTGTGGAGATTTAAGTAGACTGAGCTCTCAGGTGGCTGGATACTTCTAAGTAAAAAGAGTACAAAATGCCTAAAATGCCGTTCTTCTGATGTGACAGAATGTTTTACACTAGTCTTGCAAAGGGCTAAACAATTACAGAAATTTTACTGCCATGGAGAATCTAGTTTCTTAAATAAGTCAAGTGTTGTTGCTCAAGCCACAAGCATCTAGTAACTAAGAAATAAAATCACAGTGGGACTGTGCCAGTCCTACACCAGAGATTTGTTGCAAGACTGCTTGAAAGAGAGAAGTGCTTAGGTTTTTGATGCTAAAAAGGGATTCACAGTGTGGATGAGAGAGGCTTTTAAAATACTATTTAGTACTTCAGAATAATAAAAAAACCCCAAAACAACAACAACAACAAAACCTATGCCTACACGTATGACCAGATCTTCATGATACAACAACAGGACAATATCCTTTTAAACATGTTACTAAATTGACATCAGTACATCAAGAGCAGCAGCTACTTATCTGAAATGAATTACTACCCCAGCATGTGGTTTCTGTGATTACCCTGGTCAACATACTTTCTCCTTCAGCAGGGATTCCAGCTGACTTAATGTCATTGTTTGGCGACTGTGGCTGTTCAACCTGAAAACAAATATAATAAAAAAGATTAGATGAACATAAACCACGCGTGCATCACAGCACCACTGAAGACCACTCTAGGGACATCAATGGGAGAGTTTTGTTTTAGCATGTGAACAACTACAAATGCAAGAAAGTGGCTTGATCCTGCCTTTGCTGTGACTGTTCTTCACAACTCTGCACTGCCTTTGGAGAAAATCACCACAAATCTGGATCCTTGAGCAGAACAGAGATGTGGCAGCTGCTCCTCCACCACAAGCATGATGACTGTTAGTGTAAAATATTTTTTCTTGACTTATTTTTTTTGGCTGCCATAAGGGACACAAAGGGATATTAGCAGCATGATCTGGCCCTTGGGATGACAGAGTACTTGGGAGTCCCAAGGTCAGGAAAGTTATAGCGGCAGTTCTCTCCTCTCCTCTGCTCTCATCAACCGTTCTTCCGAGAACAACAAGCAAGTCTCCTCCTCCCCTTCTCCCCTAGCACAAACCTGAGATGCATTTGTCACCAGTACCTTCTAAAATTCGTTAAAAAATATATTGCCTTGCTTCTGCTTTTGTTTCCTCATCCTATTGACTTGCATCAAGCACCGGAGCAGGTCGTTTTCAGAGTCAGCTACCAGCCAAGTTTACTTTTGCTAGTGGGTTCTGCAGGCGCCAAATTCCACTCTCTGCACATCCTTCTCCAGTTTCAGCCTTAACTAACTGCTTCTGAAAAGGTTTGTCCCATTTTATTCATATCTGTATTTGCGGGACGAAGTTCTAGAAGCCAAGCTCTGCCATCATTTCAGCCTCTGAATTTAGTGGAATTGCTTGAGTTTTTTTAAATAGGGAGAGAAAGTAGCTCTGACGATGCCGCCTAGCCAAGCTCCTGGAAAACAGCACCTGCGCTGCCCTCCAGTGGTGGCATGGCACCGAGGGATGCCGGTGGCCCTGGCAAACCGGCCGCTATTTCTGCCTCCCTGCGTCGCAGGCAGTCCCAGAGCGGTCCTCTGACAAGCTAGCTGGCCAAAAGACAGGAACGTCGAAGCATGAGCCTTGCTTTCCACATTTTAGTGAGTTTAAAAGGAAATCAAGAGTAACATCTTATAGATTCTCCTTCAACACTGGAAGAAAATCCAAACCCAAGCGTACAAAAAGCTTTACCATTTTATTATATTGCATGTAATAAAGAAAAGATTAACCTTTTATTCCGGGAAAGATCCCTCATTTGTTATTTAATTAGTTTTCACTAATTAATTAGAATTTTTTAAGCTCCCTTGTCTCTCTGGGAGAAAGTGGCTTAGGTCCCTCCCTTTTTCTTCTTTTCTTTTGCTGCTCCTCTTCTTCCTCCTGCTTCCTTTCAAAGTCCTAATCCCATTTTTGTATCCTCAGTATTACACTCCCTCATTCTCTCTTTGTCTGAGAGTTTTTTTAGCTTTGCACTTGCTGGGAACAAAGTTGGACTGGAATTTACAGAATATTTTTTGAGGCAACTCTTTATTGAAGGCCAGATCATACAAACCCACAGGACAAACTGAAGGAAAAGGAATTTCCCTGCAGATCCCTTTGTAGAATTTCACCCTTTATATTTCACTGGGAGGGGAGGAGGGATGTGGTGTGAAAAATATTTAGTGCTCCACTAAGAAAGCTGCTGTGAGAGCACAGATATTTTTTATTTTTATTTTTACGTAGAGATGACTCTACTTTCCATTTTACTTCATGGAAGGTAAGAATTCAAACTTAATCCCAGTTCACACACAGCTGGTGTCTTCTCAACTTTATTATTGAAAAATTACTTGCACTGGAAATGAAGACAAATGTGAGTTATTTACTCTTAAAGGATTGAATCCTGAAACATTATAACTTTCCTATTACTGGGTCCCTTGGCTTAGCTTCTATGTTTCACTTAAAGACATGTCAAGCTGAGTGGCATGTTTTCAAATCCCTATTAAACTTAATCAGTTATTATTTCTTTCATACACAACAACTTTCATCGTTAATTTAGAGAACAGACTGATTAGTCTCAAAGGTTCATATTTTTCCAGTAGCGGATCAGTGGCTTAGCAGACCATTCCTTTCCCTTTGGCAATCAGGTAACATTCCTATGGCAACTATGCCAATTACACATACAGAAAAAGTGATTTCAGAACAAAAGTGTGTCATATCTCTATGTCACTAGAAGCTCACATTAGTAGCTAGATTCTGCCTTGCGAGCTAGACAAATCGCAAGCAATTCATGACTACAATGTAGGAACAATTTAACTGCATAATATGGAACAGTTACTTACCTTTTGGGCATGCTGGTGCGTCTGGCGATTTTAGTGAACTTTGACAGGAAGTCAAGATATGGCACAGTAACTTTGCCAATATTTGGGATCTGTATTTCAATACACATGAATGAGTCCTACCGTGATATCAGATTTTTTAAAATACTTCATTTGCATTACTCATTCTTTTCTTAAACAGCAAAAATAAATTTATCTTATAATTTTGTTTTTGTTTTGTGTTATGCATTAGTAATTCTCAGCAACTTGCCTAGAATTAAGCAAAGCATTAATTTAGTATCTGGCAAATCCCTCCCAAAAAGGTTACAACCTACAAGTCTTTCCATCGTATAAGATAAAGATTTCTCAGCTCTCTAGCTCTATGATCAGCCTCCTCACTGATGCATCCTTCCCTCGTTCCAAAAGACTATTTAGTGTGTTTCAGGTGTGTATGTGTCCCCCTAATGACAATTTAGTATTAGCAAAGAATTTAACATCAATCTTAGCTGAAATGGGCTTAACCCATTACAGACTGATTAATTTAAAATGCAAATGTAATAGATCAGTTCACCCAAATTAAACAAACAAACAAGAGTCAAGTACATTAGAAAAAAAAATTATATATATAAAACTTAGTCACCTACACTTCCAGGACAGAAATTTAAGTGTACAATAATGCTGGTGCAGATTGTGCATCAGAATCCTCCCCTATATTTGATAAGCGTCAGTCATGATATCATATAAACACCCAATGTTCCTTCAGGTCCAATGTGACGATGGTTTATAAGGTAGCAAATACCAAAAGTGAGCCGAGAAACTCCCCATGCAGACAAAAAACAGCTGGTCTTTGACTCAGAGTTCACAACCTAATCTATGCATATTCATAACACAGCATGTATATGAATTTAAGCTGTGAGATTTTTTTTAATCAAAATCTGCTAGTAAATTGCAACTCCTTCAAATAGCGAGACACGCTACACAGTCAAAATCCTCATATAAACATACCAATCATCAAATTTAGCTCATGTTACTTTTGCAAGTTTTCTATGACTTTCACTTGAACAGAAGGTTTTGACCATGTCTAGCATCTTTATGATAGTATTGGTCTGGAACCTGCTGCCATTGAAATTTTGCTCTTGACATAAATAGGAACAGCCTCTAAATGATTATAAACAGCAATGACGTAGCGTACCTCTGCCAGCACAGCATCAAATTCAGCTTCTGTTAGATGGAAGAGAAAGGTTTCAATCACTCTCCTGAATTCACCCTTTGTGACTGTCAGGGTCTGACCAACATCAAGCATCTGAAATGCTTTTTTCAGTTCGTCTTCTTTTTCATCTGTCTTTTGAAGTAAGATCTGCCCAATGTCCCAGGAGAATAATGTGGGATGTGGGACTGCAAAATATATCAGACAGTCATCAGCTACTCCTAAGTCTGGGAAAATCACATATTTTTCTCAGAATTCAATACAAACCAGTTAATTTCTAGAAATATATAAATAAATTGGTTATTGTTTGTCCAGTGATTTGAAAGCAATAAATAACTAAACACAATTGTAAGTATTTAAATGAAAGATTCCAGGGTTTCTCTTTCTGCTACTACAGCCAAAACAGTAAGTTGGAATATACACTTAAGTTTTAAAAGTTAAAAAACAATAAATAAAGTTACAGTGCATAGATGTGTTTCATGACAGCAGCCCTCCCACTTCAAACTACAGAGAGGATCTCTTTGCCCTGTAAAATTTAGAGACTTTATTCAGTTATTGAGCTTTGGGTAGAGATGTCATGTAGTAGTGAGGTCAACATTCATTGTCTGTATATGGAGTCTACGGTATTTTAGCACATGCCAGCCCTTTTGCCACTAAAAACACAACCAGCAATGGAGAGTGGAAGTACCTGACAGTGCAATATAGTGTACAGGGATGCCTTATATTACTTAAGACACCTCTGGCTCTCATTAGACTTGAATAAGAACTAAACAAGGACCAAAAGATTTGGCCTGATGTTTCTTTTGGATTCATAATGAGCCAAATTCAGACACAGCTATGAGCATTTAACTACCTTGTACTTGAATCAAAGGAGGTTTTGTACACAAATCTGAACACTGGGGCTAGTTCATAAGCATTTATGTTTTTTCCAAACTTTAATTTAGGATCTGCTGTTAAACAAAATGTTTCAGAAGAAGCTTTGTTTACAAAAAGCAAGATGGCAAAATACAGCTTTTTGTTATTTACAGCTTTGCTGCAATTTTATGAGAGCCAAATTTTTTCTTATGCTCATCCCTTCCTTACAATGAAAGTATACAATCATGGATGCCTTGCACATTTCATTTCAACTTAAAGCCATTCCGACAAAAGAAAGCATTCAAATTCACAGCTGGATACAGCCTCGCTGAAATCAATAGAGCTGTCACAGCTTACTCCTACAATGAATCTGACCCTAAATCTAAAACTACGTGGCAGAGAGAGGAGGAAAAGTGACACAAATCATGATGGAGGAAGCCTCTCATGATAATAATTAAAAATTACTTGCAAGAGGAATGTCCACATTGGGATTAACAGCAAATTCATACTTGATTGGAACAAACTATAAATCTTACTGCTCCAGAAAATGAGCTTTCTGTAGTAAGCGTATAGTCATTTCAAATGAGTTCCCAAAGGATAAGATGTATATCAAATCTGGTAATGTGTTATAATTGGAAACAATGATCTTGTAGTGACTTCAGAACAGAAGCGAGACACTGGCCCAAAGAAGGCATCTTTCTCAAGTCCAATGGACTTCAGAGAAGGGAAGACAGTAAAGACGCTGTTTCCTCATGTACAAGCAAGAGGAACAAGACTTGGGTGAGAGGGGCCATGGCTCCCTCTTCCACCCTCTCTCCGTCAGTAGAACTACATTGATTTTTTTCATGTCCACAGAATCCAGCAAACATGGTGTATCTGTAACAGACAACTTCTCTCAAAGTAGCGAGGGAAATATGCCCCAAACGCTAAATAGCACACAGGCTCCTTGGCCGCTGCAACTTGCTACATTGAAAGGCACCACTGAACCCCAAGCAAACAGTAGGACAGAAAGGACTGAGAGGCTGATGCCAGCTGCAAGTTACACAATGCTTGTCCTCTGAGCAATAGAAGGATTTTGATTTAAAGTCCCAAGACCAAACATTTAGACTTCAGTACAAACCTGCAGCTGATTTAATTGAGCGCCACCTGCTGCCAGACAATGATGCTCTGTTTTGTGTAGAATGAGGTCCCGGGGTACGTGTGATGCCGCGAGAGGAGAGGGGCAAGGCACTGAGGTCTTCTGCAGTTGTCACTCTGGCCATCGTTTCCCTGGATTTAAAGCAGGACTATGAGAATACATCAGAATAGAGGACACAAAAAGCAGCAGTGTGGCTGGCAACAACAACAAGAGAGACAAAAACTGATTTCTTGACACGAGATCTAATTTGCTGATAAAAATATTGACTGAGATAGTTCTTGCTGACTAGCAGTGACCAGATGAGAGGAGTTCACAATTTCTGTGGTTGTGCTGGATACTATCTCCTATGTCAGCACTTTCAGGTATGCAGTTTGGAGTAGGAGACCAGAGTGGTAGATTAACTCTTCTACCAAATAACACAGAATTATCTCTGGAAATGTTTCTGGCCATTATCTTGAAGGCTATGCACATTAAAGTACTCTAAAAAAATCTTTAAAAACACAACCTTTTAGTTAAGAAAGCCTGTTATTTTATTAAGCAGTATGGTTGCTTAGATGTTTATTTAGAGTTTTAGGCTTTTGCAGGAGAAAAATACGTGTACCAGGCACCAGCTCATTACACTAATTACTCTGTTTTATGAAGAGCTATTATTAATTTTCTGCACCAGGAAATCTGAGGCAAACTACACTGTAAGTATAATCAGAAGAGCTAACTGGGAAAATAACAATCAGACAGAGATAGTATTGCACGGCATATGCAACAGTTTTGTAAGTGTGGCTCGCTGGTGACCCGCTAGGCAATGTTAAACGGTCTGCATCTGCTCTGTGCAACCATACAGCTTGAACAGCGCCTGCGATTGCAAACACCATTATGCGAGCTCCCGGTAGCAAAGCTGAGAGCCGATGATGCTCTACTGCTCAAAACTCTGGGAGCTGCTGCTCTAGGGCTTATTCAGGTATGATGAGGCATTTGTCTTTGCCCATGAGGAATGCGTTTTGAGTGCTAATAAAATAAGGGTGATCCAGGTGATGGTGCTATCACCCAATCTTTTCCATGCCGTTTTACAGTCATTAGTCACAAAAATACTTGCAAATATGGGCAGTCTTATGCACTGGATCACAGGGTAATTCTATTGATACCTACGTAGTTTAACCCAAACAGACACTTCAAAGGAAATATTTTAAAAGGCCCTGTTTGCGCTATTACAAATGTAATTAAAAATCAGAAATTTGGTTTCTCCCCAAACTGACCAGCAGTCAGAGAGTACAATATATTTTCTCTCTCTGATATGTGCCAATATCAATTGCACCGTGCTCCTGCCATTCAATTACCACAGCATAAAAAGCAAATGTTAGCACAGGGAATTCTATGAGTTCTGTAGCCTTCTGAAAAAACAGCATGCTATGTACAAATGACAAAAGCCGCTCTATTCTCTGTAAAGGGAGATGAGAAGTAAAAATACAGCAGATATTGCACAGTCAAGTGAAAAACAGCGGAACAAGAGTGAGACTTACTAGTCCTCTAGCAAAAATGCAGCACTGTGCAGCATTTTACACAGGTAGAAAAGCCCTCCTGCTCTCCTCTCCTCCTCCCCCCCCCCCCAAAAAAAATTCAAAATGAATAAACAAAACCACCACAGTTCAAACGCTTCAAGTTTTCATTACCTAGCTCAGTGTTTTGGACTACTAGGGAGAAGGGGCGGGGGGGGGGGGGGAGAAAGGAAGGGAAAACAACACATTTCTGACAACTTAAGCAATCTTATCTTCATGTTATCAAACAGCAATTAAGCAGATCTGAGTAGACCATCTCCACTGCTTAACATGCAGCAAATTAAGCAGTTGCTGGGTGCTGTCGCTGGGCACTACATCTTCATCCTCTGTACACTCAAATTGTTAGAATAATCCCTGATTGGGTTTTGACCCAAGCTTGGGTCAAACAAACAGCTTCTTGGGCACGTTTTGGGGGTTAGCTTCGTCAGGAACCATTCCCAATGGGCAGTTTGCATGCAGCCATCCTGTTTCAAAGGGTGAGAAGCATTTAACAGTCTGGACATGGGCTATTCCATGCCAGTTCGCCTCAGTGCCAAGAAACAGTCACAAGCACACTTAATTTACTAGCATAACCCATCTACAGCAGTAACCCCTGGCAGATGTCCTGGCTCTGTAGCCATCCATTAAAAGAAATCAGCCTTCAAGCATTCTTTCTCCACCATTCGGGTGGAAAACAACCTTTTCTTCTTCATCTGATACATGGCTAAGTGTCATCCTTGCTACAGAGGCTTGGCTGATACACTTGCAGTGGCACCCAGGCAAGTTTGGCTCCCTAGAAACCGTAAATAGGGAAGGTCCATTTCTCAGAGGCCAAGAGCTCAAATGAACGGGTTCTGGCTGCAGGATCTACCCCATCATAAATATGGGCAGACAATAAGCGTATCTGAAACAAACGCAAGCCGATTCTGCCGTTGCCTCCTCAGGCACCACCAAGCTCTGTCACAGGTACTGGGGGTTTGATACTAAAGAGGCTGTGCCAGCTATTTGTACCATGCCCAAGCCAGAGGGAAATTCACAGACTCTTCAACACTGCTCTGCAATTTTTACAGGTTCAGCAGACATATTTAAATCAATTTGTTAGCAAAAGGACTGTTCAAACAGCTAAGGCAGCAACAGCTATTTGGCCTAGTAACTAGGCTACAACAAAAATATGGTAAGTAGAAGCACATCCTGCTGCTGCTGAAGTCCATTAGCAAAGATTTCTTTGCCCTCAGAAAATCAGGATGGAGCCCTAAGCTACTCTCGTAAAAGCCAAATGCATCTGGTATTTTTTTGGACCCCTAGACGTTTTCTGATGGAAGTGTATGTCCATCTGGTCTACTAACAGTCAGCTTGCCTTTCTTAGCTATCTTTCACAGATGCTTCAGAAATAATCCATCATCCATAAGAAGTCCATATATTGAAAGTCAAAGATTACTGATACAGGGCAATCGAATTTAAAGTTTCATCAGATACTGAGCCTATATTCTCTTCTCACTTACACTGCCTTTACACCTGCAAAATATCAGTGCATGAATCAAGAATAACTTACCTGCACTGAATAGCTCCTGATTTACCTTACTTGGAATTCACGCTGGTGCATAAAAGGTTGTAAATCAGATCCATGGCTTATATTTTTAAGTACACGCCTACTAGTACGAGGGCAAGATCCTCGGTTACCATAAATCAGAATAGCTCTGCTTGCTTTCCTATCTTCAGAAGAATTACAGAATTTATAGCCACTAAGGGATTTGGCTCTCATTTCAATAATTTAATTGATAAGAGTTTCCCAAGTGTCTACATACCAGGTTCCTGCATCCGAGGCATGTTTCACTATAGCTACAAGATGGATGGATCTTGCAAATGGCATAAACATATTTCTGGTCAGTTCAGACAGAAACATAGAAGGCAGTTTCTAACAGAATAATGAGGATCCGTTACAGTGTTTCAGTCAGGACCATAGGACCACATCCTTTTCTTGGAAGGATAAATGAAGCTTTAGAAGAGAATGCTTTTTCTATTTGTTTCTGAAAGCTTCACTATTTTGTATTGTGTTTGGCAAGACAGATGATAGCAAGTCTCACCTTCATTTTCTCTTAGCTTTTTTTTTTTTAAAAAGCCTAACACATTTGATTTGTGTAACCTAAAGTAAAAGGATCGCTCTAACCTTGTCCTTTATTTCTTTTTATTCCCCTTGAAAGAGTGCCAGTCTCTGCAATTGTCAGAGAACAATTAAGGCTATGAAATCCCCCATGCAGATCAAGGGTGAACAGTTTGTGGCTCTAGTACAATTTGTTGTTCTCACGATGGGATTATAGCAAACAACTGGCAGCAGAGCGACATCAGACTATAAGCTCCTGCGTGATCTGAAATGGGCTACCAGAGGCTTCCACAGTGTGACGGGTTGACCTGGGCTGGCTGCCAAATGCCCACGCAGCCACTCTCTCTCCCCCTCTCCTCAACAGGACAGGGGGAGAAAATAAGATGGAAAAGCTTGTGGGTTGAGATAGAGACAAGGAAATCAGTCATCAGTTACCATCACAGGCAAAACAGACTCAATCCGGGGAAAATTAATTTATTGCCATTTAAAAATAGAACAGGATGCTGAGAAACAAAGAACCTAAACCACCTTCCCCCTCCTCTTCTTCCCAAGATCAACTTCACTCCTTCATTCCCAACTCTTCTACTTCCTCCCCCCAGGCGTTGCATGGGGGTTCGGGAATGGTGGTTGCAGTCAGTCACAGTTCCTCTCTGCCACTCCTTCCTCCTCACGCTTTTCCCCCGCTTCAGTGTGGCTCCTTCCCACAGGCTGCAGTCCTTCATGAACTGCTCCAGCATGGGCTCTCCACAGGCTGCAGCTTCCTTCAGGGTATGCCTGCCTGCTCTGATGCGGGGTCCTCTGTGGGCTGCAATATGGATATCTGCTCCACTGTAGTCTGCTCCATGCTCTGCAGGGGAATACCTGCTTCACCGTGGTCTCCTCCAGGGGCTGCAAGGGAAACAGCTCCAGCACCTGCAATACCTCTTCCTCCCCTCCTTTTTCTCAGACTTTGGTGTCTACAGGACAGTTTCTCATACTTCTTTCTTTCCCCTCACCCCTCTCTCTCACACAGCTGTGCTGTATTTTTACCCTTTCTTAAATACGCTTTCACAGATGCATCGCAGCTGATGAGCTCAGCTGTGCCCTGCAGTGGGTCCACTGGAGCCGGCTGGAAGCAGCTGTGTCTGCCATGAGGCAGCCCCTGCCCTCTTCTCACAGAGGCTGCCCCTGCGGCTCCCCACTGCCAACACCTTGACACCTACACCCAATACACAGGGCAAGTCACCCTGAGATCCAAATGGTGGGTGAAGCAGGGACTTCCTAGAAAGTCACTGTTACCTCCCACCTCACAACTCTGCCTGGAGCTCCCTGTCTCTGAGGCGTGCAGTGTCTTTGCTAGTGTTTGTTAGCCATAGGAAAAATTCTGGTGTGCAAATCACAGACTATCCACTGTAAAGATGGTGTCGTCTCATTGCCTTCCTTTTCTTACCTCCCTAACTCCAATTATGAAATCCTTAATTAATATACTCTCAGTCTGCATTTGCTACTTCTCCCTATTCTCTCTCCATGGCTTGAGGGGGAAAGGCTGATTGTAGAAATATCAGCTAGTTAAGAGCCAGATTTTGCCCTACTCAGAGGATGACCAAAGAAGCTTTCTCCTTACTTTATACAACCCAGAGGAAACAGTAGTAGCACTTGCTTTGTGGGAAATGCAAAACAGAAGGAAATAAACATGAAAGCTCTCTCTCGAAAGAATGAACAGTCACTTAGGTACCATATCCTCTCCTGCATTTAAACTGTCCCTGCGTGACACACTAAGGCAGAGGTTTCTGGATTCCGGCACGTGTGTTTTTCACGTGGACAAACCACCTGCAAGGGCCCTGTGCCTTAAAAGGTCTAATGTTATTCAAGTGGCTGAGCACCTTCACTTGTTCCTGTATTTATCAAACAAGGTGGTACAGCTGGAAACATACCTCCAACTGATCAGGCAGGGACCTGGCACCACTCTAATCTGTGGTGATAACCTCCTTACTACAGCAGATGATGGCTTTTCAGCAATTCAGAAATTTCCATGCCAAGATTCAATTCTGATGAGTAATGCAAAAGACCGAGATAACCTACAGGATGTGCGTTTTATTTTGCAAAGAGAATTTTATATATTCTGAGCTCAGGGAGTGTGTAATTTTGTGTCCCAAAGGCAGCAAATCCCCCAAAGTTAAAGCCAACCTGCAACACATCAAATAAGGAAGTTCAATAGCACCCAGGCTGCCTCCTGTACTGCCCTGTACTTCCTCAGCGTGGGGCAGGTCGTTCTGATTATCAGGACATGCTCTAAGTTGGGCTACAGTGACGGACTACTGGCCCGTAAAGGTCCTGAACTATAAAGCCTCTCTGTTTTGGGTACTTCAGAGAAAAGGTGAAAGAACTCTCGGCAAACAGAACTGTGGAATAAACCAGGTTCTTCTTTATCAGGGGCAGTTAGGGATGGCCTCCCTCCTAAGATAACATCTTTTCTTTCTTTACTCCCCTTGAACGTAACAGTGGAGGATTTTGACAGCCGCGCTGCCTGTTCTTCGGCCCAAACCTGCAGCCCTCGCCCTGACAGAGCACAAAGCCCAGATCCACCTGTCCCTCCACCCTTCCCCTCTGCCAGCAGACTCCCCCGCCCCAACCTCCGGAGCAGCCCGGCGCAAGCTTCAGGCTTCTGCCTTGCTTCAGGCTGCGCTTATCATTAGACGGCAGAAAATTAAAGCGATTAATTAAAGTGATCAAAGCCCTCCTTCACGTCGGGAGGCGGGTGCTCCGCTGGCCGGTTCCCCTCACGACCAGAGCCAGGCCCCGCTCGGCGCTGCGGCGGTGCAAGGCAGCCGTCGCGCCCCGGCCGGACGCCGTTCCTCCCGGCCACGTCCCTGCACGGCGCCGCGGTAGGCTGCGGGCTCCCAGCCCCGGATCGTTACCTGCGGGAGTAGCGGGGACCCGCCGGTACCGGCACCGTTCCGCGCCGCTCCCTGGTGCCGGGACGCTGTTGCCGTAGTAACAACGGCCCTCGCGTCTGATTGGGTAGAGGCGCCGCCGTTCGCATGGCAACAGTAAGGCAGGTTCCGATTGGGTGCGGGGCCGTGGTGAGGCCTTGTACCGGAGGGGCCGGGCTGGTCCGCCACCGGCTGTTGGAGGGTAACGGCAACCGTAGGGCCGCGTTGTGCCGTCCCCCGGGGCCCCAGCAGCCGTCCCCGCTACCCTGGGCTCCCGGGCGGTGGGCTAGTAACAGTCCAGGGCCCACCGCAGCCCTCGGGCGGAGGAGGAGGCTGGGCCCAGGGCCCGGAGCCTCGCGTAGGGAACCGGGGGTCACCGCCAGGCGCGGCCCTGGTGGCCGTGGCCCCGTGGTGTGCCCCTGGCCGGACCCAGAACCGAGGAGCAGGCGGGGGGCTGTTAGTACCTGATTGCCCGTTTGTTGCGTGAGTGCTTTTGCTTTAAGCATTGAGCATTTCAGTGAGAAATTGGGCCCTTTAAGGTTTGATTCAGTATAAAATACATACGTTTTCCTGGTGTGGTGACCCCTGGGAAGTATCAGTAGGGTGTTTTCCGTCTTGATTTAAGCCCTTTTAATTCCAAAAGGGCTGCATAAATTATTGCAGTCTGACATGAGAAAAGAGGCCTTTATTCTATGCCCTTCACTAGGCTTTGGTGTATTTTTTTTTAAGAAATTGAATGAGATTTGTTGAAAACTATATTGTAGCCATTGTCTGGAAAAAATACTGTCTCGCAGAGTCCAGACACACTGGCCATGCATCAGCAATTAAGTGATAATGCTTTCTATTTTCAAAAGTCCATGAACAAGTTCAGTATTTCAATAGTTCTTGACGTAGACTAATGCCCTGCAGGGCACGTTAGAGCTGTGATTCCCACAAATATTTGTGCATGTAACTTAACTTTCATGTGGTCCCTTTGAATTCAGTGGTAGATTTAGAGACAGTAACTTGAGCAGAAATATGTAAGATTGCAGGAATGTAATGGCTGTACATAGCATCATAGCTATTGCTAGAAAAACATGAGAATAGTTTTGAAATTATTTTTTCATTTCAAAGACTTCATGTAAATTGCCCCAGATTACTGAGTAAAAAAGTGACCAAATGATCCATACTTGCATGGTTAAAACCCAAATGTTTACAGTTTGAATTGGCCCATATAATATTTTTTGTTTATATTCCTTTTTCATCCTGTTTAGAATACACAGGCTTACATAGATCTGTAATAATAAAAACAAAGTCAGAACTAGTTTTAGTCTCTAATCTCACTGGGGTTTACTGAGGGAACAATGAACATGTCCAAAAGGGTCTGGCTGTTAAGAGAGACCGACCCCTAAGCGTGTGTGGCTGAAGCAGGGTGGTTAAAGAACTGAACTGGAAACCCACTATGGGTCTTCCTCTCTGGGTTTAAATCCTCCCAACTATGGAGTGGTGGCAATCCCAGGAACTGAGTGTCTCTTGCAGTATTTCCAGGATTATCTGTCTCAGTAGGGTTAGAACTGCCTTTTTGGGAGGGTTTGCAGCACCAGAAACAATTAAGGTGCAAACAAGAGTGGTACACGAATAACCTGGGAAAAGTTAGTTAAAATCTGGTGTGGTGCAAGCATCGAGTAGGGAATATTCATCATCACCTTTGTTTCCTCTGGTAAATTTTTATATATTTATTAAGCCCTAGCCATCTGATTATGTGATGTATAGGCAAAAATAAAATACTGTCTTCCCAGTGGAGCTTGAAATCTAAACATTTTCCTTGGTTCCCGTTTTGTTCTAATTGGTTCACTCGTGCTGAGTTCTTAGAGCTGTCGCATATTTTATGGGTGACTCTTTTCCAAAGCCGTAAGAAAGCAGATGTAAGGCCTGCGAGGGCTGAAGTCTTAGCACACTGTTACACCAGCTGTGTGTTACTGTTATCTACGTGTGAGGATTAAATTGTCATCTTATGTTCAGTTCTGGCAAAAGCTGAGTGTGTGACAGAGATGGTGACAGTGGATTTAATGTCTGGGTGGCAGTTACTTTGAATATCACTCGTACCACACATATCAGGCAAGTCGGCACATTAGTGGTTGTGATTGGAATCGGTCTGAGCAGTCAGCTGCCATTACGTTACTGTTCTTTCTGCATCTTGCATGCTGTCACACACCATGTCTTACTGCAGCACTCCCTCCTACAAAACAATATTCCTTCCAAAAGTGGGTTTTAGTTAATTCACTCCATGTGGCAGTGTGCATCTGTCTCCCCGTCTTGCTGAAGGACACAATTCCATCTTTATAGACCATCTTTCACAGGTGACACCCGGCCCGTATGTGAAACAGGCCGTTCCCAAGTAGAGACTGCATTCAGCCGATTGCAGAGCTCTTTCAGAAGGTCTCGGACAAGGACTTGGGAGATCACCTCCAAGCCAGGGCAGCACCCGAGGACACGCTTGCTCCTTGCAGCTGCATTTCACAAATCAGCCTGTTATCTGAAACACCATCTATATCAGTTTAAGTTAATACGTTAGCCTGTAAATTACAGCAGCTGAGGAGCCAGCACACATTTGCTTCTGCTGTCTTTCCTCCACGGTGGCCATTTCTGGCAGAGAGGCAGGGTGGACAGCTGGAGGTGGTAGCTTCTAAAGCTACTCTAGCGTGCATTGCCAGGGCCTGTCATCTGTGCACAGTGAGAACTCCAGCAAAAGTTGTTGCGTGGCTTTACAATTTTAATCATCGATGAGGTGGCAAAATCCAGAAAAATTATACTGGCGCAGCACAGCTTACCAAAGGAACCTCATTTAGCTTCCTGCATTAGCGGGGAGTACAAAGGCTTCTCCTTTCTCTATTTGACTGGTGTGAACAGCTTCACTGTTTCTAAAACCAGTTTATGGTTAGGAGTCCTACGCTGCTAATAGTAATTCCCACACGTTGGGGTCCTCAAGTACAGAAAATTGCCCCGCATTTTTGTAAACTTTTCTCGCATTCATTTTTAAAGACCACACAACTCGGACGTTTTCAGAAGGACACTGGATGTTAGTGCGCCCATGTACGATTCAAGCCTGAGATCTGGGAAGAGGCATTGTTCCAGTCTGCCTGCAGAATTTGCCATCGCTCTCCCATCTTTCAGAGGGGTGATTTATACGCAGATAGGCCGGGACGGAGTGGCATCAGCGTTGTTGACTTCCTTGCCACTCCCTGAAGATAGAACAGCAGTTTTTACTGGAGTATGACTGGGCACTTGAGGTCTAAACCTCATTATGCCAAAATCTGGGTAAGTTTTATTTTTAAATGAAGGTGTTCCTTTTTGCAGACTCCCTTTCCATTGCCAGAATGAAGCCGATTATTGGTTGCAATTATTTCCGTGCTATCTGTGTGATACACACCATGACAGGTAGCAGGAAATACTCATCTGCGTATGTTTTATAATTCAAACACTAGAGGACACCCGTCTGCAGATCCTGCAGTAAAGAAATCAAATGGATTACGTAGTGAGCACACTGGCAGCTGAGGATGCTGTGAGATTAGATATCATCTTTTCTGTACTGTGGCCTTCCCAGTGTGGTCACTGGGTTTGGGATTTTTTTGTTAATATTATTTGATTCAGCTGAATCTCTCTTTAGCCTTTTTCTCTTGACTGGAGAGGCAAATGCTGTTCCTTAATCCTTCCTCTAAACCTTTGCTGGTCGCTACTGAGTGGCGTTATTTATAGCCCAGGCAAGACTGAATGGCTTATAATAACGGTGACTCAAGCAAGTGACTCAGTCTCTATAATTATTGCCAGAACTATTGGTGCCATGTTGTGTTGTGATGCTTATACAAAAGTGCTGAGAATCTTTAATGGTTACTCATTAGCTTTCTTGTCTTTCCTCTTTACTGCCCAGCTTCACTGCAATGAACACTTAAACCTTTTATATACAAAAGTGTGCAAAAACTTCTTATCTAGATTAGTTCCCCCTCAGTTCCTTCACGTTAACGCTTTGGAGGGGGCTGGCTGAGGCGAGACACTTCATGCTGCTGGCATTTGGGACACCCCACCGACTGAAGCTGCAGGGGTGGGTAGCCAGGAGCCACAGCGCTGCTCAGCACAGCCCTGGGGCTTTCTGGGGGCCTTACGGCTAAGGCCTTTCGAGTGCTGCCTGATGTGCGCCTGCTTGATCCAGGGAGGTGGTGTCTTTGCTATATCTGTGAAGGAACGTGGCCAGCGATGGCTGGTTTGAACTAACGTTGAGGGTACTCAGTGCTTTAGAGGAAACGGGGTTGCTGGTTGGTGATCTGAGATACCACTGCAACGAAGCCATCCAAATCCTCCCCATGTCTTGCAGGTTTGTATCCCTAAATGGGCTACCAGCTGCATAACCATGATACATCTCACTAGCATGCTAACTTAGTGGCAGCTGGTAAGGATGTATTGCTCATATGTCCTCAGGATTAAGTGACTTAAGTAGATTTTTGGTGCTAATTAAATTTTCTTCTGACTCTAATCTGCAGGAACTGTGGGGAGATTTTATCTTCCTCTGTAGCAAGAAGGAACTCTACTCCTGTCTTCTTGCAGCTTGTTGTAGTTTGTGGGTTTTGGTCTCCTGTATGACAGCGACGAGTAGGACTCCTCAGCATGGAGTTGCCCGAGAACTGGAAGATAAAAGCGTGTAAAATCTTGCGTGGATTGAGCAGTGACTGTGTATCATCTGTCATAATGCAAAAACAAAGGAACACCAAATGACACTATCTGGTGGCAGGCTCTAAGCAAACGAGTCCTTTTCCATACAGTGTATATTTAGACGAAGAACTCATTGCCATGGGATGCTGTCAATACCAGCACGAAGGGAAGAAAACCCTGTGGAGGGCTATTAAACACAACGATGCTCAGCGAGTCCTGTGCTTTCTGTTGTACCCTTGCACAGGCGTTCGTTACGGGCCACTGTCAGAGACAGCTCATCGGATCAGATGGTGGTTGAGCTGATGCCGTCTTTCTGGGGTTAGGGGCTGTGGGTATGGGAGAGGATCTCTGGCTTGTACTAAGACTACCTGGCCTGAGTAGGAGGTCTAGAAAATGAGCAAACCACAAGGCATGGAACACATCTTTTATTCAATAAGCAAGCAAGCACAGAAGTATAATGTGTAGTGCTTAATATTCATACAGTACTAAAAATATAAAAATAGAAATAAAATTTCACTGAAAGCATTTTCACTCACAAATATACAAGGAAAAGTGCTGTCAAGCCACATCATGCTACACCACTTGCCAGTTGCTGAACTGACAGTTAGTTTCCCAACAGAACTGAAACACTAAAAATCTGCTAGTCCTTCCTCACAGCTTTTGGTGAGCCTGAATATTTGACTAGCAAAAATGGGCCTCCTGCAGCTGAGAACCTAGAAAGCATAGATGTCATTATCTAACGGAACAATAAAATAATTCTGGAGAGTTTTATAGTCATAGTAGCCTGCTTCAGGCCGTTTGTGTACCTGTCATAGAGAACAAAAAAACCATACAGAAATAAACTTGAATCCTGATTATAATCCAGATCAGTCATGGCTAACAATTAGTGAAACTGTACTCTGCATGAATATTTGTGCAATACTCCCACCTGGTGGCATAGTTTTAAACTCTCTTCCTTCCATGCTGCCGTTTCCTCTGCCTGCTTACACTGGCATGTATATTCATCTTCCACTTAGGTGTGCTGGAGTCCAGTAGCACAAACTGTAAACAGTGCTGAGTGCCCTTAACTTCTAGTGGAACTAGAGGATATCCAGCACCTTATCTTCTCTTACTGTATCTAACGGTGAAATTCACATCTACACAGGAAAGCAATATGGGTCAGAGACTCTGATTCCTCAAGAAAGACCCTGCACCAGATGCCTTTAAGCCCCATTTTGAGGGACTGAATGAGAGTTGGGGGCTTAAGAAGCTTCTGTTTGCTGACCTTCATCATGGAGCTGAACTTCATCCATCAGCAGACAGCTATGTGCTGTCATCCATGAAAGAACGGGTGGGTTTTGGAATTGGAGTGACAATCACAGCTGTATTTCATAACAAGGCCTGTCTTGCAGAGTATGCCACTGCACAGAACCTACTCAAATTATACAGATAAGGGTGTGCAGAACCTAATGTGAACCCCACTTTGATCAGTTACTATTTTGGAATGGGATTTATTTATACTTGATATACCTGCTATAAAAATAAATGTGACGATTAACCCCTGAGATCATTCTAAGCATACAAGTTTTGGCCTGTTGTTTCCCTCTGAAATAATTTTTTATTTGGTTTACGGCCGTTTATTTAGGTTCTAGTGAAAAGCTTTTATAAAACACATTAAATAATCAATGTGGGGCTGAAAAAGTGTACATTCTAGTTGCATATATGATACATACCTTATACGTATATAATACATTCCATAACAGCTGCATATTCTAGTATTGTCTAGGAAGTTCTTGCATGTGGACAAAGGATTAAAATACTAGAAGATAAACAGCTGTTTAGGATCAAAGATAATTGTATCTGATATGGTTTACTTAGATTGTTTTTCTTTCTTTAAATCTTGTTACACATAATAGCTACAGTAGTTTGTCCAGCAGGTAATAAATGAATGCATAAAGCACTTCTAGCTATATTTGGATATCATATGCATGCACTTTTTATAAATAAAAATCAAATGTGAGGTCACATTTTCCCATCTTCTGTTTATAAACTAAATCAAATTTCTCATTCATTGAAACAGTGAAGATGTCTTTCCATAGCCCAACTCGTCCTGAAACACAGAGAAGGAACACAAGTCAGAGTGGACATAACAGGACACCAAATATCTACAGTCTAATTGTGCAGGGCACCAAGTATCATCTGTGAGATGCTAATCAGTCTCAGCTTTCACTGAAAGCTCAATGAGACCTAAGGCTGTCCATTGTCTTGCCCAATTCCCCTGCTACAACCCTTGCAAAGCCTTAAAATAAGAACCATACACCTTGTCATCTGCACCAGGCGAGTGTTGTACAGGAAGAATTCAGATTTTTGTGATATTTTGCTCTAGCCTTAATTAGAAAAGAATACAGATTTTGGCTTGGGTATTCAATTAAAAGTGGATTTCTGGTTTCAGTGCAAACTATGGCTGTTTAATAATTCCAACAGCTAACAACAATACGTTTCAAAATTACTGTGCCTTCAGCATACGCTGGTTAGAGAACTATCCAAAAGGTACATGGAATGCAGAGTATTAAACTGATTGATTATTGAATTCTGATTATTGAGATGTAGTATTATCATTACTAATTTCTATTATTTTATGTTTAAAGGTAAGTTCAGCAGATGAATTTACATTTCTCAATATGGAGAGAATTATTTGTTAAATATGAGTGCCTAGATTATATCAATAGAAGAGAACAAGTGCCATGCACCCAGTTTGTGCCATTTAAATTTTAATTTTGTACATGAAGAATAGGAAGCTTTTGGTGGATGCAATATGGACACTGAACACTTTTTCCTTGTACGGAGCATTCTTCTACTTTACTGAACCCAACCAGTAACATAACCTGATGACGCTGCTGAACCCACCAAAGGCTGCAGCCCCCTTAACCACTGTTTCACTACAGTCCAAAATTTATTTAACTCAAAGTCAGCTGGATTACTTGTTGGTGATTAAGTCCCATGCAGTAACAAGACTGAGAGGCCCAATTCTCTTCTCATTTATATTGGATATAAATAAAGACAAAATCCAGGCTTGTTCAACTGAAATAAATGAAAGGAGAATTGGGACTCTGCTACCAGAGAGTTTAATCATAACAGCAAGAACAAAACTACATGCAGGGAGCTTAATTATGCATTTGATGCATAAGAAGAATACGCATTTAATTTAATTACCATTGCTTTTATGCAGCAACTCTGTAACTGAGTCCAAAGACAAAACTGTCTGAAACATGTACAAATTACATATTAACATGATGGTGTAGTATGTGTGGCAAGGGCCGTTTTATGAAATCAGGATTTTCCTGCAACTCCTGAAGCTATGATAGGGTTCTGGTTTGTTTTCAGGATCCAAAGATCAAAAGAACCTGAAACTGACTGAAAATGCATCATTTATTGTTTTCATCAAATTTCTCCTGTTTCCAAAAAAAAAAAAATTAAAAAAATGCTTGTAATCACAAACATCTGATACTGATTTCAATTTTGCTCTGGCAACTATAATTGCATAAAGTACAGCATAAAAGCCTGTATTTCTCTTTCAAAATGATAATAAAACATTTTCTTCCTCTGCTTGGCAAAGATAAGCCTTTTATTTCTGTATCTCCCTAACAATATGTATTGACAAATGACAAGTTTTATAAAGGACATATGCGGTGGATTATTTGTAACATTTTTTTTTTTTACCATATGAATTGATAGCTTGTCAAAAAGTCACCCACCTGGTTTATGATTTGAATCATGCAACTGTGTAAATTATGATGTGATAAGAGTCAAATATAAGTAACATATCTAATCATTGTTCTGCTTTCACAGCAGCTCAGGGTTATCTTCAGAGTAAAGATCAATGTGCTAAAAGAAAAAAAATGAAGAACTAAAATAAAGCAAAATAATAAAGTAAATGTAACTAATGACAAATTAAAAATATTTGAAACAAATTACAATAAGCTGTCATGTTATTGCCACCATTCTTTGTCACAGAAACGAACAGAGAAGGAACAAAGCACTGTTAATGAAGCTGCATTCTGAAGTAACAAAATATTGTAAAAGCCAGAGACAGCGAACAGAAGAAATTCAAAATAAGGATATTTTTAATAAAAAGCACACAGTGAACAAATGACAAAAATATTACATTAACTGCTGTAGCTCCCTTCCTTCTCTATTACAAATTGGAGGCTTCTTTTTGAAAGATTGTAGATGCTATAAACAAGAGGCTCTGACCCTTGACTGGGGGTTTGCAGGCTCTACTACAGAACAATGAACACTTAACACCGCGTACGGAGCGGTGCATGCAGCAAAAGTGGGCATCACCCTGTTTGTCTGGATGGAAATGCATTGGCCAGCAGAGACAGTATTTGACCTTTCTGCCTGTGGAAGGTCTCGCCCACAGCTCTGTTCTCTTTTCTCTTGTATTACAACCCCACCTTTCTTTCGCAACTGCCTTTCTGGCTTTCAGTGGACAAGGAGTGGGGATTTGGGCTGTGCATAGCATGTGGCAGTGCTGCTGCCCCACAGATCTCCAGATCGTGGAGGTGGGGAACAAACCTCAGGTTTTCTGTTACTTCATGCAAGTCAACAGAGGAGAACGCAGCTCTGTTGTTTGTAAAGTCTTGCACCGACACAGAACACTTTAATCAAGGCCCTCAGGATGTCTTGCCAGACTCATCATTTTGTGATCTTGTCTTCATAGCTGAGAAGTGGGTTGGTAATCAGTTCGGCAACGTGCTGTAAAATCCTACTGCAAATGAGATGGTCTGCTGTTTTCACACAAGATACAAGTTGTATTGCATGCTGAATTTTCAGTTTGAAGTAGTAAGGGGAGGGTAGGATGGGAGTTGAAAGCAAGATAACTAAGCAGGAAAGCACACCATTCAGTGGAGACTCTACCAGAAACTATCGGGAATATATTAGGTCTTTCAGTGAAACTACGAACTCCTTTGTCTTCACTGGAATTTTACCTCAAGCCAGCAAACTTGAGATATTTATTTCAAGAAGTCATCATTTACCAGAACATAAGTGAACTAGGGCAAAAAGAGGTACCATATCACAGTTATGACAGTGAACTGCCCATAGGCATCTGGTTTCCAGGTCCTACTATAATAGCTGGAGCGTATAGCCCCTACATAACGTCCTAAGAGCTTTTCCATACCAGGTGTGCAAAGTCACAGATAAAAGCAAGGAGGTGTGAGCAATGGCTTTTTTCCAAGTATGACATTGTGAAATGTTTGTGCCAACATACAAACAGGATGAGTTATCCTGGGTCAGTTACTCTGACGATAGTCTGAGCTGAGTAATGGAACACTGGCATAAGGCTCTGCCAAGAAAGACGCACAGGTAGTATAGAATACCAGTGAACCTGCTTTCATGGGAAAGCAAACTTGCTCTCAAACAAACGTGACTGAGTGTTGGTAAGGTTGAAGTTTGCCTGATTAAAGGTGAATGCAAAGATGCAATAGACTTTTGTGAGGCATGTGATTTTAGTGTTTTTTTTAATAGAACTATATAATGACAACAAAATGCGTGATAATGAATAAACAACCGGCTAACTCAAAATTAGTAATCAAGAAGGACTGATGATGTTCAGTATTTTTATCAGAGATTTGAAAATAATTATAAAAATTACAGCTGATAAAATCTGCAGATAACAAGAAGGTTGGCTGAGAGAGGTAGTATGGAAAGGGCTCCTACACAGAAACCTAAGAACAAAGTACTCAGGTCATGCTCCCCAAGCAAGGGACAGGAACCTGCAAATTAATTCCTCTGAAAAGACTTTGTGGTCATGATAAACGACACATGCTTGATGTATGACGGTGTAGCAAAAAGTGCTAACGTGGCCATGGATGGACAAACAAGGGAGATGGGGAGAGAAGGTTCTAGTTAAAACTGGATTAAATCAGTGCATAAAGTGATTTTATGTCTGGATAAGGCATTTGTGAAGCTGACATAGGAATTCATCTTGATTTTATGCCCTCATTTTTTAAAAGAACTGTTAAGTGCTGTAAAGCAGAAAATAATTTGAGGGAGACTTACTGAGGTCACTCTTTTATGCTTATCAGAAGGAAGACTGAGAAAGGACTTGATTTCTTGACATTATCAAAGGACAGATGTATCAGCAGTTTAAAGGGCACTTCAGGTTCCTAGAGAAAGACCTCACCAGAATAAACATCTAGAAGCTAAATATATTTTAAACAGCTGAGGCAGACAATGAAAAGAAAAAGCTTATAAGGAAACCTACAGCTCCTTGTCATGTGATGCCTTCAAATTAGAATTATCTGCTATTCTAGAAAATCTGATATACTTAAACACAAGGGCTTAGGCCAGGATAAACTGTATGAAATTGTGTGGGCTTTGACATGCCAAAGGTCAAAGTGCAGTCTTCTCAGCATGAATACCTCAATCCGTTGAAGTAAGCCAAAGACTCTCTAACAGAGTGCTTTGCATGGTGTTGAATATCTTGGATGTTTCCATCCTTTTTAGTCAGTTCTACCTAACTTTATTTCAGAACAAACAAAACCCCAAAATTGCACCAACAGTCAGTTTCCTCCCATCATTTACATAGCAATATTTTGCCAACATCTTAATGCATCCTGGAGGTTACTAAGTTGCCAGTTGCTTCTTGCAACTTCCACAACAAAAGTTTTACTGTGGGTTTTAAACATACCCCTGCCAACGGGAAGTGCTTCTGCGTTACAGCACTGATCAATGAGTTGATGGCAGTGTTCCACCATGGATTCCAACTGTGCTTTGTCATAAGAAACTCCTAAGAACCTCACCAGTTGCTCAACCATTGTTGCTAGGTCCTGTAAGAGAGTATTTAAAAATAGTTTATTTCACAATATTTTAAATGACCTTTTTTTAATGAGTTGAAATATTTCAAAATAAGTTATATCCTGATGAGTGTGAAAAATACAAATGCAGAAGTTGTAAAAACACCACTGTCTTATAATTTTGCCACCTTCCAATTCACTGAAAATAAACACATTCCAAGTAATTAGGGTAAGACAGGTCAGCAGAGAACATGGTCACGTAAGCTCACTTCTTCAAATATTAGAACAGGGAACTGCAAAGCGAGTGTGATGCTTCCCACTTGAGGCAACACCACACCCTTAACTGATCACTTTGGAATACGAGTGTATTTTGGAGAAATTAAAAGTTACTTTGATTTTGATCTTGGTAAAATAAATGACTACAAATGTTAGAACAGCCCTTCCTTCATTGTTAGCTTCTGGGACTGCATTCCTGTAGATGGAAAGGATCCAGTGAGGTGGCCTCTAAGCATAAGCAGCCATTCATTTATATATCCAGAACTCCAGGGTTCCTCCGTATGAGTAAGACTTCTGGAGTTGCAAGGACAAAACAGCAATGTTTATCAGGAAGCAGAAAGATACTGTGAGGCCACCAGCTTTCAGCAGCATCCATCAGTGAGCACAGCTAGGAATATACCATTATTCAAAACCATGGGTTTGAAATCATTTCTACTAAACTTTAATTATTCTGGTTGTATTACATCTTCTTTTAGCATCCCACTCCATCAGAATGCTCAGTAAAGCTGAAATTATAAATTTATTCAGCTTTATTGAGTTCTGCCCCGATTTTGCCTTTTTGTAGGTTTAGAGATAGGAGCTGGGTTTTTCCTATGCTTGCATTAATTTTCCAGTCAAATAAACATTTTGACGTATTTTCATTAATTCTCAAAAATACATTATTGCAATAGGAAATGGAAACCAATGTTCTATGTAGTATATCCACTAAACATCTGATTAAAAATAAAGTGGATTTATTAGCCAGCATACTGTAAGGACCCAATAATTATGTTCCCCTTATGCTACACGATCATCCCTAATTGTTTTCAACATTGTTTCACCTAAGACAGTAAGAACAACCAAATAATCAGAGTAAGTGCCAAATATATAGGACAAAACCCTAATGATATACTTTTTCTCATTGATACAGCACACACAGCAAGACATTTCTTTTAAATGAATGCCCAGGGCTGAGTGTAGCAAGCACTGAACAGTTACTCGTCTTTACCTTCTCTGTGAGTAGTTCAGTGCCTATGGATGCAGGCAGATTCCTGAGTAAATTACTAGGCTTATGAAAGTGCTGAAAGTCCACAGAAGCTATTGAATGCCAGTGCTTTAAAAATGGTATCAGACATTAGGAAGCCCAAATACGGACATAAGAAGCAAATTTTGTACTTTATGTATTTTAAACACTACAATGCTAAATGTTATTAAAATACCTTTTCGCTACATCTAACCTACCTTATGCATATCTTCATACTTGAGAAAAAGTACATTGGCATCCATGTGATGTTCCCAGAACTCTTGCACATGTTCAAACCACGAACCATATCCTACTACAAAGACATTATGATTGGCATGAGGAAAATGAACACTTTTGTTATTAAGCCCTTTTGAAAAAGGACAAAAAAAAGGAGAAAAAAAATTCACTGGAGTCATTCATAGCCCCAGGAGAACAGTGTCTGGTTTTGACCCACTGCCAGGCACAGCAAGGAACTTAATTAAAAAAGAGTTTTTCCTATCAGTTTGGAATATTCAAAAGAACTAACTTACCATGAAGATAAAATGTTCAACTGAAAATGCCACCATATTTCATGATGGACCTCTTGGAGCTCAGTATTAATAACACCTGACTCTTGAACAGAAGTTGAGCCAAAATAAAAATAACACAGACAGCTTTGCAGAAGGCAAATTTCCAGTGGCTCCAACCTGTGTGAATTCCTGCAGTTAACATATCACACTGCAGCTTCCTTCACTGAGAAGCTAGATACAGCATCTGTGGAAATTCCATAGAGCATCCTCTGTTACAGACCAAGAATTGCTAACAACCATTGTCCTTTCTTAATTAAAGGAGGACTGAGGAAACAGACCTATAAAAATGCTTCATGGTCATTCCCAAAACACGTAGGATGTACTGACAGAATATTCTATTTATCATTACATCTTTTGTGTGTCGTGTGTCATCCCCCCCCCCCCCTAAAATCTAAGACCTATTCTCTTCTATTGTTATTTTCTGAACACTTCCACACAACTTCTGTAGATATGCCAGAACAGTTTCCGTTATACTTTTATCAGTTATCTCAGTTATGCAATAAATCCAGACTACAACCAGATGCCCATGAGGTGTTGAGTGCCCCGAAAAGCTTACCATGATGTGATGGGGTACTTCCCATATATCACAAGTTGTGAGCAGGCCCACCGTGCAGGGTTGCCAGTGATGAACGGCATCTGCCTCCTACCTCCTGCATGCCACCAGCAGCTTGTCTTCAGTTCCCCATATCTGCTGTGTGGGGTTTAGGACTTGAAGAGAAGCTGAGGTGCTACGATGGGAGAGCCTGTGCTCCCAACACTGCTGAGGCAGTGGTTACTGGAAGTCTTAACCCTCCCCCCAAAACTTTCCTCCTTTGCTTTTCACTTCTCTGATAAAGTCCGCATTTGTACCGATTTCAGTCAATTTATGTGTGTCTAGCTGAGGTTCAGACACTGGTATTAATTAGAGAATGTCTTTTGCTGCCAATATTACCAGAAAGACAACCCAAAGGGAAACACGTTCTGCATGTTTCTTTGTTACCAGTAGTAAGTTCCCCCAAAGTACTTCAGATAATCAAGGCAGGAGTTAAGCAAATATGGTGAGCAGTTTTTCACTTTCTTTCCCATTGTTTTTTTGGTCAACTTTATCTTTTCAGTAAAGCAGCTATAGAAAAATACAAAGCTTTAGTTTTGTATTTTGAAGCCACATTTTCCCTTTGAAAAAGAATTGTTTAATTTTGGTAACTGGAACATTTCCAATGGACAAAGAGGTCAGTTTCACAGGAAAATTATTTTAACTGGCTGACTCATTTTTAATTTTCATAAAGGTATTGGAAAAATTTCATTTTTGTTATTGCCATTCCATACACCCCTAATGAAATTCACGCGTGAAACTAACACATCAGTCAGGCAAAAAGTGTTCCTAGATGCTCTTAATGGTACAGGGCAAGAATCCATTAAGATTATGTTAGCAGAGTTTACCTATGTTCTGACATGCTGTGATGTTTTATTGACTCTGGAAGGTTGTGATAAATCAGGTAGCTGGTACAAGATGAAGATATAAATAACTCTTGGGATACTTATATGAAAAAGAATACAGAACCTTCCTCCTATCTTAGAAGACCTTCTAGTGTGTCTTTCATATGTCTCCAGTCTAGAAGTTCCTAATCATGGGCTACAGACAAACATCGCATTCGCAGAGAATGCAAAAGAAAAAGCTGAAGGTGGGCTTGGAATGGAAGGTGAGCATTTACCCTCCCTGCACAAACTTGCAGGAGAAAGTAGCAAAGGTTTTTAAGGCCTGTTAAATAACTTCCACTGGCAGGCTTTTACTTTTTTCTTCCCTTTAGTATTATACAGCTCCTTTAGCATCAACTCCTCCGAATTCCAGGTTGAAGGAAAGTTTGCTGCACTGGATCTAGAGGAGGTTCTGCTCTCAGAGCACAAGGTACCTGGTGAATTCTTAGTGTCACATTAAAGTATCATAGAGAAGATTTTGTAGAGAAATAGAAGGCAGTAAAAAAATTTTCTCTTCCTAGCTAGAAAGTGTGACAATCTATTGGCAAACAGCCCAGTGGCAGCCAGTTATGTGAGAACACAGGGCTTGCCCTCCCTGTAAGTTTACAGAGCTAGTGCAATGGAGCTACTTAAGACAGTGCAGACTGAGTAGGAACACAGTGGGTGGGTGTGTCATGAAACAGCCCTCGTTCAAAGGAGTTACTGGGTGAGCAGCTGATGAGTTGCCGTAAAGTAGATTATTATATTCTCATTATAGACGTGTATTTTTCAGACAGTAGCAGCCTGCAACTGCTTTCTTACAAGGGCTCACTTCAACTTACTGATGTACTCCAGATCAAACTCATGCAAACTAGAGATTTTTTTGTGTTAACTGGTATCTTGCAAGGGACAAACTTGAGGTTTTGGATGAAATAAAAGTATTAAAAACACACAACAAAAACTTGAAGAACAGAAAGGCTCCTGAGAAGTAGCTAACAGTGAGGTACAACTGAAATCAAATGATGCTGGGAGTATTCACCACTTTTCACAAGGTACCTGGTACCTTGCAAACTGAATTTTAGAAGAGTAGACCAGAGTTTTGCCTGAGCTAAGTGGAACACTGCTGAGACCATGGGGTCAAATACTGTGAGGCAATTACGTACAAAGCATGGCCATAGTTTGCATGGACAAATGTAAGTCCACGCAGCACTATTTGCATGGACAAATATAAGTCCACGCAGCACTATCTGTAGCAACCTCCTTGCTGTATATGCAAAACAAATGCACCTTTATCCAGTTCATTTCTGTACTTGCAGAAGGAATGCAGAGATGAAAATAAATGTGTAACAGCGTGTGCAGAGAGAACAGCTCCTTACACTTGTCATTCATAAACCTTCTGCAGAACTCCTGAAACGTTCCTCTGTAGCTCATGGTCCTTAGGGAGCGGTGAAACTGGTAATAAGACACCACCAGGTCTTTGGGGTTGCGAGCCATGTATATTACCTATGATGAGGGTGAAAAAAAAAAATCACCTTACCGAAAGCTTTTTCCCCACCCCATTTTCCAAAGCACTTAAACAACTGCTGCCAATATAGTTAAGCAAACAGGATTTTATTTCTTTTTTACCTTTGAATTGCCATTATGGAGGTCCGAAGGCAAAAAACGATATGGTAAGTGGCTTTTTATGAGGCGAGGAGATGTCAGTTCCTAAAATAAAGCAGACAAACATTTCTTATAGTGCATTAGTTTTTGGCACATCCTGAGCTGTACTGAACTGTCATACTTGAAGCCCTTTACTATACTGACTCACATTCACAAATTCACTTCCTAAATTAATAGGGGTCTGGGTCTAGAAATTAGGTCAGAGAGTTACATCTGTTTTTTAAATATCAAAAGGCTGGATAATGTATTGGGTTTTTTTTTCCCCTTTTGTTTTCAAAGTACTTCCATTTGTAGGACCTTCTAAGGAAAAGAGTGTAATAGTTGACGATTCTTAGTATCAAACTAACTTTGTTTCTAGTGATGCGTCCACTAAAATTCCTTGAAAAATATTAGAAGCTCTGAAAACCCTACCCCTAACTTCCTCACTTCAAAATTTTACTCTTGCAATTTATTTTATCCTCCAAATTAGGTCTAAACAATCCAAAGGTTTATCTGTGTGTGTGAACATCTTTCAAACAGAGTATTTTTCTACAATTTGAGACAAAATTGTCTTATGACACATATCATCTTCCAGTAGTTAAAAACTGCATAAATCCACATTGGATCAAGTTGCTAGCACACAGTATAAGTAAAAATGTGTAATCTCAAACTAAATCTCTCACTATTGCCACTGCTTATTTGAATCAAGGTAGCACTGAGGTCTCATTGGACTAGGCGTCACACAGACGAAAAAGAAAAGCAACCCCTGACCCCTAAATACTCTCAGCCTCAAGTAAGCTGATGCTGCAGTTGTCGTTGACCAGAAGCAGCTTAAATCTATCCATGCCAGCCTTAGCTAGCGCAATTCAACAAACACTGTAGCTGTTATAGGATGGACCCCAGTATTTCGCCTAGTCATTCCAAGATATGCCTATATCAGAAGCAGTTACAGCAATGACACGATCACACTTACATGCCATGCCAGTCTCTGAGAGATTCTTCACAGTGTGGAAGTCACTTCATGCAGAATATTCCAAACTCCTCAAACTACACCTACAGCATCTGTAGGTCCACAGATCCTGGGTCTCTTAAGGATTTAGACGTGTAAATTCAGAGCAGTGGGTCTACAGATCCATAGATCTCTGTATTTGTAGTTCCTCTTCCGCAAATTCAGGGAAGGGATCAAAGCAAATTTGCCTCATTTGGGCAGCTTCTGTTTACATAAGCAAGGGAGGTCTGGAACTTTTATTCAGAAAACCCACTGCCAAGATATTTAGGACGTGCAGAAACATCTAAAGCATTAAATAGAGTATAATAAAGCTTAATAAAAGCAATTTTAAAATAACCCAATAATACTCTGAATCATACCAACAAACTGAGCAAGTCCAGTGATGAAAAGGACAAGGACACAGGATGAAATGAAGTGATAAATATGGAACCGAGGAAAAAGATATCCAAATGCTGAAAGACTTTCTTTGCAATAAATTGTACCTTGATGATGTCCAGACCAGGCTGAGGGTACTCTAGGACTGGAAGTTGTTCATCTATATTCATTAGTCCAATCTCATCTGGATCAGCTCCCTGACTCACTAGATATACCACCTCCTGTAGCAAGCCTGTGCCTGCATAAACCAAACAATGAAAGAGAACAGATTGTATTACAGCTCTTATCTAAACAGAAGCATATGAAGGGAGACCTAGACATAGAAATAATGATAACTTTTGTCCTTAACAGTCTGCTGTGAACAAGTCTGTAACTACTTTTTTAATATAGTATGTCTGCTCCCTTAGTTTTATTTTAAACACATGACAATCTCCTTTCATGTAAAAGACCTCAGATTTTTCTTCAGTAATAATTTAAATACATTTCTGTCTGCCAATCATTTTACCTGTGAATTGGAAAGCATTTCAAAAAGGTTTTTCCACTGTGAATGTTAGCTAGGCAAATACTACTATTTCCATTTTAGAAATGAAAAAAAATGAGGCAGACAGATCATCCAAGTTCACAAAATGCATTAGTGGCCATACTGGGAGACTGCCAGTGTCCTCTATTCTAAATTGTAGGCAATTCTACTGTTACACAATGATTTGAGAGTCTATTTATACCTCCGCGTTATGGACTGGATAAACCACTGAATGCATCAACGCATAGTGAGTTAGTCATATGCTTTAGAGGCCCCAGTTATGTTTATCTCTCCAGTCCGAGGACATTTACAAAACAACCATTAGCTATTATAGCCTTAATGACTGTGCTTTGGAAAATTAATAGGTATTCCAAATAGAAGTTTGAACAGGGAAACTATTTCAAATGACTTTACCTTCAGGCAGGTAAGAAACCCTCAGAACAGGCAAAGGTTCAGAGATATTTGACAGAGGCTTATGAAGAGAAAGGCACAGGCTTTTGGTGAGAAGGAGGAACAGAATGAGGAGAGATCAAAGTGAGCTTGCAGGGCAGGGACCCCACACTTTAGATGACAAGTCACACAGGTGTGGGACATCCTGGATACTGTGATAGATTGAACAAATATTTAAGAGTTGTGAGCAGCAAGAAAAATGAGACCAGGATTTATTCTCTCTCTCATGTTGCCTAAAGGAACAAGTAATTGTTCCAGAACTCTTTCTTTACAAAGCCCAAGCCCGCCTCAGCATCCCATGTTCTTAGAAAGATGAGCTGCAAACTCTGAGATCATGCCTCTCATTCCTCTTTTAACTTGAAAATAACTTCTAAGTTGCAAGTAACTTATAACAGTCACCAGTTAATTCATGTTAACTAGCATGACTGTACACACTAACAGACGCATTTTGTATAATTTCTGTATGTTGTTCCAACACTAAAAAAAACCAATGTATCATTATTCAGATTTTTTTTTTTTTTTAATCTGAGCTAGGAAGAGTTAAAAAAAGCTGATGTACTTTAGAGGCCGGTTAGCGTGAACACAGTCTGGAAACAGAAAGAACACACATCTCCAAGAATGGCTTTGGAGAGTAAGTACTTTAAGATTCCTCCGTTCCCTGACTGATTGGTGGGTAAATTACAATGACTTGGAAAAAAAGAAATTTTTACATTATCATCACCCACAGAGACAGCTGTCACAGACTTAATACACATTTGCCCTTAAGGCTGTTCAGTCTGCATTTTTAAGGCCAAGCATATATTTTATACATTAAAATTAAGTATCAGTCCTTGTGACTCTGAATGAGCACAACCCTTGTTTCTCATTAAATATTTATTCTGACAGGAGACACCCTGGTTCTCCATAATTTATTTCTGTATTTCCAATTCCGCCTGCAATGAAAAATGCTATTACAGCAACCTTGTTCCATAAAAGGAAAAGGAATAACTGCATGGGGATACACAACACCACAAGGACTTTCTAATTTTTCGTTACTCAGCTGCTCTCTAGGCAAAAAGAGTCTATCTCCATTGAGCCTCTGAATACAGAAGGGCCACAGAGTTGAGGCAGAACTATGCTGAAACTTCAGGAGAGCAGTATGTTCCCTACCAGCTCTCCACAAAGTCCACCAGAAAAGTAGGAGGTGAGGGCCAGGGAGCACAGCCCCCATGGCCTTACCTAGTTCTGCTCAGACCAATGGCCATGTGCTAGACTTGGCTTGACTGCTAGCAGATCCACGGAGCACTGCAGAAATAAGAAATGACATATTAATGTAGGAGGCATGGGGAAGAAGGGTTCTGATCCAGAAGGAAGTGGGCCTTTGGAAGCTCAGAAGTCTTCACCTAAATGTGCCTCCATCAAAAACAGGGATTCATTGAAAGAGTAATGCTGGGTACATGGCAGGTACTCAAGGCAGAAAGCTAAAAATCTCCATCAAGTACAGGTTCTTTAAAACAGTGCTTTAAATCTGTGAACCTCAGTGCTAATTATTAGCATGCACATACACAAATTACTGTAGTTATGTATGTAGTGCTGCACATATTCCAGCATCCTATTCCAATTCACACAGCAAACAGTATTTCTGCAGTATCTCTTCTACAAAGGGGAGGATTGCTAGCTGACAGTTGAGATGTCTGGCTTCTGGCCATCCAGCAGGTTAGAATTTCTCCTCCCTACACCTGCAGTAGGACCACTGATCCTGAATTCTCTCACCCATGATCTCTGTGCTAGTTTCCACTTTTGTCACCCATTATATTAGCGTGATTTCCTTCCACATTAGCACTCAAGTTACTCTGCTTAGGATTTCCAGGGTCTTAATGCAAATGAAAACTAGAGATTTAACTTTTGAAGGAACTGTGATTTTTTAATTTGTCACCCTTAATCAATTATTATTTATCCCCCCCCCATTCCCAAGAGCCCCATAGAAAAAATTATCATCGACCTGATCTCCTGTTTTTTAAAAAAAAAAAAAAAATCTAAACCACCACCTGCTTATTTTTTTAAAAAGAAAAAAAAAGAGCTAAAAGCCTTTATATATATAATTAGGTATATATAACCTCCTCACATCTCTATTAGGATTAAAACCAACTCAAATTAAATTACAGATATCAGAGTTGAAAGTTCTTTTGGTTTAGAAATGATGGCTTAACCTAGCAACAGACAAATAGCAGCCCAAATTCCAGACCTAGCTGCTAGGGCAAGATTTTCTGGCCTCTGGGAACACCAGCTGTCTGGAAAGCCAAACAAACTGGGGTACTGTACCTAGCTGGCAGAATTTATTAAATTTGCCACTGTGGGAAGTGAATGTGAGTCTTCTGCTGTAGCCTCTGATTCCCCATCTGCATATAAAGCATACAGAAATCGGACATTGGAACCAATTAACTTAAACCGATGTCTGTGGAGATGTGCAAGAACCATCATTTTATGGGTGAAAGCTAGAGTAAATTCCTGAAACGGAGATTTTCAAAGGAGATTATGGGAATAATCTCTGATAATCCCAGTCTATCACAAAACTTGGCCAGATCTAAATGCCACAGAAACTTGCTTAGTAAAAGGGACATGATGATACTTGTTCAAGAGAAGAAAAAGATGAAGGAAACTAAAGAAAAAAAAAAAAAAGGTGCAGAATTTAACGTTTATACTCCCTAGATCTCTGGCCTAGCTGCCAACAATGATTTATTGTCACTTGAGGGTTCCTCACTTTTTAAGTAAAATTAAAGGATTAGGTCACTAAGTGGAAAAGCTGGCATGTATGCATATGAAGCCAAGGTTTTTCTTGGAGACAATCAGTGGATCTTGTGTATCTCCAGTATTTTCCATCATTTTCTCCTTGTGTTGCTGAATGCATGCACATGTATGTGCACGCCTCACTTGGGATGGTACAGAAAGAGCACACAAACAAGATTAATCTGTCAGCCTTTGGGCATGAGGCACCAGACACTACATTCTTAAGTACCCAGCAATTCTACCCTTCCTTCTTCCATCTGCAGCAGATCCACATTTTATCCTGGAGGAAGACTGCTGGCCCTGCTACCTCCAAGGTCATATTGCCAAAACAGATGTAGAATTCATTTATGTTTATCCAATTCCAACTAAAATGGAGCCAGTCAGCATCTGAGGAACTTCAGTGCACTGTACCCAAGAAATGTTCTTCCCCAACATGCTCTGTTAGTCTATACAACGCCTCAGGAGAACACAGAGTGTTCCAGTTTATCACACAATACCTGGAAAGAGATGGGATGGGAAACAGCATTGATAAGCTACTGCCAGAATTTGCAGTTTTTTAGGAGAGCCTTTTAAATTATCTGTGAACCTGCATTTCTACTCTGCATAAGAGCATGTACAAAAGCAGCCCAAGTCACAGCAGTTTGAAAGTGTGCTAGTTGGGCTGCACTGTCCTTTTCCGTGATGCCTAACAATGCACAGAAATCAGGACTCATTAAGAATCCTATCGCCCCTACAGCAGCCTCTATGATGAATGTGAACTCTTCATTTGTACCCTTTTTCATAGCCAATGCCTCAGCAATGATAGCAAAGTCAGTTCATGGCTATACACTTACTGATAAGCAGAGGCAGTAAGTGCTGCATCAGCAACCAGACTGCACAGCAAGACAGCCAAAACTCTGAAACACCACAGATACTCCTTTCTGTTTCTATGCATTAGATGCCTTTTGACATCAAATTTAGTCTCTATAGGAGGGAGAAATATTCTTTACTGCAGCTGTTCTCTGGCTGCTCTCACTACTTTCTGGCCACTGGCACACTCCCATGCAGCTACTGAACCGCACAGATTTGTTCAAAGTGAAGTGGCAGATATAAAACCAGAAAATTTCCTGTGAAATTTTGCTTCCCTGCATGGTTTCTAATGTAGTTTATTTCAACATCCTCCCCTCCGTATCAGCTAACATGGGAAAAACCTGCAGCTTGAGGAGGCAAAGGTCTTTAGTATACCCCTTTTATTCACCGCTTGTTTGGAAACCACATGGAAAAATAAAATGAAGAAATACTAATGTTAGTATTAACAGTTTTCTAGCACTCCCAATTAGTTGTACTTTGGTCTACAAATGCTTGATCAAGTTTCAGCTAATATAATGCAATGGACCCATTATGACTCAATTTTTTTATAGCATGGGTAGATTTAAGTGCTCATTAAAAATGAGGGCTGCTGAAGCTGTCAGATTGGCCTAGCAAGTGCTGTAAAGCAGTTCTCCTCATAGTTCATCTAATTGCCTGCAAGCTTATTCCCCTTTCACCAATTTCAGTGTATATCTGCAGGTAAGTATGATAGATTCATCTTCACCCTACAACAGTGGAGGGAAAATTAGATTTTTCCATTAGAAGAAAACAATTTCCAAACTATAAAAATATCTTCTCTTGAGGTCTGCATGCTCTAGTTCTCCTACATCTTGGAATTCCAACCAGCTTAAGAATAGGGATTTTCATTATTAATTAGGGTTTTAATAATAAAAATAATGTATACACCTTGACACCATATTTTCCAATTCTTCTGTTCCTAGATGAGACCTAGGATCCAGAATAAAGGCTGAAGTTGTGACGTTATGTTGCCAACATTTTTGACTGCCCAATTAAATATGTATTAGAGGGCCTGATTTTCAAAAAGGACTGAATACTCATCCTCTAAGGCTAACGTCCCTTTTACCTGGCCTAATGCCCCTAAGTTCAATAGCGAGCAGCCAAGGGAGCATGCAACACGAGGAAACTGAATCCAGATCTTCTGAAACTGATGGCAACAGCTTAAATAAGATCGGATTTAAAACAAGTGTTAACTGCATGATTTCTAGTAACATTCAGTAAGCAGGGTGTTGGCTTTTTAGACTTATTAATCAGTTTATTTTTCTCTTGCAGCTACTGACTTTTAAAACATAGGCTAAATTCTGCTTGTCTTTCACTAGATTTACATCAGAGAACACAGAAATTAGTCCATTAGGTCTGACCTGTGTTTTGCATGCATTTCACCAGAGGCCGTAAGCAGGAAACTATGAAAACCATACTCTATTTAGGACTAAAATGTATTTTCTATTTGGTAAAAAAGCTGTCACTGAAGTGTTTACACACATGTATTATCCATAGAATTACTGCTACTATGTATAATACAGTATCCTAAAGCACTGCTTTAATAAACTGGTTACAAAACAGTGTTATTTTCAGCTAATGCATTAGTACTATTTTTAAAAAATGGCCTGAGTCCTAATTCTCCTTTCTATTAGCACACTGACTACTTAGTAGAGGACAGGATAAGAAGTGCAGAATTGACCACAGCTCAGCTCAGACCAGGCACCAACTGTTGAGGCATCTCCACTTCCACACAGCAAGGCAGGCGATGCAGTATGTTTCACACCTAACACCAACAGAAGCAGCTCAGAGAAAAAGGCCTACTGACACTTTTGAGCATGCTGGATCCTACTGCTGGAGCAACACTAGTAAATAAAACACACCAGGGCCTGGGAGGACACGTGGGACAGCCAAACCCACATCCAGAGAGATCAATTTCCCAAAGCAAGCCAGCTTCATCCACAGCTTCCTGGGAACAGTCCCTGGCTCCAGCTATCTCCCACGCCATGCTGGGGAGCACGCTGTCTGGGGGAGAGCAAAACTGTCGGGGAGCTGCTAGCAAGGAAATAGCATGGATGACAGCCTGTCAGAGCCTCTGTCACAGTTATGTTTACTAGTGTAGCCATGGTGAAGCAGATAACTGGATTGTCTATGTTGCCTCCTTTAGACTTTAAAAAAATCAGAAGAAAAATAGCTCAAAAGTCACATACTCCCTAACCATTGCATCTAACCCATGGCTACCCCCATCTATCCCAGCAGGCAGGGGTCCACAAGGCTAAGACTTCTTGTTGAGGACAGCTGGGGCAAAAAGTGTTTCTTTTCTGTCCCTCTTAATAAGCCACAACATCCTCACATGCACTGCAGCAAGGACTAGGTAAGCAGTATACTAGCAGCCCTAAGAACTGAGTCAGGTCCACACATTGCTCAAAATCTAGGGATTAAAACCAACAAGACGACACTGGTTTGTCTTTACTTGCCTTCAATTGATGAGTCATGATCTGTGTCTTCATGTTTGTCTCCACATCTGTGATTTCATCACATCTAGGTGTCCCAAATTTTGTCGTAAGTCTGTCACTGACAGCTGATATCGGTTGGTAGCTGGTATTTCTTGGTATCAGATATTCAAAGGGAAGAGCATTTTACTCTTCTCTAAGCTTTAGCTGGGCTGGTAAAATTTGTCCATGTCTATGGACATTCATCATGTCTGCACCAGATGGCATAACCAACAGAGCAGTTTGTGTGAAGTTACTCCAATTCACTTAAAATTAAGTCAGCTGAATTAGCTTAAGGCATTTCTATTTTTGGCATCAACTCACCTAGCAAATTTTGCCTGGGACAAACTAGAATGCATTCACACAAAATACTCTGCAGGTGGTTCTTTAAGACTTTTGTGGTTTAACCCCAGCCAGCAACTAAGCACAACACAGCCACTCACTCCCCCCAGTGGGGCAGGGGAGAGAATCAGAAGAATAAAAGTGAGGAAACTCATGGGTTGAGATAAAGACAGTCTAATAGGTAAAGCAAAAGCCGCGTACGCAAGCAAAGCAAAACAAGGAATTCATTCACTACTTCCCATCGGCAGGCAGGCGTTTAGAAGCTATCTCCAGGAAAGCAGGGCTCCATCATGCACAATGATTACAGGAAAATTGTTAGGCAAAACCTGCCTACACATTAATGTGCATTTGCATATATTAGGTGGTTAAATTGCAAGAAGGCAGCACACCAATAGTATAATGTGAAAGCATTGCAGATGAGAGTCATACATGCAAAAAAAAGCAGCACATTTTTGCTTCAGAATTTCAAGAAACATTGTTTACCCTCTATGCACGAAACTACGCAGCCTGTTTAGTCAGCTGTTGGTTGTCTAAGGTCAGGGCAAAGCATTTTGTCTCAAACAGAATCCCCCTCAAATTATAGCTGCCCTAAGCAAAACCATTCTTTGCAAGGTACCTATGCCCCCACTCATATTTAGCACACAGTCATTCCCTCGGCTGAATTGCAGTTTTAGGCAAACTACAGCCACTTCTATTCTATTTCTATTGCTGCCCTTCAGAATTAGAAATGGAAATACACCTAATTGGGAGTATAAAAGGGGATCAGCCAATTTGTATCACCGTGGGTCTTCTCAGTATTGCAGCAAAATCCTTGAAGAGAACACACTATTTCTGATAGAAAGCACTGGTGATCCAATAGCAGCACTAACACTGATCATTAATAATGTGCACTTCAGCTATATATGCATTGAGCAATCCAATTTTAGCAATGCCTGTAGCTGTTCTGTGCTACTTTGGCAACCCTGATCAGCAGTAAACAGGCTTTTAACTGGATGGTTAACCTGGGTTTATGATTGCCTTGCATCAACAGGACACTGCAAAGCAGCCAACGTACTGCCAAATCTGGAGTGCTGCACGTATAGTCAGTATGTGTCTTCTGAACATGATTCTTATCTCACCTGCTTCACGCTTGTCTCATTTTGTTGGCTTAGATGAATTTATTACTCATGCAGTGAATGGCAAATTTAGCACCATGTCATTATACATCATCTAGAACTTGCAGCTTTATAACGGATGATGGCCTTCACATCCTGCACTATAAACAGCAGGTGGGTAAAAACATATGAAATCAGCTTGCATTTTTAAAATTATAGATGGATTTTGGCATTTAGTGACAAAAATCCCTCCTCAGTTCTTTCTCCAGTGCTCGCTCTTTTACTTTTTATTCTTTACTAGTAATCTCAAGCACTGCCTCAGACTTAAAGAGCTAAACCTCCCCTACACACTGTCAGCCCCATGATATACTTCCTTCCTGGCATTCCTCAGTACCCCTTCACTCCGCTCACAGTGGCTTTCCTAAGCCTACAGCGCAATTTGGCTGAGATGTTATAATGATGGACTCTTTCCTCTGCCACGTTGTCTTGTCTGCACGCACACACAGCAAAACACTTCTCTTGCTTCTGAATCTGCAATATATTACAGGATTAACACATGACATAAATGGTTCATTTCTTTTGTAACAGTCTGTAAAAGACTTTGGTATAGAGAACCATAATCATTTCAGCTCTTGTGCCCCACCCTCCTGGATTCTCCAAGGTGCTACAGAAACTCTGAACAGAGTCAAAGTGCTGAGAAGCTGGGTGCTTGGTGCTATTAATCCTCTGCTGCTCCCTGCTACTGAGGAGAAAAACACATTCCTACGTACTAGCATTATTACGTGCTCAGCTTTGATACCTAGATGCTAAAAGCAATTTCAGAGCCATAATTTGCTAGTTTCTCTATAAAAATATAGATGGTAGGTGACGCCCTTTGTCCAGGAAAATTTCTTGTCATTATACATGAAAAATTCTGGTAGAGAAATACATCCACATGCCTCCAGCAGAAAATGTAGACAAAAAGATTATGACTTATGCAACGTCACAGAATCTCTAGCTAAAAAGTCATATCACATGCCCAGCGTACCAAACCTTGCATCACTTCTAAAGCAGCATTGATGAAACAATACAGGGGGTAGTTCCTTCCCCTCAGCATAAGGTGTATGAATCCCTACCGTACCCAACAAGATAAAGTCTTCATTTAATAAAAGACTGCATAATAAGAATGAAAAATTATGTGTGCTAAATCAAATTCAGTCCAATGTTTAAGCATTTTGCTTCCTTTCATTAATATCTTCATTATGAAAGATGAGCATTAACATGAAATGACAATGGCTGTTGGGTTTGGCTGATGTACATAATTTTCTAATTCTTTCGTCTTTGAGGTCATTATCATCTTTCTCATGTCCAGAATACACTTTTTACACGGGGTAAAATCTTTTTTCTCCCCACCCCCCCGACCCTGCTTTCAAAAAGCAAGTCACTTGAGTTTTGCACTACTTCACAGCAGGGAAGCAATTACGTTACATTTGCAAAAGACCCAGCGAAACCCATTAGTTAGCTCGTGAATTCCTCCTCTTCTGAACATTGTGTTCCGTCTCTAGTAACATCTCTTCACTGGTTTGATAAAAGGTTCATGAGAGAAACACTGCTAGCTAGATAACAAAAACGAATTTCTTAACAGATTTTTCTTCTCCACCTTTATTTCCTGTTTGAGGCCCATAAGGACCTATCCAATTCTACACCCACTGAAATCAAGTCAAATGCATCAGTGGCAAACTTAACATTGACTTCAATTACTTATTATTTGATGTTGGTATTTACCATTTCTTTGCCTAGCAGTATTTAAGACTGAGTCAATACCAGAAGGTATTTTGAGCTATACATAAATAAAACAAAAGATAGACCCATTTCAAAAGGACTTTCAAAGCACAGGAACCCAGCGGCCCCAACCCCCACAAACACTTGTCTACAGGTGTTACTTTCTGCACCTGAGTCGTCCTCAATGCAATGAGTTTAAGCAGAGTATTTACTCTTTTAATTGGTGGAAGGAAGATGACTTCAGTCACCAAGAGCATGAAATCAGATTCAAATATGGACCCCGTATGTCAGTCCCTAAAAGGACAGCTCACAAAACACATCTCCATCTCCCAATGCAGTTTGCTGTTCCTGTTCTGTTCGCATAAGTCCATTCTTTCCGGCCAGCTGGTAGAACTGATACACATTCATATCGCATTAAAATGGAATGATTTCTGAGCTTTATAAATTACTTAAGACAGAGAAACCAAGTAAGTGTGATGTTATTGTAAAAGAGAAAAAGTTAAATATAATATTCTGATTTTAAAGACATTAACTAACTTGTTCATCCACATTCACAAAACTAACAGAGGTTTCCTATCGTTCCATGACACAGGGAAGAGCTTGTAAATGTGCATAATATTGCCTCAAGAAAGAGAGGTCAAAGGAAAAGAATCCCAAATGTATTTTGTGTAAAAATCTCTTGATTTTTAAGCCCACCTCATGATTTCTTGAGGCATGCCTCTGGGCCAGTAACATTTGCATTCATTCTTTAAATGTTTTAAGCTCAAGGCACCAAAATCCTGCAAAGAGAATAGGACTATAAATCCAGAATAGCAGAATCTAGCTCTTTTGTAACTGCAAAACTGTTGTTACAAAATAATACCAACAAAACTCTTGGGAGGAGTTCCATATGAGAACACTGGAAATTAAGGGAAGTCAACTAATTTAGCAAATATCCATGTGGATGCTCGTGTTCCCTGAGGAGCTTGAGCTACAATGGCGTAAGGCCACCTCAGACTTGCCATTACCAGGGTAAACTTCTGCAATCCACCACAGCTGCCTCATGCCACGGTGTCTGACAGCTCCCAGGCTGGAAACTCCCACAGCTTGGGCACATCCTTGAGCAACCTTTCAGCCTGATTCTCCTCTCATTTATGACTGCGCAAATCAGGACTGACTGCCAGCAGTGTTGGACCTATGCATATCTGGGTAGGTGGGAAGAACTGGATTCCCTGTGCTTAGGCTTAGCAGTCTGTCACATCACGCAGAGGCTACTAGTACATGTTAGCCAGTTAGGCGGCAAGCCAGGGCACCAAAAAAGTACAACTTACCAAGCCATAACTGTTTACAGGCAGGTAACAGAGGACACAGGTACAGTGATTCCCTGACATAATACTCAAATTGATGTAGCTCTGTGCAGACCTGTCACCTACTCACTGATGGCTATGGCAGGTAACTGCAGATATGTTAGCTGGTGGGTCAGATGTCCCTAGACTGCAGGATGCTCCTGCAAGCATAGGTCACATGTAGCCACATAGCTTTAGTCAAGCAATAATACTCTTTATATTGAATAATAAGGGTATTATTGTGGAGTACAATAATGCTTAAAAGAACCAGAAACCAACCTTGCCAGTAAATATAACATCCCTGCCAAGAGATTTTTATAGTCTGAGGAAAACATGAAGGGTAAGATTGCACAAGACAAAGCAACATTTCACACAAGACACAGTCATTTGGTACATTTTCTTTATGGTGTGTTTCTTAAATCAAGAAATTTTGCCAACACGTTTTTATAACATGGTCCCATAGACAGCTAAGACGGATGAAGAGGCCAGAGATAAGAAATCCTTAAACTAATTTCACAAAGAAAAACTGTGTGTCTACACCCCCAATGGTTCAAGTCCCCTTTGCCTTAAGTGCAGTAACTTTTGAGTGCTGAGTCTGATCAAAGAATAGTCTAGATGTTGATGAGCAGAAGTTTATAATCAGACAAACAAGAAAAGTGGGGTTAACACTGTACCCTCTATATCTGGTTCACAGCCCAGCAGCTATGATTGTCACTGCTGTAATGGTCAATGGATCAAACAAATGTTTCCCTGTAACAGAAGAAAAGCCTGGGGCACATAGTGTCCCTGGCATGGAAAGATTAATAGGGAGAGCATCCTGCAGGGTGCGTGTTTTAGGAAGGAAGGGTGATATGGACTTGGCAGTGTTAGGTTTATGGTTGGACTTGATGATCTTAAAGGTGTTTTCCAAACTAAATGATTCTATGATTACAGCATGAGGGAAATGGGCCATGGAAGAACGCAGACAGAGCCCCTGACATGTGGCAGAGAAAGGGGAAGGACAGAGCAATGAACAGAGCTCCTCCCATCAGCCAAGGAAGGGACTGGGGCATACTGGTGTCCCAGCAAGAGGAGGTGTTGGATTCAGGAGCGCTGGAAGAGGATAAAAGAGTGGTATGCATGCAGTGAGAGAGGCGCGAAGAACAGGAGGAGACAGAAAACCCACAATGCATGCAATGTACTTTACCAACAGATGCAATGAGAAGCATGACCTTCTGTACATACAGAATCTTTTGAGCAAATAAAATGATGGGCAACTCAATTTAACTTTCTCTGATTGATGTCATATAACACCGGAGGTAAGCATTAAAGAATTTGAAAGATGAGAACTCAATGAATGTACTCACAGGAAAGCTGTCCTTGAACTGATCTGCAAATTCACTGTTGGCACTTCATTAAGCCAAAAGCCTAGAGTCAGCCATCATACTCCCTACAAGCTAATGAGTAGTTATAAAAATCCAGTGCTGCAAAGAAAATTCAAAATGCTATCTATAAAAAACACCTCCAGACAGGTAAAGGCTATATCCAGCACTTGCTCTTCTGACCTGTTGTCTGGCACTAAATGCAAGAGTTCTCATGAACTGCCTGGACTTGAAGCTGATGTTTGCCCAACAACTGACATTTTCCCACATAGAACTCCAGAAAAATTATTTGGCAAAATAATCAACATGGGAGAGACAGCTTCATTATTAATGTAAATAGCTCACTTTCTCAAATTACCAGTTTTGCAAAAGGCATTAATTTGTGGGCTTTGACCCAAGAATGCAAAATGCACATCCATTCAGAACAGATACAAGATGGTATTAAGAGAGCTATTGTACACCACTTATGAGTAAAGCACATGGACAGATCATGTACAGTCAGGGGTTAGCATCGTAAGACACAGCAAAATAAAAAGTGAACCTGGACTCAATACTATACTTTAGGGACTGATTTAATTCCACTGAAATCATTGACCTGAACAGACAGCTAATCTAGCTCTTGGCATGGTGACTGAGGGAATGAAAGGGATGACTGACATGAAAGAATTTGCTTATTCGTTAATTCTGCAGTTTAAGTTCATAGAGGAGAATTTTAATTTTCAAGTAGGGTACAAGAGGCCACAGTATGAGAGGGTTCAAGGAAAGCTGTGACAGAGGCACAGTGTTTCCTATGAACGTTGCATCTGTATCTTATCTGTGAAGCAATCTGTTGCATGAGCTCCAATTATTTAATGCTAGAGAGAATGGTATTCCATTTTACATTTGCAGCTACTGTAAATCTCTGTGTCCCATTCAGCCTGCCCATTCTATACTACAAAGGTTCATGAAAGATGAAACTTGTGATTTAATTTCTTCAAGAGCAGTAGCACACCTGATTTTAAATTATGCATCATGATAAAAAGGTTTTCTGTAATTACAGTTCTACCATATGCATGTGTATAAGCATATATGCACATTCACATATTTACATGTCTAAATGAATCCCTGGGTTTTAGGCACAAGCTTCTCCTAGTCCAGCAGCTCCCAAAAGCCGTTACCATTTGACACAGGTGTTAAGAATAATTAAAGATATAAGGAGTGTCATGATTTAGCCATCCATCAGTGGAAATCACATTAGAGCAGAGTCATTTTCCATTAGGCTTATTACATTATTTCCAGTAAGGCCACTGGTACATTCAGTTTTCTACCATTATTGGACCAGCTTTTTCCTCCCAATTTACCAATATCTGTAACTATTTCCAAGCACTATCTCCATTTCACATGTTTAAAGCTGTATCGTCTAGTCTTGCAGAGTATAATGTCTTCAAAATGGCACACATACTATTTCATCAGTCCCTAGGATTACTGAAGCAGTCCTGAGCCTACAAGCCACTTGGGTATTTTCTTTGCCAGATAAACCAACATATGGTCAACAGCTACTGATGAAGCCTTCTGCTATTAGATTGTAGCATAGGGCTCAGTAAGAGCTAGAAGCCCTGGCCTCTCACACATCTAGCAGACAGACTTGTTTGTGTATTTTGCACAGTCTGAGCAGATGGAGAGCTGGTGAAACACTGAACAAAACCAATTTCCTTAAGAACAACAACAAAGGTTTCCCCTGAACCTGTCTGACATTGGTGCATGTTTCTTTTCCTAAAACTCTGTTCTTGAAATTTTGTTCAAATGTAATTTATTAACAGAAACTAGAGAAGTGATCCCAACCATGTTTTACCTTTAAAGATCACCAAAGAAGCTAAAGTATTTCACCCCACATAATTATATTTTGTGCATGAAATCTGTTTTGTAAACCTACTGTTTTGATTACAGCAACATTATGAAAATTCTGATTAGCTCCAGTAAACAGAAAAATCTTTGTCAATGCTACTGAGAGACAGGAAGATGAAGTTGTAGTTAAGGTAATACAGAGGAGCCTGGGGTTCTGGATTTAATTTCTGGCTTTGCTGAAGCCTTCCTGCATGACCTTGGCTAAATCAATGGGAACCATATTAGGGCAGCCTAATTTCTACTGACATGCCTGTCCCTAGTCAGCAGACCCTTTGATAATTGATTCAGAGGCCCTAAATAAGGCATCAAGCTATAAGCCACATAGGATCAGCTGACAAAACAAGTTCCAAGGGTCTCAGCAGACTTCAGGCTACCTGAAGGTGGAGCTTGCAGGCATTATTATTGTCTAGAGCCTATTCCCATGACAAGGACATAAAATTCCTCAAGACCTAGGTATTCTCTTTCCTGGCAAGTAAAATACTATGGCACCTATTTTGATCCCAAGGCTGTTCCCCCAGACCCTCCACACAAGACTGTACCTTCAGTTTTGGTGCCCCAGTTCTCAATCTTCCTTTTCCTTCTTCCACAGTGACTTAGTAAATCCTCTTGTAGTAAGCACTGCTGCTAACTTTGTAAGTGGACAGTTCACTGTCACTGCCCTTAGCCGGGGCCCCAAGAGACCTAATATGATGCTGCTATATTCACAAAATAACAGCAAATTAAATATGATTATGCAAGCTGGCTTTCCACAGCCAACTGTATAGCCATTGAAACTAAGCTATTGCCAGCTGATGTATTCGCTATATTGTGCCCGGCTGCTGAAAACTGAGGTTAGCTGAGGATATTTAACGATCCACCAACACAAAGTTGGGGTGCAATACTAACACAGAAACATTGCAAACCCAGATTCGCAAAATTGAAATCTTAGAACTGAAAGAATTAAATAGTGTTCTTGCCACATGCTATAAATCTTTAAGAAGATAGTTTAAAAGAATAAAGATGTAGCTGTCTGCTCCAAATCCTAGCATTTGGGGGGCCATCCGTCTACATACTATCCCTTATCTAATGTATGCATCTATCAAGTTCTAGCCAGTCTTTAACAACATCATTAGTAATGAAAGATCAAAAAGATGTAAAGAGAAATATTTGAAACTGCTTGAGAAATAACATAATAGATGCTGCATTGTAGAAAATGTGTATATGTTTGAAGCAGCACACCAAGAAATTGAAAAGCATTAGCCATTCATACAACAATGAAATAAGTCAGAAACCTATGATACTGAAACATCATTTTACAAGGGTATTTACAGAGCTAACATCTGTTACGTCCAGCGGACTTTGAATTTTCTAGAAAGAGATCATCTTATTGTCAGTAAAAAAAGTCACTCAAGAATGCGCTTAATAGAGTCTATCTGGATTTATCAGGTGGGTTACAAAGCTACCATATTGTCTGCCTCTTTGCAGGCAGCACTACATCCATGTTAATTCTGTTTAAATATTTTTGCGTGGAAATGGAGAGGGTAAGAAATCAAGAAATACGATATCAAAAGCAGGCACCCAAATGGTATAAAACAGCCAAAGGATGCGTTTACTGGAGAAATGCACACTTACACTGCTAACAGGAGACGTTTCTGGTAATTCAGACAGTGCAGCAAGAACGTACTTTGAGCACACGTTCTCCCAGAGCGGTCTGGGGAGCGCAGTACGGAAGGCTGTAGGGCGGACAGCAAACCTGTACGCCACATTAGAAACCTGTATGCGCGCTATATACCTTCCCGATATTCAACATCTACGCTGACGGAGACGTCCCTTGCCTGGAGCAGCGCCTTTACCCCGAGCAGTTCAGCTGGCAGGCACGGGCACCGCCGAGGCGAGGACCTCCAGCGGCAGCACCTGCCGCTGGCTTCTGTCTAAACCCGGCGGCTACGCCCCAGGGCAGGGCCGCCCCACGCGCGCCCGGGACCCGGGGCGGGCGCTCCCCCCGACTCTGAGGGGCTCCGGGCGCCGCCGCCCTGACGGGAAGCCCCCCCCCCCCCCCCCGCACAGGCCTGCGGCGGCAGGGCGCAGGCCTCGCCCCGGCCTCCCGCGGGGGCACGGCGCCGCCGCCGCCGCTGCGCGCCGCTGCCGGGCGGGGAAGGCGCCGCGGGCCCGGGGCCGAGGGGGCGCCTCCCGCCCCTCCCCGCGCCGGCCGCCCTGCGAGCGGGGGGAGAGGAGAAGCCGCCCCCGCCGCCCAGCCCACCCCCGCCGGCGCAGCCCCAGCCCGGGCGGGGGAGGGAGGGGGGCCGGGGCCCACCCGCCTACCTGATTTGGGGTAGGTGACGATCCAGACGTCGCTGTCCCTCACCGGGAAATTGGCGATCTCCTCCATCTTCCCGCGGCAGAAGGGCGGCAGCCGCACCCCATTGTACTCGAAGTACTTGCTCTCGAACTCCCCGGGCGTGCTGGGGGTCTCGGCCTCGCTCTCCGCCATCCTCTTCCCTGCCGGCCGCGGGGGCGGGGGCCGAGGTGCGGGGGCCGCGGGCGCTCGGGCGGGCGGGCGGCGGCGGGCGCGGCTCGGCGCGGCAGCCCCTGCCCCCGGCACGCCCCCACGCACGCACGGGGAGGGGGCGCGGGGCCCGGCGGCGCATGGGCTCCCTGCGCGGTGATGTCATGCGCGGCAGCCGCAGCGCGCGGCGCCAGCGGCCGGTAGCGCTCGGCCCGCCGTAGCCCCCGCCGGGCGGCTGCCCGCCCCGCAGCCCCGCCCCGCTCCGCTCCGCTGCGGGCGGGCCGCCGCACGCACCACACTCCAGGGGAGGCAGCCGGCTGGGGCAGCGGCGGGAGGGCCGTCCGCCCCGGCTGTCACCTGAGAGCCCAGCCCGCAGCACACGGCTCCGCGGCGCGGCGGCAGCGCCAAGGCCCGGCCTCCGAGAGGGCAGATGGCAGGCGGCTGAGGAGACGTGCGGAAGAGGCAGCGGGAGCCCGGGCACTAGGGACTCCTTGCTGCCCTTGCTCGGAACCCAAGCACAGTGCATAGGGAGGGTGAGAGAGCAAGGAAGGGGGCACACGCCCACCTTCTTCAGCAACACGCATTGTTTGCTCATTGCAGTGCTCGGGTTTAAACCCGTACCTGGTTTTTTACACAATAAGCCCTTCATCCTGATCCCCTCTTCCCAATCTCTTGGGTGCCACCTCTCTGTATCTGGCAGGGTAACAGCTTTCGTTACAGCGTGGGGCATCTTGCAGGAGAGGTCAGGCCTGAGTACCCAGCCCCTGCCTGGGCAGGAACCCAGCACATCTTCTGCCAGTTCTCACTTGCTCCCTGGACTTCCCAGGCTGGCATCAGAGCTGACTTATTAGCTTACCTTGTTTGGTGGTCGTTAGGCAGCAGAAACCAACCCTGTCCCAACAGTGCTGGTGGTCAGTTAGTAAGGACAGTCTACACCATGGCCACTGTCTGCTCATCCCTCATATTACAGCAGCTCCAATCTCACTGCACCTGGCAGTACAGGTGAGGCCTGGGGCAGAACTCAAACAGCACTCCCAGTTGGGCTTGTGGGCCCAGGTGCTGCTTCTCAGGGTATTTAAGGCCTATTGGTGCCTGATAAGAAGGTATAAAAACTCTAACCTCCATTAAGATCTGTTTGTACTGCAGAAAGGAAGACTGTTCTGTCAGGTTGGTCTGGTATAACTGAAGAGCTTGCAGTGGTTCAATGAAATTAAGACTTGCGTTAGTTCTAGAAAGGTCAGTGATGAGTTTTGGTTTAGTTAACTCTTATTAGCCTTATAACAGCTGCTTTATTTTGTGTTTAATAATGTATGCTTCTGTAATGGTGTTAAAATATAATGAAGCTCTCTTTGAGAGCTTCAGATACAAAGTATCTGTAGCAGGTGTGCATTTGAAAGAAAATAAGCATATAAGGAAGCAGTAAATCAAGGGAAGAGGATACAATGACTTGGAAAATATATGTCTCTAAGTACTAGAGAGTGAATTATAGCTAATTTCAGTTGAGTTTACTGAATTGTGAACAGCAACCAGCTGGAGATTGTGTCCCTTATCAAACTGTCCTGTCTACAGGAGTAATCTCAGGAAAAGCAACAGTGCAAACAGCTGAGGGCAGTAACTGCTTTCAGCTTTTATAGTTCCATCTTACCAGCATATAGAAATCAATGCTTTTACTGTAGTTTACTTACATTTGTTCATATTAATAATAAACTGCAGACATTAAAACTATGGTTAGAGCAGGAAGGAAAAGTCCACCAGAAACTAACATCAAGTATATTGTTTCATGGAATGAAAATTGTTTGCAGGAATGTGTCAGGCAAAAAAAAAAAAAACCACAACCAAAAAAAAACCCCAAAAAAACCAAAAAACAAAAAACCACACACCAAAAAAAACTTTTAGAGGGAAAAATTTATCCCAGAGTCAATGGTTGACTAGTAAGACTTGCCCTAGAAGTCAATAATGCAGGTTCGATTCCCTGTGATACTAATTTTAGTTTTGAGCCTGTTTCTTTAAGACACGGAAATCAGAACTATCTGTTGACATCTAAAAGAACTTTTCCCATTTTAATTTTTTTTTTTTTTAATAAAAAGTGGGTTGACAAGAATAACAGGCAGCTGGGCAGCTATTATTCTGTATTTTAAGATAATATTGTAAACTCAGAAGCAACTGGCATTCAGGCACTGGTGCCTGTTCTTTTCTTTCCTATGGTGTTTTAAAGGGTCTGATTTCTTCTTTTCCTTACTTAACAAAATAATTCAAAGCTGCAATTTTCTATGGAAAGTAGAGTTGTGAGGTTTTCTAGCCAATTTCTAAGCAAAATGTATTTATTGGTCTTTTCTGATTATCAAAAGTATTAAGCTATACTAGTAATAAATAACTTTAAAGCCCAACAAAACAAACTTGAATTCTAGTCTCTATTACTATTTTTTTTTTAATTTCAATTTAGTTTTTTAAATTCCTAACTTAGTCCTCAGGCATGGATATGGCCTTTGCTCAATATATCAAGTGGAGGGAGCCATATTGACAATAGAAAAACTCTGTTTCTGTTTTCTCTTTAAGTTAATGGGAGTTGTACAAATGTATCTCAGGGTGGAATATCAGCTTCCATAGAGTAAAAAGCCAGGCAGGCATTACCACAAGGGATGCAACAATAACTGGAGTGATCTCTTTAGCAATGGATGCTTTCACTTACCTTGTAATGTTTCAAGTGAAAGAGCAATTGGAGCCCAATGTGGCTGAGAAACCAAGTGCCCTGGATTAACTGCACTTGGAAAAATCATCCCTGTGTTACAGGTGCAGTAAATCCTAATGTAGGGATGTTGGACCTACAGTGCACAAATTGCACAGCTGATGTATGCATCTGGCTATGAAGCATACAGGATTTACTGCATGCATGCAGATCGCCCACCCAGTGCTTACTCAGATCTGACATATCGGAGACACATCAGATTTGCTGGGAATTCAAAGACAGCTGAACTACAAAATGCATGAAAGCCATTTGTTTGGGAATTCCCTGTTAAAAAAAAGACTACAGTCAGCACATTGTGCTTAGAGGCATCATTCGCAAACAGGGTAGTCTACGACAAAAATGGTGAAGCTGGTAGAACATCATTCAGTTACCAAAGGGTATATGCAAATGACCTGAGGATGATCCAGTGTTAGAGCTAAATAAAAATCAAATATGCTGTAACAGATGAACCACGCTGGAGTATTTCACTTACCCTCAAACTAAGAGGAGTTGGGGGGGGAATCAGAATATGTAGCCTGCAAAGTAATTTTTTGTAGATTGCTTTCTTCTGTTTAAAAGAAAAATTGTAACAGTATCTCGGTTTATTTGAATGTGTTCCCAGTCTTTTCTGTAACACTTAGACCATTCTGTAACGTCACTGATCCCAGAATGTATAGCTATTCAGTGTTCCCGTGAAGTAGCAGCAGGAAATGTAGGTGAAAAAGTTTGGATTCTCTCACAATGATGTAAACAGGGACTAAGTTCACCGAAGTCAGTAGACTCCCCTCTGTATAAAACTTGGGTAAGAAGAAACTTGGGAAAAGAAGATCTTAGAAAAAGAATGAAATGCTGACCTTAGGAAAACGTTGTCATTTTAAGATCTGCAAAAGTAGGATTTAACGCTGGAAAGAGACTGGCTGTTCCTATGCTGTTTTGGTATGTCTGTGTTTCTGCTGTCTGTCACTACAAAAAGCACTCCTGTACCTTTGTACTCCTGAAGAGTCAGAAGGTGTCTCCTTGTCTTTGCTGTCAGATGTGCCTATTTATTAGCTGAAGATACTGTAAAGAATTGCCCTGTTTTGATGTGTGCACACTGTTGCACACACAAAAATGGAGTTTCAGCTTTCAAAATCTATCTCATGAAAAAAGATAAATCTGGCAATGTTTTGTCTTACCGTTTATTAAACCATTGTAACAGCAACCTGTGTCAAGGTTGCAGGGGCATGTTCAGAGGAAGGTAGACTGTTTGCACATGTTGGGGTGCCAACTGCAGTGTAGTTTCAGACATGAAATCTGTAAATGCTACCACAAGTATTACATGAAGCCGATGTAGTAGTACCCTAATAACAGCATGTAATATTGAATTAATGCAGTAAACAGTTGTGCAGTAGATTGGTGTTTATAAAACACTGCTGTCCGCTAGTGGTTTACATTTGTTCAGTGAGTACACATGAACTTTCAGGAATGTTTCTTACTGACTCAGCCCAACCATGAGCCATAGCTATGAGCTTTGAGCATATGATCGTTACACAGCATTTAATTCTTCTAGTGAATGTGGCTGAGGATTAAGCTGTCAACTGGCACTCACCATCTTTTTTTTTGTTTCTGGTACTTGTAACCAGGAATGAGTGCTCTGGCCTCATAGCCAGGATGTTAAGGAATCTGATCCCTTTCCTGCTAGGATTTCTATGTAACCTTAACTAACGCAGTCTCCCTGTGCTTTAATTTCCATGTGTCAAAAACAGCACAAGTACTGTAATCCACCTCACAAGGCTATCTGAAGATAAATCTCTTGCCTCTTGTTACCCAAGCACACGAGTCAAGGTCTTTCTAGGAGGCAGGATTGATGCAACTCATGATTTCTTAGATGTGATCCTGATCAATAAGGTCAGAATGCAAGGGTTTGTGTTCTCTCTAAAGTGTTCATAACTGGCACTTGAAAGAGCCCGTTGCTCAGCGTCCCAGACTGCAGAAGACCACTCAGCGTTAAATTCAGTAGCAATGCGAATCACTCAGTGTGCCAACTCTGAGGCAGGTCCTTACTATATAATATTTCTCACAAATTTACAGTGCTTCTAAAATTATACCCTACAGCATTTCAAATTCAGCAGACTTGGATCATGAGTACACATAGAAGTCGTGTATCACCTTTATTATTAGCACTACATTTCCCAGCAGGCCATGTAGGGAGAGACATTCAGACAAGATGAGCTTGCCTTACCACCAACCTAAGCAGCATAAGGAAACGTGTGGTCACTTTGCTGATGCATCATATACATTACACATGAAATGAGGGCAGGAACATAAAAAGGCAAGTAACTAAAAATAATCAGCAAGCTGTGGTATCACTTCAAAGGAAAAACACAAGAGGTGCACCAATATTTTTGGTGAGTCAAAGCAAAGATCACGTGAGAGGAAGATGAGCAGCAAATAAGTCAGCACTGTGGATTAATGGCTTTGCTTTCCTGAAAGGTCAGATTGGAATTTTGTAAACCCCTGCCACAAATTGTGCAATGATAATTCCACCAGAGACAGTATGGGATACCTTGCATAACTCAGCTAGCCACACTGTAAATATTTCTCCAGTGGGTTGTGGATGGCTTTAGCTATCTGCAGATTTCTATCTCCATTCCATCCTCCCACGATTTTGAATTTGTGGCTATTTTTAACAGCAGTTTTTATTTTAAAAAAGGGCTAATTTTTAATTGGGGGTAATTTTTGTAGCAGAACTGTTTATGGCTGGGACCGAGCCATAAGGAAAGAAAATTTCTAACTCAATCTGCCCTAGGTTTCATTGGAAATGCTCACGATGTGGCCTTGTAGGCACAGCGCTGGCCCGGGATGTAGGGTAGCTGGATTCCATTGCAAACTCTTGCCACTTCCATAGGTGAAGTTGGGAGAGTTACTTTGCCACCCTCCGCTTCAGTCACCCTTCGTTTTAAAGGGGGACAGAGACAGTTGATCATATTTATGTGTACATGGGAGAAAGTACAATTCAATATTGATATATAACAATGCTATCAATTAATTATGCTTATTAATTATTAGTCTTATGTTCATTATTTGTGTCATTAAAGTTGAAGACAAACAGTTTGGGGATAACTTAAATGGTCACCTAAGTAAGATCAGGGCACTGAAGGCAAATGATCATTTCAAGGCAATAATTAGTGTGGCTTTCACTGTATTATAGTAACTATTTGTTAGTTTTCAGTATGTTAGGAGAGGCAGACGACTGAGTGGCCTTTGGATATGCTGGTTTCACTATCTCTGCATAATAAAGGTTGTGCAGCTATCTCATATAAAACATTTATTTTTGAGAAGCCTGATTTGAACATCTCAGTGATTCAGTACCACAAAAGCAAATCAGTTCTACAGGAGTTTTTGTGATTGTTATGGTTGCAACACCACAGAAACTGAAGCCTAATAGGAGGTGAATGGGATATGGCTGCTTTACTGCTATGGGCTGAGAGTTATTTTCCCTTCTAAATGCCTCTGAATTTATCTATCTCAAAGCAAGCTGCTGTAGAAATGGCACAAATACAGTTGTCCCTGATGAGAAGCAGTGAGAAAATTTTCATTTATATTATGTTTCTAAAAGTATATTAGTATTTTCTTAATCTAAATACAGGCATAGAGGTATGAGGATGGATAGTCTTCAAGTCGTGGGCCTTAAACCACACAAGACCCTGTGAGTTCCTGAATGGCCTTTAACATGCATGCTTTCGTATCAGTTTTCTGCTGTTCAAACAGCTGCAGAATGTCACGTCCAGTTAACTGGGAGCATGTGTACATGAAAAGACAACTCTGAGCTGACTCTGCACAAGCCAGGCTGTGGTGTAGCCAGGTTTGTGTAGTGATGTAGGGAGGCTTCGCTGCTTCCAGGCAGCAGCTCAGCCTTCTGTGTGCGGCTGAGCAACTGTGTGTGGATTTAAAGGCTTGGGATGGTATTGGACTAGGGACTCTGTGGTGCGCTTTGCAATGCCTACCCTTCAGGCACTTTTGTAAAACCACTCAGATACCTGATCAGCATCCCCTAGCAATTACACTTTATAAATCTGGCCTCTGGGCTTGAAATTTGGAGAAGGAAAAAAAAAAAAAAAGGTGTTAAAGGAAATTAGCTACTATAGCTGTGCAGTCATTTTCACAATGAGGGTGTAGATAGCAATAAAAGGTCCTAGCAAAGAAAGGAGCTGCTCCACTGGGCTTCTGAGGAGTGTCTAGAGTTGCTTTAATCATCAACAGGTGTTGATCATGGTTCTAGACTACTTATCTCAGAAAGTAGTAAATATGCCATCCTAGACAGTCTCTTATGTGATTTCAGAAAGGTACAGAACAACAGTCTCTGCTGCACAATCAGTACAAAAATTGCCTTGCGTCAACACAGAAAACCGAATGGATACGCACAGCTGTGAGGCAGCTTTCTGCCTCATTTACTAATGAATTTCTGGGAGAGGAAAGGCCAGAAGGAAGGGATTAGAGAGACTGAAGGGAAACCATTAAAAAAGGAGAAACTTGTCCACTACTGAGGTGAGCAAGCTAGAATGTCAGGGAAGAGACAGGATGACCACAGAAAGGCAGCATAAAGGTAGTCAGTCTAGGAAGAGTGGAAGTGCTTACCAGCTAGAGGTGGAAGGATCTGGATGCTGAAATGAATGTGCCAGGTTGCTTGCAAGAGTGGGTGATGGCTTGGCACTGAGCCTGCTGCAGTCAGGAGCATTAAAGATCCCAGAAACATAAGACACAGAAATTGGGGTGGGGGGGGGGGGGGGGATGGAAGACCACACAAGGGGCCTGAAAGAAGGTAAGAGTAGATTTATATAGCAATGTGATCCATACTAAACTACTCTAAATATTGACTAGGACTTAAGACGCAGACATTGAAGAATACATGACTTGAATTACAGGAGGCTCATCAGCAGGAATGTGGCTATTCACATATTAAAATGACCACGTGCATTAATACTTTATTTCATTGATGTGTCAATAACAAAGGTGTTAAAATGTGCAAACTCTTGAGTGGGAACTGATAGTAGCAATGTCATTAGTGACACAACTGACATAATGTTCTGTATGTTCACGCATGTATGTATCACATATGTATGCACTTAACTAGTCATCTACTGCTTCAGAACAGATTTGAGTCAAGCTAACTATGATGATCAAGAAAATAGTTGCTGTTGATCTGAGTCCTGACAGTTCCTCTGTCAGGTTATGCTACTTTATATTCTGACTGCATGTGAGCACATACCCATGACGGTTGTGAAGGTTAGACTCATTCTCAAAGGCATTCTCAGAGAGTCTGGTATTGTGAGTTGTATCACCTGAGCCTCAAAACATACACCTCAGGAAGTGTGATGGGAAAGCCTTTATCTGGGACACTAAAACTGGCTTACATGGTTCTCCCAAATATGCCTGCTTCTTATTTGTATCTCCTGGGGCAATCCTGGGGTAAGGACTACCTTCATTCTATGTGAGACACTAAATAGCGACAAAATGTCTATCATGTAGACAGCCTGTTTGTAAGAACATAATCCTTACAGACTAGAATCAAGGCAAAATCCTCCTTCCTTCTCTTTGGTCAGCATCTTTGGAGCAGGTGGTACCTGATACATGTTACCTGTGAACTTGAGCTACAACAGTACTGCCATCCAACACTGTCCTCAGCTGAACATGTGTCAGACATTCTCCAGACTAAGTAGGTAGTACCATATATGATATCATACAACTAGAGTGCTTCTTTCCAGTCTTCAGAAGCAGCCTTGGTTTTTTTGTTGTCTGAATCTGAAATTTGTCTCCTGAGCTCTTTCCTAGTCACTCATTTGATTCCTAGGTGTGTGGTAGAGCAAGAGGAATTTTAAGTGACTATTTCCTCTTCTGTAATTGTAGGCAGTCCAGGATGACAGCCTCTATGGGGTAAATATCCTGGACACCTACCAGCTGCTGCTGCTGCAGCTATGCTGAGGAAAAGGGGCTGCTAGGTTCCAGCAGAATACTCAGCAGTGGGAAGCATAGTGGTTGGAAAGAACATGAAAAGGCAGAAGGAGGTGTGGTGACAGATGCCTTGAGGAGGATAGTTACTCAAAGCATCAAAATGTCACTCCTACAGCTCACAGTGTAGAGAGTACAAGTTGCAGGTGTGGACCATGCTTGGTGAACACAGGGTGGAGTAAATCCCCTTCACAATTATTCCAGACACTGGTTCAGTAGCAGGCATATACTGCTGAAAGGGAAGGAAATACTTTCTCATACAAGTGCTTGAATAGCATTTCTTATTATGTGAATGGAGTGCAGACAGAATAGCTGTTAGCACTTGAGAAATTGCAGCCTAGACTTTCCCCATGTTTTGCTAAGGCTTCTTGTGTGAGTAATGGCAGCCACCGTAGTATTCTTCAGGACGTGTCTTTCTGATCCTGCCTGTTGCTCCTTGTGCAAAGTGCGCTCCCTGAAGGCTTGTGTGGTGCAGGAAGGGAGAAGCCCGGCTCTTCCGCTGTTCTTACCACAGAAAGCCTGTTCAGCAGGGAGCGGGAAGAGGTGCGAGCAATACCTACACCATCACCTGCATGGGTTGCGTAAGGCACAGGGAGAACAGCCCTCGGGTACCCAAGAGTGACTACACAAAACTGACTGAACCTGCCCTGTGTGGAAGATACCATGACTGGTTCTGTGAGAACAGCAGTATCAATTCATAGTGGCCTGATTGTGCCCAGGCATCTGTAACGGAGATTAACAAACCACGTTACTACTGCATATTACTATATATCAGGCTTCAAGGCCACTCTGCCCTGCAAGTTCTGAAGTGATATACAAATGGAAGAGCAGGCTCTTTTAGTGGCACTTGCAGTATTTGGAAATGAAGCAGTTTATCTTTCAGCTGCCAAATCCACATGTTGACTACTGCAAAATTCAGAGATTTTTGGTTCCAGACCACCTCCAGCTCCATGCTGATCCTACTACTTATAGCTAGCAATATGGCTCTTCAGACAGTCACAAGGACTAGGGTACAGAATCTGCTGGCATGTGGCAGTATCAGGATGATTCTGGATGTATCATCAGCTGCATCATGAAAGCACCCATGAATAGTTCAGATGTCACGTGTCTTCTGCAAGTGGCTGCAGTCATCTCCTGTGGGTGGACCTGTAATGAGTATAGAGGTCACAGTCTTTCAAAAGTATGTTATATGTTCCGGTGTAGTATGACTTATCTTAACCAGACTCATTAATTAGGCTGGCAAATAGCTCTGTATATTTTTCTTACACTGTACATTATACCTTCAGTAGCAAGCGTACCTGTTTGCTAAATATAATTTGGAGCCTTTGGGATAGAGTAACCTGATATTGTTCCTAATTATCTTAATTATCATAGCTTAGGTACTGAGTGCTAAGAAAGCATAGATGCTGGTTTAAAAAAAAAAGCCAACAAAACCATAAGACTGCAATTTAAATGCTCGATCCTGACTCTTTTCTCACTTGTTTCTATGGGACTGATCATATGAATTAGGGATGTAGGCTTAGTCTGTAAAAAGAGAAACAATACGAATCAGATGTATGCCAGGAGAGATAGTATTTTTCTGAAGTTTAAGCACGTGGATGGGAAATAAAGTCTTCATTTCTAATCCCAGTTTTGCTCTAATTTACTTGATGTCACAACTCAAGGTCTTAAACCTCCTCTTTCCATACTTATGAAATGGAGAGAATGTCTTTGTCTTAGTGTTTTGGAGTCTTTATGATGGATTTACTAAAGCCTCCTCCCTTACAGCAGCCTCTTCTGAACTAAGTGGGAGAGTGCTTACCACATGTCCAGTGCTGCGCTCTCCCCACTGCAAGCTCCAACTCCCATCCTTCATGCTTGTTCAACCTTCAATTACACAGCAGAGCAACAATGACATTGCAAGACTATTATAACTTAATCCTCTTATTTGTTTTCTGTTGCAAGTTTAGTAACTCCACCAGTAGGACACGTATGTGTGACCACCTAGTGAGATGAACAGTACAAATCCACTCAGGGAACACCCGATGCCCACATGTTTAGTATCATTTGTGTAAGATGGGAAGGGGGCATCAGAGTAATAGGAGAAATTAAGGCACAGGGGAGCTACTTTTATTACTTAGGAAAACTGAGCAAAAACTTACTTTTAGTTGAGAGGCAGCTGCAATGAGCATGTAATTAAAATCTTCTGTGGGAATGACTTAGAGGAAATGAAATTTGTTTGTATCAAGCACTGACACAGAGAGGACTATTGCTGGGGAAAGAGGCTGTTAAAAAGAAGCTGTTGCCCAAGAACTTCTGCACTGACAGGCCTGGGAGTTTCTGACCTATCTGGTTATGTCCAGTGGCTTGTTCAGGAAGGTGTTCCAGGAGCAGAAGGCAAGGTGTCTGAGTCTGCCTGTGTTCAGATGCCATCTGAACAGACTACGTTAAGCCTCAGAAGTAAGTCTCATTTTCTCACAGATGAGCCTTTCTTGTGTTTACATTGAAGGACCCTGAACGAGGGCCTGGGCAAACAAAGATGAAAAACACATTTGTGAGAAAGCTTCAAATCCCCATCATCCATCTCCTTGGACTGTGGCCTAGTCATCAAGTTATACACTGGGTGAGAATGAAGAGTCCTCCTCCCCGCCATGCCTCCTGTGGATGCTGCGGACTAGAAAAGTCTTGGGGCCAGGAGGAGGGAAAACTTCAGAAGAGCATCCCAGGAGTCTTTGGCTTCTTTCCGCTGGTACTGGGTAAAGAGGGTGCTGGGGGCATTGGCTGGCTTAGTGCTGTGGTTGTGAGCAGGCTGGGATTTAGTACACAGCTCTAGGGCTCTCTTTTTTATTAAATTTGTATTATTTTTTCATTCTCCTGTTTGTTCTTAAAAATCACAGCAGAGAGTTCCTCAAACCGACTGTCTTGAATTGCACTGAATATTCATAATGAATACAGCTCAGGTCATAACTGAAGATGTTCTACACATAACTGAAGATGCTGTACTCAGCAAAGTATTAAACAGCAGGTAGAAATCAGGATAAATTCAGCTGTCACTGAATCGCTTTGCCACTACTTTGAGATTCGTAGTAAACGATATTTCTTTGGATGCATATGAGAAATCAACATGAAGTAAGACAGAAGGCAGTCCTTAAAGGAGTTATGTGCAGATGAACACGAAAGGCGTTCAGCTGTTGTTAGTACAGATAAAAGCTTCCTGGGCATTTTAACTCCAAGCCAGTAGTTACTAAATCAGTGATGCGTGTTCTGAAGGGCTGTGGCAGAAGGAGTACTTTCATCATGGAGGTGATTTGGGGAGAGGTTTACTCCAATTGCAAAAGCAACTCCAAAGGTCTTGTGCTCTTAGGAATCTGTCAGAGAAACAGGAGAAGATGAAATGAGCTTCTCAATCCCAGCTATTCAAGCTAGCATGCTATGGAAAAATTTGTTCTGTAAGTCTCTAGCAAGCCAGAGTGCCTTAATTTTTCATACTGCAGCTGTGAAGTTCACGTTGCTATTAGGTAATGAGGTGCAACTGGCCCTGATGTGCCAAACATTTTATGCTTTGAAACAGTTAAATTTGATTTTTGAAATGGTCACTAGGAAAAGGAAAATGCACAGGGGCACTCTTTAAACTTTAACAAGAGTGAAATTGTTCAAGTCCTTACTATTCTGTTGCTCAGCTACAGTCTTCCAAAGTACAGCTTGATTTTTTTTTTTTTTTTTTTGCTCAGAGGCTCAAGCTGAGGGTGATATTCTGGATTGCTGCTGAAGGTAAGGCTTTCCTTTGTAACAAGGGATGTAAAGTCTTCAGCTATGGTGGTACCTTTGGACACGAAATGCTCTTTGGGTAGGTCTGCTCTGCCTTTCATATGCCCAAATCCATTACTGAGCTTCAACTTCTTATTCATAATGGAGGGCCATATGTTCAAAAACATTAATGTTTCCTAAACTACTTAGGTATTTACACTGTGAATTGCACTGAAACTGTAGATAGCCTGTAAAGGTTCTCCAAAGCACCACTCTGCATTCACTACAGGCTGTGCCGAACAAGTAGCCTTCATTATTCTTGTCAAATTTAGTTTTCAAATGGAGCACTATCTTTGACCAGAATGACTCATTCCTGATGTGACCATCACCTGGAGAAAGAGCATTTGTTTTCAAGTGATGGGAAGTTGCCACGTTTTGGATGGGTGTCCCTGCTTCCTCAGCCAGAGTCCTGCAGCAGCAATGTATGCTTGTTGTGTGAGCACTCCTCTGATCTGCTTTACTACTAGGTCATTCAGGCTAGCTCAGTCACCCTTGCATTTCCATAGCAAATTAAACTAAAATGTGTGACTCCACACTGAAGCGAATAATGTATGCTCCCATTGCTTTTACCAGCTTTGATGTGGGAGCAGTGATCTCCAGAAAGGGGTAGCAGGGAGATGAACAAGACACAACTGCTCCATAGATTTACAGCATGAACTTGCGGCCAGGCTCATGTTTTACAAATGAAATAGCACATCCTTGGTCTTCAGTGATTCCATTGCTTTTGGTTTGCCCTGCAATAGTCATTACCAGAGTCAGAATTGCTGTGTTGCAAAATGGATACCTTTTTATTGTAAAAAATAATAAGGAAGTATCCACTACTTATGTTTCATATGGCAATATTTCCAGTGCTAGAGAATACACTCAATAGCAGTATAACTCCAGGCAATTTTAAAAAGTGTACAGTTTCCTACACTGCAGTTTCAGGCAATACATTTTGCATTCACAGACTGAAATTGCAGTGACTGATGCAACTTCAGATGCTTCTTTCTCTTTCAAGGGGGTGGTTTCCAATCGAGGGCTACAGCTGTGACTATCAGATGTCATCCCTCAACAGTAGGGACACATTGAGCATAAACTGCATTGCTTTTCATCTCTCCTCTGTCACAGGGATGAAGCAGTCTTGGATTTAAACATGGATTTTCAATGGCTTTTGGTTAAAAAAGGACACCTCATAGCCTAAGTAAGTAATATATGCAAGGAGAAAGCAAATAAACAGAAGAAAGAATGGCACTTTAGCTGTAATAGGGAGTCTGTTTTCTTGCCCAGTTCTAGGTACTGCATGACCTAACCTTTGTAACTCTTGTTAAACAAGCCTTTAATTACACTGTTGCATTTGCAAAAGCCAGGCACCTGTTGAATGTGGCTGTCAGAATTTAGCAAGAAATTAATCCTGCAAGATTTTGAAAATCTGACCTGAAAGGCAGTGTTCCTTCTTGCACAACAAACTAAATCCATTTCTAATTCCCTTGCACCTGGCTTTTCTCTCACTGGATTTATATCAGCATTATGTTCTGTGCTGTTACATGCAAATGAAACCAGAAAAAGTTAATAAGAAAGGAAAATTTGGCTTAATAAGTCTGTCTTTGGAATTGAGAAACCAGAACCCCTATTGCCTGTGTGTGTGCCTTCCAGCTACTGAGACTGTGAGCTCTGTGTTGGGAATAGGACTGCATTAACCTGTGGCTAGACCTGCTTTCCAGATTACTGCTGTTGGCATTACAAAGGAAAAGCTGTAGGGTTAAGCAAAACAATAGTTATTGAACTACTTGTCATGTATTTACTTGTAAATACTATACCACCATTCACTTTTTGCTCTATGACAATTTATATCAGCTAAATACTTGAGCATTATGTTTTTCCTCCTGTAAGTATCTAGTGATACATTGCCCATTAGATTATAACTAATCATAGTTTTAAGTGCAAAGCCTCAACCAAAAAAGGTCTGTTTGTATATATGATTCCGTGTCGTTTGCAAGAAGTGGGTGAGCAGTTAGGTGTTAGATCTGCTTTTTGCTCTGTAAAGGGAGGCAAAAGAGTTAGAATGAGAAAAATAGGAGGTATATTTTCTACAAGTGAAGTTGCACTAATAATAATGAATACAGAGGTAACATTCTGTGGTCCTTTGAATCTGCTGTTACATAGAGAAATCAAACTGCTGAAATACAGAAAATGGACTAAAAGTCAAACAACATTCAGAGATTTTAACTGGATTTTATGAGCTGCAGCAAAGATGTTTCTACTATGTAGACTGTACTTGCAGATTCATATATGCTTGAGATAGACACCTCAAAGAACTTAGGAAAATGACATTACTGCCATGCACTGTACTCCTCTGCTCTATAATATCTTTTCTGATATTTTTGTTTTAAGAGTTGTTTCAAGATTTAAAGGTCACTTGATACAGTCTTTCTCTATATTGTAGTCTTTTCTAATTGTGAAATGTTCATTTGACAAGCTTGGTTGCATTGCCATGCTTTGTAGCATTGCTCTGAGGATCTAACTTATTTTGTCATTCCAGGAAAATACAAATTAATCAAGCTTGCTTGACATCAGGAATGTTTGTAAACAAAAGATAAAATCTTTAAATAGAATTAGGACTGTCTCTGAAACTCAAGTAAAGCAGCTATTTTGTGTGCATTAAACTTAACCATTTCTGTTGTGAAGCAATGGCAGTACATATCCCTGATCCCACAAAAAGCTTAGCATATTGAAGAACAGTTTCAGACTGCTGTTCCACCATACTTTCCCTTGATCAGTTACTTCCCCATCTCCTTTTCCCCAAACTCAGCTGTTCATTCTTGCTTATTTGCTTCTGTGCCAGCTTCTTAGTTGTGTTATTTTGACTGCTTCTGTGGCTGCTCGTTCACCTTGCAAAATAGACCATGATGAGAGAGGATAAGCTGCAGTCTTCTGTGAGTTCAGAGTTTTTATTGGGCGGAGGAAATAAAAGGTGTGAGGGTGTTGACAGTAAGTACTTAACTGAGAAAGATTTTCTATTAGGGAGTTGGGCTTCTGGGTGGCAGAATATCAGTGAATGAGTCATACAGAATAAGATTTTTCTTTACAAGAAAAACAGAAGTATTAGGATCAATGCAACATAGAACTATTCCCTATTGGTACTGCAGGGCACTGTTTCTTTGACTTAGATTCTGTTCATTACTGATGGGCCACAATACATGAAAGAGAACAGAGAAATATTGGCAGAAATGGAAACAATCTCATGTCCGTTCCATTCTGGGAAAATAAAAAGATTTTATTATCTAATATTGAATTGATAGTACATGGTGACCAGGATGGCAATACTGAACAAATTTCCTTAGGTTTATTTGGAAAACAGTTAAGTGGTCATTCAGTTCTCTGGCTCTTTTTAAAGGTGACGTGGGGATCTTAGGAATTAGTCACTTAGCGGCAACTGGAAGATCACAATGAGATGAGGGGACAACTTTCTTTTTTCCACATTTTCTGTGGATGTTTCTTAGGCAGCGGAATCGGAAGTATGCACACTTTCTTCAGAGCTAGGAAGCAGTATGTTATGGCTTCAGTCAGGAGAGTTGGTAAATTTTGACCACAGCTTTGGTCTGGTTTGATTTCTCAGGAAGGGAAAAGGAATGATGATGTTGGTTTAAGTAGGAGACTGGGACAGAAGTTCCGGATTCACTAAAGCTACCAATAGATAACAAGGAAAGGAATGGATGCGTCCCCTCAGTAAGGGAACATCACAGCCAACTCACAAGATTAGGAGTTGTAGGAATGTGTTTTATCAGTGTTGGTTGCATTTTGAAAGGCTTTTTGAGGTCTTGGACTGAGAGCTGACCAACGTCTTTACAACTCAGGATGAATAAAGTGCTTGTGAGCAGTTTGGGACATGTACTGGCCAAGCTGTGTACAATAGGCCTCCATCTGACATCGGACCTTTTGTACTTCTAGGATTCATCAGTGAGTGATTAACAGCTGGACAGCCAAGAGCTTCTAGTGGGACCTTCCCATCAAACTATGGGGAAAAAAAAAATTCCCACGTGATCTTTCTGTTGGACACTGGATTTGAATGTAGATTATATGAAATTGTGTTTTGCAAAGTGACTGGTACCTTGACTTGTCTAAAGACACTTTCAAACTGGCTACACCCCTACCCCACCAATTTAGAAACTGATCCAGGAAGAATGGTTTGTCTCTACATGCTCCTTGAAAGAATTATAGAATTATAGCTAATCTCAGTTGACCCATCAGAGGTGACCTACATGAAAATATTTTTAGCTGCAGACTCAATAAACCTCTTAATGCCTCTTTAAGAAGGCATCCCTTAAAAGTTTTTTTTTCTGGATTTTAATTTTCCATGGGGCAGACAGCCCTTGGAGTATTGATGTCAAGGGCTGGCTTTCACAGCTTACCCGTGGCTAACAGATATCTTCTATGAAGAGAATAGATTGCTTGCATCTGACAACAGGAGAAAGTCCCATGTTTATCAATGTTTCCACTTTGAAAAGCCTTTTGGCCAGATTAATGGGAACAGAGCTGCAGCATGTGCTGGAGGAAGGCTGGAGTGCTGCCTGGTGTTACGGCAAGAGAGCAAGGGGTCTGCTGCCTGCAAAGGCTAAAAGGCAAAGGAAAAGGGCAAGGAAGAGGGGCATTCAAGGACAGGCAGAAGCACAAGTGGTAGCAGTCCTAATACCAGGAAGATGGTAGTCCTGGTAATGTAAACCCAGCTGGTGTCACCTTTTCTTCTAGCAGTTACCGTAATGAGTCACCGAAAAGAGCAGCTGATGACCCCTGAGCAGGTGCTGCAGCTTGTACAGCTACCTGGGGTCATGAGGAGTCACCCCGCTTTGTTGCAACAGGCTTCCTAAGCCTAGAGGGCAGATCCAGGTGTCCACAAAGCAGCGCTCCCAAGACTGATCTTTTTGCCTTTCTGTCTGGCCTTCACCCCGTCCCTTGTCTAGACGTGCCCCTAGGCCAGCTTCCTTGCTCCCTACATGCACCAGCATGCCTTAACTCTCTGACTTTAGAGCACACAGCTGTCAAGTAGCTCTTTAAGAAATAACCTCTCATCATGTCTGGATAGCAAATAGAAAGGGAAACCTTTACTTCAGTTGTTCCCTATTATAATCTTAATTATGTTACTAAACATACCTCAACCTCAGTAACTACTAGATGTGAAATGCAGCCATTGAATGGATGCCTATAAAGCTTTGGATATGGGAACGCTTGCTGTAGGCTGCAGTATGGTCTCCTATATGCTTGTCTATAGCAAAGGCTGTGGTCTGAGATTTGCCAAAATTGAACAAACAGCCCGTTAACTGCCCATAAGCATGGACTGAGACAAATTGTATTCACCTTTGTGGCAGCTAATCATGACTGAATCTTGGTATTTCCAGAGAGTGCACCCTGCTCTTTGGGGCCAGGATTTCCATGGCCCCACACAGAACAGCATTTTCCTGGTACTCAGAAAAAGGCTGAAAAACGTAAGCAAACACCAAGGTTAGAAAGTGTGTCTATAAGCATATATGTGTCTATGTAGTTAAATCATTTATGTTAATAGCTTGTGATAGAGTAACACCTCAGTTTGCAAACCTATGATGCAGCGAAAGACCTAAAATTGTATTTCAGTGCTTATGCTGTTAGTTGTTCTGTAGATATATGGGGGTTTTTTTCATGGTACAATGGAGGTAGGCAAAGCCACATGGAAATCTTCTTTGAGTAGAGAGATATCAAAATATGTGTCTTAAATTGTGCCAGAAAAACAGCTTACCTTGATGATACACTAAACATTCCTGTGCATAAGGCATGATTATCTAGCTGAACTTTGAAATGCCCCCATGAAATCATGCTAAGCTTCTAGTTCTGCTTGGCAAATTTAATGCAAGATAAAGATTAAAGCTACCAAGCATGTTGTCTTTTTGTTTTCTGAATATGCAGAACTTGTGCTTATGTTGATCTTGGAAACAAATGAGATTAAAAGAGGTCATCTAAAGATAAGATTGCTTATCCCAACTACCTATACTCTTTCTTCCTCCTAGTCTCCCAGTTAATCTTCGCTTGTACTGTTGCACGCCTGGGGTGGGGAAAAAAGAAGCAGTGGTGTTTCTTCTGAGCTAGTCTAGAATTATCTTCCCCCTTCCATGGGGCATCCAGAAATGATGGAACACTTTTGCTGTGGTAGGAAAAAAACTGTTGTTGTGTTCAGTGAAAAAAAAAAAAAAAAAAAAGTAAGAGCTTGCCATAGGAGAGTGAATCCTCTGCCTGGCACGTGTTGCAGTCCTTATGAGCTTCCTGTGACCTTGCTGTATTTCCTGGGAATAATCAGTATTAGCCCCATCTCTTGTGCAGTGAGATACATACCATCCCCTTTTAGAGGTGGCAAAGGGGTTGATCTGCTAGCTATCAGGACTGCAGTGTCTTACACCAAACATCATCTTTGCTGAAATGAGGAGCACAGTTCAGCTAGATGTAACGGGTCTGGGACTACGCTTTGCCTAGGTGTGTGTGCACACCTAGAAGGGCTGAGTGGGAAATCAGTGGGCAGCAGGCTGGCAGACAGGGACAGCGCTCCCTGGAAGAGGGGTGGATAGAAATAGGGAATTTTCTTATTCAGAACTTGATTCCAGTGAGATTAAACTTTATTCTTTGCTTTTGAAATTGACTGAAGCAAACCAACCTTGTTTCTTGGGTTGACCAAAGCAAATATTTAGTTAGGGAAAGGACAATCATTGTATTTACTCCTATTTTTGGAGTAATATAATTCATTCCACATGACAAGTCAGGGCCAGATGTATCTCTGTGGCTAAAGTTGAAGTTAAGACTTTCTCTGAATGTACCAGCTGGGAATTAAGATCAGATGTCAGTTATGTTGTGAAACAACCAGACTATCATTCCACAGCCAAATTCCCTACAGCAAGCCAACATTTGGCAGCTGGGAAAGAAGGGGAAGAGTGGTGAGTATGGGGTGGTGGTGTGACACAGTGGCCTAGATTAGTAAATTAGAATTAATTAGGGAAGGGGAGGTAGGGATTTTGCGCCTTCCCAGTACATGGACAAGTGCTTAAGGCATGAGAAGGTGACAATTACTGTTTTGTACACAACTTAAGATGGTTAAAAATGTAAACAGTGTGGTCCACTGCAGCATTTGTCAGAAGGCACACATACAGACATTGGAAGTACATCAGGGGGCATCTATATGTGCCTGGTGTATACAGAGAGCAGACTGGGGGGGGGAGAAGGGGACAGACTAAAAAACCCCCACCCTTTTGTCACTCTTTTGTCACAGCAGAGACTGAAACTGCAAAACACGAGACTTTGGAAAGAACGAAAAGCAGATACAGCAGCAGTCTGGTTTCCATGGCATATTTTTTCAGGCAATGGCAGAGGAGATGAAGGTCAGTCTCTTCCCATGCCAGAGGCAGCTGACTGACCCACTAACCAGCTTTAGCTGGCACTGCACTGTGCCCTTTCCCTCGCACACCCAAGGGAGGGAAGCAGGAGCTGCCCAGAAGTCACGAGATGGTTACAAATGTGCCTCAGCACCCACAGCCTCGCTGTACTGACCCCCATCTTAAGGTGAAGTTATGCTACAGACAGAGCCAATGCACCAGCTGGCTCCTGCCAAGAAGGGAAGACTGCCTCTGGTACTTGCTTAGCTGGTCCCTGCTAAGCCAATTCAGCTTTCAAATCCAGCAAACTATTCACTTTTGTCTTTCTGAATTTAGGTAATTGAATTGGCTAAGCCTAGGACCAGAGAAATGGCAGGAGAAGGAAAGGGCTCTCACTGTCTGCCCCTGCCTTTGTTCCTCCTCTTTGCTGTTTTCTTCAATCAAAGATGGAGCTAGAGCCCCCTTCTCTGGACATGTTTTAGCGGGAGAAGAGAATGGCAGCAGTCCCCATCCTGTCATTCACCGCCCAGGAGCATGTTTGCTCAGGATCACAGCTCCCTCCTCACCTCAAACCATACCACAACTACCTGCAGCCTCTCTTCTAGTTATCACTGCTCCTCAACTGAAGTTTAGGCAACCATACCACATAGGTGGCCTGTCTCCTTTCAGTCACTGCTGTCCTATTTTATGGGTACAGAACAACACTTGGTCTTTCTGGTACAAATTTCATACTATTTTTCTCACTGAAATGCATCACTGGAGTAAGGGGGACCACTCAAAGTAAAAGTGTTATTCAAGCAGAGCTGTTTACTAATTTCTCAAACTAAATGCAAATTCACCAGCAGATTTGAAATGTGAATACAATGATTTGCAGCAACTGAAGATCTGGACCTGGCATTTATTTTTAAATCCTAGTACCAATGGATAGGGAGTTGTTGATTTATAATGGCATTTAAACAACTGGTGACGCTGGAAGTCTACAGTAATGTTCTTGCTGATTGTGAACTTCCGTAGGATTCCTAGTTAAGTTGGGAGCTTAACAGGTTCTTGTTTTCTGCTGTATAGATTATTTGCCTACTAAACAATGAGGTCATATCTAGTGTCATCTAGATGAAAATGAAATGGTAATTAGATCAACAAAAGGAATTAGGTATTGTTATATTTGCCATTTCAACAGCTCTCTTGAAACACTTGATCCCCTGGGATAAAATTTACAGCCTAGAGTTAAGGCTGTGCCTAAATTTCCTGTGCAACACTTGGGAAGAATGGTGAATTCTTCAAAATGGGATTCACAACAGCCAGAGCCTTGCACAGTTAGCTGCCTAAAATAACTGACAGGAGGATGATGGGGATGGATGTTTACTTTAAGCCAATGAGAGATGCATAGCTTAGATGCCTTCCTCACTGACCTTAAATAACATCCTTCCTCTCTAAACAAAATGAAAAAGCTCTCTATTCCTGTTAAAGCAGAGCTAGAGGGTGAAGAGCCTTCCCCAAGTCCTCCTCCTTGCACTAAAATTCAATGATTAAAACAGAGGTCCAGGCTGAGGAAGGTCACTTACAACAACTCCTGTAACACAGCTGGTTGGCCTGTAGATGAAGCCGTAGCCAGCTCTGATGGTTTCAGCCACTCTTCTCTAGCTGTGCTCTGGAATAGCTGCTCCAAACTTCCAGCTCCACAAACAGGGTCCTCGGAGACCTTTCAGGAAAAGGCAGACTGCCTAAATTGTCTCTTCTTTCTCTCCATTTTCAGGAAGCCTAGAGGCTACAGGATTGATTCAGTGTGACTGGCCACAATGGGCACCAGCCGGTTGTCCAACATCTTCACGACACAGGGATAACTTCCATTAAGTCCCTCAAATCTCCAGTATAGCTGATTTGAACAGAAAGGTCCCTAAAGAGTGTGCGGCATACAACACACATCACCCCCATCTAGGCTGCCTCCCCTCCCACCCCCGCTCTCTCAGCTCCCCTCCCCTCGCCCTCTGTTACGTGCCACCTTCTGTGGCACTTGGGAAGTCCCTGCTCCGTTTGTGCTGGCATTACGTGGTTCTGTCATCCGGCCTGTGGCTTGGTTTAGCCATCTGCAAGGTGTAACTGTTCAGTACAATTATCTTCCCTTCTCCAACTGGAAGGAAAAAATCCAAGAATTTCAAATCCCTGGTATTTAAAGAATCAAGGGAACCAAGACTACTATAATGAAGGCCTACATTTATGCACAGTGCATATGTTTATATCCCACCCACGCACTCTGCTGACAGCATCTTCACCTATGTTCAGCTCCGTAATATCCTCTCCAGAATTTCTTACCACATTTTCAATTGTTAAGAAGGGGCTAATACACACTAAGCAGATTACTGGTTACTATTTACACAAGCAAATATTTCCTTTCATTACAAATGTTAGTTCCACACTGTTCTCGTGAGTTTCTACCTCTCAGGGGTGCAGAATGAAGGACCAGCTGTTTCTGTGTCCACGGTTTCTCTGCAGAATGAGAACCTCTGTAAGTAGGTGAATATAAAATAATCTTCATGTGTATTTCCTGGTGGATGGATCATTGTGCTGCAAGACAAGATTCAAAATGCATCATAACTCTTGTGAAATATTCTGCCGGAGAAATTGTTCCTTATGTACATATCTATCTCTAGAATAATTCCCGAAATATTATTAGTCTTAGAGTTGGGAAGACAAATATCTAGTATTTAGAGCAATAACAGATTTGAATTCTTTTCTTAGGTCAAGACCAAGGAGGAGGCTTTGCTGAGAATCTGTCTCAGCAGCTGTTGCAAGGTGCTAATTATTAGGTCTTTTTATGACAATATATTGTCATAAGATGCAACATTATTTGTTTATTAAAGACTGCAGGGTCTTTAAGAGGCAACATTATTTGCCACCCAGCAGTTACCAGATATAGTAATATCCATAACTGTAATTAAAAATAATATAGTTAATGTAGAAATGACACAACTTAAGAGAGAAAACAGTAGCCCCATTACAAGCAGAAAAATGAACTTGTGCTCTGCAAGGCAAGATTTGAAAAATTTAACTCTGGTGGCTATCCCCCCAGTTTGTTAGTCATACTCTTTTTTTCTTAGTTTTCTGTCTTAAACAATAGCATCCTTCAAAAGTTACTAATTAAAAAAAGCTAAGATTGCAAGTTAGTAATGGGCATAGTCATTGCTGTATCTCACCTGTAGGATATATAAAGCTGTATGGGATCTTTTGCAGTCAACTGTTGCCACATACGTATCAGGCTACAAATTTATGAAACAAAAATAATGTGAAAATATAAAAAAAAAAAAAGACCATGTTCATGTGAATAGTATTAGGCTATTTGTTCTATGCAATAGCTTTGAAACGATGAAGAGTAAAGGCAATGGTTGTGATATCAGACCTGAGAAGCAAATTGTAACTCTCAGGATTTACCTGTTTAACTTTGAGAATGAAAAACACAGACCACATCAAGGAATTCAAGATATGAAAATGCATTGCTTCTCCTACTAGAACCAGTTACATTGGTTTCCAGCCACCCTCCAAGATGAAAATACACTAAGTGCTGGAGGATTTTTCCTGTTTTTAGAAATAAATTGACAAAGAAAGACTCTGGTCACAGAACTCAGTCACTGTTTTCATTCCTTTAGCATGAGGTGGATAGCTCTTGATTATTGGTGAGTGGATTACATGCACTATGGATTAACCAGAGCCTTGCCGGCAGCACAGCGATGCCGAGTGCACGCTGCATAGCACGTGCCCCTTGCACCACACTCTTCTCTACCTGCTGTCATTTAAAATGAGTTATGTTCTTGAGAGAGACCTGTTTACAAACAAGCTGGTCAAAGGCAAATGCGCTCAATGTGTTTTGTAAGTTAACATGTTTTGTATTATCTTCTAAATTTGGATTACTACGTTTGTCCCTCCTGCATCACTTGGAGTAAGCGAGGGTTGGCAGCAGAATTAGCATTTCAACAGACAGAATTTTTAGGATATGGGATGCATCTAGATCGAAGGACCTCCCACATATTTTGAGATTCAGCAATAGTTACAAAATAGTTTACACAATATCAGCCAAAGTAACCAGAGAAAGTACCTTCTGATACGGCTTCCAAAATTGAGTTCCCAGTTTTCCAAGAGCATACAGCTTGAAACAGAGCCTGTAAAGAGATTTGTCAAAAGCTGCCCCTACTACACCCATGCTTCAGCCATAGTACAGAGAAAATAGGGGTCTACCTCTACAGTATGACTTAGTGTTAGATCCTAGCAAAAGGTGTATGAAATGGATGCTTGATTTTTTTTTTTTCCTTTGAAAAAGATGATGGCAGAAGCCTACAGAAAACTCCCAAGGTTGCTTTATCTATCTGCTTTTAGAGTTTGTATTGCTCCTGTGTGGGAAAATAATGGAAGACTGCCAAGGAGGACTGTAAACGTGCTCAAGTGACTTGCAGCTGGGGTGCCGAAAAACATATGTATCATACTAATTGCTGTTTGGCCTTGTGTGTTGGACAAGTAGAACATCTGCGTTTAGATAGCACAGGCCTGTGATAGACTTAGAGGCATCCTCTTGAACATGCTTGAGATTCCTGCCCTGCTGTGGGAAAGATCAAAGCACGGTAGTAAACTACGCCTGCGTGAGTCCTTGATAAACCCTGAAAACAGTAGGTTCGCTGATCCTCTAACATGGATCGAGCTCCGCGATGCCTGTGTTCCCACTTGTGTGCCTCTGCCTGGGTGCTGCTTCAGGGATCCCCCAGTTAGTGAGGTAAGGAAAATAAATTTACTCTTTGCATTTCATCTGTGGTTTTGTGCTTGTTCCTATGTCCTGCCTGTGCCAGCTCACACATTTGGTGTAGTCAGCAGGATCCAGGAACAGCCATGCCATGGCTGGCAAAAAAGTCGGGGACTGGGGAGGCCATGATGGTGACTCCCCATATTCTGGGATGGCCCAGTACTGAGCGCTGGACCCTCGTGGCCACTTCCCTGGCTACGTGGGCTCCGCCAGAAGCACGGCCTGAAACAGATGACGGGGCGGTGGTTACCCCCCAGACAATTGAAATGGCTATGCGTGGATTGCCATGGAAAGCGGCATCGGATTCTTCTTGCAAGTTAGTGATGAGATTGGGATGGTTATTAGTTACTGGTCTTAGAGCTCTTGACTGTGAAGTTGTTGCATTACGGAGTACAATGAGAGAATTGGAAAAGGAAGTCAGGACTTTACAAAATGCAAAGGCGATCGTGCAAGAAGTAATTACTACTCAAGCAAAGCGGTGCCATGAGCTGCAAGATGCTGTAGAACAGTTGATAGCACATATTGCTAATAAACGGTGGGGGGGAGTGAGTGAGCAGCTGTGTGCTGCTTAGTTGCCAGCTGGGGTTAAACCACAACTGTCCTTTTTTGGCACTCAACGTGGAGCATGAAGGGTTCGAGATAATGACAGATTTGAATGGAATCTGCTGGATCGAATTTGTAGCTGTTATGGCTGTTTGGCTATTAATCAGCAGGCTCCTGTGCTTGCCATGGGGCTTCCTTGCCTTACTGTACGTTAGAGTCTTGTGCTCATTAGTGGCTGCTTTTTGCTTTCACTGCTTGCTGTACTGCTTATCATCTTACTCAGCTGTGCCTGGGAACATTTTGATAACAGCAATGGCTCACGTGTTGATTACAGGATTCAATCCAGACAGGGTAGCAGTAATGAGAAGTATCAAAAAGCAGCTTTTGAGAGGAGTGCCTGCCTCACTAAAACCCTTGATTATACCAGCAGTCACCTATACCAGCACGCCTATATCATAATTAACATGGTAGCTAAATGGAAAGGATTAAGGCAGAAGCTTTTGGTGGTTAAATGATGGACAGATGGCATGCCTGTTGAATTTACATGCCAGACGTTGGGTTGGGTTGGTATCTGTTTACAGAAGTTTGTAAGCTGCATGCAGGTTTCCTGGTAGATTGTACCCCCATCAAACTATATTTGATTTCTATCACGTGGCCTTTCAGGCCTTTCCTTCATAGTCCTGGAGTTATGGGGAAATGATTATGGCCTGGATTCAGGAAAGGATTTAGGGTATGTCTGCAACACAGATTGCAGCATAGTATATGTAGTGATACTTGAGATAAATGGGACAATCTTGAAACTGCATATTGTACAACTGCAGTAGGGTTAGTTGGTAGCGCTTGTGACAAGGTTGCATCAACTTTCTCAGATGTCCCAGATTTTAGAGCTAGCTCCAGGATCTTTATCCTAAACAGCTATGTGCAGGGCAGATAAAACTGTAATTGGAATTAAATGACTAAACTGAAAAATGTGAAGAAAAAAAAAAGGGAAAAAAAAGAAGGGATTAGAATAGGTTTGGGGAGGAAGAAAAATTATCTTTACTTACAGGCTTGGAGATAAAAGAGAGATGACGTAGCCAGTGATTAGCCAGAAGTTCAGTGTATCAAACTAATCTACCTTTTTGATGAGACACCTGCTCTGCCAGGGAAGGCAAATGGGATCTGTCCTGTCCATATGTACCTCAGCTGATTTTGTTTTGTTTTGCCTTTTTTTTTTTTTTTTTTTTATGAGAAGCTATTTGCTAAGCTGGCGATGACATAGTGAGGAAATGGCAAGAGCTGTTGGAGAGCAGCGCAAAGAGATAAAAACGGGTGCTGAAAAAGAGCAGGCGTACACAGGAAGGGGAGTGCAGTGTCGGTGAGCGAACTTGGTGCTGTGTACTGGGAAATCACAATACATTTACAAATTGATCTAAGCTGAGATGGGGAAGGACCTGGATTTATCAGCTGATCATAATATGATTATAAGTAATCAGAATCAGTGATTCAGTTTCTCTAGCAAAGATCGTGTAAGGCTCTAATGAAACCCCATCTGAAGGACTGGTTGCAGCACTGGTCGGGGAGCATTTGTAGCACCTTTCTCATGAAAGGAAGCTAGAGGAGCTCAGCTCCCCAAGTATCAGAGGATGAGGGCTGGCAGGGAATAATGCTTATCGCTCCAAACATTGTCAGCGACATAGAGGGATAATGCTCTGAAAATCCTCTGCTCCCATGCCATTTAACTGTCTCTCCCTGTCAAATTTCTGCAGATGTTCAGTAATGTCCCTCTCTGAACACCTCAGTGTCTCTTTCCCAAAAGCATGGATTAAGAAATGGTATTCTCCTGCACTTAAGCTCTGAGTAAATAGCATGAGAGAACACCTGGAAAGAATACAAAATATAGCAGAGCTGGCCCTTTCCTTCAGAAGAGAATGGAAAAAGGGTAGGGGTCACAATCACCTTTTTAATGAAATAGGACTCTTCTAGAAAGCGTGGGATGTGGTTTCATCTCCCTTTTCAGCTCCCTCCTTCCCTGTGAACGGAAATGGGTTCAGTCTCACACCTTCCTCTTCCCTAAATGAAGTGCCTAAATGACAGACAGGATTGGGATTAGGACATTCTCTGCTCTGCTCATTGAAATGGTGAGATGACAAATGGATGAAGATGCATGGCCCAACAAGACAGGGGTGGCTAGGGAGCTAAGTTAGAGGTGGGAAAACGGGAAGTATGGCCCAGGGCTTGTGGTGCTCACTTAGAGACAGAACTCAGAGTTTCTCATAGTGTTTTGTCTGAGGCTTGTTCAAAATCTCCCTGGTAAAACTATCTAGTGATTGCTCAGTATGGCTTCAAGCCCACTCAGATTGAAGAAAATCTTGAATCCTGCTCTCTCTCTTCCTGGCAATGTTTTCTACAAATAAAAAATTGTGCAACACAACCTATCCTAGGCGGATTTGGAAAGTATGAGCTCCTCTCGGACTCTTTTGAGAGGTTTTTAAATCCCATTGTTAGGATATGATGGTGCATGGAAGTAGCTGAAGAGGCTTTCTGCAGCCCTGATTGAGGCAAATAAATCCTAGAGGATTTCAGACATGCTGTTCTGTTTTTTTTTTCATAGTCCAGCTCTGGGGAGCTCCCCGCTGGGCAGGGTAATTGTTGTGACTTCCCTTCTGAGCCACTCAATCTCCACCAGTATTACAGCGGAAGCCTAATGGAAATGCTGGGATTTGTGGTGATGGAGAGGAGTCACATACAAATACCAGTTCTTTTTACAACTTTTAGAGGAAACTGGCACCTTTTACAGGGAGCTAAACCCTGCCTGGACAAGTTCAGATGCATTTAAGACTTAGAGGCCTTGAGCAGAGAAACATTTAGGGCACATCTCTGGCCTGCAATGCAGCACTCCACAGAAATACCTGAACTGGTGTGAGGAAAATAGTCTGCAGAGCTGAAAGCACAATGGTGTTGCTACACTGATGCACACAAGTCAGGGCTGGTTGACACCAACACAGCACCCTCTTCATACAGGCATATTATGTAGCAAATAGACAGATCTTGCACAGTGCTGTGCTAGTAAAGGTATGGGCCTGTTTGCAGGCAAGTTAGATGTCGTGGTGTGGCACTGCATTAAGCAGTTCTGCAAAGACAATGGCAAGTGATCATATTAATCAGTTGGTGCCAATCACTCTATCAGTGTGCTACAGATTTTCTGGAGGTCTTCAGGTGCTTAAAGATGCCGTTATGAGACCTCCAAAAGTCCACCAGTGCCTGGTTTTGATGGGTCAGTCAGCTGCGTGCCATTGAAACTCTGCTAGGTGACACCGTTTTAGAATTCAAATGGCATTTAGCTGCTTTGTCTGTAAAGCGTTGGTAGAACACGAGCACAGAATTGTGTAAGTGAATGGTTTCAGATACTCAGAAAAAAGCAGATTATTCTATGATCTTCCCTTTCTAAGCCTAGTATTATCATAACGAATTTTCTTAAGTTTGTTACAGGATTATTGAACAGTGCCTGCTCTTACACCAGGTCACGAAATACAAACGATTGTGCACGCTAACGTCACAGGTTCCTTTGAGCCCTGGATCACGAGGGTAACTGCTAAACCCCCGCTGCCCGCTGCCTGCGCGGGCTGCGGGAGCTGCGCCGTGTCCCGCTACACCTGAGCGCTGTGGCAGCCGCCACCGCGGCCTCCGTTATTCACCTGGAGACTAAAGGGCGCCTTTCACGTTACCACAGCCCGGCTGCCAGGGCCTCACCGAACCCGGCCTGCGCCCTGCTTCGCGGCGAACGGCTGCGGGTGGGGTGTGCGTGACCAGCCCCGCGGGACCGGTGCGCTGCGGGGCAGGGAGAAGCCGACCGCCCCGCCGGGCGCAGGGCCGGGGGCAGGAGGAGCCGGGGAACCGCGGGGGCCGCCCCGGGCGCGGCGGCTGCGGAGGCGGAGGGGCGCGGGCGCGGGTCGGGCAGCGCCCTCCCTCTGACGGGGGGCGCCGGAGGAGGCGGGGCCTCGCCTGCATCTGCCCTGGGGTTGGCTGGGGCGCCGTGGGCCGCCGGGGCGGGGCGAGCGGGGAGCGCGGGATTGGCTGCGGCGCGGGCCGGCGGCGCGGGGCGCGGCCGCCATGTAAGCCGCGGGAGGCTGCCGCCGCTCGCGCCCCAGTCGCTGGGCAGCGGCGGCCGGTGCGGGAGCTGCCCTCTGCGTCCCGGTCCGCGCGCCGCTCCTCGCCCGCCGGTGACGATGCTGGACCGCGAGCGCGGCTGGAGCGTCTCCTTCGCCGGCTGCGGCTTCCTGGGCGTCTACCACATCGGCGCCGCCACCTGCCTGCAGGAGCGCGCCCCCCACGTCATCCGCGACGCCCGGCACATCTACGGCGCCTCCGCCGGGGCGCTCGCCGGCGCCGTGCTCGTCGGAGGCGGCTCTCTGGGTCAGCGGCTCCGCCGTGCGGCGGCGGCGGCGGCAGGGGGGGCGGGCGGGCGAGGGGAGCGGGGCGGCGGGGTGAGGTGACTGAGGCGAGGCGAGGCACCGCGCCTGCCGCGGAGCGGGCCTGCGGGAAGGGGCGGTGTGCCCGGCCGGGCCGAGCCGGGCGGGATGCCCCTGCGGCCGCGGCGCCGCTCCGGCCCCGGGCAGCTGGCGGGGCCCCCCTTCCCCCCCCCCCCCCCCTTGCTCCCCCCTTCCCCCTCCTTCCCCCTCCTTCCCCCTCCTTCCCCCTCCTTCCCCCTCCTTCCCCCTCCTTCCCCCTCCTTCCCCCTCCTTCCCCCTCCTTCCCCCTCCTTCCCCCTCCTTCCCCCTCCTTCCCCCTCCTTCCCCCCCCTTCCTCCCCCTTCCCCCCTCTTCCCCCCCCCCCTTCCTCTTTCATTTTCTGCCCCCCAAGAAGGATCATGACCCCTTTTACAAAATCAAATCCGAACGGGTTATATGGCCCTGTAGGTGCCGGGCTGACTTTTTTTTCTATTCCCTTATGTCTCATCCCGTGAACGTCTTACCTCCGAGTAAAAGACGCACAAAAATCGTGGGTTTCCTTGAGGGTGGGGGAAGAGGCAGGTGGTAAAGTTAGCGTGTCCTCGCCGTGGATGGGTATGTAGCAACCTCCCGGGCTCAGGAAATGGTCTTGACGATGCCTTATCCGATTTCAGCACTCGTGTAGTCTAATGGTCGGAGTTTACAACCCCAGCTCCAGGGACAGATACGTGTGTCTGTCCAAGGAGTTCCGGTGCCTCCTGGCCTCGGAGTTGCAAATACCGGCTTGGTGACAACAGCTCTTACCTTTGCGCAAGGTAGAGGAATTAAAAACTGTTGGGAAAGCGGGAAGTAGCTGAATCCTAGCACCCTTCAAAGCAAGCAGGCTAACCCTGTCATCAGTTCGAAACAAAATATTGACGCTTTATTGGGAAATAATGCATCTCTTCTGTAGTTACCTTTGCGCGTGAAGCTTCAGTTAGCTTTAACTTGCTTCTTCTAAAGCTTCTCCTTTCTTGGGGTAAGGCTAAGAGAGTTAAGATTGGGGCTTAGGTTAGCTTTAACATGCTTTTCCTCTTTAATCTATGCAGAGTATATATTGCATAGGTCACTTAGGTATATGATTAGAAACAGTGGATTGATTAAAATCGCTGATTTTAATTGTGATTTAGGTAATAGAGGTAATCTCGTTTTGTATTTGTACCGGATAAAAGATGTTAGTTTGCAACTAAATATAGTCTCTCTTGTGAAATAAGTGCTTATTTTCTAGCACTAGGAAAAGTATACCTTACTTTTACCTATTTAGGGCTCATGAGAACCCAAATATACATTTATCTAGTGAATTAGACATGCTAGACATTAAAGTAAGCTTGATACAAGTGAAATACCAAGGTGTTCAGGATAGTGACTGGAATGCAGTTAAAAAAGTGTGTGAAATGTCTGGAAATCTGAAAATAGTTTTCCTTTTAAACCAAAGAAATCCACTGGATAAAAGCTTGTCTAGTTTATGACTCAACACTGATTGTTTTTGTTAACGGTACCCTTAACAGGTTTAGAACTAGAAGGTTTTGTAAATTCACTTTTCATCTTACTTATAGATGGAGAAGGAAAACAATGAGTGCTTATTTTGAATTGGGAGAGGGTTTGGGTTTTGCTTTTAAATTTCTGAGGGAAGAATTCACTGACTAAACGAACAGAAGTTCTCTGTATGTGCAAGAGAGTAATGCTGTAAAATCCTTGTCCCTCCTGCTTGGCTACTGATCTCTAATTGAGTAATTGAGACTTGCAGACTTCAAATTATTCCTTTGTCTCTCCCTTCTCATATGCCAACTGAGATTTTTGCTTTTCTCTAACTAATAGAATAGCTAGTATGTGTGCGATCACTGCCCGAGGTATTGTATTTCATGGGCAAATGTGTTTCTCCTGGAAACTTTTTTTTTTTTTTTTTAAAAAGCCACTTGGCAATGTTGGAAGACAATTCAAAAGCAGCCACATTCTAAAATCTGTGAATCTTTGTAAATTCATCAAACTAAGAAGATATTCCCATGTTAATTGTATATCTTTTTAGCTGTTAACTTTTTGTGAGTCTGTGTGAAAGCAGAGGATTGTAAATAAGCTTTAAAGAAACACTGTGTGGTATAATAATTAGATATATTTCATTAGTTCATGTCGTATGCCTGCCTTACATTGGTATACTTTAGTATGCAGTATTTGTTATTTCTGCAGTTGTGGTTATAAGTCCCACGTGTTTTCACAGTTGCATTTCACTGTGGGAAGACAGAGCCAGACTCTTCTCAGAGATGGGTAGTGGAAGGATGAGAGGCAGTAGACACAAGCTGGAACATGGCAAATTCTGATTAGGTATAAGGAAAAGAAAATTACCGTGAGGATGGTAAAATACTGGAACAGGTGCCCAGACAGGTTGTGGGAGCTCCGTCCTTGGAGGTGTTCCAGACTTGACTGGACCCAGACCTGAATTAGTACGCTTGTTGGAGCACATAAAACTCTGGGTTGTGCGTATATATGAACAGGGGTTTTGACTAAAATTGACATGCATATTTCATCTCTTACAGGTTTGTAGCAGGATGTTTTAAATAAAGAGTTTTCTTTGTGCTTCATGTTACCTGTTGGATAGGTAAACTGAGAGTCTGTAGAATTTCAAGTTGGAATAAATGTAAACATTAGCCATTGAATGGAGGGAAAAAAGTGTACTTTTCCAGACTGAGGAAGACCTTTCCTTCATGAAAGGTAGAGGGAGAAGCTTAGAAGTGACTGTTCTTTTAAGGATGAAGTGCATTCCAGTCTATTCCAAACTGGAACTGTTAAGGTACTCTCCTCTTGTTAGATCTTCCCCATGGATGTCTTGGAGATCTGCTATTTCGGTGGCGATGTGGTCATCCATTCTAGTGGGGCACTAAAGAGAACAGGTTTGCTGGGCTCAGGTTTTACTCTGTGGGAAACAAATTAATTTAACCACTGTCCTGGTTTCGGCTGGGATAGAGTTAATTTTCTTCCTAGTAGCTGGCATGTGTTTTGGATTTAGGATGAGAATAATGTTGATAACACACGGATGTTTTAGTTGTTGCTGAGCAGTGCTTACACCAAGTCAAGGACTTTTCAGCTTCTCATACTGCCCTGCCAGCGAGGAGGCTGGAGGTGCACAAGAAGCTGGGAGGGGACACAGCCAGGACAGCTGACCCAAACTGGCCAAAGGGATATTGCATACCATGTGATGTCATGCTGAACAAAAAAATGGGGGAGTTGGCTGGGGGGGCATGGCAGCTGCTCGGTAACTGGCTGGCCATCGGTCAGCGGGTGGTGAGCAATTGCATTGCACATCACTTGTTTTGTATATTCTTTTATCATTATTTTCCTTTTCTGTCCTATTAAATTGTCTTTATTTTAACCCATGAGTTTTACCTTTTTTCTAATTCTCTTCCCCATCCCACTGGGGGCGGGGGGAGTGAGCAAATGGCTGTGTGGTGTTTAGCTGCCTGCCGGGCTAAACCACAACAACCATTAAAAACAGGGATATAGAAACATAGCTAGGAATATAGAACTACAACTAGAAACAGTTCACATTTAATAGGAACATTGATTTCTTTAGCTCTCTTGCGTTTCAAAAAATAAAACAGATGTACAAAGGTCTGCCTAAAATCCCAGTCTGACTTGAGCTCTAGCCCTCTGTCCCTTTCTGAGAAGATACCATTTTGGAATACACCAGCCTAAGAGGTAACGGTATTTTAGTCCTGTTGAGGAAGGAAGGGAGAAGGAAAAAACGTTGAAATACTTTGAAGTCTGTTGAATTAATAATGAACAGCTCTTTAAATTTTCAGTGTTTTAATATTGTGTACTTGGGTAGACACAAAATATTCTTTTTTTTTTTTTTCTTTTTTTTGCTTAGGAGCACTTCTGGTATTTAAAATCGGTTACAATAAACAAAACATGTAAACTTGATTTTTTCTTTTTTTTTTTTTTTTTCTTTTCTTCCTCCTGTAGGCTACCTCAAATGTAGACATTCTTGTATATGAAAGAGATGGGTAAACTGTGAAATCAAATTTCATTTTGATGGGTGGTTATTTTCTGAAAGGAAGTTGAAATGAGAGGAGTTCAAATCTAAACTGTTAGAGGTCATCAGTTTTGCGGCCCTTTAATGGGGTATGTAAAGTGAGCTGATACTTGCCTGGTATTTTTTACAGTGAGAGGTAAATAATCACACCCCAAGGTTAGTAGAGGGCACTGGTTTACTTTATTTTTTCTGCAGAAGCAGGCCTGGAGTGCAAGTGAGTGAAGATGTTACCATGCTTCAAGCTTAAGTAATAGCTTAAGCTTCAATTTGACAGGATGCTAGCTAGAAAAACAGGGTCAAGACCTGGCAGAGAAGGGAGAGAGTATGTGTATTTGTTTGCTCATGCGTCCATGCACCCAGTGCTCTTGGTCTGTTTTTTAGAATGAGCAATTTGTTGCCCGGTGCATAAGTTTTAAAAAATTTACTTATTTTGCAAAAGGAAATTAATGCATGCAATAAGACTGAGTTTTGATAGCTCAGTATCTCAGACTCCTGCAACGTGCCTGATTTCTCTCTTTAGGAAGTTTAGAAGATTGAACATTGCTAAATTAGCTTATTAAAAAAAAAGGGAGGTGGTAATTTATATCTGAGTGCATGAAAAATAGAACTGCTAAAACTGTCTACATAACTGCTTCTGGAAATGACTTCTTCACTTGCCAGAATGTGACTTGTGCCATTTTTTTAATTGCACGTAAAATGTGTTTTACTATCATAAGCGTATATTTGACCATGAACAGCAAGCTGTGTCTAAACTGTTTGCTGTCTTCTGGGGTGGGAGGTGGGGTCAGGCTACTGGTATCAGTGGATTCATGGCTCAAGGCTTCACTCTGCAAGGGTGGAATTAAAAAAATTGTGGTGGTAAAAATGGAGTATGTCTGATACCTCAGTTTTTTTTAGAGATACTCTTTTGAACATTGACTCTTGGTTTACTGTGTTAAGAATGAGAAAGGTTTAGGTATTGCTATTTGAGGAGGAAAAAATAACATTGTAGAAAGATAATATTTTTGGAAATTAGTCTGAACTCAAGGGCTTAAGCAGAGTTGTTTCCAGTGCAGTGCCCACATTTAACTTGGTAAGTTGAATCCTGTCTATTCTAGAAAGAGTCTATGTAAGTTAAAATATGCAAGTTCTGGAAATATTTTTAGATGACCTTGTAGCATATCACTCAGGTAAATAACCTGTTACTTTGACCTTCCTCCCCACCCCCTTTCCTCTACCAAGTTGACGAGCTTATCAGGCATTTTCCTCCAAGTATGCACTGGAGAAACATGGCATTAAAAATTCAAACAAAACATTGCAGGTGGATCAGCTGCTGTTCTTACTGTGACTAAGTGTGTGTGTTGTTAAAATGATTTTAGTGTTTTTTTGGGAACAATCGTGTCTTCTGTAGTGGTTTGATCTAGTTCCCAAATGCTGATTTAATCGGAGAAAAATTGTTGTGTGTCTGTTACGTATTGGTAAAAATGCACCTATTTAGCTGGAGACCTGTGTGAGAGGTATTACAGATCTCTTCCACATTCCTTACCCACTGTTTTAAAAACTTCCCTCCTGACGTTCCTTACTGTGAGTTCACATTTAATATTCCCTTTATTGTGTTTATATATAAATGAAGATAAATGGTGCTCTGAAACCTTAAGTTTCGTTAAAGTCCAACAAGTGTTACTAGCTGTGATGAACCCAAGGGCTCTGCTTCTTCAGCAGACATATTGTGGACATTAAATCTGTGCATCATACACTGTAGGTTTTTATGGGTGTTGCATATGGAATATGTCCATGCATGCATGCCTACGGAAGGTCACTCACCTTTGTTTTTTTCCTTAAAGAGTGTGTTTCTGGAATGAATAATTCCTAATGGAAGCATCTTATATGGGTATTTTATACCTACAGTCTACATATAAATAACATATAAGTAACTTAGTGGCTGGGTCTTCACTTAGAGTTCTATTTGAAAGTCTAAAGTGATTCCCCCCCCCCCCCCCCCAAACCTCCTAAACTCTGTTAAACGTTAGTGTACAGTTATTTTATCTGTTAAAAAGCTCTTGAATTTTCATGCTAGCAATCAGAGAGAAAAGTTGGAGGTCTAGACATGCTTTATTACTGGAAGTGTGTTTTTTGGTTTTTGACATATCTTCTGTTGCATTTTGTTTTCAGCTCAAGCTTGTGCAGATGTTCTGGCATTAGCCAAAGAAGCTAGAAAGCGAAATCTTGGTCCTCTTCATCCTTCCTTTAATGTGATAAAGATAATAAGAGATGGACTGATGAGAAATCTTCCAGAAAACACTCACCAGTTGTCATCAGGCAGACTGTGTATTTCGCTAACCAGAGTATCAGATGGTAAAAATGCGTTGATATCTAATTTTAACTCTAAAGAAGAAGTTGTTCAGGTATGTTTATTTTTGGCAACTTTTAAAAGTTTCTGTAATCTTAAGTCCGTTTAACGTCATCCATTGGATTTCCATTTTAAACATTTTAGGATATTGTGACTTTGACAGTATTTTAAAGATGAATTAAAGCTTCATTACACTAAATTCACTTACTAGTTTTCCCAGTCAATGTATCGGCGAACTGTTTTAGTGAGTAGAGGTGAGGAATCAATCTTAAAAAGGATAAATGCCATTAAAGTGCAGTGTATCTAATGAAACTATATTCTTCATGAATAAGATTTTTTTTTTTTAAGGTCATTCTTATAAAAGCAGTGATCAAGAAACAGTCAAAAATAGCTTTTTAAAATTCTTAATATCAGTTACAAAGCTAGTTTAATATGATCCCAGAATGTTGGTATTTTTGTCCCCAGTTAGTTACTTTGGTTACTCCAGAAAATGTATAGCTTGAGTGAATGATCATAAACTTTTCCTTGCTAATTAGCATTTCCAGAAATGGTCTTTTAGTGATTCTTACCATTTTTTTAGATGGAGTGTGGTTACATTCTAGAAAAGAAATGTGGAATACCCTCATCCTGTTTAAAATAATGCTTGATAATACTCTCCCCCCCCGCCCCTTCTTTTTTTTCAAGTGTACTTGCTAGGGATTTTTTTGGTTGTTTGCTCGGTTGTTTTTGCTGACATCTAAAGAGATAAAGATAAATGATAATTTCAATAATAGAATAGTTACCATTTAATTTATATGGTCTAATTTTCTTACAGGCTTTAATCTGTAGTTCATTTGTCCCTATTTATTGTGGCCTAATTCCACCGTCATTTAGAGGTGTGGTAAGTCTCTTGTTACGATCTAAAAGTAGTTCTAGCTATTCTGAAAATATTAAGAGACAGTGTGTATTTTTTTTTGTTATCCTACTGTAAAATAAATACCTTTATTGTAGTGTCTAGTACTGTAGCTGTATGTTACAACTTTTCAAAAAAGCAAGGAAACACTAAATGTGTGGAAGGTCTGTTATGTGTATTTCTTCTCCACCGTGCAAAACACACACATGCTCGCTCTCTCTTAAATTTCTTGCTTGCTGATGCAGTAATTAAAAGAGGGTATTCTAAGCTAGCAAGTATTTAACTTAAGGATAAATATTTCTTGAAGAAAGTGATGCTCGTTCACCTGCACAAATTTATAGGAAGGGTCACTTATACTTGTTTGTTTAAGAAAAAATAATCTTGTAAGGTAGTTTATTGTATATCTTTGTGTTCTTGCTGTAGGTAGATCTGCCTTAAAACTGGGTTAAAGTTCCATGTTCAGTAAGGTATAAATAAAGCTTTTTAATATCTTCTGTCGTTTGTATTCAGTGTAAGAAAGGTTGCTTTTTAAAGGTGAAGTGTCAGTGTATTAGTCTGTTCTATTACTTCACAGGAACTGTGGGTTACAAAACCTCTTAATACTTCATGGCTATACTGGGTTTTCTAAAATCCCCCATTAAAGGGGCAACAGCTGCAGAAAAGTTGGTATATTTTGTTGTAGGTGTTTTGGTTAACAGGTCTGGAAGCAGACATGCATTTCAAATCAAGGCAGGGACATTCATGGCTTTTCGTTATAGTGTTGTATTAACTTGCATTTGCTTTCCTTCCAACTTTGGTGCTCCTTACACAAGGAGGAGGGAAGAATATTGAAAGAAAACTCAAAACGTCTTTAACAGTGGTTGATTACAGACTGTTCTCAAGGCAATTTGGAAGTGCTAAAAGGTCAAGGATAGACATGAAATGTATTTTCTTCTTCATGCTGAAATTTAAGCAAAAGTGATTAGAACTGTATAGGGATTTTTCTTTATCTGTACTTCTAAACCTTGTGTGTCTCCTTAAACTCTTCCAGATTAAAGGTGTTATGAAAACAGGACATTGGACTGAATCCAAGGTTTAGGTGGATCCAGGCTAATCTGGCTATTCAGTTCTTGTCACCAGACAACAATGTTATTTTAAAAGGCTTAGTTCGGAGTACAAAAACATACAAATGATGCTTTATTTGGTCCTATTTTGAGGGAAGGGGAAGGAAGGAATCTTTGTACCCTTTTGATCTTTGCAATTATTTTGATATGATTTTGATGCTCAGGAAGCATTTTTGATGTAACTTGGTAAGAATACCCCAGTTGCATATGCTTGGCATGACTCCTGTAGGGCTTAAAAGCAGTAGAATGTCAAGTATGGAAACTTTGTAGCATCTTGCTGTTTACTGGCTTGGTGCTTCATGAATGTGGACTTTAAAACAAAGACTTAAGGATAACTTGCAATAGGTATATCTAACTGCCAGTTGTGAAGCTTTTGCGTGTGGTGGGTTTTGTTTGGGTTTTTTTACCCCTTTCAAACACAGCAGTGGTTTTAGATTAAAAAAATTACTAGGGGGAACAGATAAGCAGAAACTCCAAATAATTAAAACCATTTACCGCTGTGGAACAGTGACTCAGATGCGTACTTCCAGCTTCTGATAATTTCATGAGGAGGCTGCATGCTATGGCTCCTCCTTTGCCAAACCTGTTGTATCGTTCTTGATACTTCCACAGAGGACTTGGTGATTGCATTATGCACCTGTAGGAAGTTTGTCAATAGCTGCATGCTGCTGGGTCTAAAGAGCGTCCAAGAAAGTTGACAGGTAGGAACAGGCTGCTCTAGAAGAGTATGTTGGGATGTTTTTTTTAACTGGCATTAGAGGACAAAGCATGCTATTCAAAGCGTTTAGCCTGGGACCATAGGCAGAGACTGTTCTGTTACAGTCTTAAATGCTATTTAATTCTTGCATGGGAAATCTGCTAGTTAGAAATTTTCAGCCTTTCAGACTTCTTATTTCTGTCAATTTTTGTAGCGCTATGTGGATGGAGGAATCAGTGACAACTTACCTCACTACGAATGTAAGAATACCATCACAGTTTCGCCTTTCGCTGGGGAGTGTGATATCTGTCCAAAGGGGAACTCTGCCAGCTTCCATGAAATGAATGTGACCAATACCAGCATTCAGCTCAGTTTGGGCAACCTTTATCGTTTAACACAAGCGCTCTTTCCACCAGAACCTAAGGTAAGTCACTGCTTTCATGTAGTTACTAAAACATGTTTCCATATAAAAACCTTGCTTTTGCAGAAAGCTGCAGTAATCTTAGCATTTCATCTAGTCATACAAACTTTTCTGGTGACATTTCTCTTCTTGCTTCTATTTTTTTCATAGTTTGTCTTCATTCTCCTTATTTTTAGTCTCTCTAAACTAAAAATGCATGCCCTGCTATTGGCTTTCAGTATTTATTTGGGAATTAGCACAGGATTCTATCATAAAATCAACATTGGTAAATTAATAACTGTCAGTTTGTAGTCCTTTCATGTTTACCTGCTAACTAGGTGCTTCAGAACTTAGAACAAGTTCTAAAGCTTCATGCTTTTGTGAAGTTCTCAGTCAATAGTTCAAGCAGGCAAGTTGCCTTTAAACTTTGCTACACACTGTTAATTGCAGATCTGATGAGGGAAATGCTCTTGAATTGTCGTTGTGGAAGCTGAAAAAATGAAAATGGACTTTGCCGATTGGCTTGGGTTATACTACAGAGGAGAAGTAATGTTCCTGACTGCTATAGATATATTTTTTTTTTTTAATGAGAGCTTTTTGACCTCTTGAAGAAAAATGTTAAATTCTACTTATGTAGGCTTTAATTTTTTTTATTTTTTTTTTTGTCTAGGACTACTGTGTAGGTGAGCTGGTGTTGCATCTGGTGAAAGATGTTTTCATATGGAAGACTGAGTTTGAGCATGAGAATTGCACAGCTGACTTTTCATAGTTGTGGGAAGTGGGAAGCACTGGGAGGGAAGGAGGGGAAATGGCATACTCCAAGCCACCCTGCCTCATTGTTGCTTGCATCTGCTGAAAGGCTAGTCAAAGAAAAAAAAGGGGAGGAAATGCTTGCAAACTGTTAGAATGCTGTCCTTTTAGGTGAATAATTCAGTAACAGCTGAAAGATAAGTTCATGTATGCATGATCATGTATGCATCATCACAGTAGGCATATTAACCTGAATCTGTTGAATTATAGCAGTTGTTAATGTAAATTTTTCTTACAAGAATGGAGGGTGGATGGAAGTGGCTTTTCATTCTGCACACTGTTGGTCTTAAGCTGAATCTCCTTTTATTTGTCTGACTCATTTATCCTATGTTTGCAGGTACTAGGAGAGATCTGTGAGCAAGGATATTCAGATGCTCTTAAATTCCTGAAAGAGAATGGTATGTTAACACTTGTGGATAATTACTGATAATGTGGTCTTAACCTGAGGTTAAAAAAAAAAAAAAAAAAAAAAAAAGTGAAGGGGTTGTGTGTAGCTAAGAAGGGGCTAGGTCTTTGAGGTTTTTGAAGGGATCGTGAGAAGTTCAGTTCTCATAGAAATCACATAGTTGTAGTAACTATTCACCTGCGGTAAGTTGTGCTGCCACATGGAAATTGAACTTTTGGGTTTTTGTCAAATCTGTGCGAAGTGAATGTTAACGTATTGTTAAGTGAAACTACCAAAGAATTCCAATTCTAGGGAAATCATATTATTAGTTTCTTTTGTGTTAATCGTGAAGGATAGGAATAGGCTATTGTCTCCCACTCTAGTGAAACCTGTATCTTCTTATCACCTCCTCTCTGCTATCATCCAAGTGAATTTCTAGGTAAAGCCTTATAATCCAGAATTGGAAGCTGGCTAGCAACAGTATAAACTCAGTCACAGACAAATCTGTAGTCTGTGTCAGGAAAGACGTTAGAAGAAGATGACAACTTGTAATGTAGCAGTTGTTGGGACCCAGATAAGTTTAGGAAGAAGAATTGGAAGTTACTCTGCTCTACTCCTAGAATTCTAGTAATGTATTTTATATTAATAAATGTTATTGCTCTGCACACTTTGAGACAAACAAGTTAAAGATAGTCACTTGATATTAGCATGAAGTTAACCATGTATTAAATATGCCTAGCCCCTGTAGTCTTTGGATGCAGAAGCAATTTGGTACTGGATCCTATTAAAGGAGTGGAAGCTGAAATGTGATGTTTACACTATTACAGATAGTACCAGCTGCAGTATTGTAATGCAGTCATAGATTGATGTGCTCACTGCTTATACTCTGTTATAACTAAACATTAAATATTGAAGTTTTCTTGGAACAATTTTCTTCACTGTTAAAGAATGTCATGGTTCTGCTTAAGAGTTTGATTTTTCTAGTAATATTGTTAAATATTTAATGAGAGAGTCCTGCTTTATACCTTTTACCAGGTGATTAAAAGCACAGGCTATACAAAGAGCCTATAATTTGTGATTGTCTGTGCTAAGATGGGTTCCGTTGCTGTACTGCACTCACAAGTTTCCTGTGTGCATGTGTCCATCCAACACTAATATTTGAGATTCCTTGCAGCTCTTTCTTGGTGTCTTTCCCTCACATCCTCTGTGTATTGCGCTATTGTCCTCCTTTGCACACTACTGTTCCTGTGATCATCTTTATTCTTATTCTGTCACAGGTTTGTCTTGCTTCAAGCTTAATCAGTGGTAATTATAACCTTTCCAAACTCATTCATTATGCATCTCCTTTCTTGTTATTTCAACTGTAGGAGTTAATTCCCCCCTCCTCCCATCTGTAATAACTTTTTTGCTAAATGCACTGTATATTCTTTTGACATTTGTCTTTTAGGAGTAATTGCAAGTAGGATACAGATTCTGTTGTGTGTAGGTATGGATCCTAGTCAAATTTGGTAGTCTTTGTATATAAATAACTTCATAATGATTTTCTGGAAACCGAGTATAAATACCGTTCTTGTATTTTTCACTTTGTGCTCATTATCTAGAGCTTATTTCTAAGGTAGTTATCAGTGCTATTTCTTAATGGGTACCAGTTTTGCAAGGCAAACAATGTTGATTTAGATCTGTACTTTGGGTATATTGTAAAACAATATTGTACCCTACTCCACCCTGTTCTAGCAATGCCTCAAAGTACTCATGTAATACCTGCCATGTCAAATTTCCCAAATGTCTGAGGTGTTTTAGGTGTTTTATTTCAAATAAATATTAAATCAGTTTTCCTCCTTTCCTTTAAATCATTTGCTTTCTTGCTGGAAAACAACTTTGGTAAATGACTGTGTGTTTCCAGTGCAGTTTCAGTTAATTGTTCATTTTTTCCTTTTCTTTAGAACCTGTTTTAAAGTAAGACCTAAACCTGCAAAAGAATATTCGTCAGTGTGATTAAACGTTTGTGGGATTATGAGAACAAGTGTATTTGACATTGGGTAGATAATGTTCCCTCAGGATAGGCCTTTGTGCAGATGCACAGACTACAGGTACTGTACAGGTAGGCTGAAGACCTGTGGATCAAGCCTAAGTGGAAGCTCTTGACTCTTTCAGGTATTCTGAATGACTCAATTTGTATCCACTTGTCCTTCACAAAAAGAAATCCTCATGAGGCTGCACAACACATTGACCATATGAAGAAAAAAAAATTGACAGAAAATAACAGAGTAGAGACTTTGAAAATGGAAGTACGTAATGACCAGCTGAAGCAAAATCCATGGCCTTTGGAGAAGAGCATATTTGAGAGTCTACCTCCTAGGCTTCGTAAAGGTACATGCTTCAGACTGTTTGTAACTTTGAATGGCAAGCTTTGATTTATTTTTTTCCCCTGCTTACTTTTATAATTTGCGTAAGATGCTTTTTATTTAATATTATAGCTGCCTGTGATATTAGAGACTAGCTCAACCCAAAAAAGTTCTTTAAATACTTACTAAATGTGAACATGTACATTTTGATTTAGCTACAGAGATAAGATTGAAGCAGGAAGAAGGAGATACTTTCAACACTGCAGAGTTCTGAATTGAATTCTCATTTGGTTTTGGATAAACTTTGTATGTGCACAGCATTTTTATAAGCATATATTTCACAGCAAAGTTGAACCTCAGATCCAAGCACTGGTTATCCCCATCTTATTTTTAAAACAGACTTATGTAGATTTCTAATTCTCTGGCTTTCCTGTCTTTTCAATAAGCTGTTAATAGACCAAAACTACTTTTGATATTTCTTTAATCTATAACTTTTACCTATGGTGTTTGGGTTTTTTTTTGTTGTTGTTGTTGTGGATGCTGATTGGTGTTTTCAAGATCTGAAATTTGTGATCCCAGTGATGTAGGAGAACAAAATTCGAAGTGTGATGTTTCTTACAACTATATGTAACAACTGGAATATGCAGAACTCTAGAATTTAAACAAACTCCTTAGAGTTACAGAGTCTCTAACAAGACAGGAATGCTATCTAAAATACATAAGTATTTTTGGAGAGGTGAACTTTACATCCTCTTATTATAAATTAATTCTTAGACTTTTTGCTTAAGAGTTCTGGGTAATGCCTTTCATCCCTGTGTTGCGAGTCTGTTTCCCATGTTTTAAAATAGCATAGAGAAGGTTTATGGTAAGAGTGCCTTGAGATTAATTCTTTTGTTTTCTATCTGAGCCTTAGTCAGTAATACTTGACAGTATTGACTGAAGATTACCAAACTTTGAGCAAATTCTTTAACCTGTTTTCAAATAGTCTAACATCTTTTCCAAAAACAATTATTCTTAAGCACTGCAGGAAGCTTGTAAAGAACAGAATGGATTCTACGCTCAGTTCTCTAAACTCTTCCCAATGCGGGTGATATCCTATCTGATGCTACCATATACACTACCAGTGGAGTCTGCTTACTCTGTTGCTTTACGGTAAGGAACTTTTAATGAACCACTTATTTTTTTTAATTTTGGAAATTTACTCATTGAGAGCTTATTCAGTGTTGTAGGCATTCCAGTACTCTAGAATTCAAGTGGTAACTGTCCGAAGACTGTTACTTCTACCTACAATAATGCATCCTCCTAAAGCCTCTATAGTGTAAGGCTAGATAAATAAACATACTAAGAAGATTCCTAAGCAGTTCACTCTTATTGCTAGTAGCTGTCTCGTAATTGCTCAAAAGAAGCACCCTTAATTCTGTTTTCCAGGAGCACATTTTTTGTTACTGTATACTGCAGTGGTATTTGAACTCTATCCAGATAGTTCTTGTGCTTTAGCTTCTTTCTGAAGTCAGGAGTGAAATCCATTGTTTACTTGCCATATAAATTTTCTTACGGCAGCTTCCCAGACCCTTGATCATCTTGGTGGCCCTTCTGTGGCCCCCCTCCAGCCTGTCCACATCTTTTTTGTATAACGGGGACTGCTCTTGAAACAGGGTTTAATTTTAAAAGTTTTTCAGTTCTCGTAAAGGAGAAATTATGCTAAACGAATGCACCATGACCCCAAAGCTTTGTTCTTGCTTAAGAGAATTCCAGTCCTTGAGCAGCAGATGTCATTACTGTCTTTAGAAAATACGTGAAAAAGCAAATGTTCTGTAAATAGAACCACATAAAACTCCAGTGAAATATTTTGTTCCTGTGCCACTCAGTGTGGCACTTCTGTGCCATTTTTGATGAATGGGGAGGAAGCAAATTTCAACAGAATTTTTATGTGGGGTTTTTCCCCTCATCCCCCTTTGGTGTAACTGACTTGTGTTAAGAGCACCATAAGGAAAAAAATACATTTGTGACATTGTTCTGTTTCTGCCTTCTATTTGTTCTTCCACTGTGCTTTTTTTTTTTTTTTTTGTTCTTCCTTCCTCTTCCACCTAACTTTAAACTGACCAGAAAGTTCCTAGCACATGGAAAGAGGTCTCGGAGACAAGAGTATTTTGCAGGCTTCCTAAACATTGGTCACAGGGTGTGGAACGCACATACTGGTCAGCCACTTGGCGTAGTTCAGAGATGCAGTGGTCTGTGCTGCCCTTTTTCTTAGCTTGTAGAGATGAGATGAGTGGGTTAGATGGGAATTCAGGGAGGTTGGGAAGAGCTGGAGACCTTGGTGGGGGAGTTAACAGAGCTTTCATTCTCCCCAAGCTATTTTGTTGGATGTTGGACATGATACGTAAAAATATAACGTGGATTTGATTTACTGCTTACAAAACAACTGTATTTTGGTTTTGGTTGTAGGTTAGTAAACTGGTTTCCTGACATGCCTGCTGATGTTCGATGGATGCAAGAACAGCTTTTTCGGATTGCTGGTACAGTTTATTCCCAGGCTAAAAGCAAGCTGTTCTGTACACCCAGGTAAAGTGGAGTGCTGCTGCATGCAAAATGATGCATCTTTAGAAATTATCTCTCTTTTGTCAGAGCCAATAGGATGCTGGGTTGCATCAAACAGGGCATCACCAGCAGAGATAAAGAAGTCATTATCCCACTCTACTTGGCACGTGTCAGGCCACACCTGGAATACTGTGTACAGTTCTGGTCCCCGTTATACAAAAAAGATGTGGACAGGCTGGAGGGGGGCCACAGAAGGGCCACCAAGATGATCAAGCGTCTGGGAAGCTGCCGTATGAGGACAGGCTGAGAGAGCTGGGTTTGTTCAGCCTTGAGAAGAGGAGGCTTAGAGGTGATCTCATCACCGTGTTCCAGTACTTAAAGGGGAGCTACAAAGTAGATGGAGACTCCCTTTTTACAAGGAGCCACGTGGTGAGGACAAGGGGTAATGGGTACAGGTTACTTCCAGGGAGATTCCGATTGGACGCGAGAGGTAAATTTTTCACAATGAGAACAGTCAATCATTGGAATAATCTCCCCAGGGAAGTGGTTGACTCTGTTATGCTGAACACGTTTAAGACTCAGCTTGACGTGGTGCTGGGCCATCTCATCTAGATTGTGCTAGAAAGGTTGGACCAGATGATCCTTGAGGTCCCTTCCAGCCTGGTATTCTATGATTCAAATACTAATAAGTTTTTTTTCTCTCTGAAAATGGTATTTAATAATTTTCTCAAAGGTAACACAAAACAGTTCTCACTGCTTCTGATCCTTAGCATTGTTTCTTAAGCATATTTTCTGGTGCTTCTTGTTTGTAACTGATCAGTGACTGCTACATATTGTAGATGAAGAGGTGTTACCTTATGGCTTTTGCTTTTAGGGGAGAGGGATGGGTTATGGGGCAGGCATAAGAGAGAGAACAGAGACCTTGTTTCTTCTCTGCTCCACAGTAACTGGAGCAATCAGGAAGGAAAGAGGAGGGAAAGGTTGCTGAAGATGTTCTAAATCAGATGTAGCAGGTAGGAACTGGAAAACATTGGGAGAAAGACTAGATTCTTAGGTGTCTGGACAGGAAAGGTTGTAAGAGTTAAAAAGTAGATGAATATGAAGGACAGTCCTGTATGATAGTTGGGAAGAATTAAAATAAGACACATATGGAAAATTTTTAGGAACCTCTGTTTCTGTGGAGGAGAGAAACCTCTACTCTAACCTGGTTGTAACTAGGTTCATTATGCTTCTCTTACCAAGCTGGTGTGAGATTTAGCCTTTCACACTTTTTACTTCTGTTAAACTTTGTAGCACTATGTGTATGGAGGAATCTGTGACAACTCACCTCAGTATGAATCTAAGAATACCATTACTGCTTGAGTTTTTGCTGGGGAGTGTAGTATTTGCCCAAGGAGCTCTGCAAACTTTCACAATATGAATATGACCAATATTCAGCTTAGATTTTCCTGGTAAAAAACGGACTTGTTGCTGGAACAGAGTGTTGCACAGCTGTGTCAGAGTAGTGCTATAAGTAGAGAAACATTGGCTCTCTCGAGGTCCAATTACTTACAAATATGAAGTGTCCTGAGATTTAGTCTGAAAAAGCATAAATCCAGACTTCAGCAGAGTAGGTCATATATATTTTACTGTAATTTTTCTGATGATTGTCTCAACTCCTGGAGTTGCTGGGTTGGAGGTAGAAGAAGCGGGAGAGAAATTAGCACAAAAAGCTATTAGGAGCGAACAGAATTCTTAAACGCTTCATAAAAGCTTCCAAGAGATAGCTGTAGCACTGGAGACTCCTAACTGCAGCAGTTATTTCAATTAAAGCATTGCCATGTTCTATATACAGCACATTTTTTGATTAAAATGAAAAATACCCTTTTATTTGAGCCAAGAGTTCTTGAGCTTTTGTCTTCCTGTTTTTAGTAATAAAGTTAGATAAGGAGGAAGATCAAAGATGCTCTTTTTTTGCCCTAGCAATGCTATACACTGACCCCTCAGAAATGCAAGTTTGATATGTTGGAGAAGAACTGCTTGATCCTACTTCCTTACTTTTTTTTGCCAGGTTCTGGATTGGCATTGTGAAAGATCCGATTCATACGTTCCATCCCTTAGAAGTACAGATTAGTCAAACTTACTGTTAAAGGTTCTGGCTTAATGGAAGACTTAATGAGGTTGAAGCTTGGGTTTCCTTCCCCCTTTGGAAGTATTAAATGGTGGCTTTAATATTAGGTTGTAAAGATATCTTCTTTTTACAATATTCAGTTTTATCCAGAATTCAGAAGGATTTAATTCCTGTATACAGATAGCATCTCTTCTCCATTTCTGAAATCCGTTAAAGCCTTTTCTTGTATAACACTAGTTGGCTTTTGAGGCCATCTCTCTGAGCAGAAATGTAGCTCTTGGTATATATTTGCTATCATTCTACTGTCATCTCTTCAGTTACTTGATACTGCATGTAATCCAGTGTCTTTTTTTTCCTTCTTAATGATATTTCTGACTCCTTTCCATAATAAATTTGGGTATTGTCATCTTCCTGCTTTTATTTAGCAGCTTCTTGATATTGCTCATATTCCAGCCTTACCAGTCGTGAGACTCTTCATCTGAAACAAGCGTTTGGAAGGTGCAATATCACAAGACTGTCTTGGATCTAACTTCAGAGGGGTTATTTGGTCATTGAGTCAGGAGTTAATCATGATTAACCAGAAACATTGTTTCCTCTTCTTGTGGAAGGAGAAGCTCTTGGCCATAAAACAGAACATGGCGGTCATGTGGCTTTTGCTGTATGCTTCTATGATACCTTCAGGGTGATCAGCTCCCACTGAACTGTTTACACTGTCAAACTTGTAAGTTTTCTAACGCTTTCCTTCAAGTGGATTCTGTCTTCAGGTAGCTAGGGCCCAAGGCTCTGTGTGTAGAAACCTGTATTGTATTCTACAGATGACTCTTTGTGAGCTTGTACTTTGTTTCAGCATCCACCAAGAACTTAGTGTTGCTCTTGCAGAAAGTAATCCTCCTCACCTTTTTTTTTTTTTTTTTTTTTCCCCACACTCATCCCCTTATGTCATCAGATCTAGCTTCTGTTTTGGAATCGGGCTTAAATCTCATGAAAATTTGTGCTGTTTACAGTTTGAAAATCCTTTTAGGAAACTTAACCTGGTGGATGGTATCTTCTAGTGCACCTAAACTTGAGGTATGGAAACTGGTGTTGAAGTGTGTATATGGAAAGTTGTTTTTTTTTTTTGTGTGTGAGAGGGGGTGTTGCGGGTTGCTTTGGGTTTTTTCCTGAAAGCACTGCAAGAGAGGAGAGAGAACTTCAAACTAAAAAATGGGTATTTTTGGTGACAACTTCAGTTTGCTGTTTCTCACATTGGAAAAGACTAGCCTGGTGATTCAGGTGCTGTTTTAGAGTGTAGGAAAGTTCTGTTCCAGCTGTTCAGGTTGGTGATAATTAGCTGGTTGTAAAGTGGAATGCAGAGATGGCATTTGGGAAGTTGAACAGCTATATTCACTACTCAACTTGTCAATGTCGAGACTATTCTTGTTAATGTTCAGTTAGCGCTGTGATTGGTAAATCAGCAAATATTCCAAGTGGATAGCTGGGGGGAGATCAGGACTAGTTAAGAGGTAACGTACAAACTGGGTCTACCCTTCTGAGCTCATCAGAACGGTGTGACTTTTAGTGTAACTATTTCACACCTCTTTCTGAGGACAACCCATAATGGCAGAGTGCCCCTCTCTTAGATATGGTCATTTCAAGATCCTTTTCCTGTTGTCCCATATCCTAACTCACTAAAAGCATTTAAATTAACTATTTTCCTCTAGTGTTCTTCCTTATATGAAGATTCCCTGTCAGACATCTGAACAGTAATAGAGACGTCATTGAAACACTAATAATATTTTTCTTTTTTTTAAACAGGAAAGACAATTATGCATCACTAAGAAAATGTCAAACTGTCCCATCTGCTATGGAATTTCATTCTTCATACTGCCACCTTAAAATGCCTCACTCTTCTGCGGACCTTGAAACCTGGCTCTGGGAGTCTTCATGCTTCATGCAGTCAGCTATGAAAAATGCTTCTGCTAACATGCAGGAGCATTCAGACTTAAACTCCTATCCTAATTTTCTCCCAAATTCTGATGAGTCTGGGTTGGAAATAGATTTTGACTCTTCCTCAGAGACAAGTTTCCAAACTGCTCCAGAGTATTAATTTGGAAGTAGATTCCACAGTTTTCAAAATTCCAATTTGGCAGAGAAATTTAAATCCTAAAGGACTAAAGGTCATTTTGTTTATTGCCAATAAGTCTTGGAAAATTATTTGTTTACACCTTCCTGACAAATCTGCCTTGGGAATTCTGCTGTTTTAAGGATTATAGAAGCAGTGGCTGCTATATTAAGTGACAGACTACAATTCTATCGAAGCACCAGCTCAATCAACTGTAGTAAGACTTGTAGTAAGCAGTGTCTCTCTAGAAATAAATTTTTTAAAAAATCTACTTTCAGCAGAAAAATGTAAATTCTGTAAACTGATTGTTAGACAAACAAGCATCGATAACAAAAGCTTTTTAAAAATACAATTTTTAACAGTATTCTGTGTTAGGATTACTTTTATAGCACTTACATGAAATTGGACTTTCACTTCATAAAGGGAAATACACAAATGAGCTTTTTAGTGGCCTCCAGTGTCCGTTTGCCTTATGTTTATACATACTGTTGTGTTTATGAAAAGGTTGTCTGCACGAGATACTGTAGGAACAGTATTTTTCTAGGTTGTTGTATGTATTCACAGTTCGTATTACTTCATCTATGACTGTTTCCCTCTTCAAATACTTCAAGTGAAAAAGACATAAGAAATGGGACACATTCCCCTGAAGTGTAAACAGGTACAGTTTCAGTGATTTCAGAGGACTCTTTTTGTACTTAATAAAGGCTTAATACTTGACTAAGTATTGAAAAGTAGGTAAAATAGTGACTCTGATTAGTAGCAAACAGTAATTTGAGAGTGTTAGATTTTACAGAAGATGTTAACAAAAATCAACCTATAACAAGCATTGAATGATGTTTAGGTCTTCTCTCGAATTGGTCCCCAATCATGCTCTGTTTTTTCCCCTCCAACTTGAGAGATTTTTTCTTCCCTTTCACTTCCCTCTTGCTAAAGGAGGGAAGAAAAAAGGGGTCCCCCCTGTCTCAGTGAGGTAGGATAACCCAAAGGAAGTTTTCCAAGACCGATTGTTAGAAGAAGCAAACATGTAAGACTCAGTGGAAGTATCAATATCAGAGGAGCTGGGTGAAGGTCTCATAATGGGTTGAAAGTCAGCCAAATCATATCTGTACTGAGTGATGAGCATTTTGAACACTTTCACTACAAAGGTTCTGCGTAATTTTAATACAACGCATTTGTGTATGAATACATCAGAAGTAAATAACCATTAACTGCTCTTTTGATGTTTTGTTATCATGTCTTGTACAATTTTTTTTTTAAAGTGGAAGGAAGCAATGATGGCTTTGAAGTTGAGTTTGCGCATGTGTTTGGGGCAGACGTGTGACATTTGAAAGCTGCTCGTTGAAGAATGTGAATTCCGTGCAACTTGGGTGCAGCCCAGGGAAGAGACTGTAGATGCTTTCCAGGAGTATCTTGTACAAGGAGAAGCAGAGATTAGACTGTGATGCTCAGGAGAGGGAACTTTGGTATCCAGAAGTCTGTCAAATAGCAAAAATGTAGCGTTTCTGAGTTGGACCAGCCTTTAAGCAGTTTCTCAGCTGTGATTGCCCTAAGCTTGAAGTGCTAAATTTTACAACATTAAAATTGGTTTTAGAATGGTGGGGGACAGGGGAGAAAGCGTCAAGCTATCCATTTCCATACTACAGAAGACTGGTGCTATTTTACTTCAACTCTTGTTGATTTCTTCTGTATATGTATCTTTAAATTTGCAAGAAAAGTTGGAAATGTTACTCAACTACAGTTAAAAATACAAGATCTGTTTTATATTGTCTTTATTTATAACTTTATAAAATGAAATTGTAGAATGTTCTGAAAAATGTTAGTTTTACCTGTATGTGTTAAATTTAAGCAGGAATGCCAAGTTTTGCTTCCTTTCTGTGTATTGAATTGTACTATCAACTACATTTAAATCAACCTTAACCACTTCTTCCGTCATGCACAGCTCCAATTTTGTCTCCTTTTTCTACAATAAAAAGACAATCTCTTCTGTTACCACGCTTTCTAAGCTTTCTTGAGTGTAATTCACCTACTGTAAGTTAAATCAGAATGCGTTAATTCGATTGAACGCTTAAAAGATTTAATGGTTGCGAGGTGTCTTTAAGAGCGGTAACTTAGGTTACTACTCTGAAGTTTGAGATGCTTGTTCATGCTCCAGCTGGACCTGAAAGTCACCTTAATTTAAAACCTACTTTCTTTGCAATCCCTTAGCTTACAAATAACTTCTTTTTGTATTTAAATAGAAACAATTCAAAACCAGAGAAAGCTGACACTTGGGTTTGGAGGAAGAAAACAAGCATCGTCAGTAAAACTCTGTAATTTAGCACAGTACAGGCACCAGCGCTACCTAACTGTTCTAAATGATTTAAACCAGCAAGAGGACGAGCCTAATTTCGTGGGGTCCGGTGAGCCGTTGCCACTGTCACTGCTGCAACGTCAGTTCATTTCTAGTTGCCTTTGCCGGGAGGCGTTTAGTTTTGATGACCCGCCTCCAACCGGTGGCAGTGTCTAGGCTTCAGCCCGCTGCTGTCAGGAGGCACAGGTGAAAATTGATGATTTTTTTTTTTAGGCGGGAACTTCTGCCCCAAAAAGCCTGGTTCCTGGCTGCGCACGCGCCTGCCGCGAGGAAGCATCCGGGGAGCGCAAGCTTCGCCCCGCCTCTTCCCTCTCCTCCGGCCAATGGGGGCCGGGGCGGGGCTGCCTGTCATGGCCGCCTCCGTGCTGCGGCCTTGAGCGCCTACGGTCCCGCTCCCCCCGGCCGCCGCCGCCGTCCCTTGCCGCCATGGGCACCGTGCACGCACGGGTAAGCGCTGCGCTACGGGGCAGCGGTAGCGGGGGGGGGGGGGGGGGGGGTCGCAGGAGGGCGGTCCGGCGGCCGCGGTTCGCCCCCGCCCCGGGCCTGGCCCGAAGGTCGCTCCGCGACCTTCGGGCCAGGCCCGGGGCGGGGGCGAACCGCGGCCGCGCTCCTCCGCCGGGTACAGCGCGGTTCGCCGGGGCTGGGACCGGGACCGGGATCAGGATCGGGCTGCCCTGCCGTAACCGGGCGTAGGGGAAGAGGCCCGGCCCAGCCGCCGTTCCCGTGCTGGGAGAGGCCTTCCCGCTTCTTTCCTTCCTCCCTGGAGAGGGTCGGGGTTGACCTTGCCGCGGGGGGGCTGGCAAGAGCCAGACTGCATAAATGAAACCAGAAAAAAAAAAAAAAACCACGGAAAAAAAACCCTCCAAAAAACCAAAACCAAACCACGAAGCAAAGAGAAACTGCTCCATAACTGCAGCTCTCACGGTGAGAAGTGGAGGTGGTGGGTTTGCACTTCCTCACCAAAGAGCAGTATTGCTTAAAGAGATCTGTTGCATCTCGCACACCTGAAGCAATTGGAGATGCTCCTGAACAGAAGCGTAAAGTCTCCAGATGCGTGCGCCGTTGCTTAAAGAAGGAAGGCAAAGATTTAAGTGTTTGTTGTGGTGGGGCAAGGAGTAGTGGTTATAGTGGCCACAGAAAAAGTGTGTCTTAAATGTCAGGAAAGAATTTCAAAGAATAAGGATACATAGGCTCTGAAATACTTTAGGAAAGCATTGAATTCTCCATGCCTCAAGGCTTTGTTAGAGAAGCATTTCTCAGGATAGACACCCCTGCATAGGGGTGTTTAAAACTGATGTAGGTAATTCAGGTATGATTAATGAGTGACTGACCTGTTTGGGGGCTAAGAATGGTCTGGATGATTCCTCAAGATCCCAGGTAGAACAGCTCTTTCCTGTGAGGCTGTTGAAAACCAGCAGACTTTTACATAATGTTTAATTAGACTGAGGAGTACCTTGCAGCAGGGGGCTGTTAAGGCTCCAGAGCATCTAATTACCATGCCTAATTTAATTTCTGTTTCATCTTTTTTTGTTCATATTCTTGGTTTTATATTCATCTGTAGTATAAACTGATGTACAATATTGTGTGGATGCAGAATGTTTCGTGCTTGCCTGAAAATTATTGGGAGTGAGAGAGGATTCTGTGTTTATTTAACTTGATTCTGATACGTAATAGCAACTTACTCTTCCGGCAAAACAGCTGTCCTTAAATAATGCAGCAAGTACTGTATTAGTGACTTAAGACTAAAAGTAGATTTACTGAGTTATCCAATCCTGACCTCTGCTTTTGCAGGTAACCCTCTATTCACTGTGGCTTGAATCTGTTATCTTCTGATATGTCTTATTTTAGGAGTCTTTCAGTATAGTAAATAAAGCCATGCTGTGCTGGAAACCATTTTGATTAAGACGTTCACCTCTGATGGATAGGGCCTGAGGTTCTTGAGCATTGCTTGGAAGGATATTTTTAAAAGAAATATTAAAATTTAAAAGCAAAGCAAAGTAACACACTGAAAACAACTTTTTTTTTTTTTTTTCATTGTTCAGCATTCACACTCCTCTCCCTCCCAAAAACCCAAACTAAGTAGTGACACCCTGATTTTTTAGATTTTTTTTTTTTTTTTTAAGAAGGTAGAATTCATCTTTAATACAGGAAGCATGCATTAAAAATAAGGTTATTTTTGGAAGCGTGCAGAGTATTTTTGAGAAATCATTCAACATGAAAGCTATTCCGCGTTCATTAAAAATTTCAGCAAGCAGGTAGGTGACAAGTGTGCTGGTAATTCCCCTCATTTTAGTTCTTCTCTTTTGCTTTTTTTCCCTTAGGACCCGATGAGCACAGTGTCAAGAACCATAGTTATTTTTCCTTTGCAAAAGGCATAAGTCACAAATCTGCATACCATATTAAATGCAGATTTCTTTTATTCTTTCAGAGTTTGGAGCCTCTTCCAATGGGTGGGCCAGACTTTGGTGCCTTGGGAGAGGAAGCTGAACTGGTTGAAGTCGAACCTGAAACTAAGCAGGAAATTCTCGAAAACAAAGACGTAAGTACCTGAACAACATCACGATTATTTTCTTAAGAGAAATATCTTGGCATCCTTGCTTTCTTGTTTTTCCTGAGGGAACTTTCTAAACTATGGTTAGAGACGTAAAAGAATTAAATTTAGTACTGTGAATTTAATCTGATGTTGTCTAGTTCCTGTTCTTTTTTTCCCTGCCACAGGAGTTGTTATTAAAATTCAGCTTTGAGCTAATAGACCTGTTTCCAGATGCTGCTGTCCCCTCTCTCTTATGAGAGATTACTGGTTCTGCAACACTGCTTAGGAGCAAACCAAGCAACTGTCCTTAATCTGCTAGAGTGCAGTATTAGCCAGATTAGGGTAAAGTGCCAGCACGTGAATTATGTTACTAAGGGAAATACTAACTTCAGCAGCGGATGGTAACTTTTTTCTTTTGTACTATTTCACGTGTAAGAGCATGGCTGTCTTGGCCCGTAATATGTTTAGCCATGCTAGAGGGGTGAGATATCATGTGTTATCTTAGTTTTTATTAAAATTTTCCTTTCCCTTGTGCTATTCAGAGTCATCCTCACTAGAAGCTTGGTAATAACATTTGGTTTTTATTTAGTTCATTATGTCTATATTCTGATAGGGTTTTTTTGTAAGCAGTTTGCAGCAATGCTACGTTGCTCTTATTCCACTATTTAATTATATGTGAATACATAAAGCATTTGCAGATTTTTTTTTTTTTTTTGACACTTACCCCTAAAATTATAATACGCTGAAAAGGTTGAAAAAATAAGGGAAATGCAATCACTGTACTCCATTTGTACCAGCTAACCTGGAGCGTGTTGTGATTTTTAAGATAAAATTATCTCAGATGATTATGTAACAAGATGGATAATTTTAAGAAAATATAAAACCTTATAATGCTAGTCATCTTAATATGCATTTTAAAGTACAGTGCTCCAGTGGTAGTAATAATTTTAATAGTTAGATTTTAAATATTTATGGCTTGTAGATTTGTTTCTTTTTTCTTTTAACTCTTTGCTTATGTGTAGGTGATATAAGAAATGGCTAACTACAACTAACTACATGTTTTGTCTTATGTGTCTTAAAATCTCAGTGTGGTTTCTGCAGTGAGTTATTTGTCCATACAACATTTATGACTAAAATCCCAGGAGCTGCAGTCTGTTACTGTCTCTTCTGCTACAACCAGTATTAGCTTTGGTATTAGAGTTCTTTTTTCTTTAATTTTCATGTTAAGGGAACAACTTTCCAGAATTGTAGATAGCACTGATTTCCGATAATGTAGGTTAGCAGTAATTAGCCTAGGAACCTTCAGGGTTTTTCGCTTGGACAATATTTTTTGCTGCATTGCTGATTTTGATACTCATTATTAGATGCAAATTCAGCATTTGTGTTTAAACATCTGTTCTGTTTAGGTGGTGGTTCAGCATGTGCACTTTGATGGACTTGGAAGGACCAAAGATGACATTATCATGTATGAAATCTCTGATGTTTTCAAGGCTAAAAATCTCATTGATGTAAGTACTGTAGTGAATATCAGGCCTACTGTTTAAAAAAAATCAGGTTACGATTTTCTCTCTTTTTCCTGCTTTGGGCTACTCCCTTTAGACATGGGGCAACTTTGTCAAGTTTTGTCATGATTCTGGACTTGTGATATGGAAGCCAAACTTAAATATGAAATACTAGCAGATACTGCATTTTCTGATATATTCAGCTCAAAGATGTTGTGAGATGGCAAACAGTACTCTCGGATATTTTTCCAGCTTCCCTCTTCCCATTTGGTAATTGCTAACTCTGTAGGTGACACTTCCAGTTAATTTGCTTAAGATAAATTATTTGATCTCAGCACAGATAACTGATGCCAGTCTCCACAATGGATCAAAGTGTGAGTTAGGCTGTACCTCCTTTCACTTCTAGGTGGTGATTCCTTCTGCAGTACAGCTGGCAATTAGACCTGTAAAATGATCTAAATTTAAACAGATTAGGGTGGGTGGTTGGTTGGTTTTTTTTTTTTTTTTGAGGAAAGCATGGGCCCTGTAATTCAGTGTGTAAGTTTTAAGTACTGAAGCCTATTTGAATAATTGGTGTAAGTATCGTAACAATTACGATGCAAACTAACAGAAGGTAGGAATGGAGCTGGATGCTCTGAGTTTAATCTATTTCTTTACAAATTCAAGTGTTAAAAGTGGTAGTGCTCTGTTTTGAAGGCGCAAATGCGTACCTTTGTGTACAAAATCTCTGAATATTGTATGACTTAGCTGCATTTTAACTATTTTATCCTACTTATTTTTTTTGATAACCTGAAAGACTGAGCTACTGATCTCATCCTGTAGGTGATGAGGAAATCGCATGAAGCTCGTGAAAAGTTGCTTCGTCTAGGAATCTTTAGACAGGTAGAGGTTCTGATTGATACCTGTCAAGGTATGTGTTCCCTCATTAATGCTCAGCTTTTTCCTCATACACACATAGACATACGCATACCTATAATGTATATTTTCTTGTGTAACAGGTTGAACATTTTTTGTGTATATAACTTACTCTCTCATATACCTTTATATATTTTAGATGTACACATAGAAGTGCTGTATATACGAGTGCATGTGTCTACATCCAGTATCCTTATGCAAAAGATGTATTTGCATGTGTCTGTATATATGTGTATATAAATAGTACTTGTATACATGCAAAAATGAGTGAATTTCCAGCACTAAAATAATTCCAGTACACAACCCTTAATCCAAAGTTTCAGAGGAACACTTGAGGAAAAGCTTGAAAATGTGTCCTGTACTTCCATGTATTACACATCACATAACTGACATTCTATCAGCACATCCTTGGTACTTAAGGAAATACTAGTAATTGTAACAGTGTTTGTGATTAAAAATTGGCTTAGAGTATATATGGGGCAGCTGAACGTATGCACGTTTCATAGTAAGGCTCAGCTGGCATTCCTGGGCTTGTGGTTGCTGTTCAAACCCGTTGCTGTTCTCTTCAGCAGAGGAAAGTTGTGTTATTGAGAAGGAAATGCAGTGCAGTCCCACAGGTTGCTGGTGATGGGATGCTGTCCCATTTGCTTCAAGCAGAGTTAGGTGCCCTTGACAGCTGTGTTTTGGACCAGCTGCCGTAGCCAGAGCCCTGAGGGCGCTGGGCAGCTTCTGTTGTTCAGCACTTATCCGCAGAGTGCTGGGAGCTCTGCCTTAGTGATGGCGTTCTTCTTGCCATGTCTGGACAGCTTTAATTTCTGTTTATTCTAATGTAAGAATTTGTGTACATCTTTGTTTTTAGTGGGTAGGTAACAAACAAATGTTACTATTTCATAATTAAACTAACATGTTGATGATGAAAGCCAGTCATGCTATGATTGAACCAAATTCCGCACTCATATCTAAACAACATCTTCTTCTCAAGCCATTTTTCTTTGTAATGCAGACTTTTATTATTGTTTAATTCAACCAGTTTTCAAATAATTCAAGTAATCTGTCAGCATTTTTTTAAATAGCTCTTTAGAGATAACATACATGTTTTTGTTTGTTTGCTTATGTAGGAGATGATGCCCTTCCAAATGGTTTAGATGTAACCTTTGAGGTAACAGAATTGAGAAGACTAACTGGAAGCTATAATACTATGGTTGGCAACAATGAAGGCAGTATGGTATGGATTATTTCAAATAATTATTAATTCCTCTTGATATTCTTCTTACTTTCATGTTTCAAACCTAGCAAGGAATTTGGTGATTAAATAAGTGAGGACTTGATCCAAGCCAAATTATTTTCTTGATCCAGCTTTAGTAAGGCTTTGCCAGACCTTTGTCTCTAAAGAGTCTTTGTATTAGTCAGGCTTTCATTCAGCAAAAGCCTATTTTGAGCTAGGGAAGAATGCTGTAGCTTCCAGTATGTTAACTCAGTATGTTAACTCTTAAAATGAGTTAAATTATTTCTTGATAATATTTAAGACACTTTATCTACTGGAGAGATTAGTAAGGAGTTCGGCATTTAGTTTCGATGAGATCTATTTAAAGTGTTTTTCTTCTCAGTCAAAATGCTTTATGTTTGACTTAGAAATTGTTCTTCGTTTTCACTATTTTAGCCCAGTATCAGTTATTCTGGGCTGCAAAATGGAAGGTTTTCCAGACCCATACAAACTGTGGAACTTGTTTCCATTTGATTTGGTTAAGGATGCATGAGATTAAAATGTTGTGTGAAAAACAGTTAACAATTGACAGAAGAAGTAACAGCCGTACTGTTGTTCTGTTAATGTCCTTTTAATGGAAGTGCTGGTGTAAGTAGATCACGCTTTCAGGTGCTCATTCCTGCACCCCTTCTGCATTCTCATGTGCAGAGTGCAGCTGTGCCTGGAGCTGGTAGATAAGCCAGATCAAGAGACTCATCCTTTTCTTCTTAGGGGTATTTTTAACCTGGATAAGATACTGCATGACTCAGGTGATGGTGTTTTGCAAGTGCAGGGAGAATAGGAACTCAGTGCATTGAGAGCAGCTTATGCAGCTCTGCTGCTGAGAGCAATGTCCAGGGTGTTGTGGCCTGAATGAAACCAGTGGGGAACCCTACCCATTGGTTCTAGCGCATTTGAACACAGTCTGAAAGCTACTGTGGTTCCTCTTTTTGTACTCGGCTTCTCCCTCTATTTGATTTTAATTTGTTACAGAGAAGTAAAACATTTGAATGATATAAAAGCATGACTCGTATACACTGGTATTGGCAGCAGAGATTGTTTCCTTAAGAGTTAAATAGATTTGACATTTATTCTAATCCTTTAAATTCATCTGAAGCCTACAGATCTAATATTGATACTAACAGCCCTTTGGATGAGTGGTTTCTGGTTAGTTGGATAATTGCATAGTAGCCATCAGCACAAAGTTCAGGTGACTGATTTGCTTCCAATAGCTCTTAGACAAAGGCAATCGGGATTTGGTAGCTTTTTTACATTCTTTTAAAATAGAACTCACAACAATAGAACAGCCCTGGTAGTGTCTGTGCTTGGAGGAAACCTGCTCCATCCTTGCTGCCAAAGGGCCAAGAGCTGCCAAAGGATACAAGGAATTTGAGTCACAACAGGCAAAAGTGTTCAGCTAGTTTCTGTAGAATTGTAATGGTATGTTGTACTGCCGTCAGGACTGATTGCAAAAGCATCTTGTTACTCAAAACAAAAATACAGGGGAGTGACTCTGTATTGATAACTGCTGTGCTTCTAATGAACCCTACCTGACAAGTAGTTTTTCTGATGATCAGCTAGAAAGTCTGCAGTTGCAGAGCGGCTGCTTATTATGCCAAAGACTTATTCTCCTGGCTTTGAGAGTGGCTGGGAGATTTTGCTTGAAATAATAGCAGTACTGATGATACAGTGAGAAGGCAGATTAAGTCAGCAGCTACTGGACAGCAATAAAAATTGAATGATTAACTGTAACTTGTGCTATTGTGATGGCTTTTGCTGCCAGTGCAAAGAGAAACCTAACTTAAAAGAAAAACGCGTTCAGTTACAACTATTTTTAATGTTTTCCTTTCTCATGATAGTTATGCTTGTCTTCAGCACACGATTAAGATGCAAGACAGCAAACTATATGAAATGTTGTGGGTTTTTTTATTTTCCATAGGTACTTGGGCTCAAGTTCCCAAATCTCTTTGGACGTGCAGAAAAGGTAACCTTCCAGTTCTCCTATGGAACAAAGGAAACTTCATATGGCCTGTCATTCTTCAAACCACAGCCTGGAAAATTTGAAAGAAAGTAGGGGATGCATTTTTGAGTACTTCTCTTTTTTTTTAGTGAAGGAATATAAACCAATTAATAAGAGCTTTCATTGGTAATAATTAAGTTTATTCCTTTGCTGAGGGTCTGTTAATAATGTAGCAGAGCTGCTTTCTTAAGTTTTTGTGATAATTTAAAACTCCACCTGCTTGAATAGTTTCACTTTCAAACCTACCAGTAATGTTGTGTTTCAGTTTTTCAGTTAATGTGTACAAAGTAACTGGACAGTTCCCTTGGAGCTCTCTTCGTGAAACTGATAGAGGAATATCAACAGAACTTAACGTAAGTGGAGCACAAGCATTTGTGGAACACATGCTTCATTTACATTTAATTCAGGTCACAGCTGGCTTTTGCAAATATTTGGTTTACTTTTTTAATGATTGAAACACTTGTGCACAGGGCTAACTTATTATTTGAAAGAGGTCAACAACTTTAAAATGACAGAGGTAATACACCTTAGTCTTTTTGTTAGCATTCAGTCTTATTTTGGCCATGTAAAAATACTGTGTTTTTCTCCAAATTTTTAATGTTTAAAGTATCATTTCAGAGAGGCAGCTGGTTGCCTAGCTCACTGTATCAGCCCAATTCAAGATATTTTTCATTTGGGGTGGGTTAAGTAGTGTGCACCTACTTGGAGAATCTCTTGGCTGGACAGAGAGAGCATTACTCTGAAATGAGAGAGAGTTTCTCTCTGATCCAAGAAGTTTGGAAAGAAAAAGCATAGACTTCTGTATAAATAAACTTTAGAGAGAAAGATTTTTCAGGGAAATGTTTATTTTAATTTTGTAGCAAAAATATTTTCATGTCTTACTCAATTCTTTATTTGTAGTTTCCAATCTGGAAGACCAATCACACACTGAAGTGGGAAGGTGTGTGGAGAGAGCTTGGCTGCCTTGCTAGAACAGCATCCTTTTCTGTTCGAGAAGAAAGTGGACACTCTCTTAAATCTTCTCTCTCTGTAAGGCTTTTTCCTGATAATTTTTTAAAACACGTCATTTTGAGTCATTTAATACTTATGAATGATACCAAAGGAGCTGTTTGTCTTAGTAGGTAGTGTGTTTTACTTCAAACATCTTTTGCTGTGTTTGGTCATTCACACAGAGTCATCCAGGAGGTCCAAAGAGAAGACATATTTTCATAGTTGACTGTTGCATTTTGACTGTTGCTTAGGCTGGCTTGTTCTTTCTGCAGAGCTTCCCTCCATGTCATCTGCCATCTCTTTTTGCAGAATTGTCTTGTTTTATAGAAGACAGGATCAGTAAATTTCCTCATCTTACAGTTGCTGTGGCCTTTCTAAATATTCTTTCCTATACTAATTTTTGGTCATTTGTCATCTTTAACTTGTAGCTTACAAATTGTAGGAGATAAACTATTTGCAGGTTACTGTCACAAAATCGATGATTTACACTAGAGCATTGTTGCTGCTATATTTCAAAAGGTATAAATATACATATATTTGATTTGGCTTCTAAAGTCAGAACTAAGAGTCCGTAGGTACATTGTTCCCAAATCGATGGATTTACGCTAGCCTTAGCTGGAGCTGTGGCTGTCTTCCACTGTGTGCACAGTTTTTGAAGGAAAATAATAGTGTCGCTGTGTGGTATTCAACAGATAGGAGAACCTAAAAATAATTGTGTGATTCTTTTCAGCATGCTATGGTAATTGATTCCCGGAACTCTTCAATCTTGCCAAGACGAGGTGCTTTGCTAAAAATTAATCAGGTAGTATTAAATCACTTATACTGTTATTGGGTTTTATCTGTAAGTGTGTTTGAGTAAGTCATAATTTATCTAATTGATGTTCATGTTAAAAATATCTAAAGTTAGAAATTAATTGTAAATTGACTAGGAGGCAGTGATGGTCAGTATTTACTTGTTATCTTTACAGCATGTGCCTTTGAAAATCATGAAACCTTTTTTATGGTGGCAGATTTTCATTTTTATACCATTGGTCTAACAGCACAGCCACTTTATCTTGCCATTAGCGTTACATTATTTATTAGCTGAGATGCATTATCCCTGACAGTATTTACTCTACACTTTACAGTAGGTATTAGTCATTGTTTTCTAATACTGTAATGTAAGACGACCAGACTGTGGTCCTATTGCTACTTGGAAAAAGTCTTAGAATTAAAAATGAAAGACTGGGTAAAAAAATAACTCTCAAAGGCATACACATGTATCATTTTGGAACAGAAAATGATTTTCATTCTTGTTACTTTCAGAGCTTTTAGAAAAGCTGGCTTTTCTGCTGTATGGGTTAATGCTTCAGAAGCATTAACTTCTGCAATGCTTTAGAAGCAGATTGCTTTGAAATGTCATTGGAACTAGAAGTGCTAGTGTTGCTGTAAGCAGCAGTGAACTATTCTGTTTCTGAGTGAGAAAGGTGGTTATAATTCAGGGTTTAGTTAACACATCATTTGTTAGATGCTGCCTCTAACTGATTCAGTCATTTCACTTGTTATCTTCAGCTAGTGCTGGTATAATTGTCTGGTTCTTCAGCCCTGCTTTAGTCCATATGAAATCTTTTCAGGTCTAGGTAAATACAGTAAGAATTTTGATTTCGGGTGCTGAATTTTCCAGCTCCATTCTATTTTGCTGTCATTTACAAAATGGCTTAGAATGCAATACCTTGGTTTAATATTTGGAGGAGAAAATTGCAGCTCATTGTTCTGAGGGACATGCATGGTTTTTCATTGGTCTGAAATTCAGTAGTCTCTCCATACCAGTGTATCTGTATTTCTTGTACAGAAAACACTGCTTATGCTGATTCAGACATGATGAACTTTTAGGGGGAAGAAACATGTAAAATCCATTACAACTTTCATAAACTTATGTCTTTGCAGGAGTTGGCTGGCTATACAGGTGGAGACGTGAGCTTTCTAAAAGAGGATTTTGAATTTCAGTTGAATAAGCGACTTATCTGGGATTCGGTAATTTTTTTAAAGATAATTTAGTAATTGATCTGAGTTAGCAGATGAGGTTATTGAATCTATGTCTTACGATGATTTTTCACCGTGGATGAGAAAAAGATCATGGGAGTGAAAGATGGATGGTGTAGATGTCTTGATTTGTTTTTTTGAAAGTGAAATAATCTTTATTTTTAACCTGATGTTCCTGCTGTGCACAGTCACTTGAGAAGTGGGCATTTTGGCAAGAACGTCTTGTTTAACAGTTAACCATACGAACTATTTTCCTTTCAGAAGTAATGTTGGGCATGTCTGTTCTTTGTGATCTTTCTTAAGAGCGATTTTTCAGAAACTTGTTACAACCTTTGTTCTGTCTCTTTCACCTGGTTATGAATATTCTGACTAATCTTGGTTTAGTTTTCTTTTGTCATTGTAAATTATGAATATATGCCTACTAATTTTGGTATCATAGCATGTAATTATTTCTTCTACGTAAAATTACTGGGCAAGAATGGGAAGGCTCATTTCACTAGAACACTAAGCTTGCACTACAACATTTTGAACTTCATATTTGTACACAATGAATGATTTAAGTTCCAATAAGAAAGACATGTGGTACTGTGAGAAGTTTATGGGAGATCCCAGTCTGCCACACTGTAGGCAGAGCAGATCACAGATTTTATGGTGTAGTGTCTACATTAGTACTTTGGTTTGGAGTCACTGTGTGGTTTTGAAGCAAATTCCTGTATCATCATCACTTAGAAGTCTTGATTGGGGTGGCAGAGCAGTTCTTGTGTATACCAACTAGATTTCCTTCAGAGGAAATGACACCAGATAACTCCACTCCAGCTTCATGTTTAATGTACTCCAGCTTCTTATCAGAACATAGAAGTCTTAAGTTTCAGGCATCTTTAACAGCATACAGCTAGTATTAGGTGGAAATAGATGTTTTTTCTGCTAAGTGAAATAAGAATTTAACTATATCCTAGAAATATTTCTGTCTGTATTTAGAAAGAAGTTCTTTATCACATGGAGATAGTGCAGTAAGTTCTTGTCTTATAGCTGAATGGGGAATTAAACAGCAACTTTCATTATGAAGATTTAAAAATCAGAGGTTACAATAATTTGCATCCCAACCTACTAAAAAACCAAACCCAAACCAAAACAAAAAAGCATTGAGAAGATCTCTGTGTCTTGAAAGCTTTTTAAGAAGTATTGGAATAATGGAGAAATTCTAGGAGACTGGAATAATGTTAGCATTATGCCAACAGTACAACTGAAGAACTCCAAGCTGCTTCCGTAGTGCAGATACTAATGAACTGATGCTGTAAGGATCTCTCGGTCTGCTCTTGCATGCTGTTGTTCTGAGGCGACTCGGTGCAATGAAGTTCTTGAGTGAGGCCAATGAGGCCAACACAGAAAGGCATTTTAAGGCTGTTTGCTATACCCCTTTCTTATTACATTGTTATATTTGCACCTTCCATGTGGTGGAAGAAAGGGCATTGCCCGATGAGTGCACTTCTAGTCATCTGACATTTATTTGCTGACCTTTAGTTGAGAAAGACAGCGTATTCTCCTAGGAAGTAATTTAATGGCTTCATGGCTAAGCAAGAGGACTTTGCTCTTTCCCATGACTGCTAATATGCCTGTATTGTGAAAGTGAAGCATATCTTGGCATGGTGTACATCATTTTATGTCATCCATTGTTCGTGAGTGTAGACGTGCGTGCAGCTGGGTTTTGCATATGCCATGTGTTGTGTAACCAGATATGCATATACCACCTGATGAGTACACATCTGATAACGGCAGGGGAGGCATCTGGGGACTCTTGGGGCAGAAGGCAGCGGGAGTGTGCTGTAAAATTAGAGAAATTATCCAACACCTTTAGCCTAGGTATTGACAATAGATCTCACCATCTGGCAGTAGTACTTGGTACACAGTCAGCAGGCAAATGATTAAATGTATTTATTATAGTGGGTTGGCTCCCAAGAATTACTGTATAGATAAACAGTAATGATGTATGTATATTTGATGTCAATATAGTGAGTTGCAGAAGATGGTTTCATTTGATTATAAGGCTAATTTACAGACAAGTAATAATTGTACATTTTTGGTAGCTATTTGCTGGACTTAGCTTCCTATGGGTTTAAAATTGCCAGGAGTAATTTGTCAGCAGTGTTGTCGTATTTCAAGATGTGAAAATTCATTAGAAAATAGGAGCTAGATAAGTGTTCCCTTTAGCTATTGTCGAAGAAGGACTTGGTTCAACTGTGCTGTATTGATTTTTTGAGATGTAACACTGCATAAAAGAAAGAGGGCAGCAGTGATCCAAGAGTTTCCTGGAAATACAGTTACTGATGGTGTGACATCTGTGCGTACACTGTGATCATCTGTAACTTTCTGTCAGGCTAATGGGAGCTCTGCCTGTTACTGAGCGATGAAATTTTACTAATACTGTTTTTAGGGAAATTAAGTAATATGTATTAATAAACAACAACTTTTTCTCTCCAAAGGTTTTTTCAGCATCACTTTGGGGTGGAATGCTAGTACCTATTGGAGACAAGCCATCCAGTATAGCTGATAGGCAAGTTTTTTTAATGTTTCTTAATTTTTTTCAGTCAACCCGGGTAATGTATAAAGAAAACTCTGTAGTAGAAGAGAGAAGCAGTAGCAGTTCTCGGTGTGAGGAGAATAAAATAAGTTTCTAGTTAGTTTTGGTTGCATGTTAGTACTCAAGCCATGCCTTCTGTTTTTGATTTTCATATTGGGGTAGCGTAAGTTTATAACTTGCTATGTAGTAGCTCTGCCTCCCAATATTTATGGTTGCAAAATGGTATTTACCATCTGCAAAATTTTGTATCAGGTATAGGTAACACTGTAGGTATTTTTAGATTTAAAGCCATATTGTAACTATGTTGGCTTTCTAGGCAATTTTGCCCTCTAACACCTGTGTTTAAAGATCACTAGCAGAAACCATTTAGACTTAAATTTATTTACAATAAATACTAAGTGTCAACTTCACGTGTGATAAATCTTTACAGTATTTTTATCAAAATTATTACAACAGACATAATCAGACATATTCTGATTCTTCAGTGCTGGGGAACCTTCTGTTTTGATCTTTGTAAGTGATGGAAAACTGATTTTTATTTTTAATACTTCCATTTATTTTGATTTTTTTTGCCAAATGCATCAGGATTTAGATTTAGATATAATTTCTTGTGTTTCTTTAAATACACTTTACTAAACCTGTTACAAAGTTACCTGTAACTCTGAAAAGCAATGTTAGAAGTATGACTAGATATTTTCAAATATGTCCTTCAAGTGAAGCATTAAATTAAATTTGACTGTATTCACTAGGTTTTACCTTGGTGGACCAACGAGTGTGCGTGGCTTCAGTATGTACAGCATTGGACCCCAGAGTGAAGGTCCGAAATGTTTAAATCCCACTTCTCTGACAATACTGTGAATATTAGTGTGTAGCAAAGAATCAAATTCTGTCCTTAGGCTTTGTATAGCTTAAAAATAATTGCACTCATTCTGCACTTTGAATCTGAGAGGCATTATGTCTTTGATCTGTCGTTGTATATTAGTTCACAACAGAATAAAGCCTGGTAGTTTCTAGTTAAGCCATAAGCTAATTTTGTAAACCAAGTGTGTGTTCAGACTTGCATACTTCCAGCATGTCACTTTAATTAGTAAGCAACCTTCAAGCTGAAAAAGTTCCCAAAAGATGGTTATAGCAATAGTCACATTAAATCAATATTTGATAGAGCATATATTCAGGTAGCTTAGGGGAAAGGTAATCTGATCAACAAAGGTGTTTTGAGAGCCAGGAGCTTCCTCAGTTCTATTCCTTACTCTGCTGCTGACTTGCTGCTATCAGTGGATTCAGTATTCAATATATTTTAAAGCTAATTGCTTAATTGTATCAATTTCCCGTTTTTAAAACTAAGGCAAGTATTTCAGAGGTGTTCAGGAGGTAGTCTCTGATGAACCACAAGTAGGTGCATGCCTCAGGCTGTTCCAGTGAGGGAATGAAGAAAAATGGTAATTCACTTGGAAGGTTTAAAGAATTGTTAAGTGCTGATTTTTTTACTTGATAGTGGTGAGGTTGGAGGGAGCTAGAAGCAAGTGGCAAGAGTTGTAAAGGGTAGAAGTGCACGTAAAATAACTGAAGGATGTGTTCTTGTACCTTTAACAACTGGTTCTTTTAATATATTCCATAGTAAATGCTTTTATTCCAACATTTTACCTAAATAGGTGATTACTTGGGAGGAGAAGCCTACTGGGCTGGAGGCTTACATCTGTACACCCCTCTCCCTTTCCGGCCAGGCCGGGGAGGGTTTGGAGACCTTTTCCGAACACATTTCTTCCTTAATGCTGGAAATCTCTGCAACCTTAACTATGGTAAGACTCAAAAGAATTGTGTATAACAAACCCTGCTTCTCTCTATATATAAAAACAAAAAGGAGAGGAGAGCTGTTCTGTGTCTATTTAGTCAGAAGCAGTTTGTATACTGCGTATATTTTGGTGCCTGTCAAAAAGCTGCTGCTACTAACTTGGATATTTGACAGATTGCCAGTAATGTTTTTAGCGCCCTACATAAACTCTAGCAGAACTTGTAGGAAAGAGAGCTAGGATGGTAACGGTAGTACCTGTGAATTGGTGATGTTTGCAGACCAGTGTGGTAATGATTAACACCTGCTATCTTCCACCGTTCTAAAGGGAGATTGGAACATGATGTTTTAGTGGGATTCTAATATTTTCTGGAATTAACTAAGTAAAAAGTGGTGGCGTTAGAGTGTAGATGAGGGTGTGGTAGCTGATGTGATTGGTTTTTTTTTTTTTTTCTTTCCTTCCATCCCCAACTTTTTTCAAGATACATTTCTGTGTATTAGTGCATGATTTTTCAGTATCAGTTCAATCAATTTGGGGATATAGTGATATCTGATGTCTGCCTCACTTGATGGAAGAGAAGTGGCATCCATATGGGAGGGAGACACTTTATGCACAATTGAAAAGCAGACGAATCAACTTTAAAACTAATAGAGACCCACTAAAGACTTTTAGTTAAGTCTTTAGTACTCATTTCCAGATTGATGCAAGTAGGTACCCTGTGGGGGGAAATGAAGATCAACCAGCGATCCAACTAGAATCGTAGAAGTCTGTAGTTTGAGTCCAAGGTACTTGGTTGGCATTTATGAGAGTTGTGGGTAGTAGATAAATTTTGAATCTGCAGGGGATGCTCGGAAGTAGTCTCTCTTCTAGCTCTGGAAATCCATTTAGCCTTTGACCACCTCGACAGTCTACTTTGATTCTTGTTCTCCTGCTCTTTTGCTTTCAGGTGATGGTCCCAGAGCTCACCTGCAGAAGTTGGCAGAGTACATCCGATGGTCTTACGGTGCCGGAATAGTGCTCCGACTTGGAAACATTGCTAGATTAGAACTTAACTACTGTTTCCCCATGGGAGTACAGTCTGGTGACAGGTTTGTTTTTTACACCAATTTCTTTAATAGTAACTGGTTTTAAAGGTTACTGCACTTCTATCTGGTTTTGGCAGAGAGAACTGCTGCCTTTAAGCCTTGTTTATTCTGCGACAGTTTAGCCATTTTTCAGCACTTGATGCTGCTCTTCCAGTTCGCTGTATTCATCCTGGCTTCACAGTACTTCTTGGTTTAAGACTTTGTATCTCTGGTTTCGAAGTTCATTGAACTTGAGATTAACTGTTGAAATGTATGAGTAGCTGTGAAGCAGGTTTTATTTCTCTAGAAGAAATGATCCCTCAAACAGCTCATGGGATTTTCCTAAGCTTTCCAAGAACAAATGGTTGGATAAATACAGAGTTTAATGTGTTTGCTTGTAAAATGAAAACAGGTTTAACTATAGATAAAGAGAAAGGGAGAACAAATTAATTTGTTAGCAATCAATTATCCTAGACCAAGCAAATATTATAGTACAGAATAGAAAACCTTCAGGGGGCCTGTTCTTGCCGGTGAATACTGTATGAGATACTCTGTATTTCATACAGGAGTTGGATTATGTTCCTACTTGTCATTCATGTGAAATGTGAATTAATAATAGCAATTTGAAAATTACGGGCTTTATTTTGCAAATGTAAATACTCCACATGGATGACAGATTGGCAAAACATTTATTTAAAAAAGCCTTTGTCAGCTAAAATTTGAACTGTAACTTTCCAAAGACTGAAAACCTTGGGAATTTGGGGGTAGGGAGAATTGATTTTAATTTCATCAGTACCTTCTATATCACTTACGTTTATTATTTGTTTCTTTTCAGGATATGTGATGGTGTTCAGTTTGGAGCAGGAATCAGATTTCTATAATACAGAAACATTTTACATCAGTATATGAAATTGTGCTCTGTAATTGAAATCAAGACTGTAATATAGCTCAATATGGTCTAACTTTTTTCTTGAAATACAGATACACTTCTGAGTGATTTACCTCTCAGACTCCACAAGAAACTACATTAAAGAATTATGCTCTAAAGGTTCATTGTACCTCTGATTCTTATCAAAGATGGGAGAGTGTTTGTAGGATTCAGCTATTTTAACTTACAGCATTTAGTTATTAGTTGTTACTTAAAATATTAGAGAGTTGTGTCAGAAATTGGCTTTTGGATATGGTTCACATGATTACAGTTGTCATTGGCCTGCACAGCCTTCACTCTTCCAACCACAAGTTTCACAAGTATTGGGATGACCAAATGTGGGTCTGGCTGGAGTGGAAATGTAAAGGGGACAGTTTTTCTCCATCATCAACTTCTGTGAGTAAATGACCCTGAAAAAATTCTGTTACGCATCAAAAATTATTTTCTACAAATAATGGTTGTAAGTGAACCAAAATGTTCTGATTCGAATATGTTTCACTATTGTAAAATTATCTATATTTAAATGCCTGCTACAATCTGAATTGAATACCGTAAAAGTTCAAGTCAGCTGTTTAGCACAGTAAACACTAAAATTCAAGAATAACTTTGAAAGGTTCAGGGTTCCCAACTCTGAGGCAGTTTTGAGTGTTTTAATGCTCTTAGTGAAGCCATTGATTTGGGTCTTGCAAACAGATCTTTTTGTAGCAGTTGCAAAAGGAATGTCTAGACATGTGATCATGCGATACTATCTTGTTTGCTTTTGTGCGAGAGGCATGCCTCTCTACAGACTTCTTTAGATGCTAATTTCACTTGAAAGTGACCTCCTGCTTTATCACTTGACATATATTCCAATTTTTATAAGGTTGGACTAATTTGCTAGTTTAGTTCTAACAACTCCTCTTTGAAGATAGTTACATATTCATTTTTTTATATGTATCAATCCTGAGTTGTTGTTATCCTAAGAGAATCTGAACTGAGAATCCATTTTCCCTGCATCTAAATTTACATTTTTTTGTTACTAGGTGTTGGCAAACTTAAAATCATAATACAAAGAAGATTCTGGGAGAGTAGAACAGAAATGCACAAGCTATTATACTCCTGATTTCTTCTACTTAGCTAAAGACACAGGTTTGGACATACTGGCAAGCTACTTGACTTTGCTGAATGCTGTCAGTACTGCCATGAAATCTTGTTCCCAGTCAAGTTAGCGCTGAAACTCCACTTTCTTTAAAGAGAGCACAGTTTTATACATTGCTTTAGTATTGGTGTATATTGCTGTTGCTGTAGTACAGTAACTACATCTGTTGATGTTGATAACTCACCTTCCAAAATACGAAGGCTAGAAACTGATCTGCTTGGTTTTGCAGAGCTCCACTTCACTAAACATCCTTCCCTTTTTATAAAGTTGCAGCAACAGGCCCACAGATGTTCAAAACAGAAAACTGTGTGAATGACAGAAGTCAGGTCTATTTCAAATACCAAAATTTAATATAAACCTTTTTTTCAGTGTGTGTACCTGACAGCTACTGTAGCAAATACATATTTAACAAAACGTTTCTGATGATTTTTTGTTGTTTTGAGATAAAATATGACACTATGTTAAGAATGTCAACAAACGTTACTGTTTTTTCACCAGCACCTTCTACATTTTGACATGCAGAAATATTTTTAGTGGGAAGAATGGGAATGTTTAGATACCAAAGTACTGTTAGGATTTTCTCCCAGGAGTTCAAAGTTTATTTTGGTCCTGTTGATGAAATTTGATGTATTCTGTTGTCTTAAGAACTTTTCGTGCATGCTGTTATTAAAGACTGGTCAAGTGTAGTCCTTTAACAAATGAGAGAGTCCTAAGCTAGTATCAGTTGGCCATTTTAGAGGGGAAGGTAGCCTCCCTGAGTTGAGCAGGCCTACAGAAATAGCCTGAGCCTGCACACTAAGAAGCAGCTAGTCCACAATTAAGTTTTGAGAGAGTTATGATCTGTATGAGAAATAAGGGATGAATCGGGGAAACTTTGCTGAAGGCTGAAGAGGCCTTTCAGGCACATCTGCTGACAGGCCACGCTATACCGCACGCCATAGAATTGTCCCATAACAATAAAGGGAGAAAAATATCTTACATGAGCCTTTACCTAGGTCACTGTTTCCCTACCTGTATTGCGCTACATTGAAAGATAACATTTTCTTACAGCATAGAACAAGCACACAAAAGCTATCACGGTACGTAAAGTATTCCTGTATTCCTCTAGAAGCAACATCTGGATTACACTGTTATTCTATAGACTATTGATATGATTAATATATTCCCATTTGAAATTTGTTGCAGAGGCTCTAATAATTAGGATGAATAAGACAGAAATCAGAATCCTACTAGAAGCTGCTGTAGTGCTACACAGACTCAGTGGTAGAACGACTCTGGACAGACCTGAAGCAATTCTCTTGGCTGACTGCATTTCTGGCCGTAGAGTTTGTCTGTGGAAGGATAAAAGGCGTAGGGAAGGCCTGCAGTCGTAACCGTGATTCAAAAGCACAGTATTTGCTTGAATGGGTAGTTCTGGATATCACTTTACCTGTCGAGTAGTTGAGATGCTCTTGCTTTTGTAGCCATGCCCAGTGTTTGGGACAGGAAGATGGTGACAGATGCCTCCAGATGGTACAGCTGAAACGACTGCCCGCATGCTTGTGGACAATTTTATGTGAACAGTGCTGAGGTTGCCAATACCACCTGAAGCCGAGTTTCTTCAGCTGTCTTGTTACTTTACTGCTTACAGCCCTTTCTAGGGCTAGGAGAGGCCTGGGGAGGAGAGGAGGGCTTTTTGGGACAAGGGCTGTACGGTCTTGTTGCTGTACTGGGGGCACCTCTGAGCCAGTGAGAGGGCGGCAGTAATGTGTCAGAAGCAGGGCTAATATTTGTATCACCAGTTGTAAGACAGTGGGTGATTTCTTGGAGCTGTTCCACTTAAATAAAAAAGTTGAAAATGCTCTTTATATTTGGAAGATCTGGTGGTATTAGGTACTGTTAATGAGTAAGCTGCTAGGGAGCATTGGGGGAATGTGGAAGAGGAAATTGGGAGGTTGTTAGCATGTAAGGGGCAGGTTTGCTGCCATGTTGTTAAGAGCATAAGTGTATTTGATTTAAAAATACAAGCTTTAAAAATAAAATACGATGCTGACCTCAATAACATGGAAGTGCGCTTCAACATAAGTATGTCTGCTGTTGTTCTGTGCCTTTTTTAATACAGGTCTGTACTTGCTGCCCATGGAAATCTCTGCAGAGATTTAGCAACCAATGTTTGATACTTACTACCTTTCCAAAATACCTGTTCGTTTTGTCGGGCATCTGTGTAGAAATTGCTGTCTGTGTTATGCCCTTTGAGGGAAGCATTCAGAGTCTTCCTCTCCCATGTGTGATAAAATGTACAGGCCCACAGAAAAGTGAGTGGGGGTCAGGTTGGCCCTCCCTTCTCTGGGGCGCGTGAGCAGTTACTCAAAAAGTACAAATTTTTACTGTAATGTTACAGGGGAAAAAAAAAACGAACTTACTCCTCCTTGGGAATATTGAGGAGTTGGTCAGATGTCTGGGAGATTATCCTGAACTTTGTATGGGATAACATAAGAAAATCATCCTAAAGTTACAGAATTTGAGTGTATAGGATTATAGGTTTGTTCTACCATTCTTGTCTTGTTTTTAAAAGGGCTGGAGCATGGCATCCACAGCAGTAGCAATCCTTTTCAGGAGGATTTTTGCACAGCTGCTCTACCATGGGAAGGTTTTTGAAACAGTGTAATTGAATGTATGCTTTATGACAGCAGTGCTAAATTGCTGTTAGCAACTGCATTGCTCTTGGATGATTTTAACTTAATTGGGACGAGACTTTATGCTGAGTGTATTCTGTGCAAGTCAGAGCATTCAGCTTTCTTCCATTGTTAAGCAAAAAAATGCAACCCGCTCCGCAGCTGGTAGAGCTAATGTCTGCATGGGATTGTAAAAGTTTTTCAGTTAAACAGAATACATAATAGAAATTATTCTGAAGCAAATCAGTAGCATCAGTGAAGTGGTACATTTCTACCTCAGTATCGAATAAATAATGTTATTAAAAAAAAAAACCAAAACCAAAAAAAAAAGCAACCCCCCAAAAAACCCCAAAACCCAAACACCAAAACCCTCTCAAAACGTATTTTCACTCATCTGGCAGACCAGGAAGAAAAATTAACTGTAACAGTGTCTTGCGTCTATAAGGTATCTATCATCTTAGAAAATCAGTACAGGTGTTATTATAATAAACCAGAAAATCATTACATACAGTCTCGTTCTAAAAAGCAGGTGGTTTTGCTTTGCTTCAATACGTGAAGAACTATGAGAGACGATATATTCAATATCACCATTATTTTGTGATACATCTAATTACAGTAATCTCAGGTAGTCTAAAATTTTGAAAACAGTATAAAATGCTATAATGCTAAAGTAGAGGAAACGGAACACCTCTAGAAAAAAAGATGGTAAGCAATGTTAAAATGACAAAACGTGAATTCAGACTTCTAAATCTTAAGCTAAGTATTAAACCTAACAGCTCAGGGCTGAAATTAAAAACAGATTTTGAACTACGTTTAGTCTTTCCAATGTAATTCTCTATTTCTGAAAAGACATGTTTATGCTCTGGCAGTTTTCTTAATGAATATACGCTCACAGGAATCACATCCCTGATGAGAGGTAGGGTACCAGAGAGAACTTCCTGGGATGTAGAGTCCTGGCATCTCAGCCGGCATGGAACATTTAAATAAATACCGTAGCTGGCCGCCTTCGTACTTCCCTTTAGACAAAGCATGCACTTCAAACTGAAGGCCATTGAACTCGTGCAGCAGCAGCTGTGTCACTTTTAATGGCCACTAGCCAGTTAAATTATTAACGACTAACACACACTTGATGAAAGTACTGATATAAGCTCTTAATTTCCTATTTGGAAGAGCGCTGTTTGTTTGAACCACCGTGATGTGACTCAAAAAGACTCCAGCTTTTGGTTTGGTTTGGTTTTTTTGAAGTGTAATTTTACTTTCTGTTGCCATAGGCTCTCTCTTGTCTCAAACAACCCGGCCTCCTTTTACTTCGCAATAGGCTGACAGACTTTTTCTACTTATGCTACGGATTTAAGCATTTCTTTATAAATACATAGGACATCAAAGTCGGAGGTGAATGGATCTATGTGTGGTTTTATTTCAGGTATTAAAAGGTACTTGCTTCTAAGTTGTTACATCTTGAGTGCTGTCCTTGAGTCCATGCAGTTTTATGTGCCGTTTGGACTGCGTGTATAGCTTGTGAACCAATTTGTGTGCTTTCTTGCTTGAAGTTTGTACTCACGCATTTTCTGATTACGATTTCACAAAAACTTCAGGTATGAGAACTCATTGATTTTTTTTTTCTTTTTTTTTCCCCCAGCGGTTGAATAAAATGCTTTTCCCACACTGCCTTAAAGCTGAATGTAATCTTAAGACTTCAGTATGAATTTTATGAAATGAAAACATCCACTTTGCTGGGCACGTTGCAGATCAACATTTATGTGTGCTTTAGTGTTACTAGTGGTTTTTTGCATGGATTCAGGTTATTTTTGATGCATTGAAAATGGAGCTTGCATTTGTAAAGCGTCTTATTTGGCTTGTGCCAGCAGAATGCAGTTGACATCCTTGCTAATTATTTAATTTTGCAAAGATGTATAATGACCTTAAATGAAACCAATTTCACCAATGAATGTCTTTCTGTGTGCCTCTCTAGCATAATTAAGGCTATCTCCTCCCCCTCCCCCCCCATTTTCCTGATGTATTGTTTATAATGTTAACTTACAACGTAGAAAGAACTGCAGCGACTGTTGTTCTCTATGGATGCGATGTGTCCCTGGTCTTTGGGCGCATTTGCTGCGTGGGAGTTGATTTTACCATCAGCGTTTGTATTGTACACACAAGTCTCATAGGCCATAAGTTCCACTCTATGAAGATTTTGAGAGCATTCCTCCAAAAAGCTGGAGGACCTGTATTTGAATTAAATTATTTAAGAAACGATGCAACTTTTCAACTCTCGTAGCACTGGCACTACTGCTGTTAAATGCTGCAACAGCGCACTTGACTGGCAAACCTGGTACCGAAGGAGCGCGGCAGCTGTGTTTTTAGGTATGTAGACGCAGAACTGGGTGAAAGATGTGTGTATTCATACCGTATGTGAATCTGGATGGTAAACTGGGGGTGCATCTCGTTAGCAACTCCAAGGGTTGAAATACTCGCTAGAAAAATGTTGTAATACTTGAAGTGTAGGTATTTGAACAAAGTAGAATAACTGAAGTTTTTGATATGCTAATCCACTTTTTCCACTAGCAAGAGCACTGGGAAGAACTCCCTCCTGCAGAGGAAATCAACATAAAAGATTCATTAGGTATAGCCTGAAACCTCAAAATCATTTAAGTGAGAGGCGGATTTGTAACTGGTATTGATCCCAGCAAGTTCTCTCACTTACAGTCTAAAAGCCTTTGCTATGGGCAACACACTGTTGTTTCAGGAAATAGGATTTATTTGTTCTTCCAAAGAAGCAGTATCAATAAAAAATAATCATTATCATTGGTTTTACGGGCAAACACAAGACGGGCTTATCTTGCTGTGAGGTATAAAGATTAAGTATTTGCAGGGAGGAGGTTATTTGACTGAAGCTGGGGCAGTGGGCTGTCTACTTAAGAACAAACTGCTCCATTTTAAGTTTTAGGTTTTCTATGCATTCCAAAATCAGCATAGCATAAAGTTCACAGCTTTTTAAAAGCAGTGTTTTCTATAAGCTAAGTTCTTGACTTAGTGTAAGCACTGCTTAGCAACAACCAAAACATCAGTGTGTTATCACCATTATTCTCATCCTAAATCCAAAGCACAGCACTATACCAGCTGCTAGGAAAAAAGTTAACTCTATCCCAGCCGAAACCTTATAAAATTCCTTCTGTATGCTCCATGCAACATTGATCACAGGATGCTGCCTTGTATTCTGCAATAAAACCAGATCAGAATTGAAAGCCATTGGCAGCTTTGGGACTTGCCAAGGAAACGGGAAGAGAAGTTGAGGTTATAACCAATTGTTGTGGTTTAACCCCAGCCAGCAACTAAGCCCCACGCAGCCGCTCGCTCACTCCCCCCGGTGGGATGGGGGAGAGAATCAGAAGGGTAAAAGCAAGAAAACTCATGGGTTGAGATAAAGACAGTTTAATAGATAAAGCAAAAGCCACATGCAGAAGCAAAACAAGGAATTCCTTCACTACTTCCCATGGGCAGGCAGGCATTCAGCCATCCCCAGGAAAGCAGGGCTCCATCACGCGTAACGGTTACTTGGGAAGACAAACGCCATCACGCCCAATGTCCCCCCCCTTCCTTCTTCTTCCCCCGGTTTCTATACTGAGCATGACATTGTCATACGGTGTGGCATGGCCCTGTGGCCAGCCAGGGTCAGTCCCCCCGGCTGTGCCCCCTCCCAGCTTCTTGTGCACTGGGCCGAGCATGGGAAGCTGAAAAGTCCTTGACCAGTCTAAGCCCTACTTAGCAACAACTAAAACATTGGTGTGTTATCAACATTATTCTCATCCTAAATCCAAAACACAGCACTATACCAGCTACTAAGAAGAAAAATAACTCTATCCCAGCTGAAACCAGGACACCAATGTCTTAAGCAGGATTTCCACTTATTGAAATTGATTTCTGAAATCAGGAGAAAGAAACTTTGGGAAGGAATGAGAAAATAGATTTTGTGTAAGTTTCAGGATACCTTATTGATGAGTGTTTAAAGCAAGAAATTACACTTAAAAAGAAAAATCAGACTGCAAATATAAGGCATATTTCTTTGGACACCAATTTATCACATGAGCCCTTAAAGATCTCTGGCATCATCTTCTGCTTGTGCAGCTCCTGAACTTGACAAAGTGGTTCTTTGCATTCCAGGCAGTGCCACTTACATACTAGGGCTGCATATGTGTCATCGTAATTATTAAACTGTTTTGCACCCCTCCAAGACAGTACATGGGCTGAACGAGTGGTTTGTCAGGAAAGGTCATGTCCTCAGGTGCCTGGAGCCTTTGTTGTCGTCTAGAGTACCCCGGCAAGAAGAGGCGGGCACCACTGGTCTGGTCTGGGGGCTAGACCTACTGGGAGCTGGAAAACGTGCAGAATGCACTATTGATGCAATGGTGCCAGGGTATGCCTTGCTTGTATGTTCTTTATCCTAATTTTCACTGTCCTTTACGCAAAAAAAGTAGTGAAGTTTTATAGTTGTTTCCATGATGGATTCTATGATCAATCAGAGTGAATCCATATGTTGCACTCAGGTTTGGGCCAGATGTGAGCGACTGCCCTAATTTACACCGGGGCTTGCTTTGTTCCCTGAAGTTCTCAAGCGTAGCACAGTTACAATTTTGGTTTTGCCTTGCTTGTTTTTAGACAAGTCATAGTTTCTTCAGAGAGACTTTGTCCAGGATTTCCTGAGATTTTTGTTTGTCACCAATCCATTCTCAAGCTCAGCATTCCCGGGGCTCCTGAATGGAGAAGCTCAGCAGGGCAGGATCACCACTCAACAGCCTGGCTGGCAGAGCAGACCACAAGAAACATGGCTTGCAGGACCAGCTAATGTTGCTTGCACAGCCAGTGAGAGTGACCATTATGTTAAAATCCACAGTATATATTATTTTGTAAGATATTTAACTAATGTGGCAACACATAACGGAATGCTAGTATGGGGCTGGGGGAAATTACAGCTGTTGAAATACTGCTTGTTAATCTGATGAGGAACCCCTCGTCCAAGCTCCCTGCACTGCAGGACTTCTGAGACGTAGAAACGGCGCTGCTGGTTGTTGGCTGCTTTTGCCAGTGATGCACAGCGGTGCTGCAGGTGACTTCGGACCTCACTGCGCTGGAGCAGTAGGTGGCTTGAGCAGAGGAACGCCATAAACTTGAAATCTAATCCATTAAAGGTAAATATTAAAAGTAGCTGCAGGTCCTACTCCAAACCTGTCACTCCCCCTCAGTTCTATGCTTTGAAACAGTATTTGCCTATTTGCCACTCTCCTGTTGATTTGCAAAACACAACAGAAATAGAGCCTGTAAGGCAGACCTATGGTTCAAATGCAGAAAGCAAACCAATTAGGGAAACGGGTGAGCAAGCGTTGTTTTCTTGAATCTTTCATTAGCTATTGTGTTAGATATTACTTTCAGCAGGAAAAAGCAAAATATTTTTATACAAAAATTTACAGATATTATGCAAAAATATACAGATTTTATGCAAAAATATACAGATTTTAAAACACAACATGGGTAAATTAACATAGTGTCTTTATATTTAGAAACTGCTCCATGTTCTGCTAACAGCAGTTATGACAGAAATGCAAAATGCTCAGTCTCTTACAAACACTTTCAGGCAACACCAAACTGCATCCTGGCTGTGTTCCTCTTTGGACAAAAAGCCACATTCCAGTTCAAACACCCTCCTGTTCTGGGTTTGTATTCTGAAGCATCCTCTGTGGCTGCCGTCTCATTTAATGAAAAGACATTTTCATGAAATGCCAAGTGTTGTGCGGCTTTTCTTTTCTTGCAGTTTAGGGCAGCCCTGCCCTGTTTTGACTAGTACCATATTCTCAGCAGCTACGGTGGGATAGTTGCTGGGTGCAGCGGGTCCCTTTGGCCTGTGACCGCAGGGTGAGTTACAGGCTCTGGACTGAAGTTCCCTGCTGTGCCTCAGCTGGTGGACTCCACTGCCCGCTCCTGAAATGCATCGTTCTTCTTAAAAAGCATCTGAACGTCCCGTATCCACTCTTCTGCCACTGACAGCAGCAATACCCCTTCTGTTCTTTGGTAACGTCTTTATAAGTGCAAAGCTGGATTAAAATGTGTCAGTCCAGTCTGGCACCTTCCTCTGAAAGCCTCATCTTAAAAAAATAAAACATAATTTAAAAAAAGTTGGTGTTCACTCCTGAATGTATTTAGAGTTGGATCCCCAAAGAATTAATCTCCACTCCAAATAAGTCATCATTCCATCCTATATCAGGCTGCCAGTTCGTGATAACCTCCCGTTCACAGAAGTCTGCGCTGCCATTTGAAAGGGTCTTTCCAGCCCTCGTCATGTGTTCCCTCCACTTCCCTCCTGCTTCCCCTTTGCCCTTGGGTGACTTCATGCTCAGTCACAACGGAAAGCTGGGCAGGGTGATTTTGGTTTGCTGGGGTTTTTTTTTTTTTGATTAGTTACCCAAGTGCCTGTAGAAAAGCAACAAGCAGCGGGAGGTGAGGGACAAGAGTAGGTCTTCATGACAGAGGGGATTAGCTTGGGTTAAATCTCTTGTGAAACTACATGCTCAGAAAACTCTCTCTGCTATCTTACGCTCTGGATGTGTCCTGCAGTGTTACTTCTGTGTCAGGTCAAGCATGAAAATCTGTCCTGTAAGCTAGCTGCGTGGACCCTGTGCCAAGCTGCGTTGATTGAATGCGGTTCTTCGCTGGGGCAAGGGCTGCTGATGGGGAACGGCTTGCGGGAGCACAGCCAAAGGCATGCACATGACTTTAGGTACCCAGTAGTCTCATTAGTCAATGGGACGACTTCAGGGGCTTAGTTATGTACGTAAGACTTCGGAGGACCAGAGGCTAACGCTATAAACTCTTCAGGATCTGTTTTTAATGTGTATTCCACAAAGCCCTTATCATGCTCCCGAGTGCTGTAAAATGATAAATAATACGAAATTGTCTCTGTGGGATAAAAACCAACTGTCTGGTTTTGGCCGTTTTTGTGTGCATACACTATGCTTACAGTGGCGGCAGCACTCGGAGACCTGGGAGGTGGTGGCTTCCCTCTCGGAGGTGCCCGTGGGCCTCAGTACATCTGAGTCTGGCAAACACGGAGCCTACGGCCCCCTTCTCCTCAACCCTACCGCAAGGGAGATGCCAAACCCAACGGGCAACATGCCAGGAGAAGGCAGGCTAGTCTGACAGAAGAGGTGCGCGGCTGCGAAATTAGGAGGCAAATCTGAACGTAGCCAGCAAGAAACTGCTAAGCAGAGCCCTGGCAAATGGCCCGCGCAAAGAGTTTGCCCTCGGTTTTGTCCTCTGGTCTGGCTGTGACGGGACCCCCAGCTTTGCTCTTCTGCAGTGCTTCTTACCCACCTTCTCTCCACCCCCGCGGGCCTGGCCCAGCCGGTCCCCCTGCCTCCGCCGCTGCCTCGCCGTGGGGCGCGGGGGGCCGCAGCCCCCGGCCAGGCTGCCGCAGCTGCGGCCCCTCCGCCCCCCGGCCCCCTGCCTCGGCCGTCGCCGCACGGCCCACGCGGGAACGGCACGGCTCTCCGCGGGTGAAACGCCGGTGTTTGCTTGCGGCCGGCTGGCGCCGCCGGGCCCGGGGTCAGCCGCCGGCAGCTCCCCAGGGCGGCCGCCGCCCCGCGGCCCCTCCGCGGGCGCGGGAAGACGGCGGCGGCGGCGGCGCGGGGGGCGTCGGAGGCGGCGGGGCCGGCTCGGCGTGGCGGCCCGCCCCCGCCTCCCGCGGACTTCCAGGCCGTGGCAGGGCGCTGTGGCCGCCGGCAGCGGCTCCCAGCCCGCCCCCTGCCCTCCGTGCGGCTCCGGCTCCGGCTCGCACGCCCACCGCCGCCCCGCTGCCGGCTCTCCCCGCTCGGTCGCGGCTGATCCACCCGCTCCCGGGCTTTGTTCGGCTCCGCGGGCCGCTTCAGCCCCCGGGCAGGGCAGGGATCGGGCCGGAGTCGGGCAGGCTGCCCCGGTGAGCCCCTGGCAAAGCCGATGTCCGCCGCGCCCGTCCGATCCCCGACGCTGCGGCCCCACAGGATGAAGAAAGACGAGTCGTTCCTGGGCAAGCTAGGCGGGACGCTGGCGAGGAAGAAGAAAGCCAAGGAGGGTGAGTTCGCCCGCGCGGGGGGGAGGAAGGAAGGTGCCCCCGGCCGGCGTGACCTGCAGCAGCTTCCCGCTCCCGTCCCGTCCCGTCCCGACCCTCCGGGGGCAGCCTGCGGCGGGGGCAGCCTGCGGCGGGGGCGGGCGGCAGGCTGCGGGGCAGCCCCCCCTTTGTTCGGCAGCGCCGCCGGGGCAGGGGGCGGCGGGGCGGGCGGTCCGCCTGCTCTCGGCCCCCGCAGCGGCTGCAGCCCCGGCGGGGCGCGGGGCCGCGCCCGCCTCAGCCCGGCGCGGGGGCGGCGGGAGGGCGCTTGGGGCGCCCCGCGGGCCCCGGGCGGGCGCTGGGGGGCGGCTGGCAGCGGGGGGCCGCCGGGAGGTGCCGGCGCCTGGGGGCGCCCGGCGCTTCCCGCCGCAGGCCGGTGCGGGGTGGCTGCTCGTCGGGCGCGCCTCAGGGCTTGGCCGCTTGCCCCGCCGCTTCCCGGCTCCCCTCTTCCTACGTCGGCCCGCAGCTGCGAAGGGAACCCCAGAACCGGCTTTCTGCTGTAGAATAAACTTCTGGTGACCAAGGAGGCTGTGGGAGTCGTTTTTTCCAGTCTGAGAGTTGAGGAAGCCACGAGGGAACGATTAAATCCACCCGTGTTTCGTTCCAGGCCGGCTTCATCTATAGGCTTTATGTTGGCATAGATACTTTTCCCGGAGTGTTTTTCATAAGTAAATATATTCAGCAAAAACACCTAGCCCTCGAGCGCCAGGGTTTCGCCTGGGTACGCTTGCACCGCGGTGTACCGAGTGTGTTCGTTGGGGTGGTCACCGCCGGCGCCAGCCGGGCAGGGCGGCCTGAGCCTCCCCCTTCAGCGCCCAGGGCCTGGAGAGGCTCCCTCAGCCCGAGCCCAGCGGAGCGGCACCCGCGTCGGGGTGCCTCGGCCCCCGCTGCCCGGATCCGCCTCGGCGCTGCACCCCCGGCGCGGCCTTCTGGCGCGGGCACGCGTGCGAGGCGATCTCGGAGCGGTCTGCTTGCGGCAGAGGCGGTGTGGAGATAGCACTGTTTACTCTCAAGCGACACGACTTTTTTATTGTTGCTGTAGATAGGGAGGCGGCGTCTTGCCGCTAGACTTGATAAAGATGGTCCGGCCCTGTGTACACAAAGCGTACCTTTCTCATGAGCGGTGTCTCCTCTGACGGTGGCGTACTCTGTCCTCCTCTGCTTCCCCGACTGACCAAATACTGGCTTCGGCGGAGAAACTCTTCCTCCGCGTTATCCCCAGACTGCTGATGTCTGCTAGCTGGAAATCTGGGTGTCCTTGCCTTACGGTTTAATGCAATTTTGACTTTCTGGCTTGTTAAAACTGGCCTTGGTTTTGTTTTGGTGTCTGATGGGTGTAGGGTAGGGACGTAATTTGAGTTTCAGCCTCCTTTCAGCTCGCTGTTGAGCGAACTCGTGTTTTACCCATATCGAGTCTATTCATTGCCAGCAACATTTAGAAGGCAGCTTTTTAATATTTAAAAATAAAATACTTGGCCTCAAAACAGGGATCAAGGAAATTGCTTCCTTTTCCTTCTCCTGGCTGGTTTGGTGTGGCTTACCGGTATTTCCTTTATTACCTATTCTTAATCAAGTTTCTTCAACATGGTTCTGCTAAGGAGCAGCAGATGCGGTCGTGCCTTCCTGATGATCTCATTTGCTTCTGAAGGAAGATGGTGGAGAAAACTCAGCTCCAGCGGGGGACCACACGCTCCAAAAGAGTGTATTTCATTCAAAGGTGACTTCTAAGTGTAAGCAGGTTGGCAGCGACCCTTCTTAAACGAGAAATTTTGGCATTGCTAGGCGATGTTTTTGAGGCAACTGCTTTCAGCAGGGGCCACCCACTCGTTTTGCCGAGTTTGTTCATTATTTTGCCGACTCTCGTGGCTGCAGTTCCTCTTGGTGCTGGAGGGGCCCGTTTTGGTTCCTGCCCACGGTACTTAGTGGGGAACCGCCGCTGCGGTAATGTAAAGTGTGGTGGTCACGCTTCTGTCACTGCGATGGGGAGGACGCTGAAACATGCGGCGCAGCTTTTTGTGCGCCTGTTCCTTCCAGTCTGAAAATGCGAAGGGAGGAAAGGCTGTCTGCAAGCCCCTGGAGCCTCCCGTTGGGTCTGATACGCGGCGGTGCTGCCGGCGGCTGAGGCCCTTGGCTGTAAGGGGAAACGGCTCATTACCCTTCTACGTTTTGCACTTTCTTTGCGGGGCAGCTCTCAAACGCAGGATGTCCAGACCACGGCTGTGAAACTGGAGGGGGCCAAGGGCTGAGCAGTGAGGAGGTGGTGGGGTGGGGTCTGCACCAGGGGGAGAGCGGCTGGTCCATGGCTTGTGGTAGGACCTGGGCAGCCGTGGGAGCAAACGTCAGGGATAGAAACTAAATCTTTGTATGTGAGCGTGAAGCAGAAGTAAGTTGGAAGCTCGTCTGAGTGGTGTTCCTTGAAGGAGTGGATTGACCATGCGGGAGCCCTGTGGTCAACTTTTCCTGTGTGCTTGGGAACTGCTCTGCCCTGAGGGTTTCCCTCCCTCCTTCCCTCCTTCCCTTCAGGCCGTTTCTGCTGGTTTTCTCTGAGGGGACCAGCAGAGGTCAGAGTGATCTTCCCGGAGTGAATGTGGACCTCTCCACCAACTACTCTCCACAACAGCAAATCGAAATGTTGGCTGCTGGTTTGCCACAACCAAAAATCTTTCTTGCCTCCTCTCCCTCTCGCAGCATGAAAAGCAAGCAAGCAACCCAGAGAGCTCTTTATACATACTTCTTGCTTTCGCTGCCTGTCTTTTGCGTCATACCGTAAACGCGGGCCTGCTGTCATCATCTCAGCTCTATTCATATAATGACCTTTAACCTGGCCTGTGCAAGAGTTGTAATCCAGTTATATTAATCCTTTTTGTCTTTGTGCACGACTTGGGAGCCACGCAGCTCAGAGATCCTTACAATGACACTGAAAAAGCTTTTGTTGGTTACTTAGGCGGTTTTCTTTTTTTTTAATCATGGGTGGCAGCTGTGTCATAAATAACCATGATGTGTGGCTACCAACCCATAAGCAACTAAATTTAAATGTTTTTTTGGCCGACTACTTTATAACATGCTGCAGTCTGTTTTTAGAGAGGTTATATTGGGAGAGGAGTGTTCATTAGTCTTATCGAGGCGGCCAGTGTAAGCTCATACCATGCCTTTACGACAGCAGGATAAATAAGGTTCCTAGGCACGCTGGTGATAGTCACTGTGGCAGTATTCAAAGTATTTACCGTAGCGTGTAAACAGCTTTGCTGCTGCTCTTGCTTTAGCAGTATGGCATGACATAGGGCTTTGTAAGTGGGTGCCGGTAGGTGAGGTAGGGTTAAGATTTCAGGTCAAATTCATCAGCGTTTTAAGTCGAATTCTATAGGTGGCTTAACTGTTTGAGGAAGCCTTTGAATTTCTACCTTGAACCTCTGTTTTGCACTATTACACCTTATGCCTAGGTTTCTGAGTTTTTATGGCTGAACTGACTTATTAGGCAGCCCTGACTTAAACAGCAGCCGCCGCTGTTCATGGGGGAGCCGTTTTTACCCTGGTTTCCTATGGAAGTAGGGGGTGGGTGATCTCACTATCTGTTTGGCCCCTCCCTTCCTCTTCCTTCCTAGGAATATTTTTAACCCATAGTTTGGCTAAAAATGCCTCCGAGGGAAAACTACTGGTCTTAAGGATTGTTAAATGACTGAGGATTGTGTCAAAACGGGTGACCAATGAGAACAGAAAGACCTCAGTGGAGTCCCACTGCAGGAACACCTGCAAATGAGCTCAACCCTGACGTGCCAGTGGAGAGCCCAGGTGGGAGGGACACAGCTGGAGAAAGGACACGTCTATGGGAAGAAGCACTGTGTTCTTAAATGTTATAGTCCGTCATGACACACATCCTTAGGAAAGCGGGATGTGTTTGTTCCAGTGCTCGTGTGACCCCTTGGTTTATAACCACCCACCGCGCCCCCCCTTAGGCTGTGTGGAAATCTGCAAAAATCTAGGTTTGCCTGATGTTTCCACGACATGATTCTGTCTTGGTGTATCTCGGGCTTTCAAGATGTACCACATCTGTAATGTGGTTACTAAACTTTAGCACATCTGTTTCAAGAGCCCCAAAATATGCTTTAAATACCTTAGGAAACGATTGGGATGCAGGCAGGGCCCATAGCAGGACACGGTTTGTAAGCTTGATGATCCCTTAGCTTCTTTTCAGACCCTGTAAAAGATACTGTTTCAGACAGTGCTGTGTTTCATCTCCCATCTGTAAAAGGAACTTTAAAAAAAAAATCTCCCCTTTCCTGTCAGTCAGGGTGATGTCTTTGTACTGAAATAAAGGAGGGGGTTTGCCGCAAGCTTTGCTCCTTGCCTACTTGCAAAGCTTTGTTTTCTTTTCCTCCTAATACGCTGTATGAAAGATCTGGGCAGCAGGTGTTCGGCTAAATAAACCTTCTATTATTGTATCTGTGTATGTGTGTGTATATATATAGCCTATACGGAGGAGTCAGTGAGAGAAATACAACAGACTTAATTGCTTAGTGTTGTTTCCCAGTGACACAATTGAGGGTGGGCATAGGGGTGAGGAAACTGCTCCAGAAAAGAGCAATTTATTCTGCCTCACGAAATCAACAGGAGAGGGGGAAAGAACGCGAGAGATGACAGTGCTACAGAGGGAAGAATTACTGCAACAGCAGCTGAATAATATGAAGGTTTTACACATATCAAGGGAGGTTAAAGTATTGTTCTTGGGTTCTGTGGCTCAGCATAACAGTGAGACGGAGTGGCTGTGAAAAGTTTCCTTTTGCATTTGCCTGCGGGCACACCAGTTTGGTAAATAGCTTGGCAGACGCGTATTTCACTAGATGGCAAGGTTTTTCTCCCAGAGAAAGGTGGCGGTTGTTGCCTGTGTCTTGCAGGGAGAAAAGCTGGAGGGTGAGGAAGTGAGGTGATTTATTCAAGGTCATCTGGCAGGGCAGTGACAAAGCCAGGGAAAGAAACTGTATTTCCTGAGTCCTCTCTGGTGCTGTGATCCTTAGGCAAAGGCACTGCATCATCTGCCTGTTTCCCACAGCTCTACGTATGCTAAAACCCATCTCCAAATTGTTCAGGTGTGACTGCTTGTACTGCCGGATGCAGTTTGGCTTTCTGGAGGGAAGAACATGAGGAAATAAGCTCAACAGCAGAATTAAATTGGAGGAAGCAGTTTCTTTATCATTCCTTTGAAAACGATGGGGCTGCTTGCTCTCTGGAGGGAAAAGAGGTTCAAAACCAGATCTACTTCATTGCCTTTGTATTGATGAGCACATCTCAAGTCCGTAAGGCATCCCCTTGAACACAACAGGATGGGAGAATTGGACTTGCTTAGAAAACGGATCTCATCTTTCATTTGAATATGGTATCCTGAAAATAGTTAAAATCTCTTTTTAATGCTGTCTGTTACACAGTCTCCAGAGATGTATCAGTGTAAACAGACTGCAAAAAATTTAACTTCTCTGTCTCGGTGTGCTGCTCCCTTGCTTTAGCCACTGCCTAGTGGTTGCTGAGACTTCTAACAAATGTATTTAGCTTTAAAATGATACTGAAAGATGCCTGTTCAATAGATCCTAAAAAGTTGTAAAGCTGTACGTAAGGCATGCTTGACTCAATCTTCATTCACTTTGCAGGTGGCACTCATGTTGGTTGTATTATTCATGCCTGGGATTTGTCCCCGTCACAACCATTCCTGGCCGTTGCAGATTGTGTTTCATACTGACTGTGCCCATGTATCTTACTTTATGGACTCGTAAGGGGCTACTGCTGCTGAAATATCCAAACAGAAGATGAATGGGTGCTGGCTAAGCAGAATTACTTGCTTTTTAAGAGAGGAATTTGCATATAATTATATTGAAGCTACATACTGTTCCAGATATGTGTATGTATCCATAGAAAGACTGTGCAGACATATGCAAATTCAGGTTCAATTTATTATCCTTTCTACTACTAATTTAAACAGAGAGAGACCTAAGTTTCCAGTTGGAACCTGTATAGCCTAATTGCTGAGTTTCTCCTGTAGGGCTCAGGCGTACCTCTGACCAGGTCTGGTTTCAGCCTTGCTTGAGCAGTGCCGGTCTGGGTTCTGACACTGGGTTCTATTCTGGCAAAAGCTGTACTGTGGATATAATTTGTGTCAATGTCTCAGCTGAAATGAACTTTACCTGCACGGGAATCATCCTTTTAATAGTGTCATAAACCCTGTATTTTTCGCCTGTAACTGCAGCTAGGCTAGGGTGGTTCGCCTAATGCAGCTTTGGGTACAGCCTCTTGGTGAGACAATAGAGTTTTGAATTACAGCCGAAAGTTTTCTTCCAGACAGGATGCAGCAAGATACGCGAAATAGCTCTGTAGCTCTTCAGCAGTGGATTGGAGAAAGTAACTTGCTTTTATTTAAGAAAAACAGACATTTTAAAGTTGTTTTATTTTCAGAGTTGCAATCATTAAAATAAGATTCATTGTAAGAACACTGTTACGTTTCATTATAAAACCTTAGCAAGGTGGCTATCAATGCTTCTAATTTTCCAAAACTAGATTTCGAATTTCTTAAAAATACTAATGCAAGGATTTGGAAAGGGACTCCTTTTCTCCTTGAAGTCTACCCTTAATTAAAAGCAATTGTTCAATGATACCTGTTTTCATTTCTTCTAAAGGATTTATTAACGCTAACGTCTTGGGAGAGACTTCTAGAAGTTGGTATCTGGCTGTTTCTGTTTCGAGGAGCGTGTGCGTGAGCCCTGTGAGACTTTGATGTATAGGGGGCTGCACGTGGACCTGATATGAATGGGGGGAGCTGCAAAGTCACGACTTCATGCAACGTCTGTGCAGATGCTCTCTGCTGAAGGGTGTGAAGGGGGGATTCTTGGTCCCACTGGTGGGTCTGTGCAGGGAGAGCAGGCTGTGTTCTGCAATGCATTACCATAAATGCATTAATCATATTAAGAGTTGTGATATTTAGATCTCTTTATTCATATAAATGCATCCTACTGATTTGCACGTCTGCAATACAGGGGTCCAGGAGATTTAGTATAGTTATGCATAACAGTGCTAAACGTCTTTTTATGTACTTCAAGAAGTGTTGCAGGCTGGCTGAGCCGAAAACAAATGAAGCTGGTGGAGTTTTCCAATGCGCTGCTTTGAGCTTTGGATCATACTTTGATGTTAGGAGATTTGAGAGATTAGCTGGCAAGCTCTTTCCATTGCAAAAGCATGTCAGAACAACTTCTTGCTAAAGGATCCAGGGTTATGTGGTCTGTGGCAAGACCAGCGCGAGGCAGAGTCCGCTAGTTGCAGGAATTGGTGTTTCAGCAGTTACAGCTTTGCTGTTCAGCTGGGAAGGAGATTTAGTGTGTGTACCTTATGCATACAAATGTCATGGACACAGCTGAGGAGATTCAAGTTTGTAGCTGTGGAAGTGCCAGTGTAGCTGGTACTTCAAAGCTGCTAGTGAGGGATTTGGATGCCAAATTGCTGTTGCTTTTCAAAGAGAGTCAGGTGTACAAATCTCTTGGGCACCACTAGAAATCTTGTCCTGCAAATACACACCTGAGAGGTTGTCTGTGTCAGGGTTCCTGGGACATGATGTCTTGATGGGGACACACGACCGTACAGAGACACTGACATGTATCTTAAGGAGGAGGAGTTTTCTGCTTCACCTATAACATCATCTGTTTGTGATCCTTGTCACCCTCGCTGCTGCTGGTAATGCAGGAGGCTCTGTGTGCGCCTTCTTAACCCTGAAGTCTTGTTCCCTTTGCAGCATTTTCAGTCTGTCCTTGTTCTTATGCCAGTGGGGCAAGGTCTTCACTGCAGCAGGAGGCTAAGGGCCAGACCTCAGGCTCCTCACAGTCGTTTCAGGAGACCTGGAGGCCAGAAAGAAAGAAGGAAGGGAAGCCTTGTTTCCCAAAGGCTTCTCCTTGTGCTGACCTCTGCTCATGAGCAATCATGACTTCACCAAACCTCCAGGTTCTTTGAACTAATGGGATCTGGGTATTTTGTTGCAGAAGCCAGCTACTTGAAAGTCAACCAGGTGGCTCCAGAGAAAGATCTGACCTGTGCCAGTGTCTGGACATGACTGGTGGTACGAGCTCTGTTCTGGTCAGCTGTCATGATGTCTACATGCCTTACTCTGCACAGCCCTCTAATTTAGCTCTTCTGCATGGTGACTTTGGTAGTTGCTTATCCCCTCCCTTGTACGTCCTCTGCCTGCTCTGTGAAATGTGTTATATATGAGCGTTGTCACTGATGAAGCTTAGGTTTTTTCCTCAGGGCACAGCAGAATCAACTGATGCAGTTGTCGGAGTTGTTTAACTTGCAAAGTATGCGTGCCTGCAGCAGGTTTTCCCCAGGCTCTGTATGGCGTATGTGGACTGGCCCTTGCTTTATGTGCCGTCCTGGTGGCTGCGGTGTACCTGCCTCTGGTTGTTGTCGTAGGCTGCATTGGCTCGTCTCGCCCTGGGCTGAGGGGTGAGCGGTGGAGGGAAGTGTGGCATGCCTTGTGGTGAGAAGGGGGGAAGTGGAAGGGAAGGAGGGGCAGGGTGAGCAGTGGGAGAGCCCCGCTTCTCAGGGGGCTCTTCCAGGCTGCCCTCAAGAGGAGTGCTGGATCCTGGGACCTTTGCTGCAGGACAGGCTGCTGGGTGGTGGTGCATGCCGTCCCCACCATCGCAGGAGGGGCTGTATGTGGGGGATCTAAACCAGCAGTTCTTCTGTGGGTGACAGTGACCCCTGTTTATCTTTGGGGGTGGGCTGAGCATGGAGGGGAAGTGGGAATAGGAACCTCTGTGTTGCACAACTCATAGGTCAGTGGCCAAGTGATCTCTCCAGGGTGAAGCATATTCTGCTCAGGTACAGATTTCCTAATTTGTACTCTTCTGTTGGCCAAGTAGAAAGCTGCAACCCAAAATTCGTGACTTCTGTTGTGTATGTCTAGTTTAGCTGGAAAAGTATTATGGCTAACATATGTTGTTTCAGGGTTTTGTAATTTGAATCCGGTTTAGTCTTGCTCTGAAAACCAGATGTGGGGAGAACATGCACACCTGGCAGCATGTACTGGCTGAGAGCAGTGGCTCCATACTCTGCAGGCCGTTAAATCACTGTCACTTCCTCATGGAGGAAGATACATCCGCACGATGAAGCTTCGAATTATAAATCCTGTACACACGATTTGTTTCCATGCACCCGCTGCAGACCCCTCTCCAGAGCCCTTAGGCTGAGAGAGGAGGCCATGGGACGGGATTATGGTTTTGGCTTTGCTAGTGGCGAGCAACAGGATCTTTGGGAATTCAGTTTTGCCTCTCAGTGATTGTTTCTCCAAGTTAAAAAAGGCTTCTTTATAATCCCCGAGACCTGTCTGGAGATCGGATATAAACTCTTATAAAATCTCTTTTCAACGTATACTGCATTTTGGTTATAAAACGAGCAAGCTGTTCTGGCTCCTGGAATTCTGGTTCTGTCTTTAATACTTCTTTCATTGCGTGGTTGAACCATAATGAAATCCGCTGAAAAAAGAAATAGTGTATTTTCTTTTATGGCTGCCATATGGCCTTATTGCTAATTTTTAATTAGCTGAGATGGTTGCTTACACAATTTATTTGGAATAAGGAAGGAGACTGTGAGAGCTGGATGAGGAGGAGAGCTATTCTGATGTCTGTATAGAGGCACGGTGTCTTTTTTACCGTCTTTAAATAGAAAAATGTGTAATCCTCAGAAAGTGTCTTGCCACTAGGTCTGTTTGGCAGATGTATGCATGTGTGTTATTAAACAGATGTAGACACTTCTGTAATTTTAAAATAGAATAGTGTTGTTTGCTTTCTGGCTTGCCTAGTCCAGCACATGGATTTAGAGGCATTGCAAAATTGACAGGATTTTCTTCCCAAATGGCAGAATAGGAGAAAGTACCAGGCCATCCAAGCTTGCATTTTCTACTTAATATTCCTCCTCAGGAACAGGGTTATAAAATTGTCCCTTGGGATTACTGTTTGCCTTCTTCCCTGCGTATGGGTCCCAGTATTGTTACAGTGAATTGGTTCCATTAGAAAATTAAGCAGGCTGCAAGAATGCTAACACTATAGATATGTCTTGGATCTGTACTGAATTTGGTCTGACAGGGATCTTGACTCTCTAATTAGGTAGTTAAGTAAGCATGTATAATGGAGCCCTATCATTGGGAAACTGGATTTTAATTGGGTGCAGGATGTCATGCTCCAAATGGTCCTGCTGTGCCGGGAGCAAACCAGATCTGCTGCCCGTATAGCAGATCTGATGCTGTCTGCCACACAAACTGCTAGGGTTTCTTTTGCATGTGGAAGGGGAGAAGCAGTCATGACAGACGTCATCTAATGTGGCAATAGTCCAGCTTCAAGCTGGACCTTGGCAGGTCCTTCCAAGCAACATTTCTCTGATTCTGTGGAGCTGGGTTTTTTGAGGGTACCTTGTCAGGGAGAGAGACAGATGGTAATGGGAAGGGAAGAGGGACTGGCCTTAGTATCTGCTCTCTGCTGTGTGGTTGAAGGAGAAAGGTATATATTTGTTTCCATGATGTGTCCGGGATAACTGGGTGCTTGTGAGTTTTTTCCTCTGACTGCTCACACAGATTCAGACTAATAGTTTCCCGCTTGACCACTTATGATGTGCTTAATTAGACTGCTGTCTTGAAATTGCCCACTTCTACTGCAGCACTGCAGCTGTACCTGCATTAACACAGTGAGGGGCCATAGTTTAAATCATCACTGTGGATCCTCAGCATCATTTAGCTTCATATCATTTAGTTTAAAAAACTAAACTGTGGTGGCTCTTGCTCTGCTGACTATCAGTAGTAAGAGCAATAATAAGGCTGGGGAGCTGTGCTTGACCAAGCCATGACTCCGACATTTAAGGTGTTTGTTTTATACAGTCTTTCCAACTGTATATTTCTGATCCCTTAATTCCTGTCATTTACATGTTAACGAACAGATCACAGGTACCAACATTTGCCAAGCTAGTTCAGCACCTGGTAAAAAGCCTTTCTCTGTCAGCTCTTTAAGCAATGGGGAACACGCGTGGATTTTCTTTCCTGTGGACGAACTGGTAAAACAAATTGTAGTTTTTAGTGAGTGACTTTTCTTCCCATGAATGGTGTTACGTGCAGATGCTGTACCACCCAGGATCTTGGTAGAAGGCATCCTCACTGGGTTCCTTCATTTGCTAAACAGCTGTGCTGTTGATCCAGTGGTTGGTAAGGGGTTTCTCCAAGAATGCAAACACAATTACTTTGAAACTGTCTGAGCTGGCGGGTTCCACTTTTGTACTGAATGCAGAGGAGATGGGCACTGTTGTTGCAGGGAGGCTGAGTAATTTGGTGTGTCGCAGCGTAGCAGATGATTCTGTGGAGCCGTATTGCGAGTGTGAAAGATCTCATATCTATTACATTGGAAGAGTAAAACCAAAGTAACTAATCCCCATGCAAGAAAAGGGGGAAAAAGATCCTCATGGCTGCCTGTGGCACTGCCCCCATGTTGTGTGATCTGTCTCATGGTCTATCCTGGGCTGTGTCCTGTTTAACATCTTCATCGATGACCTGGAGGAGGTGATGGAGTGCATGCTCATCCAGTTTGCAGATGACACCAAACTGGGTGACCAGCTGATACGCTTGAGGGCAGGGCTGCCATTCAGGGAGACATAGACGGGCAGGAGAAATGGGCTGACAGGAACCTTCTGAAATCCAACAAGAACAAGTGAAATTCCTGCACTCGGGAAGGAAGAGCCCCCTGCAATGATATGAGCTGGATGCTGCCTGCATGGGGAGCAGCTCTGCTGGAAAGGCCTGGGGGCCCTGGTGGGCGGCGAGCTGACCAACAATATCCTGGGCTATATTAACAGAAGCACAGCCAGTAGACTGAGCAAAGTGATTGTCCCCCTCTACTCAGCACTCCTTAGATCCCAGCTGATACACTGTGTCCCGTTTTGGCTCCTCAGTACAGGAAAGACGTGGCTAAACTGGAGCACCTTCAGCAGTGGGCCACCAGGATGGCAGCTGGAGCACTTGTCCTGTGAGGAGAGCTGAGGGCTGAGCTGGGCTCGTTCAGCCTGTGGAAGAGTCTGCTTCAGGGAGATCTTTAATAAGCAGTCTGTTGATACCTATGAGGAGATTACTGAGAAGATGGAGCCAGGTTCTGCACCATTGTGCATAGCAGAGGAGAGAGACAACCGGTATAAACTGAAATGAATGAGGTTCAGTCTGGGCAAAAGGAGAAACTTTTTCATGCTGGGAACTATGAAGCAGTGGGACAGGATGCCTAGAGAGTCTGTGCAGCCTCTGTTCTTGGAGCTTTTAAGATGTGACATGATAAAGCCCTGAGCAACCCGGTGTGATCTCGGAGCTGACCCTGCTTTGAGGAGGAGGTTCAGCTAGAGACCTCCTGAGGTCCTTTCCACTCTGAATTATCCAGTGATCTTACGCGGCTCCCTGGCAGCTTAGACCCTTCAAAGGCTGGAGTATGGACATTTCTTAAACAGTGTGAAGTCTGTGGATTAATGATTTATGAGCATGTGAATACAAGGGTGTGCAGTGGAACTATGGTTCTCATCAGGATCCTTTTACTGGTTTTGCACTGAGGTAGCAGTAAGAGTACAATTTTTTTTTCTGGTTTTTTTTCCTGTCAACCTTTTAGTGAGGAGGAAAGCATGGATTCCACTGGGCTGCTGCTCTGGCTGCTTCTTTAGCAAGGGTGAGTCCGAGAGGCTGTGTAGTTAGAAAGCTATTCTGGGACTGACCAGTAGCCGAGCTTGAAAGCCTTTAAGATGCCTAGCCCCTCTGAAACACCACCTTGTCTAGCTCATAGGACCTGGTATTACCAGTGCAAAGGCTTTAAAAGAGACCACAGAAAGCTATAACTGCAAATTGTATAAAACCTTGGTGTGCTAAGTAAACAAATAGTAACAGTTGCAGGTCTTTTTGATACTTGGTGAAATATGACGTTTTCTTGTGCTTTGGACTTGTTTTGATTTGGTTCTTGGGCTGGCTGTTGTTTCATGATTGCATTTTGTTATCCCTTGAGGGCTGTGTTTGGGAGGCTGGGCCGGAATGGCCATTGGAGGCCTTGGGCTCCACTCTGTCTACATGGTCTTCTGTCACTGTTAGGACGTGGTGGTGTCTGTTTGTTACTTAAACCTGGCAGAGTTAAACATCTGAATGCTTTTATGGCAGCTACTGTCTTCACTGTACCTTCCCCTCGTGGACTGGCTTTTATCTGGCCGTGGGCTCTGAGTTCCAGACTTTCTTTTACTGTGAGGTCTGTAGTGTTTATCACTGAAGTGCTTGTCTTGGCAGGCTCCTCTGGTGCTCAAAGCAACAAGTAAAATAATTTTCCACATATGACTTTTCTGGAAACCATTGAGAAAACTTCTTTGTATTTTGCAGCGTCTGCTTGTGTAGTGAGATATTACAGTTCATTTTCAATACGCTGCTTTACTGGCCTGGATACAGGCAGGACACAGGAAAGATAGAGCTGGGCATGAGGAACCTCACTATATGGTACTCTGAAAACTATGTGTTGAGTGTTTAGGTTAAAGCTTCTAGTCTGGAGCACTGCCTGTCCCTCCATTGGTCTTGTGCTCTGTTGAACTGCAAACCAGTATTTACTAGAAAACACTCAACATGTGTGTTGCAAACATAGTTACTATATATATGAGTGTTTTTCAGGGTTTTCCTTGTCTTTCTGGGTGACATTTGGGCAACTCCAGTGATTAGGCATGTGCACTTTCTGTGGTTTGCAGGGTCCTTTATCTCAGCTTATTCTTCCTGTAGAATAATGTTGTACAAACAGAAAAGTTGCTTTTTTTGAATTGCAAGTCATAGCTGTAGCCTCCTTTCCATTTGCGTGAAGTTGGTTTGTTGAGCTCTGTACTGTCAGCTGGAGAAGACGGTGCCTTTCTGTTACTTCTTGTGCTCACCTGCCATCACTGCCTTCAGAAGTGAGTCTGTTTTTCTGTGCTTCTCTTGGCATGTTCAGAAGAACAAGCAAGGTCAAATGTTTTCATATTTGCACAGTAGACTACTTTTGGTGGTGGTTGTTAACCTCCTCATGCCTTTGGAAAGGGGGGTGAAGGATATGGGGAAAGCAGTAAGCCGAGGCTGGTAAAATTGCTTGGGCTATTAATTAACTGAGGGGGTTTCATTCGGGTACCTACAAACGAAGTGTCAAACCATGAGAAGGAAGTGGAAAGAAGTCGGTGGAGGGATGGAAACCAGCTCAGGTGTAAAGCGCGTTACCACAAGCCGCAGTAGTGACTTTTTGATGCCGGGTGTTCTGCTTGATAAGGTTTGCACAGTTAGATTTGTATGTGGGATCAGCGATAGAGCTTGTAGGAGGCAGTAAACTGAAGTGCTGTTTTTTCCTTGATTTCTTCACGATGGAGAAAGCAAGAATTGAATGAATGGACTAGGCATCTCTATTCCAGAGTAATGCTATTAGCTCTGCTTCTGACAGCTTCTGCTGTCTCTCCCTTGGTAATTTGCTTTGGCCAGACCCATCAAACATGGGTACCTTTAAGTAGTGAGCTGATTCTGGTTTCTGGAGATGCTTTTGGTTAAAGGAGTCTTGTTGGTGCTTGGCATCTTGCGGAAATCAGCCTGCTTCGTTGCGTTCTCAGACTGAGTTCCTAGACTGTGAACGTGCTGTTCCTACCTGCTCGTGCCCATCACTTTGGTTGTAGGAGTACACAGAAGCCTTGAAGAGTACTAAGCACTATATAGCAGAATACGGTATTTCATGGAGAATTGATGGCAGGAAATTTAAAATGCCTTGTGGGTTTCCTACTGGGAGTGGATACAGGCCAGAAGTTTCCTTCAGTCCTTTCCTCTTTTTATCAGACTTTCTCTCTCTTCTCATCAGGCGGATTTGACTCCATATTCTTCTTTCAGGTGGAAGTTGTCCTGGTGCTCATGTGGTATGCTTGGGAGAACATAATCCTCCACCATTGCTTCGTGGGAAGAAATGACCTTTTGTATGTTGTGGTGGACTTGTAACTGGGGGAGGCTGAGAAAGTCCGTTTTCCCTGTTTTCGGGGAGAATTTGTGTGCAGAGGGAGGAGTGTAGCTTTCCCTAGTTGCTTTTAGGTTCCTTTCAAGCTGCAGTTCTTGCCTGTGATGTTTGAGGCAGCAGCCTGGCTTTTCCTTGTCAAAAAACTGTGGGATTGAAGCCATCTGTTTACAAGTTCAGGACACAAGTGCCAAAGGTATGCCCAGTTCATGTCCTGGAGTGTAGAAGCTGTATAGTTTTGGTGTGTATTACGTCAGTGCTTAGGAGAGCTGGGTAAGGGGTAGATGCTTTAGAGATTGTTTTATTTTTGCTTTAGAAATAAAATACCCACATGAGGGCCTGGGACCCTCTTTACGTGAAACATTTTCACATTTATTAACAAGTCTGTGCAAAAGCTAGTGCGAGGGGCAGGAAACGGGTGAGAAAAATCTCACGTCTGTGAAACGAATAGGTACACGATGTTAAGTTGTGGGGTCCTGCTCCCAGCCGGGTGCTGGTTCCAGACCTCAGAGCACGCAGAGGGTCTAAGCGACACCGAGCTGTATCAGCCAGCGCAGCGTGCATCCTGAGAATGCTGCAGCACTGGACGAGTAACGAATGCAGCTTGTTGACCTCTCCTTGCTCATCTGCGTGAAGGGGAGTGTTGCTCCGTTCCGGCCAGGGTGGACAAAATGTCAGAACTGTTTGCTGGGAGCTGCTTAGAAATATACTTACACCTCTCAGGCATGAGGAAATGTGATTAAAAAAATATGCCGTTTTCAAAGCTGTGGGATTACTGCTGTAAGGTCAATGTAGGGAGACAGAAGCAGAGCTGACAAGGTCAGTGTGTCAGCTCAGTGTCCTACTGGGTGGCTTTTTCCATACTTGAAAACCTTGCTTTTGTAGGTCTAATTTTGTAAATACTTTAAAACACCATTCTTCTACACACTCTTATTTCTGCTGTTTTTTTTTTGTTGGTTTTTTTTTGGCCAGCATTAGTGTTTGTGTGTCTACACAGTGAAAATTAACTTTATATTTTTTTCCTTTCTTATCTGGTTAGTTTTCAGGCACGCGGTGTCCCTGCTCTGTGCCATAATATGTGGCTTCTGCAACCACAAGTGCCAGCAAAAGGGAAGTGGTGAGTGGCAGGCTAGGGATGGAGGCAAAGTCTGGAGTGCCCCTTTGCTCACAGCATGGATGCCTGCCTGGTAAAGACAGCTACGTAACTTAAGCTTAAGATAATAATTAAAGAAACAAGAAACAGGGACTTATAGCAAAATGATGAATCCCAAGTTTGACTTTTAGTTTTAGCTCCGTAGCTCTCTGTCAACTTCTCTCAAAGTCTGCATCTTGCCTTTCTGCCTTGCAGAACATATTTTGAAGGATTCCTATTTAAGTATTTAGTAAATGGGTGTTAGACCTGTTGATGAGCTGAGTACAAAGGGACTAAACCAGCCGGGGAGCCAAATGCTGTGATGAATTCTGGCTTGGTGCTTTGGTAGCTGGGAGGCTTGAATGGGATCAGTACCACTGCTGGAAAGAAGACCCGAATGTTAAATACAGTGGCTCTGTGTTGGTGCTGTGGGCTCATCTTGGCTTTTATCACTGCCTATTTATGCCCAGGCAGCTGCGGGTCAGCTCCGGCTTTGTCAGTTGTTACCAGAGCCAGATTAATACCGGAGGGCAGGATCTATCTGTTCAGTTATGTCAGCAGTGGCGGCCAGTCCTGCTTTGCTGGCTGTCGTGTTGTCCACGGCTGCCCAGCACAGGCAGTGGCTGGGTGAGAGCAGGATCCTTCTCCCTCCTTGGCAGCACCAGCGCTGCATTCGCAGGGCCCTGCAGGGAGCTGGGGCAGAAAACTGGTTCAGCACACAGCAACTTAATTTCGTAGGATTCAGCTTTTTTGCTAAACCGAAGTGGGCCACGTAACTGGCTAAAGATCTGCCTGCTTAGTAATTACAGAGTCTCATTTTGTTTGATTTGGTGTTTGGTTGCCAGTGCTGGTCATGTTGAAAGCCGCTCGCGGCCGCTGCGGTCTGTTTAGCGCTCCTCTCTCCCAGGCTGCTGCTTCTCTGCCTGTTCCCGCTCTGCCTCAAGGCAGCCTTCCTTTTCTCAGGAGGGCTGGTATGTGTGCAGGGCTTGGCCAGGATGGCTGTAGCAGGGTTAATATTGGCTATCTCGACACAGGTGTCATCCACCAAAAAATGCAAATTCTTTTTTTCACCAAAATTTGAAAAAAACCTGGACAACTTGATAGAAAGGGAAGAATTTTCATGGGAGAAAAACTGAAAGCAGTATTTCACCCTCATAAACAAAACAAAACCCCAGCTTCTCATAAACATTTCTCACTGGTATTGGATATGCTGCTACCATGCTAGATACATGCTTTACTCCTCACAAAAGTAAAGAGGAGGTCTTTGTTCTGGCAGTCACAGAATAGACCACTCATCTGTTTAAGTTTAACACGTCTGTCGTATAAGCAAGCGTGGCCTGCTCTTTGCAACTACACAAAAGGATTATTACAGTCCTTTCCTAAAAATTGTCTTTAGCTTTACTCTTCCCTTTTTTTAGGTCTTTCCGTTTCTTTAAGTGACAGAGCCTGGCTGTTGTGAGTGCCTTCTCTGCCTACCGAGGCATATAAATAATTTCCTTTATTACCACAGTTCTGCTTTGAATGCAGTCCCTTGATACAGTCCTTTATGTTCATTTGATGAAGTCTTTGCCTTTGATCTGCCTGTGATTATTAATTCTCTATTATAATTAATGGAGGCTTTGTCTTTCTCTTGCAATCCTATCAAAAGATCTCGGAGTCTTTTGTAAATGTTAAGCGATTAGTAATGCAGTAGCAGACTGGTGAGTTGTGTGTGTGGCTTGTCTCTAGAAAAGAGACAAAAAGAGTCTCAGTGTGTCAGCATGCACTACATTTGGGGCTGGTTTGAAATCTTTTATTACGACAGTTTTTCTTGGAAAATACCAGTTTTTGTAAAACTTTTTTTGTTTTTTAATGTTCCTAGAAGGCTTAAAGTTTTGAGAATGACTTTTTATGAAAGAGCTTTAGGTGTCAGATGGAAATTCTGTGTGTGTTGGTCTGTGATAGGCAAACAGAGGAGCAGGTTAAGAGATAGACATTGCAGGGTCTTTACCCACCAGGGACCTGTTGCCTTCTGGTCTGACACCGCACGTGGGATGTGGGAGCCCCAGCAGATACTTGATCTTTTATGCAAGGGTTGGCTGCTTCATCAGGGCGATTTGTCCCATGGCCGCGTCTCACCTGAGGTGTGAGTGAATGAGGGTCGTGTCACTGGTCTGAATGGGGTAGAAATGGTCTTGAATATGGACCTCCTATTTTGCATGTGACTATCTCAACTCTTAGGATATGAGTTGCAGGCAGGTGAGTCACTGTCTGAAAAAGTGCAGCTGGTTGCGGTTTTCCCTCTGGGAAGAGCAAGGAAACTTGGAAAGCAGTAAGACGGGGGCAGGAAAAGAGCTTCCCGTGCAGTTCGCGTTACGTGGCTATTGCACGTTTCCCTTCTGTGTGCTGCTCCGACCAAAGAGGATGACAAAGTTACTTGAACAAATCATCTGTAATGGAGCCAAGGGTAACAAACCAGTCTAATAGCTTCCAGAGTTAGGGTTTAATCATGAGATGAAAGTACATTGTGTAAAAGTTGTGGTCAAGCAGTTCTGCGGAGCCAGCTCGGCACTGGTTGAATGCGAAGTAAAGCACTGTATCCAGAAACCCGTGATTAGCGTCACAGCAGCTGCTGTCTGCGGGGTGGGATTCAGCTTTGCAGTCAGAAATAACTAGAGCTAAAATTAAGTAGCATTTACCATCTGATTTTGTAAGAGTCAGAGGCTTGCGGTCAATTTTTTAATAACAAGGCAGTGAATAGTAGACTTATGAGGTGAACTGTGCTATTGTTGATACCTTTTAAAATTACACTAAAATTATTAAGAGTGAAGGTAGAAAGGATCAAATTGTTGACATCAGCTTGTTCTTTCTTATAAAAAGGAGAAAGCGGGGACTTTTCTTCTTTTTATAGTGCTCCTGCTGACTTTAAAGGCTGTTTTCTGACTTGTGAGAAATCCTTGACAGCTCTGGTGGCACTTCCAACTTTCTGCAGCTAATTGCTCCTGTTCTGTGCAGTTTGCGTGTAATCCCATGCGCCGAGACAGCCTGCCTGGCTTACAGATGTAGTGCTGTATAGCATGGGTGTATGCGATCCGCTCATTGCATTAATTTGTTTGAAAGGCCAGCACAACTTCTAATGTGACTAAATCATGTTGACTGCTGACACTGCCAGGAGACTGTTAAAACATCGGAGGGCTGCCAGGAACCCTTGCTGCTTTCCTGGGGACTGGTAGAGAAGTGACCTTTTACTCGTGAATTTAAATTTCTAGTTCAGGGAAATACTCAGGGTTTTTGCTGAATGCCTTGGCCACTTGCCTGTCCCTTGTTACATTTGGATTTTGCTCATGCTGGCTGAAGCGGTTCGGAGGACTAGTGCTGCCTGTTAATTGAGGATCTGCTCAGAGAAGAGATTTCCAGCCAGAAGGGAGGGAGGCTATAGCAGACATCTGGGAGAAATTGTGGCTAATTCTTCCAGATACCTTTCCAAGGCATCATCTTTCTGTGCCTGTAGTTACACCTGACTTATCCTGTGTAAGTTCACAGCTGAGTCATTTAGACTATTGGCAAGTTTTATGTTAAGGCTGTAAACATTTAGCAGAGTCTGTGTTGTGGGTCAAGGTGGGGGCAAACTCTTTTCGTGGGCAGGAGAGTGTTCCCTGGATGCTGGGGCTGCTCGTACGAGTTCTGCTGGCACATCCGAGGGAGACCTCTGCCCTGGCGTGGCGGCGGGAGCGAACAACCTGGCCCAGGGCGACAGATACAGGAAAGGTTCTGCTGGGGACCAGCCTGGACTAAGTGATGCTGCTCCAGCCTGTACTCAATTTCCTTCCCCTTCCTGTCTTCCCCTGCTGCAGGTTTCCTCTGGCTGCTCTGTGAAATGAAATGATCAGGCTTTAGAGAAAGATATTTTACATAGATCTCATTTAGAGAGCAAAGAACTATGCCAACACAACAGGGGAAGATGTTGCCTGTGGGGAAGGAAGGGAAGAAGAAAGGGGACCTGTGAACGGGGCAGGTGGAGAGCAGGCAAGGGGCAGTAATACCTCATACAGGCCCTACCATGACTATAACCTGTTGTGCAAGCGCAGCTCTGCTCTACCAGTAAAATGCCCTCTTGCATGGATGGCTTGTTCAGTGGAAGGATCTGGTATAAATCTTACAGCAAAGCCACTGTTGCTGATACAGAGTTGAGGCGGTTGGTGTTTGCCAATCGATTAATATCCAAAATCTTTTACGGTACCTTTGGGTTTGTGAAATCATGGGCTGAAAGCTGTTCTTTGTTGTAAATTTGCATTAAAACACCTATCAGGTTCTTCTCAGAAATGTACCTGTTGCTCTCTCCTGATTATTATTTTAACTGTCTCCACTCACTTGTTTGTGGGCTCTCTGTTTTTTTTTTTTTTTTTTTTTCCCAGCGTTGTGGCTCGGTTTCCTTTTCCTGCTTCTGTTGCTTTGCTCAACAGTGATAAGTGAATACTGGGGGCAGCAAGCAGGGAAAAAGTCCTCAGCATTTGTTGAAGCGCAATGTGAAAGGGTTCTGGAGTGCAGCAGATGTTGGGAATACCCTGGCAAATTTGTGTGCCTGAGCGCAATTGCTTCTCTGCATGCTGGCTGTTGCTCTGTGAACCCGTGTGTTCCTGGGGCAAGCTGTTGTGGCGGGGAACCCGACTGTGCTTTGGCCAGAGGGTGGAGATGACCTTCTCAGGAAGCTTCTTGTGGAGAAAAAGCCATCTTTGAGGTGCCTGCTCTTAGGCGGCCCGCAGCAGGCCAGGGGAGGCACTTGGCTATCTGCAGAAGCGGCAAGGATAGGGAAGGATTCCTGGCTGGAAGTCTGTGGCCAAGTGCTGTGTCCTCCCTCCCAGCCCCCCCACCTAGCAGCTGGGAGGCTATCTTAGTGCCTCCTCCTGTGTCACCATGCCCGAATTAACGTAGGTTTGGCAGTCCCGAGGTAGCAGCCCCTTATCCAGTTGCTGCTGCTCCTTCAGCATTCAGACGGCCCATACGGTTCATCTGCGACCTGTTTGTGCTGCTGGGGCCTGGATGGCAGGGCTCCTGTGTAAGAGGCGCAAAAAAGGAGGTAGGAAACATTAGGTTTGTGGCAAGAGTCTCTTCCTAAGCTGTCTGCTTCGGAGCTGGTGTACGGGCTCTCGGTAAGCAGGGCTCTCCCTGGGCAGCAGGCTTTGGGAGGCTTTCTGCTGACGTAGCTGTGCTTTGCCAGTAGCAGTAGGAGAGGATGTTTTGGTCCTGTGTGATCTGGCCCAGCCGCACTGGATCTGAAGGCAAGCGTAAGGATTTTATGTGGCTCTTCGTATCATGAGGGATGGGGGCTTAATACACAAATTCATAGTAATGTTTTCTTTCGGTTTAGTAAATTGCTCAGAAACAAGGTATCTTTGTTAGGAAGAGTAGGGATCATTTTTATATTAAAAGAAAACAAAGCAAGTCTATCATCTTAATTGACCTTTTGGGAATAAAACTAGTTTAGTTGCATTTAAAAGTATTCTGGCTTGAAATGTATGCAGCATTTTGTTTATATAGCATACACTGAAGACAGTACCATGTATTCACTGCCCAGAGGAACTTAGCAGCTCTCTTCTGCGTTTGCAGAGCATTAGGAACAGCGATGCCCTGACCTTGTTGAACGCTTGGCATTCCCAGCATGACAGCAATGCTATAATAATGAAAAGAGAGTTACATCTAGAAACAAGGCTGGTACTTCCAAAAGGAGTCTTTTTTTAAGTGTAATTTGGGCATTTATAGTCCTAGAAGGGTTTTAAAAATCTTACTTGTAACGTCCGGTTTCCGCACGATTTTTCTTGTGCCTCCGGGTGGCTGTATTCCTATGGGCATCACAGTGTAGGAGCTGCTGGGGTGAGAAGGCTCTAGTAGGCGTAATGCAAACAGGGCTGGGTAAGGCACGCTGTTAGAGCTGTTTTGGTCTGTTGCGTGAGGCCTCTTAGTTCCCTGACTTTTGTTTGGAGAGTTTTCCAAGAAAATGAGAATGAGTGCAGAAGAGGGGTAATTAAGAGTTTCTTTAATAACGACATTTATTCAGGAGGTTAAATCTCAGGCTGCAGGCATTGCAGTCGAGAATGCTGTTCTCTTCCCTCCCCTTTGCAGAAGGTACACAATACAGACAGCGAGCTGTGCTTACTGCTGGCAGCCCCCCTTCCCCCAGGCATTGTGCCGTGTTAGCTCTAACCAGCTGCTCTAACATGGTTCATAAGCCATAAGGTCTCAAAATATGAGACTGTTGTTTGTTGCTTGCATAACGTAAGAACAGCATTTCATAATTGAGGATTTTAGTCATGTTCAATATCATGCTGTGAACCAGAATTAACTAGTATCTTGGAACTGCAATGAAGAGATGTGGTAACTTGTGTTAAGCACCTGTTTCAAGTATCTGTGAGAGAAGGGTGGGGATTGTAGTGTATTCTTCTTCCCTGTCCTCCTCTGGGGCAGTAGGATCTCTGTGTTTTCCCCTTCTATCAGGAAAAAAACAAGTACTGATGCCGGATTTTGTAACCGTTGCAGACTGCATGCAAATGATTACCCTGTGGTTTGATTTTCCAGTGGGAAAGGGGAGTAGTGACTGTTCTTGAAGGAAGTGCTTGTTGGGATACTGTCACTATTAGTTAACTGTTCCTCCTTTTCTTTCCCCAGAAAAGTTTGTCTAGCAGACCTTATTTATTTGGAAGTCCTTGCTTTTCCCTGAAAAGAGTATGGGACTTGGATCTCTCCCAAAGGAGACTGCAATACCACAAACGCTGCCACAAATTATCTTAGCCCAGGCTAACACAGAACTGTCACGGAATAGACGGGGCTGTTACAGTGTCTTTGTATCTCCTATTTCAAATGCATGTATTTCAATAGCTTGGCTTATAATAAAGAATCGTTATCTGAGTTTAGGGGGAGATGTGCCTTGGAGAGTGTAAAAGTGTTATCGCGTTGCTAGTGCTTTTCTTACTGTCAGGCTCTGTGAAGATACTAAAGAACTATTCAGTACTTGTCCTCAAGTTCAGTTCCTCCCATGTGGCAGGACGTAGGGAAGTATTCTAATTTCTGTTGTATTGATGAAGGGTACTTTACTGACTTTCCCAAATGAGAGTTGTAGGTTTAGGACAAGAGCTTGAAATTACAGATTCCATATTTGTGTTCACCAGATCATCTATTTTTAGCCAGCGGCAATGCTAGAACTAAATACATTTTCATCTTTACTTGGTAGGTCTCCCTGGGATTCTCTGAGGCTTTTAATAAGGCCAGTAGCAAGTTGCAGTTCCTGGTGTTCTGCATCTGGAAGAGGTGGTGATGAGTGGTGGCCGTGGCTATCAGAAAAGGAGTTTGTTTTTACAGTTTGCTGTCTGCTCTACATCTGGGCTGTCCTGCCGACAAAGCTTATACCCCTTCCTTCTGGAGAAATAAGCACTTTCCGAGGTTGCTCTTGCCACAGAATTGGGTTTCTTGCAAAATATTTTCAGCCAGTTGTGTGGTGGCTCAGTTTAATAAGAAGCTATAAAAGGATGTTACTTTGATTTTATTTTCCACTGCAGCTGCAGTTCTTAATTCCATAAACTGTGGGCCCGTTCTGAAATGGATCTACCAGATGTTTTCTCTTATTATGAATACCCTCTTCAGCATCTGCATATCTGCAAACTTTGCATTTATTACAGTCTTTCTTTCTGTTTTTTCCCCTCTATTCAGTGAGTGACCTCCAAGAAGAAGGTAAAAATGCTATCAATGCACCAATGAACCCAAGCACCGTGGACATCCATCCAGAAGACACACTATTAGGTAAAGTATTTGTGCTACAGATCTCGACTAAGCGATTATTAATGAAGATGGCCACTGTGACTTCCATATCCATTGCTTTACAGTTGGATGTAGATTGCTCAGTTGAAACTGGGAGAATTGGGCATGAGAATTGAGAACTGTTGCATCACATGTAGACTAGAAATTAGAAGGGCTAAAACGGAATTTAAAGAGCAGTGCCAGCTATGCAGATACACTTAAACTAGGTAGTTTATGGCAAAATTGACTTGTTCAATGAATTGGCAGAGAACTTGAGTTCTTCTGTGATCATCCTGAAAGTAGATAGAAAGTTGAGGTTTGCACAGAATTAGATGGAAAATAATGCTGAATTTGTCTGCTTAAGATTTACTTCAGTTCCATTAACCCATTGGCCAAGTGCACCTCAGACATCCTTCTTTGGTAAGGAAGTGGTATCTTCTCTCTCTATATATATAGACAGGGAACTGAAGTGCAAAAGGACCAACCCACACAAAGCCTGTGGCAGAAGTGTGTGCTGTGGTTCCGGGGGAACCCTTAGACTGCCTTGTCTCAACGTACATACTACACGGTTGTTAACTAGTGGATGCCATGTTCCTCCTTGGGTTACTGCTGCCACTTTGCAAATGACTGTATAGCAAAATGGGACCTGATACTGAATGAACAGATGAGCGTTTAGGCTCCTGAAAATAGTAATTAAATGTGATTAGGATAGAAGTATGTAAAACAAGCAGTGCTTTGTAGAAAGAAGGTAAATATTCAAATTTCCATTCTCTCTGTTCCCCCCCGCCCCAAGTCCCTGCAAGAGCAACAGCATAATTTAAGAGCAAAAAGTGTTTAAAACTTGTTGGAATAAACACTTTGTTCTTTCCTGGCCATATGTCTCAAGCTACAGAATTAGCTGAAGCAAGCTGTCATGGAGACAAATGATAAAACAGTAAATTAAAAACAAAAAAGTGTTAGTCATTTAGATTTTCTGATTAGAAGAGTAGTGGGAAATGCAAAGTACCGTTCTTCTGAGATGTCGGCAAAGTGTTGATTGCTCTGTGTATATGTGTGGATCAGCAGTGTCTCCAACGATTTCTTCTGGGTACCACTAAAGGTGTGTATGACTTTAGAAGCTGCAGGACCACTCCTGAAGGCCTGTCATGCAAAGACATGACCACCCGTGAACCTTAAGCAAAGTTCTGTGGTGAATCACATACTGTTATGGGTCTAACCTTGTTCAGGGTTTCAGTATATTGGGTGTGTAGTGGGTGTCACTTCCTTAGGACTAGACTGCCTGACTCATCCTAGGCAGTAATGAGGAAGTAAAGGAACATGGGGAAAAAAAGCAGCAAAAGAATTACGTTTTTTTTTTAGATTTGTGGAGATTTGTCAAGTATGTTCAGATAGCAGGGTCTTATTTTTTTAATAAAGATAAGTGGCCCTGGAAAATACTGAACCCAAATGTCTGGGTGAAGTCTAAGGTAACCAGTTAGGTGGTATGGTCTGTCTTGTGTCTAGGATGTGCGAGTGTCATGTTTCCCGCCTGACAGCAGTGGAGTCTAGCACTGCAAGAGGGAGTCGCTGAAGGCTGGTCATTGTCAAGTTTTAAAGAGTTCCTCTGTGCAGTGTGGCAATGGCCTGACCAATGGTCATACCAAAACCCCTCCTTTGATGTCATGCTGGGACGAATTGAGAAATCAATAGGAAAATAGGATTCAATATGGCCTGTCTAGACTTATCTAAAGATAAATCCATGGGCTTTATAAATAATTATTTTAGCTGAAGAGATGTGAATCTCCTCACGTAGCTGTGACACTGTCACCCATCCTTGTGTTCCTGTTGTGTAGTAGCCAGCGTTTGCTCTCCACTGAAGGGAACAGATCTAACCTAGATCACAGCTACTACTTGGCTACTAAAGGAGTTAAAATGAAGGGTGCAGGGAGAGGTGTACGTGAAAGCAAGCACCAGAATTTAAAATATGAGACTTGCTCCAGCTGCTTCCTAAATGCTGGTATCCGTATCTACAGTAGTGTATAAACATGCGTGTGTCCGTGTGTGCTGTTGTGAAGATAATTCTGCCAAAGGTTGTTTCATAGCCTTATTGAGCTCAAGTTGATTTTGCTACCAACATTTCTGTATCAAATCATCCCTTCTAAAAATTAATCTTTATATTCATGCCTCTTGTGGTTGTCCTGCTGGCCGTTGGAGAGCATTTCTCGCATCACTCCATCTCCCAGCAACAGGAGAAATAGAAGACTTTACACCTGAGAAATCTATTTTATGTTCTTCCCCCACGCACAAGTACAACTGATATAAATTGGGGTAATTCTCATTCTCCAGCTTAACCAGAGGTTAAGGAGTTCGTGCAGTCCGGGCTGCATGCGTGACCAAGTTTCAGGCGGAGGCACAAACTGTCAGCCCAGGTGGCAGCAGCTGCACTGAGTGTAGTGCCATAAGCTTGCTATACTCTTCAAGATGGTGTAATTTGGGACAGGTGTTTTCAAACAGAAGTTAAATACAAATTGAGGAGAGGGAGAAAAGTAGTTGACTGCTCTTTTTGGCATGTTAATATTAACATGCCCCACAGACTATAGAGGACGGTGATTTTCCTGAAGCCTTCTGCATACAGCAGGGTCTGAGCTGGGGAAGGTCAGTGGAAACAATCTTATTATAGGGAAGTTAGGGCTGTGTTATCTTTCTGTGTGTCTCTAAAAAATGCCTAACGCTTTGATCATCGGATATTCCCTTGCTAAGATGATGACTAGGCACTGTCATTTCTTGGTCAGCTGACAGGACACTTCATGATTAGGAACTGTTGCAGTATTTCAGCAGTGTACATTTGAAGTGGATCTCACTAAAGTTTCCCATTTTACTTGGACAGAGGAGAATGAGGAGCGCACTATGATTGATCCTAACTCAAAAGAAGACCCCAAGTTCAAAGAACTGATCAAGGTAGGAAATCACTATTTTGTCCTTCTTCAAATCTTTAACTAGTGAGCCGGAGTCACTTACAAGCTGGTTACGAAGAACACAGTTGAGGAATAACAACTTGTTACTGCAGTATATCTGTGAAAACTGAGGTCATCAACAAGGTAAGGCTAAAAGCAACAATGAGAGAACCAAGAAGAGGCTGAATGTCGGAGTGCTCATGGTAGTTACGGAGTAAAGGTCCACTGTCCATTTATATCCTTGCGATTATCGCAGCAAGGATCAGTGCTTAGCTTGAATCTACCTGCGGTCACTGCAAATAAACCTAGGTTCCTTCTGTTTATGAAAACAGGGAAGGAGCTTTGGAAAGCATTAGTGAGATTTCAGGAGAAGAAAGAGTAGGACTGAAATGAGGTAGGGGGCAACGAGACCTCTGGTGTGATAGGAGAGTTGGAACTGAGATTCCTCTTGCCCTATATTCTGTTGGGTTTTTTTTAAAGAAAAGTCCACAGTTGACCTGTGGGCTGGGGCAGGGGCCAGATTGTCCTGAATCTGTATTGTCACTGGAGACACCTGCCCAGGGTGTTGATAATGGTGTTCCCAGCTGTGGTGATGTGAAGTGTGGCTTCCTGCCTCAGCAGTGCTCATCGTTTCTGCCAGGTATGATGGAGGATTTGATCTTGAGGGACTAGTGTTTAGGAGAACCTTTTCTATGCAGTAGGTTGTTGAGGTTAACATAGTGAAAGCTTGAGCAGGAAGAGAAGGGATGGCAATTCTGAACAAATGTGATCTCTTTCCAAAAAGCATTTGTGCTTGTGTTATACTTCCCGCTACACTTCCTCTTTATTATTTTAAAATTATTTTTAAAAAGTATTTTTGTTAAAAACAACAATGCAGCTGTAGGTGGGTGGGTCTGAAAACTTTGGATAACATATACTGTCTCCAGATAGGGGGTTGAGTTGTGGCACATTCCTTTCAGGAAACCTTGTGCACCCTGGCTGCACACATGTGCTTCACATAGTGCCTCAGCAAACTTCTCACCTGGTGGTACATCTTTAAAACAAGCCCAGTGATTTGTTATTAACATTGCAATAACATGTTTAGGATTACAAAACCACATCAAACTGAGTTTAGCAAGGAGCTGTGCTCAAATTTCTTTGTTATTCTAATTCACCTGGAATACATTGTGGTTTTAAATTAAGTGAATTTGCACATTCTTTCTTTGTTAGTACCTAAATCTATTAATTCTCTCAAAAGGTACAGTGGTCTTGCACTGCTCTTTCAAAATGTACTGTGGTTTCTTTGATGGAGCAGCGATATTATCATGAATAATGCAGCTGAACCGGAGTTGTTGCAGTGAAGGAACCAGATGCACTCTGTGATGCAGGAGACTCAGTACTGAGATGAGAACTGCTTTTAAATGGGGAATTTTGCTGTTGAATTTAATATGAGTTGGTGAGTCTTCCCTGGATGTTGTAGTCTAGCAAGGTTATATTTTCCAGTTTAAAAACCTGAAAACCTTCAGAAGGAGTGAAAATCAGGGCTAGAGCAGCACTCGAGAATGTGTCTGAGTGCTTACAGTGCATTGCAGAATCAGGCTCTGGTTCACTACGCCAGTTTACACTTGCATGAAGAGAGAGTAATGTACTACCAATTGAACTGGAGCTGCTGGCGCAGGGAACAGCATGTAACTGGAGATTGTTTCCTTGGGATCGTCCTCAAAGGAGAGATGTGTCCTGTAGAGTGCCTACTTGAAAATTATGTCATTTAGGTAATTGCTAATTATTTGCATACCTCTCAGCAGTTGAGAATTTTTACAGAGATTCAGCTAGAGAATATTTAACACTATGCTGGTGTGAATCTGTAAGGCAGGGAGAGGTTTGAATTATGTTGGCAAAACCTATTTTATGCCACAGAGTTTGGATAATGCAAAAAAATGAGCAATTTATTCTTTGTTTTCTGTTCTTCAGTGGTTAACGACATTTTCCAAGAGCCCCAGTGCTGGATGAGAATTAGCCGTGCTAAGTGCTGTACAGCAGCAGCCAGCAGAATAGCCTGCCTGCCCCACAGAGCTTGAAATGAAAGATCTCCACAGACTCCACAGAGTGAGGAGTTGAATAGATGGAGGTTTTTATAGTCCAAAGTGGTTCTTCCTCTTTTCCCCTCAGAGGAATGTGTCAATAGCAGCAATAGAGCCTCATGCCTTTTGAAATTTGGCAGTATGACTTAGTTTCATTGGTGCCAGCCCAAATCTCTTTCAACACCAGAGTTAGACATGCCAATGGTTTGCCATCACTGATTTTGAGTGTTTCTGTTCTGTCAGTCACATGCAGTTGGGTAAATGGATCTCACTGCAAAGAAGCAGCAGAGATATCTGTTGCTGACACTGCTTTAATATCTCTTTGTCTCCACAAAATGTTGTTTTAATTTCTGCTAGCCTCATGCCGTAGGAATTATATGCATAGTGGATTGATCAGTGCAAGCTGGTGTGAGCACTTGGAAGTGATTTTGACAGAGCCGTTGTAACTCTGGAGAGACAGATTGTATAGCATTGTGGCAACACAGAGAGACCAATAGAAAAAAAAAACAAAAAAAAACCCAACAAAAAGCCTCATTCCTCACTCTTATTAAAGCAAATGTACAGTGAATCGCCTTGCTGAAGGCTGCTTAGTTGCAGATGCTAAAATATCTGCTTGAAGTCCTCTTGCACATGTGAAAATCATCAAGAACTAGAGTTATGCCATGAAGTGTTGTTTGTTATCATCATTGACAGTATTCTAAAAATAGTTGGCCACAATTTGTCAATATGAAGTGTTCAACTAAGTTCCCTCTGTGGCCAGCAGCATTTTTTCCCTCCCTTCATTTGTTCTGTGTGTAATCAAACACAGTTTGGTACATGGATGAACAGCCCTAAAGCTGAAAATTCAGATCAGGGAAAGAGAGATGAGTTATTGTTTTATTTATGTGTATGTATAAATAATTTATTCACAAAATACTCTATTTCTGGTGTCTGAAATGTGTGAGCTGCTTCTACTCATTGCCCAATATTTGCCAAGTGACAAGTGCACAACTAACTTAAAGTTAGCATTTGAATTATAAGTTTGGGCTGTTTTGAGGTCGGATACAGAGGTGTCCTGTGGTACACTGTTTCTTCTTGTATACTTCAGAGTCAGGTTTCTAGTCTATATGTTATTGTGAATCTGTTTAAAATTCAGTTTTCATTAATGTATAAAGTTCCATTAGTTGGTCCATGTCACTAATTGTAAAGAGTGATTGGGGGTTCTTCTAGCTCTCTTTTGAATACTTAGCAACAGAAAAAAAAAAAGGCTGATCTATGTGTGCTTTCTGTGTTGTTCATGTGCGTTTCTTTGTGTATTGGGTGTAAAGGTGGAAGGAAATCTTTTTTTCCCCCTTCTGGTTCAGATAAGGCTGAAGGGTAGAAGTATCAAAAGCCTTATCACTGCTTCTCATCCTAAACATAATTAGAATTAATAGGCTGTAGGAATTGAGTCAGAGACTTTGAAAAGATATTTTAACATTTCACGTAAGTGGCAGATTTCCTAGGGTTTTCCCATGTATTTCGGTGGGAAAAGTATGCAGAAGAGCTTCTACTAATTGAATCCAAAATTTTAGAACAGTAGCTTGCAAGAATTGGGTCCAGTCTGAAAGTGCCTTGCCTTGACAAAAGACAGCAAGTCACAGTTGCAGGATACTTTCCCTCCCTGCAAAGACTTCTGTAAGATCGGCTGGTACTGCAGCAACTTTTGGCCTTTAAAGCCTCATCTAAACGTAATACAGATCCAAACACTGCTGCTCTAGATACTGCCTGAAATGAGTAAACATTCTTATTTGTAGTAAATCATTCACTGTCCTAGAAATTATCACCTTTTTCCTTGTCTAATTTTATGGCTTTTTTAAATTCACTGTGGTGAAGAGAAAACCAAAACGAAGCCACTCTCCTTTTGGTAAGGTTTCACGTGTGACCAGATGAAACCGTGCTTCCTAAATGCTCTGTGGTCTGTGTTTGAAAACAAGAAGCCTGCTCTTTGTTTACAGGCTGCCAGTGCTTTGCGCTTAGTCAATAGTTTCCAGGCCTGAATATGACTTCTTAATATTAATTTCTATGCTTAACCCTGAAGCCAGTTAAGCTTTCATACCTTTGATCTCTGCTTCCTAATTCTCCCAGAAGTCAGGGGGAAAAGGGTCATTGAAATCAGGGTTTTCTTTCTTTGCTGTTTTTGGTGACTGGGCTTCCTGTTTTCCCATTGTGCCAGATGTGTTCGTGTATTTTGTCTTGTTTTTCATTTTTGTAGAGCGGTGACTGTGGGGTCCTTATGCTCTTGAACTCTGCAGATTAACTCTGCATGTGCCTCACCGCCATGGGAGCAGCCAGCCTGCAAAACAAAAATACTTCACTGAGCTGGGGAAGTTTAATGTAAAAACCCATCTTGCATGAACTAAAAAACCAAATTGGCCAGGCAAACTCATTTTTCCTTCTAGATTTCTAGCACTTTCTTGTTTCAGCTGTCCGCCTTATGGCAAATTTCAGTTTTCAGCCTAGTGTTTAGTAATGCAACATGGCTGATTTAACCAGACATATGCATTTGTCCTAAAAATGATACGATAAATGGATGTGTCAGAATTTAAAGCACCGCTGGAAATTTTACAACTACGAACGCATGTGTCTGGGCATTTGACGCAGTTCAGAGATGTTTTATATGAGTATGGATATGCACGAAAGGGCAGGCATGGTTTTGAGGACATGGGTATATTGTATTAAAGTTTTAAAATCACAGTGCTAATCCCAAATACTATAGAAGACTATAGAAAATCAGCTTTTTATGAAGGTATGACAAGTTAAGTGACCTAAGAAACATTTCCATGTACCTGCATGGTGTTTTGTGAGTCTGCAAGTACTGAACAAGCAGTTGAGTCTCAGGTGCATTGAAGATCCTTAGCTACATGTGGGATCTTGTGGTGGCTGCACCAGCCCTTGTGTGTAAGGAGAGGCATGGTGTTAGGGCTGACACTGGGAGAACAGGCTTTGTAATAAAGCACTTCCTCAGTCCTGCGGTGTTTCTCTTACACCCGTTATTTAATGCAGCAAATGTAACCCGAGCTTGAAAGGCAATATTGAATGCCAGATGTAGGAAGGGCAGGCACAGAAATGAAGGAATGGGTAGAGGAGTGTGAGACCAGACAGATCGAAGTTAGGCATATTTTCATGCACAGGAAAAGCGTGCTCTCTGTGCCTTCTGTCTGCTTCTCACCAAGTACTCTGTGCCTGTATCAAGCTGTTCAAATTTTTAGACATTCAGGTTATTGGATATTTTCTGCTTCTGTCTTTGCATGAAGGAGCAGTTACAAAGAACTGGAGAGCTGATTTTCCATGAGCAGAGAGTCAAAGTGTTTCTGCATGTTCGTCATTTCAATAAGCAATATGGTGCTTTATTTCCCCTGTGGAAGTTTAAAAAAAAAAATCTGTGCAGAAAGATTTTTCCAGGCTCCTAATTAAGACACAATCAGGAAACTAAGAGGTGGGACAGCAGATTTTGGGGGTTTGTTTGTTTGTTTGTTTTTTAATTACAGCACTTGCCAGTCTTCAAGGGCTGTTAAAAAAAAACTACTTGTTTTTTTTTTTTCCTTATATATAAATTGCAAATTCATTTTTTCTAGCAGAGCTGGAGTCGTAGTCTGAATACTAAAGAAGTTAGAATATTCTTTGGGATATTTTTCTTTCATTCAGGTGCTGAACTATTAAAATAATAAAATAACTATGCCTAGACCTTGTTTAATTTGTCTCTGCTTTATGTACTTTTTTGCCAAAAGTTTTTCAGTGCTAAATTTCTCTGAAACATTTAAGTAGCACATAGTGTAAGTATTTCCCTTTTTTAACACCCTGTACCCAAAGCCACTTTGTGATTCTTGTGTATGTACACTCTTGGAAATGGGATGTTGGCTTCTACATTAGAAGGTACTTCCAGACTTTTATTTTTAATTCCTTGGCATTTTCTAGATTCTGGCTTCAATACCATTCAGCACATGGCAGACAAAATAAAATGTTTATTAATGGTTTCAAATAGTTTAGCATCCTGAGTCTTCCTTTAACAAAGCTTCTGAGGACTTTTGGAAATCTGAGCTCTTCCTATAGGGGCTGTAATGGGATCTGACTATCAAATGGTAATTTCTGCTGAACTTCAGATAATTTTTGAAAGCCTGCTCTGTAAATCTTGTGGAAGACCTAAGTCTTCTATGACTTTGATTTCTTCAGTTGTTTTTCTTTTGATGTCTATGTGTGTCAAACCTGTATTGTTTTGGAATTGGGCAGTCACCTTATTGACAGGCTTTGAAAATCTCTTTGTAGATGATCTGGGACAAGAAAGTATCTTGTTATTTAGGACTCACTTTTCTGTATCACTGGTGAACAGTTTTTGAGGTGAAAGATGGTATCCCTCTTCTCATTGTCTTCCAGCTGTGGTAATCCTTTGCTCACTTGTCTAATGTCTCTCTCCAGCCCTTTACCATAAATATCCTTCTGTCCTCTGAAAAAAGGTTGAAAGAGACAAGAATAGCTGGTTGGAGTTTTCTCTCCAAATGTGGTCATGGTTCCCCACCTGTGGAGCAGAGCTCTGCTAACTGTTTTATTTAGGCTTCATCTTCTTGCATTTAGCTTTTGCTGGCTATAATCTCTGATGAGCTAATTTTGGTTGGGGTTTCCAAAGGAAATCCTAAGGTTTGATGCCCTATGCCAGATAGCTGACATGTTATGATCTTTTGAAAACTGTAGCTTTAAATCTAGAGGAGAAGGACTGGGCAGGGGGAGTTTACCTGATCCAGAGGCTGCTGAAGAGGCATCCTGAGAACTGCTAGAGGGTGAAATGTAGGAAGAGCAATTGTCTTAACATTTTTCTCTGCCCATATGTGATATATATATATATAAGGCTGTGTGACATAGAAGAAGCAAGACTGTTTCCAGGGCATGTTGGAGCATGTGTCAGGAGACAGGCTTCCCAGCATTGCTCCTATGACCGCAGCCAAAGTGAGAGAGAGGATGACTGTACCTGCCAGGGCACGGTGCTGCAATACCCCTTTCAATTCAGGACCCCAAGTGCCAGGGGTAGCTGGTGTGCTGGTGGGCTGCTCAAGCAGAAGTGCAGTGGTCAATTCATTGGCGGTGCAAGCCATGAAGGTGTTGCAGGAGGGGACCATGGAGCACGGGAAGGAGTGGGAGAAACTGTATGATCCTCCTGCCCAACAAATGGCATTAGGTAGATGTGAGAGCGTGGAACATACTTGGCAGCATGAGTTTGAATAGTGGTGGTAGCTGCAACTGCACAACGGAGGCCATCTGATAGAGGGAATGGCCCAAGTGATAGATAAAGTTCCCGCAAGGTCACAGGGGAGCAGTGGGACAATAATACTGGTGCAGAGCACATCCTTGTATATCCACATCTGTCTTCAAACGTCACCTCCACTTTTCCTTTACCTGCTCTAGAGAAGACCACTTTTGATACAAGTTGCTGGTATTGAATAGTGAATAACTTATCACAAAAGCTTTATTTTGAAAGAAAGCTCTTTAGAGGAGTCGTCTTTATTATCGAGATTTTTCATCCCTCTGGGAAGCTTAGAGGGCAAAAGTGATCTACATATGTGAGCATTGATGCTGATCCTTGCTTTCCATTAATTGACTCGTTGCCATATCACCCAGCTAAAATTTGCCACTTAAACTATTTTTAGAGCTGAGTTTCAGCCCTGCACATTTTCAGCATGCTTTGGAAGTACTAAAGATAAAGCATGAAGCATTAGTATTTCATGTTTGGATTGTAAACTTCTTTGTGGACACTAAGCCTAGCAAAACTTACTTGAAGTTGGTAGATTCAGTGAAACTCAGTGGCCAGGCCAAATTACTTAAATGGCTTTGTCACCAACATATTCAAATGCTTATGTTTCCTAGGATTGCCAAGATGAGTGTTTTCCAGTGCAAGCCTGTCTATATTTTATTTGCTTTTGTTTCACCGTCACTTATATATTAAAAACCCGAAACTTTCTTAGCCATCATGACTGCCAGGAAGAGGCAGAAGTATGGGATCTAATCAGAAAGTGAATTTAAAGAATCCATAATTTTATATGAAGCAAATTAAAAACTGCAGAATTTTAAAATGAGGCTCATTGCTTTAGATGGCTCTAGTTAATGGATTTTGCATGTCTATGATTGGCAATACTCTTCTCCTCTTATAGAATCAAGGATTTAGCAGGATTAACATTGCGTCTCTTCCCACAGAACTGTATTATTTTTGCAAAAGTAATTTAATTTTCCAAATAATAAATTGGAGGAAAGCACTACTGCCAACTTCAAACAGTCAAGGCTGTTTTTCCTGCAACTGTTTGGAAATTATTATCTTTGGCACCTGGAAAACTTAACTCAGTTCCTTTTCTTTTTAAAGGTTCTTTATGTTCATTCCTGCTTTGCAGGTGATTAAATGATTTTTATAGTTACAGTAGTCAGCATATGGGGACTAGTATGTATGTTGTGGAATGGTTATCAGGCCCATTTGACCAAAATTTTAATTGCAGACTTCTGTAATCTGCAATAGCTTGCGATGAAATGCCTTGTCCTGTTGCTAATGGCAGGGATCTAGCTTGTGGTTCTATTTAGCTCCTGTTAGACCGTTCACTCTTTCCCCTCTGAAGCTCGTCTTTCTGGCACACCACTCACATCTGTTCGGGGTAGAGATCATGGTGGGAGCGTGGGACTATTGTTGTCTATCGGCAGGTCTGCTGTTCACATAAAATGGGTAAGACATGAGGTTTGGGACCTGGAGAGCACAGATACTAGCAACGGTTATTGTTGCAGAGCTGCTAGTTGCTACTTGCTTTAGAATTGGTGCAATAAGGAGACATTTTTATGAGGAAAAATAGAGGGCACTGAAATTGCCATGTTGCAAGACCTGAATTAAAAACAGTAGAGGAAAAGCATCTCTTTGATATTTCTCTTTAACTTGGAAATATATAACTGTGGTTACTCTTGCTCTGTTTTATATTCCTGATTACTGCTTTGAATGGAAGGAACGTATTTCAGTGGTTTTTAGACATTTGCCTCCTTTTTCTGTACTTCCAGGTTCTGATTGACTGGATTAATGATGTGCTGGTGGAGGAGAGAATCATTGTCAAACAGCTTGAAGAGGACCTTTATGATGGGCAGGTGCTGCAAAAGCTGCTAGGTGAGTTCACAGAAGAGAAGGCGGCCCCAAAGACTGGAAGGCGCCCAAAGTTAATCTCTTCCAAAGGTGCAGACAGCAGCAGGTCTGTGCAGTAACTCACCGTCTCACCAGGGACACAGTTTGTTTCACTGATAGCGACAGTGTCAGCTTCTCCATCTGTTCTCAGGCTGTCTGCTGAAAGGGGAGGAAATCCAGATGATTCCTAGGATGAATCTGTTTCAAGGACTAAGTGTAGTCCAGACAACTGAAATATGTGGCAGAAAAAAGGTGAACAGATTCATGTTTACAGTGGGGGACCAAGCAGAAGCCATGTGGTCCAAAATTTTGCCTGTATAGTTTTCTTCTGAAAGCTTTTGGGCTGAGAGCTTTTTTGGGCTCCTGATAGAATTTTAGGGGAAAAAGAATGAGAAGAAGAGAATGCATGGCAGCAGGCACATACTCATTATGTGCATTTACGTGCGAATGATTCGTGAAAGGATATAGTCAGTTAAGCAATTGTGATTATGCAACCCCCTTACATCTTTGCAATGTGTGTGTTCACACAAGAAGCACGATGGACAAAACCTTATGATGATGCAGTGATTTATGGGGGTGCTTTTAGCAAACAAAGGGACTTGAAGCTTCAAGTGCCATTGTAAATCCACGCTGTTTCTTGGAGACAGATAGTCAGACTGCTCTCAGTTTACTTACGACATGTTTTCAAGAGTGGGCTGGGATGTGGGATGTATGTGTCAGAGCGGGGCAAGAGGACCTAGTGGCGCTAATTCCACTGGTGCTAATGGACGCCGCTTGCTGAATTTTCTGCATATGCCCCTTAAATAACAGGTCTGCAGCATTTTGGTGAACATTTGCAAGCTTTTAAAATTGGTTATCAACAATTAACTTTGTGTGCAATTAAAACTCCTCAGAAATAACTTGAGGAATAAACCAAGAGTACTTTTAACTTTGTTAGACTGCAGCTGGGACCCTCCAGACATGGTGAGGAGCAGAGGTGTAGAGTTAATTTTAGCTGGGGGTTATTTGTGTAAATAGTTGTACTTCTTAACATAAAGACACTGCTGTTTCAGCAGGTGGTAGCGCATTTCACTGTAGCGACTTGTCATAGGTATCGCTGCTTTCTTACGCTCCCTGTGGAGGCCATGGTTCCACCTTCAGGCCTGCAGACTTTTAGAAAGTGCTTAGTTGTACGTACATACGTACCTCAGTTGGACTTAGCATATCTTACAGGAGGAAAGGTGGGCACGTACATCTTGCAGCCTGAGACTTTAACTGGACTGTTTTTTCCTCATTTTTTTCCTGTTCGGCCTGTGACTGGAGAGCAAATGCTTCTCCCCTGATGTGAAGCTATCACAACTCAGCCCCAGTCTTCTGTTGTTCTTCAGTGGTGTCTTGGTTTCTTCAGCAAGACTTGTATTACTGAATCTATCCATCTTCGTGCTGTCTCACTGATGCAAGAGACAAAGCACGCCATGCTTGTGGTGGTGCTCCTGATGCTCGAGGCCTCAGAATTAAGTCAGCCCTCTGTTGTGCAAGACGTCTTTTCTGGTGCCTGCAGGAAAGGCTAACAAAGTAGGGTCATTAAACTTCAAGTAGTAGTTATCATTCCTTGTGTGTGAGAGATGTTTCAAGAAGATCTGTCTTGATAGGCAGACACAAAAAAAAAGATGAAAGGCAAGAGCTTGTCAGTGGGCTTGTTTTGAAGCAGTTTGGAGTAAGAGATTAGCAAGTAGCTGTCTGACTGATTGAGGTAGATCTCCTTGTTTAGTTAATTTTATCAAGGTACAAGTAGTGACACTCGAAGAGGCTGGAGTGGCTTGGTACACATGGTGTCAGGGTGAAAGGAAATACATTTCTGCTTGCTGACTGGCAGCTAACCTGGGCTGAGAATAGACAGGAGCTATAACACGTGACCAAAAAATGAATCTTGTAGATTAATTTTTTAAAAAACGTCTAAAATAATTTAAAATAATATTTGCATAATTTGGTAGTCAGTTTAAAAACGACTCAGACATCTTGGCTAAAGAACATTTTTCCTATTAATATTATTCAGGTATTGATAAAAATTTCCTACTGTAGATTGATAGAAACAGTCGTAGTGTTCAAAGTAATTGTGAGTTGTTGATAACCTGCAAGTCTCTTCTGTTTGGGTTATTAAAGTACTTTTGTATTTCTGTCACTTTAAAAAAAAAAAAAAATCTTCAGCGAGGTAAAATGTCGAGAAGAAACATACCCTTGAACTTGAGAGCAGAAATATTTCCATTATTGGAATAATAGATTTTGACAACTCTGAAATGTTTCTGAAAGAACCTTTAGAGTTGAAGCCCATCCCATTTTGTGAAAACAGTTTTGGTGAAGTATGTTTTTTTGTTTTAAAGACTGGAATAATAATATATAATTGGAATATGTTCAACCGGTCCTGAACTCCTAGTCCCAGCAGCAGAGTGATTTTGACCATTTTTTCTCCCCAGGCTGGAGGGAGAAAAGAGATAGCTGTTCCTATTGCTCTGGTGGCTGGAGAACTCTACCCCGCCTTCCTCAGCTCTCTTTCTTCTTTTTTTTTTTCTTTTTTAGAGGAATTCAGCTCCTGTGTCTGGCAAGGGCCACAATGCAGAGGAAGAGAAGAATGACTTGTTTAAGACTGTGGCAACAAATAATTATATTACAGCAGCAGAATTCAAATTTTAGTAATGGCATTTTACAAAATTTCCTGCATTAGTTCATTTTTGGAAGTTACCAACCATGATGTTACAATGTCATAACAACATGGCAAGATTGTACCAACTTATTTCTTTCTTTAAATTAGTTCCACTAAGCCAATACAAATCTATGGGTCATATGAGTCTATGACTCTTCATGGTTTGAGGAAGCAAAGTTTACTTTAGCTTAAATTCATACCTTCAGCTAACTTGAAATAAAGCTTATCAAGCTGAAGTAAATGTTCACACAATACTTCCCCTTTTTTGTCCTAAATTAACTTGTTATTAGAAGAGTCCATTAAACCTGTGCAGATTTGTTGTGTAGTGAAGGCTGTGTTGTGCCAAATGCTTTTCAGCAGTGAAAGAAAATGGGAGGTACAATAAATATTATTACCAACTTGGTACCTATCTGAAAGTTGTTATATATTTTGACACCTGATTGATAAGCATGTTCTGCCAGACCTTACCAGTTTTCTATTACAGGTTTTGTTGGAATTGATACCCTTTGATGAAAGGTTTGCTTTCAGCTATTTTGCTCTCTGAGGAAAATGATTCTCTTGGAAAATTTCTAGTAGAGTCCAGCTCTGCCCTGTGCTCTGTGCTCATTATTCCCACCCAGGCCCTTGTTTAATCTGATTTTGCCTGTTCTTTTTGTTGTTCTTTTTTCAAATACAGAAAAATTGGCTGACCGTAAACTGAACGTGGCAGAAGTGACACAATCTGAAATTGGTCAGAAACAAAAGTTGCAGACGGTCCTGGAAGCTGTCCATGATTTACTCCGACCCCATGGCTGGACAATCAAGTGGAACGTTGACTGTAAGGACTCTGTTATGCTTTCTGTCTCAGCTTCACAGGCAAGGAGGGTATGATAATCAATAGGTTGATCATATTGTCTGTGAGGCAGTGTGTTTTCTAAAACCTTTATTTATTTGCATAGGGGGTGTTGCCACATCCATGTATGGATTGTAACTGGTACCTTCTTCTGTGGTCTTTGTTTAAGGACAGATGTACCTGGCTGTGGGATAATTGAAGTAATTTGTTCCTTTAAGGATATGCTTTCCTTAGAAAGTTTTCAGTTTGCTTCCTGAATTTGAGTCCCTACAGATATGAGAAATGTGTTATTCAAGTACTAGAGGGTGGTCTAATCCTTCGGGCCACCACAGTGAGAGTAAAAGGATCCTGCACCCTGCATGCAGCTTCTGACAGGCTAAGTAGAAAGTGCCCTCTGTTCAAGCATGGCCTGTTAAAATCTGAAAGTGAGAATGGAGTTTTAGAAGTCCCTTCACCTAGGCAGTGGGTGGCGTTCACGTCTCACATCCAGGAAAGCTTGTGTTAACACTTTGGAAGTCTGCTAAAAGCAGAATTCTCCAGTGTTCTCCAGTGCAGTGAAAGGCAAGTGATTGAGTCTGCCTGTCTTCATTAACTAGAAAGGGAGCTGAAGTGTTTGGACTCCTAAGTTTGGCATGTAACTTAAAGGGAGGGTTGAATCTAGGCTTTGCTACCTGTAAAATTATATTGTAGGCCTTGTTAATTTAGGAAAAAGAGGAAGAAGGATAAAAAGAAAAAAACCACTGTGTTCACCAAAGGCATTTTTCACTGCCTTTTCCCAGAGCGGTTTGTTTAAAATAAGGCCTCAGTGTTCTTTTATTTGCTTCATTTTCCTTGTTTCCTGCAGCAATCCATGGCAAGAATCTGATTTCCATTCTTCACCTTCTGGTAGCTTTGGCAATGCATTTCCGGGCTCCCATTCGACTGCCTGAACATGTGTCTGTACAAGTGGTAGTTGTACGGGTGAGTATGAACTCATAAGAGAAAATGATCAGAACAATCATTGTTTATCACTCTGATTTTGCAGTACTGGGCTGCTCCCATCCGTTGCCCCCCAGTCTCTTGTCATTTAGAAAATTCTTGTCCCTAAACTGTTGTTTAGTGAGTCCCAGTCCTGGGAATGCGTTTTTGGTCTGCTTAAATGTGATCCCGAGAACATCATATCTTTTGGGACATCATATGTTTGGGACCACCATTTGCTACCGCAATATCAAGCTAAAAACATGTGATGGGATTTTGTATAAGAGAGAGTTGTGCCTGTAATTTCTGGCACTTTAGTAAATGGTTTTTGCCACACATTTTTTGTAGAGAAGCCATTGAAACGCAAACAGCACAGAAAGGAGTTTCAGCACATAGAATCTCCCTAGTCTGGGAAGCCTGTTACTGATGTTGTTTTTCCCCAATGACTTGTTCTGCAGACTTAGACAAGTTGTTTTCCTTGGCGTGCTAATAGACTTTCATCATTTCTTTCACAGCCTTGTGTTTTTGTTAGCTTTAGGAGAAGAGATCTGACCTGAGGAACCCTGACTTCTTCCCTCCTGCCCTAGATATTGCTCTAGTTATTCCCTTCTCTGCTTGGTGTTGACCATTTCCTTTCACTCTACAAAGACTCTACTATCTGAGCATACGTACTCTTGTTTTTTATCTCTCCTTCTGTCCCAACTGAAGCTCCTGTGGCAGTACAGTCCATAGCATGCGAACCCAGCTTTTCTCAACAGCTGTTGAAACACCAGGCAGAGCTGTTCCAGCTGGCACTCTGATCATGCTGTGACTGTTTGCTGTGGTGCTCAGCGCTGTTGTTGCAAGGCAGGCTCAGCTGCTGGCAGCAGTCTGTGGAAGTGCTTTCTGTACGTGCCATTTACTGTTAGAGCTGTCAGGCTGTAGTAGGTTTCCTTTCAAGAATAAAGAAGATAAAGTGATCTCGGACTCCATTTTGCAAATGTGGATCCCCTTACAAGATGCGATTGCATGGTGGTTGATTAGGCAAGCCTCATTGTGCTTTACATTTAAATAATGGCATTTTCCAGGCTCCCTGCCTGAATGCTCTAGAGGTACAGGGTGTGATGTAAATGAATAATTGATGGATACTCCCTAGCTCACAATAAATGTATGTATTATCTTTAAGAGGTGATTTTGAACTGCTTTCAGGCTGTTGTAGTTCTTTCATTATAAAAATGATGAGTTAGGTATAAAGTAACATGAATGTAAATAGGAGACTAATTTCTTTTTGAATTTCTTTTGACTGTCTTGGAAAGGTAAGGAGGAAAATGTAAATACAAGGTGGTCAACAGTCCTCTGGCACCCTGATGCTAGAAATCTCCTTCTGCCCATTACAGTGAAGCATCTTCTGTAACTGCTAAGTCAGAAAAAAACCTTAGGTAAAGAGGTAAAGCCTCCCTTTCCTTGTCCTTAGTTCAAGCTTCAGGACCCTCCACCTCTGTAGCAGAGGGAAGGCTGTGGAGAAGATGTTTTCACATCTTTTCCTGTTGGAGGGATATAGAGAAGACACCTACTGAGAGCATCTGGTTCACCAGAGTCCCTGCATCTTGAGACTAGACAAGGCTGAGGTGAAGACAGGATGAGATAAAGGCTGATGGAAACTAGGGAAAGAACAAAGGAGAGAAAGAGCAACTCCCGTGTCCCCAAGGGAGGGCCTGAAGGTGTCGGAGCAATGGTACAATGAGAGTTAATTTAAGCTCAAGAGGCTGTAAGCTCTCGCTCTTGGACGTAGAGCCTGGAGTCCTGGAGATGGTTATGGCAACTGCTGGCTGCTACCTCAGCTGGCCTCATGCTGGCTTGTTTCAGCCCCCCATCCCACTGCTAGGAAAAGCTTGCAACTCTTCAGCTTTGTTTATTTAAGTGGAAAGAGAGGCACAGTATAAACTGAAGCATGTTTCTTCTTGAACAGTAACTTTTGCCTTATAGTTTGGTAAATTGAATTTTTGTAGTTCAGCATCCATAATCTAGTCTAAAAATACATGCTGGTTCAGTAACACAGATCTCTCTAAATGGATTTTATTTAGCCTTTGTTATACTAATGACAAACAAGAATAGTAATGAGGTTAGTATTGTTCCTAATCCAAGTAAGACAACTAGTATTAAGGAGATTATTATTATATTATAATTATCAATTTATTGTTAAATGATCTCTTATTACAGTTCCCAATAATGATTAGGGTCCTGTCAAACTAGTCACAAGTAACATAAGATGTCTGCTCTGAGAGATTTTAGTTTAAATGCCGCCTCTTGCTTGAATATGCATTTAAGGGGATTAATCAACAGTTTGTTAAGTGACTTCTTTTTAAGCTTTGCAGAATTGACCCTGCAGCAAGAAAACCTTGCAAGATGCCGTGGGAGTATTGTGCAAGAACACACCCACACTGAAATTTTCAAAACTAGTTAAATCTCACTTTCATGGGTGACTTTGGCACTTAGAATTATCATTATCAACTTTGTTGAGCCATCTTCACTCTGTGCAGATGCACGAAGTGCTTCTTGCCCAGAAGGGCTATGCTTACACTATGAAAATAAGAGAGTCATACTGGTTTAGCAAGTTACTGCTTAGCCAAGTTGTGTGCGTTTCCATAGCCCATCTCAGAGCAATGCTGAATACCTTATTACCTTGTGTAAGTGTCGTGGGCTTTTTCTTCTCTAATTTTTAGTGTCCTGCTCTATACAATGAGATAATATTATGACAGCACTGTGCTACATGGAAAGTATTTATCAAGATGTCCACCGACTGGTGATGATTCTGCCCTTCGCTTAAATTCTTCCCTTCCTTTAGCATCTTGAGGTGACAGGCGGAGACTTTCCTAAGGTTCTGTGTGGTTTTTTTTTTTTTTTTAAATTAAAAATAGTTAATTTAGAGTCTGAGAAAGATCTGTAGCAGGATTTGTATCTGTCAAACAATACACTATCCTTTTTTGGTCCTGCACTGTATAGTTTGCTCAGAAACTCACAAGCATTTTGGAGACGACTTTCTTCTTTACCTTCTTTGGCAGGAAGAACCTTTACCTATCTATCTGTCTGTCAGTATTACCTAGAACAACTGCAAGACTAACCCAGCAGGAAAACACTTTTGTTTGTATTATTTTATAATGGGTGCCATGAGGTAGCCCCTCTCAAGAGCAGAGTTCCTGAAACCTAGTTACTTTCAAACCTTTTTGAAATCAACCTCCAGAATTGGTTTTCTTAGTGGTTTTTGTGTGAAATAGAAAATTTTGTAACCATGGCAATACATGGTTATACATGTCCTAGCAGAGCAAGGGTTTAGGTGGGTCTTCTAGTTAAGATCCTGTTGATTAACTTATAGCTACTCCAAGTGCTGAGTTAAGAGTCTAAGATGGTACATGTTTTAATACTGGTGTCATTCAGCACGGGCCTGTCGTTCCAGCCCTCCTCAGTGAGGGCAGGGAGGAGAGAAACTTCGTGGTTTCAGTGCGTGCTTGCAGTAAGAACTAAAAATCCTGAAATCTTCCTTCCAGCTGACTCTACTGCCTGATATTTGAAATGTAAACTTGCATGATGAAGAAATACCCTAATTCAGGAAAACAAAAACGTTCTCAGAAATAAGCATAAAAATTGTTCTTAAGACTCTCTGTGTTTGTTATTTTTACAGGGCTCAGGAATTGCCATCTTTTGCACTTAGCTTTCCTCATCCTCATTTTTAAAATTGCAGCATGTCCCACCTTGGTGCTGCTGGGAGTCCTGAGGTATTTTTACAGTAATACCTTTGTAGTCTGAGTTGCAGACTGAAAGGTCAGAGGCAAGGCAGGATGAAGAATAAATGTGTCTGGTGGCAGTGGTGCAATGAATCAAAGCTTTATCAAAGAATGACATTTGCTTTTGGATTGCAAGGCCAAGGGACCTCGGCTTGCTGCGCGAGCAGCATGCTCAGCTGCCTCGGAGGGGGCTACGCAGAAATGCTGCTGTTTCCACCTGTTGGGGAGGCAGCGTTGGCATCCGTGCCTCTTTCTTATCAGGGGTTTGGAGGCATTCTTCACTAGTCACCACTTAATGAATTTTTGTTCACAGTTCATAGCATCTTCTCCCTGGGGTATGTCGTGCCTAGAAGGTGCAGAAACCCGTGTTAATAAAGCAGAGACGTGGTGGGATGGAATAAAGACAACATTGTTTTGTATGCAAGAAAACATTGCCCTGTCAGATGCTTCTTCATTTTTCCATCCATGCTGTCATCCTGGCTTGTTTCACCAAACCTTCTGGCGCTGTTCCCGTGGCTCCCTCGGGGGAGCAGGACGAGATGTATGCGTGATAGGGAAGTGAGGGGCTGTGAAGACATGGCCAGCTGGCGGCATCCAGCGCAGGGCCCAGCTCAGGCATGGAGCTGTAACGCCACAGCGATGGGAGACCACGGCTCCCACCGTGCTTTCGGCCAGGCTCCCTGGGCGGTGGCTTGAGAAAGCAATGCTGCCTTCATTTGTCGAGTAGGGAGTGGAAGGGCAGGAGTTCTTCTTACTGGTTTTTAGATTTCAATTTTTATTTCTTAGATTGCTTCTGGGGAAGGATGTGTTTCTCTTTAAAGCTGTTCTCCCTAATAAGTTCTTGTTGGGGGTTCAGCTGATGAAAATGATTGAGATGGCATATGTGTACAGAGCTTGTGCCTGGGGGGGTGGTTTCCCTGCTTACCTGAGCTAGCAGCTTTATTAACCCTGCCGTAGTCATTCTGACAGACCCAGTTCCTAGATGACTGCTGAGATTTGAGCTCTTTGTGTCAGCTTTTTAAGCGTAGGGAAGCGAGGAAAGAAATTCCTACATTCAGGCATAAGGCTCTATCCCATAGTTTTAGAAGGGACCCATGGAGATGTTAAGAAAGTTTTTGACTCAGGTAAAAGCACTTCCAGCCTCTGAGGGGCATATGCCATGTCTCCAAAACTCTGGAGAGGCTCAGAAACATTTCACCCTCACCTGTGTCAGGGTGCCGTGGCTTAACAGAGCTGAGGAAGTTGTTACAAAGCTGTTTTGAAACTGAGTCTTACCGCATGCTAACCCTGTTGGGTAGGAGACTCCTTATTCATGCAGAAAATGATCCCAAGGAGAGAAAACCCAGTAGTAGGGAAATACTATTCGTTGTGAAATCACTAGTTGGGCTTTTTATGCTCCCTACATTTCCTTGGTGGATGTGTTCCTGACAGGCGTGTGGCTGGTGGCCTCAGTAACATGCCTGCTCTAAGGGAGCTGCCCTTATGCCGGGATTGCTTTGCCGGCACACCGGAGCCCTGGCCTGGGGGCAGCCATCTGTGTTATTTCAGCCCCAGACCTCTCCGGAGAGCTAGGCTGCCAATTGTGTCAAATTGTTGGTTGACACTGTGACATGAATGAGTGCCCTTGGGGAATTTAAGATGGGGCTGACAAACTCTCTCTAATTTGTGTTCCAGGCACTGTGTTGACTCTGGTCTCAGGAGGAGAATTCTTAGTGAGTTTGTTGGCTGCAAATATATATATATATATATATATACACACATTTCCCAAACATCCATTTGTCTGTCAGCCTCATAAATGCCACTGTTCTGGGAGTGAGCCCTCCTGTGTCAGCTGTTTTACCTCTACCTCTACAAAACTTAGCGAGCACGCTTTATCCAGCTTTCTCCTCTGGGATTCTGAAAGATGCTGAATGCTGCAGAGCCCCTAATGAGCTTCTCGTTTACTAATGCCATCTCAGTTTCTAATTCCATCTTCCTTTCCAGAAACGCGAAGGCCTCCTTCAGACCACTCATGTTACAGAGGAGCTGACAACTACAACAGAGTAAGCACAAAACACTTTAGCTTCGGAGTGTGTCTGTGGTGCATGGTGTGATTACAAAGATGAAACAGAGACTTAATCTTCCCCTGACCCCTGCTAAATTAACAAATTCCCTTAATGGGGTGCTTTTTTAACTATATAGAAATAACTCGGTCTCTGGAAATATGTTACAAAGGAGAAAGGTGTCTTCTTGACCTTGTTGTGTTATAGAAGCTTTTAACTGAATAGTTCATTGAAAGTGACCTTTGTGGGCCCTTTTTTATCTTTCCCTGCCTTCTGGAGGTACCCATATATAACTAATTTCTGCCCAGTGCTGTTGCCTCTCTCAAGTGAAGGGGCCAGTGTAGATATTTTGGGGAATAATTAGTTTGACAAAAGCCAATTCTTTGAAACACCTCTCAAAACTGAAGCGATACCCTGTTAAAATTGTAAGGAGAGATGATCTCTGTTTTCAGTAGTACCTCAGGACTAGAGCTCAGCAAAAATAAATTAAATAAATAAAGCTCTTCCCTCTCCAGTTTTTGCAACGGATTACTTTGCTTTATGTTTTTACAGTCCTTTTCATAAGGAGAAGGCTAGACATGCACTTTGGCTGCAAGTAAAAGCTGAGTTTTTCTTTTACATGGCCTGAAGGCAACTCTTCTAAGGGGGGCTTACATGAGCCCTCCTTCAGTTTATCAGTGTATTGGCTCCCTGTAGAGTTGGCTCAGCTTCCCATGACTTTGAAGATAAATGAAGTACCATGTGGCTAGCTCAGTGGGGAAGATCTTTCAGATGGAAACGCTCAAAAATGAGATCATAACATCTCTGTATGGACATTAAAGATCTCATAGTGTTTTTTGTAGGATCAGAGCTCTGTCTCAGGTTTGTGGGCCAAAATTCCTCCCCTCACTCCTATGCTCTTGAACAATGTAGTTAGCTTGTTCTCTCCTTCAGATGTGGTTTGTAAGATGCAATCTGCAGGAGTGGGGTTTAGACTTTTTGTAGCAAGAAAGATGTTTACAGATTTGCATGTGTGTTTATACATGTATTTTATTAAGTTATTTAATATTACACAATATTAAGAGGTTTACTGTTTAATGTGTTGCATACCCAGATATAAGTGTAGTTACGGAAAACGCAATGATCAGCAGAATCCAACATTCATTGAATACTTTTGAATTCCTCTGTGCAAATCAGGGCCTGATTCTCAGCTGATAAACATCTGCATATGTCTGGTGATGTCACTGGCTGTGTATATAATTCATATGTGGCAGTTTTATTTACATAATATCCAGATATGATGTATGTTTTCTTTCTTCAGAGAAAACAGATTAAAGTGAGATAGATGGCCTTGCTCCTTCTGAGCTGTGTGGTGTAGCGTCTGATGACTATATTTGTGGAAACTGTACACAGAAGTACATTTGTTCATTCACTCTTCATCATAAAAATAGTTATGCATAAGAAATCATAATTATGCGTAAAACAAAATTATGCATTTCCATTAATTTCAAGTGTATCTCCCTGACATCGCTGCAGCACGTTGGGTCTGGGCTGTGACATGCTCAGCCTCCTGACTTGGTAGGAGTGGTTAGCCCTCGGCATCTTGCAGGAAAAGGCCCGTTAAGCCCATGGTCTTATCTTTTCAAAGTGATTATTCATGAACTAACCCAATATTTTTCATGAACTAACCCAATATTTTTGAATGCTCTGACTTGCAGGATGATGATGGGGAGATTTGGTAAGTAACAAAGTTGACTCTGAAATTTTTTTTAATTTATGTCAGGCACAGAAATCTTGTCTGTTTCCCTTCAGCAGATCAAGACAATGGATTGAGCAATTCTGCGGGGTTGGAGTGTATTGTGGGGGCAGGTTTTGTTACTCCAGACAGATGTGGAGCATAATGGGTAGAAGCAGATCATCCAGTATACTGCTTGTGCTCCTTAGACTGGTCTCTTGATTTATTTTCATTTGTGAGTAATGAATAGCAAAAATGCTGCACAGGGCAATATTTCCTAGTACTGTTGTTAGTGGCTTTCAAGTAAAAATCTTTGCAACCCCCAGCAATAAGGGTTACACCTTCTTCATAATGTGACCATTTAATTTATATATAAATGAATACATGAAAATTACTGAATCAAGTGTATGGTACGAGGTTTAAGAAAGCTCTGTTTACCTGTCCACTTTCAGCGACCAGTCAGCCTTCTCCAGTACGTTTGCATGGAGTATCTTATTTCCTCCTTGTTCACTAGATTTTAGAATTTAGACCTTACCAACCGTAGATCTGGTCTTCTAAACAAAAACTGATTTTTTTCGTGTTGCTGCTGAGAGACTTCTTTTTTTGCATTTAGATTTGTTAGTGACATTAAGTCACCACTTCTCACCGAAGAGATGTGTGCTCCTGTAAAGGATTGTGTATGATGAAGAACAAGTCATTTAGTTTCTCTATTCCCTAGTTATAATACGTGAACACTACCATTTCCCCTCTTGCAGAGTATCTACATTAATAATCAATAAGGTACTTGGAGAATAAGTAATGTCAGGAGGCTATAGGGGCTAAATAACATATCTTCAGATTTTAACAGCTTAAAACCGCACACTTTTCCAGCATTTTTTTTTTTTTTAATGCAACTGCAATTGGTTAGATTTCTAATTTTTTCTTGTTTTACCTGATGATGACAGTTGTCATCCAAAAAACTCAGTGTTTGGAAAATTTCAGTCAGCCCAAAGCTGCCACAATGTGAAATGTTGCACTAATATAGTCAATTTAGTAGGTTTTAGATGGGATTAGATATTATTATACAATACTTTGAAGGTCTAAACATAATTTAAATCTTCATACTGTATGTAAGCTTTGCTCTTCATACACTGCTGAATCAGATTTCACTCGTGTTCAGTTTTAAGCTTTACTGAAATCAAGGGTACTACCAGTAACTTTAAATTAACCAGATTAATATCCGATTTTGACACTGAGCAGTGGATATGCAACCATAGCTATCACTGTAGCTGTAGTGCACCAAAACCAGGTGATGTTTCAGTGGCTCGTTTAAGTTAGGGTTAGGGCATAGTCAAAATTTGTGTTTTATTTTCATTTTTTCTTCCACTTACATATTTTCTGTACCAACTACAAATGGCAGAAAAGGGAAATCAGTGAATAATATGTTTGTTTTCAGTTACCTCTAAAATTCCCAGGGGAGTTCACTCCTGGCATTTAGTTAGACACCAAAATAGGGTGATAATTTTTAGCTTGAGTCTCTCTAACATGGCTTTCTGAGAAAGACCTTTAAGCTTGGGACACATAGCCTGCTTCCCATACTTGGCTGTTGGAGGTGTATTGATTTTTTTTTTTTTTTCCCTAAAACCAGAGCGCGATGCCTTTGACACACTTTTTGATCATGCACCAGACAAACTCAGTGTAGTCAAAAAGGTAAGAAATAAAATTCAAGTTTTATTTTTTACATTGCTTTTTTTCTTATGCTTTTGGAAAGATATCCAGAAAGATCTGGAAAATAGCAGAAGAGGATTCTGAAATAGTGAGAAGGGTGTTTATCCCCCAAAGATCAAAGCCAAGTGATACCTGGATTTTTGGCTTCGGTCAGGCTTGTCTCATTACTCTGGTTTATTGGCCAAGGATTTTCTAGGTAGCGCTGCTAGATTCAATCAAAATGATACACGTTAGAAAAAACTACTCTGCAAAGTGTTCGCAGTGGTACAGATCATTCTGGCTGGACAGTTGTACATGCTTTTATATCCCAGGTGGTGTCCTCCAGCGAGGAGGGGCTGGGCTGTAGGCTAGTGAGTGCCTGGCGATGGTGACCCCGTCACTAGGCTCAACGGCAGCCAGAGTCGTGCATGTGTCTTCAGGCTCAGTCTCCCCAAGAAGCACTTGCTGTTTGGTTTTCAGCTCGTTTTTGTACTAAAGATGATCTTCCACAACCGGAAGATATTTTCCATAGTACCCTGAAATGTGATTCACCCATAAATGAGTTTGCTAAATATAAAGCTTTTGCAGAAGAGTTGCTTTTGTCCCAGGGCTCTCCTACTTAACACTAATTCATATGGTCCTCTCCTCCAAGGCTGAGCATCATCGCGAAGCACACGTAGCCAGACATATTCTTGACATGGCTTTTTGTGCTAGGCAGAGTGGAGGGGTACAGTAGCTGCTGATCTCTGCCAGCTCTTGTTAGTTGTAGAGAACACATGGAAGAGACTCCATGTTGTTCCATCAGCTAGTTCCAACATGGCTGTTAAGCTATTTATTAGAACAGTAGTATGCAAAGATCAGTCTTGTAATTTGTCCCTTCACTTCATATGAAACAGAGGATGTATGCATTTAAAATAATGCTTTGAAGTCTCTGAAAGATTTTATCTTCCCAGTCTGAAACGTATTCTAGAAGAGCGTTATCAAAGTTGATAGAGAATCAAGTTAACTCTATCCGTGCAATAAAAGTGTTGGCACCCCGTGTCCCTTTTGGAAGTGGCATAAGCAGGCTGGCAGATCTCTCTGCTTCAATACATTAGCACGTATCTGGTGCATAGTAGCAGGATCTCACATGTCTGCTTCCTGCGGGAATAGAAATACCAGACTTGGGTTACATCCTGACTGTAATTTTCTAATTGATATGCACACATCACTCCAGGAACAGAGGTGTGTGCGGAACAGTGCACTGTTGGCATCTTCTCCTGGGAGTCTTAAATCAGCGCTGCTGATGCCTTGCTCCCAGGCAGTGGATCTTCTCCAAGAACCTGAAGAGATTAGTTTGGACAGTAAATGCACCTACTGCTTGCTTCATCTTCACAAAGAACCTACAAAAGAACCAGTGTCATCCCAGTTTTTTCCCATGACACTGAAGTATGCTTTATGTGCTAGGAAAAATAACTAGTAAGCTGTATGTAATAGCACCATCTGGTGACTTCTGGCAGATGGTGCAACAAAAATGACTATACGACTGAGTTGTTTTCAGTTTTATGTACTTATTTATGCAAAAGCAAATAGCACACATGCATATTTATTATGCTTAAAAAATGTCTTAAAAGATACGTTAACCCTTTCACATAGGCACTGAGTGTAGTGTCTAACATCACTGGTTCTGGTGTTTTCTTTTATAGTCTCTGATCACCTTTGTGAACAAACACTTGAATAAACTCAATTTGGAAGTAACGGAGTTAGAAACCCAGGTAGGATACTTTGTCTTTTTGTATGTAATCTAACTGTAAATCGCAAATCTAGGCCCTCACTCCATAAAACCTTGTTGTGGAACTGTTTATCTTTGGGCATGTTAATTTATGAGATCAGGGCTCTGTCTTTTAAGTAGGAATGACGTTCACTGATGGTTGCGTCCTTTACTCATGTTTACACATACTTCATATTGCTGTTGATTTGTATTATAAGGTGAAACTCTTGAATATTTAATAGCGTCATATTAATGACTGGAGAATATGGCTGGATTTCGGGGCAGCTTTTCTTTTGGATCAGAAAGTGGAGTGCTGCAAAGCAGTTGCTGTAGTTATGGGTAGATGGTGGGTTGTGTCTTTTCTAGCTGTGAGGGTTCATGATGAACTGGTGTAAGCTCTTAATAGCTGGCTGCCTGGGGCTCTCGGGATGAGTGTGGACTGCAGTGTGCAGTTCATCCTAGAGATATCAGTGCTAGCTTTGATCACATCAAAGTGGGACTGGAAACAATTTTGCTGTTGCAGCAAAGGCCTTCATATCCTCCTGTTTACCTTGCTGTCTTGTGAGCACATGCACTGTGCTTGCTTCTCAGAAGTGTGGATTAATGACTTGGAGCTCCTGTACTGCAGTGGCTTGACTGCCAGTGGTATCCAGGTTAGTTTGTTTAAAGCTAGTGGAGGTGACTGTCTGCTCTGAGGAGTTCTCTGTCTCTAGCACAGAAGTGGGTACCGAGTATGCTTGGAAACCTTGAGTGTGAATTTCAGTGTCAGCGGGGTACTTCTCACTTTACAGATAAAATTAAGCAATTTTCAGGCATGGGCTTGGCTAAGCAGGGGAAGATATTCTTTTTAGAGTTCACTGAACTGTGAAGAGATGGTTATCTTATTGTCCTGGCAAAAAAATAAGCACAGCATCCAGAGAATTATACCAGGAGCATAGGTAATCGGTTTAAGCCTGGCTTAGTTTAATACCAGTCATTCACTGTTATTTTATAGCTTTGCTGAAATAAATAGGTGACCATATATGATCTGTCACAAAAAATTGTTGCTTCATGCCGTGGAAGTACCAACAATTTATTTTTGAAAAGGTTAGAGGATGTCACATATGCTATATCAGGATCACAGGTGAGAAGTCTGTTAGAAATACATAACATTACCCACCTTAGCCAGTAAGTAGTCATCCTGTCTGGTAGGAATACTGAATAGTATTGCTGACAGTATTTAGTATATTATTTAGTATTTACTGAAACTGTAAACAATCTATTTTGACTTGGAAAAATTAATTCTTTTGTGAAGTTAAACTTCCTACCTGTGACAGGGGAGACTTAATTTCAAGTTCTGATTAAGGGCAGAGATTTGAATGTCCAAAACACATGACTTAAGAGGGATTGTGGTTGAAACTACCAGGTACTGTAGTAGTAGGACTGGGAGTATATAATGTGCAAACATGTTTCCCAGGAAGTCTTTTTTTTTTAAAATCAAAAAAGCTTTGTTAAATACTGTAGTGAAGTTGGCAAGATTCCTCAAGCAAATAAAATGAATATGAAGAAAAGCAAGAACAGACATACATACTCTAACCTCACCCCAAAGTATTCAGTAGCCTAGTAAGTAGGTAACTGGCTGGAGATAAAGAAGATCTTGTTTTCAGTCCCTGCCTATTCAGACCAAATACTCTGCACAACTAAGGAGTACAAATTGTAGATAACTCGCAGGTGAATTCCCTTTAATTTCTTCTGCTTAGAGCTATTTACTGTATGTAAGTGATTTAAATAGTCATTGGCACATGATCTTGCATGGGTTAATGCTATAGCAATAGCTGATGGGTTTTCTTGTTTTGCTCAGGAAATGAGAGCGGGGGAAATAATGCTACCAGATGTAGGGAGAAAGCCTTGTATCCTGTAGTTTTTTTCTTTCCTTTAGAGAAATGACAAGAAAGCAGCTATATCAACAGTCTCTTAAGAAAAGACTGATTTAGCCTGCTCAGCTGCACTGGTGATAGCAAAGGTACAGGTGAATCCAGGGAGCAGATGAAACAAAGCCCTAAATGCTTGTTACACTTGCTGTCAATTCCTTGCTGTGCCTGAAAGGAGCAGTCTCTGACTCCTGAGTGGTAGAAATCAAAGTACATAATTTGGGCCAAGCATACTTTGTTCTGCTTGTTTATGAATGCTTATTTGAAAACAGATGCTTTCACCTAGGAATGTCATCAACATTTCTATTTAGTTTGCAGATGGTGTTTACTTGGTTTTGCTCATGGGTCTCCTTGAAGACTATTTTGTTCCACTTCACAACTTCTACTTAACACCTGAAAGTTTTGATCAAAAGGTGGGTAGAAACTCTAGGTTATATACTTTTTGCTTTGTTACCACATGATATTTTCCAATCGTTGTGTCCTTTCTCTTTGTGCCCAGTAAATCAGAACCTGGTATATTCTTCTCTTCAGGAGCTGTAGCAAAGATGCACTGGCTGTGACAGCACCTGTTCGGTTATGACTTTGTTGTTAATGGTTTAAATTCATAAAGATTATCCAGTATTCCTGAAGTAATGTTGTGGTTTTGTGTGGAGACTCTGCCTTGAGGAAAGGGGATTTGTAAATCAAAGGAGGAGAGGTAGACTCTGTGTTTTTGGGAAAGGAAAAAATATTTTCATCTTGAAAGTGATTGGTTTTGTTGCAATGAATGAGGAGGAGCTGTAGCAGGTAAAAAGAGATTAATAAAATCCTGACCAATAAGCGCCAGTGAAAGGGGCCTTTCTTCCTTGTTGTAGGGGAGCTTTGTATGTAACTCCCTGATTTTCAAGATGAGTAGCTTTAATTAAATCTCTTCCCCTTGCTGTGTATCTCCAGAGCTGTCGTTTGCAGTAACAAAAATGCACAGAATTCATAATCCATATTACCTTGCTTAAATTTCAGTAAGTGTGGACAAGAAAGCTGCTATGCAGATCCCTCTAAACCATAATGTTAACTTCTCAAAGGAGAGATTAAAAGAAGACACCCACTTTCTTGCATTTTTCCTTTTTGTCCATTTTTTTTCCTCTGACTTTATGTTCATGTATGATCCTTGGTGGCTTGTTCAGAAAGCTCTTTCTGTATAGTTGTGCCTAGCTTGTGGGTTTTTTTTGTTCACTGCACAGTCTGTCTAGGAACTGCCACCACAAATCATTTTTTGAAGCATTTGCTTCATTAGAGAAACTTAATTTGACTTTTATCTCTGTTTTCAAGTAGAGGAGGCCAAAGCACCAAGAGACTAAGGGATTAGTACAAGGTCATGCAACAAGCAGCCTGGCTCCTTGATGATGCAATGTTGATGTTGCTTGATATGCAGCTGATAATAATGCAGAAAAGACTAATGTTGTTTGAAACTAATTCCATTTAGTGTCCTTATTTCTTCTTTCTTACACACCCATATGTATTTTCTCATCTCTGTTCAGTTATGCCACTTCTGTTACATTCCTTGTTGCCTGGATGGCGAGTGATCTCTTGCCTTGTAGTCGGAAATGTTGATCTTGGGTACAGGCAGGAAGAACTCAAGAAAATGTATCATCTCTGTTGTAGTTGTTACTGGGAGCTCTCTGGCCTCTGCCATAGAGACTGAGATTGGGATTTAATGGGGTTTCCTGGTTCAGGTGGTACTCAGTCACATTTTTACACTTGAAATTTGGAAATATTAAATTACTTTCTTTGTATCAAAAAGTGAATATTTGCCCTATAATGATACAAGCTTTCATTTCTTAGTCCCTCATATGTACTTTCTGCTGTGCTTAAATATGTAAATGTTTAATATTGATTTAAAGAGAATTATCATTCTCTATGTCAAGTATAGAGAGACTAAAGCGTTCTTAAAATTTCATTAAAGTTTTTTAATGCATGTATAACTTTGAGATTCTAAATGCTTTACCTCTTTCAGGTCCATAATGTTTCCTTTGCTTTTGAGCTGATGCAAGATGGAGGACTGAAGAAACCAAAAGCTCGTCCTGAAGGTATGGACATGCCGTGTGGCTTTAAGCTGTACATAAAGACATAATAGGAGGTGCATTTCAGGTGCGACTCCATTCAAAGACAGTAGCAGTAGTACCAAAAAGTGGAGCTGTAAATGCGCCCCTTGACAGTTTTCCAAAGAATTAATTGTCTGTGTCTGGGGTATATCCTTACCTGTGTTTCTTGTCTGGAATAGATTCACTGAGGTGTACGAGTCTCGCTTTAGTGAATGATCCAAGAGCTGTTCAGTGCTGTATTATAAATTCAGCTGGTATTCTCAATAGCAATCAAAGCAGGAAGCTTTTCATGGTCTAATTCTCATAATTCTTACAGTTAGCACTAGTTTGGACTCTTGTGATCAGATTTCAGTGACAGATAACTGAAAGGCTTTTGATTTTTTTAGGAGAACTGGTAGCAAACTCTCTTCTTGATTTATATGGACTTGGGAGTCAGAACGGAAAAGTGTTAAAAAAAAAAAATTAGTTTTTCCTTTAAAGTCTCTGAACCTTGAAATTAATTAATGATGAGGTCTGCATTGTTGCTTGCGCTAGGGATAAAAAGAGGCGCTAAAACTTTATGACTGCTAAACGAGCAATTTTTATTCCTGATGTTACAAACTACATATGTGTTAGAGGCTTCCACAGAAGAAAGAAAAATGAGGAGCCCCCAAGAAGTGTTCTGTCTGATTTAAAATGAGACCAAGCGGTGATAGTAAATAGACTAACAAATAGTGGAGTTGGTTATAGTGGGGAAAAAAAGGCAAAAGACAATATCAAATGCATATGTATCCTGTCAGTGCTGTTATTTTAAATTTGGGGATGAAAAGCGCTCCTGAAGAATTCAGTGAAACAAGACGCTGACTTGGGAAAGTAAAGGATTGTTCTGAGTATTGGAGCTGAGTCAGTGGGTATATGAGGAGGACAAGGAAACTGGAGAAATATGAATGCACAATCAGGAATGGCAGGTTTTTGAGTGGAAGGGTTAAAGAGATTGCAGTAGGAGACCAGGCAAGCTAGATAAGCCTGTTTCAAGAGAGGAAATGTTAAAACCTAGGAGGAGACTTCTCTAGTTTAAAGCTTGTCCTTTGTTTTAATCGGTTGATCTAACGGAGGAGATTACCTTCCCATAAGGCTGTCTTATATCCCTCTACTGTCATGAGTGGTAGAACAATATAGCAGCTCTTTTGTTTGCTCCAGACAAGGTGTGTAGGTTCAGTAAGCAGCAGAATATGTTTAAGTGTTTTACTGATCGAAAACTTAATTATTAATAGAAGTTAGAGAGCCAAATTAGCTCACAGAACAACTCCTTTTTGCTGCTGCAGGATGTACAGTCTCTTGCGTGTATTCCTTCCTCTTCTGTGTGTGTACCCATTCCCGGCAGCAGTAGTTTACAGCTGTTGGAGTGAGTGTGCTCACGTGTGTTTGTGTGGCTGCAATTGCCTGTAAAACTGATGCTCTTGAAAAGCTGCTCCTGTGAAGAGGACGGTAACATCTTCTCACCGTAGTTTCACTGAATCCTTTGTAGGATATTGACAGTCGATACAGTCATTGAATACCTGTTTCTTAGAACAAGAATTCATTTTGTCATAGACTCCGATGCTCTGCAAAAAGTTTTGTGTATAGTATACTCTGTTAATGGCATGCTGATCTGTTGTTCATTCCCATATAGGCTGGAAAACCTGTTAGGTGAATCCATGTCCTTTAGCGTGAATTGGGTAGTAAACGCCTCTTGAATTAGTTGTAGGATTTTCATGTAGAACATTGTCTAGAGCAGAACATCACAATTTTTATTTCTATAGCCTGTGCTTTCAGCGGTTCTTGCAGGAAATAGGTCTTGTTTAATATTTTAGTGTGTCTTTGTACAGGTGATTAACAAAAATAGGAGCATACAGGACAGCTCCTCTTCTCTGTTCTTCCAGCCTGATTCAGTAGATTGAGCCAGCAGCAGAAATTGATGCGGAGTTGTTGCAGCAAAAGTATCATGTAGTGGATTAATTTATTAGCCTCTAACAGGGTTGTTATGGAGTGTGAAAGTTTTAAATTAATGGAATATTTTAAACAATTTTGATGATTTATGGCCACTTTCAGTTAACAGTTTATTAGTTGTTGCTGGTAATGTAATGACTGCGCATGCTTCATTTTAAAATAAGAAACAGAAGGCTGAGAATATGCTTATTCCTGGGAATGCCTGTTAGACACTAATCAATAAGGAACACTGTAATCGCCCACACAGGGAGGATGCATCTCACACTACTGTACTCTTTAAAGCAGGAAACAAAGGCATAACAAGGTCTGAAAGTAAGGAAAATGTCAAACTAGAATTACAGTATAACTTCTGCAACAGTGAAGATAATTAATGATCAGTCTGAATTGTCAAGGGATGGAGGTGGAATTTCCACCACTGGAAGATTTAAAAAGAAAAAAGAAAACAAAAAAACAAGCACTGTTAAGCTTATTTTTTTAATTCAGCCACAGCTTGGGTAGTAAGCTCAATACAGGATTACCAAGGTAAAGTTCTCTAAGGACTGTGTTGTACATGAGATCAGACTACATGACCACAATAGTTTCTTATGACCCTAAATTTACATGCCATTACACTGCCAAATAAAAGAGCTGGATCCATTCCTTCTTTTAGTGATGGGGTCTCCCATACCTCTCATTCCTCAGGGTAATCACTTGGGGTAATCAGCAGCAGGTACCCAGCTCAGATTGCTGTTGGAGATTGGTAGGAGTCAGCCTTAAATGCCTCCACGAGGGCAGATGGACGGTGCCTGCCCAGCCCAGTGCTGCAGATCTGAACCCCCTTCCAGCTCCTGCTTGTGCTCTTTCTGGTGCCCTTAGCTCTTGCTCTGGCACTTCATTGCCTCTTACTGCCAGCTGCTCTCTCCTTGGGACGTGCCCTGGTATCCTAACTGTCCTCCTAGCTTCCAGCAGTGTTTCTGCTCTACCCTCTAGATTTCTGTTTCTCCCCACTGGCACCTTGATCTTGGTTTATAGCATAGGCAGTTCCTGCCTCTGAACCAATGTCAGCCAGAGGCTGGAATTGAACCCTGCAAGACTTGATCACACTGCTTCATGCCGTGGCAGCTGAGATGGAGGTTACAGTGGCTCAGGAAAAAGACCCATCTTGCTTTCAGTGGAAGGCTGAAGATGGGTGGCACGGGGAGAAGAAAACCATTTGGGAGGAATGGGGCAAATACACTAAAAATCTCTGACCACTACAGAGCTGACTGTTTGGGCCAGTTTTTTTTTTTTGCATTTTCATAGTGCCAGCACTAATTTGTTTAATTGTTTAGCAAGCAAAAGTGGCTGCCGGCATCAGTGGGTCAAATCTGCTGGTAGTTGTCTCTTCTGCAGTTATTTGCCTTAATTTCCCAGCTTTAGAAATGCATGGCTGTTGCAAAGTGTTTTTTCCTATGGCTAAATTTACATTTTAAATCCATCTCTGAGGGAACTGGGTCTTGGTGCAGAGGAACCAATGCTGATTCTGGGTGTTACCTTACTGAGAATGCTATGGTAGTAAGCAACTTTCTGTAACACCTGGAAAACTTAAAAATATTTCATATTTCAGTTATCCAGGTAAGACATCTCTTTTTTCAGGGTGCATTACTTCACCGCAGTTAGGACCTTTCCTTTCTTTGGGGCAGCAGAAGATTCTTTTGCAAATGCAAAATACAAAATCATAATTGAAATATGTAAAATAATACACGAAAGAGGTAGAAAGAAAAGTTTGAGAGGTTACTGAAAATACGAGGTGAAGTGTGGGGATTAGAGTGTTATCCAGTATGGGGTGGGAGGGAAGGGTGGAGAGGTCCTGGCAATGATTCTTCAAAACAGGCAGTAGGTGTTTCCCCTGGACCTCACATTAATTGTACTTAGTCTGTTCACTGTTTGCTGCCTTACTAGTTCTTTTAATGATTTTTTTAATTATCTGGTCTTCCTTACTTCTGCTTCCATATATGTTGTTTACTGTGTATTTTTTACTTCCTCCTTCTCCTTTCTTAAGTATTATATCCAACCTTTCTTTCCACCTCTTCAGCCTTCTGTGCTGTGCCTTCCCCCCATAGTTATTGGATTACGTCTGTGGTATTTCCTGGCATTTTATTATAGTAGGAGGTTGGGATGTGCTACCAGAAAAGCTTTTTGTTGAGAGCTGTTCCAGACCTGTTCCCTGGCCTAGCATGGTGAGAAGGGATATTCGATAACAGAAAACTTTGAGTCTGCTAAGAGAATTCAGGCTTTATTCATGGACTGTATCAGTGCAGAGTTGTGGATGTATGAGGTTCAGTATCTCATATGATGTGCGTGGCTACTTGTTTGCTGCTTCTGTGGCCAGTGAAGTCATTGGTGGTATTTCCCAAAGCCTTTATCCCAGGTCTCAGACAGAAGTAGACTTTTGCTGTAACCAGTTGTAGATGAGGAAGGGAATTATATTTCTTCCGTTTCCCAGAGAGGTTAGCTGTGGCTGTGTTATTGTGAAGGTGTTTTGAAGTGCATCATGTGGGAAGTTTAAAAAGCTTGACTTGAGGAGATCTGTGGGTTTTTTTGTTGCTGATCTCCCTGGCTCAAAGATGTGGGGACTTTTGTTCCTTTGAGGACAAACGAGGGACAACAAAAAGCAAATTAAGGATTTCTCCTTTTCTTCCACAGATGTTGTCAACTTGGATCTGAAGTCTACGCTCAGGGTTCTGTACAACCTGTTCACAAAGTACAAGAACGTTGAATGATCCTGGAAGCTGCTGAGGTCTTCATCCTTCCAACCTCCTTAGGCAGAAATTACAATAAACACACCCTCTGCACGCTCCCTTTGTGCCTTATGCTATACTTCATGCATTCTTTCTACAGTTGATGTGGTCTCTCTGTAGCTGTTTGTATGAAAATCCCACTGAAAATAATGCATGTGTATTCTCTAGTCACTTGAAAATGTGTAGATATTTCACACTTGTACCAGAAGAAACTGTTGAGTCTGTTGTTTGTTATCATCAACAAGTGTTCTTTTGATAAAGGAAATATACCACTAGCTAATAAGCAGGGAAAACATGAGACCTTCTTCATGGCTGGAGACTCTTTGATTCTATAATAGACTTTCTTTTGCATACACCTTGGTTGCCACTGGCATTTCATGATTTACCAGGCTTACGTGTTAGCAATAGGAAATTAGCATTGGAATTTATTTAGAAGCTGAGCCTTTTCTGTTAAATAAGGTTTTTTACATTCTATTGGGTGGGTGAGACTGAGGGGATTACAGGCACTATCTGAAGCTAATGGCAAAAGCTTCAGTTTTTGTGTTAACCTCATGCTACTCAGTGTTATTTCCATTCAGTGTTTACACAGAATAAGTCTTGCAATGGGATGACCAGCTAATCTTTTGATGTCTATTTTTTATTTCATCTCCTTTCTAGGATAAATTTGGTTACTAGAAGCACTGTCATCTGTTAAGCATGCATCTTCAATCAGGTCAGTCAGGAGCTGGTCAAATAGGTGCAGGATGGATTAATGCATTTTGCCCCCAGTCCTTTCTGAAACTACATGGGGAATAACAAGCTCGGTAGTTTAAAGGCTGACTCTTCATTTCACGTAGCTGAGTTAGAGGTTCAGATTCATTCCTGTTGGAGTTATTGGCAGCTGTACAGTTCTGGGGGTCAGACTTTTATAAACAGAGTTTTATGTATTTTCTTTCCTAATGAGTAAAACTGAATTCCTGTATAAATAAGAGCTTGCCTTTACTTGTGGATTGTGTTGGGCTATGCAAGACATGGTATACATAGTGCAAGCCAATGGTTAGCACTCAAATGTGAAGCTCTTCAGTGATCAGTTATGCTTTAAACTAATTTCATCAAGTTGTCCTGTGGCATCCCCAGAAATACTCTGCTAGGCTCTGGCATAGTCCTGTAGTCTTTTAAGCTGTTAATGATTTTAGTGGGAATCTGTTTTAAAAAAAAAAGATTGCTAGATTTATCTGGTAGAGTCTAGTTACCTTGTAGTACTTAACAGGTTTCATCTGTGGAGCTGTTGCTGGCTGGTGATGCACAGGTGTAGCGGTGTGTACCAGGAGGCTGTGCTGGAACATGAGCCGTAGATTTTTGAGGTGAGCTGTGCAAAGGAAATGGGAATGTAATTTCCAGAGTAAATTATTTGTGGAATATGAATATAATATCACTCCTTTCCTTGGAGTGCATAGGGGAGAGATTTGACTACTGCTTTTACGTATCACAGGAGCAACTTTTCTTTTATGGGCAGCCGTGATTTTGTGCGAAACATTAGGCTGAGTGCCCCAAAGAGGAAGCAGGTGGCATTGCTCTGCTCCATGGGCTCGCTTGAGTCTTGTTGTAAGTAGGCATCTTTTTTCCCTTAAAGCGGATTTCTTATGCCAAACTCTATTTACCTTTCTGAGTTCAAGAGGACACTTGCTGTTTGAATGGTATAATTTTACAATTGGGATTTTCTCCTTCCTTCACTAAACATTTTTTTTCATCTCAGAGGGAGAGAAATGGGTTTCTGCTTCTTTGTTTCATATTTTTGGGTTCTGAGTTCTAGTATTTGATTTATTTGGGTCACCTCCTCCCATACCTCCAAAACAAAGATGGAAGGAAATTGACCTTTCTTTCCATTAAAAATTCAGATCTCATCTACCCTCTGAGGTTCTGTGGGGAGTCATTGCTTGTCTGTACTTTAGGAGGGAGCTGACCTCTCGCTGTTTATACAGAGCCTAGTACAATTGGACTTGAATTTCAGATGGGGCCACTAGACTCTACCATGACACTAGCAATTATTACAGAGGAGACTTGCAGAGGCACTAAGGCCTGGTGGGTCAGCTCTCCTGGCAAGTTAATGAAATTGGTCTAACTTTCGTGCTGTGAAATAGGGGTATCATGAGGCTGGAAGGTGATTGAACTGAAAGGTCTCTCAAACTTTTAGTTTAATGCAGTGTGATTTGTGGGAAACAAGTCTGTTAAAGAGCTGTCATTCCACCCACCTCCCTTCAGCTGATGTGGAACTGCCAATGCTGTTTATATTCTCCGAGATGCTGGGAAAGACCTCCGGAGAAATCTAGTTTTTTGAAATGGCAAGCAATATTAATATCAAAAGCAAACAGAAAGTAACAAGAGGAGATTGATAAGAGCGGTTTGGGTTTGGGAGGGGGGATGGCTGTTTCTGAGACGGGGATTTGCAGCTGGCATCCTCATTGCATGTGAGCAGATGTGAACATACCACCAAGTTTTAAGACTGTCTCTGTTTTGTTCAGTTAGGTGTTTCTGGTCACTCTGCAGAAACCTGAGTCCCTCCTCTACAACCTGACGCAGAGGTCCCTTTTAGCATTCCTTTGATTAATATCCCTGTCAGTCAAGACTAGGGGCTTGATGCCCTGGACAGACTGTGGGCAGGTGTCATACCCTGTTTTGTGATGTTTTTAAGTCTGTTGGTAAATGTTGCATAGGGAAGATACATTTTTTTTTTTTTTATCCCTTAGCTCCTTGCTGACTAGCCAGGTCACTGTTCCTGTAGACTCCGTGTTTATTGTTAACCAGATTGGGAGCAGGCTGGGTTTAACTGAACTGGAGCTTCAAGCAGTCCAGTTTACAGGAAGAGCAATTTAGGTAAAGCTTCTTTAAACACCTGTTTTTGTCATGTCTTTCTCTTACATATGCATGATACTTACTTCTTTTCCTCTCAAAAAGATAAATCAGTGTTAAAAATGTTATTCATGAACTCTTTGTGTTACTGGAGTTTTAGATATGTTCCCTGGGTGCCAGTGGGGTAGATCTGAATCCTGTTGAGCTCATCTGGAATGCTGAATGCTCTGCAGCATTAAAGCTTCCACCATTTGTAAGTACTTAATGAATGTCTGTCTTTTCCAGTCCGTACAACTTGCCTTTTAGGTGCATCTGCTTGACATACTCAGTTCCAGTGAGCTATATTACCACAGAAGAAACCCAATACTCCTCAGCTGCATCCTGTTTCTCAAGATGAAAAACCAACAGTGGCAGATTTTTTTTAAACATTTAAAATCTTATAGGACTTCTTACCCCTCTTCCCCACACCCCATTGCTTTCAGTATTAATGTATTTTTTAAGGCTCATTTCTACTGTTTTTAACAGTGTTTACTCTGGATTTCTAACTACTAAAAACCAGCCTTGCAGATAAAATTCTGGACTTGTCATATGCTGGAGACATCCAGCTTTGTGACAGGAGTTGTGTACTGTAAGCAAGTTACAATGCAATGCTATGTTTGCTAAAAATCACAGCAGGAGTGTTGTGCATGGTTTGTGACAGTTGTACTATTTATTCAAATAAATAAATGATGATCACTTGGTTTCCTACATCTTTTTTTTTGCTAAATGGACAAGTCTGTGGGAAGAACTTTTGAAAGGTGGGCTTCAGCTGTCGTATTCATCAAGGCTCCTCAATATATGATGATCTATGTAGACCTAGCAAAGCAGTGATCTCAGGTTTCTGGCCCTGGTACAGGTGATGAGATTGTATGGGCAGACACAAATAAGCTCTTCTGTAGGTTTTGTCAGCTGCTTTTTTTTTTTTTTTTTAATATTGCTCAGATAATGGGCCTGATCAATTTGTTTACCTTTTTCCTTCCACAAGAGAAAAGTAACTGAATTACACCCTCTTATACCGTTAGAAAACTTAGGGCCCAGTTCTTCCACAGCGGCACAGGAGGGAAGCCTGGCATGCCAAAGGCAGTCCTGTATGTATCTACAGAGGGTTTGGGAAGCCAGAAGCCCAAGTAAGTCTAAAGTGACAGTGAAAATGCCTGTGTGCTTCCCTTTGCTCTGGTATGGGGAGAGCATAGAGTGGCTCCACAACAAAGCAAGGCAGTGTGGAGAAGCAGGAAAATGCATTATCAGAACTTAGTATTGGTGGGAGTGCTGTTGATTCCTTGAATTGTTCTTCAGTGGCTGTTTTTATGTGAAGGCCAGGTGTGTGTGTGTGTGTATGAGGTGTGCCTTAGGAACATACAGAAAGACTCTGGCGGGGGAGGGGAAATGGGCATGAAAACAAATGCAACTCTGATACAGAATTTACTAGTGCTGTTCTACAGAAGACGGGATACTTCATGCACTGGTGGAAACGTCAGTTTTTGGAGGAAAAATGATGCTTGTCCATCATGTGTGTTTCAGACTTGTTCTTTTAGCACTGACATGCTGTACTGCGAACGAGGCTTTCAAGAAAGAAGTCCTTTGAGTTGCCAGTTGGAGTAAGGAGAGACCTAGTAATTACAGGTGGATTTCTCAGTGTTTCATTCTTCCTGCTCCCTCTGCCTGCTGATATGAAACTGGATTTGTCCAAAGTTCCCAATAGCATCTCCAACTGTACCTTCCTTTTGTTTTTTACTTACTGCGTTTCTAGGCTGTGGCATGCACTTCTGCATAGGTAAGAAGGTACCCTGGGTCTTCGCTAATTTGATGTATTGTTGTGCTTGGTATCTGCTTAGAAAATACAGTTAAGTTTGCCCTTTGATTAAGGCTTTTGGGTTAAGTTCTCAGTTACTAGGAATTCATGGCAGCTGGAAATCTGTTTTCAACCCACTTTCCTTTATCCCATTTAGCTCATGCCAAACTGTCCGTTCTTGTCTGTGGCATGCAGCTAAACACAGGAGTCAGTCCCTTAACAGCGTTAAACCAGACCAGCTTAATTAGCGTGGCTGTCTACTGCCTCGTTCAGGGATTTCGTGGAGGACTGCAGAGTTGCTTTTGCTTTCCGGAAGAGTTAACGAATGTAACTGGTACCTGAAGGAAATGTCCAAGGGAAAGTGGTTGCTGTAGGGAGCTTTCCCTCTTTAATTAATGACGGAAAGGGGAAGGAAGAGCAGCAGCACTGCCTAGTGGAGATAATTCTTGTCTCAGATGAGTGTTTTGGGGACTGGTATGGCTAACTAGCCCTTTAAGGACAAATGAGTTAATCTCCTCCTGCCTAGGTTTCTCCTACCAGGTAGCTAGAGTAGTGCTGATCTGCTTTATAAAATGCTCAAAGGACCATGAGTACAAGGTGTGATGCAGCATGATGATTTTGTCTGTTGTTGGCTGTTTTATTATTACATTCAAAGAAAAAGTGCACTGGGAGTCGCCCCAAAGACGCAGGCTAGCAAACAGTCATGCCATGCAGTACCATGGAAGAATGATCGTATCTTTCTAATATTTTCTGGTATTTCAGGAGTTGCATGTTTCCTGCATTTGTATTTCTGTTTATTTTAGTCTCCAGCAGGGACCAAGCACACAGACAATTAAGTTCCGGATACGACTGTGGTTTCATTTTTAAGAGTAGCCAGCACCGCACGGCGCAGCTTCCCTCTTGCGTGCTCTGCCTGCCTCGCGCTGCCCTGCATGGGAGCCTGCAGCTTCGGCGCAGGACGCTCCGAGCCTGGGGGTCCGTCCCTTCTACCCATAAATTTCATCGTGCTTGCTGTGAGGAGATCTTGGAAGAGCTTCTGGAGAATTACTAGAGGAAAGAATAGTAAGTTTGGGAAAAGGGACTTTTTGGGGTGCTTTTTAAATTTTTTTTTTTTTTTTTTTAACCTGTAAGACTTTTTGTGTCCACGTGGATTGTTCTTGCTAAGACGACATCTCTTCTGATGCTGATGAGCAAAAATGGCTCTTGAAAGGTCTGGTACTAAACAAGGAAGTAAAAGTAAGTTTTAAACTGGGCATGCAATACATATTCTCTTTTTTATTTTTTAATTCGGGTTTTCTGAAGGCAGAAATTACTATTAACATTAACATTCCCACTTGGTTTTTGTTCCCTGCTTTTGTGTGATCTATTTAGACAACTGTTCCTAGAAAATGTGTTTGAGCTAATGCGGAGTAGGGCTTTTGTCTTTTCAAACAGGAAATAAAACGGTTGAAACAATTTGGTAACGTCGGTAAGTGCCTTGTGCATATTCTCCAGCTAGTTTGTATGCCAGAGACCACTGGTAGCTCATTAATGCTTTATATCATATATCAGGGATATCTGGGAGCCAGACTGTGTGAAGACTCATGGAGGAAAAGTGAGCTGATCTGACCCAACTAGAGAATTAGTTGTTTTATCAGTAGTTGTGGCGTTGCAATGTTGTGCAGTAGTCTAGCTCTTGGCCTAAGAAAAATTCACTTGTTGGCTGCCTCAGCAGGTGGCACAGGAGAAATAAAACACCTCTTGACTTTAAAACAGACAAGCCTGTACATCTATGACGTTCTCGGAGAATGAAGGACCACATTATGCCATTTTGTTTGAATAGTCAGTAATTAAACCTCAATTTTATTTAAAAATGTCATCATGAAATGCCTCTACAATCAGTATTCAAGCAGTTGTCTCCTACAATGATCTCTTCTCCAAGTACTGATAAATATCGCGTGCAGGAGGATGGAGGCTGGAACAAACAGCATGTCAGTCACAGCTCTGAATAGCAAATTTGAACGATGGGCTGCAGAGGCTGGCTGCAGCAAACATGGAAGCTTGCGTGTGAGAACCCAGTCTTCCACCCCTTCCTGTTTCTCATTAAACAGCTAACCCCAAGAAGTTGTCCAAAGCCAGTCATGTTGCATTTTATGTTGTTCCTGCAGTATGTTATTCTTTGAAAGGCTGCTGTCTAGGACCAAGCCTCACAGAAATGCAGTTTGCAACATGAAGGATTGCTTGTGAATGCTAATTATGACTAATAAGCAATGAGTCTCTTAAATGCTAAGGAACGGCAGTTCTCAGGCTCTGAAATGGCTGTGGGAAATCAATGTCGTTAAATATGAGGTGAAACGTGAGGTGAAACACATGGAGGAAAAAACAATACCGGCTCTCCAGATAAATGATGGGCACTGAGCGGAGCGTTGCTATTTAGCAATAAGATCTTGGGGATATAATAGATAGTTCCATTAAGATGTCAGCTCAATGGCCAGCAGTGATCAAAAAAGCAAACAGCGTTAGGAATTGGGAGAAGAGGAATGCAGGACAACGCAGCAAACGCTGTGGTGCACCTCCCTAAATCTGTGCAGGTCTGGTTCCCAGCGCTTCAAAAGGGATGCGGTAGCGCTGGAGAGAGTTCAGAAAAGGGCGACCGGGATGATTAAAGGTACTACAGAGTGGTTCCCCTCTGAAGGACGACCAAGATGTAGGCTGTGCTTCCTCAGTTTCCGAAAGAGATGACTGTTGAGGGTGTAGGATAGTAATACAGCGGTAACATGGAGTAGTAACGCAGTGCCGTGAAGAACGTGAATCCGTTGGTCTCCTTTGTGCTGTGGGTAGTGGGGAGCTTCAGGGGAAGCTGGCAGGTGGCAGGTCAGAGCAAGCCACAGGAGGTGGTGCTTCACGCAAGGAAAAGCCACGCTTTTCGGCTCCTCACTGCTGTATGGTGGGAGATACGCGTATTCAAGGGGTAAATGGGAAGTTCATGGGAAGTAAATGTGTTGACAGCTTCTAATTACCAGGACCCCAGTTTTGATTTAGGAAGGCTGAGCTGCAGGCTGTTGAAGTGTTGTAGGGAAGTATCTGTATACACTTGCTCTGTTTATGGTTTCCCCCCCCGCCAAGCTTCTGCTTTTGGGTGCTGTAAGGGACTGGATACTATGCAAGCTAGTTTTACCCAGTATAACAATTTTAACACTCTGACTGAGTAGGATACACAGGACTGAGGCCTTAGGGGGTATAACTTAGGCTATTGCAAATTCTTAATTTCGGGCCTTTTCTTACAGGCTTCCAAATTTTAATGAGTGGCTTCTGATGTTTGGGTTCCTTGGCCAAACAGAGACCAAGGATGCAGCAGGCAGTACACATCACTTTGATGTGTAAATAGTCAAAGGAAGTAAGAGATACACAAGTTGAGTATTGCAGCAAAGCTGAGTTAGTGTAAGTTGTGGTTTACACAGTCTGTTACAGAAGACTTATAAGCAGGACTTCCCAAGGCATAAAAGCTGTCAGAAACCTAGTTTAAAAGTAAGTTGTCCTTAGGTTGCTCTGTATTAATTAACTTTTCTCTCCTGGTTAATTTTATCTGGTCAGTCTTATCTCAGATAGTTCAGTTGTTCCTCAGGCATTAAATGACTCAATTTCTCCTATCTTATTTTACCAAGCACCTTTCTAGAGAGAGCATTCAGATTTGCAGCCACCATAATGAAACTAATTCTCTCATGACCCTTCCCCCTAGTGGCTTGCTGGGAATTTTGTACTTGTTTGTTGTAACTTGTTTTACCAGACCAATGTGCAAAAGCATCCAATCGCTATTTTCTACCAATATTCTTGGCTTGGCAAAATCCATGTTAAAGTACATGTTCATAATGCACTCTGACTGGAGCCTTTAGTAAATATGCGAGAGCGAGCCTGCAGAGCGGCACCATGGTGTTTGGTGTATAAAGCTATCAAAGAGAGAAATGTCACTTTGGAGGTGTCTCTGTGGGCAGCGTGCAACAGCACTTGCAGCATCTCTCTTGCTCTACTGTGCTTGTAGGGCTGGGTCACCATAGCACCTCACTTCAGGCACCTGCAGTAGCAGCTGAGACTGTCTTTCTGGTAACAGAATGAAGGAGGTAACTGAAAAATGCAAGCCAGGGCAAGACCCTTGTTTAAATGCTCTGGATTGCTCTTTAAAAGTGCCTGTCCATGTCCACTGATTACAGAGGAGGCCTTGAGAGACAGGGATCCTAAACAGACATCTCAGGTAGACAGTAGGAGTCCTCTCCTGTGTGAACCTCCAATGTGGGGCATCTTGCTTTCTGTTAAAAAAGAACAAAAAGAGTCAGCCTCCCCCCTCCTGCAGTGGCCCTGCAGCACTGAACTTCAGAGAGAGGAGAGAGCATTTCCCATCCACAAGCAGGTAGCACTCCCAATTAGAGAGCAGAGCAGCAGTCCATCGCGCTGGGTGCCCTGTCTCCAGCAGCAGCTGGGATGTGATGATTCAGAGGAGTGTACAAAGTCTTCCTGGTCATCGTATCGTTGTCTTCTCTGCTCTGGCTTTCATAGATTTTAGGACTGTTGGGAAAGATGAGATCTGTTACTCATGCTGGTACAGATGCTGCCATGACACAAACCATACGTTGCCATGATTGTCCAGGGCTCAGAGCCGTGATCCTTCTGTAGTTCCCTTCACCTCTGCAGGCAACCATTTATTTGTACAGTTGCAGTATATAACTCTGATTTCTTGCTCTTAAATCAATATACATTTGATTTCATAAAGAACCATCCTACTTCTTGCATCATAATACAGTTTGTAAAAGAGACTATTCAGATTCTACTATCTGTAATTTTTTTATTGACTTTTAGTTTTTGCCAAGCTAAAGCATTCTCATTCTCTTAGTCTTGTGGACTTGACTGAAAAACCTTTACACGAACATGAAGACTGCAAAAGCAAGCACTTAAAACTGAACATTTCCTACCATGTAAGCTGCCTATAGAGCCTGACTCTGTTTTTTGTGTTGTCTGTGTAGGCAGCATGGCACAGCCTTACATACCCATGGTTAAAAAATCAGGCTCGTCTCCGCTTGCACTGTGCTTTGAGCTGTGGCTTCTAGAAGAGTGGGAGATACATTGCCAGCCTCTTATTTATAGATAGTTGCTGTTAATAGAGATGAACTTCAGCTGTGTGTTTGGTAGGACAGTGCGTATGGATGGCTATGCAGCCTCTCCACCCAGCTCCAACAACCCCATTCCTTTCTCTGACTTCTGCTGTCCTCCAACACGACTCCTAGCTCTTTTGGAAAACCTCGCCCATAGTTTTGTGTTTGTTGACGAGGTATTTTCACCTCTGTATTGTGTATTGTCATTCTGCTTTCATTTGAGGACATCTGGGTTGGGAAGGAAGGTCGTTCTCCAATCTGTGTTTAAAAGAAAAAAAAATCTTTGAGAAACCATGGAACTTAATATAACATGAAGATGGGATTGTCTATCCAGAAACGTGTCATTGTCCCACAGCTATACTGGCTGGTCTAATAAAGGAAACTGCTTATATTTATAAGCTTAACCAGTAATTTAACTACTGTATTCTTGATTTAATGCTTCTTAAGTATTGGTCATTTTTATAGCAGATATCCATTGATACCTAGGAACCAAAAGTTTTTTCATTTCATTTGAAATAGGATTTTACTAATCTAATTCAGATGAAACAGAATTAGATGGAATTAAAGCAAGTTTTAGTACTTCAGGGATTTTTTCCTATATTTTGATGATTAACAGAAAAAAGGAAAGTTCTTTTTAACTTTTTCTTTACACACATTTAAGTACATTTTCAGATTTCTTTTTTAAAAAGCAGTCCACCAGTCATGAAATAGTAACTGAAAAAAACCCCTTCAGTTTGTTTGTTTTCTTCTTAGCACTGATTTTGATCTTTACATGCCTTTACTCATGTTCCTTTTCCACCCTTTTTTTTTTTAACCAGTTTACAAGGAGTGAGAGAAGGCAATGGATCCAGACTTTTTAAATGTGTTTACACAGCCTGCTGCACTTGATCAGTTCCTATCCGAGAATGCCATTGCTCAGGGTATGTACTTCATGAACCAGGACAGAAAAAAGTGCAAGGAATGACCTGAAGAACTAAGCGAACTAAGCAGTACAAATGAATCATATATTTTTCAGCAGTGGTCCCATGGTTTTATCAGCAGTAAGTAAGCTCTGTGTGTGTAATTTGGCTGCTGACTCTCTAGAAGCAGATCATGAAGAAGCAACAAAAATTCTAGCTGATTCTTTAACTGAAATTTGAATTTCACACATAAGGATCTGGCCAAGTTTGTTTTCCTCTTTCCAGAATTGTCTGTCTAGATCTTACTGATTCGAATTACATTGAAACATAATTTCCAACAGCAGTCTTTATAGTCTAATATACCATTTTCTCGTTCATAAAGAATCAGTTAAAATATAAAATGACAGTGTTTCTACATATGGCAATTAGTGATGTTGGGTAATGTTAAACTGACAGCAGATTTTACAGCAAACTTGCATTAGTCATATCTGATAATTGTAGTGCTGATATCTGATAATTGTAATGTAATCTGATAGTTGTTTGCTTCCTTTCATAGGTGAGAAGAAGAAACTCATAAAACCGACCTCAAGCAACAGTCCCAAATTGGAAGAATTAAAACTGGTACCATTTCTTTTACAACCTCAAGTTGTTTTAACCTGTTGTGTTAATGCTCAGCCCTGTAAATTACCCAGCTCTTTGGCCCCGGTCCCCCACTGTCTACGGGTGGGGATGAGCTCTGCTTTTGGCACTTGGGCTCCACACAAGTAAACCAGAGCTTTTGCTTAAGCACAGTGCCACAGTGGCTGGGGTTGTACAGGACCAAGCTTCAAATGCCTGCATCACCCGAGAGTGGTCACTGCCGTGTGTAAAGTGGAGCGTAGATTTAAAAACCGAGTTTTTTCTTGTATGACATCTCTCCTAACCTGGGACATGAGTCACATCAGAAGTACCCGGTTGCTACTTCATTTGTAATAGCAAAGGGAATCCATCTGGAACAGAAGACCATGATTGAAAGCAAACTCACATCAGCATTTGCTGTGGCTAAAGAGAGATGTTCAGCTACATGCAAGTTTGCTGTCCTCATCCCATGCTAACAAGTTTTAGGATTGCTGTGCTGATTTGCAAGTCTTCTGTCTTGTCTTCTACCTCCTGTCTGCCAGCCACCAGTGGCAGCTGGCTCGGCTGCGATGCAGCCTGCCAAGGATAGCATAGAGCAGAGGGAGAAGGGGTGAAGTAAGTCACCACTGGAAGTCAGGAGAAAAGCTTTCAAGTTGTTGCGTGGTACGTTGTCTGCTTGAGGTAACTGTGAAGGATGAATCCTATTTCATGGGGAAGTACTGCATTTCCAAGTAATTTTGAAAATCTCCCCTGTGCATTCAATCACCGTGTTTCTCTAATGGCACAGCCCAGGGGAAGGCTAGCATACTGAAATCTCCTGGAAGAAAAGTGGCGTGTCTCTTTTGAGACCAGCACTTCTTGCGTTACAGAGGTACTAAAATTGTTATAAATATTCTGAAAACCAGCTTAGGCTACATGCTGATGTGTGTATTATATGGCATTCATAAATCCATAAATATGTGTTTTTCTATATTACGTTTTCTTAAACCTTTGTGCACATTTGATCAAAAAGATTTAATTTTTGTGTCAGGCTTTCATAACGTTTTTATACAAAAGAGAAGATCTGAAAGGTGGTGCTGCAAAATGCAATTATGTTGTCTACAGAGACACTGAATTTGTTCTTTCCAGACTGCCAAAAATGAAGAGCTTTCCTCAGTTTATGAAGATTTCTGTGAGCTTCCGTGCTTAATCCATTGCCTGTCAGAGACTCTTGAAACAATATTCTTCACTGCCTGATTTCTTTTCTTTGGATGATGAGGAGGTGGAAATTGGGTCCCAAGGGAGGCAATCCTCCGGGTGCCCATCGGTGCCACGGATTGCCTTCTTGATCGAAAGAGTTCATAGCTCCTCTAGAGAAGAGATTGGGGTGGAGAGGGGGACAGGGACGTATCTTCAAGGGAAGAAAAAGGGAAGCAAAGAAACTCACTTGGGAGAAAGACTCTGTTCCACTGTGTTTTCATTTTGAGGTGGCTTTGGGGAACTAGGGAATGTGAAACGGCTCGCTGTAGTTACTATAAATACCGAACTGCGTGTAAAATAGAAGATGGTTGCATTTGGAAGCCAGAAGCAAACTTCTTTAAGTATTCCTTTTCTCCTTTCCCTATTTGTTCATTTTTAGACACAAGACTCTGCTCTGCAGCTGAGTGGGGCCCCCACAACTGGACTGAAAGCAGAGTTGTGTGAGTTGTAGGCTGTGGAGGTGGCTGTTCAGAGCTGAGATAGCAAACGAGGGAGCTCATAGATCTGTACTCAGCAGTACTTTCTGCTTTTCTGACCTCCATCTGGTCGTGCCGTTAGTTTGAGGTGGCACTCTATCCCTCGCATATCTAAAGAATCGCTAGGTCTTAAGCTGAAAGCATTAGCTGAGGAGCACAGGTTTCTGCTCTAGAAAATTATTGTTAATTCTTAGCTGAGGAAGTGAGTATATTACAAACACTTTGACAGCTTCTCAGTTCAGGCAAGTGCCAGAGCCAGGCATTTTTGTTTCTTGTGCGGTTTCAAGCATCTCAGAGATTTTTTTTTTTTTTTTTTTTTTTTTTTTAATTCAAACTGCTTTTCACATTTTTGTTAATGTTGGCTAACATAAAGGGATCTGCTATGAATTTTCTCTTCTGTTTACAGTGAGTGAGAAGGATATTCTCCCCACAGCAAACCCCAGACACTCACTTGTAGCAATAATAGCAATACGAGCAATACCCATCCCTCTTTCGAGAGGTTCTCATTAACAGCCAGCTGGGGCTACTGCTCTTCAGTTCTGCTTCAGCAGTTCATCTTCCCTTTTCATTAATATATGTGGATAAAACACATGCTTGGGGAAACGCTGCAGAGGTCTTTTGGTCTCCTCTGTAGGAGCTCAGTGCTCAAGGAAAGGGCTGCAGGGCCCAAGGGATGTAACTGGGAACGTGGTTCCTTTCCAGCTGTAGCCTGCCCTTGGCTTCCTGGCCAACGTCCCCTTGCAAAGGCAGGAAGCATATTGGAAAGGGCGATGGAAGGACTGCGATGTAAGAAAGCGGATAAACAAAATGCTTCCTTCCCCCCACCCCAAATGGTATTTGCAGACAGATTAGTATAAAATTGCAGAAAGAAAAAGAAAACAAAAACAGGAGAGGAAGGGGAGGAGTGCTAGTAACATGGATGACTACAAGAAACAGCCAAAAGAATGAGTGAAGCCTCTTTTCTTAGAAACTTTTGTCAGACAGTTGAATTTCTATGTGAATTCTCTGATGTCTAATAAAGGCAGGGCTTGGGAAGTGTACTCTGCAGCCTTTTCCCTGATGGAAGTGGGAATAGGGTCTGTCTCTCCACCTGTGTAACTATTTCTACAAAATTTGTAGGAATATGACTTGTGAGACATCTGTCTCACTTGAAAATTTGCCCCAAATTGGCCAATGATGAGCCCTGTATTATTAGGGAGAACTAACTGATACGTAACTTCCCTTTAAAAAAACAACCAGAAAGCACAAAGGAAGTGGAGGTTGAAAGCAAACCAAGATGTGAGATAAGGGACTAAAGAGAAAGGTGAAATACAATATAGCACTGAGTGCTATACTGTCTAAGCAACAAAAATATAATTGTCAGCTGCTTTGTTTTCCTCCTCAGTTATTGATTGACTGGATTAACACAACTCTGAAAGAGGAACACATAGTAGTCAAAAGTCTGGAAGAAGATCTGTATGATGGGCTGGTACTTCATCATCTTTTGGGTAAGCTGCTGCTTTGAGTTTAGCTCGCAAACACATCATGGAGGAACTTCCAGATCAAAGAATAAACCTCGCAAATCGCAGTAGCAGTGATCTGCTGGAGTTTCGCTTCTCACTAACGGAAAAGGGCATTGTGAATCATCTGACATAACTGTAATTCTGAACAAATGCCTGATGATCCGCTACTGTTTTTATTTAATTATTTTTCTTCTACGAAAGTCTTTTTAGCTGCTAGTTAACATAATAAAAAGGTTAACTTCGAAGTGTGAAATTATAGTGCCTCTGAAGGGAAGGAGGGCTTCATAAGCCAGGAGCACAAAGGTGGCTTGTGAAGCTACCAGAAACATTGGATGGAATCAGCACTATAATTTATATGTTTTCCTGCTTTTTAAAAAAAAAAAAAAAAAAAAAAAAAAAAAAAGTTCTAGATCTAAAGCACTGAGCTGAAACTGATGAAAATCTGAGAGGTTCTCTACACTACCAGGTGCTTGTATAAACATATAACCTCTTGGAACAGCCTGTTGGTCCATTTCTATTTCTCCATCTCTCCTGCCCCTACTTTGTTTTTCTGTCCCCTTTTACTCTCTTTGGGGGATGTCTTTCAAATAGTATCTCCTTTTCACCAAGGCTGAGGACAGCAGCGTGAATAGGATTGCCTTATTTTCACAGTTTACTTGCCTGAGTAATGAGCTGGGATTTCTTCTATATGTATGTGAGTCAATATCACCTCTGTGCACTGTCTACAGGAAAGATTCACTCATTTGATTCCTGTAGCTTCTAGTAGGAAAAGGAGGAACGTGGAGTGCTAGGGCTGGGGCATGATGCTGCAAGGAATGACTGGAGTCCTCTCCCTTTTACAGAGCTTCACTGATTTTACTGAGGCTTTCAGAGAACGTAGGAGTTTAAAAAGGCACACAGCTGTGGGATGTGGGTCTGTGGAAGCTATTTAAGTGGTATTGAATGTTTAAAACAAGACTTTGTGTGCTTTGCTGTCATTTTATGTTTCTGATTTATTTTTATTTTTTTCCTATGGTGGTGTTAAAACACATCCTTCTCCTTCATATGGACTCTCTGTCAAAGAAAACCTAGGATCTCTCAAGCTGGATGTTGACAAGATCGCATTAACGGAAAAAAAACAGCGACAGAAACTCTCTGTGATTCTGGATGCTGTGGCTAAGTGTTTGCAACTGGAAGAAAGTCAGCTGAAATGGAGTGTGGAATGTAGGTGCAGAAGTGAAATTGGAGAAAATTATCCATCATGGGGCTTCCTCTGCTATAAGGCTGCTGTGAGGCAAAGGGGTGCCAGAACAGTAATTAAAAAACCTGTTTTCAATTACTAGGGGAATCACAAGTGAGACATGGATATCTGACCCTGACTGGGTCATGCAAGCTGCATCCTCTAAGCGTGTGGCTTATTGACCACTTAACAGCCCTCAGCATCTGTGTGTATGTCTCACAAAAAGGACTTTTAGGGTGTGGGATTGCTGAATTGTGATATTATATAAACCCCAGTCTGATGTCCCACCTGTGTTATGGCCCTCCATGACTCTGGGATCCTTTGCACAGGGAAAATTTAGGATATTAGAATGAGATTTACTTGTTTTGCACACTAAACATTGTTTTCTTTCTTTACATGAAACAGCTATCTTGAGAAAGGACTTACTGAGCACAGTGCATCTTCTGGTTGCAATAGCCAAGCACTTCCAACCTGACCTGGCCATGCCTCCAAATGTTCAAGTAGAAACAATCACCATTGAGGTAATCATAGTTTTAATATTTCTTACAGTACATACTAGAGACCTTTCACAAGACTTAGTTTGGTTAGAATTGGGGAGAAATGCGTGTGCAGATGTGAAAGAGATACTTGCATTTTCTGTGAACCATGCCTTTTAATTTCTGAGTTTGCTGGACTAGACTATCATTTTGGGCTCAGTTCAGATGCTGTTTCTTTAAAAGGGTAGAAATACTATGCTGTTTTTTCTCCTTGATCCAAAAAAGGAATGGTCCAAACTGAAAACAGCTGTTGATCTCTGTAAAGAAGAAAAAGAAGAAATTCTGCTGTTACTGTCTCTAAGTGCTTTAAAATAGAAGCCTGCACTCGTAAATTGTGACACTAGTTTAATGCTGAGGATTTATTTTGTTAGAGGAAGGGATTTTTTGCTCCCCCTCCATTAGGGTCACATATTGGTGGTTTTTTTCTACAAACTGAGATCTACATGCTTCCTTCCTCTATTTTGTTTCTTACAGTCAACTCTGGGACTTTAGGAGAACATCAAATATCCAACAGTTTGGGATATAATTGCAGAAATTAGCACCGCTGTGCTACAGTTTTAACAGAGGGGTTGCAATTCAGTGGTGTTGGGAGCCCAGCACACGGCCTGTATGGCATGACCTAGTGCTCTCCCTCTTTGAGGGATCATAACTGGAACTGAAACGAAGCATGCCCTTGAGCTATGCATGTCACTTCAGGAGGTTTAAAAGTGTCCTGGAGGGACAGCTTCTTCTGGGGCCTGGTTCTGCAGAGGCAGCCGTTATGGCCCCATCCCAGCCGAGCACTTCAGCAGAGGAGTGGTGGTCCCTCTGGTATCCGGTGGGAGTCCAAATTGCGCATTGCTGCCCACAGACAGATGCTCCTGTCGTGTCGGTCTCATCAGTGACAACCCAGAATCTGAGTAAAGCAGCCCTCCATCCAGTGCCTTATGGGAGCTGCCTAAAAGGGGAGAGTGGCAAACACCAAAGACTTCTCTGTGAGAAGAGATGTTTGCCAGGTGCCTGAATAAAGCAGCAGGCGTGCCCGTCCTCTCCTGTCTCTTCAGACTGTCAGTTGGGTTGAAGCACTGGTTTTTTGATGCTATGTGGAGTACTAAGATCTATATAGAGGAGAAAAAGTACAAGGACTTAAGCAAAGATCCCAAGTGGCTTCAGAAATAGTAACAATTCCCAACCTAAGTCTAATCAACCTACCAAACCTCAGTCCTCTGCATGGAGGATTCATCAATGGGTGGCAGGCCATCTCGTGAGGTTGTTGTAAGGCAGAGGTGACCACCTCCAGTGCTGTAAAACTGAAGAGTCCTTAATGCAGTGAGGTGTGCAAGGAAATCCCTGCCTGCCCAAAGCAGCTTGATGCATTCATCAGGTCTCCAGGCGAACGTGCCAGCCTCTGAACTTCACCAGCTGAGGGACCACGTGCTTCTCCTTTAGCATCCTCTGATGCGAAGTAGGTAATTTCTGGTTGAAGAGTAAAAAGAGCAGAAGGGAGCAGCAGCCTCTCAAAGCGCCTGTACGAATTGTACTGGACTTCTTGACTAAATGCCCTCTGGTAATCATTTAAGGTGGCGAACAGTTCATGAAAGCCTCATTAATGCTTTCAGATTTTTTTTTTGTAACAAAACCAAAAATATTTATTGTCTTTTTAACAGAACACCTCCAGAGGATTAAAGACAGCAAGTGCGGTGGAATGTATCACAGAAAACAAGTAAGAGGGGATATATCTGGTTTTCACACTGTCAATCAGAAAGGAAATATTGTGGGTGTTTTCCCCCTTAGAAAAAATAGCTGGGATCATGATGATGACAAAAAGTGTAAACCCAGGCATGCATATGCATGTGAACTGTTTCTCTGTTTTCTGCCCCCACCCCCCTTTTTTTTTTTGTCTTTTTTTCCCCCTTCTCCAGATTGGGTATTATGGTATAATACCCTTCTGCTTTATTCTTTATATAAACTTCTCTAAAATAATATGTATGACTATTTCTGAGGTTTAGTGCTTGTCATTGCTGTGGAATATAATAACAAATATAATAATGAAAATCCAGTGCTGTAAATTTACCTGTCCCAGACTAGACTGGAAATTTTGTAAAGCCATAGTGGTTTAAATCTCCTATTAACTTATTGCTCTTGTGTCATTAAATAAAGAGAAAGGAGGCAGTTCTTCAGTTTGAGCTTGCTGAATGTGAGGTGCTGTCATTATTAAAGGAGTTAAGTAGTAGGATACCATTTGTAAACTGAGAAAATATGGACATCATCCCAGGCACTAGAAACAGATTTTCCTACTATCATCTTTTATATGCTAGAACATCTTCAAATTCTAATATCATGAGCAGCTTATTGGAAGAGGATATTATGGATTGTGCTTATAAAATAAATGTTCATCTGTCTGTGGGCCAGTTAAAATCTCATATAATTTCAAGAGCCTATACAGATATCCAGTGTACTTGAAAATGTCTGTTGGAAAGTTACTCTGACATAAAGTTAAGGGCACTTTGTACTGTATCTCCTGCTTTACAAGACAGCTGATGGCTCAGATAAGCTTTACTTATGAATAAGATTAGTTCTGCTGAATGCTTTTTCTAATACTTTTTTTTTTATTGTACTTTTAGAGGGAATTTAGAAGCACAGTCAAGTAAGTACTGGCATTGCCAAGTTCAGTGTTTCGCTATTATGTGCTGTTATACACCACATTCTGATCCATTTTTACCTCATGATAAAATCAGTATGCTGCCACTAGAGTTAATGAAGATCCGTGGATTTTCCCTAGTGTTTTTCTCCAAATGTTTTCGGTTAATGTGTGTTCATATCAACACAATATAGTTTGGAAATTGGGTGTTTGCTTTGCCCGTGGACTACAGGTAACAAACGGGAGGTGAGAGAAGAAATGATACAGTCGGTTGATAACCCAACAGAGAAGGCCTGGCTGGGGGACAAAGTATGTCTTGGATTTACGCATCGACCTCATTCACTGTTGGAACTATTTATGAGTATAATGGCTTGAGAACTGGGCTTCTTGGTGCTACCAGTGTCAATGTAGTTTCCAGTTTGCAAACAAGATTTTGAACTCTACTGGTGCTCGATTACAGACGGCAGCTCAGTAAAACCAATGTCCCCTGAGATTTTTACCCTTGGGGCTTTTGGGGGCTGGGAAACACTTGAGGTGAAAAACGTCCACGTGTGCAGAGCCTGCAGAAGGTGTGGGTACTGCTCAGGCTTCAGTGTGAGCTGCCCTTCCTTGCTGCGAAGGAGCATGTTGCTTCCCTAATGAATCATGGCAACCGTTTTAATTCTCTGCTGCCCTTTATGTTAGCATTTTCATCCTTTGCAGAGGTGCAAACTCTATCATGTTTATCACTTATTCCACTGAGTGGCCTCCAGTGTGGGCTGAAATTGTGAAAAAAAAACCAACCCTGTAATTAGGTGCTTCTTCCAGTGGGCTGATTCTGCTGGAAAGAGAAATCTGCCATTCACTCTTCAAAATGCTGCCTCTGTCTATTTTTAACACAGCTTGCTTAACAAAGAGAGAAATCCCAAAGCGTGGCTCCAGAAGAGGGCTCTCTAGTTTGCAAGACTGTTGCAGGTTTCAGACTGTTGCTCAGTGATTTGTTTGATGGATTCACCTATTCCCCGCCATTGCTCCTGCAGCAAACCCCTAACCAGGAGAACGGAGAAACCCAAGGAAACCCTTTTGTAGCGGAGGCTTCTCCGTCACTGGCTTTTGGAAGGAATCTTCCTTAAGCAAAGCTGCCTTTGCTTTCCTGCACCTTAGAAACTGGTTCTCCATTTAGTTATGCTGCCAGAGTGCCCTTGATTTTTAAGGGTGTTTCAAATGCTTTGTTCATGCTTCAACCAGAGCAGTCTTGTGGCCGGGTTACCATGAGGAGGTGTGTCCTGCTTTCGCTAAACCTGGGCAGAAGATGGAGGTGAGGGTGGGCGTTCACAGGGACTTCGATGAATCTCATTTCCTTTGAAATCTTTAAACGCGTGCTAGTTCTCTGGAGCAGCGCTGCTGGCACCGGCTCGGTGCCTGCCTTTAAACTGGATGGCGGCGCTGGTCATTTTTGAGGTCCGTGAATTTTGAGAGGAAGGGCAGTGTCTCCACACCCAATATCTAGTTTGTGGTTTTTTGAAGGAAGGGGGTTGTTTTTCTGCAAACTTGATGTAATTGACGTTTCTGTTGGGGGAGAGCAGTAAAATGTATAGCTCTTCTTTTCTGCTTACGATATTTTATCCCAGAGGTTCAGGGTTAAAAAAACATAATTGAAAAGAGAGAAACTGTAGAGATGCGAAACTTAGCCATTGCGCAGACTGGTGGCAGCACAAATCTTGAGAACCTCTGCAGGTGAAAATTACAGAGCCGAATGAAATAAATTGTTTTCTCTGATGTAGTCAGGCTGAAGGGAAGCCTGTCACCCTGTCCTCTGATAAACACAAAAGCAGGATTTTTCCACATCTTCCTATGACTCTCTTCCTCCTTGACTTGTAAGGTGTGAACACCTTTCTCCTTCTGGAGCCACTTTAAACTTCTGATCTGACAGTTATTCCAAATAATACCAATTAATGTTGTTTTGATGCAGAAGATGATGCCTTTGATGAATTATTTAGCCGTGCTCCAGATAAACTGGACGCTGTAAAACAGGTAATTTACTTTTTTAATAGACATCAGCATTTGTAAGTTAAAACATAATTCATGACTTCACCGAAAAAAGTTACCTTTTCTTCCACCATCTCCTCCCCTTCTGTTTTCTTTAGGTATTTTTGCAATTTGTCAACCAGCATGTTGGAAAATTAGGATTAAATGTGAAAGACATCGAATCTCAGGTAGGCTGCTCTAAGCTGAATGTTAACCATGTTTTGTCAGCCGTTTGAGTGTTTCCTCTCACCATTAGGATTCCTCCTTTTTGTTGTAGTAATTTGAAACTTGGCAGCGTAATTATTTCTAGCTTCAGGTTAAGATATCGGGCTTCAGTCTCTGAAGTTTCTGAAGCTAGTAAGTAATGAAAAAAAATATAGCTTTTTATTGAATGCTGACCTTGTAATGCTACAGGGAGTAATTTTCGGAGTCTGCCCAACTCCTGTGGATGCTCTTTCTGTCGGGATGGAAATAAAGGTGTTCTGACAGTTCAGCGGAAAGCCAAGTTGATTGCTCGTGCTTAGTGATTTTTAATGTTGGATTTGCTTCACGGTAGGAAGGCCTGATTTTCATTATATTTCAAAGTCCCATCCTTTGAACGTCGAGCTTCATTAGAGTCCATGAAATTGCAAGAGAAGTGCTCGTTAGGCACCTCAGGATCACCTCCCTGAGCGCTGGTGAAGAGAGGCAGAACCGCACCTCCGCTGTCCTCCTGCGCTGCCAGTGCCTCTGGGGAGGGCGGAGAGTGGCTCGTGCAGAGCCAGGGAGCCGCAGCATCCTCCCCGTGCCTCTCCGGGGAGTGAGCAAGTGATGGGAAATGAGCTCGGGGACATCCCTCATGCCTTTTTCTTACCCTGCTTCTGCAGACGCGCACGCAATAACTGCGGGAGAAATCAGCCCACAGCTCTTGCTTTGCTCGTGCCTTTGCACTGCACCGAGGCATTCAAAACCTCGGTGCAATGGTGGTCCCTGTGATTTATGCCGCGCGGATGAAAAATGGAGCTGTGCTCTGGTGCTCTTTTGGGTTTTCCTGGTGGGAAACTGTGAGAAAGGAAGTTTTGCAACTGTTTTGTTGTAAATCTCAGGCACTAGGCACAATTTTCTTTTATTTATAGTTACGCATTTGTCACTTGTGGTCATCTGAAGTCTTTTCACATCTGGAATATTTTGTTTTAATAGCTGTCCTCTTACAAGGTTGTATTTTTACTAATACGAACTTGGGCGCCTTATGTAACTAAATACGACGTTCAGTGTAGAAGGGGTTGAGGGAGCTGAGTCATGCTGTCTGCTTGCCAGAGTATCATTTAAATTCCTTTATCGCTAGAATGGCCTTTATCGAAGTAGTTTACTAAAAGCCAACGTAATAAATAATATTCAGATCATTCTTCATCCAGTTTTCAGATGGAGTTATCTTACTTCTGTTAATTGGACAACTGGAGGGTTACTTTCTGAATTTAAGGGATTTCTTCCTGACTCCAGCCAGCACCACGGAGATGGTAGGTTGTTATTTAATTACTTAGCGCTTGAGGCTTCAAGTATCTTGTGTATTATTTCATGCTTCCGTATGTCAGTGAAGAGCTCTGCCTCTTGCTTTAACTGCTGCTGCTGCATGTGAAGTCATATGCATGCACAGTGTTTGCAGGATGGTGGCTTGGGACAGTGCAAATGCACGCGCTTGGTGCTGTGAAAATACCTTGGAACAGGTGGTGTCTTCTTCAAAATTATTATCTCGTGGGAGGCAAACTATTGTTACTTGCATTTGTTAGGCAGATGCATACTTCTGAAACCTTCCAGTGAAATACAGAGGCTCTGTGTGGCAGGGAACCGACATGCTATCTCCTACAAGTCTCTCCTGCAAACAACATTTTTAAGTGGATGACACCTCTTGCATAGCAGAACTGGATCCCTATAGGTTTCCTTACGCTGTCCTGGAAATATACCTCAATCAACACGTGAGCAGAACATTTTGAAGGTCCCCTCTGTGCTTAGGAACTCTTGAGAATTTACATCTTTTCCTCCCCTAAGGCAGGGAGCTGTAACCTACCCCGCCAGACTTGCTTGACTCCTTTTTCAACCTCTACCAGGCAGATTTCATCGGTGTTTTAAAAGAAAAAGGTGTCATCAGCCAGAATGTAGTTCGTGCTGGGCTGCTGGTGTAAATGCCGCCTCCGCAGATCTAGGATGTTGAAATGTTTTGAGATATTTGAGATATTTTCAAATTGTCTGTGGTGTGGGTAGAGAGTTTTCATCTGGGTCACTGAATAGCTCTGAACATAAAATCATAGAATCGTTAAGGTATTTTTCCTGGGTTATATTCAGTAGATCTCTGAAGGTGAAATGTGTCGGATCTTTTTTGCTTGAGAGCTGCCTGAGAAGGGAATCTCTCCTCTGGCGTGGTTTGCATTCCAGCTTCCCCACACAGAGGAGGCTTTCATCCGATTCCTGACCTCACCGCAGTTAATCTCCCTGGGCAGTATTTATTTGTAATTAAAATCTCAGAGGTCCTGTATTAATTAATAAATACTCCTGTGGAGCTTTTCATCAAAACATTTAAAAGCACAATTGTCAGAGACCTAGGTTCAAATTCTGTCAAAAATCATTGCTGTCAGTTGACAACTGTTAAAAGTATTAGGAAAATTCAGATTTTTTTTTTTATCTAAGATGATTCCAAACTGGAAAATATATTGTGAAGGGTTGAATCAAACAAATCAAAGCATTTCCTTTTCTTCCCTTTCTCCTCCTCCGCTCAGTTTTCAGAATTGTTTGCTGTGGTCCATTGACTTGGAAATAAATTTTTAACATTTCCAGTAACTTTATTCAGAGGAAGTCAATGAATATTTTTTTAATTTAAAATTTCATAGATAACTTTTTTCTTTTTACATCAGCCCTATTCAAGCCTCACAGACCTCTTTTAAGAAATGAGATACCCCTACATTTTAGGTACAAATCAGAGCTCAGACTTTCTAGCTCTTACCCTGCACATGCTGGTCACTGGCGTCAGAGAAGAATATAATGGGCTTGGGTACTGTTTCAGTACAATTCTCTACATCCTAGTAATTTCATTTTAGCAAAGTTACTTCCAAGTACTGGACTTATTGTTGAACAGTTTGCCAAAGTGGTATTTACTATTTGTTTCTCCTTTGGTGTTCATTACAAGATGAAAAGCAGGATGACAATATAACTAAAAATATCGAACGACCATAGTTCAACTGTCATTTGTACATAAAATACGTCTTTCAATTCCCCTGTGCTTTCTAACTCCCTGTCATTTTAGACGTTAATTGGTACAGTAAGGTATGAAAATGTAACCTTTGCTGAGATTTAAAACATGTCATTTGTGTTATAAAAGTGGTGACAACCACATGCACCGTTATGATGGATGCGGTGCCTTGACTTTCATTCAAGCTGAAAGCGTGAGGTTTGAAGGTGGTATGTACACCTCGTGAATCACAAGGAGAGGAAATTGGGATGGAAGCAGTGATAGTGAGGAAGAAACAATAGAAACGAAATATAAGAGGCAGGGAGGGCAAGAGCCTGTGTTAGAGGGACAGGAGGGGTGAGAAAAGTGGTAGCAGAAATGTGGGAGGTGACCTGCCTGCAAGAAGACAACACTGCACGTGGGTAGGTTTGTTGCAGGTTTTTTTGGTGTTTATTACCAAAAAATGAGGTTTACAGGTAACTGTAAAGAAAGTCCAGCTCTGGGCATTCATGTGTATAGAAAGGTGTGTATTCTGAGACAAAGAATATAATCACAAAATAGGCTGAAATTAGGGGTGAACTTTGTGTGGTCAGGAGATGAAGAAGAAGAAGGAGGGCCCTTGTGCTTATCAAAACGGTGTGAACTCAGTACTTTTGCCAAAACAAGCCCAGAGATGAAATACCCCAAATGTCCTGACCTCTGTCCAGTTGTAAATCCTAGAGAATTGTCCAGCTCTTTTGAGTCTGGAAGCGCGGCTGGATGAAACGACTTATTTTTCTAGGTTTCCTTTCTCTGGTAATTGTCAGTATTTCTGTCTGAAGATTTATTTTGAAATCTGCATGTTATCGTTCCTTGCAAATCTCATACGCATTACGGAGAGGGAAATGTATCCTTTTTACCTGTGCTGGTTCATTAGGAAAACATTTGATTTATTCATCCTGATCAGAAAATTGTGTAGAACTGTATAAGCTTAAGCTCTCTTGGCTGCTGACTATCAGAGGAAGAAAACAAGCCTGAATCCAAACTGTCAGTCTCCGTTACTTGTAAATCAGAGAACCAGGTAAAACATAAATCTATTGCATCACTTCAGAGCAGACAGTTGTTGCTTGGCTTATGCATGGAGGATGCCTGTGCTTATTGGCAGCACGGCAGCATCTGTGATGTGCCTCCTGAAGGATAAATTGCTCAGTAGCCTAAGGAATGTACAAAGAGACAATTTGAAGTTTGTTCAGGTCTTGTTACTTCGTTAGAGGAAGGGAGCTTGCTAATTACCAGCCAAGTAAACAACTGCCCTTGAGCTGTAAGAAGCTAGTAATGGGATGTTATATTACTTTAAAAAATCATTCATGACTACTGCATATGCATGTGATGCTGCTTTTATGTGGGGAAGGGAGAGAAAAACAAGTGAGGAAAAATCAGAAAAAAAACCCTTAGCCTTCATTCATAGACATGTGCTTAATTTCTCATGAGTAATATTAAGGATATCATCACTACTGTTATTGTGTATCGACATCTTTATATGTTAAAGCATAAACTTCTAGCTCACAAAAATAGCTGATTGGAAGATTTCCAATCTTCGTAATTCTGAGTGAAATATAGAGAACTTTTTCCTTATGTCGTTTTTGTTTGTTCCAAATGTGGTAAGCATATGGGCATTGTTAAAAAAATGGAAATAAATTCCATGCATCTATTAGATCCAGTGATGAATCTAGCCTGTTTTCCCTGTGGAAACATCCATTAACACAAGCCTTTCACATGTAGGGTCTATTTTTAAATGAATGGATTCTTCTGCCCACCTCATGGGATACGTTTAGTTGGAGATGGATCTTACATCTGATTTTATATGATAATTGGTAGAAATTCTGAAGAACACTCCATCAAAGCTAAGGAGATGAATATGAGTACATATTTATGAATCGGTATCTTACTTCAGCTACTAGAGAAATACTTTTTAAAGCCTCCTGGTCACTGCACCATTGGGTGGAAAATACTTTCTGTTTTATTGATCTCTCTCTCATCAACAGCTTCACAACGTTAACCTTGCATTGGACTTGCTGACAGATGGAGGTCTTCTGAATTTTTCTGTGAACTCTGAAGGTGAGTCATGGCATGCAAACTTGTCTGGAATAGAATTGCTAATATCCTGGCTTAGCAAAAGTTATGGTAAGTGAAGAAAGCAGGTTCTGCAGTGTGACACTGACACATTTCATTATATGGCTGCCCCATAGCTCCTCATTCAGAATGAATAATAACAAAGCTGAGAATTGTTTTGAACAATCTTTATTTCTATACTGAAAATGTTGCATTGTTGTAAGTTTAGTAACTTTAAACTAAACTTAAACTGTTTAGTAAGGCAGTATTTGTTAAAGATTTAAACCAGTGGCAGCTCCTAGGGAAATTACAGCATCTGAGCTAGAGGGAAAGCTATTTTCCTATGTCATAAAAGGTTTTAGTGCATTAAAACCAAACTTGTTTCATGTGGGAGGAGGACACCTTGCAGGATATGTCCTGAAAATCAGAAACACTGACCGCTCTACTCAAACCCAGAAGAGCTGTTGAGTCAGTCTCCTGAAAGTGAAATTCATGGGTTTTAAGTTGCTATTCTGCCTAGTTCAGACCTGGGAGCTGAATCTTGATCTCCTACATCGAAGTGAATGCTCTCATTGCTGAGTCAGTGTACATGCATGTTCCTCTCGCTTGCCCCACCACACACACACACAAAAAGTTTCCTTTGGATGAGTCCAATTTTCCAATTAAAAAAATGCTCCATAGAAAAATTTTTGACCAGCTCCTGGTGGGATGAGGGATGTGGCTACATTAATGGATGTTGCTGTGACTGCTTAGCCTGACCTCTTGCAGCACACGTAACCTCACCCCATCATTCCTCCATCAAGCTCAAGAGCTTGTTGTTGAATAAGGAAATCAAATCTTTATTAGAGAGCACTGTCTCCTTCCCCTGTTAGTTACTCATAAGCAAGTGGGCGCATGTGTTTAGTACGTAACCCATGGCATCTTGGAGAGGGAAGGACAGAATTTAGGACTTTGGTTTTTCTTTTGTATTCTTTTTCCACCAGCGCTTTGGTGATGTTGGCAGTTTGCATAACAGGCATGCACGAATTGTGGGCTTTTTGCCATATTGCATAGAGCTAGGAGTTTGGAAAGCTATTTATGTTAACTTTGAAAAGAGTAATCTGCATGAGCTCAGGTCTCCATGCCGAGATCCACCTTTTGTATGAAAGGAGTTAAACCCATGCTTGCTTTCCTTCCCTCTGGCTATTCTGCACTGCCTCAAATACAGAGTTGATCAGTATAAGAAATATTGGTGCCAACATCTGCAGGTCCTTTAGCTTCACTGGGAAAATCCTCAGCTAGTGATTGAATATAATATGATTTAGGGGTACTTATTACAGCTATGCTCTTTAGACTGTTCAAGGATCTCATTTACTAGTGTTTCATTGTTAGTCTTTCTCGCGGTGATTTACAGCACTGTAAGAAGAACAGTAAACCCTCTGAATCTGTGAGCCTTTTCCATTGCAATTATTAAATACAAGAGCAGTTTGTTTAGCCAAGAACACGGAAGCTGAAAACTAAATGAAAAAAAGAAAACAGCCAACAGCAGCAAAACATGATGGAAACATTACAACGAGAAAAATAGTGTCAGGTAATTCCCAACATGATTCTTGCCATAGAAGAATCATAAAAAACTGAAGTCCTATTAAATTATCTACCCTGTTCTCTGCTAGTGAAGAATTATTTCTTACTATGCATTATTTATCATGTCTTCCAGCAAGATAGTGCCGTGAAGGTCCCTTTTCCTTAAGTTCCTTTAATAAATAAATAATTTGCTACCTCTGTAGTTCCCGTGTTGCTTCTTGTTACGATTAGATTGTCTAAGTTCATGTTATAATTGGGGAAAGGTGGAAGATTGTCTTTGGCAGTTGCGGTCTCTTTCTATTCCAGGGATTGCTAATACTTCCCATCTGGTTTTGTTGTTTCTTGTGTATCCACAGATATTGTGAACGGAGATATGAAGACTACAATGCGGATTCTGTATTGCTTGTATTCCAAATACAAGACCAAAGAAACATGAAGAACAAGGCCAAGAGCTTGCTTTTTTTTTTTTTCTTCTTTTTTTTCCTTAGCATGTCATGGTCTGATTTTTGGATTCCCAGCTCTGTTTGCCACTGTTTATGTGCATGCACTTGTGTTTGACACTTTGCTGTATTAACATTATATATGCAAGTATGTATTCATGCAAGGTTTCACATATATTGCCTGAATAACTGTAAGTATGTGTGTGTCCAGGGCCAGCGTACCGTGTAATTCCGTGGCTGTAGCTCTTGCTCCAGGCCCGTCTCTTGTTCTCTCCGAGCCCCCCTAATGCTGCAAAGAAGTGCGATGTGCGCTTTTTCTGGACTGTGGATTCTTTGCTTCTGGAGATGAATTTGGAAGCTGTTAAGGCAACCTCCTCACTTCCCTGCTTCTGATTCACTCTGGAAACTAGAGAGGTGAAAGACTCGCCATGGCATCTCTGGGAAGATTGCAGACATGCTTGAAGCTCAAGTTCAAAACCTTCTTTACACAGGTGGCCAGCTGTTGTCACACAAGCGGATGTGGATTGGGCACCAAATGAATAGGTAGCTGAAATGCAATCTGAACTTATCAAGTGTTTGATAAAAGTTTCAACATTTGCCTGCTCGAATATGGAAAAGGGACCCAGAATAACATGTTGGCGTGAGACTCTGCAGTACCAGAGGGGTCTCCTGCACAGCTGTGGAAAGTTGCCCTTATTTCCTTGCTAAGCTAATGACAAACCGTGGCCAGCTCTGGCCTGTCGCAGCCCTAATGTAATGTCTGACTAGCGGGAATGCCGATTCCTGAGTCAAGCAGGTTATAGCAGTGACTAACACGACCGCGCTTTCTCTCTGGTAGGAGGTGGATAGATGCTGGCTTCCCTTGCAGCCAGTAGAAGTAGAGGCCATCATGGACGGGAGCAGTGAAACTCTCGGCTTCTGCCGCTTCTGACGGCGTACTCGTGCTGCGGGGACTCTCAAACCCCTCTGAGAGTCTCTTAGCTGAATTTGTCCAGCAGTCGTCCCCAGGCATTCCAGCAGCCCCCTCTGGATGCAGCGAGGCTAGCCACAATTTATGTTAGCTGTTATCCTTGGTCTTTCTTGGGGGGTCTTAAATCAGAATTCCTTCAAAACCTCCATCTACTCCGTTGACCGTAAAATTATGTCATGTTTACGTTGCATAAAGCAGGAGATCCAATTAAAATTTAAAAAAAAGATGTTTTGGTATTATTTTGGCTTCCATCTAAACTGATTTAATTTCCTGTCGTCAGTGACTCTGACATTTGATCTCTGATCTGATCCTCTATCTCTGTGTTAATGGGAAACCAAAGCTTTCCTAGTGCGAGTGCTGACATTTACAGATGAGAATTTGTTGTGTCTGGTTCTGGATCACACAGCCTAAGGAAGATCCTTAGATAGCAATGCTGATCAGTCTTCAAGTCCTGCCTTTGAAAATGGTAATACTGCACAGCTGCTGGATGAAAGAGTTCTGCAAACTGCCCTGGGCCTAATCCTTTTTGCACCAGTAATTACCTTGTTATGTTTTTACAGAGAAAAATCCAATGTGTGGTGCCAATAAGCTACAAGAAGATCAACTTGCTTCCCTAGCAAATTAGTTGTGTGTGCTGTTTTGAATGATTTAAGTCAAAAACACTTGTTTTTTCATGTGCAAGTCTCCATAGGTATCTTGCTTTATTCCTTAATGGGCTTCAGACAACTGACTGGGAGACCTCAGAAGTTTGTTCTTGCTTCACAGATCCCTGCCGCCGTTGCTGTAACATGGCAAGCGGATTGTAGAATAAATCATTACTGAGCAGACAAAACCAGGATGTGGCTTGTGGAGAGCAGGGGCGAGGGGGCAGGAGAGCATTTGGTGGTGATACGGTGGCAGCGTGGCCTTTTCCACCGAGGAAGCCAACCTGAATCTCTTCCCTGGTGCTGGTGACCAGAAGTCATTTCCAGCGCGTGACTTTAGGCATAACCTCGAGGCTATGAAAAAGTCAGTGGTGGGGGGATTAGCTGGTGCTGCCCTGGTCAGATGGTTATTGCTGCTCAAGGAAACAGTTGGATTTTTCTTTGCGTGTTCTGAGTTTTGTGGTCCACTCCTCCGGCTTAAGTAAATCCGGTGCTTGTACTTCTGCAGAGTCCTGGCAGGAGAAGTCTAGTTCTTGGTATTTAATAAATGAAAGGATCATATTCCCTTCCCAACACCAGCTTGCCTAAACCTGTTATGAACAAGTCATTCTTTTGAAAACATACAGCGGAAAAAATGACAGCTAATGTGCTTGAATCAAAAATATAACGAGACCAAAAATGAATGTTTTAATCTGTTTTTTATGCTGTAAGCCGATTTATAACACGCTTGATGTCTCTGAACACTTTGATAAAGAGCCTGTTTTTGATTCCTAATGCGCTGCAGAATTTTACTAATCCATCATACAGGCACCCACTCCATAAATTGGTGTGGAATATACAAGTGCACTATTTACATTTGAGATGTAGTCACAGACTTGGCATAGTTTTAATAGTAACTATAAAGTGACAGAGCTAAAAAGGATATTCTGACAGTATGAAACTGGGGAAAAAAGAAATACATATTATTGTTCTCAGATGTTACTTTTGCCTTACATCAAGATAACCTGTTTCCCTTTTCTCTTATAAATATAAGTAAATGAAAAACAAAGCCGCTTACTGTTTAAGCTGGCAAATTAGCTATGATATTTTGAATAAACTAAGCTCGCTCTATGTGAGCCTGTTCATTGACACATAATTAAGTTTACAATTTTCATGTTTAAATCCTAGGTAGTAAGCTGTTTGTGATGGAAAAGCGTGGTGGACTGTTAAGGTGGTGGGATTTTTTTTATTGTGCTGTGTAGCTAGGTATGGCAAGTTTAACTGCAATGACTGTTCAGTTTTCCAACAGAGTCATTGACTGACTGTGTCTTACTCTGTTTCCAAGGAAGAACACGCAGTCTGTTTATCTTCTAAACAACCGGTAAGTGGTCCAAGAATTTCTGAGCCAGAGAAGAGCCCTACAGGAGCTCCTATTATCCTGATCTCAAAGATAAGTGGCACCGTGGCCTCGCAGCAAGGCAATGGGCGAGATGTGCAACAGGTCTGAAGTGTTCCTAACTCTGGCTTGCTGTCATCTTTCCGTTATCCTGTCTTTCCAAAATACACGGCCTCGTAACTGTAAAGATGTCTTTCCAGAGGCAGAGTGGCAAGGGTCTGTGGAGAGAAGCACAGGTGGAAGGCGCCGCGTTACCACCACGACTTTAAGGGAAGCAGTGGATGTGCAAAAGTTTTTGTTAATGGGATCAAGGGACCGAGACAGGTACTGGCTGTAAAGCCCGGGAAAGCAAACTGGGGATCTGTCCCTGCTGTTAAAAGGCCTCCTTCTCCTTGGGAGGAGGATTACATTGCTGTTTTTTCATGCCCTCGCTTGGCTACAGCCCTCTGACTGGGACCTTGCTGGTGTGCCTCTCTGGGAACTGGCCAGTCAAACTCCAGAGGGAAAACACTGGCAGCCCCCAAATCCGCTCGACGGGTGGGAGCAGTGCCTATACTACTCTGGGGTGGTGCCTATTCTTAGTGCCTATCCATTTCTTCTTTTTTCCCTTCTTTTCTTATGGTTTCTGTTGTGTTGCTTCTCGCAGGGAGACATCGCCACAGTCGCTTCCAAAAGCCTCTTTGGCAATTAGGCTTTCAAACCATGAAAGCAGCTAATTCAAATTCTTCCTCTCCATGAGCTCGAAGGGCATGTGTGTGTTTGTGTCTGTGTGAAGGGATCTTGCTGTTCTTTCTCTTTCAGGCTTCTAAAATTTCCCCGAAGAATAAGAGCCATTGTCAGTTTCTACACAAGTGATTTTTTTTCTAGTCAATTAATATTGTAATAAAGAATAGATTAAAGTGTTACTTTGGAGGAAACAAAATAGTGTATATGAGCCATTCTACTTGCTGGGTTTCCTGTGCCACTCGAAATTTTCTAGGATAGTGACAAGGTGGGCAGGACACAAAGAGTAATATATGGAGAGGTGAGTTTTGAGACTAGAGATAACGAAAGCCAGAGAGCAGTACTGTAGACTGGAATGTCCCGGTCCTCTCCATCAGCCAGTTGTACTTTCTGGAATATTAAGGTGAAAAACCTCACAACAAACCATCTCTATTTCTTTGGCATTTTGATTTCAACAAAGTGCATCAGGGCATCTTTGCCATTGAGTTTTCCCCTTAGCGCCTCCAGATTTCTAAGCCTTTCCCCTCCATGTCATTCCATGACAACGGGAGTCCCATAAGCCATTCTGCTCCAGCCACTGGCTAGAATTAAAGTTTTTAAGGACTTCATTCACTGATGTCCTTTGTCAGGCTGTAGTTAGCAAATTTGACACACCTTGGCACAAAGCCAATAAAATAATATGAAATAACAGATAAATGTTAGAGGAGAAGGGAGAAGCTTGGTGAAAAACTGGTTAATTTTATCTGTAGACCAGTGGCTGGCTGCTTGGATGAGAACTATCTAAATTTAGGTGCTAAAATCTTGCTGTCACGAAATGCCAGGGAATTGCAGTTCAGGTGCTTCATGCTGAAGCATGAATTCCAACCTGTATTCCAGGTGACCATCAGGCTTTATCTCCTGTGGAGCGCTGCAGTCGGCGTTGGGACTCTTCCCTATGCTGTAGGGAGCACGTGCTCTGTGGCGGTTGGGTGGTTTAGTTTCTTTTGGGAAATGGAGCCCGACTGTGGAGTTGTGCCCATGATGGTAAATGGAAAAGTTGAAATATATGGACTGAAATGCCTATGGTGTAAGGCAAATATGTTCTTTTTCCATCTTTTTTCATCTTTTCCCCACTTAACTCCCCCTCCCCTCCTTTTTTCCATCTAAAGCCACTTTCCTACTGGGGAAGCATTTAATTTTAATGAAGAATGTCAACCATCACATTCAATCATCACGTTCATACCAGGGCACTCCGTGTCTCAGGATCCTAAACTGCAGAGCATACTTTCAGTGAAATGTCCAGGGGGTTGATGGGGGCTGGTTTGTCCCTGGGCTTGGATGTCTTTCAGGACCGCCTGTCACATAATCCAGTTGCCAGCCCCAGGCCAGAGAACATAATAAATATTTTAAAGTCTGTAAGCACAGTGCTAGTCAGGCTTTTAGGGACCAAAAGCCAGGAAAAATAAAATGTATAGAGTAAAAAAATCCCTAAGTTTCAAAGTTCTTGTCATGGATATTTTTACTAGAAATACTATTGCAAGCATATGATATGACCCTAAATGCACCTAAAGAATGCAATTCTGTTATGAAATACAGAAGAGTTTAGGCACTTTGGACCACATTAAGTTATGATACTGTCATAGTAATATAAAGAAGTCTTAGTGGAATCAGCTCTATGTATTTTGTCAGGTTAGTCTACAGACACACCGACTAAAATTATGCAAAGAATTGATCAATCAACCTCAATTTACAGCCTCCTCCTAATATCTGACTTTTCTGTGTGTTCTTCCCCCTGCATATATCAGTACTTTGACATTCTGACTATTTGCCCCCCCAGTTTTCCTCCCTCTTTTGCCCCCTCGTGCTGCTGGCCCAGGTGGTCAAACAGCTGCTTTTCTGCAGCGCCTGCTCCTTTCCGTCTCCATGCTCAGAGCTGCCGGAGTGTCACTGGGAAGGTATCATCTTATAGAGCAGTCATATTTGCAATGCAAAAAAGCTGTGAAAAAAATCTGGAAACACCAGCTGGCTGCTGTGTATAAGAATTTAAAATGTTTCTCAGTGGTATGCAAGAAGAATTCCTTTGTCCTTCCTCCAACATTAAAAAAAAAAAAAAAAAAAAATCAAAGATAGAAGATAGCGTTTTGACTGACCCAGTATGTTAGGGATGCAGAAGTACACCCACTTCACAGTAATGAGCCAATTTTCCATCCCCATTTTACCTTTTGATGCCAGGCAGCTGGGGGTAGGGTGTGTGGGGGTGTGTCTGTGTGGGGGGGGTGTGTGGTTTTCCTGGATGTGTTCCCTTTTTGGCATGAAAGTGTTGAATAGGGAGGTTTTGAAAATTTCTAAATGTTTAAGAACTCCAGCAGATCCGACTCCTCTGATGCAGTTGTTGTACGCCATGATTTTTTGTGGTTGTGTGTGGGATTTCTGGATAGCGGTCTCCCAGTTGGCACTGGTGGGAATGCACCCTCTGCTGTATTGTCATGTGTAGCAGCGTAACTTCTCCTAGAAGTGCCAGGTTTGCAGTGTGCAAGTAGAATTAGGTATGTGTAGGACAGACCTCATAGTGGCGGCACCTCGGGTTTGCTCTCTGTGCACTCTGCAGGTTTTGTGCATGTACTTCTGTATGAGAAATCGTGTCATGATGACAGCCTTCATCAATAGCAAACAGTGACAGAAGGCTGGACTTCTCCTAAGGCGAAGCTCGGAAGATGTTTTTGGGAAAATTACAGCACAAGAGTCATACAGCTCTCACATCAAGACTCTTCCAAATGAGTGTATCATCTTAGACAAGAGAAATTGAAGCATCTTAATTTCTATACACAGATATCTGTAAAGCTTGCATCCTAGCAGTGCTACAGAACTTGAAGAGCCACAGGTTTGATCTCAGTGCTTTCTTAGTCCTTAAAGTTACTCATGAGATGACCAGCAAGATATGCTTTGAAAAGACTTTTCGTTCTCCTGATGGTGTAGAGTCTGCCTGGAAGGGCAATGAAGTCTGTAGGGAAAGGGGTTTTCTAGGATCTTGGACATGAAGCCGAAAGGGCAACAACTGTTGACAGAATTTCTTATAGGGGATCCCCACTGTAGAAATGTTGACTCTGGCTCACTGCTAAGTTTAGAAACCATGTAAAACATGTACCATGCACTTTATACAGAGCAGATGGTACAACAGGCTTTACTGGTTGCAGTGTGTCAAATAACAGATTGTGTAGAAAAGTTTGCTTGCTTTTGGCAGACAAATTAATTCAGCTCATAGTATGTTACTGAAGTTCATTGCGCATCTCTGCAAAAGTAGGCAGCTAACACATTTTATGTCATCTGCTATACCAAAAGTTTCTTAAATAATAAAAAAAATGTTAGAAGTTGTGTCCCTACTTGTTCTCTTGAGCGGGGGCGGGGAAAGAAGTCTCGAGTGTGTGAGCAGAAAAAGCAATCTGAAATCCATGGAATTGATTCATGTTCCAAAGCCACAATCTCCTTCCAGTTGGTACAACTTTATATTTTCATTCTCTTTTTATATACTTTTTGAAATCATTCCTCCCTTTATTTTGGAATGGGAGAAACACAAAAATCTCAGAAGTTATTGCAAAAAATACAATTTCTACAAACTTTTAACATCTACACAGAATAGTCTATTAGAATCAGTACCAGCTGTGATCAGACAGATTCAATAAACCGAAGCATTGTTTAATCTTAAGAACTAAGCAAACACAAACACAGACATTAAACTAATAGTAAGGAAATCTGTGTACAGCTTGATCATATTGCAAAGGGATCCTAGGAAGGACTGTCGTCTTCAGGTCTCTCTCTGTGTGGCATCGCATGTTTTTCTCTTCTCTGAAATAGTTTCTTGAAAACACCGTAGTGTAATCCAGGCAAATGTACTTAGTTGAGCTGGCTGTCACCTGGACTGGTCTGGTATGCTCAGCATGCAGTTCGAGGCTTTACATCAAAGTGACTTATTTTTGCAATGCTCTTTTAGTTTTGTTGGACGGGTGACAATCTGAAACTACTGTCAAGTTACCTGCTTGCTATTAAGCTGAGCTAATGTATTGAGTATCCCAAAGACCAAGTCACAGTATAGTGTTTACAGATGGTATCTGAGGGGCTTAAAGTCCTGCAGACTGTGGTTGTACGTGACTCGAAGTGGTGGTAATGTCTTTAAAATGGACTTTTTCTTTAAAAAATATTGTATCAGCTGTAGCTGTGAATCACTATGCATGTTTCACATTTCATTCCCTTGTTGCACATCGTGCATGTGAAATCCATTTGCCAAGGTATGTCTTCTGTGAACCCATCTGTACCAAACTAAGAGGGTAAGAGTCAGTAATATTACTGAGTTCTTCAGTGTGAGCCCTAAAAACTCATATCTTTTCTTCTGCAGACCACTAGTCCAGTCACTACCTTGGACAAAGTGGTAGCCAGCACTGTGTCAGATGCTGTGACTTGTCTGTAGGTGCAAGGTAAGACTTGTGCTGGCAAGGACAAGGATGGGGGAAGGAAGAGGTGCGCTGGCGTCCTCACTATACACAATTCCTACAGGCCTCCAAGTTTTTCAAGACACAGACGACAGCAGGTTCCCTCCCCGCAAATCCAGCCCGCTGACAGACGATGTTGTTGCCAGCTGGCATGGTTTTATTATGACTTTGTTATTAATCACGATTTGCCAGTTTTCTCTTGCTCAGCCTGACTGCCATTTCTCATTATCACCAGTGGAGCTGCCAGTGCCCGCAGTGGGGTGTGGGGACTACCATTTTATGTACCTCTTTGCCACGGTCATTGCCATCTCTTAGGGTTTCCAGGGAGAGTGAAACCTGCCCAGAGTCTGCAGCAATGTGAGTGAGGGGAGGTGATCAGCATCTCTGTGAGGATACGACCTGTGAGGAGCAGCAAGGACCCCGTGACAGACGTGAGTTGTGGCAGGGCAATGAGGGAAGTGGACTTAAGGGCTGCAAGGCGTTGCAGGGGAATGTGTTACCTGGAGGAGGAGAGTAAGGGGGCACAGGTAGCCTGGAGGAGGAAGAGACTTGGCTGGGACTGAAGGGGGAAGGTGGAAGGTGCACAGGGAAGATTCGTATTTTCTCAGCAGTATCACAGTTCCTCATGTCTTACCTTCAAAGGAGATGGTGACTGCAGGAGGACACTGTAGTACAGGCAAGAAACCCGCCCAAACCTTGACCCAGCGGAAGCAAGCTGGGTGCTTGGGAACTTTCAAGTTTGGGTCCCTTAAAGCTGGTTTAGTGACCAGCAGGCTACTGGCAATTTATGCCAGCTACTAAGGTCCTAATCTTGTACTGCTCCTGCTGCCGCAGAGCCCGAGAAAGGTGGTCTCAGATCTGAGTCTTTGCCGGGGTCCTACTGTATATAAGCTGGCACTTACATAATGTCCTCACAACAACATCACTTGGGGAAATGATGATGAGCAACCAACTTCCAAAGAAATTTTTTAATGGATTGGTAATCAAGCATGTCAAAATCCATCAGCAAATAACCTTACTGAGTGTACTGGAAAACTATTTGTTCTCTGACTTCTCACTGCCTTGCTCCTTGTGAGTTTATTCCTGCAGAAAGTGGGTATGAAGTGCTGCCAGCACATAATGGTGGTACTACACAGGCAGCTTTGCACAGGAATAAGTTGCACGTGGTACTGAGGGCAGAAGAGAAGAAGGTCTCTCAGAGGCAATCATGTGTGAGGAGAGGTGGGGTGGGTGCTGGAGTAGACAGTGCCTTCCCTCCTCCCGCCTCTGCCCAGAGAAAGCACTGACACTGTCCAAAATTTGTACTTTCTGGGTCCTGTGGATAGTTTTTTTCAAGACACCCACCATTGACTTAACTGTGTGTGGTGGGTTGACCCTGGCTGGATGCCAGGTGCCCACCAAAGCCGCTCTGTCACTCCCCTCCTCAACTGGACAGAGGAGAGAAAATATAACGAAAGGCTTGTGGGTCGAGCTAAGGCCAGGGAGAGATCATTCACCAATTACTGTCATGGGCAAAACAGACTCAACTTCGGGAAATTAGTTTAATTATTACCAATCAAATGAGAGCAGGGTAATGAGAAATAAAACCAAATCTTAAAACATCTTCCCCCCACCCCTCCCTTCTTCCTGAGCTCAGCTTCACTCCCGATTTCTCTACCTTCTCATGTTGAGTGGCACAGGGGGACGGGGAATGGGGGTTGTGGTCAGTTCATCACACGTTGTCTCTGCCGCTCCTTCCTCCCCAGGGGGAGGACTCCTCACGCTCTTCCCCTGTTCCAGCGTGGGGTCCCTCCCACGGGAGACAGTCCTCCATGAACTCCTCCATCATGAGTCCTTCCCATGGGCTGCAGTTCTTCATGAACTGCTCCAGAGCGGGTCCCTTGCATGGGGTGCAGTCCTTGAGGAACAGACTGCTCCAGCTGGGTCCCCCGCGGGGTCACAAGCCCTGCCAGCAAACCTGCTCCAGCCTGGGCTCCTCTCTCCATGGGGCCACAGGTCCTGCCAGGAGCCTGCTCCGGCATGGACTTCCCACGGGGTCACAGCCTCCTTTGGGCATCCCCCTGCTCCAGCATGGGGTCCTGCACGGGCTGCATGTGGAGATCTGCTCCACCGTTAACCTCCATGGGCTGCAGGGGGACAGCCTGCCTCACCATGGTCTTCCCCATGGGCTGCAAGGGAATCTCTGCTCCGGTGCCTGGAGCAATCACCTCCTCTTCCTTCTTCAGAGTTTTTTCTCTCACATATTCTCACTCCTCTCTCTGGCTGCAGTTGCACAGGTTTTTTTTTTCCCCCCTTCTTAAATATGTTATCACAGAGGCGGTACCACCGTGGCTGATGGGCTCAGCCTTGGCTAGTGGTGGGTCCGTCTTGGAGCCGGCTGCCATTGGCTCTATCGGGCATGGGGGAAGCTTCTAGCAGCTTCTCACAGAAGCCACCCCTGTAGTCCCCCCCGTGTCCCGTGTCCGTCCCCATCCCCCCCCCCCCCCCCCCCCCCCCCCCCCGCCAAAACCTTGCCACACAAATGCAATATACTGTGAATTCAGTGGGAGTTAAGCCAAATTTTAGAGCATTTCGGAAAATCCTTTTCAAAATATGTAGTCTGCCATTCGCGGGGATGTTGCCTGGACGCCTTCCAGAGCAGCTCCCCGGCCTAGTAGGATCGTCGCTGAGTGCCGGTGAGAGTGACAGACTCCACCCATGAGATGCCAATGGAAGCAAGGGTGGGATGAGTGTGGGCACCTGGGTGCTGACCTGCTACGGGGAGAGCTACGGACATGCGTGTTGGAGGTGATCCCACCTCCTGCTCACAACTTTACCCTGGAACAAAATCTATTATAAACTTGGTGGCTCTAGAAAATCCATTTGTTGCTGGCCTGGAGCCAGCCCAATCAAGAAACCTTCATTTGCAATCCTAGTAGCAGCATGAAATGTTCACTTCAATTTTGCTCATAAGCTATTTTTGATTAACTGCAGGCATTTGTGGTGACTTTTCAGTGGCAGCCTCTTTGCATACTTAGCCATATTTGCATGTAGCAAAGGGTATTTGGGCATGAACAAGGATATTTCTTTATTACTTTCCGATATCTTGGATTTCCTCTCATCCAAGCGCAGAAGCAAATCCAGTATTAGTGGTTTAAGAATTAATTGTCTATCGGGAAGCCGAAGCAAACAGTTTATGGAAATCCTGCTCGCATTATCTTCGGAGAAATGACTGTGGACAACCAGTACTTCCCAAGGAAGGGGAGTGGTTTTTAACTGATTGATAATCAAACATGGCAAAATCCATCAGCAAACAGCCTGACTTAGTGTACTGGAAAATTAATAGCTGGAAGTATGCTCCTCTCTGAAATTATTCTTTCTGTGATTTGACGGCTCTAGTAAGCCAATTGCTGCGAGTTTAATTTCGTATTTATCTTTCGGTGAGGATGTGTTTTAACCGTTGCTTTGGCTTGCTGCCTTCTAATGAGGATTTTTTTTTTTTTTTAAAAGAAGGTGCTTTGCAAACTAGATTGATTTCATAGCAAGGAAACCCGCTGTTTCTGGATGAGGTGATCCTCGTGCCCTGCCGGGTGGTGGTGGCAGGGAGCTGCCACGTGCTGCAAGCGGGTAGAGCCGATGGCGGTCTCTGCAGGAAAGTGAGCCCTCACAGCCCCGTGGCGGGGCCAGCCACCACTCCGGTAGCAGGGGAAAGTGACTCCAGGGAGGTGCTGCTGCTATGGGGGTCCCTGTGGGCCTGGCTGTGCGAGGGGATGGGGGAAGAGGAGGGGCGCTGGGGCGACAGCAGCTGGAGAGGTGTGAGCATGGTTAGCATGTCCCGTGCGCACTATGCTGCCCAAATCTTTACTCGGTTTTGGCCAGGATGACCCCGTGTGGCTTTCTGGCTCAGGAACCGATTAATGGTGGTGTTCATGGGGGACAGGCAGAGGGAGCCCTGGGGAGCAGCTCTCTTGCCCCCCTGCCCCGACCAGCCACCTCCCCAAGTGGCCTTTGGCACCTTCCTCGTGTAAGCAGGCTCGTTTCTAACTGGGAGCACATGTTCATGGAGGCGTGCAATTAACGTTGTTGGGTCTGCTCGTAGCAAAGATGCCAGGCTCAGCCCACCACTCCACGACACCCACCTACACCGGGGGAGCAGCTCTGCTGCTTCAGGGACCTTGAATAAAACCCCTGCAACTCCCTCCCCCTCCATGTCTGCTGAAACCATTCCTAAAGTTATTTCTTCTTGTTTTCTCCTTTTTTTTAATTTTTTTTTAAAAATTATTTATTTATTTTTTTAATTCTGGCTTTTCCAAAAGTCTCTACCTTCAGCACACAAGCCAGCGTGCTTTGTTTTGCTCTGCAGTGAGTGGCCACCGAGGCAGGGACGTTTCCCAAGGCTCAGCCAGGGTAAAGGCATCTATTATAAAACCTTTGGCGCATCCCCGGAGCTCCCTGAATGTGAAGCAGTTTCAAAACATAACCAGCAATCCTAGACAGAGCCGCCGTGGGTCTGCACGTAAAGCACGCTCCTGGGGAGCCAGCCTGGGGCGTTTCTCTGGGCAGGACGTGAGTTTTCCTGGTACACAGGGTGGGGGCCATCCCCCAGCTCGGGAGTCTTGATGGGTGCAGACAGAGACAGGTCAAATAACTTCCTTTTCAGAATTTTTTAGGCTCTGTTACTTTTCATTTTAAAATGCTCTTTCATTGGGTATCTGTGTGTCTGACACTGTGTATGGAGGGGGTGCGTGTGTGCGCTCATCTGGCTTTCTGCATGCTAAATTCTGTATGAAATTCCATTTCAAAGTGCCTAAATGAAAATAATGACTAAACTGTGAATAATCCAGTAAGTAAGAAATTTCAGTAATCATTTTCTGATATGTGAAGTAAGACTGAACAAATGCATGCTAAATTAAAGAATATTTATTGAGGGTGGAGGAGAGATACCAAGCTTACCGTGAAGATTATATTTAGTTGCAAATCCACATCTCTCCATGATTACAAGTCAAGGCAGTGATACCCTTTTTATTTGCAAAGAAAAAGAAAAAAGTACTAATGATATAAAACAATATGTCTAACAGAGTTGCTTTAAAGTGATTCTGTGTTAGACACTTGGGGGACAGCTATGTTTGGGTAAAATCTCGTCTTGCCCTTCAGTGATGCGATGGCTTGTGCACTGGCACGTGAAAGATCATGAATCTTTCAAAACAAACAGTGGTCGCCTATGAAAACAACCCCCTGCAAACACGAAATGAAGACAGTCCAACTACATGTAATAAAGACAGAAGCAGAAAGCTCTGCAACCTGCTGAGATAAATGTTTTCAAGCCTGGGAAATTCATAAAGCTGGAAATACTGTGAAGTCTAAACGAGCTGATTGAGACAGTTACTATATGAAGATTATTTTTTTTAAGACACAATGGTCACACTTCCAGCCTTTCTTCTGTTTTCCGTATTCCAGTGTCTGAGGTATATTCCTGATAATTACCATGGGGAGAGCCACTGTGATAGTGGAACCTTTATATTCTCCTAAAAAAAAAAAAAAAAAAAAAAAAAGCCAAGAAAAAGCCTTTGAAGTGGTGTTTGAATTTTATTTTTTTTCAATAAAATTTCATCAACGATTGCCTCGGGGGGGGGGGGGGGGGGGAGGTGCAAGTGAGAGCATCTCAGCTAATGGGTCTAGAAAAATAATAGCATTAGTAACTTGCTCCCAGTAATTCCTAACAGAAATACCCAGGCTTATCTGCTTTCAAAGGATACTTTGCTGGCTTGCGATTTAAAAAAGGTGTGGAGGAGACAAAAGCTGCTAACCTTTCTTTCCCACTCAGTGTCTAATGCCATTATAAAGTTATTTGTGTGTGATTTTATTCCCTTTTTTCTATTCCCCCCCTCCCTCCCCCTTTAAGCTTTGCACCTAATCCTACACCACATCAATAAATACACTAAGATGCAGATTTTGGCTACAGAATTTTTAATTTTGCCTGGCTTTGCCTTGTCCTTCCCTCTCTGGTGCTAAGGGGGAGCTGGGGGCAGGGGAAGAAAGAGAAGTGGGGATGAGAAAAGAGGGATTTCTGACATTGCCGCTGTTGTCCTGAACTTCTCACAGGGCTTGTTTGGGGCTGAAGAGAGGCACCTCGCCTCCTTCGTGCCTCTGTCAGTATTTTAGAGGGAGAATTGTCGCTCCCTCAGAGCTGTTTCAACCCCAGGTGCTGTGGAGCTGCTAGAACAAGGGTTTCTGCTCTTCCGCTTTCATCCTGGCAACATCCTCTTAACATTTCTTTGCTCAGAGGAAATGGAATTGGTAAATGAAAGGGCTTTATAAATAATCTGAAGACAGTTAATCATCAAAAAATCATGTAAGAGAATGTTTAAGATGGACAATAGTAGCTTTGTAGCTTGCAGCTTTGCTAATAAAGTCTTTACAGATGAAAGGCGGAAGTTTTGTGTCTTGTCGGTACTGAGCAGCAAAGATTTAAAACACTGAAACAAACCACCATGTTTTAGCACTCACACTGGGGAGTGAAGTAACATAGAAATATTCCATAAATCAAGAAGAGCACCAGTGAGGGCTTAGTTATTTTCTGTAGTCCAACAACCCAACCTGATACGCTCTGTGCAAGTTATGGATGCTAGATTTAGTCTCAGTATGATAATTCAACCTTCCCAGTATTGGAAACCACTATAGGTGCTGTGAGTACTCAAACATGATGAGAAGATGTGAAAAGACCTCCTGAGAATTTCTGCCTTTATTTTTTAAGTGACAATCCTCTGGTAATGATACATAAAATAACTTGGGGGAAGGATGTAGTTGTGTTGGTATCCATACTGGGCATAGGGTCCAGTCTCAGGTGCTGGAGTTTACCCCTGGAGCTGTGCGTACACTGGTCTCTGCAAGAGCACAGCAACCAAAGTTGTACCTGTCTGGTGTACATCCTCCAAGTGAATTCACCCTGGCCTCTGGCACTGCTTACATGGCGTGAGGAACAGGACAACCTACAGCTTCAGCCGAGTGTCTCATCACAAGTACATTACATGGCTGTTCTGTACTGGCGGGTTGTGTGTTGGTACCAACTCCATCAAAGACCCAAGATTTTGCTACCTATCAGTTTGTGCCTCGTGTCAGCAATGGGTGGTTTGACTAGAATTGGCCTTTTTTAGACTTATCCCTAGTTTTAGGGCAGGGATGTGTGTTATTATTATTTTTCCCCAAATATTTTTCTTCTTCAGACGGCTGGAAGATGCTCTGCAACTTTTCTTCCCTAGATCTGAAGGAGAGAGAAGATTCAGCTGGAAGAGATTTGCGCCTTATTACCCAGGAAGGACAGAAGGACTTGTAATTTAATGGAGTTATTGCCTTATTTAAAAACTCCTAAAGGTACTCAATGCCTTGAGGTGGACCCTGTTTTCAGTAGTTCTTTCCAGTAAGCAACTATTTAGTTAAAAATAATTTAACCATGTTAGCCAGGTGTTGCCAAAGCACAACGTTTTTTTCTGGTGCAGTTCCTATCCTACAGGAATATTTCCATTGCATTAAATACATGGGATGTCTGACTGTGCTTCCTGACCTCTTTGCCATGAGGTCAAAACGACGTCAGCGTTGATATCCCTTTCTTTTGCAAAACTGTAATCAATTAAAATAGGCGAAGACATCTTATGATGAAGCAACCTGTTCAAGAAGGAAATGCACATTAAGGTTATTTCCTTTGCCCCAGTCCTGACCACGCACAGACATGAGGGCAGTGCCCGACATTTCATAGACTGCACCAGAGGCCTTGCTTATTGCTACAGATTTCTTTCTGGGAAGCAAGCGGGTCGCAGCATTGCCCCACAGAATAAAAACCCTACAAGAGGTAGATTAACATGGGGTTAACGCTTCATGACAGGAAAGTGCCAGACTCTCTCTGCAAAGGAAAGAAGTAGATATAGAGATTTCAACCGCAACAGAAGCAGCCTAGTACACGTAGATATAGCAGCCCTCTTCTCATGTGCCTTCGGTCTTCTTCAAGCTGCCCAAAGTCTAAAACATCTGCCTGCGTCTCTTTAGAAAGTAGTGGTGAGTAATGCTTTGTGCAGCAAGCTTGAGAGGATGGCTGGCCACAAGGCAACTTATCATTGGAATTTGTATAGCTGTTCTTGTTTACACATGAAAAGAAAAGCCAATGTATCTGGAACTGGTTACACACATATATCTTTCTAATGGAGAACATCTTGTAATTACACTAGAAAATTGTTTCTGAATCAGAAAAATGAGTGCTCTGCCAGAGGGCTGGTACACAAGTGGATGTGGTAAAGCAAAAGGATGCTGTCATGCGAATACTTAAGAAAAGCAGGAAGCCTGAACCCAAAGTGCACCTTTTATGGTCAATAGCTGGTAGAAAGGAATATTTCCATTTTATAGCAGGGGTGTGGAAAAGAAGGATATTCTTGTATTTATGGGTGGATATTAAATGGTTTATTTGGCTTCTTTTTAGGCTGTAACTTGCTTCTTTTGCCCTCCCATTGCAAATTGCTTTCTAGATCAGTTGATGTTAGAGCTATAAAACCCAAAAGAACGAAGCCATAAGCTGGTTTAATTGAGCATAGCAAACTAAACTGCTATATCACAAAAAAATAATCTATAAATTATTGGAAAAGAAAAAAACTGTTTACAGGTAGCATGATAGAAATGTGACCGTTCTTTATGAAAGGCTTCTGAAGGAAAACTTACTTTGAAATGCTGTGTTTGCCTATTAAAAGAAAATTAATGTAAAATCATGCAAAATAACTTTATTTTTACCTTTGCTCACTTGTTTCCTTCCTCCTGCTCTTCCACTTTCTTTCCCTGGAGACAAATAAAACCCTCTTTCACTGCCTGTTCCCTTCACGACCCAGGTGTTCAATAAAGGGAATTGAAGTTTTTCATTTGCAACTCCCTCTCCTCCATGAAAGGAGGAGGTCTAAAGAAAATAAAATATTTCTTTCTAAGATGCTCTTAAACTTTTGGTCAAAAATTTTTCTAAAGGGGATTTTTGTGGGGAAAATAAAGATTTCTGGGCCAGTTCCGGTAGTGAAAGGACAATGTAGAGGGGCCACATTTGATTTCTCACCATCTCCGAAAGGACTTGGCAGCTGAGAAGTATTGAGGGGGAGCAGAAGCATCAGTGATGGCTGGTGATGCCTGAGGAAGGGACTGGAAGGCTGCTGCTCCTGGAAGAAGCGATGCAGCCAGCTGGGAAACACACAGTTGTTCTTTGCTGAGGAAGCAAAAAAAAATAGGAGAGGGAAAGAGGGCTGTAGCTCCGAGGAGACAAGAGCAAGGGTCTTGTCTGGATGCACATATCTGAACTGAGTGGTCCAAGATGGTGGAGTGTGGCATTGCAGAACAAGGCTTCAAAGCAGGGAAAGGAGGCAGAGGCTTAGGTGTGTGTGGTTCTTCTTTCTACTAGACTTTCAGGGTTTTGCAGCTTGGCAACATGAAAACCTAGTACTCCAGAAGAGAAGGATGTTAGGAGAAGAACAGGCAGGAAGAACATGGCTTGGTTGTGACCGTTCTTTATTAAAAAACCAGAACCTTCTGGTGAAAAACAGCTGTGTGGTGGAGATGCCAGCTTCCTTCACACTGCACGCATGTGAAGGGCAGGCCCTGCGGTGACACGGGGAGTGCAGAAGATCCAGGTAGTACACAAAGTCCTGATTTTCCCTCGTATGTGTCCACAGTCCCCAGATTGACCATTTTGTGTTGAAGCTTGGGCAGTGCCAGGGCACATGTTCTGAGTCTGCCCTGCAGCCTGGAAGATGAACTGCTTTCTAGATGGATTAATGCTCCCAAAAGACTGTAGTTTGGACAAGCGACTATAGCTAATGCCTATTAGTGTTCCTCTTCATTTCCTTATTCTTATATAGGACTGAAACATAAGAGCTAGTGAACTAGAGCCACCTCAGCTGCACCACTCTCCATGACCATGGGTAAGCCAACTGCTGATATACCTGTATAGCACGGAGTGGAAACAAGCAGGCAGAAACATGGGAGATGACCTTCTGCTGTCTGGTGAGTGGTGTGCTGGCGGCCCAAGGTCTCCTGGGCTGGAAAGCAAATGACTGTATGCTGCAAACTGTTGTTTTTTACTCACAGCTTGCCAAAGCCTTCCTTTAGGGGCTTTTCTGAGTGAATGTGGTTTTTATCAACAAGTGAATCATCAGAACGGTCTGCAACGTGTCCTGGGAATGGTGGTGCTTCCACGGCTGCTGGAGCATCCCCACCAGACCAAGGGTGGTCAGTGAGAACAGCCCACCCAGGCAAGTCACAATAAAGCGGTGGGCCACGGTTTGTCTGTGGGGCTGAGAGACAGCCGATGCTGAGGAGTGGCCGCATCAAGTGAACATGGTGATAATGAAGTGCAAGGGAGGTGCAGTCTGGTTTCTCTCTTTGTTTGTGTTAGCCTTTCTTATGTTTGCTTGGCTTACCTTATTAAAGAGCAACAGAAAAGGCAATTTCACTCTGCATACCTGTTTCAGAGTCACGTTCCCAAGGCCACATGGACGAAGAACATGGAATATGGCCTACTACCTTGCTGGACAAAGGAAAAATCCTAGAGAATGAGTTACCCCCAGCAAGGGATTGCAGAAACTCTTTTTTTGGCACATTTTTACTGGCAGAGGACTGCTGGGGACTCAAAGAGCTTCCCCTACCAGTCCAAATCCTTCATGTGGAATGAGAGCTACCTCTATTAATTACTCAGCAATACTCTTCCTTTTCTAGGGCCCATGGCACCTCTGGAGAGTTGGTTCCTCCCAGCATAGTACGAGGCCAATTTTTCCAGTGAGTCCCTGCCATGCTGTGGCAGTCACCGAGCCACACATCACTGCTCCCCTTGGCTTTCCTGAGGCTTTGCTGGCTCATTACCATCTGCATTTTCCTCTTCCATTACAAGTGTGTTCATTTGCTCCCATTTACGGTCCTTGTTTTCAGTATCCACATGGCAAGGATGGAGGACTCCCCGGAGTGGCTAACTGCTGCCAAGCTCCCTATTATCATTTATATTTGTTTAGTAATTCCCAAACACAAGCATTTTACATAATAAATCTGATTTTTCTGAGGCCCCTAAAGTGCTTTTCACCTCTGAATGTGGCCTGCTTAGAGAACTTCATCATAGATTATATTGATGCACACCCCTCCCCTGACATGTATATACACATATGTATATATATTATACCCTACCATGACAGAATTGTTCCCTGACAGAGTCTGTTGAGCTGCTCTGTGCTAGATGTTTGAGGCAAGGGGGCAGAGCCATTCCATGGGGAAAATTGCACCATTGTTGTATTTTTAATTTGATATTTTATCAAAATTTTCTTTTGCTTAGTTTCATTCAACTTCCTCTAGTGATATTCCTCTTTGCGGTTCTCCACTGTTTATCTTTAATGTTGCTTTACATGCTTTTTAGCTTTTCTTGGGCCAAGCCCAACACATTTAGCTGCCTTAATTTTTCTTAAGAAACCAGTCCTATCAAGACTTTAACTTGCTATTGCCTCTTTCTCCAAAACTTTGTTGCTGTGATTTCATTGATAATTCACAGAAGACTTCATACTTCAAGTGAGAGGTCTGAGAGGTGAGGAACTATAAAACATGTATTCTCAGAATAGTGAAGGGTAACTGGAAATATTAAATTACACCACGGGACAGGAATTGCTCTGAACACCTGATAGAAAGGTCATTGGTGGCATGTTGCAATAGAGATCTGAGAGAGCTGCAAGCACCACGTTGAATATTCATGTGTTGCATCCACTGATACCCATGAGAAGGGTTTGGGTTCTCTAGTGGAAGACAAACAGCACCTTGTGGTACACAAGCTGGATGGGTGCAACAAATTTGCACACGGACATGGTGCTAAAGACTTTGCACAGTGGGAAAGAAATTTGAATTCTGCGTGTGTTACTGTCACCTGCGAACTGATGAAGAAGAACCCATACATGAAAGAGAAATAACTGGGAGTGTTAAAAAGAAAGGAAAAAAAAAAGGTTTTAGGGGAATGTTTCTTTTTAATGAAATTCTGTGATTGACTATTTAATTATGAAATTACAGCTAATTTAGCTGGAAATGGGATTTTGAAGTGGATTTCTGTAAGACACCTTAAGGCCTTACAGTGGCTTAATCCTTTACTCATTTCTATTCTGTTCTTTCTGTTAGTGCAACAGAAGAATAAATCTGTTCTATAGAGAGAAATCACCCTGGCAGTGAGGCTGAAATTTGCCTGGAATTACGGTCAATTATTACAGTTGAGCTAATCATGATACTTCATCAAATTTTTCATGCAAATAGATATTTTTTCCAATACCTGTTTAAAACAGACTTCTGTGCTTATTGACTACAGCGTCAGCAGAGGCAAAAGTAAAAAGGATGCAAATGTAATCAAAGCCAGCTACCTGAGGATACTGCCTGTCTGGTCCTGTTTTCTCTGGTGCTCAGCCTCTACAGTGAGAAAGATATAATAAAAGGCTTTTCTCAAAGCCTGTTCACTCTCAAGGGCTTAGGGAGTGAGTTCTGTCCAGTTCTTTTGCTAATTTGCAGTAAATTAGTGGAAAAAAAAAAACAACAGGTACTTCAGTTTGCTTATCTTGTAAAACGGATGAACTGATAGACCTTCAGGACAGTGTTAGCAGTTGGAGTTGCTACTTCTGGCTTTTTTTTGGAGATTTTTCAAGTTACATCAGAAACTGTTTGCATTCAACTCACTTTTTGTCTGTAGGTTTCTAATTTTCATATAACTTGGATAAGAGTGAAAGGTACTGCTGGTATTCAACCAGTGATGATTACTGACTATCACTGCGGTACTATCAATAATGTTCGCTCTCCATCTCCAAAAGGACTCCCTTTTGAGTATATTTAAGCAGGAACATGTGCTAAAGCATAACTTTGCATGCCTCAAACACTTCACTCCCATGCTATGGGAACCCTTCCAACTCGGCGTACGCTCGGTTGTAATCCAGGGAAATCACTTCAACAGCAAAAAGCATATTTCCACAATGATGTCTTATGTCTTAACGAGGACAATCCTTTGCAGTGCTTTCTGAATCTGCTGTCTTATGGAATTGAGTATTTATAAATGTGCCACAGAAATAATATCTTGGTTTAGCTCTCTATTCTGACTCAGTTTGTGTAGAAATGGCTTGGAAGGAGGAATGAAATTTTTGAATATTGACAAAAGTCGTTACAATCTCACTAACTCTAAACTGGGAGCCCCAGGCATCAGAAGATGGTTCTGGGGTCTTTTCCCCCCCTGAATTCTCAGGGTCTCCTCAGCGCTGTAACGATTGGTAGAAATCTCAGGCACTCGTGGTCAGCGTGACAGTCTGTTCAGTGACTCCTGACAGTCATTCAGATGACCACGTTCCTAATCTAGAGGTTTGGGGTGAACGTGACACTTAATCCGTGGCATGCCCTTTATGCAATTTGTGTGTGACCAAACATGGATTTGTATTTATTTATGCGTGCATGCCTGAATTTTATACATACATATTTTATACATACGTGTGTATAAATACATAGAACATTTTATATACAAAATATTATATACAAAATCAATGTGATTTTTTCTGAAAAAAAAAAAATCTGTGAAAGTAGTGAAATTTTGGAACAGGTGTGTTGTGTTAGGTTACAGAGGTTCAGAATGAGGCGGTGATATTCAGCTCGGTAGGAATGTAAGAGTCTCTTAAGTCTGTGGTCAGCTGAGGCACAGAGGAGATTCTGAGTATCAGAAACCTGTGCTCAAGATTGTGGAGCATCCTTTGATGGAGACATCAAGATATGCTGCCTTCTTGTGCTGTGGCTTTGTTGGGAACTGTGATAATATTTTTTTTTCTTCCATTCTGAGAGTTTAATATTTAAATGTTACCCATAAAATCAAAAATTCCTTCAAAATAGAACTAGTCAAGACTCGTTATGAGAAACAGCAGAGTTCATCAGAAAGCTGTGATTCACTGGGGAGAGCAACATATGCACCAAATTGGGTTTAAGAACAAAAGCTCTTAAAGCTTCGAAGTCAGGGAGTGCCATTGTTTCGAAGGCTTGCTCAATTAACGTGCTGGCTTTTGCATACAAACTACAGAAGGGCCATCACCGTTACATAAGCATTTTTTCCCCCTGCTGTAGAACTTCAGCAACAGAAGTTAGTATGCACATGTCCCTGGTGCATTTGTTGGGTAGTAAATGAACAGATGAGGGCCTAATCAGGACATTTCTGCCCTGGAGATAGGGATCCTCGCCTTTCCCGTGGCAAAAATCTTTAAGAGCTTGGTCTCCATGATTTTTGAAATGAAACTTACTTAGTATGAAATGGTATTTTCATTTAAAAATTGACATATACTAAATGACAGTAAAAAGATCTGTAAAATAATTATCCTGATAGAAAATGAAGTAGGTTGTTTCTATGGGAAAGAAATAGTGCAGGCTGACTGGAAATTCAGTTTTTCTTGTTGAAAAAATCTGTATATCTTTTTTGGATAAACCAAATAATACTGATTTATGTATAGAAAACTTAGCTCTGGCCACTAAGGTATATAATAATAGTAATAGTAGTAGTAGTAGCAATAATAATAATAATGATGATGATGATAATAGCGATAGTAATAATAATGATAGTACTAACAAAAACAACAATAATAATAACAATAACAATAACAACAACAACAATAATAATAATAAAACCATCTGCTCCTTGCCAAGGCCTATCTGATACTTGGTCACGTAAAGCCAGCTTTTCAGGGGTGATCACTAATTGTGTTCTCATTTGAGACTCTGGTATCTGGACTTGTGGATACGCTGAGCACAGCTAGTCAGGCTACTCTGTGCATATATTAATTTTTGTATTCATTCACTGGGTAGAGGCTGTTTATTTAAAAATAGATGTTTGGCAATAATGTCACGGAGACCCCATATGAAAGCTAATTGCTCTGGTTTCAGGAGAAACTGTGGGCAGTGAGTAGTAACTAGAGCTGGGGGCGGTGGCAGAGAAGCAGGAGGGCTGCCCGTGTGGGGTGTCCCGCGTGCAGAGGCCTTCATGGGTGCCCTGTGGAAAACCTGTGTGTGATCAGATATTTAAAGAATGCCTCTTCATGTATATGTGTAAGGGAGATGAATTCAGATCCCCCTCTATGCCTTCAATTTTACACATCCCTACTGCTGGCTGCCACCTTCTTTGACTTTTATAGCACTCCGTTTAGTATGTTTGTGTGTATATCTGAAGTTGTGGAAAAGGAAGTGAAGCCGTTTCCTCTGCGCGACCTCAGCGCGATGCTGATGCAGACCACCAGCAGGGCTGCGGGTCCACCACAGAGAGCTCTAGGGCTAAGGATGCAGTGGTAACAAACAGTAGCAGCGGCGGGTAGTTACACTTTATGTGAAATAAAACTAGTGAAGGATGAGATATGCTCACTGGAAAACAGCGAGCCTGGGACTTACGCTTCCACCCCTCTTGCTGGAGGGAATCATGGTCTAACGTGCACCCACGCTTCAGTCTTCCCAGTGGCAGACTCCTCTCTGCTGTTGCCTCCCACTTGTCCCTCTTTTGGTCCATCTCTGCCTTCCTGCTGACAGTCTCGTTCCTATCTAGCCCGCCCTAGGCTTCAGATCTCAAAATTCACATTCGGGCCGAGCTATCCTCCGCCAACAGGCATAAAGCCTTCCCGAGGTGGGAACGTGCTTGGTGGCACCAAGCAGACGGTGCACGTGTTGACTGCTCAGCCCTGGAAACGCCGCGAGACGTGATGAGACAGAGCCTTTGGTAATTTTTTAGCTCTCACATCATAGCTGTTCTATTGATGGCAAGAACAATATGGGATCATGAAGAAGCACCTACTGCCCTGTTCAAGCTGCCACCCTAACGCAGAAAGTAGCAGTTTTCCAAAAAGATCAGCAGAGAAAAACACATCTCCCATTCACAAGCCCACGTTTTTAGAAGCAAGTAAATTATCTTGTCTCAAGCTTTTAATCTGAAAAAAAAAATCTCCTTAAGGAAGACACCCAACATCCATCTAGACAGCTAACGCGAGGCACAGTTCTATAAGGAACCGCAAGCGTGGCTCTATGCAGGCAATACTAAGCAATTTCAATAATAGTTGGTATTATCAGCCCTGCCTCCAAGAGAATTGAATGCATAATGTGAGATTACAGTACAGCACCATTATTCAGCTGTTCCTGAGACATGGGGAGAGAATACTGTTATTATGCATTTGAATTACGGGCCATGAAGATTAATGATGTGCAAATTAGCAGCATTCTGCTACAAGTAATTTTTGCTTTCATTCACCACTATCATCCCTGAATGCAAACATTCGCTTACGTTTGTAATGTTCAAATGGTATATTAAATACCAAATTAGATATTGACTCGTCTAATTTTCCATGCTGAAATGCATCTAACAGAGAGAAAGTTTTTGCTTCTATGAACCTCTGCTGCCCCTTTGTCAACAATTGGTATCAGATAACATTCACAACGTGCAGCTTTATTTAAATTGCAGAGCTTCGTGACTATCTAAGTATTCTTTAGCTTTTCAATTAGAGACAAAGTATTAAATTTGTCTGCAGGTTGGTCTGCCTTCTCGGTAATTCTCACCTTATCATTATCATATCATCATTTTCTATGTTTGCTGCATTCCTTATGGCAAATGGATTTTTTCCTGGGAGATAGATAAAGAGAATTACTGCTTTGACTGTCACAATGCAGTATTCTGCTGCCAGGCATTTTTTACCTTGCAATGCAGCTAAGAAGTGTCAGCGGTTGCCTTCTTCCCTCTCCTCTGATTATGTTGTCCATGGCAAACAAACACATTTGCTCATTAATCTCACTGTTAATCTGTTTTTTTTTTTTTTTCTTTTAATGCCAGGGCAGATAGTTTGTGTCGACGTACAGTGTTTGAAAATTACTGAGGTTTTGATTCTGGCTTTCCTATGTAAAGAAACGTCTCGCTCTCTGAAAAGAATAATTAATTTCCCTGGGACTACATAGGCATAAGGACTACTCAAGCAAGTTGAGGGTAGCAGAATCTGCTTCCTTATGCTATTAGTTATAAAACAAATTTTATTAATTAGCTGCTGCTCATACTGCACCTCATAAGAAAAAATATGCTTTAGATGTTAGTACATTTTCCTCAGATCTGATATTTTCCTTTGAACATTTTTCTACCCTGTATCTGTGGCCAGGTTTACCTGGGGCGCTGGCAGTGGATGACCCCCTGTTAGCACTGCCTTGCTTTGGATGCTGTGAGCCTGCTGCACAGCATCTTCCCCCATCTCTGGAGCGTTTGGGTCTGGCGGCTTTAGAGCATTACGTGCTGGCACAAATGCTCAGCTGCTTTCCCAGAGGAATCAGTTCGTTTCATTACCCCTTGGAGAGCTGCGTGATGGCTGTTTCGTTTCTTTTGCCTCTGCTCTCTCTGATCCTAATGCTAACATCTCTCATATAAATCTCTCTGGCCGCTCAGACCCTGGCTGGGTTTGTGCCAGCTACTCCTCGGCCCCTGCCTGGCTGTTCCTTTGGTGCCAGGAGCTGGGGAGGTCAGGGTTGGGGCTGCACCCCACTGAGCCTCCCCTGATAAATGGGACCCCCAGAGAGCACAGTGCCAGGGAGCAAAGCGGGCACTCTGCCCATCAGCCCACCCTGGGCTGGGACAGGGCACTGATTTGGTGGAATTTAAAATATCAGAGTTAAAGTAAGTTTTTCATGAATTCTGTCAGGAGTCGAAGCATTAAGATGCTGACCTGCAACGTGCCTCAGCCAGCTCTTCAGTGATTTGAGGTAATGACTTTTAGAAGGCTCCGACTGAGTTTAAAAGCCTCCTTCACCCCAGCTCTCTGCAGGTAGCACAGCTTTTAAAATGGGTTGGAGTCACTTAAAAGTCACGCTACCCAGACACAGCGAAGGAGAAGGAGTGTATCTCCTGATATTTCTTTTATGCACTAGACATAAGACTGTCATTAAGGTAGGAAAGTGTTAACTTGAGGAAATACGGAAAAAAATTAAAGCAATTTTTTTAATGAAAATGAACTTAGACTGTGTGCAATCAGGGAGAATCTACCCGAGACATCGAATCAGAGGTGATAGTGAACTTAAAGAACATTTTTTAAAGGAGTGACTTGGATTTAATACTTGCTTTTAACTTTGTGGGATGCAAAAAATAATAATTTACTGTCCTGGGTATAGTCAGTTCTGTGCTACGACGTTGCTAAATGATCTGCTGAAGAATGAAATGTTTGCCATTCACAAGAAATACTCTTACCTGAAATTTTAGAAAGAGTAAACCTTGACACGCACCCATCAATGTTCATGCCCTCACGTGGTATTTTGGTAATTTTAAAAAAGGGTTGGGCCTAAATTAGAAAAAATAGGGCATATTTAAAATCACATGAGATACACTGCAATTAGCATGCTTCCAGGTCCTTGTGGATCATTTAGATTGAGCAGACTGTATATTAACATGTGTTACATGAATTGTTAATTGCCAATTGACAGTTTAGAATCTTATTTGCAATGTGCTGGGATGATCTCAACTATCTTTTGTTTCTCAGTGTATGTTTAACTTAAAGAGCGGTTATAACATGCTGCAGCTGTTTGTACGGTTTGAAAGGGTGTGGGATGATGGCTGAAAATGTATGCATTATCTGAATTAATGAGTGAAGAGTATAATATCTTTAAGTCACTCGCAGAAAAATGAATTAGAACTCACAAGATGCACATTTCCTTCAGTCACCTGCTGGACAAACTTTGTTTCCTTTGGTCTTCGCACACGGTTGGATGCCTGAGCATTGCCATCCTGCCTATTAATCTGAAAATAAGCAGCAGCTGGCTGGCAGTCAGGATACATAATTCAATACTTGCAGAATATAATTTCTGCTGCTTCTTTTTGTTTAGTCTGGCATCTGCATACTATTTAAAAGGTCTACAGACTGCGTGGTAGAATATGACATTCTCTTTGTCAACGGATGTTGTGTTGTCGGAGGTGTGTCTTCTAGCGTCAATGATGGAAACTTGTTTTTGTTACTGCTGCTTATTTCTTTGGGCCTTGTGGGACCAAACCAATAGAAGAAAGTGAGTTACATGATATATGTATGAGTTTTAATCTCTACCTAATTATTAGTGGATATAGGGTAGAATTACTTTTATAAGGGGTTTAATCGTTAAAAGCAAACTGAGTGGGCATCAGATTATAACCTTTATCCAGTAATGCTAATACACAGAATCTTGGCTATTGGGTAAGGCTCGATAGAAAACAAACTGTGATGGTTAGGGGTAGGGTTGCTATTTTGGAAGACGTTGGGATGGGTCTCAGTTATGTACGTTTCTTTTTAAAATAACTTTATAAATGTATCCAATAAAGAAAAATCCAAAGCGAACCTTGGAAGCCAGGCCTGAAAGTTTCCTCAGAAAAGGTGATAATCTCTTCAAGACATTGTACACGTTTCTGTGTGGGAGACAACAGACAGCGCCTTGTGCCAGTCAGATTTGTAGGATGTAAAGTCAAAAGCGTGCCACTTCAGCCATGCCACTTCAGCTGCCCTCTAGAGAAGCCGAGCAGCTTCTCTTGAATGAGGGTACATTGAGATACTGTTGTTCTGGAATGTTTGAATTAGCTTTGAGTATACTTGTCCGCATTTCTGTAGGCTTCAGAAGGAACGGGATCAGTGCTTATGGAGGTATTTTTGGCAGTTGTTTTCTCCTGTTAGAATTTTTCTTTTCTAATCTGCGATCTTATTTTTAATTAAGCCACTGGAATCACGTGTTATTCGCATGAGTAAAGATGACAGAGTATATTCTTAACAGAGATGACACCTTCTGAATCAATATATCAGGGAGGGGGAAGTAGCTGGAGCAATAATTTGAAACAATCCTGTAGGAAAGACCAGTGCTAGCACCAGCCTGAACCCTGGCCTGGAGCCGTTGCACCATTCCACTCCGGTCAAAGCAGGAGATTTAGACTGGTTGTATGCAGGCATAAAATAGCCTCTCATTTACCATATAGGCTACTGTATAAATAAAATTGAAAAGGAAGGAGTGTTGTTTGATTTTCATACCCAAGTTTGCATGTGCAGGGCTGGTAATTAGAAGCAAATACGCTTCTGTTGGTGAAATGACGTGGATATTGCTGCACAAGGGGGTGAAACGACTACGTCTTCGGAGCAGAGCCTCCGTTTAAGGGTTAGCTCCCTTTATTGAGCTCTAGATGCTGTCAGGGTGTGGGTCTGTGTTTCCTCATCAGATGCGTGTTTGTGTGCATCAACACCAAAGTGAGTTCATGTAACTCTGGACGCAGATGGAGTTATTATACTTTCAGTCAGTGTCTTAGTGACACACACAACTATTAGTTAATCTGGATGAATTAAAAATCAGGCCGGTAAGAGGATTCTAAGCTGTATCATGGCTTCTACACAACCGATGCTTTCATCTCATGCAAATTAGCACTAATTAACATACACACACTCCCCCCACCAGTATACATTCAGACATCATGCAGGATAAACAAGTCAAACACAGTTATTATCATTTTAATTTGGCCATATTGTAGAAATGTCAAAATATTAGCTGGGAAAATTAATTCCTACAATTTAGCATATGTTTTCCCTGAAATGAAATCAAGGGTAGCAGTCATCTTCCTTCAAGTCCTCCCACAGTATTGCAGGAATTCTTTTCCAAAAATCGATTTGAAATGTCCTCATGTGTTTAACTGGCAGGAAGTCAGAAAATATTTATCTTTCTATATCCCTTTCCTAACTTCCTTTGTAATGGAAGTGCAAATAGGCAGGAGGTTGCCTGGGGTGGGGGTGGTACCTCCATCTTAGAGATAATCCAACATTGGCTGGATGATGCCCTCAGACACTTAAAAGCACTTCATGAACAGTAATGTTCAATTTTGTGCTGTTGTAACCTTAGGAACTGTCTGCTTCTTTCACAGCTTTGCCCTGGGACTTTGGAGAGCTGAAGGTGAGGGGAGTCCCAAGAGGGACTCTGCCCCCCCCAAGCTTCGGTTTGTGTCTGGAGGGTATATGTGGTGTTAGAGGGGAGATGGATGCTTTTTCCTTCCAGCTAGCAGCATGAACAGGGGTTTTAAGTGTGAGCGGTTTCTCTAAAATCCCAACTCAGCCTTCTGTTTGCACGAGCCACTGCACACGCACTGCCTGTCACTGTGGCACGAAAGCAGCTCCCATCACTATGCTGCTGTACAGATTGATGGGGTATTTGAAGAAAGAATTGGGGTCTCATGGTTTTTTCATACAGAAGCCCTTACAGTTGGGAGCTTTTAAGGTGTGTTTTTCTCAGAGTGCATAATTTCTTTCTGGGTCAAATGACAGACCCTTTTAAAACTGTATATGCTTTTCTTCTCTTTTCCATGCAAATATCACAGCTATTTCAAGGTCCAGCATACTTTGGTCCTAAAGGTGTCATAAATGTGGAGGTTTTTTTGTGTGTTCATTATTTATTGGGAGGAATCAGTGCTTGGAGATAATGTATTTTGCATAATGCATTAATGTATTTTAAAAATCAAGACCATCGCACTAGAATATTATTTAAAATTATTCCAGGGTTTACACATTAATTAGGACAATATATGTTGCAGAAGACAGCTAGTGCATAACCCTTATCACACACAGCACAATCGAACATGTTATATGGTAGGGGCATTGTCATGTCTCTGATCAGGAGCAGGCAGGGAAGAGTCAATATGATGGGAATAACTGGGGGTCAGCCCCACAAAGGTGCTTCGGCATGTGCTTGCCTGAGCACAGAGCACAGGTAGGGCTCTTACTGATGATGAAAGGCTTTTTTTTGTCCCTGAGCTAGCAGAACAAGCCCTCTGTTTTCAGGTGTATATGTTATGAAGGGTTTGTTAATAGCATGCAGCCGGTGGTCTTCATATGTAGGTGGTGTTTTGGTGTACACATGTATTTATGACTAAGGCGCTTAATTTGTGTGGTAAACTTGTACATTGAGTCATTTTAATAAAAAAAAAGTTTTAGTGGAATCTCTTTAAGGAAACATTTCCTCACTCTACCCTCCTAAATTATTTTTATCTGCATCTGTATGTACGTGCCAATGAACATAGGATGCTCCATGGAGGTATGCCGTGAACATCAGAATACTCCTAATTGTTTCAGGTAAAAAAGAAAAAGATTGAGGGCTGTTTTTGGGAACATAACAAGAGACGCAAAGCGAGATGCAGCCAGGCAGGAAATTGGTGGCATCTCACACCTGTGAGAGACGGTGGCTTCCAGATCCCAGTCTCTGCCAAGCTCTGAATTTACCATGACCAGAAGCAAAAACATATAAATGAATGATTTTTATATAGGTACCTAAACATTTATATTCTATGTGAGTATCGTCTTCATACCTTTAGATTCCCTTAATGCCCATGCCTTTTACAGGGCATCATGTATCCCCTCTTCTGCCAGTCTGAGAATGAAATTAATGTCCATCCATTTTCCCATGTAACTTTTAAAAACAACTTTTGTTGATTGCCAGTAGCAGGAGCATGGAGTGCTGTCTCCTCACAAGGCAGGGGCAATGTTGACAGTAATATGTCTAATTTTTCCTACTCCTCTTTTTGTTTTTCTTCTTGTGGGGTCTGCAGCCACCTTTTGACTTCTATAACAGCAAGTGGAAATTTGAAGGGTCGCGGTGCTTCCATGTTGGGTGACAAACTGGAAGGCAGTGGATCGTGTGATGTGGAAAGCTTAGGTTTTAGCACAGGGTTGCTGTTACAAAGACAGCAAGCTGGTCGCATTAACGACCAAGTGAGGCACAATCCTGAGAAAAATGACCTGGATGCTTAATGTATCTTAGAAACTTTCACCATCGGGGCTCTCTTGGCAAAGCCTACTTCCCAGTGTATTCCCTTTATTATAGACGGTTTCAATTAACTATTAGGTACATGTATTAGCTAGAGTGGGTAGTGCCACCTGTACATAAAGCTGTCGGCGTGTTTCTGTGCGGGCTCTGCTTTAGTCTGGTTGCAGCCTTGTGGGGCTGCAGCTGCTGGTGGGGACATTTCCCAAGGCTGGTGTCAGCCCCTCTCTCAGCCCTGTGGGAAAGCTTCAGCAAAAAGGGTTCTGCTGTTCTCAAGAATGAGGAAAGAGGAGAATGTCTAGCTTTTGCCCATGGTAAAACCCTTACATCTGTTTACTCGAAACATTCAGCCTCACCCAGTGTGAAGTGAAGGTTTAACATTTAACGCTGAGCCAAGTGCTGTACCAAGGCTGTGCTCCGAGCTTGTCCTGGCTCTGCTGCAGCTGGCAGATTATCAACAGAGACTGATCAGGGTTTGCCACCTGAATTCTCTGAGTCCTGAGTGAATTCAGTGTAACGAAACGTCCCTCCTTCCTCACTCAGGTGACTTGCTGTTGAAAGGCAATACCAAGCTCAATGGGAGTCTGTGCAAGTGGTTCTTCACCACCACGAGCTGAGGAACCACCATCCAGATCTCGTAGATAAGCAATTGTATCCCAGCTAATTGTGCATTTCCAGGGTTAGCTCCACCTTATATTCCCCATACCAGATTGCATTTGAGAGCATTTCTCTCTAATGACCTATGAGTCATTGCTGCTCTCTCTCCAAATTAGTGTTTAAAACTTGTTGGATCTTTAAAAGGAATATACGTTGTGGTTTTGTGGGCTTTTTTCCCCCCACAAGAATGAGCAGTGCTGCCAAGAATTGATATATGGCATCTATATATATACCTGAAACATCATAGCTTTCAGTGTAATGATTTTAAGAAACCTGTATAGATATGAGCCAAAACTGAACCTCTCCTACATGATCTCCTTTTATTGTAGGACCCTTAACATATTGGAGAGGGAATCATGCAAAATTTGGAATTATAATTGTGGGAGTTTGTGACCATTTGATTGTTGGCAGTTTATTGGACCATGCAGAGTTTGAATTGATTGCACTTATTTTGAAGTGTTTGAAGAAGAGGACAAAGAATGTCAACCTTCTAATGCTTCTCTGGCTTCTTTGCACATTTTTACTTCTCTGCTGTAGCTTTGAAAATTTGCCTGCAGAAATCATGTATTTTTTTCCACTAGAAACACAGGTAAGGATAAGGAAATTTCCAACAAAATTAAAAAAGAGTTTGTTTCTGAATACAAAGCATGGCAAAATAGCATTTGGGCAAATGCATAAATACAGCACTTTTTGTTTTTTCTCGTTGGTCAAGTGCAGAGGATGAAAAATTACTGATTTAAAAAAATATACCATTGAACATTTTCTACTTAGCGTGCGCAGGAACTTCATGTGCTGCTGCAGCATTTGCTATATTGCAGTTCCTCCACGAGGGCTTTCTGTGTCCAAGGACTCTTGCACATGGATTTTCTTATTTTTTTCTTCCTCCTGTATATACTGTAACAGGCAGTACAGATCTTAATTCCTGAGAGGAAGAGATTTATACAAAATTTGGTGGTATTAGCTGAGCTATTTCTTGTGGAGGAACACGAGGAGTGTTGAAATCTCCCTGAGAACAGGTGGCTGAAAAATTAAGAAATCAAACTCCAAATTAATTGGAGCTAATCAACTGATTGGGTGTCTGATCAGCACAAATTATCTGACCCTGTGATTTTCATGGTTGCTAGGTAGCTAGTTGATGACATTCCTGAAACTATCGTGTATAATATGATGAGTCAATCTCTGACCGATGGATGTGTATGTAATCAGTGACACTTGGAAGAGTCTCTGATTTCTTGGCCTGTAGAAGGAATGTATGTAGGCACATACAACTATTTGTCTCTAAGGAATGGTTTGGACTTGAGAAAAGATGCCTTGCAATGCCAAAGGTACGTTCCTTTCCAAAGCCATTACAGTTTATCAGCAAAATTGTGCAATGGAGTCAGTCATTGCTTGTATAACACTGTATAATACTTGTATAACACTGAGTAATGTTGTGTAATTTCACTGTTGGGGAGGAACCACCAGGATGCAAATGGGCCTTAAAGATTGGTGCATAAAGGGGAAGGCAATCTGGGTATGTTCTTGTGGTGGTGTGCTGGAGAGAACAGGAGTAGGGAGGTAACGGCGTGTTTTGAAAGAAAATGTGCTAGTTGGACTTCCTTTGTTGCTTTTGTAATTATTTTTATTTAACCTTTTATTTAGTGATACAGACAGAAAAAGTATGCGTTAATGCGTTAATGGAATTTGCTGCTGGTGCAAAGTTGGGAGCATTTTTCTGTCTGGGGATGGAGGAGCAGCAGGCAGCAGGATGGAAAAGAGCTGTTTGTGCTAATAGAGGAGTAATGCAAAAAGTAATAGATGTTTGTTAGCTATACGTGTACTCTGGCTGAAAATTAGAAGGTATCCAGCTGCCAGAAAAATAAGATTTTGAAGAAACCTTCCTGTAAGGGTAGTGGAGAAAAAACTATTCTTGAGATAGAGGTTGGTCAGCTACAAAATTATTTATACCATTGCCTGGCAGCAACAGCCTTGATGATGCTGGAGACCCTTCTGGCATCCTTACATGCCTGCGTTCCTAGTGACGCTGTCTCAGCTCCCCATGTGACTATGCAGTACTTTGTGCTTTGGGAAGAAATGCAGGTAGGAAAGCTGGATTTTCCTTTGCAAGCCTATAACAGAGTAAACCAAGAGTAAATAATATCCTTAGGGAATGTAGCTGCCAAATTCTCTCTCTATACAGCATGTCTAAGCTATTGTATTCAGAGATGTGTTATTAGCCAAGTTAATATAATGTTTTGCCAGAGTGGCAAAGGCATGGCCAAATACTGGAATAACCTCTGAAAATTCATAATATCATCCTTCAAACTATGTGTGATACCATGGAATCTCAGTGATTTCTCAGTAAAACTGTTTTTCAAAACTTTAAATGGCAAAGCAATGTTCCCCCCTGCCAGACTTGCACTAAAGAAAGAACATCATTATTCTTGTCGCATTCAAAAAGCAGCCCACAAGCTTGCTCTCCAGTGCTTTATGTTCAATGAATTTGTGTGTCAAGGAAAGCCTTTTAATAAGGAGAATCAGGCATCATCACCTCCACTATTGATAAAAAGAAAAGGAATTATTGTCTTGTATTTATTTACTAGTCATCATCTTTTATCAACAATCTGTCATTAATAAGGAAAAAAGTTAAGCTCCTATTGCTTGTCTAACACATTCTGAAGATATTGAGACCTCCAGCATTTAAGCAAAACATTAACGTGAAATGTGTATATCTCTGCTTTCTTGTGTAGGGATAGATACAGACAAACTTGGACATTTTGCTCATTTGAAGGCCAAAGGACTGACAGATGAACCCAGGCAAGTTAACAGACCTGTTGAAAATGAGAAGGGAAAAGCAGAAGGAAAAAGATTTAAGGTAGCTTGTTGTGTGGGGTTTTTTTTGTTTTTTGGGTTTTTTTTTCTGTTTTTTTGTTTGGTTGTTTTTTTTTTTTTTTTAAATGTTATTATTTCTTCTAGTAGTTTCTCATGGCACTCTGGAGGCCATTGTTGGATATGGGATATACTCTTTGCATGATCCCAAAGATATAAGCTATGCCAAATATTGGGGAAACCACTTTGAAGTTAGTATGCTGGAAAGAGTTAATGGAGGGAAAAGATGTATAATGTGGTGCTCAGCTCAGGGACTCTGTGAGTGGCTTTGGTTTAGGTGGGGCAGAAATATCTAAAAATTGAACTGCAGTTCTGGATATTTTGTCACATAAGACTGAGTCTTGTTTGAAGTCTTAGAAATGTTAACTGGCTCCAGGGGGTTGTTTCTGAATGTCCTGGAGCTTTGGTTCCTTGGCTACAAAATGAGATGATTTATTTCTCCTTTTTCCTTTTTTCCTATACTTAGACTATAACAGGGAATATTTTTAACTTTGTGAATATGCTGGGATTGTTGCAATGAGGCCCTGGCTGAAGCTGTGATTTCTACATGCCATTGTACTACAATATTGTCATAATTTCAGAGATTTATGGGAACGATGAGGGAGAATTCCCACATGGTCAGTGTAGAAATGAAACCGTTTCTGAGAAAACAAAAAATACTGAAATGTGCAAGATGCTGAAAGCCATGTGCTAATTTCTTAAACAAAACCATCTTGTTTCACAGTCAGGCTGTGTTAATAACCCAAAGTGCAGTCCATCAAGCCTCTTAAATATTGACTCCTCAGATTGATTCTCCGTGCTTATTCATTTGAGCATTAGACTAGCTCGTTTAATACAGAAACCTCCCCATGAAGGACTTAACATCTGATCATGGTATCAAAGCTGGTTGCAGCTAGGTAGAAATAAAATTTTTAAAAAAGGAAGGAGGAAAAAAAAAAAAAAAGAGAGAGAGAGAGGCATCCCTTGGCTTCTGTGAGCTAGAGACCTGAGATCTAAAATCATAATAACTAGAAAAGGTAGAAAACATCCGAACACTAGATGTGACTTCTGGTCTTCAGCTTGGCAGTAACGCACCCACTTCATTCTTGCTCCCGAAAATTACCTATCAGCCTTTCTGAATTTACTAGCGCAGGAGATTAGCTGGTCTCTGCGAAAGGATATTTTACTGAACTTCCTTGACAGCCTGACCCTTTCTGTATTTTGTCTCTGGTCCATGACATAAATTCTTGTCTGTAAGGACTTTTTTTACTCTGTTCAGAACACTGCATGTCACTACAAGGTTAACTTTTTGCTCCCTCGTGAGGAGATGATATGGGGGCTAGAGCTGTTAGGACTCTCTGTACAGCTAAGCTTTCTAAAACAGCAGCTTTCGCTAGATTTTTCTCCGACTTCTTAATTTTTCATCCTTAATTGGACAGCCAGGGATGAGCAAACATTTCAAAATGTGACAACACCATTTTATAGCATTAGCCAACATGCTATCCTGTAACGATGGTTTCAGTACTATTCTTATTTTTTCTGAGCTGTATCTGCAGGTTATGGTCATTTTTTTATTTTAAATAGGATGTTATCCTAATGTGGATATACTGGTTAAAGTGTGCCAGGGATGACTGAATACTCTTTGAGCCCTCTTAAGGAACACAGAGCTTTTAAAGCTACTGGGAAAACAATTTCCAAATTTTCTGTAAGAAAAAAGAAAACTTCAGTTGGTCAGCCCAGAACAGAGATTTTGTGCGGGTGGGATGGAGGAAGCGTGGTCTGACCTGCACGTGCTCCCTCCTGCGTGGGCTGAGTGCCTGCTTCGGCCTGTGTCACCAGGGCCGTGAAAGGGTGAACCCTAGTGAGCACCCAGCCCACCAGAGATGAGAGGGAGCACAAGGTCACCTCTCCCACGAGGCCTTAGCACAGATCTGAAAGGAAAAACGCAGGTTTAGGTTAAAGGCTGTATTCCAACTAACGTTAATACTCAAGAAATATTGCAAACTACCTCTTGCTTTTGGAAGTACGTAAGGTTTTGCGCAACAGAGAGTTGGGGCATGTCTGTGGTGTCCTGTGTGATGTAACCCAGAGATGACAAGCTTTCATTGAGAGCAGGGGTAGGAGGGCTCCAGCTGATGCTGAGCTGGGAGAAAACTTTTCCCACTGCTTGTAAACAGCAAGGAAACCCCCTTTCAACAGCAGTGGGGATTACCAGCCTCTTGCTTCCACCGACTGAGTGGATTATCTCATCGCTCGCTCAACTGCTCACCTATCATTGTTCACACTAAAGGGGAGAGAAAAAAAAATAAATCCTGTAACCACTGAGTTTAACCCATTGTCAACTCTGACCACTGGCAGCTAAAGCAGTTTATGGGCTCGCAGCCTGAATGAAGTAACAGGGATCTCAAAGCGAACTGGTTCTGCTTCTGCTGCCAGCAGGGCAATTACCCCACGCTGTGCACCAGGCTGGTGGAGGGCTTGCAAGACCTAAAGTAACTCCTTTAAAGTGAGCTTGGATTGCTCTGTACAGTGCCTTACAGCTTACAGCATAAATACATAAAATGTCACCTACCTGCCTTTTTTCCCCTACGTAACTGAAAATGATTTTACTAATACTTATGTGGTTTAAAGTACATTTATTCTGCTTGTTTGCTCATGTCATGTTCATGTTCATTTCTAAGATGATTACTGGAAGGAAAATAATTGAAAGTGCATAATTTAAAAAAAACAAAAGTTTGAGGAATACCTGTCAGCAGAGGAAACCTGGTTAAGGGCTATGTTTATCTGGATGGAGAATTAAAAACACTGTATAAGAACTTTGCACCCACTGGTACAACAGTGTGGAAAGTTTGCATGAAATGCTTATCCAGGACAAGAAGGATTCAGAGAATTTCTTCTGAAAGCAAATGGATAGCCTAAAACATGTCTGGCATTTCCTCCAGCCTGTGAATATTCATGTGCATCAGGCTGTACATTACACAGCCTGTATCTGTCGGTGTTGCTAGTCTTCCTACACTCTTCTGAATTTGATTTCTCTTCCTTCTTCTACACCGTTCCAGTCATTTACTACATATCGCTGTTGAGACAGTATGTGCTGTGATAACATCTACAGCCTTTGTTACTTTCTCCCATGGTTCTCCTTCTGCAGCACTTACTCTTGTTCTTGCTCTTCAATAAAAAGCATTTCTAGGATTTTCCTCTAGTCACTAAGTCATCTGCTGCTTTATTTTATGCCCTATTTTCTTTGGATTTCATTGCTTTTATGTGACATAACCGAGTGAGTTATATTCTGGATCCATAATGGAGGTGTGCTGCCTGTGGTGTGTGAGGAACAGCACTGGTCCCAAAGAGTTTGCTGGTGACTAAATGAAACAAGACAAAGAGCAGAGGTTTGACATGTGTGATGACTCAAGGGTCAGAGATCGAGCTGGGATCAGAACCTGTTGTCTGACCTCTAGCCCAGGGTACCAAGCCTAGTCCCACACAGGCTCTGCTGTGTCCAAATTAACATTTGCCTCTTAAGCATTACCAGATTTAGTTTTGACATGTCTTCTTTCATAAATCCATTTAGAATATGTATTTTTTTCCAGACTAAGTTGTGCATTAGAGTCCATCTTGCTGCTCTAATTGATGTTCTCTCCACAGCCAGAGATCAAATTTTATGCTTTTAACAGTCTCTAGCTCTTAATTCAACATCATGTAGTAGGAATTTTTGTCACACACTCAGATTATTCCCTGGCTGTAAAAGCATTTCCACTTGGGCCTCTGCCAGAATCTGTGGTGAAGTTTGTAGAGAGCCAGAATTTTTCTTTTTTTCTTTTTTTTTTTTTTACTTTTTTTTTTTTTACTGGTTTGTCCTAGTTCCTACTATCTCTTCCTAAAAAATAAAATTCAGTTTCCTTGACATCCGTTCCTCATCTCCTCATGTGTTCAGGAAAGTAAACAATTAATTTACATATTCTGTTATCACTGCTCCTACTATCTCCAACCTGCCTCTACTTTCTCTGAGTTTCTACTGACTCTTTTCAGTTGACCTCTTTTATCTTATGTACTGGAAATGCCATCTTGTTACCTCTCACGGGTGCAGTGCAGTCTTCATTCTGTTCTTTGCTTCAGTTTTAAATGTAACACTTCCCTCTCCGCTTTTCTGGGAATGCTCCTATCTGCCTCCTCTGTGAGATTTTTTTTTTTTAAATTATTATTATTTTTTTCCCTTTGCTGTTGGTTACTCTTTGCATTTCCTTATTCCTCCAAGTTGGCCATGGTCTACCCCCATCCACTACCATTGGTCTACCCTCATTCATCACCATTTAGTAAATGGCAAATGCAGTCGTTTCTCTTTGAATGTTTTTGCCTTTTTTTTTTTTTTTTGATTATCATGTTATCAGATATTTTCCAGAACTTGCCTTATTCTTGAAAATGTTTCTTACCTAGCTTTCCCATCCTTCCTGAACAAAGGCTGCTGTTGGTATTGAAGAGCTGCTCATTATGAATCTAATTGGACTGCACCTTGGACTGTCCTCACTTTCATATCTAACAGTGCCAGCTGTGCTTCTGGAAAAAGCCACACTCCTCTCCTATGGTGGTTGGCACTGTCCCCTTCTCGGGCAATATCTAGAGGAGGTTTTCTCACTGGACATCTAGCACTATTTACGTGTCTCCTCTTTTTCTTATTTGTGATAACACCTGTACCCAGGGAAGCAGTTTAGTGCTCTTGTCCGCTGGTTGTATTTTGTAATGGTCTGAAATTTTTGAAGAGGAAGAAACTGACTGTTTCTTAAAGCTGGGCATCCTATCTATCCTCTCTAAATACCTGAGTCTATTTATCTACTATATCATAATAGCTCGTTGCCAGTGAAATCTCTGCACTCTTTGTTGTCCGCCTTTCCACAGTGAAGTGGAAGTCCTACTGTGGTTAATTTGAAGCACAGTAAGAGAATTCAGATGTTTTGAATCTAAATCTGTAGATCACTGGTAGCCTGTAAAGCTCCTTAGCTTGCTTAAATAAAAGGAGGTGCCTAAGTCTGGCAAATATCACAAAAGATAGTGATGTGGGAAAGAAAAACAGCTATATTCGCATTTGCAGATGATTCTAAATATATGGGGGGGGGGAGAAACCCAAGTAATTAAAACAAAAAAGAGCAGGATGTCATGAAAATAGGTTCTGACTGTGAGGTCCTTCTGGGGAAAAACAGGCTCCGGTGGAAGGACTAGAAGCATTTGAAAACTCGTCTGGACACTGAAGCAGTGTGGCTGTACAGGCTGTTTGCAGGAGCTGTAGCAGGTGGTTACACATGGGAAGGTCTCTGTGTTATACAGCGGTTTCAATGCAAATGGGGTCGGACTGCCCCTTGGTTTATTTCAGACTCTTGATTAGTTGTGTGAAAATTGGCAGGTGTAGTTTTGTTATAGTGAGATCATAACATTACTGATTTTGCAATTCTGCTGGAATGTAACAGGAATTAATGGCTTTTGTTGTCATGAGGCTAGGCTTCTTGCTGTTATAAGACGTAGGATGGCTCTAATCTCATCAAAAATCAGATTGCCTTAAACTGATTGTGGACATCCTTTCCATGTTTTTTTTTTTTTTTTTTACGTGAACTTGTTTTTTCATCAAAGCTTTTTTTTGATCTTTTCTGTGAAGAGTAGCATGGCTTTTGAAGCCCAGCTACGTCAGTTATTACTGAAGCTAAATTGTTCCCTGCCACCCACATTCAAACGCCCTTTCCCAGCTCCCTTAGAGATTTATTTCATCCAATTACCACAACTGCTGGGCAAAGCTAGCCTTTGAGACAGACTCACAGACTGGGGAGCAAATGCCTTCCCTTGAGTCCTTGAAGAGCTCTTGGAGCATCAAGACTGATAGCCCTGCCAGACGTTGTCTCAGTCCTGATTAGATCCTGCCTCACTTTATCATCTTGTTTACAGTGAGATTTTTCCTTAGGAGGAAGAAGAAATCAAACAGCTGCTTTTCTATCAGTTCTCATTTGGGAAAGGTAGTGCTGGATACAGATATTTTCAAAATTAAGGCCAGAAGATCTGCTTTCAATTCCCAGCACTGCTATTCATTCCTTCTGAACTGAGGCAAATTACACATTCTGCTTTTTTGGTTGGGTTTCTGATATTATCTTTCTTCTACTTTCTTTTTTATCATCTGTTTAGATGCTGTCTTGAACAGTGTGCAGCGAAAGAGCTGAAACACTGATCCCTCCCCAAAGTCATGGCTTTTAAAGTGATTTCATTCCCAATATGACTAAGAGGCGTTTCATGAAGCAAGTGCCTTGACCCTTTCTCTTGTAATCAGGGGAACATGTTGAAGGTCACACGCACTGATTTGTGCCTAAGCAAGGAAGATGGCTCTCAACAGCTGTTCCCTGGTACCTGAGATGGTGGGCTCCCTCCCACTAGAAGCAGAATAGGTGTTGGGTAACTTCTTCTAAATGGGAGCTGAAAAATGACACTGCGTGAATTTGGTAGAAAGACATATTCCCAAAGTTTAATACCTCAATTCAAAATTACCTTGAAGGCAGCATGATGGATTGCTAGCAGAATTTAATCTTTAATGAGTTTCTTCTCTGACTTCATAAAGCCCAATGTGGTTTAATACTTTTTATCATCTTTGGTTAAAACACAGCATCCCTTTGAATGAAATTAATGTTCAAACTAAGGAGATAATTTTTGGACTCTTAGGGGAAAAGAAAAGCAAAGAAGAATGGAGATTGTTTGCGGGTGTGTGTTGTATTATAGGTGTAAAATAATATATTAACCAAATTTTTCTTAGAACAATCATTTTTTTTGCAGTGCACCTTCTCTCTCCAGTTTTGGTTCATATCATCCCACAACTACCACATCAATTTTTGATTCTTACATTTGCTGTTCATGTTGTTGTTATTAATAGATTATCATTATTACTTGAAATCAAATTAAGATGACATATTTGAAACTATTTTCTTGTCTTTTTCATTATTTTAATTTCTAGAGTTTGTAGAAAGGACTTGTGTTTGTGCAAAAAATATTTACCAGCAAATATCCAGGCAACGGAGTGGTTCCCAAAAAATTACTTCCATAAATGCTAATCGGCCATTTTGAAAGCTCTCTGGGAGGACAAGTAATACCCAGAGACTTAAGTAATCAGTCATACAGCATGAATTGTGAATAGCCGACAGAGCATGTGCTACACCATCATAGTGATTGGTAATACTCAGTGAGTCGTCTGTATGTGGAAATATCTGACCTCAGGCTTCTTTGCATAACAAAGATGTTTCCAAAGGTTTGACGTCCGTTTCTAGGATAGCACACGAACTGGAGGAACAACTAAATCTGTTCATTAGTTACTTAACTGAGTATTTTACTCACGTATTGGCATTCCCAAGTGATAGTTTGACAGTATGCTGTTGTGGCCCTGCACACACTTGAACTGGCAGTGCACCTGTAGTTTTACAGAAATGAATGGGACATTTTCATGGGCATCTTCGCGAGACTGAGAATTTGGGAGCTGCCAGTGCCATTCCCGTTCAGATGCCCCAGTGGCATTTAGATCAAACTTTGAAAGGTTTGGGTGCCTCTGTGGGATTTCGTAGTGCTTCTGATAATCTCAGTAGGTTGATAACTTTCGCTTAGTGAGCAGAGACTTGGTTTTGAAGGTGCTTATTTTTTTAGGACCGGTTTACTATTTAATTTTGATGCAAGGCTATAAGATGAAAGGCAACCTAGAAAAAATTTTCCTTTGAAATCAGTGATGTTACATCATCTTAAATCAGACCCAAAGATAAGTCGCTATGCTCTACGTGCTCCGTATTCCACTTAGTAGCCTAGTACTTAGCGTGTCAGTGCAGTTGTGGGTAGAAATAATTTGTCGTGGAGACAAAGGGAGATTTTTTTTTTTAAAAGGTTTGCTGCTTGCAGTATGTTCAGGACCTTATGTTATATTCATAAGCTGCCACTTTCATCAGGGTACCTGGTCTGCAAGCTTTTTTGTTATGCTTAATGGAGAAATATGACAGAAGGAGGGAGAATAGTAAAGCTAACATGTTTTCAATAAGATTTGTAATTAAATTCTCCTCTATCCCTGTCTTTGTGATGAGAAAATTTTGCTGAAATACTTTTGCCCCCAATTAAATATTAGAATGTGCACTACCTTTTTCATTATAACTTTCTTATAAAGATGAAGAATATGTGGTTTTTTGATGGAAAAGGAAACCCACTTCTGAAGTCCAGTCCTTTGCTCTTTTAATCCTATTAAACTTTGACTCCTAGGGTGTGGATGGCATCCTGACTGTGGCTGATGTGCCACAAGGTGCAGTGGCAATCTGTGTGATGTCACATTAAGACCTTTGAGCCATTCATGCTTTGCAGGGCCAGCAGTTTCAGACTAACTCATATTTATCAGTCTGATCCTAACTTGGATGCTAGCAGGGATAATTTTGGCTGATTAGTAGTTCTTTTTGATAACTTTTTATGGATGTTAGTCTAATATTTTATAGCTACAAGTTCTTGAGGAAAGTAATATTTTAGACAGGAAAGAAGAATGAGTGTGTACACACATAAGAAAAAGGGAGAAAGTGCTTGTTTATGTGAACATGTTTAGCAAGCGAGTAAGGAAAAAAGGATTAACTATTCTGCACATCATTTCTCACTCTAAGACAATCTTTTTTTCAGTCTAGTTCCCAAGCCACCTTTAACAAAAGCAGCTGGTAGAAGCGGACCAGATAGGTAGATCTCATTCGTATAAATATATCGGTGTGTGAATGACTCAGTATCAGTTTTCCACTCTAATTCTCATTAGTTCTGTAAGAATAATGGCCATTTTAAGTTTTTCATTAGTGTTACTCTGCTACCAGCCACCCAGCTGCTGGTATTGTGAGTGCTTACCTCATTACTAGACATCTGCAGAAAAGCAGAGCGCACATATGCAGTGGAGCCCATGAAAAGGGAAATCACAGAGCTCGTGTGTTTGTGCCTTGCTCGGCACCTTCTGCACCAGCTCCGCGGAGCAGCCTGTGCACCCAGGCAGGCAGGGAAAACCCTCACCAGCATCTTCTCAAATGTAGCTTGCAGAGAAAGCAGCGGTAGCAGTGTGCAAATTTTCACAAGGTGACAAACTCAGTGCACCATAACCACAATTTTTAAAGGCATTTCATGAAATGTAATATTTCCTATTTGGAAGCCTAAGTGAGCAAATGACTCTTCATTATCCACTGACAGATAGAGTAAATATTGTTGGTGAATTGATTTACAGGGGTTACTAATAGTTTTTAGATATACTGCTCTGATGTCAAAGATCTCAAAAAAACCCCATTGACACCACCCCTTGAATCAAACTCACTGTAGTTCTGCAGTTGATCAAATGGCAGCATATACTTTAAAATGTTCAGCATTGCACCACAAAGGAGCCCAGATTTTATAAGAATTCTGTTAACTGCCTGCAAAGTGTGCGATAAGATGGATAGGACAGTTTGGTATAGGAGAAGCCGCTTTTAGGAGCCATCTGTGTTTTTACTTATGAGAATGAATTTTAACTAATGAAAACTTCAGTGATGAATGTTGTGCATATTGCAGCAACCACACAGTGTGATTAGATTTTTATGTAGTAACTTGAGAGATGGAAAATCCTGCAAGGAACATCTGCCTTAATTTGAGCTGTAGTTGAGTGGTTTTTTGTTTTTGTTTTTTTTTTTTCTTATCCCCAGTCCTGAACTGATATATCCTGTTAGAAATTTTCAGAGAAATTTTGCAGATTTTATTTAAAGAGCAAATGTGTTTGAAGATGGGGAGTCATCATATCCTTGCCAGAAATGAAGTGATCTATGTCAATTAAGGTCAGAGTTGGTAATTATGTTCCCAAAATCTAAAGGCCTGGACATCTTTTTGCAATGCAGCTTACCAGCGCTTTTTTTTAAAAAAAAAAAAAAAAAAAAAATTGTGGACAAAGGAAATCCTGATGGTGATTAGTGATCCCTCTGTACACCAGTAACTCTTCTGGGATGCTTGGAGGAAAAAAATCTTAGCAGAAACAACTTGGGTTACATACTCTTTATTTTCTGTGAAGGGGATGATGTTGTGATGGAATAGCCCAAGTGCTGGGGGATTCTAGTATTTCAAACAGATTGGGCTTCCCTTTCCTGAAAACACATATTTTGTGGAACATCTTCCAGGTGCTGGGCAACTAGTGTCCAGACCCTGGCAACCTCCAAAGGTGGGATCTCGGCTAGATACTTAGTACTCCAAGTATCTACACCCGTGAACTACTCAGATTCCCATTACAGCCAAGGACAGAAAGGAAGCTTCTGCAGTAAATGCATCTCTGCCTGATGTGGGCATCCAAAATGTCACCGCTACACCCCAGCCTGCAACCACCGATTTCTCTCCATTAACTGTCAAAAGAGTGTAGGTACAGATGTTGTGGTCAGACAAGAATCCCCCCTTGCCTCCTTACCCTCAGCGTGGGGGCTCTCTGGCTGCCTTTATCTCCCTGGAAATGAAAAAAGACATTCTTTAATTCCTTTTTTAACCTGGATGTTATTTTACAGGAGAGATTACCTCGAAGATATTTCCCCTCCCTGTTCCCACCATCACTGCATTTTTTTAATCTCATCTGTGATGGCACAACACCATAGAAATAGTAGCAAAAGTCCCTGTAACTCATTTCCACTTGTGCATGCCATGTTGTTTTGGTTTCTGGTGATGTGACTCCGATACACCGTTTCCATGCTCTGTGTAACCTTCTGTAATCTACTGCTTTACACAAAAAACAAAAGAAAAAACACAAAAAAAACCCCCAAAACCCCCACCTGGTCTGTTCAGCATGTTTCTAGATAACTGCTGCTTATCTGAACATGAAGCAGAAAAGGGCAAAATAAATGCAACTTTCAACCTTGAACACTTAGAAAATGCTGGATGTTTAAAAACTGGGAGATTAAAAAAAAATATTGAGGACTTTTGAGTCTTCCTCTGAGCTTTTGAGCATTTGCATTATCCTAATTTTTCTTTTGGGAAAATATTAGATGCTTGTTGTTTGTTTTGTTTTTTTTTGTTTTGCTTTGTTTTTTTCCAAGTGAATGTCAAGATTCCCTTGAAATAATGCAAGTCTAAGAGATGGCATTTAGAAAAGGCATTGGGTGTTATTGAGAGCTACGTGAGGCTGCAGGTTTACTACATCTCACAACAGCTCTCTGGGACCCAGACCCTTTTCTCATAGCTCTGTTGCATTTAGTTTCTCCTGAGGTGCTGACCACCATCATAGTGGCCCGGAGGTACGTTCATTTTCACGGTAACTGGGTATCCTGTGTCTTAATTATCAGTATGCAAGGATATATGCAATAGGTATGGAAAATTCTCAGTAATGATATGACCCTTTTAATGCATTGACATTAGCATAGTCTTTCTGCTATTTGAATTTTGCTGCAGCTGCTGTTTTCTGCCACACTGAGTTGATGAGATCCTTCACAGGAGGCCTTTTCTGAAAGAAGACAGACAGAAATAAGGCTAGAAGAGAGAGGAAGGCTGGCATAAGTTGCTTTTATTTTCCTTCTTTCCTTGGCTCTAAATGACAGGGGAAGATGTGTGGAGAGGAAAAAAAAAAAAATCTATACGTTAAATGAAAATAAATATGCTTGCAAAGGGACTTGGTCACCAATATCTAAAATCCAGCACTTCAATACTTCAGACTTATGGATTTGGGTAAACACAATTACCTTAAGAAGGCTTGCAGAATATTATAACACATCATTAAAGATGAAAGGTTTTTTTTTTCGGAGGTCAGTTAGGTTTTAAACTGCACCCTTAGAGTCCAAGAATGACCTTCTAGTGAGCTTGGGACAGACAGCATCATCTGAAATGTGCATCAGCGCGAGGTTGCTGAGCAGTGATGCTTCTCATGGAGGGGCAGGAGATCATTAGAGAGCACTTAGAGTTTCATGTTGTTCAACTTTGAAATGGTTTTCAATACGTTTATTATCTGGCTTATTCTTCAAAAAGAAAGAAATTCAAAAAGGCTTCTGTTATAAAATTGGATGAAATTGTTCTTTAGAGACTGAATATATACACAAACTCACTCCTGTTAAGCTAGATATTTGGTCTGAAGGAACCTGTAGAGCTATTTCTAAATGGTGCACAGAACTCTTTCCAAACTTTGTTTTAATTAAATAGCATTTACATTTCTAGCATCCATTTTATTACTTTTTCTCCTACTAATCACTTAACAGTGACATTTCCCCCCAGTAAATCTTTTGGCAGATATGCTTTTTAATTGGCAAACTCCCTTTGCACAGCTATTAGAAATAAATAAAATAAAATCTTTAGATATGTTACTTTTGTGTAACTAACACTTCACAGCTCCCATACGTACTTAAATGCTTAAACCCTTGCTCTACATCCTTCTACGTTACTGCTGGCAATTCTCATGTGTGAGAAAACTGGAGCTGCCTCAGATGCCGGAGGCAGCTTACAACGGCAGCCCATGTTGCAGCATAAGCTGGAGTGTGTACGGCTGACTGGTCCCACTGTAAGTGATGAATAATTAAGATTATAGATCCTAGCCATATGAGGGAGGTATAGAGCATTCTTGATTTCTGACTTGTTACTGCCACTCAAGATGTTTAACATCTCATAGTGTCAAGCTCCTTCTAGGGAAAGCCGGGGTAGCAGCATCTGTCCATACTGTTCTGATAAGCCATATTTTCATACAACTAAACAATATCAACGTTTTGTGGCTGACCGAATTCCATCTAATTTCCATCATTATAGTTGTTGGCTTGCTCACCACAGTAATTCTGTTGTAGAATTATTTTACAGGATGACAGGGAAATTTATGAGATGGCATGGAAAGAGAATTACCACCTTCTAGTATTTTGTTATACAAATATGATTCCCTAGGATTTGGACTTAAAGGGATTTTAGATAATTCTTTTTCTAATTCTGCCTTTCTGAATGGCTAAGTTTTCTGCTGTTACAAGTTGCCAGATCTTTGGGGAAGACAATGAAATACTATCAATTCTGATAGAAGAAACTATCCCTAACAATTCAGGAAGGAAGAATAAGAATAGGGAAATTTATGCTCTGTAGAGTAAGACTGGAGCAAAGATACTACAGTTCTTCAAGCTTTTAAAGTTTTTATACCAAATTTTAAGAAAAAGGTCATAGCTGGGAAGAGGAATATCCTTACCTGTGTATTATTAGTGTGTTTTCAACTGAAAGGACTGCATTGTAAAACCTTGTCTTTATTTTTTGACTTGTGGTTTTAAGTTGGAAGTAATCGATGTGGATACTAAGTTGTGAAAATATAAAGTCCTCACAGCCTCATTTTTGGAGCTGACACTATACGCTGGCTGAAGCTTTGTCTCTAGAGCTTTAGGGCAGCACCTTGACATTTTCAAAGAAGTCTCAGTACTGTGAATACATTTTCCCTACGTGAACTCTGCATCTATAAGCAACTCTGTGTGCAGGCCATTTAGCTAGCTGTTGAACTATATCTTGTTTGTACCAAATAATTGTGCTTATAATTAGGAGGCATAAATTTAGATGCCCTTTGAAAAATGTGTTCTTCAGTATCAAAGCAATGCAACAAATGGATCCTTTTTTGTTGTTGCCGAAATGCGCCTGGATCTGCTGTTTAACTTGCGTATATAATGACATTTTTCAGCATGCTTCTTCCACGTGATCTGAAGATCCTAAAGCCTGTACATATTGCACTTGAATATCTTGCATTGAACAGATGTGATATATGCCTATTTGCTGCAATGCTACATGAAAATAAGGACGGAAAGCAAAGGTACCTTTCCAAACAGAAATCATATGAAGTGATTCCCAATGGGCAGCAGAGGGAGGAAATAAATAGTCAAATTAGAGGCAAAGCAGAAAGCTGGATGGTCCTGTTTTAGAAAGATTGCCAAGGCATCTTTAACAACCACAAGCATATAGGATCTTGATTTTTCTATCATCTCATCCAAAAACAATACCCCTATCACCAATGCCTGCACCAGAGGGCTTTTTGGTTTTTTGTTTAGTGATCACTGGTCTAAGGTCAGGATTTAGAAATGTTGACTGTTTCTGAAAGCCTCCATATGGGTCTGTTGAATATAAGCTGTTTTGCATCACTTATACTTGCATCCACCTGATTTCAGCATCTGGTTTCTCATGGGCTGCTGGAGTTAGAGATTAATCCTGTGTATTTTCCTGAGGGCTGGCACTCCTTGTATTTTCTTAAGGAAAAAAGCCTTGATTTTCTAGACTTGGGAAATCCTTAAAGTTTCATAGCAGAGTGATTAGAAAGGCCTAATATAATTAGAATTACATTTTTAAGGCCTAATATTTTTTAGGATGCCAGAGCTAGAGTATAATTGCCTTTTTTTTTTTAAGTGGTTATTCAATTTAACTTTACTTTTTAATAGATCTGAGGTTTCCTCAGATATTAGGCTTTTAAAGGGGCCTTGTTTTTAAGCTAAAGATGTTAATTTTGACTTTGAGCTGGACCAAATACAGCGAGTCCCAGAATCTGGACCAATCAAGATTACAGTCCCATTTTCCTGGTAACTTTGGTTTATGTCCTGCTTGGGGGAAGGATGCCACATACTTATTTGTAGCCATCTATATTTTTGTAGTATGTGAGATGTGCTGCAGGTATCCCATCCAAGTGATTCTCTTCCACCGCTGCCTAGCTTGTATGATTTGACAATGTCAAAGCACTTGATGGCTTGTATTGTTGGAAAAAAACACTGTGTGAGATAGGCAGTTTAGGAATTGAGGGGAGTAATTTGTTCAAATATAGAACATATAAGGAAAAAAAAATTAGGGGAGCATAAACAGATTTTCAAGGTCACTTATATGTATGTGAAGACATATTCAAAAGAGAAAACTGTTCATCATCCAATATCATGGGCCAAATTTTCAGCTGGTGCCTTTGCAGTAAGGTTTGCATAAGTTAGCAGGGGAAAGGGTCTATAACACAACTTCAAAGTACACTTCTCTTCCTCTGGTTGGTGTTGGAGAGTCTGGTCCCTGCTCTTAAGACTTCTCCATCAGATTCAAAGGAATTCTGGAAAAATGGTAATATATAAACAACAACATTAAGACAGAAAACTATGGGCGTCACATTTTCCCTAGCGTTGGTGCTCTTTCTTAGGTAAATGATGGCACCATTTGTGTTCCTCATCATAGCCAGTGCCTCTTCGCTGCAATAGCTGCTATTTTCTGCCTGCACCTGACAGAATCCCAGTGCTTGGCAGCACCTCTACCTGCGTGGCCATACTCCCTGCTTTCTAATTTCAGCCCCTGCGTACAAACTAATTTCATCCAAGTGATCTTCTGTCACATTCAGTTGGCTTGATTGTCCATACCTAAATGCCTTTGCCACTTCAGCTTGACACTGACTTTAAGTCAGCTAACTTCAAAGTCAACTTAGATTGGCTTTTCAGCATTAGCCATGCTACCCTGCATTTCACACTTGTGACTGGACTGCTTATAGCCAGAGAGTCTGCCTGTATGAGTGATTTGTCCTTTATGCATGGTCATGGCGAGCCATTTCCTTACTCCTCTCTAAATTAATGCTAATTGCATTATACTGCTATTATCACAAGAAAAATTAGTTGCATGATGCTGATGTACTCTAGTTGGCTAAAAAGCCTTATTTAGGAAGCAGAACTCCTGGTTTTTTTTCCTCCTAAGCTCTATACTTACTTACATTTCATGTCTTCTCAGAGCATATTTTAATGTGTGTTGTTTTCCCAGCAACCAGGGCTGGAAACTACTTTTTTATTTTTTGTTATTTTTTCTTTCTTCTAAGATATTAAACTTTCAGTGTACTCCTATGATTCCAGGATCTGAAGGCTTTGAGCAATGTGTCTGACCTCTGCATCCTGCGATACAATGTTCCCTAATTTCGGTGCATGTTTTAGGAATGCTGGTAGACTGATGAATACTGAGTGCACAAATGACCTTGTGACCTCCTCAGTACTGTTTCGTCTTCATCCCTTTGAATCTGGTAAAGATGTCTTTATGGTTTATTTATTTTATTTATTGATCTCTTTCCCTCTCTTCTACAAAGGCTACACTAAAGCATGTATCTTTAAAAAGAAATGAAGTGCATCCAGCACACTCGGGTAAAAGAGTACTTGTTTTCACTAGAAAAGAAAAATTTCTGCATGAAAAGTTTACCCATTTGTCTAGTGGTTGTAATAAGCTGCACAAACTGCCACCACCTGGAGAGTCAAGACAGGAGAAAGGAAAGGGAATGGAGTAGCTGAGCTCTACAGTAAGGAGCACTAACAAAAAGGCTGAGTTTGCCTAGAAGAGACCTATTAAAAAAGAAAAGCAATTTTCTCTTGAGAAACCTAAAGAAAGGATAAAAGGCTATTGCAAACCTGCTGTGTTTGGGAAGGGTTGAGGGAGTGACAAACCAGATCAAGCTTATCTGTGCTCTGTGGCCCTCAGGAGAGACTCTTCTATTTGTTTGGTTTGGGGTTGGGTGACAGCCCTAGTGCTGCCTCACTTGACAGAATTGCTGTGTAATCTAGAAAGAAAAAGGTTTTCTCCAGCTTCACCAGATAGATACTAAAAAAATGCTGCTCCTCAGCACAGAGGAGCACAGAGAGGGCCACCCTGGCCAGGCAGGCATGAAGTGCTTAGTCCAGGTGGGAGATCTGAAGATCTGGCCACTTCTGCAGGAGCCAAGGTGGCAATGTGGAGCACTGTGATAAAATCTGGACCCTGCTACAGGGAAGCTCTAATTTTGAATGCAAGACAAAAATCTCTTGTTGCCGTTCACAAAGCATGGCTGTCCTTGAAGGCTTAAGAAACAGAGCTAGGAAGATAATTCTTGGACCCACCGTCAACCATTTGGTGTTGCTTGCCCACCAGACAATACCTGCAAGTTGTTCTCATTTTGAAGCTGCAACAGTACTGTCCCCAGTTTCTGGCCTGTTCTGGGAAATGTGTTGCCATGCATTGCACCCCACAGTCCCTTTGCCAAGGGCTCTGCAGGGACATGTGTTTTAGTGCTGTTTAACTGCTTGGCCTCATCCTCCCATGCTGGGGCTGATGCTGTTGAATGGGCTTACGGGGAAGAGAAGAGCTTATGAAGTGGTGCTTAGCTGTGTAATAATTTCCTGAGTGTCAGTGCTCCAACCTCCAACAGACTAATTTTGTACTAAACAACGTACTACTTGTTTGTGAATAAAGTCCCCGATCTAACTGCTGTCACTAGAGCTGCATTGAACTTGTACATTGGTGACCTTTTCGGTCTGAGGATGGGGAACAATAGGACAAAATATGTCTGGAAAACATGTTACGTGATAAAACGTCTGAGAAAGCTGTGGTTGAACAGAACTGTCATTGACTCAGACATCCTGGAGGTTATTTTCCTTATGAGATAATATAATTATAGGAATTATAAATGGAGAGAAACTGTTGAAGTAATTTTGTTCCTTCCATGACAACGCAGCGCTCCTACATCACTCTTTCCTGGTTCTTTCCACATCTACTAGCACTTAGCCATCTGATACTACTTTGCTAAAATTAATCCTGAACTTTATCCAACCCTTCTGAATAACTATGAGATAAACAACACTTAGCTCTCCAATAGTTTTGGAAAGTTAACTAAATTAATTAGGTGAAACTACCTAAGAGTTTTTTGGGTTTTGTTTTTGGGGGGGGTGGTCAGTAAAGGTCTCTTTGGATCATATGTAATCTATGGTATTTAAGTTCTGTCATTGCAGTGGTGTTTGAAAGTAGACAAACTCTGCAAGAGCATTTTAAGGAATGGATCCCAGGATAGGAGAGAGAGAACCCTTTCTAACTTCTGAGACTGTAAACCTCCTTGAAAGGATCTCATATTTCTTTCTCATGCTGTGGAAAACCCTGAACTGCTGCTTTCCCAAGTGAGATTTGAAGTGTCAGTGCAGTCTTTGTGCCACTTTTGTCTGTGATCTGATGTGACCGATTCTGAGCAACTAGAATTGCTTTGCCATTTTATCTGAGGCCTGGAAGACTTAAAAGAAACTTCTTGAGATCAATCCATCAAGGTAACGAAACCTCAATTTTCTTTTCGTCTGTGGAAGAACAGGATGTTAAAACCTGGCAAGAATAAGACATTCAGACATTATGGCATATATTGGTGTCCTTGAATTGGGGAAATTCAATCTGGTTATGGTCATTGCAAGACCAGAAGACAAGCAAAGCATGCTAAATAACAATAACTGAGCTCTAATATGCGTCGTCAGCTTTGAAAGCTTTAGCCTGAAAGTCTTATCGTGAGTTTTCCCAGTCATCTCCAGTTAAAACCGCTTGTGTTTTTTCTTCTATTTGCATTCATGGCAATTACTCATTATTTGTGAGAGAATACCCTCTAGATTTCAGAATTTACTCACTGAATATATATATATATAAACTTATCCGGAGAAGAGTAATATCTGACTGGCCTTTGTTCTTCCTGAGCTTGAAAGTGGCTCTTGCTGCCTGTTCCAGAAAGAATATCCTGAAGTGCATCCATGGGCCCAGTGAACCCTGAATGGTAGCAAGACAATTAGGTAAAAGTGGAGGAAAAATATTGTGGTCAAAGTACTAGTTCTATCACAAACTACCCAAGTGATTAACTGGGTAGGACACTTAAGGTGGGATTTGATTGCCTAGACCTAGGGTCTTGGTGCCACTTATGATGTCTTTATTATAATCTGAGACATTTGGACCCTGATGGCAAATACAGCAAAGATGATGGGATTTAAGAGAGACAACTCTTTCTGGAAGGATGGCAACTGGAGATGAGATGGGGCATCCATGGTACCTAAAATGATGCAGGATGTTTCCGTAACTGAATGCTACCCTATATGGGGAAAAAAGAGGGGATTAGCGACACTCAGAGTACCGGTACCTCGGTGTAGCTCTTGGGCATTTAGCTTCCATAGGGCATCCAAACCCCTGGGCAGGCACCTGGCAGTGCAGGAGGACATGTGAGTTGTCTCAAAATTCACCAAATCCATTGCACTTAGCTGGTGAAACAGTGCTGAACACAGGGATATCTTTTAAATCCTATTGCCCTCCCAGAGTTAAATTCACGGGGTGCTGGTCAGCCGAACCTCACAAAGATTTGCAGCCTGAAGCCCTTTCCTGGCAGCGCCTGCCTGGGACCTTGCTGTTGAAGTGCGATAGTCCTTTCCTTATCTCCTTTTTCCCAGAGGGATGCTCTAGGGCCCATCTCCAGAGATGTGAAAGCAGAACGTGTTGCTGATGTCCTCCCTGCCCTGCATATGAATCCCTAAATGTCACAACAGCACTGGCAGAAACAACTGCTCTCGAATTCTCCCCCTGGTTGTGTTTGAACACTTGTGTGATTAGACTAGCTGAAATATGACACGTGTCTGTTAAACTGAAAATGGGTTTTCACAGCCTGCTGGCCTTCAGAGAGGGTGTGTGGGCTGAATGGATCACTATCAAACAGGAGATGCAAATGTTTGCCTTTTTTTTTTTTTTTTTTTCCCTTGGCAGAAGATGGTGTAACAGTGATTAAAGTAAAATTCAACTTTTACCTCTGCAGAAGCTTCATTACACCAGCCTGTAGGCTTCTTGTCAGTGCCTTCAGCTGCAGCCTGTAAGCTGGCTTTTTGCTTTCTGCTACAGCAGTGCAGCCTTTCAGATTCCTCTCTCCTAGCATCTTTTACAGGAGCAAATGGATCCCTTTTTAATAAGGCAAGAGGAACCTTTGTATAATTTACACTATTTGTGTCTTACCAGCAAGGTTCTTCCGTAACTACTTCTGCACTAAAATCAAGGGCGTATCTTCTTTAAAGATATGATCCTACCCCTTCCCTTCCTTCTGCTTGGCTTCTCTGACTTAAGCAATCTCCCTCTGAACATCTAATATTAAAGCGTACACTTATTTTATCACGGTTGCAAATGTTTTCCATTAAGTTCTTGGAACCCTGCTTCTCTAAGTCTGTGCTTTCCAACCCCTGGCACAACATTTTGAGTTCCTCTGGGAGAAAATGAGACAACAAGGTGGATGTGAGTGGCACCACGCACCCATGATGATTGCTGCTATTTGATAGTAAAAATAGTTTGACAGTAACAATAATCTCTGGTTTGGTTGGGTTTTTTTTGGTTGATGTTTTTTTTTGTTTTGTTTTTGTTTTGTTTTGTTTTTTTTCAATAAATGCCAGAGATTTGGCACATACAGTTGGGCAGATTGTGCAAGCAAATACCTAAAGCTGCCTTTTTAAAGGCCAGGTTTCTAGCCCAAGCTCTGCCAAGCAGGAATTTTTTCAGCTTCTAAGCCAGCATATTTTGTAAAAGAAAAGATCTCTGCTTGCTTGCTTTTCTGGGATAGGCATGCAAGAGTAACATCTCGGAAAGATACAGCTGAATAGAGGTCAGATACTATCCTAGGTTGGTGATCTGAAGGTGGTTTATTTTCTGTTCAACCTTCTTGTGCACAGCACGGCCCTGGTTTGTTTGGCACAGCAGGCAGTTGTGTTTTACTGAAGATTGGGCATCTGCAAAGAAGAAGGGGCAAGAAAGTCCTAGGGTTGTCATGAGCCACTTCCTAAAGATTAACAATTTGGGTTGAATTTCAGCTGTTTCTGAGGCTCCCCACAGACACTTGTGCTCCAGTTCTGTCACTGAGAGACTGAAACACCAAGAGAAATGCTAACTTTAATTAAAAAAATAGATGGGCTGTCCTTTCCTGCTGCCACGCACCCAAGACTTAATTTGAAAAATGTTTACTTCAAAAAGATAGTGAAAGTGTTTGTAGTTCTGAAAAACTGATTATTTGACTTAAGGTAAAAGGTCCATGGGGTAAATTCTACAAAAAAGATGGTCTGACCAGGTTGCTTTACCTAAGTTTTAATGCATTTACATGCTTTCATGGAAATTTTTAATGGTGTTATTGTGTTAAAGGTGATGTAACGTCTATTTTTATAGAAAACAACATATATTACCCATTCTCATTACAATAACATGCCCTTCCTATTTTAAATTTAACACATGTCCAAGTTAAGAAAAACAAATGCCAAAACTAGTTTTCCTCACTTCTGCAGTCTTCAGTTACTCCTGTGACAGATTTGGGATCTGCCTGTGCCAAGCTGAATTCCATTTTGATGGCTGAGACCCTCTGCCTTACAGGATTATTCATACTATCATCTGATGACTGTTCTTTGGTATTTCAGTCTTTTTGTTGATTTAAAACATATTTCTGCAGTAGGAATTTGATGCCGGTTGGGGTGCAAGAAATGTTTGCACCTGCACAGCCCAAGGTGGGGTGGATGTTCCCAATGCAGTGGCCAGGAAAGCAGTAGCACGACTTCTTGTAAACCTGGAAGGAGGCAAGAGGGAAGCACCGATTCCTCTAGCTCTGTCCCCAAAGTGGCGCTTCTGCTTGATGTGTTACCAGTTAGAAAAGGCAGCTCAGACAGTCACAGTGCTGCACTCCTTTGGGCGAGGAAGAGCCATCTGCAGAAGACGAGTGTTTTCTGCTAGGGGGCTGTTGATTTTCTTGGGTTGACCTCTAGGTAGAGGGATGGGGATGAGGTCTGGAAGCCTTGCAGCTGCAAAGGATGGACAGAAAAGAGCGTGCGTGGTTTTTTTTTTTTTTTTTTTTTTTTTTTTTTTTTTTTAATCAGGAGTTTTCCTGACCAAAGAGCTAGCAGATTGTCATGTTGTCAGTAAAAGAAAGTTGTAAAGAGAGAAATCGGGGAGTGCTTTTCGCTCTGTGCATGCACTCAAGGGAGGCAGAAGACTAAGATCACTTTGTGGGAAACTGAATCTATAATTTGTTTTTTTTAAAAACAACAACAACAAAAAACAAAAACAAAAAACCAAAACAAAACCTGCAGTGCTCTTCTGCTTGCAGGAGTAAAAGTAGTGGTGGTTATCAAATTGTTTTTTTAAGGCTTTCTAAAAGGGATTGAGTGGCAATCCATAGGGCTCTGGTGTGAATCTGCCTGCCGAAATGTTAGGGGGCAAAGAAGAGGGTTGTGAGAAAGCCCAGAGCTCTGGTCTGATGGTCTACGATGATGAGCTGCAGCCCCACAGCCTGGGAAAGGTGATGGGCATGGAGACTATTTGGATCCATGCAGTCAAAGATAATGACTCGACATGTGTTAATGTCCCATCTTTACACAGTTAATATCCTGTGGGAGTCAGGGGTCTCTTTGCAGTAAACAAGCGTGTTTGGACAGAAGGGGGGGGGTTATTAGCCATTTAAAAATGATAGTGGTGGAAAGCTCTTTCTTCTCTCTCTCTCTCTCTGTCCTGCCTTTCCTGTTTCGTCCGTTCATTAATTCCTTGTATTTCCTTCTCCTGACACAGTGAAAAAAACCTGACTGTTTTCCTTTTTTTTTTTTTTTCTAGCTGGTTTATCTGTCTGCTTCTCATGAATTAGCACAACACTGCAAAATCTGGACTGCAAATTAAGCAGAGATTGGGCTCTGTCAATGGGAAATGGGATCTATTTTATTTAAAAAAAAAAAAACAAAAAAAACAAAAAAACCAAACCAGTAACTGAGACCTAAAAAATGCTTATAGAAAACTGCCTGAGAGCATTGCTTTTAGATAGTAATTTCAATTTACAAGAGTGCTCTTCATCCCAGGTACGGGGCTAAGTGGAAAATATGGGTGAAAAACTGTTATAAGTATTTCTTAAATCAGAATTTAATTTCCTAATTTTTAATTGGTACTTAAGTAAATTTTGCCAACTGCCTTAGCACCAGATTTTCAAATAACTTTTCAAGTGACACCTTTACTATGGAGTATTATTTTAGCACAAACTGCCATTATAGAGCAACATGAATTTCATGCTTCCACCGTTTGCTTTTAATACCCACTGCTGCTAACACAGATGGCATCCATGTGACACAGTAATTTTATACACAGCTTAATAAACAGAAGATTTCTCATTTGTGGTTTCTTTTGCGTATCCAGCTCAAGTTCAGATAAAAGAAGACAATGGCTGTACAGCAAAGCCTTGGCGAATGTGAAGCTCCGTCAGCTTTCAGTCTCTCTCGACTGAAGGATGGTACCCATGGAGCTAACACAAAATCTAGCTCATCTCCACAGTAGAATGCAAAACCTTGCACGGAGATATTGTCTCCAAGCTGTCAACACGCCAGTGCCAGGCTCGCCCGGCTGCCGAGCTTCGTGGTGTACTGCTCCTGATCAGTTTGTCCCTGAGGACTCTGCCTTTCAACGGAGAGGATAGGAAGAAAAGATGTTTGGGGGAAGTGAGCCCTGATGAGGCAATGGTGACAGCTTAGGGGCAGCGCGCTTCCTCTCCACTTACCTTCGCGGCAGCTGATGGCTAATTAGCAAATCCTGTTAGTGGTTTGTCTGCTGATTCTTGTTGCTTTCTTACTCACTCTCATAATTTTCTTTTAATATATGCCATTCTTCATCTTTTGTGTGCATACCCCCATCCTAAAATGAGCTAGAAGAGCTGAACTCATCTCCTTGTCTCCCCTTGTAAAGCTGTTCTGCAGGGGCAGGAGCAGTGCACAACTAGCAATAACTCGCTATGTAACCCTGCATGTATAGCATTTTCTGTAGGAGCCAAGGTCACAACCTAAAAAAGCTTGCTTCCTAAGCTAGCCAAAAGAGGATGCTTATAAAATATTAAGCCTCTCCAAGCCTCTTCAGCACAGAAGAGGTGAGTTTCCCGTTTGCTTTATGAAGCTCTTGTTTCATTTTAGATGATGATTATTAGGATGGTGAGTGGTTAGTTCCAGTTCAACGTATTTCTTAGCAAATATAGGTGACCCATAAATTTTTCAGATGAGATGAAGTCTGATCGCAGTCCTGAAGAACTGGGTGATGTTTTAATGAAGTGGGAAAGATGGGATGAATAACACTTAGGAATCAATAACAAGATTTTTTTGTTCTAAAGTGGGGGACAACACATGAATGGGAGATGAGGTGGATCTGAATGTATCGGTTAACCAGAGGTTGATGTAGCTGATTCTACTAAAAAAAGATCCAGGGAACAGGGGAATATTAGTATTCTCCTTCAGGGCTGTACTGGTTTTGGCTGGGATAGAGTTAACTTTCTTCATAGTAGCTTGCATGGTGCTGTGTTTTAGATTTGTGCTGAAAACAGTGTTGATGACACAAAGATGTTTTAGCTCTTGCTGAACACTGCTTGCACATGCCAAGCCCTCTTCTGCTTCTCACCCCACCCCACCAGCGAGTAGGCTGGGGGTGCACAAGAAGTGGGGAGGGATACAGCTGGGACAGCTGACCCCAGCTGCCCAGAGGGACGTCCCATACTCTATGATGTCATGCTCAGCAATAAAAACCAGGAGGGGGCATTGCCAGGGCTGCTGTTGCTCAGGGGCTGGCTGGGCATCCGTCAGCTGGTAGAGAGCATCTAGGGGATTTTTGTAACGCTTGTTTTTCTTGGGTTTGTTCTTCATTGTTTATTTAGTTATTAATTTAAACTTATTAAACTGTCTTTATCTCAGCCCATGACTTTTCTCACTTTTGCCATTCCAATTCTCTCCCTCATCCCACTGCAGGAGGAGCGAGTGAGCAACTGTGTGGTGCTGAGCTGCCTACCAAGGTTAACCCACTCCAAGGCCCTTGAAGCCTCATTTGGCATCGCGTGTTTAATCCCAGGTGCTCATATTCGAGAAAGGTGCACTTGAACTGGGACAAGTGCAAAAAAAAATACGGCGGTGAACAGGGGACAAGGTTTCTGTCTTAGGCTATCAAAAGCCATTGTTTATTTGGCTTGGCCAAAGACATACTGCTAAAAGGTTGTAACATGTACTACTGAGACATCCAAATACACCGTGAGCATCAAAAGTGGTGAAGAGCTGTTTAAGTCATCACAGACAAGCAGCAAACTTATAGAGCTAATGTAAATTTTCAGGCAAGGCAATTGAATGTCTTCACTGAGTACATTTTAGGTCAGAATTCATAAACAATGAGATGGTTTAATCATTTACTTAAGACTGCAGCCTGATCTCGAGCAGATTGAGCAGTCTCTCTAGGAAAGGGGACACAAGTGGTCTGACAGACAAATCCCCTTCAGTCCTGGGATGGTGATGCTGCCCTCAGAGGCTCTGACTTGTGCTTTTTCTGTTTAAATTTGTCTAGTGTGCGCAAAGCTTAGGTCAGACACAGCAGATGGGTTCAGCACTTTTAACAAGTCAAGTATTTCTCCAGCACGTTATATGAATTTCATCAGGTTTTTTAACATTTACAGCTGACTGTTAATGCAGCTGAGTATTAGTGGGTTATTAGATAAATTTCTGCTATTTGCAGTGGTCAGTCAACAAGTCATACGCTAGTTCATAGTTGTGTTTGCTTCTTGTTGTACCCATTCCACTTTGTTTTGATCCCCCTGATTGAGCTGTTTTGGATGCGCTTTGGTTTAGGGAATGGCTGTAGCCTACTTGGGATTCTGCAGCTTGTTCCAGCTTTCTTTCTTTACTGTCCACATCTATGGTGAGAGGTGAAAGAGGCTGGCTGCCACTCTTCCTTAATTTTAAGACTACTACATGCTACATGTGGAGGAGCTTTGAATTAAAGAGAGCAGGCTGAAACAATTGAAGGACCACTACTGGCACAAAATGAACTGCACGAATTCATAGATGACAAATTTGCAGAGTAGAAGAAGGTTTCCAGCCATCCGAGAGACGAAATTCGGGGTGGGGAGGGAACCACCCTGCAAATCTCTGAGAACAAGGACCTGAAATCTAAGCTAGAGCTTCATGAATTTGTGGAAGGGATTTTATAACACAACAGAGGAACTCATGCAAATAGAAAATATAGCTTGTGATTCGTGTACAGGTATTTCTAAGGGACTTTAGAAGGAGAGTGGTTTGCTGTTTGCATCAAAATGATACTGTACTAATCCCATGCTTTAGGGCTTCAAGTGGCTGCTTGCTGAGACTGAAAAGGGATTTATTTCTCCTTGGGCTATAATTAAACCCAGGAGATAGTGGTGCCTGTACGTCTTGCTTAGTGACTCAGGGTGAAACACCAGATTTGGAGACCAGAAAGACAGTTTCCTCAGGTGAGACTGGCAAGGGCTACACAAATTCCTTTCTGGCTTTCCATTCGAAAATGGAGGGTGGTTAGCCTAGGTTGTTCTGGGAGTTAAATATTACATGTTCCTACTATTACAGAGACTTAGGACATTGGTAATGTGCCTGAGATCCCCTAATCTCCTTCACATCTGTTCCTTATTGATAGGTGTTTTTAATTCTTTATTACAAGATGTAAATTTATTGCCAGGCACTGGTGGTTGTTTTGTGGCTTTTGGAGTAGACGTTTACTGCAAATGGCCCCAAATGGCTCTTCTCAGCCTCACATTTGGATGTCCTCACGCCGTGTTTTCCTCTGTTCTCCGTACTCCCATAGCTGAGGTTACAGTGCTCTTTACTATTCTTTCCGCAGAAACCTGCCTCTATCTTTCCCTTCACAAAACCTTTATGAATTATCTACATTGGGAGATGTAGTCCTGTGTTTGCAGGAGAACAGAGAGTCTTTGGATAGGAGGATTTTCACGGCAGCGGAGGAATACTGTTAGCATTACTGTACTGTCCTATTGTGTGAGCTGTTGACTGTGGAGCCATCGTCGTGTTTTATTTCATATTGCACTTCAAGTCACTTCCTCTTCACTTGAGGAAAGAAAATGGCGTGCTTCAAACATAAGCTGATTAAAACTTCAAAACGTGGATGAGTTTCATTAACCTATTTTTTCAGTTTCCAAGTTCTGATCTTCTACAACTGAGTCAAACAACCCACCATGCTCATTGCAGTACATCTGCTGGGCTCCAGTGAGCTCATCAGCTGATCTTAGGTACAAGTTTCTCCTTGCAACTGAAACAAATTCCTGCTGGGAGAGGGCTGAGCCCCAAACTTGGGATGCCAGTGCAGCTGTGACTGCAGTGAAGCAGATACCCCCTTCTCTGTCATGAGTATGCCAAACCCCTGGCCCACAGACCTTTTGAAAATTCAGATTGAGATCTGTGGGTTAAGGCTTAGGCTCTCCTTAATTCATCTCCCAGATTTAAAAGCAATAAAATATATTCCCGACATTTCCATCAGGTAGCACAGTGACTGCTTTTTTTTTTTTTGGTAGCAGTTGTGGAATGCATCGAGCTGTGAACAGGTTTCTAAATAGAAGATCCTTCTAAATAATGGCCAAAAGAGGATGCTTTAACCCATGATCTGGAGCAGTTAGCACTGCAGACCAAGGCTTAGACTGATGCAAGGAGCAAAAAAGTAACTGTGAACGTCCAGATTCCCTCTGCTCTCAAAACAATGACAGTCTTTTTTATACTTGGCAAATTTTATGATTTCCAAAAGGAAAACTATTGAGCAACACAGAGGCTTTCTGAAAGGCTTTGAGGCAGACACAGATGCAGAGCAAGGGTCTGGGAAAAGATAAAGATGCCAGTGCATAAGGCTTGTCAAGCTGTTGCTGATACCCAGAACAGAAGTAATTAACTCTTCATGAATAGTTAAATGTGGGGAGTTAAGAGGTGACTGTGTTCCACAGCCAGCTTAGCAAAATAACTGCATCCTGTGGGCTTTGCCATGAAGTTAGCTGAATTTGGAAAGCTGGTCCCATAGTTCTAGTCAAGCTGTGCAAATACTCTGAGCACATTTAATATATGTAAATTAAATTAATGTTAAATCACCGTGTCTCTGTGGTAGTGAATAATACAGAAAAAGCAAATGGGATGCACAGCAAATGGAGGTGATTCAGCTGTCAGACTGTGCACATAAATATTTCCCAAAACTCTCCTCTAAATGGAGAGATTACAGAAGTACAATTTTACTTAAAAGAACAAATATTTAATAAATTAAAAAATGGTGACATTATTAAGTTTCTTTCTGCTTAGTCCTGCAGTGCTCTAGCTTTAGCTTTAATGTTCAAGCTTGATAATTTAGTTTTCTAAAAATAGCCTGCGAGACTATGCCTTACATTTCATTATTTTATGAATACCCCTTTGGACATTCCAGGCCATAAAAATCAGCCCCCAAACTCACACTGTAAAGCAAATATTGTTCCTTCCTTGGGTGGATGAATTATTAATCGAGGTTGGGCTTTTTTGGTGCAGGAAGTTCTGATGAGTTCAGTTTTGCAACAAGGATTTTAATCTTGTATCTCAGAGCCCTTAGTGCAGGCAAGTGAATATAAAACTGATGAATTATAAATGTTATAATGCTGCCAAACTCTGAGCTAAGGGAAAAGGTGGCAGTTCAGAATGACACACATCTCAAGTCCCTCAGAGTTTGGCGTACAGGTCACAGGTGCTGCTGGACTTTCTGTTGTCAGCAACAGAAAGCAGCTTAGTTTTTGTCAGAGTTGGCTGTCATGGTTTTCTGTTGCTGGTTATTTTTTTCTCTTTTCTTAAAGGCAGTGGGTACTCTAATATTGACACTCATGGGCTTTTAATGGGAATGGGTAAAGAGAGAAGAGCATGAATACAAATTATTCTCTTCTGCAGCTTCTTAGAGAATGCACGTTAAACTTGTGTTGAATAGAATGAAAAATAAAGCTGTCTCCAGGATAATTTTTTAAAATAATGTGTAGTATTGATGTTTTACACATTTAGTTGGGAGGGAATTACTGAAGTGTGCAAATGCTATTGTAACTGAAGGGCCCCAGTAATCAAACACTGAAGAACTTTTTCCCCTAGAGATTTATTTTTGGTGGTACTTCTCTGTTTTAGAGAAAAACTGATTGACAAGAAAAAGCCTGGATAAGAACAAAAACCTTTTGACTAAATCAGGATGATTAGTTTAAAAATTTTCATTAGTACAAGGACATGTCATGTGAAGTATGGACCTTAATTGTTAAAGGAAGAAAGAGGAGTTTCTACCCCTAAATATCCTGTTTGGTAACCCTGGGCCAGGTCATCAGGCACAATTGGTAGGAAGAGGTTTGAGTCTGTGCTTTCTGTATTTTCTTCTGCCTTGGGATGGAGTGAGGACTTTACTCCACCTTGCTGGGATCTTGTGCTATTTCCCCAATGATGTCTAATCGCAAAGCCCCACTGGCGATGCGAAGGTAGAAGACGGTACTTTGCGGGCTTGAAATGGTCTTTGGGAAATCTGCCCAGAGTGTGGTGATCCCTTGCCCAAGCAGCATGAGGATGACTGCTGCCCTCGTTCAGCTGCGATGCAGCGTTAGCCGGCAGGGAAGAGACTCGCTGGAAAGCAGCATGGTTGAGCTGGATCTGGATGCTTGGTGTTGTTGGAAGGCACTGTCGTACGAGCAGCCCCAGCCCTCACCCTGGGACTGGCCTCGGTCTCCTGGAGATGATGTGTGAGAAAGAACTTGCTTAGGAATAGTTTGTTTGGCATCTCATGTTAACTTTCTGTACCATTCTGGGTCTGCTAATGTGCAATGCGGCTGTCTAGGGAAGGTGTGGTATTTTTGGAGAGACGAGGAGTCATATGAACTTGTGTGTGCCTTGGGACGAGATGTAGCCAGGGGCTACGTGGTCTTTTTCAACCTGTCTTGTGGCAGCAGGGAGCCTCTGGACCTGAGCTTCCCTTCAGCACAGCCTTCAGCTTCAGGAGACAGGAGTTGTTAAACGATCTTTCTGTGAAGCCATTCAGATAGAAGTTGTACTCCACGTGGTCCAGGGTCGTCTTCTGTCCTATCCCTATCAGGCATGGCCCTAGCAGGCCTCCATGATCGCAGCCTTCGGCAGCCCTGGGGACATCTGTCTTCCAAAGCTGGAGTCGTCATCTTCTTAGCCAGACTCCTTGTATTTTGGCATGCAGACATGGGAAAAACATTGGGGATTTCTATTTTTTCTTTTTTTTTTTTCTTTATACAATTTCCCTCCCTCTGCCTCCACAGTCCTTTCTCAAGCCCCATAAACCAAGCCCCATCTCACAAATGTCCTCTCCTTGCCTGAGTTTGAACCCTATTTTCCCCTCAATCCTATCAAGTATCAAATGCTTTTTCCTAAATGTTACCCCACAGCTGTAACCGTAGTCGGACTGTCTACCTTAGGAAACAAACCCCAAACCCGAGCAGAACAACCACCCTAGGTACAGACGTACTGGGAAGAGTGGTGAGGAGGGTAAAGTGGGAGGAAGAGGGACAAAGCCAAACAGGAGTTACTGACCTGCTCTGCATGCCTGAAGGACATGACAAAATTCAAGGCAAGCTGAGTGGCATGGAGATGTGGGAGCACATGATGAGGTTTGTCTTTGCCCAAAAGTCTCTCCTCTTCTCCCCATGGCAGAGCTTGTATTTCTCTGTGTCTTGGGAAGTGAATTAAGTCCAGATTGTCAAGTGAAGGGATGACAGCATGGTTCTTGGTCACACAGCCAGTGAAATGGCCTGGGGAGGGAGCCCCACATTACCGCTTGAATCAGATACCCTCAAAATATTTTGCAGGCAAGTCAGCTGAAAACATAAGGCCGAGAGCAGCTCCAGTCTACATCCAAAGCCAAACAAAACTCCTGATTTCTGTAGCTGCCATCCAGTTTCCCTGCTTTCAGCTGTCATCACTTTCTGTATCGCACTGCTGTAAATCCACGCCTCTACTGTTCTTCTGTGAAACATTGTGTGTTGATGGATAATTCTTTCATTAGTCCTAGCAGAATTGTGCCCGTTCACAGAGCCAGGAGTCACTTATTGTTTGCCAATTATTTATGAGGTGACTAATGTACATAAATGAAGCATTTATGAAAATGTGTCCAGTCAAAATTTACGCTGAAATGATCAGTGTTACAATAGTTGGCAAGGAGGTGAGAGCTCCCCTGAAGTCAAGACCAACCGCAAAAAATAATAGGGAAAAAAAGATGCCTCAGAGTCATTAATTTAAATAGATCAGAGATGAGGGAAGGTGAAGAGGTGAAATGGACTGTTTGACCTGGTAGCACAGCAGAGATTGTCAAAGGATCTGTTTTCTCTCAGAAAGTCTAGCTTTGTGAAGTTCAGATTTCTGTGGAGATGTGTCAGCCATTGTCAGCAGGAATGGAGGAATTAATTCCAATGATGCTGGCATGTTTCCTTTTAACGTGTTTACTAACATTCACCTTCTGTTCAGGAATGATCGCACTGAAAAATCTTGGCACGCAAACATTGAATTACTTGGAAATTTCTGTTCTACAAGGACACTTTGTGTATTTCAAAGTTGACACTGAAAAACAAAATAGACTCCAAAACTTGCAGCCTTTTCTGTTGGGTGAAGCAAGTGTTCTGCACATTGGGTTGTTGGTAAACATAGAAGTATGAGCCCAGGTCTTGCAAAACTTGGTCCTTCCCATGGGAACACAAAGCCTTTTAATACTCAGCTTTGTGGTGTGCCCATTAGTTACTACTGATGTCAGGCTTCTCAGTACAAAATCTCCATGCGCAGGCATGCACTGAGACCATTCGTTTTGGTAGGAAACCCTGTAATGTTTTTCTGACTCTGATGCAAAAGGTCAGAGTACAAGAAGTCCACGTGCTGAGGAAGGCAGTGCCAGTGCTGCTGCTGGCACTAACCTCTCCTAAAGTGCGGAGATGGGTCTGGATTCATTTCTGGCACAGGATAGGGGGAAGGGGAGAAATAACAACTCATCCAGGTCTGGGATGTGTTACAGAAACTCTTCATCTCAGAGGTCCCTCTGAGCTTGTCACAGCCTAGATTTCACCTCAATGCCATCAGGTTCCCCAGTGTCCTGTGCACTGTATCACCCTTAACAAATAAGATGGGAGATGAACGGTCTTTGGGACTTTTAAAGCTAAAGTAAGGATTTCACCACACAATTTGTCTTGAAATTTCTAGACATTTGTTTTGATTTGCTTTTGACTGAATGGTAAAATATCAGTCCTTTTTTTTTCCTCTGGTAGTGAAAACTTAGTTTGTTTTGGTGGGTTTTTTTTGGTTTTTTTTTTTTTTTTTCTTTTTAAGTCTTCTCTTTTTTTCTGGGGCCCCAAAGTCCATTCCCCAGGATGGACCAGCAGTAACTCCAGTGGGGAGATCTCCTTTGCTCACCTGAGCATCAGCACCAGACCTGGCGGCAACCATCTCATCGTGGGGTGGGGTTGGGGTACTTCTCCTTTTTAAGGCTTTGAGGTCCTGGTCGGTGGAAAGCTATTTCTCTTCCACCATCTGGTCATCAAGACCTCTCTGATCCTCTTGCCTACAGCTTAATGCAGATGACCAAGAAGCCCCATGGGGTAGGTAGCATCAAGCTGCTGCCTTCTCTGTCTGGGGAGATGGGGACGGGAATTTTGTTGCCTCACAAGTCAGCATGCCCATAGCAGAGCTGATACAGGAGGGAGGGCAGAAGAGGCCGGGCAGTGCCATGTTTCATTTAGGGAGATGAAGTTTTGGGGTAGGGTCAACTCACAGGTGCTGGCACTCCTGGGTACTGCGTGCCTATGAAGGGGGGCAGATGTGTGGGGCATGCAATGTAAGCTGGGGACAGCCAGTGCTGCTCAGGCTGCTGAGGTCCCTTTGCTTTGAGCTGGTAATGGTCATGAGACCTCATTTTGACACTCTCCTGGTTTAGCTGGAATGGAAGATGCTCTGGGGTTTGATTATTTTGGTTTTGTGGATTATACACAACATGGATGGGAAAGCAGTGAGATCCCAGGAGAGCCCTTTTTTGTGATGATTAAAGCAAGTAAATAAAATTTGAGGTCCTCTGTCACTTTTTTTCCTTTCAGCTACCTAAGTATAACTGCACTTGAAAGGATTGCGTGACATGAGGGCAAACAGTAAATTCTTCCTTTCAGAAATGGGGGAAGGTACTTCTTTATTTATATAGTTGGGGCCTGATTCATTCCTTTGATCATGAATTGCAGCTCGTCTGTTACCAGTATTATTTCATACTTCATCTTTTCTCATCTAGTTTCTTTTTCTTTTGATCTTGCTCTGTTACTTCTGCCAGTTGTGCTACGTGAGGAGAATAAGTAAACTTGAGACCTGAATTGGCACTGGAAAGACACATCCCTCTAGCTAGTAAATTACTCGTGTTGGATGCCTTGGAAGTTTGACCGGGATGCAAAAGCTTAGCAGTTGTGCTAGACAGTAAAATGAAGAGTTTGTCTGGCATCCATCTGGCACCATCTGCAGAGCATTCCTCTTGCACTTGGCTCGTTATGGTCTGATGTGCTCTAGTGCAAAGCAGGCACACAAATATGCAAAGTCTAAGCTCTTGGGAGCAAATCCCAGGGAAGACTGGGGAATTCAGTGACCTTTTTTTCCCTCACGAGCTCTGGAAGGCTGGAGGCTGCAGCGCGCAGTTTCCTTTAACTTAGAGCTTAGGGCAAAAAGCTTAAATATGTTCCTTGTGAAACCCAGAGGTCAAAAAGAGTAAAGCTATGGAGATTCCAGTTCCTCCTCACTGATTCAGCAAATAGACCAATTTTGCCCCTCTAGGAGGGAGAAGAGCTTGCAGCTGCACGGAGAGAACAAAAAGTGTTGGGAGGCACATCAACCCTGCTTGGCTCTTGATGGCCATCTCTCAGGAGCCTTTCCAAGCCTCTCCCTTCACTGACTGGTGGGTTTTTGGAAAAGCTCCCTTTCTGGATGAGCCCTAACCTATGTCTCCAGACCAGTGCTCACACTGGTCATGACTGTCCTGTCCCCTAGTACTTTGGCAGAAAGCGGTGTGAGGAGAGCACAGTCCCACGCACCTGTGGCTCAGCAACCATCCAAAACACAGAAATCCTGTGCACACCATGGCATTTAACATGGGGCCACTCTGACTTTGAAGAGGTTAAAGGACTGTTCCTGCCTGCGCTTGCTGGTCTGGTTGTTGTTGTTGTTTTCTTTTTTCCCTTTTTTTAAAAAAAAATTGATTTCTCATCTTTATTCGTGCTCTTTTTCCTCCCCTTCAGATCACAGGGTGGGAAGCACAGGAGGGCACTTCTCTGCATTTCAAAGCCACCGCACTGCTTAGGTGTATTTATGTGCATTCAGAGGAATTTCCAAACTTCTCTTTGTAACACATTGTAGGAAGTAATGATGTATTTTTGCAAATCTCTTGAAAGACACGAAGGCACAAATCTATCATGAACTCCTGAAATTTTGATCGTGAAATTTACTCAACTGATTCAGTAATAGGTTTTTCTCCCCCACCCTTCCTTTTGAAGTCCCATCCTCTAGAGGCAAGTGACTACTTGAGTAATTCAGCTTTCATTTATCAAAAAGAAGTTTTCAGATCTCATAATCATAGGTGGATGTTTTAAAAAAAAAAAAAGCAAACAACCCCAAACAAAAAACACAACAAAAAAAACCCCACAAAAAAACACAAAAAAACCCCAACAAAAACCCCCAAGTGTTAACTAAAGCACCCAGGAAGATAAGGAGATTAAGAACAACCAAGCATTGTCAGGTTGCAAATAATTATTTTTAAGCTGAATCTCCTGACCAGCTGGAATTAGGTTTTTTTGGTTTTAGAGTGCCACAGGCTGTCAGTACTTGTCTCCACTAAAAAACTTCTCCTAATAAAAGCAATTTTTACTGATGTGATTTCAAGCCTGATCAATCCTATGCTAACCTAATTTTTCAATTCATCTTGCTCTTGTTTATGCAAGGTGATAAGTTGTGCTCCACATTATATTGCTATTACGTTGTGCTGGTTATTGCATTTTTCACTTTGATGTGATAGATGTATCCAGTGTAGACAGGAGGGTCTAGATACCTACATACTGTATAGAGTACATTTGCAATGCTTGGGGAGTCCATAACAGGCTGTGCTATCCTTAAATCCCTGGTTTTGATCTGGCCTCCAGTCCATGGTGGCTGATTTCTTCCCAGCTTGCAAGCCAGTGTGATGAGAGTTGGGGATACACAGATGCTGTATTTTTTTACCTATTTTTTTATGTCTGTGACTAGGTAAAGATTAGGTCTTGCATTGCTGATTCCCATCCCCTCTTTTAGCTGTAAGAGCTCCTTCTCCTCAAATTTTTTTCAATAAAGTCTATTTCCAGGACATGGAGCTACAAATCCTCCCCAGCTGAATATGTGAGTATACTAAACATGGTGGTTTTTACAATTTTAGACGTATTTTTTTTTTTTTTTTTCTCCTTTTGTTTTAATCCCAAAACCACCATAGATCCTGGCTGGAGAGGGTTTCTTTCCTTCCCGCCCCATGATGTTTGACCTCGGCTGGAGGGGCTTGTGGGGAGACGGTGCTGTGCTGCTCGGTTAGGGAGGCTGGCAGGAGGGATGGGCAGAGCGGGCAGTGAATGCTTCATGTTTGTCGGCGGCCTTGCAGGCAGCTCACGCTGAGTGAGTTAATTCTAATGTGAATTTATACTTCTGGAAAAAAACAACCCGAGATTACATTTGCCAGCCATTCGATTGATTTAGTTGAACTGGCACAACTGTTACAGCTCAGTGTCTGCTGGGGAGATCTTCCGTCCCCAGCGCTGAACGCTTCATTTATGTTTGGTGACAGGCTGATAAACATTGCCGGGTGGTTTCGTTCTCTGCGCCCGGGCAGAGGGATTAAACTGCACGAGTGGCTTAGGAAGATGGGACGTGGCAGGATTTCACTTTTAAGTGAAGTTAATATATGAAGACTGTTCTCCTCTTGTTTCTGTACAAGCCCTGTTATCGTCCTAAGCGAAAACATGGCCAGTTGCTCAGTGGTAAAGCGTTGGACAGTGGGACTGCAGTAACCCTGGGAAGGCAGTGAAGTTTTTCTGCTTAGTGATGATGTATAAAAAAAGGAATAAGTTAACCGTCCTTTCTAATCCCAGGTGGAGCTCTGGGGGAGGTGGTAAATGACTTTCTGAACAATCCCCCAGGCTCAAAAGAAAGCCCCTGGGCTGTGTGCTGGGCTGGGCGAGCGCAGGAACAGCCAGCCTAGGGGCACGGAGGCTTCTCCCTGGCCGGGAGTTTGTTGGCGTGGGTCAGGCCAGTTCAGCAGCTGGTGGGGTAGGCTTGGTCCTGCCTCGTGCCCTGGGCATAGATGAGGTGACCCACCAAGGTTCCTGCTGGCACTGTTTTCTGTGGGTCTGGACCTGGCTGTATTTAGACTTAAACTCTGCTTATCTGCTGTGTGAGACTTATTTCAGTCCAGGAAACTGGCTTTATTTACCTCCATTTTGCTTTTGATAAGCTGGTGGAAAACTGGCAGTAAGAAAGGGATTTTTTGGGGGTTTTTTTTTGTTCTTGTTTTTTTTTCCTTTAGAAGTAGAATGCTAGTTAAAGGTGACGTGCTTCTTTCCAAGTGCGTTGTATCTGCGTTAAAAATTTTGTAAATATGGGCAGAAGTGTGTTCGGCTTTGAGTTGTGTTTAATTAATCACCCGTTAGCTCTCATTAAGATATAATATTACAGCAATCCATGATCTGAGAGTTTATTAATGCTCCAGGTAATCTGGGCGTGCACGGTGGATGGGACGGAGGGTCAGAAGTAGGATTTCTCTGTCTGTGGCTCTTCCTGCATGCAAGCTTGCTGGAGTCTGATTGTGTTACAGCGGAAACAGAAGAAAGCAAATAGGCCCCAAGGGCGGCACGTAACTCTCCTTTAATGCTGGTAGAGGACAAATCCGTTCTTTTTGGGTAAGTATTTTAGAAGCTGCAGATGATCTGTATTGTGTCACTTATTTTTATTCCAGGGCAATAGTAACTGATGTATCTTTAGCCTGATGCCTTACTGTTCTTTATACATGTAATGTAATCCTTAAAAAGCTTTGAATATTGATGCAGTTATGCAATTGAGAAAAGAAGGCAATAAAGGGGAAAAGAAAAAGAAGACTGTAAATAAAAAAAAAAGTAGAGGAAAAATAAAGTGGATAGGAAAGAGATGACCATTTCCTAATACTGTCAGCAATCTGGTATGGAAAATCACAGGCAATGGTTATGACTCCACAGCAAATGGAAACCCTGGGGTCATGTGGAGGATTCTGAACAGCAGCAGGGTGCAGGGCAACTGTTGACATCTTTGCATCCCTTGCAGGTTTTGAAAATCCCAATGACCTGGAGCGCTGCTTGCCACCCAAGTGAGTTCAGTGTGCTTCTGTGCCCTGCTGGCGCTGGGACTTGATAGCCGCACTGGTGCAGCATGGCACGGCCGATGTTGCAGCCCAAGCGATGCGCGGACAAGGGGGAGGCGGCTGCACTGCACGCTGCCAGCTTTGCATACACGCACAGTCTCAACTGTTTGCTCGTTCACCAGCATTTTATTTTCATGATTTGTCGTTTTTGCTGTGCAAGTGAGCACCAAATCAGACTCAAAAACAAGCGCTGCAGAAGGCTCTGTATGTTGCTGGAAAACATCCCGATAAAATAAACAGATGCTGTCATAAAAAATAAAGCAGAAAGTCTGTTAAGTAGAGCTTCCCTTGAAGAAAAGGAAAGTATTTCATGCAGTGCACATTGAATTTTCTGGGGTTTATTTTGGTTATTTTGACCTGTGAAGTTGCTGAAGCCCCAGCTGGGTGTGCGTGTTGCACGTGCTTGGAAGGGGTCCACACTCAACGCTGAGAAACTGCGGTAGCTGAATTTTCCAGCAATACCTTGATGTCGGCACATTGTGCTCTCTGGCTTTTCAGAGGAGCTAGCTATTGAGTTTTACATGCAAAGAAAAACAGTTGAGGAGTATATAGTTTGAACTCAGAGGACCCTGACTACTTTTGAAATTATTTTCTTTTATATTTTAAGAGAACAAGACTCCTTCTTGCAGTCTGCTTTCTTGCAGAAAACCTGCCAAGATAAAATTGGTTGGTAGAAGATGTTGTGAGGAGTAGGCCAGTGGCAGGGGGGATGCTGAAATGGGAACCCCACTGCTTTGGGGTAGCCTCAGCTCTCTGGAAGTAGGAAAAGATGAAGACAGCATCAGCCTGTGATACCTCCTGAGGATAAGTTTTACAGCATTTCAGAGGAGGCTGCAGAAGAGCCTCAGCAGACTGGGGAGCAGTGTCTCGAGGAAGGCTAGAAGATAGGGAATCCTGCTTTTCTTGGTGGTCTACTGATACAACCCAGACTTTGGCATTATTGAGAAGTCCAATGATTTAACCCACACTAAGCCTTCCAGTTTTATGCATATGTGTCTCTGATATGTGGCTGAATTACTGCACTCTCAGGCAAAAGCAGCAGCAACTATTAATAAGCAAAAAAGGAGGAGGTAGAAGTGGTATTGTAGCAGTGATCCAGGAATCGCACCAATATCTGAGCCTCTTTTCAAACACCTCATATCATGTCATTACTACTTTTAGCTTTGTTGACATGTTATTTTGTCCAAGGTGTTCCCATTTTAAGGTCTTGCACTCTGCGATTGCTTTTTTTTTTTTTTTTTTTTTTAAATTGGATTTTTTGGTACAGTCTAAAACATGTCTGTTTTAACTTAGCTATAGTACGGTTAGCAGTCCATTTGCCAATGAGGTGCTTGGATATTGCAGTGCCCTGACACATTTGGGAATGCGTTTCCCTCTGTGTAGCATTTTTGAATAGTTCCTTATGGGAGGCTGGTTTGGATGTGGTTAGGTTTGTGCTCTCACAGTTACTCTCTAGGGAAATTCCTTCAGGCCCAAAAAACCAAGTAAACAAATTCATGTTTTAATGTTTCTCTGATAATTGTTTTTACACACGTTAGGGGAATTAATTCCACAACTTCTGTGATGTTTGAATTTCCCATTCCTTGTCAGCACTTCAACCTCTTCAGAAGTTTTTTGATCATCCTGAAGAATTTTCCTAGTAAGTCGATGTTGGAAAATCTTTCCCTCATTACTTTAAAAAAAAAAAAAAAAAATCAATAAACAGAAGTGTTGTAAGTTATAACATATAGGGCTGATCTTTTTACCACCCCACAATAGCAAGGCAATGGAAAATGTCAGTCCATCCTGGTTCTTCTGCTGCTTACTGACAGGGGGAACTCCCAACCTGAAAGCATGAACTTCTTCAGCTCCAATTAAACTTCCCTTTAGCTGTAACAGATATGTATTTTCTGTAGATCAGCACAGAGAATGACTTGAGTAGTATCTAAAGGTATATATCTGCTAGTAGTGCTGATCAGAGAACAGGTTGTTTTACTCTGCAAAAAAGTTGAGATTTGGGGGGAGCTCCCCCCCCCCCTTCACTCCAAGTTAAGCATTTGCAGAGACTGTGGGCAAGAATTCATTTTATTTCCATTTTAAACTTTAGAAGAAAATGTAATGTAGTACATACAGCTTAAAAGACTTTTTTTTTTTAAAATTCATTTTGGAATACATATTTCTGAAACATTTGTGATTGATAGAATAAGGTCCACGTCATTTTCATGAGAATGTTTCACTCTATTTTCTTTCAATTTTGGCAGAATTGAAGCAGCATTTTCCACTGAAAAAACTGTCAGTCAAAAAATGTCTGGATTTTGGCCACCTCCTGTGTGTACCCACCTACACATGGACCTAGTGATGTGGTAGCGGTGCTCTTTCTTTGGTCAGTGATGGTCTTCTCTTTGGTCCATGGACTTAACCTTATCCATACTACTTGTGCAGGTGAACATTTCTGCACAGCCTTCATTTAACTTCCAACCACATCGCAGACTCTCTGCTATTCTGTGGTGCTCTTCTGGAAAGTTATCCTTGCCTCTGTTTACATTTTTTTCCATAGAGTTGGAAACATGTTCCTTATAATCTCAAAAAGAAAAATACCTTTTTTCACAGGGCCTGTGCAGAGGCTATGACTATTGTAAAGCAAAAAGTTGTTGGTGGCTAATTAAATGTAGAGGGACAGTAAGTCTGCTTTAAAAAGTATATTATTTTTTTTTGGTAAGGAAGGGTGATACTTACAGTTACCAGTGTCTAGCTGTGTACTATGAAATGACAGCAACTTTGCACTGAAAAAAAAATCCATATGGTGAATATGTGAATGAAAGGTTAAAAGTAAAAAAAATAGTAAGTTAAATACACCCAGGTTATATTTGGCAGTGTATTAAGGAATCCAGTAAAGGCCTAGAAAGATACATTAAAAACTGGCATGTCAAGACCAGATCAAAGTAGTTGGTGCCATCTTAGTTGTTTTTTTTCTCTTTGTTCTGGTTCAGGATGTTCGTCCTTAACTTTTCAGCTTTGATGCATGCATCTGCATGGTTTTTTGTTTTTTGTTTTGTGGTGTTTTGGTGCAGATTTTTTTGCCAAACTAGTTAGTTAGGCTTCCCCCCCCCCCCCCCCCCCCCCCAGATTTTTGCCTTTATTTAATCTTCTACAAGGGCCCCTTCCTCCAGTGCAGCTGAAGGGATAGAAAACAGCTGTGTCTTGTTCCTTGGAGTTCACGGCGGGGCTCCTTGTCTATGGCAGCCACAGACAGAAAAGAGTGCCACCAGAATCTCACTCTTCATCTTGGTTTGTTATTGGGATATAAACCATGTCTACTATTACTGCTTTATATGCTTAGCAGATGGCCTTGTTGAAGCATGCCATGGGGATCAAGTTAATTTTTTTTTTTCTTTAAGTTGTTGTGGGATTTTGGCAAGTTGTTTTGATTGTCTAGTCCCCTGATTTGACACCAAACCACCCAGGGCAGAGGCGGCACCTCAGCAGCTGTGAGCAACCCCACTGCAACTGGCTGTGGGTGGCCGCATGCCCTGCTGCTGCATCGGGGCTGCTGGGGTCCCCGGCTCCGTGGGGCTCTGTCGGCAGGCCTGTGGTTGCTTGACGCTGCTTGTCTTTATGTGTTGGGCCCCCTGGCCAGGACCGCTGTGATGGCATGTCTCCTCTGGGCACCGGAGGTGGGTGGCTTGTTCTGGCAGTGAGCAGCATGGCGAGATCCTGAGATCTGCCATGTTTCCTCCAGCTGCCTGGCAGATCTTGCAAGTGAAACTTTGATGCCAGAGCCATCTGTGGTGGAGCCATGCTTTGCCTGTTTCCATTTTCTGTTTGAGAGTAGAAGGCCTGGCACGATGACGCTGGGGAGATGCCCTGTTACCGACATGCTGAAACCATGCTGAGCAGTTTGGGATGGGGAAGCCCAGTCCAAGGTCCCACCCCACATCTCTGGGGCTGTGAGGAATGCCTGTTTGACAGCTTGACCTCCCTGCCCCAGTTGCCTGAAGGGTAAAATACATCTAACCAAAGGCTTGGCTTGCTTTGGCAAACTGATGACTGAATTCAGATGTGCCAAAGCATCCTCTCCGCTGCCTCTTGTGAGGCGGCACAGAGAGGCCAGGGCAGGGTGTGCTGCCAAGCCAGGCGCTGGGGAGGGATCCCTGCACTACGTGGGGGGCAAGCACTTGCTCAATAAACGTCCTGCCCGGGGGCGCGGGGATCGGCTGAGGCAAGGAGGGCAGAGGCTGAATCGAGCGGGTTTGCTCTGCCACACCACACCACATCCTGCTACCACAGCCCCCCGGGTGGCTACCACAGCCAGGGCGAGGGTGTCCTCAGAGGCACGAGGTTCATGGGGTGGCAGGACCGAAGGCGAGCATGTGGCACAGTGTTTCTCAGTCATCTGGGAGCTTAAAAGAACCAGCTAGGTGGAAAGAAATTTTAGCTCTGCCTCAGGACTCGCTAGGCACAAATGCAAGCCTGGTGATTCAACAGACCCAAGCGAAGGGTGTATTTTTCTGCAGAAGGTTTTAAAGGATTTGCTGGTATGAGGTGAAACCACTGATGTCATCGGTAGCATCATTTACCATGCTGACGTTGTCATTACCCGTACCACGCAGGCAGTCAGCAACTTTAAGCTTCCAGCTATTAATCCCTTTAATCTCCTTGTGTTCTAAGCAATGCTATAAATTAGTGGAGTACCTTTTTTCACCTTTTTTTTTTTTTTTTTCCTTTGGAAAACAAATTCAATTCACTTTATTCTTCCAGAATTAAAGGCAATGTGGTGGGAATTGTGTCTGAATTGAAATGTTCCTGTTTTTTGCTAATATGTTATGGCCAACAGTTGTTTGTTTGTTTGGTGTGTGTTAATTTTTGGATAAAAAAGTCCAGAGACAGCTGGATATACATTAATCTTAGCTAAAAGCTTTTCAGCAGATTAACCCTGGAAGGCAAAAAGGATGTGAACACAGCTAGAATGAATGATTGTTTTCTATTTCAAAGGAATATCCATAAAGCTCTTTATTGTGGGGATTCACACAGAGTATTACAAAATTATCTCTTTCTGCCTTCCTTCAGACTTCTCTTTACAAGTGTCCTGAGGGTGACTTACTATATACGTTTATTTCTATTGAGCTGCTGAAATACATTGCCCGAATCCTTCCCACCCCTCTTCTGGACTATTGGTGGTAGCTCTGATTTCTTCGGGATTTTATCTATTTATGGTAAATTTTCTGGGAATTCATTAGCAGTAAGACCAAAATCAAGGATTGTTGGGCATATGCATAGCTCGGTGCTTGTGCCACACTATTGTAGTAATGTGCCTGTTGTGTCCTGTAGTTTCCTAAAAAGTGCATCTTTTACTGTTTGGTCCTGGAGGGCAGCCAAAGCCCTCACTGGGGTATGGGGTTTAACTACTGAGCATCCACCACCGGCACAAAAAAAAAAAAAGAGTCAGAAATAAAATGTGAGAGTTTCATTTTGGAGGCAGAAACTGAGAACAGGAAGAGTATAGTGGGGAACTGAAACAAACCTTTCATCTTGGACTCGGATCAAAACCTTTTGCTCTCCAGGTGCTGCAATAGGCATGTGCAGGTGTGACAGCGCACACAGGCAATGAAGATGGGATGTTTGCCCAATGCCCTGCCTTCACGAGGCAGGAGGAGACAGTCTTGCATTCACGTTGGCTTTGTTCTGGAAAACTTGACCAGAAACAAAGATGCAGTCAACCCCAACCTACCTTCGTGTTTGGTTGGTTTCGGCAAATACACGTTTGGAGGAAAGGGGGAGAAAGGTATGTGCAAGCCACTGCCTGATGGCTGGCTTCTTTCATTGAAGTGCTGGATGCGCAGCTTGTGCTTGCGCTGAAGCCTGTGTTGTGCTTGCGGGCAGATGATCTCTCCCTCAGTTCTCAGGTTGTAATGTGGAGGCAGCGGTGCTTCTGACTCCCTGATATCAAAACTCGCACCGTGCCCAGTGCTAGCAAACTGAGCTCTGGGTGGGAAAGATGAAGAGTTGCTTGAGTAAAATTGATGGGCATGCGTGAACGTGCAACTCCGCCGAGACTGCTGCACGCTCCAAATCGCCCCTGGCACTTCGGACCTTTCAGTACTTTGCCCACTCTTTTGCTTTTGATTAACAATGCTAAACAGATCCTGCTATCACTGTGCTGCTAAAAAACAAAGCAAAACAAAGCAAAACCCCAAGGAAACCCCCAACCCTAAACTAGAAAGCAAACAAAAAAACCCTATTGCTTTGATCCTGAATGTTTCTACCTCATCTTTACATGTCAGTGACTTCTACATTTCAGCTGGCTTCCAAAAAAGCTCATTGCAAAGGCAGCTGTTACAGTAATTCCAGTTGTCTAGAAAAGGCAGTTTTCATGTATCATTGATGATGATGGACTCTAGCTGCTGTGATGCAAGCAAAGAGCATCCAGTACTGCTGTAACAGTGCGTGACCCATGGGTTACGTCTGCAGTGACTGATGGATGCAGCACTGAAACCTGAATGTCGCAGCTGGGCTTTGGGAGCTTTGCACGTGGAAAGGAAGCAGACATTTGAAAAGGGCACGTCATTTACAGAGATGGTGTAATGGCTCATTTCACAACTTCATCATGTGGTGTAAGTGGTGGATTCAGTATCTTTAAAGTGTGGAAGGGATGTCTGGACAAACGCACTTTAACTTAAATTACTGCGATTTTTTTTAATTTTTTTTTTTTTTTAACCAATGTCTGCCTGCAAAGTCCATACGAACTGCTTGCCTTTCTCTGTCATCTTCATCACATCATCTGAAAACTTCATAAAGATTTCCAGGTTGCTCCCTTGCAATGCTGGACTCAGACACATGGGTTTTGTTAGGGACCTGAGATGGCAAAAGAGAGACGAACTGCGCAGCCCAAGGGCTTACTGAGAGCTTCTGACAGCCAAAAACCCACACAACCTCTAGTCGTGGTCTGGCGTGGGGGCCATAAAACCTGTCTGCAACATTCACGATGACAGATTGCGTCCTGAGAAAACATTGCCAGGCAGATTTGGAGAGAGGGTATTTTAGATAAAAGCAATATTAAGAAGTACTCTGAGGCAAACATCCAGGGCTGACTGGATCTGTAGTTTGTTTTCCTACAGTTTATTGGAAAAACAAAGGATAATAAAAAAAACCCAACAACCTTTTACTGCCTGTATGACATCATATTTCCTGTTGAGCTAAGTGTTTTGATGAGAAATATTGCAATTAGGTTTTATTTGATTCTTTAGTGCTGCTTTGGTAGGCCTTAACCATTGCTTCTGACCGAGGATGCGTGTGCTTGAGCTCCCACCGCTTTCTGCTGGAGCTGTGGCTGCGGGGGCTGGCAGGGGAGGAGAAGTTTGCCTGCTTGACAGATAGTCTATAAAAATTGGAGAGCTCTTCAATATTTTAGAGCTGAAAAATGACAAGAACACTGCTATGACACCTACCTAACCTACAGCTCCTTTAGGTCACCTCTGAGGAAGCTGGAGACCTTTCCCCTTATGCTTTTCTCTCCCTCCTCTGCGGAGCACATGGGTTATTGCACCCCCGCTCCTTGGCACCCGGCCACGCCATCACGGGTGTCCATGCGATGTCCACGTGGTGTCCAGGCAGTGTCCAGGCACTGCTTCAGGGGGGCAGGTCTCTGACCCATCCTCCTGCTGCACCGGCCAGAGAGCGCTGGGACCTTTAACTTGCTGCCTGGACCCGAAAGCACAGGGAGTGCATACCCCTTATTGAATTTCCAGTGAAGAAAGAAGCCTTCCCTATTGTACATTTATCCACATTATAAGAAATAATTTAAGCTCCTTGGGGAGGGGGACTGCAATACGTTCCTGTAATAGGGTAAGCCCGTAATGAAATTCTGGCTTTGGTTTCACCGTAGGCATTTATCTCCTTTGTGCATTTCAGTTTGGGGGAAACAGGGAAGAAAAAACTTAGACCATTTTGTTCTTTCCTGGGGTTTATTAATCACCAGAAAGCAAGCAATACTTCCTGTATGGGGTGGTTATCATTGCTTTGTTCTTGCTGCTAATATAAATGTTTTTGAGATGTCCTGCTCTTCTAACTGAATATGTTTGCGTTAAATCAGTAGTTCCATTTTGTTTATTAAAATCAAACTTTCCCTTATTGAGTATTGTTGTAGAACTAATTACCACCCTTAGTTACTGAGTTCCTTTCTTTTTCATCAAGGGAGAAGTAAAGCAGCAGACTCTGGGAACATATTAGCCATAGCAGTTTTCATAAAGCTCTGACAGGCCTTGAATTTGCTGTTTTGTTATGCACGTGTCTTGACCTAGAGATTTTCTGCATCAAGGCATTAGAAGAAGTCCCTCATATTTACATCCACGAAGGCCCTGCTAGGAGGGCCTGAGAAGACGACCGTGCAATATTCTGCAGGTGGGCGTTTTCTCAGTTTCCTCCCCCTGATACAGTCTATGGCAAGAAGTAGCTCAACCTTTTGCGTTATGCTCTCTCCTGTGGATGCCCTGTAAACTTCAGGGCCCATGCTGACCTGTTAAGATTTAGATGTTGCCAAATGTAGTCTGCCCAAGCTCTGTGCATGTTTGTCACGCCCTGCTTTTGTGCCTTGGAGCTGGACAGCACGTGGAAAACCATGAGTAGTTCTGCTAAAGCCAATGGCTTTGGGTACACCAGCGTAAGTTTTTTGGATGAGAAACCTGGCTACTTGCCTGAAATGGCAAATCCTGCAGTTGCTTTGGCAAAAGCTTCGTGTTTTTGCAGAAGCCCCACCCATGCCATCCAATTTCATATTTTCCCGTGAGTTCTGACATTTTCTTTGTGCGTTTCAGTGAGTAGCCATTTATAATGCTAATTTTCCTATAGCAGTTCTGGAGGAATTAGAGATACAACTTATGCAGGCTTGAACGGGACGGCCGAGCCGATGGCTTGAGCTGGGAGATGGCACAGCAAAGGCGAGCCAAAGTCCAACAGGCCTCAGCCAAGCAGGCTGAAACTTTCTGGGTTTGAGTCAGATCACTCTTAATGCTTTCAGACACATCCTTGGTGTGCGCTCGCACGTACTGGGTGAGCGGCTACTTCTTTTGATCTGCGGCAGTCTCTGGATGTTTGACTTTGTGGTGGGAAAGGAGACTGGCTGAGGTATGCAGTTGCTACTTGGATACGTGCAAACAGCCGTGCTGACAACAAGAGGAGTTTGGGTTCCCTCTGGCTTAGAGGGGTCTCGGCTCACAGTTAGCAGACACGCAGCTTGGCCTTCTTTCAGACTCCGCTGTTTTTACCCTGCTCTGCTCCAAAGTTTATTTGCCGGTTGCCAGCTCACCGAGGTTTGTATCCTCAATTCATCTCAGCGGAGCCTGGGCAGCAGCAAAGCCAAAGCCCAGCCCTGCGGTACAAACTGGATAGCATCTGGACAGCAGAGTGTGGTTTTAAATTGCAAATGCAAAGCACGCACTCAAAAGTGTTTTTAGTTTTAACAACCGCTTCCTTCCTCAGTAGACATGGGCGTTTCTGGCTCATGGGATAAAGGAGGGAGACACCTCGCTGCTGGGTGACGGAGCGAGGCATGGGAGCCGTGGTGGGGCTGGAAAAACACACCTGCGACAAGGGGAGACATGGCAAAGGCAATGGCAGTGTTTCAGGAGCTGGGCCCCGGAGGAGAGGACAGCACGAGGGGCCCTGGACCAAACCTCGGGAAACGGCCACAAGCAGTGTAGAAATTTGCCTGTAGCACCAGGCTGCAGGAGTTTATCACAGCTCTGACAGTCTCTTTTGGGAACAAGGCTTGGTCTAGAGCACGCTGGACCTCCAGATGGGCCCTGCAATGGGATCTCATCTAGGAGGTCTGAACCTCTAGTGACTACAAATGTGGGGCTGCAAGGACTGCAGGGGACAATGGGCATTTTGCACCAACTGGAGAGAGATGGTGAGTAAAGACCATGGCCCAGCCAAAATATCCTTCATTTAACTGTTGAGGAGAAGTAGTGAAATGGAAAAACTGCATTTGCCCAATTTGCCCATTCCTGCCAACAAGGAATGTGTGTCTCTGCAAAAGGATGCTGGAAGCTTTAGTGCAGAGAGGTGCTAAGTAAGAAGATTTCTTAATATTGGTGATTCTCCCCTGTAACAGGATGGCCTGATTTCCTGTTGTCCGAGCACTGGGAAATGGGAGGAGGAGTTAAAAGAGGAAGATGCAGTGTTCAAGTAGTCCAAGTATTCTATTTTAATTCAGTCCTGAATCAGTTCTAGTTTCGGGCACTTCTGAATGTTTGTGGTACTCCTTCTGTCGCTGTAAGGCTGAAAAAGGAGCAGGCCCCTGGCCGAAGCCATCAGTTGATGATGTCTTGGCTGAAAAGAAAAGCATTCATGTGCAGACTAGGAGGGACAGTACTTGAGAAGGTGAAGCAGTTGGTCCTTGCAGCTAGGTGTTTGCTTGCTCAGTGCCAGGAGGCACAGCTGGGTCTTGGGGAGGGTAGGAGCACCTGCAGGGGTGTGAAAAGGCACCGCTTGCTACAGGTAGAGTGGTAGGTCGTTGTATATGGACAGCGCTGGAAAAAGATATGAAATGGAGGAATGATGACTACACAGTACAAACAACAGAAGTCAACTCCTGTGCCGCTCGCCTGCAGCCCAGGAGCTTGGTAAAAATTTGACTGTGGGCTTAAGCAGTGCTTTTTATTCATGTGACATTTGTATGAGTAGTATAACAAAATTTAAAATCTGTGAGACTCATAGTATCACATGATTTCTTTTCCTAGGGTTTGGGGCTTTTTACTGTTTTTTTATTAGCTAGAGATAAGTTGCTTTAACAAACATCCGTGCGGTTAGCGAAAAGGGAAGGGTTGCGAAATGTCTTTGAGCTCCTATATCTGCATAATAATAGCAGATATAGCACAGGGATGCTGTGTCTCCTTGCTAGATAAATTCCCAGCTGGCTTTTTCTGGTGGCTGCTTAGAGCGTGTTCATTCAGGGAAAGAGAAGGTGTACCATGTGGTTAAAATGATAATGGAGGTTATACAGCAAATCCCAGCTATCACTTACTCAGCGGAGGTGGTACTTCCTACTGCGCTACCACCTACGCCAGCAGCCTTTTGCAACATAAAATCTTCTAAAAAATCCGGGCATGCTAGAGAAAGGTGGCTTTGCAGTGAACAGTTTGATATTGCACAATATTAGTTATCAGTGATATAACATACTTGATTCCTGTGCGAGAAAGTAATGGAGAAAGGAGCTGGTAGATCCTATGGTGGGGAGCAAAAAACTCGAGGTCAAATGCAACAGCTTTTTAGATGCTTCTAAGATTTGAGTTGTTTTCAATAGTCCTACATGAAAAAAGGCATTTTTCAGCAGTAACTATAAGGCAGTTAAAAACAAAACTAATTAAAAAAAAAGTAATTTGGGAGAATGCCTTAAATTAAGACTGGATCTTAGCTGGCCAATAGGAGAGTATTCTCAAATATTACCTAGAGCAAGCTTGCTTGCTTGCTTGCTTGTTTGTTTGTTTGTTGTCAAAGCTAAGGATTTAAACCCAATTGTCACTGGCAGTTCTCACGGTGACAAAGCAGCTATTCGTGTTCAAGTGCTGTCACCCCTCGTGGCCCAGAACGCGGCTTGAGACTCCCAGCAGCTCTTATCAAAAACTTTCCTGACGCACACAGCCTCTTCATTTTAAGTCTGCCCTGCCTTATGTGCTGGTTGTTTTGGACTGTGAAAGACTCAACAGTGAGACGAATAGCTCATTCCAGTGGGACAGCACTGCCTGTGTTAAGGAGGTAGAGAGACGACTGAGAAATGTTATGTTAATATTCCCTAGTTTCAAAAAAAAAAAATTAGAAAAATAAAGTAGGCTTGCACAATAGCAAAGGTAAGTATGCAGGCACACACCTTGTTTTAGAGAGAGCATGTTGCTTTAGTTTTCGTGATGAGCAGAGGCCACTGGGGAAGCGTGGACTGTGCTCCCACTGGAAAGCTGGGAGAGCGCGTGCTTCAGGATTTATCCCCGCGAGTGCCGTCCTCTACAGTGGGGGGGCAGCAGGGAAGTGCAGGTGTCTCTAATGGGATGCTTTGTTTCCACTTTGTATTTTGTTGGAAAAGTATAGAAAAGAAAGGGGCAAAGGCTAGCTGGTGAAAGTGTTAGTGAAGAGAGGCAGAGGAGTTTCCCTCTTTCTAAATGACTTTTCAGTTCTTTATAAAATCCTACAGATTCCTCATGATCCTTACAAATAAACACCAGTGACAGAATTGCACTTAAGAATGAAATGATGAATTCAAATTTGAGAAGAGCTTGAGGATCTGTGCAGTTCAGCTGTTTGAAGAAGAGAGTTAAAATTCTGATTGGGAAATTCAAGCCATTATACGCTGACACATGAATGCCCACACATACCTAATATATTAGTATGTTTTTCCCGCCCAGTCTCCATTTTCTGCACAAATTAACTGTCAAGAATAACTTGGGTGAGAGGGACAGGGTTTTGTTTTTCCTGGCAGTAAACATCAAAACCGAGATAACTTTTCTCTCCTTGTCCTTCTGTACGTGTGAACGACAAGCTGATCAGCACGCTCTCTGCTTTCCAGTAAGAATGAACACTTAATTCAAAGGAACTGGCTCTGGTGATCCTGTTTGTTTATGATTTGGTGATAATGGCTTGGTAATGGCAGTCTGTAAGTCACGATCAGCATTTTAACATCTTCTGTGGAAATTCCAGAGGTATTTATTTTGCTCACTTGGTATATAAAAGCTGTTCCTGCTGAGCGTAATGCGTTGAATATAATTCTTACTCAATTACTAGAAGCACGCTGTAAAAATTGTTGAAACTTGGTAAGGGAGCTGTAACACACCCCATATGTCTATTTACTGTTTCTCTACTCATTTGTCTTGTAAATTTAGCTGTTTTCATAATTGCAACTGTAGTGCGAGAAAGGGAGTGGGTTGTGATCATTTGTATTTTACGTATTTATGTGTTTTTAAAACTGCCTTTTGTCCTCTCTTTCTTTCTGCAATACGTCTCCATAAGTCTTAGCACAGTGGGATGTAATTGTAGTTTCTTACAGTTGCAAAAAACCTAAGAATTATTGAAGTGTTGCTTTAATGAAAATGATCCTTTTCCATTTTTGAGCTGATGTGTGTAGTTATAGAAGCTGCAGGAATTAACTATGTTACATGAAATAACTGACATTACAAAAGATTTCACTGTCCAAATCTTTCAGCCTGGCAGGGGAAAAAAAAAACCAACCCAAACTCTTGCTTTTGTGAATTGTTGGTCTTGCCTTTTTGTACAGAGCAAGTTAAACTCTATTCGCCCCTGCCTCAGCTGGGTAGGTGGATCTCCCGTAACGTCCGTGTGGGACGGAGTACTTTGTGTGTAGAAACCAAAATGTTGCTTGCGTTCTGCTCAGTTGCACGTTTGGCCTTCTCAGCTAGCCTTGCTTAGTGGAAAGATTATGTTTATTTCTTAGCAGTCTCTGTTCAGTATCCCACACTTCCCTCTGTATCTGGTGTTAGCAACTGCTGGAAATGTGATGCAGACTAAATGAACTATGTATTTATTTATGCAATGGCCTTAGCCTTTTTTTTGTGGTTTGGTTTTTTGGGGGCCTTGTTTTTCCCCCCCTCAAATCCAAGCATCGCTCTGCATTAAATACACTCTCTTCACTTCCCCTTGTATAAACCACTTGTATAAACTACGGGGTATTGGTATCTGGGGATTTCCCTGCAGATGGAAAGGAAGCCATGAAGTTTGAAGCTACTGGAAAAAGTGGAAACTCAAATCTCGTCAGCTATTCCAGACAGTCTTTGAAACATGAAAGCAAGTTTTATTACAGAGATTAGTTTACGTTACACTCATTTATTAAAACCTAAGGACATCTTTATAAAAACTACTGTATATAAAGACAAGAGCAGTGCAATAGCAGTGTAAAACACATTTTTGGTTTACTTGGCAATCACTTTAGAAAGACAACATGATTCATAATATGAAGTTAGAGAATGCTGCAAAAAATAGGACAGGATTAGATCAAAAACTAGATTAGCAAATCACTGGACACTGGCACGTATCGATTTCAAACATCGAGTGTTATGTAAACAGTATTATTGTCAATGTATTAATAAAGAGTGAGAAATCACTGTAACCCTAGAATTTCTAGTTAGCTTACTTAGCCTAAAATTTGACTGCAAACTATTAAAATAGACTATTGTACTGTATATATTATCTTCTTAGTAATTTACTATTTATGTAAAAGGAGGACTAGAAGAAACGTCTGTCTTATACAAGAGAATTTTCAAGGCCGAGAAAAGATGTTTCTTCCTGGCGAGTGGGTGAGGTTTTGTATTTGTTGCTTTACTTTTCATACACCATCACTGGTGGCTAAATAGAACTGACTTTAAACATCACTTTGACATGTTACTTCATTGCCTCTTCAAGTGGACAGTCCTCGTGTACAAATTACAACCATAACAAAACTATTAAAACCAGTTATCTAAAATAGCTGCTACAATATGCTGAAGTATACATTAAGAGGCCAGATTGTTTTCACTCTGTGTTTTTTAAGATTGATAACCAGGCACGAAAGATGGTTAATTACAACACCAAGTCCTGCACAAGCTTTATAACTTATCTTTTTATGTTCTACGTTATACACAGCAATTATTAAGAAGTTGGACACTCGCTTCTCAGTAAAACTGAAGAGAGGAAATGAGTTGGACAAGGACGGAGGCTTCTGGAGCATGAAGGTCATTAATAGCCACTGAGACAGACAGCTGCCATTGTTAAATAGGGTGTACAAGGGAATTATACACTTCTGTAAATGTTAATTCTATATCCTTTATTTTTCCAACTATATCAGGATGAACATAGAGGAAAATATATTTCTTTTAGTCCAGGTCTTTTCTTTTAGAGAGATATTGTGTTTGAACCAGTCCCTTTCTGCAGAAATCATTGAAGAATTCATTGTAGTTTATCTGGTTCACCGTAACTGTGACCAGTTAAATGGAGAGGGACATCAGAGCACAGCTACACAGATGGTTGAGAGGTTCAGGTGACTGTTTGTCTAGCCAGTGCTCTTCTACCATGTTCCAAATGCTAAGGGAGAAGGGCCGATAGTGATGGTGGTAGGGAAGCACGTGCGGTGCAATATTTCCCCTTAGTTTAAGGCCCAATGAGCGTTAGTCTTATTCAGGATCTTATATTCTGCTAAACTAGAGAGGCTATCAGATGATTATAACAACACAATTGATGAACACTTGTTCATCAGCTACAACATGGATTTATCCATAAATTAATTGGTAGGCAAAATCAGAATTTCAGCCAGAGAGTATCTATCTACCTTATATTAACTGGCTCTGTATAGAGAATAAAAGAAAACAAACAAACAAACAAAAAGCACATCAATTACAAGGTATACATGTACTAGAAGTAAAGCATAAAACTGCTCATTAATAACGCACAATTCCCAAAGGGAAAAAAACCCTTACAAAATACAGTAAGTCACACAAACCAGTATCTAATACAAATTCCTTCATGAACATAAGCTTTTTACAAAGCTCTCTGTGGTGGTCATCACCTCACAATGGAAGTAGGTGCTGGTAGAAGGTGAAAGGTGCAAACAGTCACCACAAAGCGCCAAGGTAAGACCGATTACTGTAGATACGTACTTTGTTGGGTGTCTGCAGGGGTTATGGATCTCGGAGCCGATGTGGGAGTGTGGCAAAGACATGATGCTGGCAGAGGCATGGATGGCATTGCTTCCAGCTACTTGGTTTCCTTTGCTTTTCTTGCAAGTCGGCACTAATAGCACCGCCTTACATCTCATAGGGTTAGCTCTCCTGCCACCAGGAGCACTGATGCTTTCTCTGCTGAAGCTCTCATCATCAAGGAGAGAGCAGTTTGGACTGTCTGCCAGTATCTGCAAGCTACTTACAGCCTGTCTTTGCCGGAGGTCCTTTTTGTTCCCAGCTGAAGTGCTTTGAACAGTTCTGCAATGCTCTGATGATGTATTCTTTTTAGAAAACTAGAATCTCTTAGGTTTAGTGTGAATCAAGGTTTAAAAAATACTGACTCCATTTTATTTGAAGTGCTACGTTTCTCACATTTAAAACACTCCAGTTGCACTGTGGCAGCTCTGTTACGGCTCTGCAAGTTGAGTTGGATGCAGAGGTGCATACGTAGGAGCTTCTGTGAAGCATGAGAATGGGCCAGGCCTTAAGCTTACCTAGGACAGGATGGAGTCTAATGCCTGCAGGGTGGCACTCACACGTGTGCCATATGAATTCTTTCTTACTAGCTGTCACCTGCCCTTACTCAGTGATACTTGGCATTTTTTACTAGTTGGTTTGCAAAGAAAAGGGGTACGCACATATTGGTATCCTGCACAGACTGGGCCTTCTTTGAAGACTGGGCACTCCTGTGGTCTCCAGCTTTATTGCGTCTCCCAGCACTATTTATTCTTGCGTGGCTTTAGTCACGTACCATCATGTGCTCCGGTAGCCGCGAATTAGCTCAAATCACTCAGTCGTCTATCCCTTTTAAGTTCAACAGAAGACTAAAATTCACTCAAATCAAAGAGGTACGAAAGGAAAACTTGATTGTTCATTGACAAGGTATTCCTCATGTTGGTTATACAGTAAAATATATGGTTATTTTAAAGGTATTCAGATTTGCAGGACAAAATATTAGGCATGAAGGATTAATTTGGCATTATCATGGCTTTGTGTTATGATTTCTAGATGAACTCTGTTTAGCTGTCATTGCCAGGTTCTCCATCTATAGATCTTAAATAATTGAATTTCACAGGATTTGCTCATGTAATTGATACTGTATGATTTTAAAATAAACCTGTCCTGTGGAAAGTTAAGTCAAGCTATTGCAACCTAGTGACCAAGTACTCCACATACTTCTGTGGTATCATCATTGCCCTTCTGGCTTACAAATGAATTCTTAGATTTTTGAGGAGTAAACTCTGAAGTGAGTCAGTGGCTGAAGGAATTGGATTATTGCCTTGTAAAGCAGAGGGACAATGGTATTATTGCTTTTTAAATATATAGTTTGTTGATTTTCTTCTGTTTCTCTTCCAGTTTCAAGGAGTATGGGAGTGGAATGGGGTGTCTGTGTTACTTCTTAATAAAGCTCCCCTTTTCAGGAGGGTGTGTGAAGCTGAAGCCAAGATGTGCTCAGATGTTTGATGTCTTAGCAGAATCATTGCCAATGATCTTAAAATATGTATGAAGGTTGAAAGAATTGCTATCCTGCAGTTTGACTCAATGAAAGGGCTTCACTTACCTTGTAATGCATATGACAATATGGTGAACAGTGATGGGGATTGCCAGCATCTACCCTATTGTGATAAAATATTCACAAGAGAACTTTGGAAAAACTCACATTCAGTATTCTGACACTTAGATTAGGCTCAAATGGCAATAGATGGATGGGGAGGCAAAGAAAAGTTATCTACCAAAGGTTTGTCTTGTGATCTTTTTCCACCTTTGTGTGGATTTGCCAGAGCAACTTAATTTTCTTCCTATTGAGCATTTCCTCAAATGTGATGCTTCCTTTCAGAGATAATGTTGTCGGTCTAGAATTAAAATATTGCTTACAAACTGCTTTCTTCTGGAGACTTTTTCTATATCGTTTGCCTATAGAGGTTGTCTGAATGGTGTTTCTCTTCAGGTGACTTGCTCAATCTCCCTCTTGTAGTCTTTCTCTCTCCTGCTTATCCATCATTTTTTCAGCTCTTGTCATTTAGTTGATTTTCTTGAAAGCTGCTCCTTGAAGTCTGATCTTACCTCTCCCATCTTGAGGCACATCAATATAATTTTCTGGAAGACATAAACCACAAATGTTCCCATAATGTTTCATGAGCAACCAACATAGAAGTATTTCCTGTAAAGAAAAACTTGTTGTTTTCTCAGTTATGGATTTAATTTGGGGAGGCAAGAAAGAGGAAGGAAAAGTGTGAGAAAGAAGAGGTGTTAGGAGGCCTCTGCCTTCCCTCATTGGCTCTATTTGGCCCAGTGTGAGCTTGTGTGACATGGATGGTTGCATTCTCCTTCTCTTTTCTTCTATATAGTCAGAGTGGGAGGCTAACCTTGTTTCTCCCTGTTCGTATTAAACTGGTCCTGGTTCTGCAAAATATTAATCACACAGTAGGTGTGCAAGTTGCTTATTCTTACCTGTAACCCGGGGGAACATGGAGTGCTGTCTAGCTCCTGGGTCTGGGTGCATACCTGAGGTGCTGCTGATATGCCAGGCCAACCCGTCGGTAAGCATCATCAAGAGGGAACCCTGGGAACTTAGCAGGGAGGGAGATGGAGCCTTGGCTGCTCGAGACAGCAAGGCTATATGCTACATGATAAAAATCAGATTTCACCCCAAATCCCTCTTTCTGTATGTACGCCAGTGTACCCATTCCACATTGTGGTGTTGTCTACTACCTGTGAGATGAAAAGATCAAATACTTGCCTGAAAAGGTGAAAGGGGAAATGCGAAGAACTGCTAAACTCTTCCATTTCTACTGCTTATAGTCTACTCTGAAAGTACAAAGTGCAGAGGGCTTCCTTCTGCAACCATAAATTTACTTTGAAGTAAATCTTATTTCTGTGGATAATCTCACTGGAGCTGTTTACTTGAGTAAAGTGTGTCTCCGACCATATGGTAAAGGCCTTTATCAAATGGCATGGCGTCTTCCTATTGCACTCATTACCAATGAGTGTATGCATCAGACCAAGCATAGGCTGCTTACTCTAACCCCTATTCCCTCCATATGATGAGAAAATGCACTTCTATGTCCACATATGTAAATGAGTAAATATTATATTCATGTGCTTTCCTCACAGAAATGTTGTGAGTATTCGCCATTTTTTGTTTGCAGTGCCTCCTGGACATAATAGATGCTTTAAATCCGCCCATCTTCACCTTCTGCAGAGTGTGTGTGTGTGTGTGTAACTGGCTATGTGATCTGTCCGTATATGAACTATGGCAGCATGTAGGTCAATTGGCTGAAAGCCCAACTAGGGTAAGGTTTGAGGTAGACCAAGATTACTAATCATCATAATAAATTAAAGCAATGCATCTTTTTGCTCAAGCAGGCAAGCATAACGGTATGAATGCAAGCTGCTGGAGGCACAATTTGGTATCCTAGTAGCAACAATACTTAATTAACTTCTCCCACCAGAGTTCTTTGCATATTGGGTATTCCCAAGTCTATGTGCTACATTATACATATTGCATGCCACTGATGTATAAAATATAAAGAAACATCTAGTTTGGGCAGCAGAATATCTGTGGGAGTCAGCATGTTGGAGGTTATTTAGTGTCTTACCCATCAAATCTATTCAGTATATGAGGCCTGAGTCTCAACTTTCACATCAGCATAACTCCGCTGAAAATGCAGCAGTGAATCTGCTCGGAAGTGCAAGGTCGGGTAGGCAGCCACCCGAGCTGCAGCTCAACTGTATTATCTTAATTCAGATTTAGGCATTTCTCACAGTACTGTTAGCCAGGGAGGACCGCTGAGCAGAAATATGCAATTCTCTCACAACTAACTCAGAAGATTTAGGCCTTTACCCAAAACTCAATCAAATGAAACCCATGTCAAGGTTAGAGAGTTAATTGCTTTCTAATAATCAAATAGCCTAGACAGCCTTATTCATGTTAGAAATACAAAAAAATTACTTTGTGTTGTTTTGTTCTGTCACTGTCCTTTTCTGATGTTTGTAGAAATGGATACTAACAAAACATGCAAACCTGCCTCTTGTGAGGTCTGCAGGCAGATGAAGTTTGAAACAAGTTGTTTGTATCTAGAAGAGAGTCTCCTGAGACTTAGTTGTAACTAATTTAAAAAATACCTGGGGAGAGAAAAACTGAAGAGTATGAGCACGTATCATGCCTTGGAGCCACCTACGTCCTTCACAGCACCTTCAGTTGTTTCTTTTCACTCTTCTGTAGAGTGCTATGTGTGCTTTAGCTCAGATGAAATGCTTTACTAATCTACAATCTGCAGAATTTAAATCCCTAGATTGTTTGACAGGATGCGGTTTCTTTTAGCTATTTATTTATTTTTAAAGAAATGTCTAGAGATGGATCAGGTAGAGCAGGCATTTGTGTGCTCCAGGACAGAATGCAATTTTAAATGTGTCAGACCCATCAGCCAGTTATTCTTTTCCTGTACTTGAGAGTCCCGAAGTTGCTCCTGGCCAGATCCTTCTTCCAAGGTCAATGTAAAATCAAGAGTGTCACCAAGGCGGTGTAAAATGAGAGCTCCTGGATCCAAAGACCATCGGAAAGTTTATGAATATTTGTATGCAGCACAGAAGATAAAATATCACTCATGCGAGTAGCTTCAACTCTGCCAGTTCCCCTAATGTGTGTATAAAGCTATGGGAGAACGAGTGGGAGGATGTGAACAGCAGAGCCAGCAACGCATAGACCACACTCAGCTCTGAAAGCCTCTGACATCAAGTGTGAAGTATTCACTCCACGTTTTCCGAGCTCCTGGCTGAGCCTGGTGCCGAATCAACAGCTTCTGCCTGAAACCGAAGCCCGACAGGACAGAAGCCAGGCTGAAAGGCCCTCTTCCTCTAGTGAGAAGTGAAGTGCGGTGTGTGACTGACTGATGACTGGACTAGTAAAGTTGAGAGGTACTGCTTCAGATCGTTTTGCAACAGTGGGATCACTGAAAATACTTGCATTTTCCTAAGACAGACAAATGCTAATTTCCATGTGCAGTGAGCCAGCATGTCTGCGTGCTTGGCAACAGAAACCCTGTATTTGTCACTTGCGGTCACTTCTACAGGATTTTAATTTATTTAGAGCTGAAGCGTGTGCTCTGAAGATGGCTCAGGTTGCTCCTACTCACTAGCAAAGGTTACCGTCATTGTGTAGCACCCCAGATTGCCATCGCTCCTCTACCTGACTGCTCAGTGAACAGCACCCAGTCAAGCTGCATTGATTTTCATTGCCCGGCAAGGAAGTAGCTAACTAAAAGATTGCCTCCTTTTCTACAGCAATGACTTTGCATGGTGGCTTAGTTCCGCTGGAAAAAATGACATCCATTAATAATGAAGGAATGATTCAGAGCCTCTGGAGACAAGTCTTTTTCAGGGACTTCTGTCATTTTCTGACAAATGAAGTAAACAGTTGCTGCATTCACCGTTCCAGGGCCTCTTGCTAAGTTAGTGTTCACATAAAAGTGCCATCAATCACCACAGCCCCTTCAGACCTCAGATGATAACAAAGCAAACGGTCTCCGCGAATGTCCAGATTTCGCTCTGGCATAAAATTGTATTACACTGATCTAAGCAGACCTACACTGATCTCTGCCTGTTGAGGTTCTGCTGCAATGCCTTCAAATCTGGTCATGCTGGGAGTGGAAGAAAAGCTTTTGCTCTCTCTGTTCATCGGAAGAGCTTGGATACCAGGCTAACAAACAGCTTTCTGCAATAAAGAAGCCCTTGGCGGATACACCGATTATTATAGGCAATAGGAATGTCCTCCTTCCCCATAAATGGGAGGACAAGGGAGGACAAAGCACAACAGACTAGATTTTGAAAAAAGCCTCACAAGATTGAAGGGAAGGATATGAGAAATGAATTGCAGAACAAGCACCAAATGAAAAGCAATTCAGGTGTCTAAATATATTACAAACCAGAAAGGCATAGAAGATAATCTAATCCCTCTGCCTGTGGAGTCTGCCAAAGAACAGGGAAATAATTTTCATAGCTTGGCATCTGTACACTCCTATGTATACACAGTATACAACATTATATCCAAAATGTATGCTGAAAGGCTGCTCGGGTTACCAAGTCTAATTCTTAAAAGTTACAAAATGCCAGAATGAACGCTGCTGGTGCAATCTCAGTTTGGCCCTCTTGTTTGCGTGAAAGAAAGGAGAACATCTCAGACTTTTTAGGTGGGGCTCGTCATCTTTTTTTCTTTGGGAGAACGTCAAAATAGCTGAATGATTCAGGTTTTTCCAATGTAGGGGAAACTTCAACAGCAACAAAAATTTTCTTCAGGTTGGCTCAGTCCTGAAGAGGTCAAATGTTTCAATTTTTTGAATTGACTAGAACACTTCAACATTGAGCAGTGGCATTGGATGTTGCCATCTTGCCACAAAGGAGCGGTGGTTTGGCCCCGATTTTCATCCTCAGGCTGAGTGATTTTTACTGGGTTACATCGCCTTTGATGCAGCACAAATTCTCCTCTGGTCTAGCTGTGAAATGCGTCATGGCGTCTGCATGAGGTCAGAAGAGAGGACTGCCTTAAATGGTGGCAACTCGATTTTGTTGCAGCCATTACGTAAAATGACCACCATCACGGGTAGCCATCGCTAATGTTTCTAAAATAATAGCTGGCTCAGCGAAGATAGACATCTGGTGCTTAAGAGTTTAAACAAAACCCAGGCACTGGAAATTTTCAACTTGAAAAACAGACTCTGAATTTTCAACTCAAGTGGTATTTCTACTGTAGCTGACAATTCTGCAGGGTGGAGAGAAATGTCAAAATATGTTTGAAAGAGAATACCTCAGGAAGGTGTTAGGGCTTAAACAGAATAAATGTGCAACACATCCCAGATTCGTCAGAGTTAAGCAGTCCCTTACCTGCAGACCTAAGAGAAGACAACAGAAATACCTGGGATGTGTTAAGAATGAAACCAGAAGCTTCTGCCCTGGTAGGTGCACTCTTGGTAGTTGGGGGACGCATAAATGGGGCAAAGTGAGAGAATCCCTTTACTAAGTATTCAGAAATGTCTGGGACGCTTCTATCCACCAGTTGTTAAGAAACCCTGTGGGACTTCATAACAGACCCGTAAGCCCCAGGGAGGCACAGGACAGACGAGCTTGTTAAATCTTGATCATATTCCATGGGGACATTTTGGAGGGGTTCCTATTTGAGGGCAGGTACCAACTGTATTAAGTTGGCAGCCCATGACTTACCTAGTGCAGGTGTGAATGTCAACTGGAAAGGTTATTGCATGCTCTGATTAAGCATAGATAGAGAACTGTGAACCACAACTAGCCTGAGTCATGGATCCGGGGTGTAACACCAGAATGCTCAGGAGATTAAGCCGTTCCCTGTCAGATCAAGAGAAGACTTTCTCAGCAGGATTTCTCTGCCCTGCAGCTCTTTTGGAGGACATAACCTACCCTTTTGCTATCATAGCTTGTGAATTGCTATCCTTATTTAAGAGCATCAGGCAAAAGATAGGTTGGTTGCAACAGCGAGTGGAAGAGCATGCGTTTAGTGGGTGTCTTCTGGGAAGATGAGGCCTACTTACAAGTCTTCTGCGACATGCCCTGAGCAGTGCTGTGATATGCTATGTGCTTCAACATACTCAAGGCTATCAGGAGAGAAAGCTTTGTTTAGGGCAGTGCACTGAGCTGGTAGCCAGAGAGCTGGGAAACAAATTGCAACCAGTTAGAAATTGCTTCCCAGCTCTCCCCTGCAATGAAGCACCAGTGCTGTTTTTGGCATGCCATATGGTCTCGTTACCGATGATCTGGCTGCTTTTTTGGTAAGTGAAGCCTGGGATCTGCTCAGATCCCAGGTCTGTCTCACAGATGGATGCAGGAGGAGACTTGGCACTTGGAGTGAGCCTGGAGAGCTGCTGCAGGCGAGGACTTGCCTTCCCCACCTCCTCCACCAGAACTGTGGGTGTTGAAACAGCAGCTGGCTTAACTTTTGTTATGAATATGGCTGCCTGGCTAACAGACCAAAGCTAAGAGAGAAAACGGGTTTCCTGTAGAGTTTCTGGAATATCTATAATTCTACAAATTAAATGCGTCTTTTTTCCCATCAACTGGGTTGGGTGGGAGAGGAATGAAACCACACAGGATACAATTTTCTCTGTTTTTTACTAAAGGCCATATTTTACAATTCTCACTTACAAAGAGCGGTGATGTGAAACCAGTAGGGTTGCTAACATAAATAAATATTACTTACTGTGAATAATGGTTTCTGAAGTAACCCTATGCTTCTGAAAGTCAAGTATTTTTCAATTAGTAGCCATGTTTTTCATTTGATAGTTCCTGAATGGTTGATACTCCTGAACACAGTTCTGGAAAGTAAAAACATCCAGTTCTCTTGGAGAATTTCTGAGGTTTTCTTTTAAAGGAAATATGAAGCATTCAAAGTTCTGATTTATGAGTGTTGCATAGAGGAACAGATGAAGGTTTGAGGACATACATAAATTGAAAGATGATCACTGAAAAGCTGCATGTGTCTTCCCTCGCTGAAGCGTTGCAGTCTGATTTTTAATGACCTGCAATGTTTTCTTCCTCCTCTTAAGGTTGTTTCAAAAAAGTACTCAAAACACCCCGCGCCTTCCAAAGCATCTTAAAAGCGTGGATGGCCAATTACAAGTAAAACGGAAAGTGAGCTGGACTTACTATTTTGCCAGACATCTATGAAACCATCAAGTCACTACCAGGGTGCCTGAATCAGATGCATCACTTGAGGCTGAAATTCATCTGGCTGATTGTTGCCAAATTTTCCTGTAGGCTAATGTGTGGCAACCATTAAATAACTGATACACCTGAAGGCAAATTAATATGCATGGTTCACCTCCCCCGGTTTTGCTATGTATACCGTTTGAACTGCCTTCAGTTTTTTTCAAGACTGCAATGAATCACGACACCAAACTTAATAGGTCTATCATGTAATGAACTCAGACTTCTTGTTCCACTTGAGACTGTGCTCACTTTCACATATTTTCAGCTAACCGGAGTGACCAAATAGCTTTAATTGCATTCCTGTCATAGAGGAAGATGACTTGAGATATTTAGACATGGAGAGACCAAGAGGAACTATTGCTAGAGGCAAGATATAGTATTTTTTTGCCTGCTTCTTTATTGTGTGGGGCAGGCATGTTGCTTTGGAAAGGAGATTATTGCTATGTGTAATTTAATGGCCTAGATACTCTAAGTGAGTTTCATCTCATCTAACTTTAGACATCAAAATGGTTAAATGTCTTCAGAGAGTCACCTCAGGCTCCATTATTGTCAACAGAAAGCAACAGGCACCTCTGCAGAGCTACTCTCCTCCTCCTGGGATAAGTGTCAAGTTGGGTGAGTGACGCTGCGGGGACCCCCCTTTGTCCTTACTGGCTCCAAAAGAAACCGATGGGTAATCAGTTCAGGTGCAGGTGCTTAAAAGTCCCATGCCTAACTTAGGGAATGAGTAGTTCCACGGCCTCCAAAAACTGAATTATAAAAATGTGTAACACTAGGATGGATTTCTGTTACCATCACGTTCAGTCTCATACTGGCACATGCAAATATATAATCTTCTATGTAAATATATCCAACCCTGTCCTATTTACAATCCAGTATCACGAAGTGGAAGTTGTTCTGTAGTTTCCATGTTCTGGTTAGAAACCTTCTTCCCTCATGTTTATTCACGAGCAGATTTGATTAATGTGTTTAAGACCTATAACATACTAAAAGATTTTGATGGAAAAACCGAGGCCTGTAGGTATTTCCTCACCTACAGCTACCTCTGGAAAGAAACGCAGCTTCTTACCCTACTTGTGGATGTGCAGTCTCAAAGATATTTTTTTTTCCCTTCTTCCTCCAACTTTCATTGGCTGAGTGGCAGGAAAGGTGCATCCCTGAGGCTCGTGACTGTAGCACCCCAAGAGAGCATTCTTTGGAGCAGGGCTTGATATTCAATTTTTTTTTTGCACAGTGAAATCTCTTGGTACTGTTGTAAAAGCTTTTAAAAAAATCAGTGAACCTTTGAATATTTCTGCATTGGTGGTAAGGACTGAATTACCTGAATGTCTCTGATTTTTAGCTCATTCCAATTTCCCAAAAGTTCATGTTACCAGCTTTCAAAATCTGTTCCCACAAAGGGGCTTTGACATACCTAAGATACTGAAGTATTCTTCCCATTTGCTGAGCTCTTATACAGCAGTGTCAACCCATACATCTAAGATCCAAGAGAGCACAATGAAAAGTACAAGAGGCTTTACAAGAGCATGCCCTTCTATGTAAAATTCAGGTATGTGATATGAGAAAAAGGCCTCCTTTCATGCTGGCTGACAATTTGAATTTAACAGACCTGCTACAAATTGAAAGCCAGGTTTAAAAAGCAAGCAGTAAAACTTGCCATGTGATTTATGATGTAGCTTGCTAGGATGCTGCCACTCCCTCCTTACGCCATCTCCTAATGCACCCAAAAACTTTACTAGGGATATTTTAAAAACTCCAGAACTTTGGTATAACAGTAGTGCGTGATTCAGAAAGAAGAGCAGTTACAGAGTGTATCCTTTTATTAAGCCTTGTAACCTCTAATTTTTTTGTAATTCCTTTGCCATACAGTGACCAATAATTTATTTGTAAATGAAGGACGTAATTTAAAAGGATGTTTATGCAAGCTATACTCAGTGTAGAGTATCTTTACTCATGTGGATGCTCAATTCCAAGTGTCGTAACAAGCCTTTGCAATTTACAGCTGAGGTTAAATGCAGCTTTATTATACAGGATGATGTATATGGTTTGTACCTTGACATTAATTGAGCTGTACAGAAAAGTCAGTAAGTGAAGGAGAAATGTGGCCATACTATGAGTACACAGGCATGCGTTTATGCATATATGTGTACATATGTATCATCTATTTATCTGGCCCACAGTTTCTGTATGTAACCTCCCACATTTTATATATAACTGTAGGTTAGTTTCTTTGTAAAATTCAAGAATGAACTACTGAGCTAAACAGAAGTAGGCCACCCTACATCAGGCGACTATCCTGCTCCTTTTATTATCTCTTTTTGCCCCAGTGCTCTTTTTGCCATCTTCGCATCAGCAAAATTCAATCATCTATTAAGATTGCTGCCTAGTATGTCCTGAAGTCCAAAAGAGGATAAAACCAAACACATTGATGGAAATTGAACTGTTGAAACATGCTGAAAGGGGGGAAAGGGGTTAGTCAAACATTAGATTTGAGTGTTTTGGTACCATTTGCAGAGCTTCAAGGTGCTGACTTCTTTCAAGGCCCATGGAAGTCAATAAAACCAAAAGCCACTGAGATTTTAGGGGATTTATGTTAGAAGCAGGAGAAGAATTTTTTTCTAAATTAGAAAGAAGGCAGCAAAGTTCGTTTCCAAAGCAGATCAGATTAATATACTGGATCACCCACAATTCCTAATAACGCTCCAGGCTCTTCATTCCCCCGGTAGCAAGGTGGGCGCTGCAGGGGCAGAGGGGGCAGAACAGCGGCCCTGAAGAGAAGGTGGCCAGTTCCCCTTGCCTGTATCCAACAACTGCCGAGCAGCAAGGTAGGCGGTGAGCCCCTCTGGACACTGGAACTGCTCCTCAGTCCCCACCTAGCCTCTGCATTTCATTTGACTTACTAAGTTACTCCCCTTTCTTTCTCCCATTTCCATTTTTCTCTCCTGCACATTAAAGCCCTTCTATAATAACTGCTGCTTCCTCCAGCAGAGCTGAAACAAGATGCGTGTGCCGCTTCCCTTTGCCTCGCTGGAGGCTGAACTTGCTCCAACTGCAGAACGGTCTATTTAGGAGGGAGGAATCTGTTTCAGCACTGGAATTTTGATCCCCAAACCTGTGGTTTAGCCCCAGGTTGTACATTTACTCCCAGTTAAATCAGCTTTTTTATTTACCTCCGCACAATACAGGAAATTCTTTCATTTCTGGAAAGAAAATGCATATTAATGGCATATGGAAAAAAATTTATTTCTTGAAATAGTTATTTCTTTTACCAAAGACTTTTTTTTTTTTTCTACCTTCACTTTTCAGTATTAAGAAGGCTAGTCTTCTGAGTCAGAGCTCAAGAAAAAATATGTAGTAATTACCGTGTTGATTTCAATGTAGGATGAAACAGTCATTGTGTTTCCTGTAATTGTTCTTTCTGTGTATGATTTTTTTTTCCTCAACTAAATTTGTGTGGCCTTTCTAGCAGTATGAAATCTAAAACTATTTCTTTCAAAAGAAACTTCTGAAGATACTTCAAAAAAGGGCACGGAACAGCTTTTAACATTAACAAAATTATCAACATTTAAAAAAACAGGAGCAAAGCTGTTGCAATTTAATCTGGTTACTGTTTGGCTTCCTGTTGTAGATCCAGTGTATGTTTCTTTGCACATAACCATTCAAGCAATAAATAATTTTTAACTTCGTTTATTTGTGGTTAGGAGCAGAAGGGTAAAACACCTGCAGCACCATCACTGAAACAGCAGTACATGCTGGAAGAGATGTTAGAAAGACTATGCAGAAATGTCTCTTCCCTCTTTCCTCCCTGCCTTTCCCACGTAAAAAGCCATAGGAGAAGCTGACACGTGTTGAGATGTGTGAAGAGAAGAGGCCAAGAGGACCCTGGACGATTTCAGCAGAGTGCAAGAGGCAAGAAAACAATTTCTTTCGTGGTTATCTATCTATCTATCTGAGCTGTATTGCCAGCTTTACAAAGAAACATGCTTTGACATCAGTGGTGGAACTGACTGATTTATTATTCTTTAATTGTCTCACAGCTGCATCTAGATATTGGTCTGCTGGGGCGTAAACGTCCTTTGGCTGCAATAGGATCTTTGTGCGTGGATCAATGACAGTATATGACCCCTGCTGAGTAGCATTTCTGGAGTCACAGAGAAAGAAAAACAGTGCTTGCTTGGCGTCATCGGGCTGAGGTATGCCACTTGGTATGGCTTGGTTTGAATGATAATTTATGAAGCATGGAAATTTTTGTTTTGAACAATTATGACTGCCAGCTGGTGGGTTATTCTCTGTTTGTTCTACATTATTCTTCATTATGTACTCATTTGTTTGCATGTGTGTGCACGTTTTCTACTGTGGATCTATTGTATGCTCCTTTTTTCATGGCAGACATTTAGGCTTCTTGCAGTTGCCCAGTGATGACTGTGGTTTTCAGGTGTGCACCTTAATATTAGATGAGAGGCAGAAAGACCGTAACAATGCAGAATGAATAATTCAACAACAGCTATCACATGCACACACTGTAACAGAGAATCCTGCTGTGCTGTGTCAATATTCTTGTGTCCACTATAATCTCACAGCACTTCCAAATAAAAAATTGGAAGCCAGTTACTTACACACAAAAATAATCTTCACCTCTTTTGCTCTGCTACCACCACTGGCTTTCCGTGACTGCAGAACGTGAGAGACGAGGATTTGGCAGGTGGTGCCGAGATGAGACTTTGCCCAGAGATTTCCATTCTTTGGTGTGATTATGCAATCACGGCGCCGTCCCACTGGCATCAGCAGCTATTATGCAGCAGCTGCATAATCAGGCATTTATTGGAAGAGGTGGAGAGGAAGAAGGCCGCATGTTTGTCCCCTGCGTTCCCTAATGGCAGAGGACGAAACAATTGGGAAACGCATTGTGTGATTTTTGATGTGCAGCTGTTGGCCTGTGTTTTCTGACTGCTCTGTAAGTCTGACGAGAATGTGACGCTAGGAAAATGTGATGCTTGGGTCACAACAACCCCATGCAATGCTACAAGCTTGGGGAAGAGAGGCTGGAGAGCTGCCCAACAGAAAAGGACCTGGGGGTGCTGGTTGACAGCTGGCTGACCATGAGCCAGCAGTGTGCCCAGGTGGCCAAGAAGGCCAATGGCATCCTAGCTTGCATCAGAAATAGCGTGGCCAGCAGGACCAGGGAGGTGATCGTCCTCCTGTACTCGGCACTGGTGAGGCTGCATCTCAAATACTGCATTCAGTTTTGGGCCCCTCACTACAAGAAGGACATTGAGGTGCTGGAGCGTGTCCAAAGAAGGGCAGTGAAGCTGGTGAAGGGTCTAGAGCACAAGTCTTATGAGGAGTGGCTGAGGGAACTGGGGTTGTTTATAGTCTGAAGGAGGCTGAGGGGAGACCTTATCACTCTCTACAACTACCTGAAAGGAGGTTGTAGCAAGGTGGGGGTTGGTCTCTTCTCCCAAGTAGCAAGGATAGGACAAGAGGAAATGGCCTGAAGTTGTGCCAGGGGAGGTTTAGATTGGCTACTAGGAAAAATTTCTTCACCGAAAGGGTTGTCAAGCACTGGAACAGGCTGCCCAGGGAAGTGGTTGAGTCCCCATCCCTGGAGGTATTTAAAAGAGGGGTAGATGTGGTGCTTAGGGACATGGTTTAGTGGTGGACTTGGCAGTGCTAGGTTAACAGTTGGACTTGATGATCTTAAGGGCCTTTTCCAACCTAAATGATTCTATGATTCTATGAAAACTGATGTTGGTGTGAATCTTCTGGGAACACAGCCTCACACATTCCCCAGATAAATCAGTTTTGAAGAGCCATTCTCCTTAGGGTCCTCAGTTTAGCCTCCTGTGCAGACCTACTTTCCCATCCAGTGACTCTTGCTTATATTCCATGAGCCCCCCTTGCCAGTTTTAAAATCACATGTAATGGGTACTCTGCTGCATCTCAAGACATATCCTTGCTGAATTGCCAACTTTGGAAAGAAATGTACATGTAGGTGAGATGAATCCCACTCTCAAACTTCAGCTGGTTAAATGTTAGTGACTTGTATAAGCTCATCTTCCAGCATAACATCAAAAAATCAATGAAGAGAAACTTCCAAGGGATTCAGTCCATCCTAAGAGAGGTGGGCTGAATAGCCCTCTGGAAATGCCTCTTTCAATGTGTTAGTGAGGATGCCTAAATAACTCGTAGATGCTCGACTCGTAGATGGCTAAATTGACTGAGGTTAATCCTGCTCTTTATCACTGGTCAAGATTTGTATAAATTCATCTTCAAGGTATTGGATCTTTTTCTGTCTTTGTTTGCTACAGTCCTCTATTATCTGAAATCTCCTTGTCATGAAGAATTTACAGACTGGGATCAAATTGCCTTTTAATGTTCTTCTATCCTTGAGCTTCTTAAACTTCTCACAGTTTGACAGACTTTCCAAAAGTCAGATAAGCTCTGCAGCTCTTTCTGAATGGTTTCCCATCTGCCATTACAATTTTTTCTGCGACAGGCCCTAGTGAAGGTGACATTTCCTTCTAGCAGTCTCACCACTTCTAGCGAGATAACAGCTCCCACTTCTAACCGGCATCTCCTCTTTATATACTCAAGAATTTTGTTAGCTTGCTTAGCCATCATACCGTATAGGAAACTGACGGTGGGTAGTTACCTATTGTATTACTGGATATTTCAAGTGGTTCTAGAATACTCTGTATCAGTGATGCCTACAACAGAACACTAGAAAACGAGTTGTGCTGTTACCCGAACCTTATGTCCCTGTTTCTACTACATAATGTAAAATGTGCAATCTTAGTGTTGTGACACATGAACTTTGTTGCCCAGGCAGGTGTGCTAAGTTTCAGAAACCAAAGCAGAGCACAGTATAATCAGTCTTTAAGAGCTGGATTACAGCCTGTTGTATATTTGATCTTTGTAATGCATTTGCAAATTTTTATAGAACTACAGGAGAGACGTGTAGAAACTGGACGCAGTGCCAAAAGTTTGTGAATCCTTTAACGACCCCTTCATCTTCTCTTAGCCAGTCTACTAGAACCTTGCCAAAGCACCAGATTACATGCTGCACTGTGGGAGCAAATCTACTCATGTGCTTCCATGTGGACTCCTCATAGCATCTCAGGTAAGGTGCAAAACCCAACTAGAAGAATCAGTGTTTGTGTGTAGAGCAGGTTGAACCTGGGACTGTCGGAGTCCAAACCTACAGACTTCTACATGCCTCCACAGTCCCAGGATTACTGCCTCCTAGATATGAAGGAGGTACGATCCTCTGGAAACTGCAATATGAGATGGGGCATGGGGGGCAATTTCTTGCTGTTACAGTATTGGAAAATTTACAAAATTTTACACAAATTACAATAATGGAAGTATTGTCAAATACTTTCAGCGTGGCCCTCAGTAACCAGCTAACCTTTTGTGTCTCATCTGTCAGATGGAAATAACAAAACTTGACTAGCTCACATAAGCACTGTGTGGATAAATACACCACAGCCTATTAAGTACTCATTTACTTCTATAGTATATAGAAGCAGTGCTAACTCCAGCGATAGCCAGTGGTCATGAGAACTGCCTTTAAGAAAGACGGGGAAATGCTAGCCAATCCCCTAGCTAATTTTTACTAATTTTGTTTTTTAAACATTCTAGACCATGTTTGCACTAATCTAAATAGAATAAAGGAAAAAAGAAAACGAGGCAGAGATTGTCCTCGCAGGTGAAATTTATTAGTGTAACAAACACTGAAAGATTACGACTCAAAATGGGAAGATCTGGATTACTCTTGTCACTACCCTAATGCTTAAGAAGCTCTTTTTTCCTGTTATCTCACTTGTCTCTAACTCCTCCAAAACCTGCCCCTTACAGCCAGCATCATCTTGTGGACCTTAAGTATGGTTGTTGGACTGCTTCAGGTATTTTTACTTCTGCTTTATGTATTTCCAGGGAAAAGACAGGAAGAGTCAACCTGAGCAAGAGCTGGCAAATGCCGAACCAAGTTTGGTTTTTTTTTTTTTTTCAATAGCATCACAATTAGGTTGTATTTTTAACACATCCACAAAAATGCATCCACATTTTTGTCTTTAGTTGTTCATGCAAACAGTGCGGCTCTTTTTAATTGGGATGCCATTTTTGTTGTGGGCTCTGAGAGGCTTCAGTGAACAGTAAAAAAAATAAAGAAAGAGTCAACTCCCAGCCCCTCATGTAATTTTCTTTAAAATGTCTTAAAATGCAAATTAAGCAGGCATTTTTCTAGTTGATTTCAGTTGTTAACTTCAGCAGCATAAGAGGAGTTTGGGAGGTTTTTAGTGATCCAAAAGGGTGAACTCTGGCTGCTTTCCAATCACAATTTCTTTAGAACTTTTTAGGTGAAACGGTGCTGGAGATGAGCTGTTAGCATAAGAATGATAAAAGGTGCTGGGTTCAGCAGCTCCCTATGACTCATCACTTTTCAGAGATGAGATGTTGGGAATGCAATAGAAAATAACTTGCCTCCCCTTGTCTGCATGACTGATTAATATCTGTATCACTAATCAACATAGAATATAGTTAATGACTGTTTAATTAATTTACTGTAATTTTTGATGAAGCTCACTGCAATTACTTTTCCACATGCTAGCATGGATTTTCAACAGAAAGAAGGCAGCCGGTGCAGCGTGTGTCAGCTCTCAGAGCAGCATCACTTTAATGACTGCAAGGAATTGCTCCAATACAGAATTCAGCTCAGAGATACGATTAGCTACTTAATACACACAATTCCCATAACTACAAAGGCTCCTTTGTGCACAAACTACTCGACTATGTAGCAGAGCACCAGTCTTTCAGAAAGAAAAATTGTAGCTGGACCTTGTCCCCTTTTAGATTTGAGCCCAACAGTCGTCGTTCTGCCAGGTGATTGCATGAACCGCTGTGCAAACACCTTTCCATCGCTGCTTTTAACACTTACTGTAAGTGGTTATGTCTCCACAATCGTTCCACCTTTGAGATTTTTTGGAGCCTAAGTAAAGGTTACCAATACATACGAACACCAGGAAACAGATTACCCTATTGGGGAGTGAAGTGAGGTAGCTTATTTATTTCACACGCAACCACTTTTTACGGTTATTTTTACCCTCCTGTATTTTATGATGGGTGCACCAGTTTCCACCATTTAATCCTTTGATGCTGCTCTGTGGAGGCTACATAGCATTGTGCTGATTAAACTAATTTCTCTGATGTTTAAAGTAATGTGTCTCACTTGTTCTGTTTTGGGATCACGTTATCACCTGACATGGGACTAACAGCAGCAGCATTTCTAATTAATTGTGTTCCAGTGACATTTATCGTATTCCTGCCATTTAATGTCTTAAACTGGTTTTAACGCTTTAGCATTTCCAATTTCCAAGAAACTTTTCATACTGGATTTCAAAGTCTTTTGAGAGGCATGTTTTTTTCTGCAATGAATAGATTTTCTTCACAGTTATGGTTGTAGATGTCTGTGTATATGTATTTATGACAGTGTTGATCATGTAACTTCTCCAAAACCTTTTAAGTTCTTGAAAATTGTTTGCTGATTGACATCAGCGTTCTCTCATGACTTAATGAACAGTAAAATGACTCCAATGTTTCTCAAATTTCAATGCTTTTTTATCTATTTTCCTTTTGAGACTTAAACAGCCATATATCTGCTATCTTCCTAATGATGAACAAACTGACTGTGTCTAATTGCTGGCCTTTTCTTGAACTGTGCAGTGAAACATCATTGTAAAACCAAGGTCATACAAACACGTTTTATTGCTTTTCTGATGAAATGCCTAATTGCTTGCTGCAGTTGTCTTTGTCATGATCTAATCAGGGAACAGTGACAATAAAAGTAATGATGTGGCAGATCCTTGACCTCAGCTCTCACTGCAAATAATTGTCTGACATTGTTACCATTTATAGTCATGCATTCAGCATTATCACATAAGCTTTTGATGATTTCATTACTGTCTGGTATTCCATAGTATGCCATTATTTCATGTAGTAATTTTAGCATACTCTAAAAGATCTTCTGCAACCCCATAGAAGGATTATTTATTACATATGGCTTTTTGTTTAATAATAACTCTGAATAATAATAATTTTGTTTAATAATAACTCTGATCTAAAGTGATCTTCAGCTCTACTACCTGCTTGCTCCTCCTTGAGTTAGGGAATTATCTGTTTCTTGACATCCAAAATATATGTTGGGAGTTGATTTTCCAAGACACTGAAAGCAATAGGATTTTACTTCAGAGACTCTTACTGTTTTCTTATTCTTCATTCTCACTGCTGTTAAAAGCACCAAGTGTACACAGATAGCTGTTTCACAGGCGCTTTTAGTAGTTCTCTGGGGCATAGACTACTTAGGATTGACAGTATTCTATCCATCATTTTCTTTCTTTTTCTCTTTTCCTTTTTTTGAAAAGTGCTTTCTTTCCGTTCAGAACTCTGAGTTACGCTAAACCTCCTACTTACAAATCCTGTTGCAACTTTGCATAAACACAGGAAGGCTTGCCTGTTTACATCATTAACTCTAGCTCCTGAACACCTCCTCTTGTACTTCTTCTACCACTTGCAGTATCTTTGGCTGAAGCTGTTCATTCTCCCTGTCGTTCGCTTGTCAATCTGCCTTATTTAGTCTCTAGAAAACTAAAAGCAATTAGTTGAATTTTATGAATGTAATACAAGTTTTGGTCCCTGCCAGTTAAAGCTTAATACAGCTGAGACTGCATGATTCAATACAAGGTATGGGAGCTACTTGCTGCTTCATTCCTTTGCCTTTGCTACTCTAGATCCAACTACTCTTAAAAGCATGTCAGAGACAATTAGGCTGATTTTCAGTTACATTTGTATTTGCAGATCTAAGTCAACTGGGAACGATTGTGAGCATCTGACTTAGCTTTTTAAATGCAAACCTGAAAGTGCAATCAGCCAGCCTGGACACCTTTGATGTGTTATTGAGAGAAATGGCCAGACTGCATGAACGCATGTGGGTACGAAGCTCAGCTGTTGCACTCAGCTGTACTTGCAAAGTGGCTGGGCCTGTTTTAAAGTTTCTCTGTGATACTTCAGAATCTAAGTAAGTGAGGAGCTTGAGAATAACCTTGCTATTTTATTTTTCAGTGCATATATAAAATGTGTAAAACGTGCATGTGCTGTTAAAATTACTATTGAGCATCTGGCACCTAAGAGGATGTAAGGGGTAGAGTTCTCTAACTACTAAAATAACTACAGAGTTTTTTTAAAATAAGGTGGTTTCTATTGTGACAGAAGATGGAATTGGTTGATAAAACTTGGGATGTCATACTCATTCCTCTGTGTGATGCTGTAGCACTGTAACATTATGCAGTGCAATTGTGGGCTTAATTGCAGTCTTCTGATTTCACATGAATTTTACACTGCTATGTGCTACTTCAGTAGTGTTATCCTGTATTTGTTATAATTTAGATAAGGTAACAATCTTGCCGCAAAAAGTTCTACTCAAAATATATGAGCAAATTTAAATATGGAAGATGTTCACAACTGGTTTCCAGAATTTTTACTAGCTTTCATTTCTCAGTGTGCAGAGTTCATTTAGCAATAGTCTTCAGATAACCTTTTAACTACTCACTTTTGTTCTAATTGCTATTTTCTGATAATGCATTGCCACATTTAAGTTAAGTTAAATCACTTCAACTGTACAGTCCATTTAAAAGAAATACTTTCCTGAAGCTGATGGATGTGACAGTCCCAATTTGATGGAAATGCCGAGAACCAGCTAAAATCGGGAATATCAATCAGCCCATATCCAATGAATCCACAGTTAACAAGAATGTAGAGAAATAAATGTTTCAATATGGGGTCTATGATTTACAGAGCAAAAGGAAAAAGAGAATAAAGCATGAAATGAGCAATATGTATTACATATGTATCAACAAAAGATGCAGTGCCTGTCAATGTACACAAAGATTGCCTATATTCAGATTGAGGTGGACAGAAACCTTGCATATTGGCTTAACTTCACATGCTAATAGTGAATTTCTAAATAAAAGGAAGAAAGCAAGCACGCAGTAACTTATGTATCTTGAATTATTTAAATGCAAATGATAAAAATCAAAACTAAATCTTCCCATTTATTTGCATGATTATAGTACTGAAGCAAGTAAGCACGACTCAGAGCATTGCAGATTTTGAGGTGTTTGGTTCCATGCCCACTGTCTGTGCTGTTGGTCTCCCGCCCTGACATCAAATAGGAGGCCAGGCAGGAGATGGCATATGCAATACAAAATGAGTTTCAGCATCTGTCTCTTCTAAGAGCAGGAACTGATTTCCTTAGCTGTGCTTTTGTTTTTAAGCAATTTCTGTTTTTACAGTTATGCAGTTCCTAGCAAACAGACAAGAATATTTAAAAGAAAATATATTCAACAATACCTGTTATTCTAACCCAAGATATTTTTAAGGGAATGGAGGCACACATATAATGGTAGATGTTGCCTGACACACCTAACACCTGTTACCAGACAGATTCTCCAGACGATGTTAATTTCCAGACAGTTCTTTGATAAAAGCACTTTAAGAGTATTCAATTTTATTTCTTTCCATCTTTTAAAAAAACTATTGGTGCTCTGGTTTGCCATATTTAGTCTGAGTATAATATAAAAATCTAGGTAGGGGCTGTAAATAATACTATGCTTTGCCCTATGATGCAAAGTTTTGCGCCTTTAAAATAGTATCATCATATTCCTGTTTAATGTAGTGATTTTGCAAATGTAAATTTGAGATCTTATTTTCAAAACACTTAAAATGGAAGGAGGCAGAGTTTGTACACTTTGTCACTGTAAATATCTTGTATTAAGAGCAGCCTCTGCACAAAACCCTCCCACCACCCCAGCGCCTAATGTTTTTGGTGAACTATGGCCACATTCACACTGCACAGCTGACCCGCTTCAGTGCCAATGTCCCAAGCTAGGTGACACAGGCAAGACTGCATGTGCAGCTCTCAAATTATTGAAGCAGAGGACCTAGTGAATGTGGGTATTTCACTCCAGTGATAGTCTGTATCCTGTTTCAAAATTTGGTATCAAAGGGCATTCTTTCAGGTAGCCTTTTTAGCCAGAAGCAAAGTATTTATTCCCTGTGGTTTTTTCACAGTTGCTGTGGACATGCTCAGTTACCTGCTGGCTTCCAAACTCTGCCAATATTTTTATAGGCGTTTTTCTCTCTTTGTTTAGAAGTGCTTTGGTAGTCATTTGAAGAGGTGTCAAGTAGCAGGTGAATAGCAGCAGGCTAAAAACTACTCTATTTGTTGTCCGAAAGGCAACATGACTCAGAGGAATTCACAGAAAAAGCAGATTGCAACATCTAATAAGGGGAAGTAAAATAGACTTGCTTTTATCTAACCCATTCCAACTGCATAAAGGAAATAAGCACGGGCTTACCCTGCTGGGCTGATACTGTTCCTGATTCTGGACAACCAGCAGGTTTCCAAAACCGTGAGTCACGTAGCATAACATATATGATCACATACAGAGCAGACATTGCCTCTGCATGCCGTTGTGCAGAAAGGCAGGGAACAGAGAGGCAAAAGTTAGATTTCAAGACAGTACTCCCTGTGATTTGCATCCTTGATGGAGGTGGGGAGGAGTTTAACATCACCAGAGCAAGGCAGAGAGATCACGTTCACCTGTTCCCCTCTCACATCTAGAACACAGCACAGCCACGGAGAAGCTGGAGAAACTCTGCCAGGCTGCCCTGGCCCACATTTTCTCTTATGTGACCTTTTTTAGTCATTATTAATTAACAATATTCCTGTGGTTGTGAGAACAAGTTTTTTCGGTAGTGAGGATTTTGATTCCTCAACTTACAATATTTCATTTTCTTGCCTCCCTGGCTTGTACTTTTGTTGAGCAGTAGTAATGATTTGCCTGCTGCTTGTTGCTGTTTGATCCCCAGCTGTTAAAAGCTCGCTCAGGCTAACCAGGCTGCAGGTTCTTACAGGGACCAGTGAGCGTGGAAGGGGGCCCAGCTCATGCACCTCAGCCATGACCTGGAGCAACCACCGTGAGGCAAGCCACAACCGTTTAAGCTCATTCGCTTGCAGTCTGTGACGGCGTTTGGGTTGCGGAAGGTACATCCACCAGGACCTTCAGACCACGCAGGCCTTTGGACAGCCCTCAGATGGTTTCCATACTAAAGAAGAAATCAACATTAGTTGGGCCACAAAATCCATATACTACATGATGAAGCAACATTATTCTGAATTGGGCTTGATGTTTCCGAGATTAATGATTTTCCTTCCTGTCCTTGCAACAACACTGCAAGACCTCTGCAGAGCAGCCAGCAGCATGTATAATGGATTCCAGACTTCTTTAGTTATAATAATATTATGGCTATACATGGTCCTCTTTGTCTCAAGTAAATAATAAAGTGATCTGCTATGACAAAATGTTTAAACATCTTGGGGATGGTTCTACCCACTATATACTAGGACTCGCTTGATTTTTCTCTCTGACATATCTGTTTCAGTCGTTGGTTGCATTGCCAATTCATAGCATTTAAACTAAAACAAGAAAAGAAATGATAAAATAAAAACCACTTACATAACTTTTTTAATCCAGGAAGATCCCAAACTGCTTTACAAACTATAGGTTAATCCTGCCGTCTTTCTTGGGATAGTTTCTTACACTGTCAGTTCTCTGCAATAAGGATACCTAAAGTCTTTGGTGTTGCCGAGATTCTTGATGTGCAAGAATCACTTTCATATTATCATCGTGTAGTGTCTTCTAGAACGGGCATGTTTTTTAACTGCATTAGGCTAGATGTAGTACAGGAAGCTAACAACGTCAACAACATCTGTTATCATGAAAACTAGCAAGCTGGTTTGGAAAATGTTTTTAACAGTATTTAAGTTTTTATGCCCTGGGATGTATGCGTATCTCACAGGATTAAAAAAATCTATTTTGTATTTTCAAAAAGCTCATCTGTAAACAGGAACTGTTCTTATGGTATGATACCATCAATATACATACATAAGTGTGTTTCTGAGGTGCTAAAGAAAAATGCTTATTTTCTCTATGGAGGGAAAAGCCAGGATAAGTTTAGGACACATTAAAAATGCCAACACAAACTGAAAAGTTGGTTTTACAGACTGGAAACCTGCTGTTACCAAAGCATCTAAGAGGTTGGTGTCATCATATAGAATAATGGAAATTCAGGTCTAAACCACAAAAAGATATTAATAGATCAGTTAATTTTAAAACCAGTGATCAGTTAATTTTAAAACCAGTGATGGACACTATAAATCCAGTAACTCCATTGCACTTCTTCACTGATAGTACAATTACATTTTGAGAAGACAGTACTGACGTCGTTCATCAAATACAGACTGCAGCAGAACCGGACTCTGAAACTAAGCTTAATTTCTATATGGCGAAATTACCATATTTTCATGTATATAACCTGCAGATTATCTAATGCAGAAATAAATAGCCAGGCAACCTCCTCTTACTCCAATTGCTGTAGTACACAAGTCTATCATTGTCTGAGGGAGCTGTTTACTCAAAAACCTCTTTCACATGCTAAACATCTTGCCTGTGACCACCAGTGCCTACTACCTTTTTCTGGGTATTTTTTAGGTATCCAACTCAGACTGAGTCATCTATGCACTTAGTTAAGGGGTTGTGAGTTTCAAAATTTGCAGGTTATAAGTTTGAAAATATGGCATCTCTTGTCGTGTTTTACATGCTGAAATACGAAGGATAAATATGGTTTTGCTAAGGAAAACATCTACTTATTTCTTCCACCGAGCAATGAAAGGATTAGGAAAAAAACGAAACAATTTTATGAGAACTGAAGGGAGCACAGACAGACGGTTCATTGGGGAAGGGGTGAGGGTTACTGGAGTGACTGATCAATGCTCATCTCCTGCAAACACAGGAAAAGGAGCATATGGGGCATGCTCACCTGATCCTAACATACATTCCCCGCTTAATGCTTCAAAAAAAGCAAAGAAACAGAACAACAAAAGTCAGTAACAGAAAGTGGCCAAGAATCCTTCAAGAATTATTGAATTGTTTCCTTTAATTTATAATAGTACGGTGGAATTACCAAGTGGTATAACCAGGCTAATATTTTTATGTGTGTGTGTGTATATATATGTATATATGTATATATGCAGTCATTATATTTTTATATATACACACACATATTAAGCTAGAATACAATTTTTGTACTACAAACGCTGGTCTTAACCTGTATGGCAATTCTGACTGAAGACTGGGAAATCAATGTGCAAAAAAGCTGAAGGAATTAGAAGAAAAAAGGAGAGAAGAGGAAGAAGAAGTGAAAAGAAGAGTGCTTACAACTAAGCACAAGCAAGTCTCTATCTTAAGTAGCACTGTTAGACTCTTCTGTTTGGACAAGGCCTGCTAGAATGGTCCTTAACTTCGATCTGCACTGGATACATCCAGTACCAGCTACTATACCAAACGACCTCCTCTTTCCCTGATCCTTCTCCCTGGGTCAAACTATCACTACCTTTTTATTACGAAAAATCTTCAACCCCATTTGCTCTAGATTTACACTTAAAATTAAAGGGCAAGTTATGAAATAAAACGACTACTGCTATCATCATCCCATCTGCAACACAGTGCTACCCAAAGGCTTCAGACCAAGATCAACGTTGTGGCTTCTACATGCTCTACTGCTTCAGGAACTGCTCTCCTTTACCCTACTCATTCTTAGATCACTTTATTTTGCCAAAAATCAGCACACAGCCTTCTGGAAAACTACTAAAATACACGGGTGACTCTGTACCCTCTCTGCACCCTTCCAAATCTTTATTCTCTCTTGCCAAGCCCCCACCTTTCTTGACACCTTATTCAGACCATAGTTTTATTGAGCTCTCTTCCTTTGCTTCTGTGTTCATTGGTAAAAACAGTCCAAAATCATTCAATGTCATTTTGTCCCATGGCTATCAGTATTTAGTTTCTTCAATTTATATTGCATGTTCTGCCTGCTCCTGAAGTATCTGTTTCCCATTTGGTCTGGGTTTTTTTTTGGGGGGTGGGGTGGGGTGGGGTGGTGTTTTGGTTTTGTAGCACTTAACTTTACAATAACCTGCTTGTGTCACTCTGTCAAATGAGATCAAGCTATGCTTTTTTGGCTATGCATATAAAAAACCTAACCTGGTTTTTACGTTGTTTCTGTGTCTCATGCCACAAATAGTGTGGATTTGTGGTATCTCGCATTGAAGCTATTTCAGTGTTGCTATTTATACAATCTTTTAAAACCAGACCAACAGATACATAGATACACACAGCAATTAGTCTTTGACAACAAATTAACATTAATTTTATAACAGTCGATGTAGAACAAAGATTTGTAGTTTATTTGTACCACAGAGTAGTAAAACTATTTAGCACTGAAAAATGGCAGCATCTACTTCTCTGACAGCAGCAGTAAAAGATGACTTAACATATTCCAGAGTAAGAAATCACTCCTAAGCAGTAACTCTGTAAGACAGTTCATAATATAAAGAATTATGTGCAGAAATGGTGCTGTTCAGCCTGAATTTACAGGCACTTCCAAATACAGGTGATAGTTCACACTACAAAACAACAGAGTCAAAAAATATATCACAATATGGCTTAACTTACTTACCAGGCAGATGTACTCTGAAAAGACATCAGGGGTGGGCTTAAAGCATCTCCTTTTAAAGTATGTACTGTCTGTGATGTTTGAGGCTGTGGCTGAGTTTGAGGCTGTGTCTCTGGCTGAGGCTGTGTCTGTACTTGGCTTGGATCCTGAGCAGGGTTAATCCATCGGCTCTGTCCCTGTGTCATCCACTTTCCCTGGATTCCCCACCGTGCCAGGTAAAATTTGCAAATATCATAGTTCATTGAAGAGTAATATAAAAGGTCCAGTACCAGCAAGATCACCACAAAAAAGCCATAGATCCACACTCCTAACAGTGCACTGTAGTTGCTGTGAAAGAAAAAAAGGGAAAACAAAAAAGTTATCCCATATATCGGTAAAAGGTCATCGTGTTAGTTTATCAAGGTGGTTTGTTTAATTAATTATATAAATATAACATATAGACGGATGAAACAAAAATTTTGTTCGAAAGCATGTGTCCTTAAAAATTATTTATTATTTTAATCTAAATAATGCTATATGCATGACATGGGAGGTTTTTAAAAACCAAGGCCACCTGTCTCACAAACATTTTTATTTCTCCCTCTCATCTATGTATTTGTATCAGCACATAAATTTGGTTTACAGTTAGCTTCAATGCTTTAAGTGAGACCGCTGATACGTACATGGTTGATCGGTCGTATGTCTTGTTCTGCAAATTCTCACTCCCAGAGAGCCACCCTACCAAAAGTGACAGAGCATTTGTGAGAGTGAGGGGTAACCGTATGAAAATATGGTGTAATAATTGAGACTGAGGAGTGTCCATACTATTGAAAACATTCACTGCTGACATGCATTATAAACCAATCGTCTTAAAAGGTGTTTAATGTGCTTGGATTTGCTTTGAATTTAATTAATTTAACTGCTAAAGATCCCTTAGTTTGCTGGTAATAAATTTAGGAAGGAAGAACATTGACAAGATCACATTATACAATGCATTCCACAGGAAGGAAAATAGGTACTACATTTATATATCTATGTGTTGCTGTAGCTATAATGTGTATATATAGGTAAAGGCCATGAAAACTATCAGCTGCTGACATGGTACACGGACCTGTAAAGCTATGACAGGTGACTAAAGGTATAAAAAGAAAGAGGGGGGGGAGGAGGAAAAGGTATAAGGGGTCAAGAATCTGGAGATCAAAAAGGGGAAGAAGTGCTAAAGCTCTGCTGGAGATGCAATATTATTAAAAGAAAAATGACTGTCAGGTGTAAATACAGTTTGGATTGGAAACTGCATGAGTGGGGAGGATGAGGTCAGAACAGAGAAGGAAAGAAATGGGTAAGAATGAGGTGGTTAGGTGTACAGCGAAGAAGGCTAATCTAGACCTATGAGCTAATGTGGAAGTATGTGTACCAGACACCGTAAAAACAAGAGCAAGCAGAAGGGACACTAGTAAAAAAAGTCATTAGGAAGACAGTCTTGGAGAAAAATGAAGTAATAGGTGGGCTGCCCACATCTACGTGAACCTGAATTTACATGAATAAAATTGAACACACACTCAAACATGCTCTCTTTCACAGACTTTCAGAGAAACTTTAAGGGAACTGTATTTTATCAGAACATTGATCCAAACAGAAGCGTTGTGAGAAGAAAAAAGGCCAAGAAGTCGTATTATAGATGCAAGCCAGAAAGATATTTTGACATTTTAAAAACATGTCCCAAGCCTTTTTGGATCTAAAACATTTCAAGTCTCTGCTTGGAACTTTCACTTCCATTTAAACTTTTCTATGACTCTTTCATTTTATACTTTGAAAAAATCAGGATTTTAAACAAGAAATCGGATAAGAAATCAGAATTTTAATTTCTGTGTTGCTGCCTGTCAGCACTTAAGGAGACTGATTCTCCTCTCCAGGGAATGATTTTTCCACTACACAGACATAACGTGCTTAGACTAAATGAGATTCCATAGCAAGTAACTGTAAGTAACAAGAGGAAGGTAGAGCTGTTAATGGGTCCCTGCCTGTGTAACTTTAGGATTACGCAAGCCTAGTATTTTAAAAAACTTTCAGTAAGTTTCCAGGAGGATTAGAAGTAGACAAAATATAGTACTTCTGAAAACCCTTAACTCGACCATCTTTGCCTCTACTAAAGACGTACACATACACACGCCTAACTTCACACAACAGCTGGTAGACCTTTCTAATGCATTAAAATCTTTGCAGTCCAGGCACTTGAAAATGTAACGAGATCTGGTTAATCCAGGCTTCTCAACAGTGCTACTCTTGAGTTTCAGTGGATTTATTCCTAGTGGGGTAAACTCTTCTGCTAATATAAATAAAAGGGAAGTGAAGGCTGGAGAAGTCAGGAAGAAATCCACTGTAACAACTCCTGTTCTTCATCACTAATGCCCATAGGATCTATTTTACAAACAGGTGAGCTGTATTTGATCTATAGTAAGAATGGAAATATTAGAAAACATGTTATTTTTGTTTTGGCAACAACGTGAGAGGCAGGAACATTTCTTATAGTTAACTCAAAAGAATTTTGTTTGTATTTTAGGTATTTAGTTTCACCCATCAAAATTTTGGTTAGCAAAAATTAGAGCTATTTTGAGTGTTCCAATTTGAAGTAACAATTTATTAATCATGCCGTATGTGAGTTATCCATCTGCTCCTTCTAAATAACATCTGTTTCTCACAAGTACAAAAATGAGAGACTGCTTTGCTTTAATTAACAGACAGTGGGACAACAGCACTATCAAAAGGGCCTTGTGAAAAATCACAAGCAAAATTAGTAAGTGGTATGTTTTGAACACAGAGGGAAATTCCATACTTTGATGTTTTCTGTTTCTCAAACTATTAAGACGGTAGAAAATATTCATTTTGCCGATGACTACTAATTACAGTAAAAATTAAAACTTCCCTACAAATTAAGAAAAGAACTAGGAATCAAAAAACTCCTAGGACTTGCTCTCATTTCACTGAACTGAATGATTTAATTGTAACAGTTTCATCTTGCAGTCTGATTTTCCTGTACTTTTGTGCAGTAGTTTCATTTCAATTAAAAATAAAGTGTGAACAGATTCCAGATGTACTGAGATTCAAATTATAGGGGTTTGTTCCTTCACAAGGACAATCAAGTATAATAAGTTGTTTTGGTGTAGTTGTATCTCCTCTCCCCTTCCCCAGCTGGAAAGCTTGCCCTGCCCTGCTAGCACTCCTGCCCTTCCCAATCAGTCATTTTGGAGGTTTCTGTTCAGGCTCAACACGAGGTTTAGCAATATAACACTGAAAATTACTTCTAAAGTTATGTTGCTCAGTCCTCTGCTGCTGCTGGCCCACAAATTTAGAAGCTAAATCTATAGAGTAAAAGTTACAAGACAATTTCCTTTTAGCTTCTCTGTGAAACAGGGTAATTTATGGACCTATCAGAAAAGCTTAATAGCTCATTATTTTAAGATACTTCATCTTTTACAGAAATATGATGTATATATGGTATAGCCTTGATACAGAGCCCACTTGTGTAAACGATAAGATTTGTTCTGACTTCAGGGAGCCTTGAATTGGGCTCTCTGAGAACAATACATACTTTTACCACCCATCTCCTCCTATTCCATCTACAGAATCCTGCTTAGATTTCTCTAACATCCCTACACACAAATGAAAAGACAGGTTCTTTTATTATTATTCTTACCCATGTGATTCCTTCCATCTAATTCATTAACTTTTTGAGACAGATGACAAGCAGGTTAGGACCAGGCTATATTTTTTTAGAAGAGTGTGTTGGTTTTTATGTGCAGCACATGAACAGAAAATAATTCATTTGGGAATTCAGGCTTAAAAAAACAACAAATCAAAACAACTGTGAGCAGAATTCTACAGCTGCAGAGTTTAAATGCGGGCAGATGCCCATGGAAACTGTTTCTTTCCTGTTTTCCTTAAACGGGGTTGTTACTTGCAGTAGTAGTTGCCCCAAGGAAATGCAAGCTTACATCCTAGCAAATGCCTTGGTAACACTAGCAAAAACTTATATCCTAGCAAATGCCTTCTAACACTGAGAAAATCTGTGCAGATTTTGCATGTACATTTTAAATGTGTTTTTTTTTTTTCCTATTTTGTTTTTACTATTATCTCAAGGCCTTTGTCCAATCCTGTGTTTTCCTGTAGAATCTGTTACTGTAGTACCTAAGAGGTCTTCCCACTTAAATTACATCTTTTTGCAACAGTTGGTAGTCGAATTAATAAGTTTTTTTTCTTTCTTGTAAAGATGACTTTCTGGGAGATATTTAAGGAAATGCCAGCTCTGCAGGGGACATGCTGTACATGGATAAAGATAGTGCTATTCTATCCTCACATTGCTTTCGGTGCAATGTCATAGTATGGTGTGCAAAAGCCATTCAACCCTGAAAAACTGGAATAAAAGATAAGGAAAAACATGGATGCATTACAGACTGCCATAACACAGTTCCTGTATCAGATTAAGGAACCCTAGCATAGTGGTACTGCTGATAATCCACCAAAACATTCATAACAGAAAATCTGAGAGAGTATGAATGCTAGGTTCAAGTAAACACTATTTCTAAGAATAGTTAAACAACTTATTAGATGAAGCTTTATGGAAAAATACTTTCAATGGCAGAACGTTTCTTGTCCATTAGATATCATTGGTATGTCTATATTTAATACTAAATGAATTGTTCACATTCGAAAATATTACAGACTGATTAATCTGCATGATCGCAAAGATATAATAGCCCAGTATTCTGCACTTATAAATCATAGAAATCTTTTGTTATAGTAATGGAAAAAAATGTAAATAAACCTGGCTATAGTTATATTGTGTGACAGCAGAAGACAAACATGTTTTTTCAGCTGTGCCACGACAAAGAAGTTACAAGTCACTTCATTAATTATTTCCCTCAACGGTATTATAAAACAAGAAATTTGTTTTGATGATCATAAGAATGGCTAAGGGGAAAAATAAACCAAATAATAATATTGAAATAAACCAAATAACAATATTGAATCACTCTTCCCTGAAAACTATAATCCTTTTTTTCAGTTCATTGCTATTCCCATACCCTAAATCATTTTCTCCAGCCACAGTACAACAGGTTTCATCAGAATTTTTTTCAGTGGTGTGTGAAATTAGATCTAAACAAAGAGCTGACTTTGTTACTGTAAAGTGAACCCTGGATGTATTAGAATCCAAATAAAGTTAAATTATTGTATATGTTAAATAAAGTCAGAGTATGTTAAGTAAGATGCTTTTTACAATGTTTTTAATGTCGGCATCTAGGCTTCACTTCTTTCTGCCCCTCCACAGCATACTAATATTATCAGGCAGTTTTCTACCAACCTCAGTGAGCCCAGGGCGAGGAGATCTCTCTCCCTCTGTCTCACTACACTGGTGGAGTTTTACATAGAAAGTTAGCGTCTCTTCATTTTCCTGGCCCTGACTGATTTATCAGAAGTGATGATTCAGAGAGTTACAAAAAGGCAATACCGGCTCCACTCTTGCACTTCCCTAAGCTACACCTCCAGAAGCTTTTTATTGTATTTAGCATGGTTTCACATAACTTTGCAAAAGATCAGCACATAGCTAATGTCCACAGGAAATTCTCCGACTACAGAAGTAGCTTTCTCCATCACAACTGAATGAGGTGAGTTTTTTAAAAAAAAAAAAAAAAAAAAAAAAAAATTGCTAAATGAAAACTAATATAATACTTACACTATGCTCTAAATATTTTAATTAAAATTAATACTGTAGTTCATAGAATACCAAATTACCTTTTTCCCATTGAGGAACTGCTCACACACAACAGCCCTACAATATGAACAGCCCTATATTTATTTCTCTGTGTGTATACATATACAGATGTGAGTGGGCATGCAAACAGAGAATGCAGGAGGCAGCGAAATGTTCTACATCCCAGGGCATATTTTGCAATCAGGCTGTACCTGTCCCTCTGTGCATGTCTGCTTTGGAAAGTGGCTGACTGCCCTGTCCGTTTCAGGTTGTTGGTGAAAGGAAGAACAGAAGGGCCTTGCCTTAGCAAGCTCTGGCCATGACTACGTGGAGCAGCTGCTGAGATATTGGGAAAAAACCAGAGGCATTGGCTTTCTGCTTGGCTAAACTACAATTGGCCAGTAACATCCCAAACTCTGTGACGAAGCTGCCTGTTAGGCAGACTTGGTTGCTCAGCAGTGTTGGTGCAGAAGAGTAAGGGAAGAAATAAAACATATTTGCTGTGTGTGTGCAAGACAAAGAACTGGGAAAGTGCAGGGGCAACAGCCACACTAGAACATTCTTGAGACTCTCTTTTTATCACTCTAAGTGTGAAGCAGTTTCTGGCTCTGCCTGCGACTATGCGCACAGCCCTTCTGTACTGAGTGTCCTGTGAGGACCTCTCTTCGGGCAGGCATCAGATTGCTGCCGTGGTAGCATGGTCACCCCAGTAAACAAAGGGGGAACACATCCTACTTTTACCACAGACCATACGTAGAGTATGCACTGCACGGGGGCACTGGGGCATCCTGGGGTATAAACTCCACCAGGTTGCCGGGAGGCATATATGTTGGCAGAGTTGGGTAGCCCCAGGTGAGGGTGCTACCAGTTTCTGGATTATCTGGGCTGCACAAAGGGTGGAGAAAATGGATGGCCTTTAATGTGCCTGTTAGACTTGAAGTGTCTCCCCAGCGTTCTGTGTGATATGTTCTCATGATGTTCCCAGATGCACTACAAGGCCAAGGCAAGGAAATTTCACCTCAAGGACATAGCTGCACATACAATAACAAAATAGTACAGATCCACGTTGATTTAAAGGTATCTTAGATGTGTAGAGTCTATTTTTGTCTTTCTTTTACACTACACAGTACACAGACCTCTTTATAATAGGTGATTGTTACTTTAACACCTGTAAAGTTAGAGAATGCAACTTCTACATCTATGGAAGATTCAAACTTCTCTAGGCAGAGCTGTACGAGGGGCGGTTGTTAAGGAAGACGACAGTTTTCTCACTCCATGAGCTGCCTGCTGCTGGACACAGCTGCACACAGTGAGTTAAAAGAGCCAACATCAGTATTCCAGCACCACAGCCTCCTAGCAGCCTTGCACCTGCTTCCATAGGAATGAATGACAACACACCAACTGACTTTTGCACGGCAGAAGAAAACGCTAAAATCCCTGTTGTAAACAAAAATCAACAGACTGGAATTCCAGTTGTCTTTAACCTGCCCCTTCCTTGCCCTGGAGGGGCTGGGTACCAGAATAAAATGTCCGGGGAAAGCAGATAGATCAGAATTCAACCTTGGGGGTTTACATCAGCTGAAAGTTGCCCTCTGCACCAAGAGAAATCGCAGCAGATTAGCGTGGCCAGAATGTCAAATACTAAATAGGAGACAGACCACAAGTGAAGATTTTGTCATCCTAAATAGGTAATCAGTAACAGAGATCTACTTGCTTACTTGTTAGTTCTTCAGAAAAAAAAGTTACTGACATTTATCTTAGAGGACAGGCCCCAGCAGTACATGGAAGTATCCCAGGTAACAGGCAAGGAGACCACACAATGTTGGCATAGAAGCAAATATGTTCTGTTCCCCAAGGTCAGTGATTACAAGAGATTTATATTCAAAACATCAGAGATTCAAAATAGTGCATTTGGGTTGATATGGAAAATGTCAACTCACTCCCTCTCTCCCCTGCGGACAGCTCTGGGGTTTATTTTTACTGATATACATTTAAACATAGTTTGGATCAGACTGGGGTAGGAGGAGAGACTTTTGTAACTTTTATATGTAACTTTGTATTTGTTACATTTATATGCAACTTTTACGTACACACTCTCCTAGCAATGTTTATAGCCCATGTCAAAGCAAAGAAAGCAGAGATAAAATATCCTTTCTTTTAGGAGTTCTGTAACAGCAAAAACCTTTTAGTAATGTTTTTCTGTATGTGCAATTATTCTAATTGCTTCCATCATTAAGTATACCTCAGACTATGTTATTAGGCCAGGAACAGTTTGGTGAAGAGTACTTTAAAACTCATTTACTTACTTATGCATATATCCATCTGCGTTCCCTGTTAAGTTCATCTGCATAACAGTCTGAAATTCTGTCTCATTGCAGCAGTATTTAAATACTGTGTTGTTATGGTGACAGCAAAAGATGTAAGATTTATTGTCAGAAAGACGGGGGCAGTGAAAACCAAAGTGGTAGCGACCTTTGTAGTCCGTATATGGCTCGCAGACCCGAAAGTGTGCGGACAACACTGTAAAACAAAGAACAATATTGGCTTTGTGAGTCACTTGTGTTATCTGTATGTTTTGAACTATAATTTTTCATTGGTTAAGCTTAAACAATTGTTGTTTGATTTCTGAAAAACATTAATATTTCAGAACTTTCAACATCATAACATTTAGTACTAAAAGGTTACAATATTTAGCCTCTTGTTGTATTTTGACTTTTATTGTTATTATGTTTCTGATTACTATTATTTCTTTTAAGGGAAGAGAAGAAATGCCCTCCATGCCAAGAAGCACAAAAATATTTAGGGAAACATTTTCATACTGCTGTTCTAAATATATGGATATCCATAAATACCCAACAATGTTAATGTTTGATTCTCCCGGGATGACTTCACAAAAACAAAAAGTCTATGTAAAAACTGCAATAAAAGTTTGATGGCACTTGATTTACAGTCAGTGTTCTTGGCAGAACATATCTTCTCAACTGTAAAGGTCATTCTTTGATAAGGATTATTCTGCCAGAAATAGTAATTACAAAAGAGTGTAACAGATCTGAACAACTCTGAATTTGCAAATAGATAGAACTAATACAGCTATTCCTGGGAGTTCCTACACTTCTCCTTTAATAAATTCTCACGTAAAGTGTTTATTAAATCTCTGAGAACATTTTTTACAGGAATATGGGAATATGTCACACTGATTTCACCATCAATTTTCCTGGGAAAAAAAAGAAAAAAAATGCTCTCTCTATATATCCTTGGAATGCAGACTTGAGGCCAATAGTTGTGTGGCGACAGGCATGCCGTGGTTACAGCTACGTGGCAAGACTGTGGGCAGATGCAAGCTCTCTGACCATGCTCTAACCCTACTGGCTGCAAACAGCCCTGAACTGGAAGCTGTGTAATCATCTTAGTTTCCCTGCGCTAATCTACCGTGCAGAGGGGCAGGGTACAGATCCCTTCCAGTACGGTCACAAGCAACCACACGCAACTTCCTGTTGATCTGAAAAGTCCTGTGAGAGCCAATATTTGGTTCCACATACTGCCAGCATTTTAACTGATTTACAGTTTGTGTTATGGTAGGCCTTGCAGCATCATTTAAGATTACAGGTACTGTAAGGCCCAAAGGCCTCACACTCTAAGGAAAGTGAAATGTAGAAGTCAAGAGTCTGAATATTCTTAGCAGTGAAATGTTTTTACTCTGATTAGAGAAAAGAGGCACAGTGATGCTGTGGGTAGCTGCACTTCATAAGGTTACACCAATTAATAAAGGATGTTCAATTTAGACTGACAGAATTAACCCTTGTAACTTGGTGTATGATTTTTGTATCAGTTTACCAGTACAAGAGATTACAGATAATGACTTGCATGGATTTAGCTTAACTGTATGGTATCTCTCTGCACATAGTCCCTGTTGATCTGTAATTGCATCTGTGCACCTTATCCATCTAATCCTCATTTCTTTCTATGTTGCTTAAAAAAGCCTATTCCTAACATTTTTGTTTCTCAATTTTGTAAAATGTAGTAACATCAAGAATCTCTCACTCTCTTTCTGTAGGTCTAGTCATATTTCAAGGATTGTGACAGTGGAGATGACTTCTTTATTTGTGTGTATAGAGGGAGCCTAGAACAAAAAACAGAGTACTAAACTGAAGAGAAAACAAGGTAACTTATACTGCCCTCCGAGTGAAGGAAAACCACTCTAAACGTTTTACATTTTTATATATATATATACACACACTGGCATGTGCGCACGCACGTACCTGTCATCATTATTTTAACAGAACAGAAAATCCTTTTGTAGATTAATTCAGTCAGGAACTGAAAGTGCTAGAAGAATGCTATTTCTAAAGGAACATAGATATTGAGAAAACTAATTACATATCTGTTCTTGCCCTGCCTGGGAAAAACGCGTGTTCCAAATCTGAGGATGCTATAATCAGTAAAGAAATTGTCTTTCTTTAGACTTAGGTTTTCAAAACCCTCTGTAACTCTTGCAACAAATCTGCATGTTCAATTCTGTTGCAAAATCCACACAGCATGCAACTGCATGACCATATGTTTGTTTGAACAAGTACTTACTTCCCTGCACCCCCTCTTAATTAACATAGCAATAATGAAAGTGTTCCAGGACTGATTAAGTTTTGAAAAAACTCAATGGTTGCGGTTGGAAGGGACCTCTGGAGGTCACCTGGTCCAACACCTCTGCTCAAGCAGGGCCACCTAGAGCCCATTGCCCAGAATCAGAAGGCATTTGAATACCTCCAAGGATGGAGACTCTGCAACCTCCCTGGGGCAATCTGTGGCAGTGCTTGGTCACCCTCACAATGAAAAAGTGTTTCTCGGCATTCAGAGGGAACTTTCTCTGTTGCAGTTTGTGCCCATTGCCTCTGGTCCTGTCACTAGGCACCACCCAAAAGAGCCTGGCTCAGTCTTCTTTACATTCCCCCCTTCAGGTATTTATATACATTGATAAGATCCCCCTGAGCCTTCTCCTCCTGAGACTGAACAGTCCCAGCTCTCTCAGCCTTTCCTTGTGTGAGAGATGCTCCAGTCACATTCATCACTCAGTGGTCCTTTGCTGAACTCTCTCCAGTATCTCCATCTCTCTCTTGTACTGGGAAGTCCAGAAATGGACACAGCACTCCAGGTGTGGCCTCACCAGTGATGAAGAGAGGGGAAGGATCACTTCCCTCGACCTGCTGGCAGCATTCCTACTAATGGAGCCACAAAGAGCTTTCCAGCCAGCTGGCCCCCAGCATATACTGGTGCCTGACGTCGTTCCTCCCCAGGAAGATGCAGGACTTAGCACTTCCCCTTGTTGAACTTCATGAGGTTCCTGTAAGCCCATTTCTGCAGCCTGTCCAGGTCCCTCTGGATAGCAGCACCCCCCTATGGCATATCAGCCACTCCTCCCACTTCTGTACCAACAGGAAACTTGCTGAGGTTGCAGTCTGTCCCATTGTCATTTTAGTTTTAACTACATATCATTTGTTTTTGGAAAACTTAAATCTAGAAAATAATGGAAGAGACATGTGGCATGAGAGAAATTCACAAGCTAAATAGAACTTTTAACTATTTGATTTCTAACAAGAATAGGAGCCTGATTCAGTTACTTAAATACAGGTCTCCAGTGCCAGCTAAGATTTCCCTAGGCTGTCCTGTCTGTTCTCCAGCTTTCAGTGGAGGAGATGCAGGTCTCTTGTAGGTTTGGTGCACACATGGGTGATCTAGGGCAAGTCAAATGGCATTAGATGCACACGGTTAGGCACCCATAAAGGTCCCTAAGTGTTTTGTAAATGTTTGATATCAGCTTGCAAGGGTGCATTACATGCATTACAATGCATGTAGTTCCACTAGTCATTACTAGGAAAACAGGTGAGTCTATGCCTGATGTCAACAAACAGAAAGTAAGTCCTATTATTGGGCCTAATAAATGCAAGTGAAGGGGTAGCCTCCATAGTGTAGCACTGCACTTCCAATAGTGATGTTTATCCACGGTATTTTTATTTACAGTATCCAGCAGAGGAGCACCCATCTAACCCTTCTCTGATAGATGGCCAGCTTCAGATGCTTCAAAGGAAGATACATAGGTGCTATATTGAAAAAGCTGTGCAATAAACTCTCTAGTAAGAAAAATATCTTTCTATTCTTCTCCCTTAGGGGTTGCTTATGTCCTGAGCATTTGTGTTTGGGGTTTTTCTCCCCACCTTGTCCAGTGTTCTCCCTATCCAGCTGAGGGATAACTTCCACTAAACCTACAGATTTCTTATCAGAATTAGATGGCTTAATGTATGTACTACTTCAGTTCCAGACGTAGAGAAAATATAACTGATCTGAACTGATCAGTTTAACAGTTTTCACTTTTTAGCCATCTTGACTTATTCCTTCTTAGTTGGAATATCTGCACTTGAATTATATCAGCTGCTCCTAGGAAACAATTTTCTTTGATACCTGCAAAGCCTCGGAGTGCAACACAAATTTTGTTTACAATGCATTATCAACAAAATCACCATTTTTTTCAAAATGCAGGTATAATGCCTTTTATGGCTAAAGATATATTATTTTTCCTTTTAAAAGCTACATTATTAGAGCTACTTACATGTTAGTAATTTTTGAAGCCTCCAGTATAGATGGTAGTTTCAAGTTTGGGACATTTTAATGGAAGATATTTATTGCTAGAACTAGCTTTGCAAATAACAGGATAGCAAAAATGTCATTTTTCCTATGTTATTACTACAACTTAGCTTAGGTGAATTACACCCGTGTTAAGCTACCACAAGTGAACAGCAGCCCTGCAAGGTTATACCTGACTTCTATGTACATCTAGTGCATGTTATAAGAATTAAAACTAGTTCTTTATGTTTCATAAACAATCGAATACTTCCATGCTTCTGAAATTATTCAGTGCTCTGAGAGACATTGCATTGTGAAAATGCACTAGAGGGCTATAGGACCCTAAGAAGTTTAGCTTGCTCGTCACTGCAAAGTGGTTTACTTAACAGCACATGTGAAGGTGTCCTTTGCCCATTTTAAAAGGAAAACAACCCCCAAACTTCTTTGGGGATGAAAACTGGAGGAAGGATGACTACAGAACGAAGGGAGAATGAAGATAACATCAGGTCAGAGGAGGAGTGATGTCTGTAATAAAATGTAGTCCTAAGCAAATCCTTAAATAGTAAAATGTGTGTCAGTGATTAAAATAAACGCACAAATAAGAGCATAACACGATGACTGAATTACAGTCTGAATTTCGTAGTCAGTGTGTGGTGGGTTAACCCTGGTAGGCAGCTGAGCATCACACAGCTGCTTGCTCACTCCCCCTCCCAGTGGGATGGGCGAGAAAATTCGTGGGTCGAGATAAAGACTGTTTAATAAATGAATAAGGAAAAAAAACCCAACAACAACAAAAAAAACCCCAACCCACAAGTGATGCTAAAGCAATCACTCACTACCAGCAGACTGATACCTAGCCAGTCCCTGAGCACTTTTTGGATAAGCTCCCACCCCAGTTTCATTGCTGAGCATGCCGTAGGGAATATCACTTTGGCCAGTTCGGGTCAGCTGGGCCAGCTGTGTCCCCTGCCGGGCTCTTGCCCACCCCATCCTCCTTGCTGGGGTGCACAAGGAGAAACAGGAGCAGCCTTAACCCTGTGTAAGGGCTGTTCAGCAATAGCTAAAATACTGGTGTGTTACCAACACTGTTTTTTGGTCACCAATCTAAAAGACAACACCATAGGGGCTGCTGTGAAGAAAATTAACCCCATCCCAGCCAGACCTAGCACACAGTGAAAAAACTTTATCAATTTATTGTAATCTGTGTAATTTTACTTGCTGTCTTTGCTTCTCTGAGAATCAGAGATCCAATACACAAAGCGTAATTTTTAAAAAAAATATATTTTTCCTGAAAATAACTTTGCTTAAATCCTGATGATTAAAGAGCCCTATTTCTACAGAAATACTTTAGAAAAAAGTATTGTACCTGAAAGGCTCTTAAGTTGTCTGTAAAGATGGCAGCTGTTTCTGAAGTGGAGTTGCATGTGCAAATTTTCATACTATTTTTCAAAAGTATTATTGAACAGGTAAGTGCTATAGATGCTCCTAGCTCTGTTCCTACTAATTTTGAGAGAAGAATAGTCTGTCATGCTTCAAATGACTGATTTAAGCTCATTTTAAGATTTACCTACTCTACCTTAAAAAGTAAACAGCCAGTGTACTTCAAACTGTTACTTCCCTATCTGTTCACAGTTAGAGATCTGTGTAATCCTGATTAAATTTTTAATTTAGCTACTAAATTTTTAAAGCCCCAAGGATTTCAGAATGGCTGGTCTTCATAAGCTTTCCATATGGATCCACAGAAATATTCACATGTATGCATTTTACTTCGCACAATGCTAATCATTTGAGATCCTCTGATAATTTTGCTATATGGATGTTCATTTCCTACTTCAAAGAAAAAATACTGTAACGTGCAAATAATCTGTCAATTTTTGCTTGTTAATATAAGCCTTGCCGTCATTCCTGATTTTATAAATCTGTTTCAAGCCATTAAATGAATATAAGTATCAACATTACTGCAAAGCAAATCTAAGAGATAGCGGTCAGAAAGGGGATTCTGGCATGACTGCATGCTGCTCCTCCCTTTATTATGCATTCTTTGTGCGGGCAGTACAACTAGCAAGCATTCAGAAATCCTAAAATTGCATGCCGTTGTGATCTTGATAGCATTGAAATGAAATCAGTCTGAAGTTTCAGTATTCTCAATCCAATTTCATCCTTCTTTTAAATGGAGCCACAGCCTACCTACTCCGAACTGAAGCCTTTCTTTTCAGCGTTGTCCCTGCCCTGAGAGCATTTTGCCCCCGCCAGGCAACTGCATCCCCTTCCTAACCACACAGCTAAAGCTACCAAACCTCATCCTCATCCTGAGCCATGACCTTGGTATCTGACCACACCTCTGCTCCACTGCCACTGTCGCCGCATCTCTCCTTTTCTGACACAACGAAAACCCAGCTCTGCCAACAGTTGCTCTGGGAACTTTTCTGTTACTGGTGCCCTTGCTTTCACACCGCCTGTGGAGCCGGTGAAAGTTATGCTTCCAATTGTTAAATGCGGTTTTCAACCATGCATACAGATTTTAGAAACTAAGTACTGAGACTGTGAATCTTAATATATCAGAGACTTGGAAGTAAAGCATCATCTTACAGACAGAAGTCTGTAAATTTAGGGAACTCAAAAGGAGTCTGGCCATTAGATTTTCAGTTCAGGTCAGTTTAAAAATGATGTTCATGTCATTCCAGTGAGAGTAGCATCCATTTTTTCCCCTGTCATTCTCACTCCATGAAGCCAGTAGTTTTCCTTTATGGAAGCTGACCTGTCTTGGACAAAAAAATTTACATTCATGCTGGCTGCAAAATAGTAAATAATAAATTTCATCCTGTAAAAAGTGCGTGAGTTAGCAGTGACCTAAACCCACTCCTACAGATGTCAGTAGTAAAATTCCCCCAAGGAGGAGATTTAGGCTAGCATGAAAGGCTTGTAATGATTTCGAGTTAAGCCTGTACTCTACATGCCAATAATGGTTGTCAGATAATAAAATACTAATAGCCAAGGAGCAACAAGAAGATAAGGTACACATTTACAAAGGCATAGTTTGGGATGTTAATAAATAAATTATATAAGAAGTAAAAGATATATGTAATTAGTTTCAAATAAAAACAGTAGTAGTAATGTTTTTATTTTAAAATAAGAGTAACTGCCTTCAGAGGCAGTACTTTTCTTCTAAGAGAAAAAAATATCAGAACACTGGCTTTATGTCTGGGTTTGAGGGAATAAGTGTATATGTATACCAGTTGCTGACTACTTCTATTTGCACACACAGTGTAATCACAGTGTCCCATTCAACTGGAACATAGATATTCATATCATCTTGAGGAAAATGGTTGGAGAAGTGGGATCTCAGGAGGTCTCTAGCAGAAGTCCCCTATAAAGAGTGGTAGAAGTATGAAAACTTAACAAAAGTCAACACAAGAGACTGGAGCAGCTGGAAAAGTTTTGTGATGTTTGATCACTGGGATACATTCACTGAAGTCTTCTTGAATAACTGGCTTCATTCATGCATGAGGGAAATAGCTTTCTGAAATGACTTTAACCTGCTACAACCCCTGTGGCCTGATTCTAGTACATAGGAGGAGGGTAGTTACATAACTAGGGATGCAGCGCCATACGTTGGGATATCAGTGCAAGGACTCTAAAGGAAAAGAGTGTTTTAAGATTAGGCAGAGAAGCAGTCTAGTTGATAATATTATAAAATTGTTAGCAAAAGGACTGGTGAGGATCTAACACTGAATATTACAAGCATTATGCAGACAGAGTAGTACCAACTCTTAGTGGAGCACAAGGATACTTTAAGATATATAATGCCTATGTGATGTAGTACAAGGGAATAAGGAGCAGTGATGGGAAAAAAAATGTCTTCTTGGATTAAAAAGTGCTTCAAGAATGGACGATAAAAGAGGTTCTACTGAGAGTTAAAAACTCATAGGATCAAACCTATTTGGACTAAAACCAGTTTTAATTATTTTTTTTTTAAATATTCATTCCTAATTACAGAAAACCTTAATGTCATAAACAACTCCTGAAGAACAAATGCTACTAATAATCATAGCATTTGACTAATTCTCAGTCTAACAACTGGCAGATTTCTGCACAAATCCTTTCTGTGTGCTGGTAGTAAACATCTAGGGCAGATCTACCAAGCATTAGGAGAAAAATCTCTGGAACCACTCCCTGGTCTGGTCAATTCTTTAGATTCAGGAAAATAACATAATATTTGCATACCATGATGTCATGCATTTTTCTTTTAAATATATATAACTTATATTGTATCTAACATGTATTCATCGCAAGAATAGCTGAAATTCCAAGTTCAGTCCTTCACATGCTTACATACTCTTGTGTGCACATATAAAAACACACAACTGGAACCTGACTTGCTCTACTTCCAATAGATGGTTATTTAGCAAAACGGTTGGATTGTACGGTGGTGTAGAGCTTGCTTTTTTCTTTTAGAGGAGCTGAAAAACTAGCATATCAAAACAGTAGCTTTGTTTCTTTTAAACTTTCAGCCTGCTTTACCATGTCAGTGTCCCACCACCTTTTCCTTCTTAAACCGAATTTTCAATTGCATTTAAAATTCTAGCTTCCAGTTCTTAAATATGAAGAGGCTTTATTTATTTATTACTCAATTAAAAATCCATTTGATCTTGTTTGTTTTGTAGGAACCCAGTATTAAATTGCAACTAATTTTTCCCTGTGGCATGCATCAGTGAAAGATGAATTCAAAGTATAAAAGTTACCTGCTGACAAGAGTAATGAAAGCAGAACCATCAGCACATTTAAGGACTGTTGACCACAACTTGTCATCGTTGGCTTTCATTGGTCCATTAGAGAATTACCTGTTTGACAAGATGCAACATCATGGTTAAGCGTCTGTTTCATCTCACTTTCATTGTTCAAACTTTTACTTACCCACAAAGCTTTGGTAAAATGAGATGGCTTCACACAATAAGAAAAAAAAAAAAAAAATCGTACTTTTTTTCTGGACTTAGAAGTGAAATAAATTCTCCTTTCTACGATTTTGTTAAAATTTCTTTCTCATTTCACCATGAATGTATACAGCTATTTACATACTTTTCATTAACCCAGAGTAGAGACGAATTACATGAAGTCTTTATGGGATATTCACACCTCCCCTGTAATCTACAATCTACATTCAGCAAAAGCGCGCTTGTTTTACTGTCACAAGAATGAGCTGTTGTATTATGCCTATAAGGACTAGAAGGATACAAACAATGTAAAAATAAATTGGCTGCTTTGAAAGTCAATCTGTTTTACCCCATTAGAGGGTGCAGTCGTTCAGAAAGTGGGTCGAGCAACTGAGATGGTTGGAAACATTTAAAAAAAGGTCTTTTCATTAGAATCAGAGAATTTCATGGGATAATTTCTTGTTTTCCTAGAAATGAGGGTGAGATGTGATGCAGTTTGGCTGGCAGTCATCATAAACAGGCTATCCTCGTTTTTTGCAGAACAGCCTCACAACGGGGCGAGTCCAAACGCATCTTACATCTGCATTGATTCAACGTCACCAGCTGCACGTTCTACAGCTCTAGCAGAGGCTCCCTCCCACCGCAAGTGTTGTCATCAACATCAGTGGGAACGTCTGGTACCCTATCCTGTTGTCACTGCTAATGCAGACTAATGCTGGACACATAAGGTCTTCAGCATCCTGAGCTCACATTGACACTAGAGAATAACGAAGAGGTAATTTATTGGTTTGTACAACACCACTGGGCGCTTGGGCTATAAACCAGAAAGCCTAGGTGGTGCTGCTGAAAGCTGGTGGGGTGAGCAGAATTCTTGAGTTGTTAAAAAAAATTGTTCCAAGGTGTTTATAAAGGAGCAACTTGGAAAAAAGAAAGGAAAATAGCAATTTATGTAAAAAATTACACTGTTCCTGACAGCTCAAGATCAACATGATGCCAAATGCTTATGAAATCAGTGCTGTATCGTATAAATACTAGGTTACTAATAGGTATCTACTACAATCTACTGAATCAAATTAAAATCCCAGGACAACTGCACCTGCATGTAACAAAGGGGAGCGGGTGAAAATCGACATTATCATGAATAACTAAATTCTGAGTAACATATGTGGGCACAGGAGGGGGGAGACAGTGCTATCTACAAAGCCTGCAGATACAAAAGATTTCTCACTAACAAAAAAATGCTGTGTCTGGAACAAGCAGATTCTCTAAGAAGTCACCTTAGCATATGAAAAACAACAGGTCACAAACCTAAAAATCAGTGTAACTTTTGTACGATAAATCGTGATAGTTTATACTGTTATCTGCAAACATGATTAACATACAAACCACTGTATTTGTAGCTTTAAAATAAGTCAGTTCTTCCACGGGGAAAACAATTAGAAACCATAACACCATGAGGGAAAAAAAAAAGTGCAGAAAACTATGAATGCTAATTAAGAATACTTCTCTAAGCATCAATCCTGTTTGAAAAAGCCGCCACCTTTTTTCAGAAGGAATATCGTATTAGTTAAAACACCAAGCACACTTAAAGTTAGAATTACATAAAAAAGCGTAATACAGAATACAAGCCAGAAGTTAAGAATGTAGGAGTTTAATCAAGAAAAACAGATACAAAGAACAAGCTATTGCCAATACTGTTAGGAATAAAAGGAAAAAGATTTTTTCCTGAGTAAACCAAAGCTGCAGGAATTCTGATCGTGATTCATTACTAGAGGGAAATCTTGGCTTTAGTAACAGTTAATTAAAAAGAGATCAATAAGCACTTCTGTTGTGTATCAGGGAAGAGACAGATGTTTGGTATAGCTGAGACTACTAAATATTTCCATATCAAGAATAATTTAGGATGACATTAATGAGTTGATACTAAGGTTCATAATTTGATATTTGCAATTCTGTGTAATTTGTATCCAGTTATTCTAGAAGAGCTGGCTGGGGGACATATATATCCTTTTTTCAGTTTGCTGGGGAACTATGGCAGCTTTCAGAGGACCTGAAGAAACCTAAGAACATTTTTAGAAGTAAATGAGATAATCCAGGTAATTACAAGCTTGTGAGCATGATGTGGATCTAAAGAAAGTTAATGGAATGGTTAATATAGAATCCAATTAATAAATAATTAAGGAGAGTAATATAATTAATGCATATCACTGTGGGCTTATATAAAAGTAAATTTTATTTCTCTCAGTGTTGTTGTTGATGAAGGTAGCTTAAAGATAGTAGTAATATAGTAGATTTCCATAAAGTATCTTACTTAGTAGCATGCAATTTGACCAGGCAGTGAGAATGATGGGGGGGGGGAGGCAGATGAATTATGGAAGATTAACTCAGACTGGAAGTAAGATGCATATTTTTTTGAAAAATACAGTCTTGCTAGTAATTGAGTACATACAGCCTTACTAGTAATTTTTTAATCAGTACTGCATGTAGAAATCTAGAAGCTTTTCAGGGAGGGGAAGATTTATTGAATTATGTCCAATAGAACTGGCAACAATGAAATTGGCATTTTAATCCAAGTCTTGTGATGCTTGTATTTTATTAAGTGCCAGCTGGGAAGATCAGGGCGAGAGACTAAAACACCAGAGCCACACATCAAAGGCCAGGAGAGTGACAGAATCCGTGTATATGTATACATACATACATATTTGTGATGATGGGGAAATGCTCCGATTTTATAACTACTGCTTCAGTGATCATTAAACTGAATATGACCATTTTTAGGAGGACAGAGATACAGCTAACCATTCACTACTTGACCATTTTGAATTTTTTTTTTTTTTTTACACGCTGCTGTCTTACTAAAGCAGTCATATTTAGTGCAGTATCATGAGGATGTCTCTGAGCTATTAAGCCAGGTGGAAGAGATGGGCAGGAGAACAGGTGGCACACTAAAAGAAAGCATCTAGATCGTACAAAGTGTTTCCTAATGCTAGGCCACAGAATAGACATGATAGAAACATGGTAATTAGCGGTGAACTAGCTGAATAATTTTTTATGATTATTATTAGTAAAGACTGACAGGGCACTTTAAAATTATACAATTACATTTGAAGGAAAGAGGAAAGGTAAATTTGGTTGTAGTTGTTTTTTTTTTTTTTTTTTTTTTTTAAATAAAATTTGAGAGCCTGGAGGCTAAGAGATTACGTTTTCTTTCTAGTTCTGTAAATCAGCGATTAGAAGGGTGGTCTAATGCACCAATTTTAATTTTTAATGCACCATTTTAAGCTTATTTGTGGTCACTGTGGAGGGAAGGAGAATGCCCATCCTTTTCCATATCCTTTGAGATTCCCAGCCTCACATCACCTCCTCCCTTCTGCTAGCAATCACAAGTATCTCTGCAGCTACATCATAAAGTAGACTAAAGAAATGGTTGAGGAATCACAGTTTTAGAGGTTTTTTTTTCACTCTGTGTTTCAACAGGTCTACTATGAAATAGAAGAAATGGTCCTTACTCATGCTTTTTAAGTGCTTTGCTATCTTTTCACAGAATAAGGATGACATTAGGAATATTGCTTTCCCTTGCAAAAGATGCAACAATGAATGATTCAAAGAGAGCAACATTCAAAGGAAAGGTGCTGTAACGTTATGATCAAGGAGAACAGACGTTAATATGAGACACAGCAGGTGGGTGGCTTTTTGTTTCTGCCGACGAAGAGCCTGCAATTGCACTCTAACTTCTCATCTCACCACCACCACTACAGAAACTGAACTCGTTTGCATTTAACCTCCCTCCTCACCACGGACATCGGGTGCAGGGACCAGATATATGTAGCAGATCATTACGCCAGATTTTACTTTTTACTCACACACCGTGACATTCTAGCTCTTACTCTGCTGCTACGTACATTGCTTTGGTTATCCTTACAGTTTTATCTAGCTGTCTTTTCTTGAAGGGAATCAGTGAATCATTGGAAATAAAAGCTGCCAAGAGCAATAACCATTTCATGTGGCAAGACTTTAATGTAGAAATAATTTTCCCCTCACTTTGAAGGAAAAGAAAAGCTATGTTTAGAAGAGATGTTTGAAAAACATTGCATATTTTGCATTTTTTGGTTATTAGGAAGAACAAAAGGAGCTAGCAAGATAATTTAATATTAAATACATCAGCACTGCCTCACAGGTTAGCTCTCTGTATAGAACAACAGAAAATAAGGTGATTCAAGAGATCATTTAGTCCATCTTTCTGCCACAGGATTAAATACATCTAAACCATTCTTATCAGAAGTTCACAGAATCTCCACCCCCAGAGGGGTTTTCCAGCCTTCTCAGGCAATTCCCTTCCAGTGCTTCTCTAACCTCATGGCTAAAAAGATTTTCCTACGTCTAACTTGCAGCTCCTTTGCTTTGATTCAAGCCCATCCTATCCCCAGTGGAGCTGGAGAATGATTTACCTACAGATACATTGGTTACACCTCTCTTTGCATCAGTCTAATTAATACATACAAAAAGTGCGGTCGTATCTTCACTCATCCTTTTCTTAGGCTTACAACTTCCACTTCTTACAAGCTTTCCTTAAAAACCGTATCTGCTATACCTCCTACACCTCCTCTTAAATCTGGCTCTACACTTTATGGCAAGGTTGTGTGTGTAACTTTAGTGTCATTTCAGTTTCAGTTGTTTATATTTTCATAGTGACCAGAAGGTCCTACCCCAATAGCTGCCAACTCTTCCAAGGTAAAGAAAATGACAGAATTACAAAACTGCAGAGAGCCATAGAGGTTCTGCTAATTTTCATAGTTAACCAAAAGATACATAGGTATATCACTGCTATACCAAGACAGGTACACCTACATACAGACATAACTATAGAAGTAAAAACATACCACCACATGTGACATAATGGAGGATGACTCCCTCTTTTCACACTAATGTCCAGCAGGCCTTCCAATCTTAGTGAGTACCAGTGACCTGGCCCTGAGAAATCATGCCACAGCAGCAGTTGCAGTGATGGGCTTCCCTCCACTTCTTCCTCCGCTCTCTTGGGGCACAGTCATCTTTCACAGTTATGATTAAATGATACCTAGAAAAGCTCTGATTTCCATAATCTCTTATTCCCCAGTCTCCTGGAAAACACCCTCACTAACCTCAGACACGTATTAGCTTTGCTGCACTTCCTACATTGTTGGGACAAGGAGGATCACGAGGAGGGAAATGGCCTCCTCAACCTATTTGCCCATCTGAAGACAAGAGACAAGACTGGTTGCATTGTGGCAGCAGTAAGGGGATGAATAATGTGGCTAAGACAATCACAGTGCTTGAGAAAGCTATTTAAAATGAGATGGAAAAGAGAAGGCTGTGATCCAAACCGAACTTGTAGTCCAGCTCTGTTCACTTCTCATGTTAAAATAGGCTTAAAAATGCATCTAGAATGAGTTAATGAATGCTATTACAATGAAACTACAGTCTTATTACAAAGGCAGCAATTTAACTGGCATGAAAGAAAACCTGATTATTAAGTAAACATGTGGTTTCACACTGCAGTAACCTCAAGAAAATGTTTATGAAAAACAGATACTAGTTTTCAGTTGACAGTTGTCTTACTTGAAACAATTGAAACAACCTATGAAAAGGAATAGCTGGTCGAAAACCTTTTAGATGATAGCACAGCATTACCATTACTCAGTGTCTCTTCCCTAAAAACATCTTACTACACATATGCTTGACGTTAAGCATGTGTGAGTCTCTACACAACTGCAGATAAGGCATTGGAGTTAGGGTTTTAGTATTGCTAAAGACGAGCAAATTTATATTACACTAACTTGGTCATGAAATTCTTCTCCCTTATTTTATAAATTTTAAAATTGAAAATGTGAACTACTTTGTTTTATTTCACCCCCCCACATTTATTAATTCCCCCAGCTATTCTCCAAACAGTTATGAAGAGAAAACATGCATGACTCCTAAAAAACAAAGCTATTAAGTACAGCCTGAAGACCATCCTGTGATCTTCAAGCAGTCTACAGCCGTTATTAATCGGACAAGGCCAAGAAACCTGTACATGCTATAACTGCCAACTGTCAAAGCCGCTCATTCATCTCCTGCCTCTTTTACCCCTTTCCCTTTTCACCAACACTTCTAGTCAGCCATCGCGACCTGTCCTACACCTACGTTCCGAGAGACACATCATACATATGCAAGTTGGAAATGGATTTTAGCAGTTCCTACCCTGACTACACAGTACATTGCGCAGCAGAATCTGATACAGAAGTTAAAGGATTCCCTTATTACAAGAGAATTAATTTTAGAGAATCAGTGGTACATTCAGACCTTTTAATCACAAAATTGAACTGATCAGCAACTTCCCTAAGATAGCACAAAATCTTTATTGACAGCCAAATTCCTCACTGTCTCCATAGCAAAACTAAAGATATTAAAGATATTACTATAATGTAGCTGTAGTGCAAATAAACTTTAGCTAATCATTTTCTTGGTGTAATTCATTACGTATTTGCATTTGGTAGGATAAATATTTGATTTCCTGGATTTATTGGTCAGAAAATTTTAGATTGCTGTCTGTCCTACAACTGTCCCTTCACTGTATACATTGTATCTCATTTTGGGGAAAAATACCTAAATTACTTTGGGAAAACAGTCAGCTATGTAAAAATAACAGCTGCAGTTGTGATGATTTACTGACACTGATAACTAACTACAGCTACAAGTTAGTGGCAACTTTCTCACTTCTCAAAAGCAAAACTCCTTCTGCAGCCAAGAGCTGCAACCTTTCCTAATGCTCTGAACACCACTTAGTTTTGTTAAGAGACTGAAATATTCATGTATTCTCATTTGCACGTCCTGTATCAGCATGAGTGTAGGCAGCTGACAAAGAGGCCGCTTCCTCTCGTCCTATCGCTTGTTACTAGGGAGAAGAGACCGACCCCACCTCGCTACAACCTCAAGCTGCGCCAGGGGAAGTTTAGGTTGGATATTAGGAAAAACTTCTTCACTGAAAGGGTAGTCAGGCACTGGAACAGGCTGCCCAGGGCAGTGGTTGAGTCTCCATCCCTGGAGGTATTTAAAAGACAGGTAGACGTGGTGCTTAGGGACATGGTTTAGTGGTGGACTTGGCAGTGACAGGTTATGGTTGGACTTGATGATCTTAAGGGTCTTTTCCAACCTAAATGATTCTATGATTCTATGATTTGTTGTAGTCATCCAGAATCCTTATTTTTAATGAACTAAACTCAGCTCAGATGTATACCTGGATTATTGAGTCAAACAAGGCAGCTGAGCAATTTTGTGCAACCAGCTTCTAAGATTAGCCAGCTGTGTGAGCTGAAACTAGTGCTTCATGAATGAATTAATAAATAAATCTAGTAAGATGAAACTATCAAGTCTGGTCTATTCATGGAACAAAGTAATCTGAAACAACTGAATTTTGATTCTGAAATTATGAATGCTCTTAGTTTCCCATGAGGCAGGAATGATAAGGAAACATACACAGTTTTGTAATAATTTTCTGAGAGAACTTGAAAGCAGGACAGGATTCATTTTAAAGTGATTAAAAATCTCTATTGTTAATCAAGTTATCATTTCAGCTTTTAAGAAATGCAAAGCTCTTCTCTAGGGAAACTTAAGCTTGTGTTTTTGAGCTACTTTCAGTACAGAACCAGAGCAAATGTACTTTAATTTACAATATTACAATTTCCAAGTCTTAAATTAATAATGTAAATTCTACTAGTTTATTGGAAACAGTTTGTCCATGTAATTTTGAAGATGTTATTGAGAAATAAAAGCAGTTATGAAGGTAAAATTAGAGGTTTTATAACTGGCATGTTTTAAAAAATCTCCTAAATCTAATAGACAAATATCGCTCATCTCTATATTACAGCATAGTTCTAAAACCTGAGAATATGTGTATCTATAAACATGGCAGTAAACCTGGCTAGTGTATTTTTATTACCCGTTTGAGAAGAAAATAATATATCAACAATTTATCTAGCGAAAAATAAGTGTGAGTAAATTTTTGGTTTCACCAATACGTTGCCAGCTGTATATATACAGAAATTAAGAACTACCTATAGTCTCTATGGGAACACTTTTGATACATTTTCCTTTCAAAATGGCCTCTCTGAAAAATAAACCTTCCTGTGAAGAGTCTGTTGACATCTAAATTTTATTTCATTCTCACATTTTTGAACATTGTTAATCATTATCTGTATCTAAACAGATTGGTTTCTAACCTTCAGTCACTCTGGGTTTGTAAAACAGTTTCAAAAATTATTTTGCTCAAAAGTGAAAAAATAGGATGAATAAGTTAAGCAAAAGTTAAAGTGGACTCAGAAAAAAAGGATTAATTTAAACACGCCAAATTCAAAGGAATTTTCACGAATACCTTTTTCCTCTTTCTATCAACTTTAGAAAGAATGTGTCCTTTTACAAATATGAATTATTACTGCATTCCTTTATAATCTAATCAAACATTGCAAGCCCCTGTATGGGTACCAAGTTGTACTTTAACTGCGGCTAACCACTAGGCATCAATCCTTGCAAAGCTGTTACCTTAAGCATGCCCTGTCTTACAGCACTAGAGCTAGTGCTTTCTAAAGGGCTCTAAAATGGTTTTCTGGCCAGCAAGTATTGAAATGATAACTTGTGTTCCTGCTCAAAAATGCCACTATGCTATTTAATACATTTTAAAACCAGGACACATTGCAATGGGAAAACCAGCTAATTTTGCTGGCACAGTTAGCTAGGTCAGGAAAGGGTGCAACCCCTGATTAATGTAGCAGTGCTGGAAGAAGCTGCCAGTTGTGGTTAAACTAGCAAAAATACTTTTTTTTTTTCCTCTCATGAGGATCATTTTACTATGCCAACACAATGTGTAGCTTATCTGACATAGATGGATCTGCACTACAAGTATTTTGGCAGTATTATTCCAACTTTCCTAAGGAAAACATCTCAATGTGCACTGTAAGCCAGTTCTAAATGTGAACTGAAAGCACACTAGCTGTCCTAGTGCAGACCTACGTGTAGGCTTGTCTACCCTGTGAAGAAATATAGGTTGCTTCCAGTATTTAAGTCTAGAACCAGCTCAGCTGTCTTTGTACTACAGAGTAGCGTCAATGTACCCTTACTGCTGGCAACAACAAGGATTATAAGAAATAAAATGGCTCAGGTAGTCACCTGGGGTGAACTAGCCAAATTCTGCACTTAATCTACAGTTTCCATGTGTGTAGTAGTGGTGTTGTTTCTGGGATGGGGTGGCTCTTGTACGAATTTGTTCACAGGGCAACTTTTTCACTTTTGAAATCTGAAACTAGCTATCCGTGTTCCCTTAAGAGGCAAATAACTCTTTGGATTCCAGGAAACATTTTCATCAAACCTTGCTCGCCCTCTCATTAAAGATAATGATGGAAAACACCCATCAGAGTAAACTGAGAAAGAACCGGCCTTCCTCCTTCAAACATCTGCAATGGTATATTCAATATGTTCAAATGTTTCAGATACTAAAACGTTTCTCAGTAACATCACAAATGAAGGCTGTTTTTAAAGCAGACTAGGACAGGATAAGGAGCTGTCACTGCACCAGCTAAGGAAAAAGGAAACTGTGTGGGAGCCTTGAACCAACAAATGCTGGAGAGAAAAATTGTATGGTAGAAGATGGGAGTAACTTCCTTTCACCTGTTCTTTTGCCTCATTCCTGTTAAACACAGCAGCCTCACACTGCAGCAGAAAATGCCATTTTTCACTGCAATACGCTTAAAGAATAAATTAAAAAGCTGGTTTTAAGAGCAGTATGTGCCTCTGCTACTGCAACCACCCTAGCTCATAGCCATTCTAATTAAAAACTCTAAATTTTGGAGTCCCAAGAACACCGAGTTGTTAACAACAACTTCATTTTGAAAGTTAGAAGGCAGCAGAACCAAGAAAAATGCTAGTGAATCCTTTGTCCTCTCCTCTTAGGCAGAAATACATGCAGGACAAAAGAGAGGAGAATTTTTAGTAGTCAGAACAGCAGGTGTGGAGGTTGCCAAGCAGAAGGAAAAAAGGCATGCAGAGCAACAGAAAAGTGGCTTTTAACAATTTTTTTTTTTTTTTTTGAGCATGCATTTTTGGAACTGAAAAACCAGGTAAAACAAAGCTGTGCTGCTGGTGGCGACATCACAGGCCCCAACCTTTGTTTCACGTCCTTTGTTTTACAGGATGTAAAAAGTGCTTATTTTATGTCTTAGCTTAGGCTTTCCGCAGATTTTTTGCTGTGCAGAGGTAGGTGCAAGAGCAGCTACTTGAAAAGACTTGAATAGAATTCTACAGAAATCCTGTTTCTTGACCGCACATGGATCAAGCATTGAACACCCCCTCCCCATTGAACCAAGTGGAATTGGGCAAAAATACAGGAATGTACCAGAAGCATTAACTGCTGACTGAAACCACAATTCATTTAGAAGTGGCTTCCTTCGTTTAATATTTATTTGTACATGTTCAGTGGGCAGGCATACATCATACACAGAGAGCGTACTCCTTAGTGTTCTAAGTACTACAATAGTCCTTGTGAAACCTAGTCATGAGCCATTGACATCAACGCTGCACTTTGCTCCACACAGCCACGTACCTAAGAAATGGCTTCCACCTGCAACACTTGCCATTCATATGCTTATAATTACAGTAGTGCACAGAGAACAATCTCTATGGAAGAGATGCTGGAAAGAGGCTCTGAAAGTCTCTTGTATAGGCAGGGATGGAGTGAAGCTCAGCTCACCCCTGAAAGAGGTTCTGGCATGGTATTCTGGGTTATTACAGCGCAAAGCCGGCACCGATTGCATGCGACCTATACGTACGCTTCTCTCTGCATAGGTACTAGAATGGTTTACTTTGTTGAAAAATTCCAATATTGATAGGGATTAGTTTTACCTTTTTAAACAGTGAAGCTTAAAGGCAAAAATTAAATGCCTCAAGAATATAACTGCACTAAGTGCCATCATGAAGACTGATGAATATACTCGGTTTCAGTCATGGGGCTAAGTCCCATTGGACTCAGCTGGGTGCAAAATTATGTCACTATTGAAATAAGGTTTTGCTGTCAACTACATTTGAAACACAATTTCACCTTAGCTTGGTACGTGTGCAAGTCTGGTAGGAGGTCGACGGGCTCCCACGATATACTGGAGAGTGTAGAACCACCCCCCCACATCCCAACCAACAGTAAATGACCCTGAACACAGGCTCATGACTACAAAGCAACTGACTGAGGAACGACCACCCTTGTGGATGTGTCAGCCCCTGAGCTGACAATTGTGCTCTATGGTGGGAAACAAAGCATTCCTAAAAAAATATTTACCCATCTTTCTGTAAGCCAGTAGTATGTTTCTAGTTTCAGCATCCTTCTAAATCCAACTTACCTCAGCATGCACTAACAGTAGAGCACCTTATAACTTGCAGATGGAAAGTATAGTAGAGTCATGCATAAAATAAGCATGCCCCAGCCATGTATTTTTATTCAGCTCAATTGGTTTATGCTATGTAAGTTTCCTCTGCATGGAGAAGCACATTTATTTCTGTATCTTGTGCAAAGTAACTTTACCATAGTGTTTTGATTAGCTCCTTAGCTAACTTATAATTAAGTTTCAGGGTAAAATACCAGCTTTACTGAGGGCAGTAGGAGTTTTGCCTTGAAGTCAACAGGATCAGCTTTTTACATCGGATGCTCACATCCGTAGTAACAAACCACTACTTGTCTTCCGGTTGACAGTACCCAATAGTTCCATTTGACAGAACTTTCTGAAATGGCTCCTGACAGCGACATTCATTTCCGATTTACCTTACAGACCAGAACATCATCAACAGAACATATCAACTCCACATAATTCATATGTAAGGAAGAAAGTACGGCATTCATCATATATGCCACACAGCAAAGATATTACTAGCAAGCAATATTGCAGTCATGCAGTCCATTTCTTCTCTCAGATATTTTAGAGACTAAACAAATGAAAAAAGACAAGTGGAGAGGTGGTACTATTTCTATTTTACAGAAAAGAAGCTGAAGCACAGAGCAGTTACAGTCATAAAGGAAGAATACATCAGATTTGAGAACTGTATATCAAAGTTTCTAGGTCTAACACCTTAAACATGAAACACTGATTAAAAATGCCATGCTTCTGTGCAAACTGACCAGGGTAGGAAGAAAAAGAACCACCACCACCACCCCAGACCCATTACATATGAGAATATAAACTCACTTGATGTTTAAATGATTTTCACAAGGTTTACATACAAAAGAGAGTATGGCTAGGTAATACTGCTGTACCCTATTTAGTAGTGGTCAACTTTGAAGGCATTATAAGCCATAGTGACACCTTCTGTACTAGTGAAGTTGGAAAGTGGCAGTCAGAAGTCTAACTTACGACTTTCTGGCAGGAACTAGATGCCAGCCACTTTATCTTTGAGATACTCCTACAAAGTCTCTAACCCAAAGAACTTAAGAGAATTATTTAACCTGCGTATAATTAAATACACACATCAATTTATTGAAAGATTCTGATGAAAGGATACAGGGATACTGATATCACTTTAAACCATCCTTGCAGAAAACGAGCTTAGATATCTTTGAAGGGTCATACTTAACCTCCACATTCAGAGATGGTGAGGAACAGGACACAACTTGGACACATTAAAGAAACAAAATAAGAATGTAGAGTTTTAAATCACAAGAATTATTTTAAAAGCGAGATGCTTTGTTTCTGGAAATTCTGGCTGAATAACTGCATGTCCTCTCTGCAGTAATACCACATCATACGCATTACCTCATCAAAGTGTACGTAAAGAATCCCTTATTGGCCCAGGGAACAGTTTCTCACAGTCTGGTCCTAATGACCCTTTCTTTTGGGTATTTTAGCAATATGAAATTAGTTACATTTGTTAAGTGACAATTTTATTATCCTGTAATGCAGATAGTTTTAGCTATTTTGCTTGAATGGGGAACGCAGAAAACTTATCATAAAACCTGATTGTAAAACATATGACAAAAAAAAGCTGGTGCTACAGCATCTAAGGCGGGGAGGCACAATACGCATGCAAATTTTATGAGCAGAGTATTATTTTAATCCTAGTATCTTAATGCATTTTCAAGGTCTGTTCCCAAACATCATATCTATTGTAAAAATTTTTTTTGACCCTCTTGTCTAATAAAAATATAATCCTTTTGGCAGCCATCACAGATGCTCATTCTGCAGTGATTTTCTTTTCGCTAACCGTAAGGCCTTTAATGGCCACTATGTAATATATTTATCAGTATGGATGAAGTCATATACCCCAGACAATTGTGTCTTGGGATGGCAAATTACATCCAAAATATACCAAATTATGAAATCCTTAGATTTCATAGAATCCTTAGAACTCACATGTAGCTGAACAGAATCTAGTGAAGTCTGTGAAGAGCAGAGGAGCTTTTTATATTTAGGATTAACCCACTTCAGCTACAAGTTCCAAACCTGAATTTCAGCCCTCCCCCAAATAAAGAGGTCTGATGTGGAGAAAGGAGGATTGAAATCTGCCTTCCTTATTTTATCTGGAATGACAGCTCACAGAGACGTCTCTGGAAAACTGGGGAAAGATGGCTAGTATTTCAAGAGGCAAAGGAAGGGATGAGATAGAAGCTAATTGACAGTGTAATGGAAAACAGGGTTGTCCAAGTAAGGAAGTAGGAGCCAGATGCAGAAGTGATTTCTCCTCTCCTGTATAACCTTATTCTATTCCTTCCCATCTTCTACCTCCTTCAGCTCCTTAAATCATTATTTAGTCCCTCCAGCCAAAATGGTGGGAATAGAAATGACGAGATGACTTCTGAAGAACCTTCCAGGTCTTGAATTTTATTCTGCTTTCTAGTTGCCTCTAAAGTCCTCCTCTACCTCCCCATCATCTCTAAGTTCACTGACACATGATCTTTTCTAGCCAAAAATCAAAGTCAGCAGTCCATTCCTCAGCTTCTTTGGTAATCAGCTGTCTTCTATGCTATTATACATATTGCTTTGGTTTGTGGTATTTGAGCAAAGGTCATATATTACTCTGTATTCTCCTTGTTGTCCTGTTTTCTCTCTCCAAAACAATCCTCATCTTGGTTAACCCCATTGCCCCTAAATCCCTCATGTTTTAATACCTAGACTTCAACATCAGTTAAAAGGGTAAGCACAGACTGCAGTGTGTTTTGGTGTAATTTGTGTCATGTAATTACCATCTAGGATTACTGTCCTATTCAGGCACCACAACAATGGTAAAAAGGAGGCTTTTCAGCATTTTCCAAGGGCTTTTGAATAGTCAGCGCAGCAGCTGTTGTAGCTACTGTAGGTCTTAAATGGAACCATAAGTCAAACAAACTTTTAAATATGTTGTCAAGGTTTTGCTTTAAGAAAATAATCTATATTTGTAGTTATAGCAAAATGTAGCAAATAAACACAGCCCTCCTAAGAAGGCTTAGCCAATCCAAGGTCTTTCATGTAAAGACAGAATTTATTCTTATTTAGCATCTTATCCATCCTACACTAATGCCATTGAAAAAATTTAATTGTTCTGGCCACAATACTGAAAAATTTCTAAGCATTGAAATCTTACTAATTACAGGAAATAATCTGCCCAAAGAATGGTTTACATAGTTTTCAAAAGCCAGAATAGTACCTTATTCCATGTGCATGAATTTTGAGGGTTTCTTCTGCCTTTTCTTTGCATTGAGACACTGTTAAGCTTGCTGCCTCATCCTAAAATGTGTATTTATGATAAATTTAAACATAGCAGAAGTAAAACATTTTGGGTTTTGCTTGTTTGGTTTTGTTTTTGTTTGGTTGTGTGTTTTTTTCTCTTTCCAGGTAGCCTTACACCTTGCTACAACTGCTAGAACTTTAGTTTAATCATCCTAGTCTTCTGCTTACTGGCCAGTAATGGTACCAGGCTGGTAGCACTATCAGATGGCTATATATAGATAGTTAAGTTCAGCTCTGTTCTTTTAAGCCAGTTGTCTAAATTTCTTTCACAGGTAGTTTAACTCGTAAGAATTTACAGAAGTTCTTGTTCTTAAGAAGTCTTCTTTGAGGCAAAGAGCCAATTTCCTGCTTGTTCATTGTGTAAATCAAAATAGGACACTTTGATTATACTGCATGCACCAAAAATTAAGTTTTATAACAAGGATACTCATTTATAAAGTCAGCTAAAAATGACTATTTTTTAAAATGAGGTTTCATATTCTAAATGTAGACAATTGAGAACAACAACAGAAAAAACCTGAGCATTTTATTCTAGAAACATCCAAAAGCTTATTTTATTTGTCTCTAATTTATAGAGCAAGAGAAGTACACACTGTCCCGTGTGAAATGAAACATTCTGGGTTGATTTAACAGTTTTAGGGTTTTTTTCCTCCTTGAAAAGGCAAAAACATTTCTGTTTAACCCTATTTAATGTCACTCCATTCCTCATACAATATGCTTTAATTTTTCCATATGGCCACTAACTCAGAAATCTAATTCTAATGTCAAATTCATTACGCTGAGGTCAATGACAAAAGTTTCAATATAAGAACACAAAATGGAAGCTTTGATTCTTAAGAGTAGGTTTTTAGAGGTATTTCAGTAGGTTAGAAGAGGCTACAGTGAAATTCCTACAGAAAATTTGGCTGTCATACCAGTCATAGGTCAAATCGAGTTTTCCTTCTGCAGAACAGACTGGTAAATATTTGAAAGCGGACATAAGCAGAAGTTTGTCTTAGAGGTAAATTTCTTCTATATCCCTTTCATTAGAGGCCTATAATGTTTTGAAGAAAAAAATTTACTCCTGAAAACTCTTTATGTAATTATCGTAACAGTGAATTATTACAGTTATTTCATTGTTTCTATAAATGTCTGCTCTTCTCTGGAGCTCTTATCAGCATGGATATCTTTTAGCTCAATGACTTCTATTGATTAGTTGTAAATAAATAGTAAATGCTATTGGACCAGTTTAACATTGTCTTATTCTTGGACTACAAAAGGGCTGATCTTCCCTTGCTGTATCACTTCTAATTTTGTATGTCCTTTTGCATCCCACCTTCCAATAAAGAGTCTCAATCTTTTCAGTATTCTCTCTGGAGTAAGTCTTGTTTCACTTGTCATGTGAGAAATATGGGAGCAATTCAAAAGCCCTGGAGTAGGAAGCTAGAATTATCTTTCAGTAAGGCTTGGATCATAATGCTTATTTCAAAGATACACTTAGAAAACAAGAGAGTATTGAAATACCAATTAATTTGAAGAAGTATGGAAATGGTTTCAAAATGTATTCAAAATGTTTTAGATTAGACTGATGTTTACATAGATTAAAAATTGTGTTTTCTTTGAGAAAGTACATCACAGTAGTTCAGAAACCCTATCAGTTAGGAACACCATCCAGTAAATAACAAAAAGTCAGTTTAAAGGAGGCCTTGTTCTTAACCTGATATACTTCTAGCTAAGAGCTATTTACTCTCGCAGGATGCTTTTGGGTCATATCTTCCCCCCCACACACACTCTTTACCTCAATTGTATACTGAAAATGCCAAACAAAAAGGGTAAAACTGCAATTCCATCTTGCTCATAACCTCTAAGCATAGCAGCTGCTGAAGGCGATTCTGAACAGATGAATTTCCAAAGCAAGTCATGCAATTCATCATCTTCCTCATATTGTGAGCTAATTAACAATAATTGGGAAGGCCACTCTAACTTGCGGAAATATATCTCTCTCAGACTAAAAAGAAAACTCACCTTGAAGTTTAGGACTGATTAAGAAAGAATTTAAAAAAAAAAATAAAAAAAAATCTCACTTAGGAAAGCACTTCTCAGTTAATCAGGCTTGAAGCTTGAAACCACAGGACTGCGGGCACCAAGTTCCACTTAATCCTTCACAGAAAGGTTCATAACCAGGCTAGGCATCTGCACTGTAACTGCCTTCCAGTGTCATAAATCTTGTCACACAGGGACTCTTCAAATGAAAACTATTGCAAAATATGCTCAGAGATGAGACCAAAGTTCATCTGAAGAAGTGATAATCTTCTTCAGGGAAGTCAAGAGGTAGCAACCAGAACTTAAACATCACAGTTTGCTTCCTTACAGGGCACAGTCATTTGATAATTAATAAAGGTAAGATGTGTGCTTTTTGCAACTTAAGAATCGCTGATGCATGTGAAAGAGTAAGCCTATTTGTTTATTTAGTAGAAAAATACCTGGGATCTTCAAGTAGATAAAACAAACCGTAAAGAAATCTAGAAGGCATTGTTTGTTAAAGTAAGCAAAAAGGAAGACTGGTTAGGAATGAAGACAAATATGACAATTAATGTTTACAACCCAACAAGCAATGAGAAAAGCCAAAGCAGCAACATATGCGATAGCAATACATAGACTTCTAAACTAAACATCTCTGACTGACTGCTAAATGCGTGCAATACAAGACAAATAGATGCACTTAAGAAGAGACCTGTGGGGATATCAGCTCAACGAACCTGAAACAAGCTGTTAATAAAGAACTGTCTCACTTGCAACTATATAATACAGCCAGTTCAGAAGAATATCCATGTGAAGGGCTAACAAAGCATTTGCAATTAAAATCATTCATTTAAAAATCCAGGCAGTTGTATTGGTGTGACTACCCACAGACATTTTCAAATTTTCTGTGGGAACAGAGTGATCAGCATGTTTTTTAAAAGCCAATATTACTATTTAAAAGGTAGATCTCCCACAGAAGCACATATACAAGGTTTCAGAGCAAATCAGTGCTTGGAACTGCTGCCAGTTAACCTGAGGCAAGTGTTTAGGTTCTGTTGTTTGCCTTATAGGTGGAGGAGAACAAGAGCCAACTGAATTCAGCCTTACTCAGCATATGAGCACATCAGTGGGTCTCTGAAACTACTCACAGAGAGCAAACATCAGTACCACCAGGAACATTATTGAAAACTTCCATCTTGGTCTCATAACAAGGAAAAAGCATCCCAATTATCCATCTTTTCTTCAGTCAGGCTTCCCATTGTACCAATAAGCTACCAGCTAGCAGGAAAGCAGTATTTCCAAGAAGATGAGAGAAGAACAGAATTGGAAGCCAGCTGAGACATGCATGGTACATGAAAACACAAACCCCTTGAACATTGGGGCCTCCTATAGCATGTCTCCTGGCTACAAAGGTAGGTCTTCCAGCATGCCAGGAGGTTTCTGGCAAACCATGAGCTGAGGTAGACAAAAGAAAGTGTGTGCGCGGGTCTGTGTATTTAAGAGAGAGAACGCAATGCGAGAAGTCTAAAAGTAATGTTGTTTTACTACAAGCAGTTACATAGTGGGCACTACAGCAAAAGCATTTCCACTATAATGGATCTATCAACCTGTCAACACTACATAGCGGCACCGAATTAGCCTGCTACTTTTTTATCCACCTTGCATCATATTTCAATTTGCCTTTGTAGTTGAAGCATAAAAAACATTCTGGAAAGGTTTGTTACACGCTAACAAAAAAAAAAAAATCATGAGTCTTATATTTATGTTACCTATTTTTACTACTAAAAGCCAGACTAAAGCTTCTTTGCTTTTAATAAAATGTATTATTGAAAATAAAAACTCTTTGTATACTCTATATAATTCATATCGTTCTGTCATGCAAACACATTGTTCATATTGTTCATTCATATGAAGATAAAAATGTTTATTCTTCCATTGGCTCAATGCTATGAGAAAATTAATGCACTCTAAAGCTACCCATAATATAACTCAAAAAATGAATACTTCAAACCTTCAGAACTTTCTTACTGGAAAAAGGTACTCTCATAATTAAAGCAAGCTGTTTTTCATCAGGAAAATCAGCACTTTTACAACACAAAATAACTACTGGTGCAAACATTAATATTTTCTCCACTGTTACAAACCTGATTCAATTTGAAAGTGTGCATACAGGTAGCATCTATATATTTAAGCACAGACTGCAGACAGCACCTAACAGCATTGAGTGCTACTCTGTTTTTCAGCTATGCACACGTTAAAAATCTATCCAGTTGCTTCAGCACTCCATGACCAACTGACAACTTAGGTCTCAAGTGTGATAATCAAGTATAACAGAAATATATAACAACCACCACTGTAGTGTTGACATGTCATTGTAAGCACACCCTCTCTCCACAATGGAAGTATAGTTCTGTCATAGTATTGCAATACATAAGTGTCAATGCAATCTGCTTTGTTCAGGGTTTGCAGAGTGAGAGCCAGATTGAAAAAAATCAAAGATCCTACTTCTCTTAATGGACTTGGACCTTTTTGACGCCTCACTCTTTTAAGAATAATCTTTTAAAAGATAAAACTGATTCTGCCATTACTTACAAGCAGCATGACTTCTGTTCAAACACTAGGAACTTTTACTTCTGGAGAACAAGTGATGTGAAAGCGATTTCCCCCTAGCATTTTCGGACAATGTATTTTCAGGCATCCATCTTAAGTAACAAGGAATAGTCTTGGATATTAATATTCTGTTTCTTCTGAAGTATTTCTGGACGGTTTTAAAATCTGACAGATATATTCATATTGCCTCAACAAGAAGACTCCCCATTTGCATGTAACAGTTTGACTTTCACCCTTTGGATTTTGTGAAGTCATCACTGTGCTAGTCCTTTTGGTCACCAGGAAGGGTTCTATATTGGAGAAAGTCAGAATACTTCATGTAAGCAACATGCGTGAGCAGAAACGGATGCCAATGATTTGGAAACATTCTTGGTTTTAATTTAATTACAGAAAACTTGCCTCTAAAATTTTATTGTTACATGTACTTCACAATGCAATGGAAATGGCATTTCAGGCTTTGTCCTCAGTTTTTTGTGCTAAAAATGACTGAAAAGCTACCTGCTTTTCTTAAATGATTACCACTTTGAGCAAGCCATAATGCTGGGAACTCATATCCTCTTTCGAGCAGTGCCACACCTGCACCGATAATGCTGCGCAAGTGCCCAGAAGTCCTGCTGCAGCTGTTCCCTGTAATTTGCCAAAGCAGGAGACATACTGTCCTGCATGATATATATCATATATATGTGATATGGAATATATGATATATACGATACACATGATATGTGAGATAGGAATGATATGAGATACACACACAATGTTATATACACACACGATATACACGATATGATATATATGATATATAATGGGACCTTGTTTTTTGATAGATCCTCATGAGATTAGTCATGTTCCACCAGAGCGACCTCACTGGACATTTTGTGTATTCAAAGAAGGGCACAGAACAGCTTTAGTAAAAACAGAGCGAGTCAGAACCTTGTGCAGTCCTGAACCTTGTATGACCAGCAAAGCAATCATTTTCATTACCACAATGTGTATTCAGTGTAATAAAAACTTTAAATATTGGTGAGTTCATGAAGGTGTTTCCATTTAATAGCGTGATCTTTTGGAATCTGCCTGAATTAAGCTAGAAATCATAGTACATTGTCTCAAGCTGCTAAATGTGACAAACCAAGTTTTCAAACCCACTATAATGTTTTAAAACCTATTCCAAAAGCCTTTTTACTGTCTTTCAGTAAAAATCACCTATTAACTATGCTGAAACATAGTGCACTACATAAATGGAAACAAGAAACTAAGATGAGATAGGATATTAATAAAAATGAAGTGAGAAGACGGACCAATGACTGAGAAAGCTTCTTAGCAACAAGGTTCAGGAATGAAAAGGATGCTGCACATATGAAGCAAGTTTATGCAAAACACAGGCTAGAGTCCAACGGAACAAGTAGCTATCTTCAGGTAATAAAAGCACATCTCTTTCAGCTGTTTAGGAAGATGTACTTAGTTAAAAACGTTAGCGCTTACTCACTACTGATAACTGGACTACCACGTACGGGGAAGGTATTTTTGAACACTGTAATGGTTTTTAAAAGAGTTTTCTGCCCTAACTACACTTTGAAACTCAAACCAGTTGTGCAGAATGTAAATTCAAAGCCTGTTTCCATTCTTTTAAGTATCAATGCAGCTAAGGAAGGATTTAAGTGAAAACAACAGGAAGAGTAGTATTTTTTTATTTCCACAGTAATCATCATATAATACTTCATCACTGAACAATGTTTTAAGTTAAGTCACTTTACAAGCTACCTGAAAAGAACAATTCCTTCAGCACTTGAAACACTGTCAGTTTTGTTACCCAGCATCTCAGATCCAAATGACTCTGCTAATGTCTGCTTCATTTTAGCCCATCAAAAGGATGGACTGAGTATTTATCCAATAATAGATATGAAGAAGAGAGGGATATTGGGAACAAGTCTTCTGGGTAAGCTTACATTATCTAAAGTAGGGACTGTCTACTGGCCCATGACGATGGATTGACTAGCTGTGATCATTGCTCTTGCTTCCCATCTCTAGACACAACCTTGCAAAGGGCCCAGCTCTTGTGGAAAAGGCTGCTGTGCCTCACACTTCATTTCTAAAATCAAGTACAGAATAGTATGCTGGGAAGAAAACCAAACTAGAACAAAAAAGCCCACACCAAAATGACACTAGAACAAGAAATCTGTTGTCTATTCAATGCCTCTAGTAGAAGAGGGGGAATTTAAGGGTCCCTAAGCAGAAATTTGCCTGGCAGATATTCAGACATTCCTGGGATACATCTCACCTACCTTTAAAAACTTTCTGTAGCATACACAATCTATACTCAAGTTTAATGGAGAAGGAAGCACCTTCCGCATGCAAATCAATATGAACATCTCCATTTGGAAGATAAGGAATGTGCTGTTGACTCCACTGAATAATGACAGGTGGAGAGAAATCCATTGTGCATTAATACATCCAGTTTAATGAATCACATCCTATCTACTAGCACTGGGCCCCAGTAAAGTGTCAGACAGTTTTAAGAAACCTTATTTCTGACAGCAGTCTTTTAGTCAAATCCAGCAGAGAGGGCCAACTATGAAACATCCTTAGAGATAAATGAGGAATACTGCACTGACAAGAGACCAGGCTATAACTACAATATACAACAGAAACAGAGAAAGACCCCTGGAAGATGCAGACTTGAACTGTCTTGAGGAAATGAAGATGTGCCAAGTGAAGCAAATTAAAGTATACAGTGGACAACCACTATACAAACTGCAAAGAACCCAAACTATTACAAGCAAAAGAAATCTGATACAGAAAGTTGCCCATGGACCTATGGTGAACTAAGAGTAAGATAACTTCTTGCCATATGAAGAACGGATGCAGTGACTACAAGGGGATTATGTCACTTGCTTAAGCAAGAACATATAAGAACCAGAGCTTGCATAACATGAATGAGAAGCATGTCAATAACATAATTAATTCAAAAGAATTCTACTTAAGAGTTATGTACAGGGTTTTAGAAGAAGATAAGCAAGACTATCACCCTGAAATCAAATGGGCTGTTTATTACTTTTGTATTGGGCGTACAAAAGTTGGCATGGTTAGCCAAATCAGGATATCAAAACTTTAAAAAAAAGAAAACAAACAACAACAAGAAAACCCACTTCATGGAAAGAAGTTAAACAGAGGTTCAAGAGTACTTTGTTTTCTCAATGGGAGAATATCGAATACAGCGCTTCAGTAAATGAAGGGAGAAAGGTACAACACATAGTGATGTGGTGGAGGAAGAATTACCCATCACTGAGTTTAACCACGTTGCTCACTAGACAAGCCATTCCTTTGTATATAAAACTGCTAATGCAGGGTCCAAGAACAACATCAACGTGATACAGGAAGGGACAGAACAGAGCTTAAAAGGTTCAAGCACTCCGCAGTCTGTGCCTTAAGACACAGATTGCAAGAGGAGTCTTTTGTTATATGGCTATTGGAATAACATGCAAAAGTAAAGAGTGAATTAAAAGAAGGCAGAACTTAGACATTGGCTGAGAAGAACCAATCAAATACGTAAAAAGAGAATGAGGAGAAAAATCTGGAGAGACAAATGATTCCAAATATTTCCTATGCCTTAGGCAGACCGAGGTTATGCCTAAAGCTGTTAGAAAAACAGAATACCTTTACGGTACCCCTTAAGGGAATGTATTCTGTAGATTACTTTCCCAGCAAAGAAGGTAATTAAAGGAAAATCATAGATATTTTGAGGATATAAAACATTAATGCTGACAATGCTGATGCCTTAATCTAAAAGATATAGCAAAATAGCATGACTAGGGGGTCTAAACACCTCTGGAAAGAACGACAATTCACAGGGTAAATGAAAGCAAGAAGGTAAATCCCCTAAAAATAGAAATAACATTAATACCATATTTGGAAACGGAGGCACCTCAAACTGTTCAGGTGACCACAAGGATGCCACGACAAAGGGCTATGGCAAAAATAACTCCATTTTCTTTGATATCTGATCTTAGCTGCTATTGTTTGCTGTTGATGGTGTTCAACAATTGTTCTGTCTCCTTGAGATAAACTCATGTGAAGACTAGCTAGATAGTAGTCCCCTTAAGTATTCTGTCTAGGCACACTCTGTGTGACTCCACAATGAACCAAATTCTTTTGCAACACCAATAACCGATTTCTGCTTTCCCAAGAGGTGATGATTACCCATGCTCTAGCCAAGGTAAAGACACAGGGAGGGAAAACCCCTAAACATCTGGTAACATACTGAAGACATTGCTAGTTTCCACATGGGCAAACCTTATGATTTATAGGGGAAGGAAGATTTGACAACCTTAAAGATTTTTCTTCTTGTTTTGTATTTTGTGAGGAGACATATCTTAAGATTGCCTTACACAAGAAGCCCAAGTACCGCATCCTCAAGGACACATACTCTAGTTTTAAAGCAGTCTGAATAAGCATGGGAAATCCATATAACTTTGAAGGTCCTTTCTCTCAGCAGCAAGGAGTCTAATTCTTACTGCTGACCAAAACACTGCATAGTGCGCAAAAACCAAGTACCACTTCTGTCTCAGAAATGTTACATCTGTGCAAGAAACATAGCATAAAGCCATGGTGGAGAACTGTTGCACTGTTGCCAGTTGAGAAAAAACAAAAATCTACAGAACCACGATGACCACAGTGCACGTATACCATGAACGTTTCTGCTGTCAACTGATCAAGTACCTGACCATCCTGCTATCAAGATGCTGCGTTTCTAAGTTAACAGATTTCTGATGGAGACCAACCTTTATCTCTTTTTTGTGATTCCAGGTCTATCTTCCTCTTCTTCTTGTCAACTTATCTTCTCGAACCATGTGTTCTGCTCCTCCCGCTGCTGTCCTTGATCCTGAAAACTAGTAAGCCAGACCTTCCGCATTCCTGCTGTCACTACTCCTCCATAACCTCATTTAGTCATGTTTTGCCCGTTAAGTCCTTCAAAGACTCTGTGGCAGAAGGCAAAGATATGCACAGGCTTAATAGGAGAACTTCTTGACCGAATTTATTTTGGAGAACTTCAGAGTTCTGATTCTACAAAACTATGACAAGCCCCGAGATACACATTCCCTTATACTGAGCTGACTCCCTCTTCAAAGCATCCACAGCTTGGCGGAACACTTCCTTGCCTTCACCCAGAAATCATTCAAGTAGAATCCATCACTTAGGATACTGAGTAACTGGGGGATAAAATGGCAAATGAAATTCACATTGGTAAATGCAAAGTAACGCAGGAAGGAAACCCCCTCCCCTCACTAGCTTTGCACAGTGCTGGGCTCCAACACTGGGTGGGCTACTGCATCTTAGAGAGATATGAAAGCTGTAATAAAAAAAAAAAAATTATGCACGTCAGTTCTATGCAGATGGTGATTTAGTACTCAGTAGCAGTCAGAAAGCAGACAGAATTTCAGAAACTGCTGAGAAAAAAAAGGGAACAAAAGAAAAGCTCCTTATAACATGGCACTAGTTTACAGTTTATCTCTAGAGCTGCAAAGGGAACAGGAGGGAATGAGAAGGACAGCAAGAGGTGTAGAATGTTTTCTGTATGCAAGCATTTAAACAGACTAGGAAGATTCAGCTGGGAAGGAATCTCATAAAAGTCTACAAAAATCTACAAGTAGCATGGACAAACTGAACAGGCAACAATCACGCATCGCTTCTCATAATACAAGTATTATAGTATTATCAGATAGCAGCTCTAAAACAAACAAAAGGAGGTGGTTTTTTCCACAGGGCATGCAGTTTAACTGGATTTTTTTGATGACAAAAGCTTACCTATATTTTAAGAACAATTAAATAAATTTCATGGATAAAAATATCCACCAACAGCTATCAAACACAAAACTATGACTTCTAATGCAGAAAGTACCTGCGATGCAGATAGCCAGAAGCTGAGAGGGTGTATCTGGGGAAACATGTTTGCCCTATACTTACATGATAGGCTATCTAGCCCAGCCAGTATCAGAGACACAGCAGCAAGCTAGATGGATGCTGCTAACTACTCCTACCATTACATTTTCAGAGATCCTTCACTCTCGTGAGAGAACAAACTTCAGTATTGCTTAGGTGCTTGTTTATGTATTTTAAATCATTGACATCTCTACTTAGTCTTGCTTGGAAGTCTGGATCCCTTTCACAGGGGAAGGAAGGCTGGAGAATCTGCCATCCCGATGAATTTCAGTTGCATCACTTGGTGCTTCAAAATTCAGGCTCTGTATTTGTTATATCATTACGTTTGTTTTTGTTCTATCATTCCATTTGTTAGCAGTAGCAAGCCATGTAACACATGGCTTGCTTTATTGGGTCTGCTTTGCTACTAATAGCTAGGCAATTTAATTTAGGTGACATCCTTCCTTCCCCTGCCGCCTAAATGAACAAAACCATCATACTGATGGATTGCATTCAGCACGGATATAGAAATGATATGCGAGATAATTCCACCATATGATGCAACAGGTATACATCAAAAAATATTTCTACATTTTGCATTAACAGCACTTTTTGAAACTGGATAAAAAAAGTTTGTGATTCTATGATAAGCACAGCCAGTATGGGCTTAAGAATTGAAGATACCAAGTTCCTTGAGGACCACGTCTTAGCTTTGTTTTCAAGAAAAGGACATAGATAATTTACTCCCTTAAAACAAGCTTTGGGTTTTTTTTAGTGGTCTCCTAAACTCTTCAAACTCTAGTCTCTGGCTTTTCAATCATGGAAAATGCTCTTGTACAAGATGACAGGACTTCTCTTCCAGGAAAGAGGACTTGCAATGATGATGACTCTGGAAACAAACTGATCGTATCATGTGTTCAGCGTCTCAATTCACAGGAAGACCTATGTTCTTTTGGGGGGCCGCTCTGTGCCAGATATATATTCTCCAATAAGGCCATGCAATTGACTGGTATTTTTTGTTGTTTTGGCAGCTGAATTGGAAAAAAATAGAAAAGACGTTCATGTTTAAATGGGATAAACATTTGTTTGGTTTTGATGCTTGAAACTAAAACACCAGAACATTTACTTCATACCAGACAGAAAGGAAAAGTAAAGGAAAAAGCAAAGGAAATAGGGATTAGGCTCATGAAACAGGAAAAGGATTTTCCTGGCTCTGATCAGTATTGCATGATACAAAACCACTGCCACCGTTCTAGTACCCTTTCCTATGCAAGGCATGAAGAGGAAGAAAGCACAATAAATAGTTTTTGAGAGAGAAGTCTGGCAAATTTTGGAAGTTGGTAGGCAGCTGCTGGACACCCAAGCTTTATTAGCCCAGCCCACACCACCACTATACTGCAAAACACAGTCAGTCCTGACTTTGGCAAATAAAATAAATGACAAGAGTTCCATTACTCTCCACTATGTGCCTGCTTAAGCCTACCTAAAGAGGGATACATGACTGACAAGGCAGGCAGAACAGAAAAGGAAGAGCAAGTTCAGAAACTAAAGGAAGAAAAATCTCAGCTTTGATCGTGAAGAGTGACAGCACTACAGTTTCATTTACATTATTTATTTTATAGAGGGCTTTTAATAGTTTGTTGTAATATAACTATTATGCAGAAGGTTGCAAAAACAATGCTTGCTTTTGAAGCCTAATTATCAAAACAGACACCCATATAAACACATCCTGCTTAAGAAAGGTGCTGACTTCCTTGAGAATAACGCTCCTCTTTTATCTTTCCTTACAAAGCACCGAGCACCAAGAGTCTTGACTAGGGCTTACTGTGAGACAGACGCAGTACAGGGCACTTCTGAAAAGCATTCCTGTGTTGTTGGAGCTCTTGCTTGACATTTTAAGGTGGGACTGTAATTACCATTGATTTAAGACTATTGGATTAAATTTCATACTTCAGAGAAGAAAAAAAGAAAAGAGAAAAATAGTCTCTTAAATGTTTAAAACCCTGAAGCCTTGTGAACATGTTTATTCCATATTTCATTTCCATCACTGCTGTAAGTTTAGAAAGATGTTACTGATGTTCAATAGGTAAAGTATTAAATTTTGTTCTTATCAGCTCTCAATCATTTGGACTCATGTTCATGCTACTGCAAATCTTACCACTGCAGTCCAAACTCAGAAGATTTAGGAAGAAGCTAAGTGGAGTTAGAAAACAGTTACAAGGATTACAAACTCTGGACCAAAATTTGCCATAAGCACCCCTCATAGTATCACTGAGAGATTAGACCAATTACAAAAGCATAAAATGAACACACGTTATGCAAGTTAGTTTTAATGAGAGTTATGCATGTATGCCTATATGTGTGCATGTGGATACATATTCATTTCTCTCATGTATAATAGATTATAGGAAAAAAAAAAAAAAATGGAAGCAGTCTTTGGACTATGGCCTTAGGGCTTAAATGACTAATGATGGATAGAACTTTCACTGCTATGAATATGTTACTATGAGAAAGAAGATAGAGACTGTCTAGCAAAGACAATTAATGGACTGAACAGCTCTCTGGTAAGAAAACCCGAAAGTGTGGGAAGCTAACGATAAAGAGTAGAAAGGCAAATAAGTGTTATTACTGCCAATTCCCTTCCTCATAAATTTCACATTGTTATATTTAGATTACTGGCCAGGAGTGCATCCTGATTCCTGCAGAGGAGACTCAGCAAGGGTTTGCTTTCACAATAGCATCCCTCAGACACATGGGGCTTGACCCTGCTTCCATCCAAATAAATAGGAATTTGCCCATGGACTTACAAAAGTAGGATCCATGTCTTGAAAACAGTTATTTCATATTAAAGACATATTTGAGCCCTGTTCAGTAACTCTTCACCTGTGCTCTTCTACTCTGAAATAAAGGTGAATTGTTTTTTTGTTGCGATAGGCTTTAATTTTAAAATATAGTTCTATGTGTGAAGGTCCTAAAAAGTAATTATCATCGGCAATGTACGATGTGAGCTGGTTTCTTCTGTAAAATTACACACCTCTAGAGTTTCAAGGGATCTGCTTTTGACTGGCACTAGTCAAGAGACGAACAGTGAAGCTCACCCTGAGTGAAAAGGAAGGGAACAGAAATGGGAAGAAGTTAAGAGTGACGGAACCTGATCCGTGCAGCAAAGATGCTAACCGCATAGCGATTCGTATACCCTGATGCTCTTCTGGCAACAGAACAACTTGAAGACTGTCACAAATCACAGGTTAGAAGCAGACAGCACCAAGCCCACAGGACCCTTTTCCTTTGCCACCAGTCCTTGAAGGGCTATGGGACAGGATGTGGCTCAGTAGCCATTGCGCTGGCTAATGACCCTGCACCAGAGTGATCCCTCTGCGGCCAGTTACATGGCTACTGAGTTACTTCACATAGGAATTCACAGATTTGCCCAAACACAGATGAGAGAGGCTGCAACACAAAGTAGTAATTAACAGTCTCCAACTCGTGTGTATAGAATCTCCTTGCATAGTTGGCTTCAGTGATTGTTTGTTTTCTGGCTAGAGTCCAGGTTTCTAAATCCATGCCAACAGTATTTCTAAAAATGAAAATTCAGCAATATCTTAATCAAGGAAATGCTGCCACGTCACAACGCTTTACAACAGGATCACAATGAATTACTCTTAAAAACTCCACATGATCAAAAAAGATAAAAAGCATGATTATATTGAACTTGCTTCATAAAAATGGTTTCAATATTGAGAACAGCCAGTCACTGATTTCTCTTATGACTTTTCAATTCTAGCCCAATCTGTCAGTGAGCAACTCTTCCAAGGAGCCAGATATGCAACCAGTGTTTTATTCAGGCCAGGGCTCCTGCGCCACATATCTATAAGGGGAATTTAACTGCTGGTGTAACTGACAACATGATATTTAGAAGAATGAAAGTCTTAATTCCGCCCCCCCCCCCCCCCCCCCAAATAGCAATGAAGACCCTCCTGTGAAGATGATGTTCAGCTTCCATTCACACATGCTCAACATTTCCCTTGTTTTGGATAGTGTTACTTTCTTAATGACTATAAAAATTGGGGCTGACACCTTTTCTGGCTATAGTCATGTGTTGTCTTTTACAGCTTTCAGGTAAATCAGTCAAACAGCTTTGTATTCAAGTTCTGCATTTTGGGATATTTTGTACCTTTAGAAATAGAAATATTTTGTATCTTTAGAATAGAAAGTTTGGTCTATTATCCTGGCAAAACAAAGCATTTGGTCTATTATCTTGGCAGCTTTCTGTCCAAATGACATGCCATGGTTATACTGAAATAACAAGACAGGAACAAAGAACCCAACCTTAACTGCACAAGACAATGCCACTGCTCTGGTTTTTAATGCGTATTGAACATTCACATTTGCCATTCAAGATAAAGCGTCTGAAGCGGACACAACTTCCTTGGAAAAGTATACCTCCGTAGAATTTTTGCTTATGTTTTTGAACGTTAAAATATGAATTACCTGGGAAGCGATGTAACGGGAAAGCATGTCAGCCACATGCTTTACAAGACAAAGCTCCCCCCCCCCCCCCCCCTTTGTTTTTTTCCCCAAGTGTAAGAATTGTTGGGCAGGGGAGTAGGTGAAGAAGAATTTATTAAATGTTGATGCTGTTAGGACACTACAGGGAAAAAAAACCATAATCTCACAAATGTTCACCACAAAACCAAACCAGTCCAAGATGGCAGATAACGATGCTTCACTTGGTAATCAGAGGAAATGGTATTCTGACTACCACAAGCTGAAAATTGTGTGAAAAAGCAGCCTGGGAGCTCACACGTTTGGGCATGCAACGCAAATGGCAAATGCACAATCTATATGACTCAAATGACTACCTTCCCACCACTTCCTTGCACCCTGACAGCTTTATTTGGACAGAACAGTGGCTTTCTAGTGGCAAAATTAATGGAACACAGGGATTTTGGAAAGCAAGCAAGGAACTGCAGGTATCTATGAGCTACATTTTGGAACCCCCTACCTCCAACAGGCCCTAGGTACTTCATTTCAACCCCTCTTAAAGAAAAAGGCTGTAACTGAAAAGGTTCCTCTGTTAAGTGAAACACAGGACTGTCAGTAAGGGTAAGATGAGGGGCAGGGGGTGGAAATTAATATCCAAAGGAAGAAAAATAAAAAAGGGGTTTAGTTAGGAACCGGTCTGACTAAAGTATAACAACTCAAAGCAGCAGAACTGCAGTCCAAAGTTTTCCTTGGTAACTTCCAACAGTCTCCACATCAGCGTGGGAAAGGGCCTTTTGCTTCTTCAGGTAAATTCAAATCCCACTGCCTTTTCTGCTTGACATAGTAAATCCTTTGTGTAACAGCTATTATGTCACACTTCACTGCTTCTAGAATTCTATTTCTGATATAGTCTAAGGGGCCTGAATAGTGTCCATTAGAATAAATAGGATTTTATCAGTAACATGATCAAGCCTCAATTGTTTCTCAGGGCAGAACGAGAGCTGGTAATCCTCCACAGTCCTGCCAGGAATGCCCCGAGATTTGTTGTTTGCAGTGCTTGGTCTGCAAGAGTGTTACTGCTAAGAGCTTTGAAGCCTAGAACAATGCTTAATGTTTTGTGTAATGTTATAGTCCGGTTCTTTATTAGGAAGTTTTTTTCTAGCTACTGAAGTATGTTTATGAACACATCTTGTTCCTATGGAAATCAGTGAGAATTCTGCCCTTGACTCCAAATAGAGCAGGAACAGACTCCCTGTCTGCAACATCAGACATCCCGGCATAAAGTGACAAAATTGGGTGGGCCTGCTAAGCTTCACTAGTGTGAAAAGGTCAGCCTACAAATCAAGAGACTCAAAAGGAGAAGCACGCAGGCTGGTGCTGGGACTGCTGCTGGGACTGCTGCACGTGCAGAGGCGAGGTCTCTCCCTGCTTTATCCCCAGAGGACATCACAAATCTGTACCTTGGCGTCCACCCTGCCCAGCCAGCCAGGCAGACCTGTCAACTGCTGGGCTCAGAGCACATCTCCTGCAAGTGACACAGCCTAGGCAACCCAGTCCTACCATAAAAGCAATGCTGTATTATGCCAGCTGAAGAGAAAAGGCAGTTCAGAAGCAGCATCTAATGGTTGAGATGCCGCCTGAACTCACATAAGTACTCAGTGGCTCCTCTCTGGAGGCATTATATATTGACAGAGGGTACTGAGCAGTAAGTGGGGAACATGCTATCTGTTTTTCCTGCTGTGCATCAATTTCTTGGGGGTGGGGTGTTCCTTCTTTACATTTTAGCAAGCAGCATATGCGCATCTAGGGTACTAATCAAAGCAGGAATCTATCCTCTGTCCTACAAACTGCTAGCAGATAAATTTGCCAACATTTTTCCAGTTATCAGAAAGAAAAGGAAACAAAAAAACATATTTTCCTCCGGTGCTTGAAACCTGAACTGTTCCAAAGGCTGCACTATGCTGTTCTTAGTTTTTCAAGGATTCTCCCGAGAGCAGAGGCTTCTGAAGCCTACTGGGTGTTGTCCAGATGCCAGAGCGAAGATACTATATGGCAAAGACAAACCGTTTGCCACGTGTTGTTTGCCTCTATCTCTAGACACTAGTCAGCTTCTTTGAATCGGAATTACACCACTGATACTTCCCATCACCAGTGGATGAACTCTTTACAATCAAGGCAAAGGCACAGAGATAATGAAGACTTCATACTGCAGAATCTATAGAGGCCAGCAAACAGCTCTGTCTTTGTTTTCACAGCCTGTGAAATTAATCCTTTTGTTTGGTGTTTCTGAAGCAGTAAGGCACTCTGGTCTGCTCACTCTCAGATTTGATCTACTCTAACATCTGTGATTCTGCTTCTACTCTTACTGGGCTTCTGGCGACTGTTAACATCGCTAACTATTACTACCCAATTCACCAGCATCTGGATAACTTTTTTGTAACGCTTGTCTTCACTGAGCGCCATATTTCGTCCTCAATTTTTAAGTCCTCATAAAAACTTTCATGCATTCTATTCCTTCATGCCGGAGGCCACACCATGTTCAGTGGGACTCTGCGAGACGGAAGATTTACTTTGCTCTTCAGGCTCCCTATAGTCTATATTGCAGTGATGCACAAACCGATCACTGGCAGAGCTCTTCAACTACTGAACTCCATTATTGTTTTGAGCAATAAAAAGATCTGGAAGTAACTTGAATTTGGAAGTAATTTGAGCTGATGTCTCTTTTCATCTGTTTTGTAAGTAGAAAACACACTCAGGTCCAAAACTGCCAAAGTGACTAGAGAGTTTGTGCATGTCAACTTGCACATGTACAGCATTAGGGATTTTAGAGACTTGGGAGAGGTTTCCCTCCAGAATACATTTTTTTTAAAAGCACATTTCTTTGGGTTGTTTCAAATTTGGGCCTTAAACATCTAAGTCATTTTGAAATCATTGTACACAGTTCATTAAAAATATGGCAAGTAAATGAAAGGTCGGAAAGGAGCTTTTCTACATCTTCATATTTAAGAGATCGCATCTTTAAGAATAAAATGACTGAAACAGAAGAGTTTTACTTTACCTTCCATTGGTATGCGAAAATACATTCTTTGTTTTACCTTAATTTTGCCAGCTAAATTCTGATGAAAGACAGAAGTACACCTACCATATATAACAGAAAAGAGATCACACTAAAAGTCAGTTTTTCATCTGTAAACTTCTCATAGGAAATAACCCTGGGTCAATCTGAAAGCCTAGTTTATCAGAAAGCACCAGTATCGATTAGCACAGTGATTTTGAAAAGATCAAACAAAAAACCATAGTTGAACCAAGTACACCCTATTTTGAAGTGCAAACATTTTATAGTAGTTTATGAAGAACATAATTAAGCTCCCAACTGGAATAATACAGAAACAGCTCTCATACCTTCTTAACGTCATTACTCACTCCTGTCAAATGAAGCTGTGTGTTTTATAAGCTCAAAAAGTATACTTGGAAAGTCATCTTCCTTTCTACCTCCTAAAAAACACTGGAAAAAGGACGGGGGGTGGGAGGGGGGGGCATTATCAAGATTCCACTTTGGATCTTTAGTTCTGGTTTCTGCCCTTGATGAGCGCCTTGCTGCTAATATGCATATTTTAAATTCGCGACTGCCTTATTTTGACATCCAGAAAACTAGAACATTCAAACTGACCTCAAACATAGGTGCTCAGGAAAAGCAGGCATAAGCCATTATTTACTCTCTAGTCCTTGGAGGACAGATCCGTGAACTTTTTCTCTGAAAGCTGTTTTCTTCAAACATATTTAGCAAAAGGAATTTTAAGGAACTAGCACTAGAAGCAATTCCTCCATTTCATCTTCACGCTGATCTGCCACAACCTTACTGCCTCTCAGACAGTAACTAGCAATCATGCAAAGACCATGGTGACCCATACAGGAAAAACGTTGGCTATCATTTCTTGTCATTGTACTGCAGTAACATTTTGCTACTCCAACAGAGATCTGCCTGGGCACAAGATATGCCCATAACAAGACCACACTGAAGATCCTACACTCCAAACAAGCAAGACTGAATGATAAATAGGGGAAGGATGACGAGGGGAGAGATGAAATAGGAGGGTAAAGTGACATGTCCAGAGTAGATCAGTTACAGAGAAAGGAGCTCAGCCACCTCCATGAAATAGTGGTCCAGTACCTTATTCACCAAACCAGTTGAGGGACTTCCAACACCAGAGGAACAAACAATACTAAGTTTATTTCCACATGCCAGCAAAGTTTAAACAATATGCAGCTTGAGCAATATGTAGCTTGAATATGAACACTGTTAGAAGCACTTTTGTTTATGAAAACCAGTGTACATTATATCCAAGTTACTTTGGTACAATACTGAGTAAAATACAATGTAAACCGGTATCATCATCCATACCTATGGATTTAGCTTTCACATCTGTGTACTTTTTCCCCCACTCTCTCAAACAGAACACCTTCATCAGTGACAGGTCACATACTCGGATGTCTTCTTACAATCTTAAATGATTACTGTTCTTAAAAATAACTATAGAAGTAATACAGGCTTCTTATGAATTATCTTTCTTGTTGCCCTGTTATCAGCCTTAAAAAATCAAATGAAGAATTTTTTTTTCTTTCATGGCAACTAGGGTCCGAGAATTGAACTGGAATATCTGTTGTTCTTACTATCACCAGTAATAAAAGACTGAGCTTTGCAGAGGATGTAAAGCACAGAGTAAAACCTAGATCACTTTCTCTCTACCTGTATTGACTGTGCAGCACTAAGTAGTAAAAATTTAACGGTTCAGTATGGAAATTTTAAGTCAATGACATCCAAAGGAGACGAGATGCTGACTAAGATGTCATTTCTTTTTCTTTCTTTCTCTTCATGGGATTGTCATAAAATTACTTCACTGGTAACTAAAGACTGGTAATGGTCAGACGGTCCTCTATTCCCAAGAAATATTTTCAGACAGATGTCTCACTACTAAGCTGCTAAAAAAAACAGAATACAAAAGTCAAGGTCACAGGCCTTGATTCTTTGGAATATTTAAGTAAAAGCTTGAAGCGCAATTTGCCTACTGATACTAGAGAACGCTAATGCATTTGGAATGAGGCATACGTTTTAGCACTTTGCTGAACTGAGCTAGGGATAGACTCTTCCTCACAGTATGAGAGAGATACTTATTTTATAATAGGTATTGTTTATTCACGTAAAAGGAGCATTTCAAGAAAGAAGAAAAATATACACTTCTTACTGAAGTTCTTTTACAATTATAGCTTACTCCTGTCATCTAAAATGGTCACAACTGAAGATCTCTCAGGCAGTATTTTGGTTTATAACTGTACATTCTAAAACATTTCTTACACACTCCCAATGCTTCTCAACAGAACACTACATATTAAAATCTTTCTTGGAAAACAATGAAAATTGGTAGAACAGTTTCAGATGTTTAACTTGACATATAGTAAAGTTAAGAGTGCACGCTTGCTCTCTCTCTCTCAAGAAAAGCATGTAAGCCCCTCTCAGGTTGTGATGCTAGGGCAAGTGATCAAGATTGTAATTCAATTTTACAGTCTCTTCTTTCTTTACTATCATATCTTCTTGCTGAATGTATACCTTTTGTCATAGTAGATATTCCTACAAATTTAAGACTGCAAAAGACTCTCCTTTTTACCTGACTCTGATGAAGTTAACCCAGGAAACCGGTGACTGGTAGTTAGCATAACTGGGATTAGAATAACTGATTTCAGCGGGATGATAACAGTACACATCATTTGAAGAGCTAACATGACTGTGCTATGTTAAATAAAGACTGACATTAAAAAGGAGGATTTTCACCTATACCATTAGGGAAAAGGGACGTATAAGATGTGTTTACTCCTCGTAACAGAAAACAATATATTCAGTTTTAACAGTACTCCATCTTAGAAGTGTTTTGCTTGATTAGCTCAGAGCACTTCACAGGTACAAGCGGGCAACATTTCCTTTTCTTGAGACACAGCGGGATATAAAGAAGTTAAGAGACCTGTCAAGGTCATGCCACCAGAAGGTGACAAAGTTACACAATAAGTCACTCCTGATTCCCAGCTCTGCTGTAGCAATAAAACTACACAGACTGCAATGCAATTCCTCTCAAAGGGTTCTGTGCTACTAAATGATACACAAACAAAAAGATAGCAAGCATCCCACTTTTCAGTACTAACACGTCTAAGGAGTACTTTGAACAAGCGACAAGTCAAACCATATCTTAGTCTGAGCTTTATAGCTAAAGGAGATCAGGCAGTAAAACAAGCACTAAGAAATCTTGTGTAACTCGCACACTTGCTTAGTCCCATCCATGTATCACTAATTCAGGCTGGGGAATATAACTGAGCCTTAGAGGAACGCTGAATAGGGGCCACAGGATCACGCAGGTTTTATTTGCTTGTTTTTCTCCTCGGTGACACAACACGATACTAGTACAAATACGCTTCAGGAAAAGAAAAAAAAAAAAAAGAAATCGGGCAAATAGATAACCCGAAGACTCGGAGGGGTCCTGTTGTCATGGAAACAAGTCACCACTAATGAGCTTTCCAAGACACGAGTGATTAATACCTGAGTCCTGTAAATAAATATTGATTCAAAACCCAGTCGCACACGTAACAAACCTACTGCCGGCAGCCTCGGTAATGGGCAAGCAAACAAGACGACAGCCATCCCGCAGCCTGCGCTCTCCGTCGGGTCCCTGCGCCGCGCTGCCGACAGACCGCCTGGCCCGCCTCTCGCCCCGGGAGGCACACAAAGTTTCCGAAAGGCGACCTGCCGCCCTGCTGCGCGGGGGACCGGCGCCGGCCGCCCCCCCCCAACCCGGGCCGGGCCAGCGCCGCTGCTCCGCCGCCGGCCGGCGAGGCCGCAGCCGCGCTGCCGGGAGCCGGGCAGGGCGCGGGCAGCTCCGCTCCGCGGCAGCGCCCGGGGGCGAAGAGAGAGGCGCCACCCGCGACCCCCCCGCCCTCCGCCAGCCCCGTACGAACCGAGCCCTAACCTTGCGCTAAGTCGCTCTCGGGGCACAGCCACTTTTCCCAACAGTTGCGCGGCGAAGCCCCGAAGGAAAACTGGCCGCTGACGCGGGGCCGGGGGCGGCGGCGGTGCCCGGGGGCGGCGGCGGTGCCCGGGGGGAGCAGAGCGCGGTGCTTCAGTCCAGCAGCCGGGAGCCGCGGCGCCGGTGCTGAGGAGCCGCCACCTCCTTCCCCATCTCCCCGCTCTGCGGCTCCCCCGTCCCCTCCTGTCCCCGCCCGCTTCCCCACCTTCTCCTTTCCTCCCCCCCGCCTCCGCTCCAACCAGCTGCTCTCCCTCCACCTGGGGCCGGCTCTCCAGGTGCCTCCCCACTCCCACGCCCGTCCCCTCTACCACAGAGGCAGCGCAGGAGCGGGCGCGCCGCCTCTCCCCGGCTGCCGGCTCCCCTGTCCCGCACGCAAACTTCCCCGCCCGGGCACCCGGCGCTCCTTCCCTGCCGCGGGCCCCCGAGCGGGCGGCTCGGCTCGGCTCGGCTGGGGACGTTGCTGCACGGAGCCGTGCCCCGGCTCGGGGAAGGGCAGAGCCGCCCGGAGGTGGCCACTCACCTCAGGAAAGCCCGGCGGCGTCCTCCGGGGGCGGGGGCTAGGGGCAGCGCCGGCGGCCGCCGCGGCAACACCGACGGAGGTGAAACCTAGCGGGTGCGCGGGGCGCACCCCGCGCCCTCCTCCTCCTCCTCCTCCTCCTCCTGCGGGGCTCGCTGGGGAGGGACGCGCGGCTCGGCCGCTGCCGGCGCTGCCCGCCCCGCCGAGGAGCCGGGCCGCCACGGCGCCTCTGCGGCTGGCCGCGGGAGGGCGGGCGCCGAGGGGGCAGAGCGGGCGGGGGGCAGTAGCGGGTCAGGTGCGGCCGGAGGGCGGTGCCGCTGCCCCTGCCCCCGGGGCCGCTCCCCCGGTGAAGTTGGTCTCCCCTCTCACGGGGGCCGGGAGGCGAGGGAGCGGCGGCCTCCCCGCGCCCGGGGCTCCCAGCGGCCCGGCGCCCCCGGGCGGGCAGCGGCGAGGCGCTGGGCCCTGCCCGCCTCCGCACGGCCGGGGCGCGGGGGCAACGGCCGCAGCCCTCTCCGCTGCCCCCGCCTCCCCGCTCGTTAGGAGGGCGCCGGGGATTAAGTGTACTTTCAGTTTTAAGAGCATTACATTAATAGTGATTCGGTGATTTTAAATTACTCCGGGAGCGTTCAGCAGCCCGCTAAGGAGCAATCCTCCCTGGGCACGTTTCAATCGGAGGGATCAAGGCCCGGGCGCCGCGTCCGCCAGCGGCCCTGGCGCGGCTTTGCCCGCCCGCGGCCGGGGCAGCCCCCGCCGAAAGCCCGCCTGCTTCGCATTCCCTGGCAAAACGCGGCGTCGGCGAGTGGCCGGGCCGGGGCTGGCGTGCGCCCGCGGCGGCAGCCCGGCCCCCCGCACCTGTCCCTCCGTCCGTCCGTCCGTCCCGGCCGCGGCGAGGACGCGGCGGCGAAGGCCGTGCGTGCTCGCAGAGGTGCCGGCGAGCAGCCGTGGGCGCGGGTACCCGCCACGGCCGGCGCGCGGGGAGCGTGCCACGGGGACGTGCGAAGGCGCTGCCACGCCGCATCGCCTAGGAGCGGCGTGACGCAAGCGCCAGCCCGGTGCCGGCGCGGCCCGGCCCCTGCCTAGGAGCGGCCTAGGAGCCGGAGGAGTTAAAACAGCCGGGGCGGGCGGGGGGCCGTCCGCTGGGCGGGAGCGGGGCGCGCGGGGCGGCAGCCGGAGCCCCGCTGCTTGCGGGAGCGGCGCCGGCCGCGCCGGCGGGGCAGCGCGAGCCCGGCGGGGCAGCGCGGCCGCAGGCCCGGCGTGGCCTTGCGGCTGCAGCCGCAGCGCCTGCCCCGCTAAGACAGAGCCTAAAGCGACCCCGAGGGAGGAGGAGGGAGACGTACGGCGATTTACGGGGCCGCTTTTCTAAAAATAGCTAAAGCGTCGTCTCCCTGCCGCCTCTTGCGCCGCAGCTGCGTAGTCCGACAGGTGGTCGTGACCTCCGGGAAGGAGAGTGCTCTAAACCCGTGTCTGTAAATGGTCTCTCTCATAGGAGCTCAACTTACAATAAAAACTATTTTTCATTTACATTTTAATGCGTAAATCGTGCAAAGCAGCGAGCTCCACAGACGCTGTTGGAAGAGTGATGACTCATGCCCACCGCATGTACGTTATTTACTGTTTGGGGAAGGAGCTATGTTTAAATTAGGCGGCTTGATAACATAATCTGGATGTTCTAAACTGCTTCTCTATAATTATGATCTGGAGGAAGTAAAGCATCATTTCTTAAACCTAGTCTCCCTGACATGTTTTAAGTCATAGTCCTGTGTGAAACTACGTTTTGAATAATCAAGCAGGTGAAGTGCACTTTCTGCACAGGTGTTGCACGTGGAAAGGAGCGATTGCAGATGTACTTCTCAGATCTGGCAAGAATATAAACTACAACTTTCTTCGCATTAGCAAATTTAGTCAGTTGTTTAAAAACGGGAGAGTTGAACGATTTCAAACAGAAGTCAAGGTCCCCTGTCAGCTGGTGCCAATTTCTTTTAGTAGGATGTCTCATTATGCAGCCGTGTAAAACTAGGCTACGCTCTCCCATTGGGACCAATTCTGTTACAGACACCAAATAAAACTCCTTATGACTAGGTGGGCTGCTGTTATTTTTTCATAAAATAATTACAGAGGAGAGGAATGGTGGACCACCAGCTCATCCGTTTGTTTTTTTCTTACAATTCTGTAGTATTGCCGATTCCTCAGCTTCACTAAACCCTGAAAGGACAAGGGCGATAAGCTGTTCTATTCCCTATTTTTCCTTTTTTTTCTTTTTAAGCAGATGGTATCAAGGAAGCTCTTCCCACATGGACACAAAGATTCAAAGCTGTTCTTGTGAGGTACGCGGGCTTCAGGCGCTCTTTTTTCCTGGCCTTCTCTTTCTATTAGAGTGACACACTCTCCCCTAGCCTCATCCATGTTATTGTTGTGAGTGACCAAAGGAAAAGCTATGGCCAGAGTCCCCTTTAAATAAGACACAAATGATTCTGTATTACTCATGCCTATTTCCTGAGGAGCAGGCATTTTCGCATGGATTTATGTGTCAGGGTCAAGAGCGGGAGGGAGGGTGTTTATTTTTGTTCATCTCTTTTTAGAGGAGAGAAAGAAATGCTGGACTTTTACTGGTTTGAGCTTTCAATTGGCTTTTGGTCAGATCCCAAACCCACAGGGCTGAAATACAACAAACAGTAATGGGAAATGCAAATTAGGACAAGAAATGAAAATTAAATCCTGATCAGTGATTCTGCCATCCCATTCTAATGCCAGATGCAGCAACCAAATGCTTGTGTCCCAACAGCCTCATCATCAACTGCTTGATGTTGTATGGCTCTTTTGCAACAAATATAAAATAAAACCAATCTTATATTTTAGGTAGTTAGTAGACACTTCTTATTTTTTTAAATAGCTACAAGTCTTCCTGCTCTAGCACTCCTGTCTCATAGAATAAAAGCTGTTTAAAATCATGACTTCTATCACTGTGTAAACTTCAAGTACATATCTTGGTATGGAGAGTGGCACTGAAGAGAAGACGAGTGAGTGATTTATCTATCACTCCTGCCTAAACCAGGGCTGGAACTCGTATTAGTACCAGGTTTGCCGAGTATGGCAGTGTTCCTGATTAAGCCTATACTACTTCTAAGTTTCAAATTTAAAGTTCTATATAAAAATACAAAAGATGGTTAGAATCCAGGCAGCGATTGCTTGCGTAATTGTGGTAGAAAGAAGCCTTGAATGGGAACCTCATCTGGGCCTTGGGACGATACCACAGTAAATAATATAATCATGAAAAATAGCATAGAGCCACTATTCAAAGATTCCTTTTTTTCCTCTGAAGTTAGAGGAAAGAACTGTTTTAAAGTTCACAGCATCTGAGTAGCTAATGTACTATTTTAGCCACTTACGGGCCAGCTCTGCTGGCTCGCATAACTAACTTTGCTCACACAGAAAGTCCCACTGGCTTCAGTAAGGACAAGATCACACCCTAGGCTTTACAGTACAGAACTCTGTGCTGAAGCAGCCGTGTCAGAGGCCAAATGCTGTAACGATTTGCACGCATGAGTTATGCATAAAGATAAGCATATGTGTAAGTCTTTGTGGGACTGACCCCAAATTTCTCAGGTTTTCATCACTAGAGATTGTACTTTGCCAAAGCCAACAAGGCTGCATTGTTCCATCCTTGGAATTCCACGCACTTTCGCCCTGTCTAACTGTTAACATACATAGAGCTTTTTTCCTAGGCCGTGTCAGGAAATCTTAATAGTGCATTATAAGCGCAGAAGTATAGCACATGTCAGCATCGGATTCATTTTCAAAATGGCTAATTCACCTTTCCTAGTATTTTACATAGTTTTCATTGGGCTGTTATGATATGAAATGCACAGTTTCCATATAATATTTGGAAAAGAGAGTATTTTCAAGTATTGTTTCAGTCATCTTTCATAATTCATCTTTAAATATTATCTCAGGGGAACTTGCATGGATTTTTTTTTTTTTTTTTTTTGCAAGGGACTTGCATGTTAACAAGGTACACCCAAGGCATTAGATCCTTTCAGATGAGAAGTGTTGACATCTGTAGTGAATTAACAATCAAAGTGCTGACTGCAAACAGGGGAGTCCAAACTCAGGTGGTTTGGACATGGCCCTGGCTACCACATGGTCCTGAAAGATTGCCAAAGATGGTTTTCAGAACTAAATGTCAAGGAAATGGCTCAGGGATGGGCCTTACTGTTGCTGTCCAGGCTGTATATGTGTGTGTGTGTGTATATATATATATGTATGTATCATTTGCAAGAAGAAACTGATATTTAAAAAGTGGATGAGAACCAAGAGCACTGACATATACTTCTGTAGACATTACTGGAGCCATGACTTTGGAAAGAACTAGCTACAGCGTAAACATTTTTTTATTGTTTTCATTAGCTAGGGTTTCCAAAACTAAAAAAAGAAAATAACAGAGGTAAAACAGTAGTTAATGATGGTAGTGCAAGGACATCTAGCTGTGTGATTTACACACACACATAGGCACATGTACACAAATACACACGTTCACTTTCAAGCCCACATCTAGGGAAGCAGAAGGGGTCACAACATTACACAGTGCAGATGCCTCTGCCATGCTAGCTCATGGTAAGGGCTTGCACCGATAAATCCACCTCAGAACACACACAAATGTGTGGGATTGGCATTAATCCTGTTATCAAGGAGGGAAGGACATTCACTCCTCCTCCCACAGAGCAGCCTACTGTGAATTCAGGATGCTCTCTCCTCCATTTGATTGCTAAGCAAGTCAGACTACAGCACCTCTCTCCCACTCACATGCACCCCAGCCAGCTGCTGTTCAGAAGGGAAAGACAGGAGGGTAACTATTTTTGTGTAAGCAAATAAAAAATATTGGTTACTTCTTTGTGTAGACAGTGGGTTATGCTACAACACCTGACATTTAAAACCCATTAGCACTTGTCACTGAAATATTACGCAATGGGTGGATTATCCCTCAATAGCTCAGTGAGGCCATCCCCAGCCTCTTCTATCTTTTAAATACTTTTTGATCTTTCACTTTCTACTGATTGCCTAGGAGAAACTGTATGATTTCCATTGTTCCCAAAAGGTTAATAGCTCTGTGCTTTTAAATTGTGTTACAATGGACTTGTAAAGCAGAGGGTGGAGAGCTGGAGCAGCATTCCCGTCTGACATTAAAAGCAAAGGTATCTTTATAGTTTTCTGTAAGGGTGCCATTTTTTTCAAAGACAACCCACCCTTCTGAATCATTCTGCGCACGGCAGAGAAGTTACCAGTTCCGAAAGAGTCAGAGCTGGATGGGACTGTATAACTTTGTGTTGGTGGAGAGAGGAGGGAGGAAGTGGAAAGAAAGAAAGAGGATTTGGCTCTACAAAATCCAAGTAGGTCTTTGTGGCCGCAGCGTCCAGCCAAACTCTCCAGTTATGAAAGAGATGCAGCTAGATGCAGTATTTGGACTTGGATGTGGAATCCTTAATAAGAGAAAAAAGTGATGGAGGAACAATTGCAATGTAAGTAGAGTTATGCAAAACAAATGCGAAGTGTGAAGAGAAAAGAGAGCAAGTGCTGGGACAAGTTTTACGTTCTCCACAATTTACGGTTTAAATTATTGTACAATGCATATCAGCTAATAGTTTTTCCACAAGTTTCATTTTGTCACTGTTCCCTTTCTGTCAGAGATCATTACACAGAGTTGGATTGTTGAACAGTGGCTACGTTTCATGCCAAATATGGCTACACTTGAGGGGTGGGATTGTTATTGCTGAATTGTATCTTTCACAATTTTTAAAGGAGTCCGAGATCTTTGACATGGAAAGAGCTACACAGATGTGCGATGGCTGTATTTTACTGGGAAATATTAAACTGAAGCAGGGAGGATAGCAAACAGCGTGGGTTTTCTTGTAGTTACACCACAAGATTCTTCGGAATCTTTTTTTTTTTTTTTCCCTAGGCCTTTGATTCTCTGGGTACCCTTGACAAGTGGAACATGTTTTAGTTTAGCTATCCGTAACATAAAACACAAAAATATCTGGTCTCCCGGATGTGCTGTGGGACATACTGTTTGTAAAGTATTTTAAGGTTCTCCAAATGAGAAGGAATTTGTATTGTTGTATTTTGCTTACTATAAACCAGCAGGAGCTCTTCTACAGCTAACTCCCTCACTGCATACTCGCTTTATGGGGTTTGGAGGGTGGTACGTGTGAGAGGCACATGGGACTGACTCATGTTCGTATTTCTTAGCTGGCGTAAGTGACCTTTGCAGGATAGATTGTTCAGAATTTTGCTGGGAATATAGGTTAGCTTCGGGTTTACCAGTCTTTTTCAGTCCTATTATAGCTGTAGGACATTTAAGGATTTGGTCCAATAAGGGAGAAAAGGAAGGCTGCTTTTGAGTCAGAAAAAGGTTTTATTTTGATGGGTGCACAAAATGAGATTTTCCCCTGATCTCCTGTGGAATTCATTCACGTAATCTCTTTGTAGGCACATCATATTAATCCTTGTTATTACAGAGAGAACCTAAAACATTGAAAGTGTCAAAACATACTGCTCAACAGAAGAGGCCAAGATGCTGGATCTCCCTACTCTTTATACTATAATAAAGATTTACATCGTTTATGTCTTAGCACTTCACTGGAAATATTCCCTGAAGTTAGTATTCACAGGAAAAAAAAGGAAAAAAGAGAAAGTATTTGAATGAGAAACATGCAGTGCAACACTGAGCCATGCAGGCAAAGGGATTGTTCTACTGTATGGTAATGAACTGCAAAAGCTGGGTGAAAGGGTTTTTAATGTGAGCTGAACCCAGAGACTGAAGCATACTTTGCAGAGTTGCTTATGTTTTCCTTTATATTCAATCTCCATGGAATCTGTCAGTGCAGAGCAGACACACAGAGAAAATAAACTATAAAACCATCATGTAAATAGGTTTCTCTTGCATGATATTCCATGCTCACAATTTTTAGATTGCCATCCTTGGGCTGGGATTTGCATACGGTAAATATGCCTTTACTGTTAATGGGCATGGCTCATAATCAAAATCGCCTGTGTACTAATGAGTGATTACATCCAAAACAGTTTTCCATCCTCCTGTTTAGGATTTCTTACTGGTGGACTAGAAAAGGAAATTTTTAACTCCACTGTAAAGTTCTCCTGCCTGAAATGGAAACTGGAATGGTCACCTTCCCTGTGATGGCATGCTTCTCCCTCACTGGACTGCTGTATCCTCCCTTCTACACTTCACTTACTGCAACCATTCACAGAAATATGTGTGAAGAGCCAGTGTACCAAGCTGCACCGCTGCTTTCATCAGGGTCCGGGTATTTGCTAGAAATTCTCGTGAGCTTATACAGCATTTTCATTTCTCTGCTATGCACTGTATTATACTCTCTTCAGTATTTTCTCCTTTGCAAACCTTGCAAAAATGGACACACCAACCACAGGCAGTTTGGAGGACAGATATTTAGGTGTCCTTCTAAATCATCTGTGCCCATATTCTTAAAATTATTTAAGCATCAGAGTAAAACAGCTACATATCCTTGAGGATCTGGGTCACAGATGTATTAGAAAATGTTATCTTCGCTTTGAAGTGCAACTTCAATACAAATTTGCTTGCTTCATGCTGCTCCTTCCCTTCTTGCTTATTTATACCAGACACCTTTTTGTTAGTGAAAGAAGCAGAAATAGGTTACTTTGTATTCCAGTCCCTTAACCATGCATTCTTGGGCCACTCTTTATTTTGAGGGGAAAAAAAATGCTTTTTTGGATGGCACACCTACATTAAGACACCACATATCACTGACAGAAAATGGAAGAAACCATTTTGACTGATGGGCTGGTAGCCAAACCCAGGGAGAAAGCAAGCAGAGGTGACCTGAGTACATCAGAAATTCCTGCTCTGACTGGAAGCGTAGGTTGAAACTCATCCACTTCTGTCTGAGCTAGATAAATACTGCTCCATGTGTCTTCCTACAGGAAGGGATTATAACTGAGACTTCTAAAACAAAGGTCCTTTTCTGTTCAACACAAACCTAATAAGATGTCATGATTTTGCTGTCCTTTGCTAAATGATGGCTGCATATCTATGGTGTTCCATGAGCAACGCCTGGTGAAATTTTTTTTCAGGATGAAATACATTAAGCAATATCACTGTCTGTAAGTAGTAATTACTAGCCATTCGATGTCATAATATTAAGCTTGTGTATTTCCATAATTTTCATAAAAATAGAAGACTGTTTTGCATGCTGCTTTTTGTGGAGCTTCTGATTTATATTGGCTAAAGTATTTCTTTTTCCTTCTCACAACATATACTGTATTTTGCCAGAAAGCATATCAGTCAGTATTGAGTCATACTCAGGTTGCCTAACTCACCACATAATGTCCATTGTGCTGAGTTGCTCACTGTGCATAAATAGGGAGAGCAATCTGGACTTCGGGGCAGTATGTGTTAGGGGAGATGCTCAGGGAAAGAGAAATGTCAGTCTTTGGGGTTAGTGGAGAACAGAGATTGCGAAGATAAGGTGTTTCAGAGTGTCAAAAGAGAAGTGGGTAAGCAGGGGTTGCAGAAGAGAAGGGAAGAAATGTAGAATTGTAGGGAGAATCGAAGAAGGAGGAAGAGAAGCAACTCAACAAAGAGCACACAGGGAACTGCAAGGGATGAAACAGAAACCAGTTCATTATAAGGATCTAAGGGCTCCTGTATAAAATGTGTGCAGAATTAGAGGGGTGGAGGTCTTTAATGCCAGCCATGGTGACAGTGACTGTGGTTCCTTCTTACCCAAATGCATGGTGGCATTTACATGTCAGAGTTTCTGAATCCTGTTGTGTTGACTCTCATACTAAAGCCCTGTCACGGCAGCCAGGGAATGCTGCCAGCGTGACTGGTCATGCCCATTGGAATTCTGGACACTCTCTTGAGGCAAAAACACTTGCAAAGGAAAACATACAATTAAGTAAATAAAAAGAAGTCACAAATATTTTCAGAGTTATTTCTCAGTTTTGAAGGTAAACATTCACAAATACATCCTCCTCATCCCTCCCACATGTCAAGAGCTTGTCCCAGCCTCCTGGGTACCAGAAATGAATGTGAGAGGAACTGTAGAGAATCAAAGTGGAACATAATAATAATATTTGTTTTAATTTTTGTCTTTATTTTACACAGTTCCAATAATTTTTTCTGACTCTTCTTATATTTTTATAGCACTCCCGTATGCGTTCAAAAGGATATTGTTTAATCAGTAGCTGTCACTGCTTTAATTATAACAGCAATATTCGCTCTACAAAGCTATGTAAATCAGGCAGACTCACATTCTAATCTAGTACTTCCACATTCCATTTATTTGCAATATTCTTAAGAATCTTGTAAGAATTATTTAAACTGTCTCTGGTCTCTGCTGAAGAATCACATTTGGCTGGATTTCTCCTGCAGTTGAAGCCAGCCTGCCCGCCTTCTCTTGGGCTGTTCACAGCCCAGTTAGCGATGGGAACAAGAACATAAGATTTCCTGGGAAACTGTATCTTCCTGTTCATTTTTGCTGCACAATGGTAGGAAAAAAATTACACATTATTTTGTGCTTTTTCATTCATTGCCAAGACTTGCCCAGAGTTTGAATGGAATAGGCAGAGCTGTAACAGAAAAACAGACTCACCTGACAATACCTGCTGTGATTGGAATCAGCCAGTAAAGACTGAGGAAAGGCCTTTTTGGATTTGTTCAAGTGGCAAACGCGAAGATAAGTATTAATAGCAGATTCTAATAAACCTTCACGTGACCAGAAACAACATCCAACTGTTGCAGCCTTTTAGGCACATGCAGTTGCGGCAAATCTTGCAGTCTTGACGCAGAGAAAACTCCCGCTAGAATTAGTAGGAATTTGCCTGAACAAGGATTGAATGACTGCAGACTTGCAGCCCAGCCCTACAAGCCTTTTCTCATGACAGCATCCAATTAAAATTAATGAAGTAACTTGTTCAGGATCACCCAGGGAAATGATGGGAGAGGCAGGGGGGGGAACTCACATTACATGAGTCACTGCCAAGTTCCTTGATGTTACAAAGTCAAAAATACTTAGAAAACAGAAATGCTGAAGAATAATGAGAAATGCTACCCATTAGTGAAAGTGGCTCCCAGGCAATCTGTCTGGGGTGATCAATTTGCGTATATACCACTACAGAGGTATAAAGTCCTGCTTTCTGGAAATATTGCTAACCTATTTCACATGTAATCAGGTGTTATGATTAAAATGTGAGAGTATCTTATATTTTGTAAAGGAAGAGAGATATGTCTTAACATGCCAGGTTGACTCGATCTCTGTTCTCTTCACCTACGCCGTATTTCAGCTCCCCCTTGACATTTCAGAGCAGCCCAGAGATGATGCTCTTTCACATGCAGCTGGCTGCGTCTGATTTTGCCCCTTACCCAGCTCAAACCAGTAAATTATATTCTGTCTGTGACCAACCCTCCTCCTCCCTCTAGCTCACCCTCTACACTGGATGCAGCTGAAGGGAGATGGCATCCCTTTGCCAGCTGGCTGAGAAAGCACCTGTTAAATCAACTTATCATCACCTATGGTGTTAGAGTGGCATGAGGGGAATGGGGATGTGGCCTGCTATTTATAAAATAAACAAGTTTTCTTGCTTGTGTTGCAAATGCCACATGGGAGTCACTAAAAACAGGAAGAGTTTCAGAAATCTAATTTGCTTTTCATTGTGTATGCTGTTTGATTACCTTGTACATTTCTTTCTGTTTGCAATAAAAATAGTTACTTTCCAGTCATTTTCATTTTAGGTCTCTTCTCTCTAGCACTCAAATGCCAATATAACATTTGAATTGCAAATACTGTAAGAAATATTTATTAAAGATAGTCCCTTCCTCTGGCATTTATGTATATAGCATCTATATCTTCCTGATGTTTTCAGTTACTCTGAGGGTTTATTCTACCTGTCTTCTAGCAAGCGGCTTTTAACTAGCTCTGTGTCTCTAAGTCAGGAAGAAGGGAGGAGCAGTACATTTAATGTACTTTCTCAGAAAACTGTTCAATCACAGTTTTTGAAAGAAACATCTGAGTATTGTGCGAGAATTTCAATGCGCAGAGAAAACTCTCCTTGACTAGACACTCAGTACACCTTGACTGACACCCATGCAATTTAAATGATTAAATGAATTCAAAAGAAGATCCTATAATGAAATTGCATCCTCTCCTATTTTTCCAGCTGCTTCCCCCTTTCCCAGCTTACCTAACTAAAAATGAGTAGCTTGCTTGCTGCGGTCCATTATATGCCAAAAGGAACGAGGAAGAGTGTCTGAACCAAAAATATAAAACATGTCAACACATGTCTGCAAACACCGTGACAGTGCCATCCAAATCCCTGAACCCAGAATGCAGTATATTTTCTCCAGTATGCTAGCTGCTCATGGAAACAGTACAAAAGGAATTAAAGAAAACCCAATGCTCTAACATGCAGCAGAAGAAATTCACATAGGCTGCTGATAAAGGCAAAATGGGTAAGTCCCTCCTGAGACAAACACTTCTCCCAAGGTTCTTCCAGGGAGAATGTGAAGCATTTTCCCATTAGTGGGGACACTGTTAACCTTTTCTGAAAAGGAACAAAGGCCACATTGGATTTTCACTCCCTTGAGCTGAAGTTGCAGAAATCTGTATGGCTGTGCAGGTGCAAAAAAATAAAAAAATGGTCCCCTGACCATAATAAAACACGATGTTACAGAAATAAGACAGTCTTCGCTTTCTGCTCAGCATTGTGACCAGTATTTCAAAATAATTTATATTTGCTGCTCAGTAGTTATTATTTCTTTTGGAAGCATGTATATACTTCTTAGACTTCTGTAGCAGAAACAGTTGTTAAGGTAGTACAGCAGTAGGCTAGTGATTTCTGTCTGTCTGTAGGGTCTGACTTATCTTTCATGGAAGCCAGTTGTAGACGCATCTAAGTTGGCATAAACTTAGGACCTTTCTCACTTTCATAAGATCAGTGATTATGGTGGCATTGCCTGTGATATGTCCAGGCAGTGAAACCATCTGAAGCCATGTAAGTCACAGACCAATTTCATACAGAAGTATATCACTAAACTGATGTTTAAGGGTGTGCAGAGATCCCCAGCTAGCTAGCTAGCCTTCTCCACTCTGTGACCCTCCTTCACCCTTTGTTATTATCAGCTTGTCTCTCTGGTTTCAGCAAAGTTACTCATGACATACATCAACATACATAAAATTAGAAGGAGGTCCCTTGATTTCTCTCCATCTCTGTATTTTCCCTCTACTCCTTTGACAAACAAAAAGGTTCTATCTTTTTTTTTCCTTAAATAAGTTGGTACAATGTTGTCAGTTTAGGTACTTTATGCTTGATAAGCTGTAAACAATCACCTAAGAGGGAAGAGGTCAAGAGTCTGGATTTTTTTTGTTTTAATGTGCCTAGATCCATGTGTCCAAGTGATATAACACAACATAGATACATTGCTCACAGCCAGTGCCTTGAGAAAAGACTTTCTAATTTCAGATCCAAAGGATTGTGCTCCTTCTGCTGAAATCCATGAGACTACTGTTTTGAACAGGTGCAGGATATAGGGCTTGAAGAGTCTGATTTTCAGAAATTCTGGGCTCCAGCTTTGGTCATGGGCCTCAGTTGAAATGGAGGAAGATAAGAAATGCTGGTCCTAAGATATCAGGTCACCAATGTTTTGCATGGGTCATTTGCAGTGATGGAAAGGGGGTTTCCACCCATTCACAGCTATCTCACACTGGGTACAGAGAGCACGAGCACCAGGCTTATTTTCTACAGGAAATACGCATGTTGCTGTCAACTCAACTCATGTGTACTGGCTTTCAGAGTGCGCAACATTTTGCATTGCATGATAGGATACCCTATATATTAAGTAGCATTGTACCACAGTGTAAAACAGCAGAAAGCTAAATAATAAGTTAAATGTTCTTTGAAATTGTTCACAGTGATGCACAAAATAAGAGCTACAGATTAAAGTGAACAGAATATGCTACTGTCATAAAGTCAATGCACATAGCGCATGCCACATTGCAACTTATAATTAACTCTGGCTGTATTTAGGGAATATGGCATGACAGTGCATGGATCATGAAGCCAAACAAAATTCCAAGTGTCTTCAATTTCCTGACAAGTGTTATTTTAGCAGTAGGATACGCCATTCTCCTACTGTCTTACTGCATTCATAAACTGAAGTCAATATTTTCAGTGTTATTTGCAGTCTAGATGATGATAGATGTTTTAATTTTGAGGTTGCTGTATTAAATTGTGTCATTAATGGGATTTTCCCCCTCTCTGTCTCCTCTAAATGATGTCCTATTTTCCCTTCAAGATAAGTCTCCTGACTGCATTTTCAACAATACCAGACAGAAGGAAGGTTCTATCGTTTATTACAAAATTTATTTTTAAGGTTAATTTCTTTCCTTTTTATAGTAGATACACATATAAAGCTATTTCAGAGCAGCACCAATTGAAATATTATTGGAGTTTGGAAAGATACAATTACTAATGTAGAATCAGCAGGGAGACCTACAGGCTATACAAAATCATTACTTTTGGTAACTCATACTCATAGTTCAGTGAGTCTGGTGGTTTATCTCTAGGAGGAACTTGCACCGTGTACTTCATCTACAGGTAAATCTCATTGCTGATCTCATTCTTTTTGCTCTTGTGGTAGATTAAATTGGCATCACAATGAAAAATGAGATGTGAACTCAAGAAACAGCCATGGCTAGTGTTGGGCCTTTCTTCCTCTGAAGAATGTGCACATTGTTCATGATAAATTCAAGTTTGTAGCTCACCTTAGCTGCCTATGACAAAAAGCTGCTAAGGTGTCCAATTCCTTCCTTCATAAGAAAAATATTGCTTTGCCAAAATGTCAGCTTACTACAGTCTGGAAAAACAAATCCTCTGTGCATTGGCAGGCAAACATAAACCTTAGTGGTGGTCAATGAAGAGAGAAGAGAGAGGTGCAGTTTTTGTTGAGACCAAAAGGTGAGCATGCAGTATTTAAAACAACCTTCCATTTTCATTCTTCCACGTAAGACCGGTTAGAGAGAAGAAAGAAGAAGTTAGGCTAGGTTGGTGATGCTTCAGTCTGAATGAACTGACCTTTCCTTTTGCTTACAGAGACAAAATAATATGATTGACTTCATTCCCTTTCATTTATGTAAGATGTACGTGCACAGTACCTCAGCCTCTGGCACAAACTGGATGATTTATGCTGAGAGAGTATCTTTGGTGTATCATTGTCAGAGCACAGAGGAGGATATTCCTCTAAGACATAGCCAACAAAGCCTTTGTGCTTGCCCGGGAAATAAGACGCCAAAAGCATGTATTGGGAGAATCGTCTCTCTGCCCATGCTGTCTTCTACATAACATTTCTGTAATTTCTGCTGACTATCATTCAGTAATGTCTTCTGCCGTTATGATCAATATGAGCCAGTTAAAATGTATGGGGCTATGTTTGGCAATAGAGGGAGCTTGTTATTTGGTCAAAGTGAACCGAGTCTTTCAATTCTGACTGAACGGCAGTATTACGTGATACACTAGGCATTGTCAAACATAATTAGTGACTTAGAAAGAGAAATACTAAATAATACAGGAATATGAAAATAAACTGCAATATCATGTTATTACCACATTGTCTTTTACAAGGAACATGACACTATATTAAATGAGAATCCAATTTATCCTTGATATTAAAAAAATGTTGAAAAAAGCCCATTGAATTGTAAACATGGACAACAGCACAGCTCCTTATACATTTTGAGACACTCTGTTGTTTATTTGAGAAAGTTGACTCTGTTCTTGACATTTGCTGTTATATTCATGGCAATAAAGCTCTGGAAATCTGTAGAGGCAGTTTCTTAATGGTTTGGCTTATAAAAATATCCAAGAACATCCAGCCAACTAAATAGTCCAACCAACAACATATGCCAACTTCACTGCTAATTGCCTGTTTTAAGCCAGACCATCTGAGTGTCTGCTACCTTACGTTTTTACTGGGCTAAACTCAACTTTTTTTTTTTTTTTTCAGTTACACAGATTGTAAAAGAAATAATTCAGAATTACTGAATATTTTGGCTGACCAGAACAGAAGTGTTATCTTTCCTTCTTTAATCCTTTTTTTTAAAATTAAATGTTGGCAATGGTAAAATAGTTTTGAAGGCAAAAATTGGCTGCCCAGGGAAGTGGTGGAGTCCCCATCCCTGGAGGTATTCAAAAGATGATGGTGCTTAGGGACATGGTTTAGTGGTGGACTTGGCAGTGCTAGGTTAACGGTTGGACTTGATGATCTTAAGGGCCTTTTCCAACCTAAATGATTCTATGATTCTATAAAACAAAGAATTGCAGTATATTTATATTTCCAATGTTTTTTTCATTTTTAAACTATCAGCCAAATCAGTGAAGAATTGTGACTGTTGAACAAATGCATTTTTGGTAAATAAATCATAAGTAAAATTTATCAGTCTGAGTCACTCCGCTCTAGATACTGTATGTCATAATTTTCTAAGATCATTCTTTGGCTAGAAGTATGTCTCACTTTCATCTATTTGTAAAGCACTGAGTGTATATCTAACCTTGAATTATGTAATTGATTGATGAATAATCACTGACATTTCCATAATTTCTACTACAGTACAGCCTAACATCCCCACTGATACTGGACTCCCATTGGGTTAGACTGGGCAAACAAAGCTAATCTCCTCGTTTAGAATCACTCATAGTAAGAGTGCTTAAAAAAATCAGAGTAGAAGAAGAAAATGCCAAAATCTGCTTTTTAGAAGTTTAGAGCTGAGACAAAGGCAGAGTGAAAGATTTCTCTCAAGTTTTGCAGGAAATCTGTAGAAGAGATCAGAAGCTGAACCAACATCTCCCGAGGCCCTCTGTGGTGCCTTACTACAAGACAATCCTTCCTGGAAAGAAAAGACAAACCACGCTTATTATTTCATCATTTGCCGAGCTCCAAACGTGGTGAAGCTGCTAGGCCAAGAATCACCTCTGTCTCCATGAGCATGACGCTAACTGCTTAGATGCTGGTGCAGAATAGGGCGAGAGTCTTCAGTCTCAAGTGAACTGAGTGGTTTTCTCGTAATTTGCTATGTGTATTGGTATAATCAGGCTGTGGTAGGCACTGTGCAATCACAGACCAAATAAAATAGCACTTTTCTCAAAGAGCTCATAGTTTAAGCACTGCTGGTACCTCCAGTACCTAAAGTGCTTAGGATTGCAAATGAAATCAGGAATGTATAGCCATGACATATGTAAGGCTTCATTATTTTTATAAATAACGACAGGCTCAGAGGCATATGAGGATCTGAGATTTTATATGCTGATGAAACGTTCTGTGTTTATATTCTCATAAAAAGAAATCTCTTTGGAATACATTTATCATAACGAGTTCTTCTTTTTTCCTATTCAGAATGTTATGTTCTTTGGGAGATTTCAGGTATTGATTTGCAATAGGATTTCCAGGAATAAAGACACAAAGGGAGAAAGAAATATGTTTGAAAAGAGAAATTACATGGAAATATGAGAGGAAGAAAAGTTATTTTTCTTTTAACTGGCATGTAAATGAAATGGATGTAGTTGTCTTTAAGAATATTTATTTGTTAAAAGTAATCCGGCTATTTATGAGAAAAGGAAAAATAAGAGAAGATCATGAGGAAAAAATGAAGGAAAGGAGATTTAGCTAAATTCTTACCTTTCATTTTAATTAACAAGAAAATAATCTGGTAGGATAATGGTCTTTGGATTCTGAATCCAAGGACCACCCCCCCCAAAAAAATCTGAAATTGTTGCTGGCAGCACAGGTTGTGTATAAATAAATTTAAATTAGAACATATTTAGCTCTTTCTTAAGCAAACTAACTTTTATTCTCTTTATTTATTATCATTAGTTAATGAAAATGAGCTGAGCCATATCATAGAGTCATACAGAGAGAGTGTGTTGAAAAGCTGTTTCAAGAAAGCCGATACTGTTCTGTTAGGTAGCATCTCACACTTCATGCAACAACTTCATTATGCGACAACCGTACCTCACCAGCAAAACAAGGTCTGCAGCAAGAGCCACATTTCAGTACAGCAAAAGCCTTTTTCCAGGACGAAGCAGGAGACTGGTCCACTTAATTAATATTTGACACCACAGATCAACTTTGTTTCCAGTTTTTTTAAATGCTTTGTGGAAAGTTTCTTACTCATTAAAAGGGCAGTAACATCTTACGCAAATGGACAGGAAAACCCCTTCACTTCCCATTACTCTAGCAATGACTGGTTACTTTCCCATGGGAAGTTTCTCTGTGATTGCAACAGAGCACTTAGGTTTCTGAAGAAGAGAAGAAAGTGGGTGAGAGAGGAGCGTCAGAATAGCCAGGGTCTGAAAGAGTTTTCAACATCCTGTTCAGCTGCCATTAAAACCCCTGATTTTGATCATTCTAAAACATACAAGTTACTTAACAATAAAATTGCCATTTTCATCTCACTGACCTGAATACACATTTGTCAGCCGTTACAGAAAAAGCGTTTTAAGGAAAATGCTTAAAGAGCCAGCAGCTCGTTGGTGCTCCATTCACCACATTGCAGTAATCACTGGGTTTCAATCTGTGTTCACAATGGTAAGAGATTTCAAAGAAAGTTTCCAGAACGTAGGAGGGCAGGCTGTATGCTTGAAACCGTCACTGGAAGTGTTTCCCAATAGGTTGTACTACCATTTGTTTTGAATGAGGTAGATACAGTTGATTCTTCCTTAGGCAAAGTGATAGACTAAATGACATCCTGAGGTCTTTTGCAGCTCTGTTTTTATGATTTATGATTAGTCTTTGCTGGTGAGCCTTCCTTCCGGGAGCTGTACAAGAACATGTGTTTCTCTTGGTGTTCACACACAATTCCAAGGCATGCTAAGAGGAGCTGGCATTACTCCCGGGCCATGGCTGAGCTGCCATCAGGCCTTCCAACTAAAGCTGGGTAAAGCCGAGTCGGCGCTGGAATAGAAGACCTTTGGAGAATACCAAGTTGCTGAGAAACAGTGGGAAAGCTGGAAAATGAGAGAACTGCTGTCTTCAGCATGAGACAGAACACCATGGTTCCAGTCACTTCCGATTATTGTTCAGGATAACATCATCCTGGCCATACTCAGAGTTGGCCAAACATTTCTTGCTCCCTTTGTGATTTAACGGGTAAAAAGACTGTTCACTCTTTCTGTCCCAGCTTTATACTCAGTACGTGACTGAGAACTGACTGCTGGGAAGGAAGGTCCACAAACAACTCTGGGGCAATCAGTGCTGCTCCTGTTTTTTACGGCTTTCTAGGAGAGGATTTTTGTGTTGCCAGGTTGGAGTTGTAACACACAACACCATGTAGACATGCCTCAGTGGTCTCCAAATGAACCGATAAAGTGCCCAAGTGAAGTACCAGGCTAAGGAAGCTATATTTCTTGTAGCACAGAGATAGGTACCTAGTCCAAGTATCTCTTTATAATACTGCACTAATGTATATCAACTTATGCAATGAACAGTCAAGATTGAGATCTATTGATCTTGTGTTGGGGTCCACTGTTAAACTGAGGCTGTGTCCCATCTCATGACAGGTTACTTCTGGGATGAAAAGTCACTACTACATGTTAAAAAAGTTTATTTTGGAGGGACTGGAGTGGACCCTAACATGGTCTTCCCAGATAATTGTTACAGTGCGACCACTAGTATTTATATGAAGACCTGTGCCAGTTGGTGCTTTGTGACAATCTCAAGAGAAATGGCCAATATCAATGAAGTAACAGAGATGAGACTCGGTGTATAAGTCTGAGGATACTCAAACAGGAGTCTTCTCATCTGCAAAATGAGAATACTTAAACATTCCAGACAAAAGAAACATGAAAGCATCACTGAGAAAAGTCACTTTTGGATAAACCACCTATGAAAACACTGCACAAAGTATATATGAATCATCCCTTCATAAAATGAAAACTGAATTGGTAAAATCTTGGGTAACGGCATTTAATGCTCATACTCTTTGTGTGGATATTGCCAAAACTGACAACTCAAAATCGCTCTTGTTCAGCTAATGAAATTCTTGAGAAGAAAAGTAAAATTCATAATAATGGTTTCTAGAGTTCTGCTGCTTGTGGTAGAAGCAATATTGTAAATTCTTTCGTGCTTCCAAAAAGAAAGCTACAGTAACTGTGTGTCTCTGTGTGTATTACAAGTAAGAATTGTTAAGCGCTCAGTTTTAAGAATTGCATTCCATTAGATTGCTTACAGGAAACCTCATTTACGTGTCTGCTCTTTCTTTCCTAGGAAAATGCAAAATTAAGTTATGATGACAACATTTTATTGTGTACAAAATTAGCTTGATTACTAAATTAGAAAAGAATTCCAATAGAAACAGATATAACAATAGTATGGCAAATAAAATCCTTATGGCTCCTTTTTCCTGTACTTAGGAAATGAAGAATGATTAGCCACATATTATAGCAGGACCTGTGTTGTTGGCTGTATGGTGCAAAAATGTTGATTTTATGTGGTATTATGTATGCTCTATCCTGCCTGTTAAACTTGTTCTGTTTTATCCTGATAATGTTGTTTGTATATGAAAACTATCTGGAAATGGAGGATCCCAAGCATCTGTCCTTCATTTTTGTTTACTGTAGATTTTGATTTTATATTCATGTCACAACAGCTGTGACGTGGTTTCTGTGGATTAGAAGTTTGAAAGAGCTGATGACTTTTCACGACACATGCACATAATAAATCTCTAAAAGGATAAAGGTACAGGGAGAGTAAGTTCTGTTCCTACCTAACTCAAGGCCTTGAAAAGTTAGACACTTAGCTGATGTGCTTAAATTAGAAACAAGGCCATGTTAGGCTTCCTGCATAGTTAATTCATGCTTCCTGAGGGACATGCAGCCCACCTATGATATGAATCACCCACTGGAGGTGCCTAGCATTCTTCATTGACTGCAAAGGGACCCTACGGTGACCTTGATCCAAATATAGATTCTTTAGCTAGGTAACTGAAGTTAGTTTAAAGGAATCCAGGACTCTCTAGGTAAGTTTAGATTAGAGAGGGAAAAAAGGCAAGATGAAATGGGAAAACATGCTGAGTTTAACAAATCCAAGCACATTGGGAATTTGAAGTTTTGATAAGAAAAAAACCCCAACACACTACAGAAGAACTTCTGTCCCTCATTCTTTATGTCCCATTTTGGCCTCTGACCTTCCATCCCAGAAAAGAACCCAAGCCAAAAATAAACAACCCACCCTCCCACTCTAGTTAAGATGGTTACTTGCTCAGGAACGCAAGACCACCTGTCCTGGGTCAGACCAAAGGTCCATCTGTGCCAGTACCCAGTCTCCAACAATAGCCAGAAATACCTCTCTATGGGGGAGCACAAGAATTGGAATAAACATGGTTTGACATTTTCCTGCAATATTCTTCCAGTTTCTAACAGTCTGTGGCTCAGGGGCATCCTGTGTAGTTAACAACCTTCAATTGTATTTCTCTTATATTAAATTGTCTAATGTCCTCTTTAAGCTGTGTAAACTGTCATCACCCACAATTTCCTGGGGCAAGGAATTCCACTGCTGAACTGCATGTTGTTTTAAGACTTCCCTTTATGTCTTCAGATTTTGTGGTGTTTTCTGTATCATATCCTTTTGCACTCAGCATTAGGAGTCCTTGATGGTCCTTACCTCCTTTGAAACCTCTGAAGGGTGAGTCGGCAACTATTTGGTGCAAGCTCACAAGTGACTGAAAGACTTGGGGAACAGTGCCTTCTTTTCTCTCTTTCCATGCTCAAGAGGACACAGTTGCCCAGTTAGAAGAAGGTAAAACACAAAAGGCCTTGTTAAACATCAATACTATGGAAGAACGATGACATCAAAGGGAGAATACTGATGATGGATCAAGTGCAAGAGCTTTGTAGCCAGCTGAAGAGAAACATTCAGAGATATGTTAAATCTGACATATGGGAGAACTACAAAAAAGGTCATCCTGCAATTGTAAGAGTTCCTGAGAGGACAGAGAAAAGCAGCCTCTGAAACTATGTCCCCCCGCCCCCTCCAAGTTTTTACCCTGTTGGATAAAAATAAAATTAATTTTGTTAGGTTACTGTCTTCTAAACCAACATTGAATGCTAACCTCAGGAATAGATTGGAATATTTTTCAAATTCCCCTTAAAAAAAAAGAATGCAGTTAGCCTGTGATAAAAAAAGAAACTGTGTTAGGGAACACAGTGTATTAAGACAGTTATTTTTAAAGGTTTAGGCAAAAGACAAGCAAGAAGAGAGATCAGACTTTTCAAGGAAATATGCTAAGCAGGGGAGACCCATGTTTCTCCATGAGCTTTTCAGCCCAGCTTTAATTCAAAGTTGGTTACAAAGTGCATCCTTTGCAGAAACCAGAAAAAAAGTTTTAATATTTCTACTAATTTTTTTTTTGTTTGTTTCACACCAAGTTCCTTCTAGTTGCTCCAGTTGTCTACCCCAGTTGTATATAAAAACTTAGCCAGTGGCTGTGACTAACACTAACCTTTTCTGCTTTAAACATATGCTTTGTTACCTCCTGGAATAGGTATAGCAAGTTTACTGCATGGTTGAATGTGAAATGGTCCAGGAAGGGAGTAAAAGAAGTATTGAATTCCCCAGGGTTCTCAGGGCAATGAAATATTGGTACAAAGGATGCATTTAAATCCTGTTATCAGTTACATGTGGTGTCTTTGGTTCCCCTAGCTGTAGCAGGGAGTTAATGACATGTTGGCAGGCACACCTAACTGGACAGATCAATACAGATAATTTGTTTGCAGATAGTACAATGTTATCTCAGCACTGAAGTACACCAAAGAGATGGTTTCCCTGCAGGAAAGCACTAACTTTGCTTTTGAAAAGGAGTGCCTGCAGAAACCCCCTCTGTGCCATCCTGTCTAGTTCCAGGTGTTGGAAGCATAGAGGAAAGCCGCTTTTGCAAAATGGCACCATGTGATATGTGAATAACCTGAATGATGCACTGATGTGGGGACTGAAAGGAAATAAAGGTAATACAGCTTACTGAGCTATGGAGTACTGTGATTTCTATCCATCCAGAGCTTTTCTCTGTCTTTCTTTCATTACCTTTGATTTTTTTTTCACCTCAAATGCTTCCGCTTTGCTCCTACCAGTCCCCTCTCTTCCACAGGCCCTATTCCTTGCCCTGTTTTCCCAGCCCTCTCACCCAGGATCTGAGATTCCCTGTCCCTATTTTCTAGTCAGAGCTCCTCAAAAACGCTCAGACCTTAAGTATAACAACTTGGCACATGAAATGTACTAACAGGAGCCTTAATACAAAAGTTTACGATTTGTGGCAATAGGCTTATTTTTCTTCCGTCATTCCTATCTGCCTTTCATATGGGAAAGGAAATAATCTTTGCATGTAAAGTCTCATTGTGACAAGATACAGCTCTCACAGTATCAAATACCTCAGTTGAAGCCCAAGTCTCTGTTACAAGTACTTATGTGCTGTGTTTGGCAAACATATTATGAGGAAGCAGTAAAGAGGCAGCAATATTTTTATATCAGTTAAAAACCACCAATTTTTCTAAATCTCCATTTTCCACGTCGCTACGAAGTGCTTGCTATCCTGCCATGAAAGAAATACCAAATGATCGGAGAAGGTACTAAGTGTTGGATAAACTCCTGACCAGGATGTCACATCTTCTCATCATTTCCCACCCCTGCCTCCATCTCAAATACACGTTAGTTCACTTGTTTGAGATGCTACGTGCGCTTTTTCATTGCAATGTGATATTTAGCAGATGAATGAAGAGATATTACCAAATGTCAAGGAGCAGCAAGGTCAGGCTGCAGGGAGCTAAGGGCAACTGCAAGACAGGCTGGGACAGTGTCCTCACCAACAAGGGGTCAGAAGCATGGTGCCAGTGCAAGGGGAGCTGAGAGGGTCGGCTGCTGTTAACTGGGGTCAGCCAAGAGTCCCATGATTTCCAGACACGTCCACAATGATGGGGCAGATCCGTGGCACCAAGCCAGGAAGTCAAGCTGTGAAGAGAAAGTCAGGATCAGCAAAGTCCATGGCCAGGCAAGGCATTCCTGCAGTATAGCTCAAACAAGGACCAAGGCTGAAGCTTGAGCTAAATTTGGCTCCCAAGCCAGAGGGGGAAGTCCCCAGCAAGGCTTCTCACAGCTTTTTCTTCCAAGCTAGCTGCTTTCCCAGCAGCCTGACCCAACATCACCTGCCTGTGTCACATCAGCCAAAACCCCAGGGTGGAAGAAGAGGTCGCAGAGCTTGGTGGTGCCCTCAGAGCTCTGACATCAAGGTGAAAATGGATCTAATGGATCACTGCTGTTCTATATGTATATTATGTATATGCCTTTCCAGCTTTTTTCCTTTTTATATCTATCTATCTATCTATCTGTCTGTCTGTCTGTCTATCTGTCTATCTATCTATCTATTGAATTACACACATGGCTGTTGTGGTTGCTTTGGTAGTTTGATTCCCTTTATGGGCACATCTAGCCCACAAACTCGTAAGCCAGTCAGAACTGTGATGGTGCTGGAATTACATTTCAAAGATGTACAGGTAAGTAATACCTGGAAGTTCATATATCCAATAGATGAAGATTATTCATACTTCTGCCATTACCTGGGTTCTGTACTCATGCCGATTTCTTTCTGCTTTGCAAGACCTTGTTAATTTTCTAGCTGCCTCCTGTATTGCTACCGCTGTCTTCTCTGATTGAGCATCTGTAACGCTCTGAATGGAAACATATCTAAGGAATAGACACTGTGGGGGTTAGACACTTCTGTTAGACGGATATTTCAAAAATTTTATGGAGGAAAATACACTTGCTAGTGAAAACTAAAGAAGCAACCGCCCTTCAACCTGTAACACAGACTACCAGATATGCCCTACTGAAAAGTTAAATTAGCATTATGGAGAAATTTTAAGAGAACTTGAGAAAAAAATACACATGGCTGTGATCTAACTGACATTGCAGGCTCTGTTTCCAGATACGTAGCAAGCTCTGGCTAACAGCAATATGATTTCCAAGAAGTACATTCATGTCAGGCTGAATTCCTGCTTTATGGACAGGCATTATTTCTAGGAATTAGTTGAAAAAGCAGGCATTTCTCAGCTGATTAAAGTTGAAAGGCCTGATTAAACAGCCCTTTTGGGTAGAATAGTAGCCCTCTATAATAAAAAATGGTGAATTATTAATGTTCTCCAAAGATTTCTGATGAAATGAAAGAATCTTTTCAATTCTCAGAACACAAGGACCCACTGGGTATGAGCACACTGATGTGGTGGGGCTATTTACTCAAAAATTGCCAGGAGCTGTGGTAGTGCAGCACAGAAGCTTTCATCATCTTACGAGAGGGCAATATGTTAAGAATTTGAAAGCAGGGAAAGCCTGGAGGACACTGTCACGGGAACCACATACCATTCCTTAAACTTTTTTTCTTAAAAGGTACTTGGGCAGTTTAAGAGTTATTTTTGGAGAGTGACATTGAGGAAAGCCCTAATATTGTTATGCTCCCTGACTAAAGCAGGGATGCCGTGTTATGTTTTAACTTCAAATTGATATCTTTTTTCGACAATTCTGTGTGATGACTGATTAGAAACTGATACAGACAGAATGAGTCCTAGCAATGAGCCTGAAAATGCTTTCGGGTTCTGTTTTGCATCCAAATCAAGTTGGATTTGTTAAAAATTCGACAGCCATTGACAATTTATTTGTACCATTGCGTGCAATCCGGTGATCATAATGTGATATTTTAGGCTTACATGGAGAAAAGGAGGTTTACCTTCCACCATCTACAAACTTTTGGGTTTCAGCCTGTGTTTAATTCCAGCATTCAGATCTTGAATTCTCACCAGCTTCTCACATCATGAGCTAAAGAGTCTCTGACACTTTCATTATCTTCAGAGGCATTAAGCCACCATCACATTAGTCCTTTCGATTTGCTTCTGAAGCAAAAACTTTGAGAATTCATCTAAACAGCAGACATTAGAGAGTCATCCAATGGGGCATAAATTAATAGTATATACTGATTAATACCCCATGGTACATATATCCAACTCTCCGAACCAGAAATTCAGTCCTATTATCACTTCATTCCCAAAATGAGTCAATATTTTGAGTCTGAAATTAATTGGGAAAAATGTGAATTGTTGGAGATCTCCCAGCAGCCATGTAATGGAGAATCTCTCTCAAAGGAATCTCCACAGGGAAATGAATGCAATTAAAGACCAAGGTAATAAACTGCCAAGAAATTTCAACTAGCTAGAGAAGCCTTATTTAAACCCTGAGTTCCCCCAGTGAGGTGAACAGTGAGTGTCATCTGTCTCTGAGCTGCTGCAGAAAGACTTTTAAGTACAAAAATGAATATTCTACATAAATATCTCTATATTTTCCCTTGTCTTTCTGCATATACCCTCCTACCTTATTAAACACAAATTAATGGCATTTGTAGAGGTCTCCTGTGAGATTCTGCTTAGCCCCCTGTCTATCATTTGAAGAAATCCAAATTATTATAGGCAAAGTGGCAAATGTGTTCTCCCTTTCCCAATGCTAAACAGTGTTCTGAATTGCTGCCTTTAGTACTGTAGCGATAATTAAAATTAAGAAACTAGATCAGATACTCCTGGACTGTCACAGGTCCCAGAATGCCCTACAACACTTTGCTAATGAACAACTGCACCAGCCTGAAGCTCTTTATGAAAGCAGGTCAGTCCTTGAAAGGGTCCCAGTGGCAGAGCGTGTGTTGTAATAAGAGACTTTTTGATGGCTTGCAGACAGCTTCATACAAAATTATAAACATCAACTTTATCAGTATTCTGGTTTAACCCCAGCCAGCAACTAAGCCCCACACAGCTGCTCGCTCACTCTCCCCTGGTGGGATGGGGGAGAGAATCAGAAGAGTAAAAGTGAGAAAACTCATAGGTTGAAATGAAGACAGTCTAATAGGTAAAGCAAAAGCCACACATGCAAGCAAAGCAAAACAAGGAATTCCTTCACTACTTCCCACGGGCAGGCAGGCGTTCAGCCATCCCCAGGAAAGCAGGGCTCCATCACGCGTAACGGTTACTTGGGAAGACAAACGCCATCACTCCGAACGTCCCCCTCTTCCTTCTTCTTCCCCCAGTTTCTATACTGAGCATGATGTCATACGGTGTGGCATGGCCCTGTGGCCAGCCTGGGTCAGCCCCCCTGGCTGTGCCCCCTTCCCAGCTTCTTGTGCACCCCCAGCCTCCTCACTGGTGGGGTGGGGTGAGAAGCAGAAAAGGCCTTGACTCTGTGTAAGCCCTGCTCAGCAACAACTAAAACATCCCTGCATTATCAACACTGTTTCCAGCACAAATCCAAAACATAGCCCCATACTAGCTACTATGAAGAAAATTAACTCTTATCCCAGCCAAAACGAGCACAATCAGACACACTATGGAGTCTGAGCTGGCAAAGGCCCTTTACTCTCTAATGCCTGAGAGTGCCATAACAAAGAAAACAGGGCGCTGATAAGTATCGCCCGGGACTGTCCAGCAGTCAGGCAGCTGAAGGAACAGCGAGAGACCCAATAATTAAAGCGGTCTTCAGTAGACAAACTGCTGCCGAAAAAATCACATGCGCTGTTTATTTGCTGAAATGTATTACACCAGGCCACAATGACTTTGGGTTTTAATGGCTGCAGAGATCATGCCTGCATCAAGTGTATGAATTTACAGAAGACAGAGAAATAAGCCTGAGCCCAGAGGAGACAAAAGGGTGTTTGGCTGTTCTGAAGGAACAGCACAGAAGGAGCAGTTTTCCACCCTAGAGAGCAATGAGACAAATTCAAAACCACTTGGAGCATGCAGTTAGATACAATTGTTTAAGAACCACTGAGACTGCTGAAGGAATTTCAGCCCTCCATTTACCCCCCTGCCCTCGATTCACTCCTTTCCCTATTATGCACATCTCCTCTTATTTTATAACTGTAACACTCTAATGTGTTATGTCTATGCTGTATTGTCTGGCCTTGTATTGTCTGCAGCTTTGACAAGCTTTAAAATTGCCTAATTGCATAGTTCTATCTGAGATCCTGGGAAGCACGCAGCATTTGGGAACATGCAAAAAACTGTTATTTTCCATTCTGTTTTTCTGCAGAAAAAATAATTCAAAAGCCTTCCCCAAACAGGCTAGAATATGAGTTCTCCAAAGAGAATGTGAAAAACCTTATTTGTCATTTTAAAAAATTAGCGTATGCTTTTACGCTGCTGTCGCCGGGAGATACTTTGCTTCTGCTGAATGTGATGGTGAGCAGTGAGTAGCAGCATAAACAAGCAGCGTGGCAAAGGCTGGTGCTGGAACAGAGAGGCAAGCATAGCTCTGATTCTGCAGGGCAACCTCTACAAGGAGGGTGCTATATTTGACAGTAACAAGAGAAAGAATACTTTAAAAAGCAAAAGAAAAAGGCAAGGAGAAAATGTATGTGCCTGGAAGCAGTAGGATAAGTGCCAGGTAGAGACTAAAGACAATAGTACCGGAGTAAGTAAGAACTGAGAAGAGAAGCTGCTAGCTTGCAAACAGGGTCACGGGAGACAGAAGTTTTTGGGAATACAGTGCTCTGGAAACTGCGTGACTGAATGAAGGGAAGATTGAGAGTGCAATGGCCAGCACAGCACAGAATGTAACACACAAAGTCCTCGTGTAAAAATAGATGGGGTAGGGGAACAGAAATAGACGTGATGGTTTGGATGAAAGATGAAGTCAGGCCAACGTGCACAGTTAAGGAATTTATAGAAGATTTTGCCAACCCAACAGATTATAAATCTGAGATTGAAAAAATCTTTCTACATATTTAGAAGTCACATACGTGGCAAGAAAAAGTTTATTGTCAAATTAACTGTGGAAATGTATTCTAGAGCAGGAGTTCCTAAGTCTTCTGCTCAGTAAAGCCTCTCAGCCATCTGAATTTCTTGTGGGTCACCATCTGAATTGACAACATACTTTATCTGAAAATGAAATTATTTCCTAGACCACTTACTGTTGCCTCACGGGCCAGTAGTTTGAGAATTGAACCATTTTTAGAGGGCATGAGACTGAAGGAAGAGGTAGCAGCAGGAGATGGGCAGTAAGTCTGGGATAAGGGCAGGTGACTGCATCCTGTAAGGAGGAAGATCTGGGACAAGAAACATGGGAAGAGGAGATGAAGGCAGGATAGTGGGCTATTTTGACCTGAGAGACTGAGCTGGTAGGCATAAAAGGCATACAAAGGGCAAGGAACAAAGGCTGGGGAAGTTGGGTCTAGATCAGAGATGGGTAGGAACAGCTCAAAATAAGGAGGGTTTGTCTCCAGAGACTATAGTGGTCTGAATCTCAATATTGATGCCTGCAAACAAGAAATTGGACTAAAAACTTCCATATTTGGTAATGAAACATGCTGAGTCAGTAACTCTATATCTTTGATTATTCTCTTGGTCACACTCCTTCAGTGTTTTCATTTGGATATTTTACTGAAGTTAACTATACCAAAGCACGTTTTAGGAAAGTACTCGCAGCAAATCCAAGATGGTTTTTCAAATTTTCCCCCTTAAAAATCTCAAAGCATTTGGATGCTTGTGTTAGTGTTATACTGAGAATGGTAAGCTCACACTATGCTGGGAATGACAGCCCTGAGAGGGCACTGGCTGGCAGGCAGACTTGCACTTGGTGTATCTCTAGCATGAGTTGAGGCTCTGGCTTGTGCTCGGCATCTGTTTTCTCCTTTCCAGATCTGTGTTGTTATTGAAGTTCCCTTTAGAGTGCTTACAGAAAACTACAAGTCAGGACAACGAAGAAGAGACCACAACAGGCAAATAAGACATTATATACTACAGAAAAGATTCATTAGGATCTGGCACTATGAAATAAAAAATCTAGTATTGCCGTGCAGTACAGTTATGAAATAATGAATATGTACAAAATTAGCTGTTATTAGATGTATAGATTACTCCAGATCAAAGGGGTGTGAAAGGCCACACCACTACTCATTTTTCTTTAGCTTAGCATCCCCATGCTCCTACTGGATTTCTGACTGGTGTGCAGGACGCGTGACACCGATGAGCAGAACACTAGCAGCAGTGTTACTGTAGCTGTAATTGTCTATGGCTACCAGCCAGGTAAAGTCTGCAGGGAGTGGCAATAGCTTTTATTAGAATAACTGGCATATTTGGGAAAAAAAAAAGTCTAGACAAAATCATAGGTATCCATTGTTTTTTTTTTTTTTTTTTTTTTTTTTTTTTACATATGTCTCTCATGGATGTAAATTTGTGATTTTCAAGATAAGACATTAGGAATTGGAGATATGCAAGTCTGAACTTTTCCTTTCATGCTGCCTTTTGAAGGTATTCACCAAAATGAATCACATATATAAGAAACACTTATGAATTCCAGATAGAAAAAGAAAACTGAGTTCACTAAAGGATAAACATATGCACGAGGATGAATTAATCTTTACACAATTTCCAGAAGTACAAATAGTTGGAGCTACAATCCTAGAAGTAATGTTGTTATTTAATCAGGACCAGTCTGAAGACTGCTGTCATCTGAAGCCATAAATTCATGGAAGCATCAATTTCCTAGATACGATGGAAACCCTACCAGAGCATCCTGGCTAGACAATACATGGCCATTTGTTGTGACTGAATTTAAAATTCTCCCTGTTTGTGTGTTCATAAAGCAAGCTGAAAAGCTAGACTATTACATTAAGAACATAACTGCTGATTATGAGGAGCCTATGCTACTTCTGGCAGGACAAAAACATAGGGTGAAATCCTGTTTGCATTAAATTAATCAGATCACTTGAAAAAAACCCAAAAAACCCAACCCATTTGGGAAGACAAATGCATGGGTTAAATCTCACTGAGGGAGAAACATGGCTTCATGCAAGAAAATTTATTAGCCAAATCCATAACAAGACCAAGAATTTAGGTTGATGTTCAACAGTGCAGCTGCAGAGCTATGCTGGCTATTCAATATGTATGCCAGAAGAGTTCTAGTTCCAAATAAATCAACATAATATAGGCTATGTCTGCAAAAGAAAGTGGCAGTGGTTTCACTAGGATTGTTTCTTTAAATCAATTTCATTAAACATGAAGCAAATCCACATGTGGACACAGTTCAATTGATTTACAACTGGCTTATGTTGATTTAGCTTAATTCAAAGGGTGGAATTTTATATGGCAGCTATACATTGATTTAAGTGCATCTACACAAGACTGCAATGGTTCAATTCAATAGACCTAAAACAAGGCTTCAGTTAAGCCACTTCTGCAACATTTTAAATAGCAGGTTAGGTCTTACTAAGTTAACACACACAGAGGCAGATGACAGCCACTTTTCAAAGAACAGAAGATTCAAATCAATCTCAGTTAAACTTTATGGAACAGACCTGACATTGTCTATTTGTACAAAACTACCAAGGATCAACTAAGACGCTGACTTGAGGATTTTCTTTTTTGACCTATGATCATTGTATTATAAAACTGACCGTACTTTTAAAGGGATTTAATGACTTCCATCAATCCCTTTTTTGTCTTTATTTACTCATTTTTAACATATATGTTCAACACCCTCCCATTGCCACAATGATGTTTTGTTCATACTTAGGGAAAACTCATATTCAGTATTCCAGCAGCATTGATCATCTTAGCTTGTGAAGGACACTGAAAACCCACCAGTTTTGATCATCAGAATGCTTTCCTACAGTGCACAGAAGAAAAAAATGAGAGTGTTTGATACAATACTGAATACCTTTTCTCATCAGTATGTTCAAGTCATGCTCCAGAGTCAGTTTTTTTGTTGCATTCCGAGTGAAGGATCTAGGCCATGCAGCAGGAAACAAATTGCTGTTTCTCATCTGCTTGTAATTCCGCAGTCAAGTTGTGAATCCTCATTTTATTTCATACCTGAACATAAGGGGAAGAAAATACCAAAGAGAAAAGGTGAGTTCTACAATATCCTTCTCGATAAGCTGGTGTTTTGTTACTTTTTTTACTCAAAGTTTTTTTGCGATGTCTTTGACAGATGCAAAAAGAAAAAAGTTGCTTGGGATAAATATTCACTGGTCTGTGTATGTTAGAATGAGCTACAGTGACTGTTCATTGGAATGGTCTCATCAGCACCAGCTGGTAAGTACTCAGTGCTTTTTAAAATTAGGCCATTTATTTCAGGGCCTAAATGGGCACTTAGGAACCTAACTTAAAGTATGCATTTCTCAGTGTCATGCCTGCTAGCCTCCAAGATGCACAATCCCTGAGCAGAGACCCAAATTAAATCTCAGTGTTCTACCCTTCCGAAGTCAGTGGAATTTTTACCACTTCCAGTGGTTCCAAGTAGGACCGGAATTTCACCCCGTATCCTCTCTATGCTTAGTTTAATGTTCAGCATGCCATCAGTACAAATAGGATTCACATATTTGGTGAAAGTGGGACTGTGGTGATAGTGATTATTAGCTTGAATAATAGAAATTTTTTGTCATCTCCTGCCACGACCACCAAATCTGCAAAACACCACCAATCTGCAATCATTTTATGGGTGAAAACACTCTTCATTTTGATGGTGTTCTTCACGGACGAATTTATGACATTAAACATGAGGGATGGGGGACTTCACCTGGGGAATCAGGAATGTTAATGTTCTTGGGAAGTACTCAGTTGGATTGCTTTTGCTGGGAATTTTTACGTGTCATATCACCTCCTTTTTCTTTACATCTTTTTTAAATACAATGTAATGTATGTCAGAAGGCAAAATATTTTTATTAGCCTCAGAGATAAGTCATCTTTCATAGTCATGATTAAATGATACGTGGAAAGGGACTGATCTCTGAGGCAAAGAAATTTCCACTTATAAAAGTGGAATTTTAACAAGACGTTCTCGTGAGACCCCTTCCAGCACATTTCTGGAAAAGGCTCCTTATGTCATTACCAGTCCCCCAAGCTTACCACTTGTGCACTAAAGAGGCTGATGCAGAACAGTTGTCAGCTGCCAGCCAAGGCACAGTGCTGTTGCTGCTCCTTCATCGATCTCAGATGACCCCAGGGCTACTCCAGACTCCACATCCAAACGCAAAAAGAACAATATATTTACTGTCTGCTCAGAAGAAAAGAAGTCTGTAATTACTATATGAACAGTAAGAGGATTCATGGAGTCTGTCTATAAAGATAAGAAATTAAATAAAGGCTAGCTGAGAAGCATTATACTGAACTTTAAAAAACACTCAGAAAAAGAGAGTAAGAACAGCAATACTAACAAAAGCAGAGTATGTTGGATTTCTGTCAGTCTTCTATGCTGTCTAGTGGTGTAAATATGAAAAAACAATTAAAAAAAAAAAGAAACAGAAATCCTGACTCCACTGAAGTCAATGGTAAAATTCCCATTAACCTGAACAAGACCAGAATTACTTCCACAGCAGTTTTGTGTACTTGTCACTGTACAAGATGCTAGTCAGTATTATACTCTGCTGTAATCATCATTAAAATGTGGCTGATCCTGGAAATATTTTGCTGTTACCCTTCTTACTTTCACTCTGATTTCCAGAGATGTGGTTCCACTTCCCACAGCAGCACACATACTTAACCTGATTCAGACGAAGGGAGTACAGATTTGCTTGAAAATCAGAAGATGCAAAGAAATTCTACTTAAATATTATAGAATGTTGTTCAGACTTTAGCTAAGAATAGTTTCCAGATGCGGCTGAATATAAACACAATATAATCAAATAAAAAAAGAGCGAGTTTAGAGTAGCCGTTTCTACCAATGGCCTGCAAACTGCTATAGTGCCATAAACTATTCCTAAAAATCTAGAAAAGACAATGAGGAAAAGCATTTATATTACCAGTAAACATAAATTCACTCTGCAGATGCCTGCACTGCCCATGGAAGTTTTTGAGAATCCAAAAATTCAAAGAAGTTGAAAAATCAAATATGTTAAAGCAGTGATATTGCTAAACTTGCTAACAAAGTGTCATAAATGGACTTAGAAAATGAGGATTATCAATATTTTTGCAAAATACTTATCACAAAAAACTGAGTAGCAAACCACTTTAACAAAGGGTTAGAATTCGGATGCAAACCTATTCATTCAAGGTACCTTCCTCAGGCTGACATCCACGTACATTTGATAGACAGGGAACTTATGCGAGAATGGATTCTTTGTGGTTACTAAGATTTTAGGCTGGTTCCCTAAGGAAAAGAAACTTCTTTAGTCATAGTTTTTGTGTGCTTGTTTATCTTATCTTTCCACCAGTACCTTCTGAGCAGTCCAAGTTCAGCCAAACTTGACCAATAATTAAGTTCCTACAAGTTTTGTAAGTGCAGTTGGGTAAAAAGAGCAAGACAATACAAGAACCCTGACAAGGGGGAGAAGCTGCAGTGTGAGTTTTACTTTGCTTGACACCAAAGAATCCACAAAACAAGCAAAGCCGCTAAGTGCCACTGTCCTCAGTGAGACCTTGAAATCGCTGCAGGACACTAACCCATAAAAATGCAGTTTTTATTACCTCTGGCAGTCCCAGAATGATCTGTTCTGAGAACAGATGTAACAATAGATGTATTACCGATTAGGAGTTTTGTTACTCTCTCAAGGGTATTCAGGACTTTAACCTTCCACACAGCGGGCAAAATCCACAGTGCACATGGACTAGTGTTATGCCTCCATTAAGAGCTGATGATGTAGCCCAGAATTCTTGATCTGTCATCGGGCTGGGGTGACAGAGTATACAGTCCTGCATTTGTAATGATTTCAGTACTTGTTCATTTACCCAAAGGTTGCAAGTTCCCTGATAGCCTTGTTTTTGATTAGGACGCCAGGCTGAAAAATACGTGGTAATTTATTGGAAAATCAATTCTGTAAAACATATTTACCGCAGTGACTGGATAGATGTTTATCGCGTTTCAGACTTACGTGATGTCAATACTTATGTTCACTTATTACAATAATACTTTAAAATCATAAAAGCCAATCAGCTCATCTCAAGTAGGAACGACAGATTTAAACATCTAAAATGAACGGATATTAGCTGAATAATTTGGTTTTAGTGTACAGACAAACTTTATACTTGGAATAATTTTTAAGCCAGTGGAGCTAAATTACAAAATAATTATTTTCGTTAGGTGAGCTTAATTAGACTACAGGATCTGAGGAAGCAAGCTAAGTTTTTGGGGTACCCCCCCCCCCCCCCCCCCCCCCGAGTGCAGGGAGGGTGCTGGACCACAGGCATCATGTGGCAGCAGAAGGGGCTGGTGGCTGAGCTGATGCCAGGGCCCAGCAATGTTGCTTAGCAACTTCCCGAGGCGGACTCTGGCAATTAACTCTTTGGTGTCTCGGGTGTGCGCCACCGCTTCCTTCTGAGTGGGAAAAGACGGAGCAAATCGCCCTCCAGAAGAGAGGCCAGTAAAGCTGCATGTGCCCATCTGCCGCGGGGCTTCAGCCGAAGAGCCGCTGTGAAAGACGCCCTTGTGCAGTAGCTGTGTCTTAACCAGCTCCTTTTCTGGAGGCCCTCATTCTTTCCATGCAAATATAATATACTTTTAAAGAGGATTCATCAATATCAGAAGGTGCACACCTGTTACAGAACAAGAGCATCTGCAGAGGGCATTGCTTCAAAAATGGCCTTTTCATTTAACAGTCACACTTGCATCTGAAATGACTTTCAAGTGCGAAAAGCCCTCATTTAACCTGAACTATAGACCCATCCACAAAACCATTTTGTTTCGCAGACTACATATTATTTTTGCTCTTCGTTTGAAACCACACTTAAGTTGTGCCTTAGTCTGAGTGAAGGTGTCCCAAGATACTGAGAATAAATGAAGAAAATGACGAGTCAATGTTCTCATCTTCAAGATGGTACTGGGTTGCTCTAGAGCTGGGCCATAATTCCAGTCCTCTCTCCGGCTTCCCCTCTCTCAGTTCTCAGGGAAAACGACCCGTGTCCCTGTCTGTGCCCAGCTTACTCTTTACGGTCTCCTCAGCTCTGCAGGGAGCTCGGGCCCTGCTCTTCTGTGAAGGGGAGGGCAGCTGCCTCCCAGAGAGAGAATAAAGAAGCTCAAGGTAGCTTTTTACTTCCTTAGGTGGTGGCAAAAGGCAGGTCACAGGTGAGCCCTGCTCTGGAGGTGCTGAACAGCAATGTTCCCCGTCCAGCAGGCCTGACAGCAGCCAGCACATTTGCATCGTTCTCACCAAGCGCCCGTAGAGCTTGACCCACACATTTATTTTGCCCTGGAACGTGCAGGTGGAAGCAATGCTGGAAGGGCTTGGGTACACCTGATTAATTTCTCCTAAGCTTTTGTGTAAACACATGCAACTGAATTATTTATGAATTTCTACCTTTTTCCCCTACCATGACAAAACAATTTGTTAAAAAAGCCCCCCAAATGGTGGCAGATCTTTTATAAGGAAGAAAAAAACATTTCTTCTGTGCTTGCAATACGGTTCCTTAAGAATGCTGAAAGCCAAAATTTTTCATGATATTGCAGTGAAGGAAAACTGGGAAGTAAATTTACATTTTTTTCAGTTTAAAAAAAATCTCTGGAGGTCATCTTTCCTTCCTTCAGTAATTAAGGGAAGCTACAGTTCTCTTTCAATCAGGATGCAATAGTTTTAATATACTTTACATATGAACTGTGGAAAGAATTTGATAATACACCTCAAAAAATGAACCAGCTTGTTTTATAATGGTCAAAAATAGCTACAGTCTTTTCTGCAATTCAAAATTCAATCATTTAAAACATTACAGAGCTCTTGTCTTTAGGCTTTCCAATCAGCTCTTACAACACGAATGATGCCTTATTACTGCAACTGCTTCTTTTGTCTATTGAATCAAGTCGTTCGAAAAATTATTTCATGGTGGAAAAACTGCCCTAATGACAATGAATATCATTTTGAAAACTATTTCACTGCATGAAGGATTTTACATAATTTACGTTAACTGATTTTTAATATGCCAGTGATTTATGATCTACCAACCCAAGAAAATACCCAGCAAATGAAAATGCCCTACGAAGAATGTGCATTTACATAGCCAGTTTACATTTAATCAGCAGTTGAATACGCATAACCACAGCCTTTTTCACAGGCTGAGCTCTGCCCAGGTATGTCAACTATTAGTCACAGTGACCACTACATGCCATATACATGCCAGCTATCGAGGGGTTGTGTGGCTCCCAGTCCACCGCCACTGCCCTGCAAAAACACCAGGTAACACTACTACGCTGTTCTGGGCATGGACTTTCCGACTTGAACCCACCAGGGGACCAGAAGTCCTTTCACTCTGGGGTTTGGCAAGTGCAGCACCGCTGCTCTCCTTACCATCATGAATAGGCAGAGAGAGAGAGGGGAGAAAATATACAGCCCGAAACTACAGTTGATCTGATTATTAAAGATCAGGAAAGAGCAATTTGACAGAGCAGCTATGAGAGGTAAGGTATAAGCTGGAAACACCCTGCCTGCCTGGAGCTTGCCACTAGCAGTCCCAGGCTGGCAGGATTCACATAGCCTTCACTTCCTCACTTCTGCACTTTTCATTTGCTTGGTAAACATCTTCGGGTTTTTTCACCATCTTTGACAGTGAGATTTTATCATCTATCAGAAATAAATTGACCAAAACCATGTAATCTCTCTTGTGGAAGTTTCAGCTATTGAGGAAGAGTGAGTGGGTACGGGGCAGTGCTAGGAAGTGGGTCCCTCTGGGGATGCGCTCTGGATGTTCACTTTTGGTTTCCAGGCAGTAGCAACTCCCATAAGCTTTGGGCTGCAGATATTTGACCCAAGCTATGTTGAACAAAATTGATTCTGAAATTAGTTTTTCAGCTACTATTAATGTTCTTGTTTTCTAAAATATTAATTCAAACAGATATGAAAACCTATGTCATTGCCACATATCCATCTCCCCACCCACACACTGTTTATACAGGTATTATGTTATCTGTCTGAAAATTGAGTTAGTTCCCAGGTTGAATGAAGTTCTAAAACTTTCAGCAAAACTGGGCTGAATTTTATGAGCATGAAGCCAGATTACAGCTTGGGAAAGAGATTGGGGTAAGCTCCCTGGAACTGCATGGTTTCATTGGAAATCATGCAAACTTTTGTAGGTTCAGCTGTGTCTTGCTTTGCATTTATGAATTTTCTCAACTTCTAAATTAAATCTAGTGTAGGAACTTGCCTGAATTTAGTAGGAGAGCAACGTATCCATGAGCTGCTCCTCAGTCCCTCATAGCTCAATGAACACTGCTTTACACTTGAGATCTGACTATGTTTACAAGTAACAGAGAACATTGTGTTAGCAACCATTGTAATTTTAAACAATCTTGTCCCATTTACAGAAGACTTCTAGTAGCAAGGAATCTGCTATCTTCCATCCTTCAAAGCACAAGCGTTGCCTTGTACTGTGCTGTTATTTGTGGAACTACCTGGAGTGCAGCATTGCATTTTGTGTAATCAAATTGGCTAAACCATACTGACCACAAACCCTGTACTGCAAACTGGGGTTCTCCCTCAGCTCAGGTTGAAAGGTGTCTGTTAGGAAAAGGCGGTGTGCAACTGCTTTGGGGATACTGGGAGAGAGCTGAACAGAGGCCTCGTCCCCCCAGACTTGTGACCGAGGGTGCACGTGGCACCAAGTGGTCCTCAGGGAGGAAGGAAAGGTGTTGCAATGTTCTTTGGCCCCTCAGTTTATAACCAAGCTTCATGCTAGCTGTCACCACTGGCACTGTGAGAGGCATTGTGGAACTGAAGGAAGATCGAGGGAACAGCAAGCCAGTCAGCCTCACCTCAATCCCTGGGAAGGTGATGGAGCAAATCCTCCTGGAAGTCATTTCAAGACAAGGACAGGACAAGAAGATGGTTAGGAATAGTCAACATGGGTTTATGAAGGGGAAATCAGGAGACAATAGGCATAAATTGAAACAGAAGAAATCCAGTTTAAACCTAAGAAAAAATTTTTTACTGTGAGGGTGACTGAGCATTGCCACAGATTTCCCAGAAAAGGTTGTAGAGTCTCCATCCTTGGACGTATTAAAAACCCAACAGGACATGGTCCTGCAAAACCTGCTCTAGCTGTCCCTACTTCAGCAGGGGCGCTGGACCAGATGATCTCCAGGGGTGCCTTCCAACCTCAGCCATTCTGTGAATTGCTATAAGGTGGTCTGTTGTGGGATCAAGTAACTGAAGCGTATTGCTGCTATCACGGAGCTATACCAGATGTAACTTCAACATATTTGTTACAAATATAGTACAAAACCATCAACACTGACCATCTCTTTCTTTAAAGGAAAGGTCAGTGCTTGTGAGAAGTAACTTTTCTAGAAGCACTTCTGGAGGAGGACAAGATGCATATCTGTTACTGAGTTTATCTCCAGGTAACTGACTGATAGGTGGAACATAGGAACCCTTTTGTACGTCAGCACTGACGGCACCAGAAGTGCACCATGGCTCTCAACTGCACCTTGTAGAGCTTTTTATTGCAACACAGCTTGCAGTCTCAGACTGTTGATTTCAATAAAAATACTCCAAACATCTTTAAGAGTCCTCTTCACCTCTGCTAATCAGATTAGGAGGCATGTAATTAAGTATCAGCTCTTACTAAGAAGATTGAAGACCCCTTCTCAAGCATTGATAGGATAAAGAGCTGGAAAACTTTTTAAAAATATATTTGGTGGAAGGGAGTAAAAGGATGAGGTTGAGGGATTATACAATATCACACTGAATTATAGGAAAGAAACTCAGGTACATGCCATTAAAATCAAACAAAGGATCATTCTAAGGGAAATAGCAAACTTCTTCTAGGCCTCTCAAATAGCAAAAATACTCAGGACTACATTTGGGATGCATGAAAATACTCTCCTTGCAAATGATGCCCTTTGGGTGAGAACTGCAGCGTATTGGTGAGAGAAGGAATAGCTCATACTGTCTGTACTAGTGTATGATGTTACTCTCCCATGAATGAGAGGGTTTGGTCTGCACAGCTATCAATTTGGCAGACTTCTCACACAGCAAGCCCTGCTGTACTGTCTGCAGAAGTGGATCTTTTCTATTGTTTTCAATAGCTACCAGGCCCAATTCTTGCAAAATAAACCCAGGAATCAATACAGTCTAGGAAGTAGCTTTCACCTCTGACTTCATCTTGCTCTGTGTCAGCGGCTCTGAAACTGTGGTACACAAACCACTTCCAAGTGCTGTGCCTGTGCTGTGCTGCAGGTGTGGTAGCTGGAGCTGAATCCCAATTCATTTAACAGCACTGACAAAGTGAAAAGCATTCAGTGCTCAGGCAGCTTGGTGAAGCTGAGCATCCCTGCAAGAGATGTCCTAGAAAGAGCAAGATGTACTGCGAATCAGGGTTGGGATAGGTCCCAGCTCTGTGCTATGCCCAAGCACAGAGCTTAGGATAAAGGAGTTCAGACAGAGCTTCCCTTTCCTCTGCCCATCTGTACAGCTGCTGCTGCTGATGATAATGGTACCTGTCACTGTTGGGAATGACAAAATCTGATCAAAGAAAGTTTGATCAGTATTGCTCATGGCCAGCGATACAAAATGGAGGCAGCAGGGAAAAGTAGAAAATGAATGGTGAGTCTAAATGAATTTCCTCTGAGCAGCTTTCGTCTCATACATCACACATTAATGCAGTGTTTAAAATTTTATTTCTTTAAGTCAGTAATAGAAAAATTAAATTATGCATTATTAATTAAGTAACTTACTAGAGGCTAAAGCCTTTCAAGAAGGTGAACAGAGTTTTCAGAGGCTCTGTTGCAGAAGTTGAGATGGTGGCGCTACCCATGGAGGAAAGTATTTGGGACCCTTTTTAAAACCTCTCAAAGTGTTTCTGGACACTATCAGCTGCGAAGGATTTACTACTGGGATGGCAACTATCAAAGCTAGTGAGAGAATAAAACTGGGGATAAAGCTGGCTTTGCTGTTCCGAACTGGTTAGGGATCACTCCTCAGTCACAGTGCATGTTACGCATAGACGTGGCTTATGTGGTACCATTGAGGTGAAAGGGAGTTCTGTGGGACTGATCAGTCTAAAGACAGCTAGACCTCATAAAAACTAATTGCTACACAAAGCACCTTGCTCCACAGGAAAAACGTGGAATACAGAAAATCAAGCCCCAGCTGTCAGGAAGACTGTTGGTAGGTAGGAAAAGCTCCACAAGTTGCTGTCAGTGTTACAGATACGTGTGAGCTTAACCATGTATGTGTGATATCCGATACAAGTGAGGTTAAACATCGAACTGGATACTAATCAGTCTCCATTTTTAGAGACCTCAGGCCCACAAAAACAGTAAAAAAACCCAAAACCCAAACCAACCAGGTTTCACAAAGCTCTATAGCGAGAAACTGTGTGGAGCGTCAGAGTGGGACTCGGGAGACCTGATCTGCTGCCCAGCCTTGCCGCTAGATTGTAGAGGCCTTCAGCCCCCACCCCGCTCATCCCCACCCCAACTTCCCCCTCTGGGACACGGGCAGAGCCACGTTCCTCTGCTTTGCAAAGACCTGCAGGGTCTTCCCACCAAGGGGCTAGTGCTGCTCTCACAGTCAAGCTTCTGCTTTAAAAAACATTACTCCTGTTCCCATTTAAATAGCTTGTTCGCATGTTCGCACACATTGCACCTGCTTTCACTACAAAGTAATATGTGAAGCAGATTCCTTCCTATAGCATGGCTACTTGGACATATAGATGTTTTTTCAATTATTACTATTATCTATAGGGTAAAGGAAGAAGTATTGACAAATACTGAAAGGATCCATACTAAGGTTTGTATCAGTATAAGCATGCGCATGTGACTATTACAGCCACGGAGGGCTATAACAGTTACACAAGCACAAAACCTGTGCTAAGGCAAGTGTAAGCCTGTGGTCACATAATCCAAAGCCGATGAAGTACTGGAATTTATGTTACTGCACATCAGCTGCGTGCCATGATAATTCAGAGCCTTTTACGTATGCTGAGTACTTAGTTTCTTATAGGTAATTTTACTTCTCGGTTCAGATGGATTAAAAAGAGCATGAACACAGTTGCAAGCAGAAATTTGCAAAGCTGTGGTAATTTAATAATTGCAAGTCATAAAGCAATATCCCACTTTTCTTATCCTGTCAGAGCTGGGGTGAAGTGACATTAGTACAAAAGAAAGAAGATTGCTTTTGCAGATTTCCTGGGGTAGGGACAGGGCCTTTCAGTGGGGTATACCAAGTCGAACAAAATCAAGCCTCCTCCCTTAGTGCAGTAATAAATAATTACTGAACCAAAACAGATAAGGGCAATTACCAATGATCTTGAGAAAGATTATTTTAATATGGAACAGAGCACTGTTAAAGCAATTAAATTGCTGATAAACCCCCCCCAAACTCAGCAGGATTTTAACATGTGCAGGTAGGCAAATCTATCAACGCTACTGCTGTGTTTTCAGTCAGGCACAGCTTGCACCAGGGTCCTAATCTGTTCCATGGTGCTGCTTTTTCTGCCGTGCTTTGCTACTCCTTCTTCCCATAGAACTAGATGTGCCTTAGCAGTGGGAGGAAGCGATCCCCGTCTACCGTAGTGATAGTTTATGCAGCCCTTTTGTTTGCTGTTACGAAAGTCCCTTCGCACCCTGCCACACACACGCAGGGGAAGTTCGCCTCAAATTCCTTTCAAACAGGAACGGAGGCGAAGAATGGGAGTGTGTGGCAGAGGTCCGGGAGGGAGGGAAGCTGCTCTGCAAATCACGACATGAGAAATATAAAAATAATTTCAAAGTGGCAAACCCAGAATCCAATTTACAACACTTACCCTAGTATCAACATTCTATAAAAAGGCATTACGTAATCCGAATGCAACAAAGTAATAAAAATACAGCTTGTTTTTGTGCTAGCAAGGTCTTAACTCACTCACTCAGATTAGAAGCATCTGGTATTTAACTGAATTTCCTTTACTATGTGAGATAGGTTTCCTCTCATACGAGCTACATTGTGGAAAACATTTGTGAACATTTTTCAGTATATATTGTGTGAAGCTGCTTCTTTCAAAATATTTCATATTTGGGTGGGATAACAAGAGATAATACCCAGCCCTGCATGTAAAATATTCATTCTAGTTGAGTCTTCACAACATTCAGGGCTTCCCGAACACAGGGAACAGAGAGGATGCTCTGTTTCTTCTCTTTGCACCTATTTCTGTAAGGGGCATCTTGCTGAGGGTTAATTAATACTCAGGCATGGGTAAATTATTACACAAAGGAGCACCCAAAGCATCCAGACATTTCCAAAGAGACGGCAATGGAAGTGATATGCTCTCAGGTGGATTTGATACCCATGTTCAGCTCATACAGAGAGACACAGGTTCTATAGGTGGTTTTACATTATCAGCATCTTTCTAATTAAATTTCAATAGCTTTAAAAAGCTATTGCTGTTTATAAGATTCACTTCCAAACCCTGGAACTTTGCTTTTCTTAACTGCCTTCTCTCTCATACTTTTTTAGAGAATTACATTACTAATGATGGGGTTAATATAATTAATATTAAGAATTTCATTATAAATGGGTTGGATGTACTGTTAATATCTTGAATTAATCTGCATTTGGCAAGAACATCTCTGCCCTTGTCCTTCTTTCCAAAAGAAATTTAGAATGACAGATTCATTAGATGTCATAAATAAAATGTCTGCAAGGTTAACCTGTGAGATAGGACTGGATACCTTTTATAAAAAGGAAAGCTAAGCATACCTTTCCAAGAACCACAGAAATTAAACAAAGGTACAGGGTTTTTTGTTTGGTTGTTTTTTCCCCGCTTTCTAGTAACTGTAACAGCTGCTTTAATCCCGAGGGCTGGGCTCTTTTTTTGTCAGGTGCTATATGGACAGTAAAAGCGCAAACACCCACACATTTCCCTTTGAGCTTGTCAAATCTAGTGAGTTTGCTTTTGAGAAGGCCTTAGTCTCCTGGCTCATCTTGTCTTGGCCACTGCTCAGGCTGGGACTCTGCTGACCCTGGTGGCACTGCTGAGCGTGCTAGCAGTTGGTCACCTGCATCTTTCCCGGGGCCAGCCACCTTCCAGACTCCCACCGCACATGCAGCAGAGCTCAGCCTGAACCAAATCCCGCTTTACTTTCCGTAAAGGGGTTAGAGAATTGGGCAGCACTAAAAGGAGGAGGGAAAAAAAAAAAAAAAAAAAGACTTCCTGAATCATCTTCCCCTTTGCAACACAGCCAGCTAAATGCAGTCTCCAGCCTTCCACTTGGCATGGAGGCATCTACAGTTGGATCATGCTTTATGTGAGAGAGCAGATGGAGACGTCGAAGGGATAAGAAGTGCTCCTTCCAAGGAAGAAACTCACCCTCTGAGGGGAGGTCGGGGACAGGAAGATTTCCATGACTCACCTTTTGATAATGGCACAAAAGTAGTGTTTGGGGAGGTGTTTGGGGAGTCATTATTATTGACCATGTTATTGGCCACATAAATCAACAAGACTTCCTAGAACGGTTAAGGGCCTGACCTATTGCAGCAGGTATCTCACTGTCTGAACAGGGGCACGGGAAATAACGGACGTTACTTCAGGCTTCTGCTTAGCTTCAAACTGAGCTACTGCAGACAAGGGGAAAAAAAGAGCAGAAAAGAAAAAAAGATTGATTTTCCTTTTGGCAAATATTTGGCTACAAGGATCTGCTCATCTGTCATTTGTCTTGCCTTGAGAATTGGCCTTTGCAGAATGAAACAAACAAACAGTGCTACACTGTATGGCATTTTGTATTGACATAAAAGCCTCACTGAGGATAACAGACATTTATAGAGCAATTCATATGACTTTAAAATTATCCACCTTTGCCTTTGCTTAGCATTGTTTAATCTAATAGTTTGAATTTGTTATTTGAAATGTACACAGAGTAGATTGTGTCACTGATAGCTACATGAAAAGCCTGCTATCTGTTAAGAAGACTTATAATCTGTGGGCGTACTAATGTCCTCTCCTGAGAGCAGGATTTCATGTGGACAATTACAGGCAGACTATGTTCCCCACCTATTCCTTAGAGGGGGCAGAGACCGGCTGCACCAGCACAGATTCCCCAGAAGACCCATATATACAATAGTACGATCTTCCACTGTAGGGAGTGGATTGGAAATAGTAAATATGAACTGCTATACTTGCTCTGATTATGCTCAGCTTGCTCCTCTTCCCTTGAGGGTCATTGCCAATTACCAAAGGTTGGCGTAATGCTGCAGCTTCTATAAAGCTGCTATGCGGACAGGCAAAATTCAGGGACATGAAGGCAGCTCACTCATGCCAAACTCCCTGACAGCTCATCCTTCACATTTCCTACCACCCACTCACACACAACACTCCCTGCTTTGTGAGCACAGGCATGGTGAAACAGGGAATTGAGCTTTAATTGCCAGAAGTTTGATCCTGTGGGTACTTTCTGGCAGATAATGACTTCACAGCCAACTCCTGTGATGCACAGCTAGGACTTGGTCACCACAACGTGAGAGAAAATTTCCTATATCTGTTGGAATAATTTAATCCTTGGTGAATCTTCAGCTAAAGTCCATTATCCTTCAGGAAGAGTGAATCTGGACCATTAATATCCACATTCTGATCTTCACCATCCCCTGTCTTGCTTTGCTTTAGTATCACAAAACAAATGCATGGATAATTTAATTGTCTAGCTGACAACGCACAGAAGAAAACTCCAGGGACAGGCAGTTATTTATGCCTGAATGTAGGGCTCACATTCACATTTATGTAGCTGGATAAGCATTCTGACTATCAGGGTTATTATCACATCAAGATTTTTGAAGGCAGCTGATCCAAATAGCTTCTACAGAGATGGCTCTTAACGCCAGCTCTTTTCTTCTGGGGTCCAGGAAGCCTTCGGTAAGCGGGTGATACACAATGTGTACGTTTGTGTAAGCTAAATCTTAGAAGTTTTGTTTGATACTGATGCAACATGTTTTACTGACAACCAGTGAAAAGCCTAAGATTCACAAAGCGTGTTACTATTTTCACACAATCTCTGGGCTTTTTTTTCAAGCAGTGTTAACTTTTTAAGTACGTTAAAAACCAGTGCAAAGCTGGCAATACCCTGACAATCAAAGCTGTCATGACCATACCCAATAATTCTATTAAAGCTACCTCTGAGAGTTATCTGAAACTAATATCTTCAGTGATATTAGAGAAGACAAACAGGGACTTTGACTGAATACCAGTGAAGCACAGTGAATCTGCTTTTCAGTTGCCTTGTCATCACCCAACACCATGGGAACAGGCCAATTCTTCAGGGATCCTTGCTAGAACTGTGCCGCAGCACTGTTGTTACAATCAAAACTGTATTTTAACCCGGGCCCCCTGCCGATGGGATCACTGTAACGCATCAACCACAACTCGAGCTTAAAGGGCCCATACAGAACTCACTCTGTCCTCAGAGGAAGCAGCCGGCAGCAGAGACAGCCCTGACCCCCAGGACCACAGCCCAACAACAGCTCCCATCCAAGTCCCACCCGGGACTCACTGCCACTGCACGCAACGTGCGTCCCTGTTCCCCAGCGTGGGTCATTCTGACTGGCCCAGGTGCCCGGGACCCTTTTAAAGGCCAAGCGGGTAGGTGACCAGCTCACCCTCGGCAAATGGCTACCTGCCTTACAAGATGGCGCATCAGGGGCTAGGCGTAGCAGGCACCCGTCACACTTGTCCAATGTACTTCAAGGTTTCAAAGGGGAGACTTTGCATTGCGGTGTGAGAACAAGCTCAGGCTTATGGTTAGGTTTTGGTGAATGCTGTACGTGTACTCGCTGACAGATACATTTACTGTGTGACTTTGTGGTGATGTCTGCCTTCAATGGGGAGGTGAAAACGTGACCCAGCAATGGGATGCTGAAAATGGAAACAATTTTTTGGCTTCAGATAGTCCTTTTCGGTAAAGCCAGAACCGTTGTTTCAGTAGATAATGACAGATATTCTTAACAGAGCTGTTTTCTAGATTTTTTGACAGTAAAAATAGCTCTAACATTACTTGAAGAGCAGTTTAGGTTTTTTTCCTTAGGGTGCGGGGGCAAAGCAATACACAATACCACAGAACCAAAGAAAAGTTTGTTTTGGATAACGTTAAATGGACTCCATTCTACGAAAACACTAGTGCTAACAGAGGTACAAAAACCAGACAAGCTTTTGGGCACGAAAGCTCTTCCTAAATTCAGAGGTGGAAGTAACAGCTTCTAAAGCTAAATGCAACCAAGTACAAATGCACGTTAGCAGACTTCTGTGTGCTAGACTGGGTATGTTAATTATTTATACAATCTGAAAGAAAAGGTAGGTGGTACCTGTGAAATGACATTAAGAAGGACTGAAGCGTTAAGCTGGGTAGGGCTGCCGGAACAGGGAAGCATCACAGCTCCACCAGCAATGAGACTGCTAATGGCAATTCATCGCTCACCTCAGTCAGGCTTCAAGTAGAGGTGCTTCCTTTTCTGTGTTGCGAGGCTGTGGATGCTGGAGATTCAAGGATTAGGATATGTGACATTTTCACAGCATGAGCCTCAAGCCGGCAGGCTCTTAAATCACCAAGTGTCCAAACAGTTTTCATTGTGCTTTCATCCATTCCCCGCTAAGAAAGATCAGCAGGGGAAAAAACTGCCTCCGTATATGAAACGAGAATAGCACAACACCTGCTGGGTCGGAAACTGTATTCATGAGGTACGTAAATGAGCTGACAACAGGAGGACGTTGTAACTGGTCCTGCAGTGTAAACTCTGCCGCAGCTAATGCAGCTTTCCTAGGATATATGGGGTTCATGAACTAAAACCTAACTATTACAGAAGGAAGCAGCGTGTGTTGTTCAGAAAGCCTACAAACTGCAGGAAAATTAGCCTCATCTCAGGGAAAACAAATAAAAAAGATGAAAGCAACAATTCCAGAGTATCAGGAAGACCTAGGAGGCTTGCGGATGTCCATCCATAGAAGCTATAAAGTGTACAAACCTATGAAGATCAGCTTTTCCCAGCCACATGCACATTGCTCCATAGGTCCAGTTACATGTTTTTACCCATAACATTAAGTATGGTATTTGTTACTGGGAGGAGACCCTGCTCAGCATCCCTGACTCTGCGGTGTCTCCACCAGCACCTCCTGGGAGTTCCTCTTCAGAGGTGCTGGCAGTAGAAAATGAGAGCATGGCTGCGCTGGGCTGAGGTGCCTAAGCTAGGTTTCAGTCAGAAGCAATAGAGCCACTTTAACATAATACTCCTTTTCAGCCAGGCTAATGAACGTGGGCAAGGTACCAGGTTAATTCAGCTTCCATCACACAGGTTAGATTAGTCTCTGCCTGACACTTTGTGCTGTGAAGACGTGCCCTGAGAATTCAGAGCTGACCCTGAGGAGGAGGCTGGCCAGAGACCTCCTGAAGTCCTTTCCAACTCGAATTATCCTATGACACTGTGAAATTTTGAAATCAGGTAATGAAAATGCAAAATTACTTCCTATCAATAAAAAACACGTGCCGATTTCTGCTATTTTTTCCTCTGAAGAGAACGCTTCTCACGGGTACAGAGCAAAGTAAAGCCTTTTTATCTAGAAGTCAGATTTTGTAATATACTGTAAACAAATTGCCTCCATGGGGAATTAATGTAATTTTGGTGGGGTTACTGAAGTACATAAACGCTTATCCAACAGAAGTGAGCATGTTTATGACCATTACTTCAAAATAACTAGGAGAAAAAGATCTAGTCATGGATCATATCAGCCAGTAACTAGATACAAGCTACATATCAACAAAACGCTAAAGGATTTTCACCACCAGAAGTAATTTCTGGTTGCAATTAACTTTTTTCCTCTCTTCTTCTTTTTAAAATTTTGTCCGTATGTGAACTGGTATATTGATAATGAAACTTATCATTAGTCCTTTTCTAGGACATTCTTCAATTAAACTAAATATAGCCATAAAAACCTCTGTTAAGATAATAGAGAGCTGCAGCAATAGTCTGCCAGCTGTTAACAAGAGCTGTTAACTCCCGAAGAGAGTCAGAGGGGCTGGGACTACTGCTATTGATGAACTGTTAAACCCTTCACTCACAGTAATATATATGTAGACCCAATTAAGAGTGGGGCTAGAGCAATATGAAAGTATATGGTGTAACACCTGGACAAACTTCTAGAGGCCAACATAGCTCAGATGTGGTTTTAGAAAACATGCAGGGTTTAACTGGAATAAACCCAGATCACAGCTCATATCCCATATTGGAGATGAACAAAGTAGTTTCATTACTGTTTGAGCAGTGCTGAAATGATTTTTGTTTATGCTGTTAAATTCCCGAATTAAGTTAAATGTCTGATTTAGCTAATAGGAGATGCTAATTGTTTGTCTTTGGGAAAGGGTGAACATGACTGGTAAGACACAACTTTTTCTCTCAAGAAAAGGCCCAGACATGGTGGTGGAGGAGAGCGAGTGGGTTAACTCACAGCAGTCAGGCTGCTATTTTGGCCTTGTCTACACAGCCAATGTTTTCTGTTGTAGCATTATAATTATACTGCTGTCATTATATGTAATGATGTGGTACGTACACATAATAGACTGAACACAGTCTATTCACAGAATCACAAGCATGAACACAGTGTGAAGGTGACAAAAAGAGAAAGAAAAAAGAAAAAAAAAGGAAGAGAAAGAGAAAGAAAAAAAAGAAAATAAAAAAGATGGAAAAGAAAAAGGAAGGGGAAAGGAATCTTCCAGCAGAATGAGGATGCCCATGTAGGGGATTACAAAGGTATACATCTAAGTATTCATTTCTGAACAGGCAAGGACCTAGGCAGCTCTGGTTCAGGAGAGGTAGAGGTCAGTTCTGTCGGTAGGCTGGACAGGGAGATGTACTCCCTCCCTTGTACCGCAGTCTATTCCAGCCATACTAAGCCACTGTAACTACATCAGTATAATGACAGCATTTTAATTTCCCATCCTAATTTGTAACAGAATAGCTTTATACAGACTAGTATGGAACTGATAGATTTAGTCATGTTGGATGTCTTTGGGTATGAAACATCTAACCACTTAGGCAGAGTTTCAGCCTGGACTCAGTAAGTAGAAAAAAATGCAACACTGAGAAAATCAAATTCTCTAGAGTGCTTCTTCTGAAAAGATGTCAACTGACAATGTAGCAATTCTTTTTCCAGCACTGAGGAATCTGACTTGGTGGCTACCATTGCCTTGTGTTGCATGGACCTTTGAGGCAGAATAGTCAGAATTTTACGCTGTAGCTATGCAGGATCATGGGAGAAGCCGGGCATGCTCCAGAGCTAGGCAGAGCAGTCCATGGAGAAGATCACACAACCTGAGTGCATAGGACATTTGCCAGGCAAATATAATGGATCTATGTGGATGGGTCTAAGAACAGAGAAGGGATGGTGTGGTGCTTAGCTTGAAAAAAAGTCGATAAACCCATAATTGTGCCAACTTTTCTTCTTTTAACTCAGAATGTTTCACTTATTTGGGCTACCAAACAGTTAAATCTACATATAAACAGGAAGAATGGTAGTAGGAATTGTCTACAGAAGAGGAAAGGAAAAGGTGGCGAGCATTGTACCCATTTATAAATTGGATGAGTCACCAGTACAACGGTTTGTGTAACCAAGCTTGGTTATGCTGATTAGAAGGCTTTAGCCAGTCATGGTTAATGCAGTTACTGTTAAGGAAGATGCCACTTGCTGCAAGGTGGCCTTTCATTTGGTGAAGGATGGAAATTCAGCTGTGACCCTTCTTTTTATTTAGAGGGAAGAAGTGAAGCGGGAGAGTTGGGAATGCAATTAGTGATTTATTTGCTAGGACTTCACTGTTTGCTGCTATAAACTTATTCTAAGATAGAACTACAAGTTCAACAAGCTCGAATATCTATCTGAAGCGCATGGATATATCATGCTTAATTTATGGTCCCATTGGACCAGTACTTACATTGATGCTGTATCCCGATATGACTGTGAGCATATCTGCAAAGCGTAGTTCAAGCACCTGGGTACAAATCACCTCAGTCCTATAGATGTGTCACTGCATTAGTCTGGGAATGCATCCAGATAAGAGGCAAGAGTGCTCTCAAAAGATCACATTTCTAAACTGCTTTAAACCTGCAGAGAGCTCAGGCAATCTGTGGTGACCTGGTTTCTAATAAGGCCCACGTGTAACGATGAAATATGGGCATGTCAGAGAGGTGCAAGTGACCGATTTGAGGAAGAAGAGCAAGGGCAGAACAAGAACGAGGAGAAGGAAGAACAGGATGGTCACGGGCTGCCATGGCTTGTCAGTTCAAAACTGGAAACCCTGAAGCACTCTGGCAATTTCCTTCAGGTAACATTCACTTCCCTCTGTCTACACGGTCAGGGAAAGCTCCCCGTATTGTCCCCTTGAAGCAGCCTTCTAAGGAGGGCTGTAATGGCATGCCCAGACACCTTTGCCACAACCACTGTGAATGAAAAAGGAGACTCTCCCGGTCTCAGAGGCAGCATCACCTGTATTTGGTTTAGAAGTACATTGCCTGCAGGATTGTGACTTCAAGATCTGCTGCCAAAATGCCCTGTGTGATGACTCATACCCTCTAGGTGCACCCCGCTGCGTTAATGGTGCAGCAGAAGGCAGTAAGAGTGCTTTGCACTGTGTTGCATCCAAGGTTTGGCAACCACGGGAACAGATGGGAGGGAGGCACGAGCACAGCTGGGAGCATTTGCAGTTTGCAAGGCTGCTGTGTCAAGGATATCTCTGAACAGAGGGCCAGGTGCCCTAGGAGCCAGTGCCTAGAGCATCCCCACTTGGTGGAGAGCTGAGCGCCTTGCTCTGCACTTCCAGGTGCCCCAGCCGTTAGCATGGGTAGCCTACTGCGCTCTCACATCTCGTTGAGGTACAGCTCTGGAGGGTGGAAAAGGCAGCTTCGGCTGAGTCAGATGCTAATTCCTGCACTCCCATGCCCAATTTCATACTGTAGCAAAGACAGTGTAACAAAGTCATTATGAAGTTGATGCAGGAAGAAGATTTAATACTTGAACTGACTGATGCTTTTCTACTCAAAAGATTTCTTTATATTTCTTGAAGCAAAAAGAATAGGATAAACAGAATACAAGACCTCAAGGCAGCTACAACCCTTTTAGGGATAATTTTCTCACGCTAATTGCCCTTTCCAGGCTTTGCACAGGACGTGACTCTTGCAGACATCTTACAGATGAGCTGGAGAATATTTCACACAATATACATGCCAGATTTAAATTGCCTTCTCAAAAGAATAAAACAGCTTTTGTACAGTAGGGTTCAATAATCTCAGCTGAATGTCTCTTCATTTATTTGAATTTTGAGAAATCATACTTAGACACTTTCCATTCCTGACTTTAGAGAGTCTTTGGAACATTTTGGATACAAATTGCAGTGAAACAATCCTCAGTTTTTGTCTGTCGTGGTTTAACCCCAGTTGGCAACCAAGCACTGTACAGGTGCTTGCTCACCCTCCCTCCCCCAGTGGGATGAGGGAGAGAATCAGAAGGGTAAAAGCGAGAAAACTCATGGGTTGAGATAAAGACAGTTTAATAGATAAAGCAAAAGCCACACATGCAAGAAAAGCAAAACAAGGAATTCCTTCACTACTTCCCATGGGCAGGCAGGCGTTCAGCCATCCCCAGGAAAGCAGGGCTCCATCACACGTAACGGTTACTTGGGAAGACAAACGCCATCACTCCGAACGTCCTCCTCTTCCTTCTTCTTCCCCCAGTTTCTATACTGAGCATGACATCATACGGTGTGGCATGGCCCTGTGGCCAGCCTGGGTCAGTCCCCCCTGGCTGTGCCCCCTCCCAGCTTCTTGTGCACCGGGCCAAGCACGGGAAGCTGAAAAGTCCTTGAACAGTGTAAGCACTGCTTAGCAACAACTAAAACATCAGTGCATTATCAACATTATTCTCATCCTAAATCCAAAGCACAGCGCTATACCAGCCACTAGGAAGAAAATTAACTCTATTCCAGCCAAAACCAGGACAACGTCATTGTTTTTAGAAATAACTATGCCAACTTATGAATGCACGGAGTGGCTATGATGAGAGATGTCTACTAAAACGTTTTTGTGGTTACCTGATAGTTCAAGATTCTGAAATCACTTGAGAATCTCTGCAAAGTAAAGTTTAACTTGGCCTCTTGGCATGTGCAATTAGTTGGTTGCCTTAGCTCCTCCTCAAATGAATCTGATACATCCAAATTAAGTGTGAATGAACACATCTGTTTTGGGTTGTTGGTTAAAAATGAGATTGAGATACCTGCACATATAGGGTTTAAGCAACATAAAAAAAACCTGATAATTTTACTTTCTTACTCTGCTCATGATAGTGGGAGCTTTATAATTGTGTTTAATATGTTCAACAGTATGAAGATTTTACTCTCTAGCTTTATTTACATTCAGGGATATCAGCTTTTTTTTTTTAATGATCTAGTAGAAGTTGATATTTAAATTCCAGACATATTGAGGTACATCAGCTTGGATAGATTCAGCAATGCCAATTCACTCTATCCAAAGCAGTTTGAGGCTTAGTATGGAGAGCCTGTTTTGAAGATGATAAGAGAATGAGATTGGTTCAAGGGAGGACTAGTCCTTCTCATTCAGTCTAACATTGAAATTGTTCAGATACAGAAGGTTCAATCCAATTGCACACATGTAAGTCTTCAGAGCCCTTGAAATGCCCTCAGGCATCCTGCCTGGCCACCAGCTGTCACACCAGAAGAGCACAGGTCTCCTGCAGGTCCCGTGTCACATCTGCCATGCAGATGTCCCAGACACCCTATGGCATCACAGAGGCACTAGGGGCTTGGGATGACACATTTGATATTTTTTTTTGGTGCCACAAGGGGCAGGTAGTTATCTTATTAGATAAGTAAGTCAAATAGCTCATACACATTAACAAAGCCCAGCAGAAGGCATTGCTGACCTGCATAAGATGAACATCTGGAGCAAGCCTTACATCGACAAGTAAAAGCGAATGCTGAAAACATTCCAGGGTGGTCCTCGCTCACTAAGAGACCTATACAGTCTACAAAATTTTTTGATTTTGATTTTTTTTTAAGGTAACTAAAGAGTGTGTAACAACAAAGCAGTTGATTGTGTTGAGCATCAGAGTTTGAGCACTTTATGAGGCTCAAATTCTTTGGAATGTCCGCAGTTAATTACTTTTAAATACCTTCCAAAGCAAGTGTGCTCAGAATGACTGCCCACCTGCCTCTCCCCTACCCATACACACCCCCCCCCCCCGCCTCCACTCACCCATACTATGAATTTACTTTGCTGAAACTCACATTCCAGCTCTAGCAGATACTTGTGGATATGCCTAACCACAGAACTGTGAAAAACTCTACCCAGTTCAGTGGAATTACCATGTACTCAGTTTTGACATGCGTATGACTTAGCTCCTCTGCCTGAGGACAAGTGTGAGCTGGATATTTCTCTGCTGACACACACCATACGAAATCTGCAGGTTCTTGACCACACTGCTTGCAGTGCCTTCGCTCTCATCTCAATTGTCTTCAACTATGCATAAAGACCTGTCGGTAACTGAGAGAACCGGTGTGAGACTCAGTATTTCTGCTGATGCTATGATAAAAGCTATACCTCTCTCTCATAACCATATTATTTACATTAGATTTGATCAGGGCTTGTCACTTCAGTTATACTAATTTATAATATATATATAATATAAATTTGCATATATTTATGTATGCAAAGGTAGACATAACAGCAGGAAAATATTAGGGCTTCAACTGACGCTGCTTAGGCATACTCTTATCAATTTCTATCCGTGTAAATGCATTCATATGAAAACACTGAGTCTATTTCTTGAATTATATGTTAGGGAAAAAAGATATATTTAAAGTGATGCAAAAATTACACATAGCTTCGGTCTAAATCAGGACAGGACTCTGAATGAGTCTGAATAGCAGAACTCTTCAGTCAGATCATGACTTTTCCCAAAGTCACTTCTCAGAGTGTAATTGTACTTTAAGTACTATTCAATCCACTTATGTTTCACAGTTATAAATTGTCTCTTTTTTTTCTTATTGCGTAATATTTTGTGGCTTTCAGCTTACATTTCTCCTTGACAGACTGAACTTAAATCAGAAGGACCAGATACTTATTTTTTTTCTATGGGGAGCTTAGCAGTGAAGCGTGCTTGCTTCTTAAGTTGTGTCACTGACAATTACTGGAAAACAAAATCAGGAAAACGTTGACTAGTCCAAAGTTCCTTTTCAAAACTACTGTCTGCAGTCAAGAGGTAATTAACTCGTCGTATTGATTCAGGGTTCCTGGGGAGGAGGGGTGGAATCAGAGTAAGTTATCAGCAAGCCTGTTAATGCAAATTTCTTATTTACCAACACTGCTTGCTAAGAAGTACTGCATACTATTAGTGAAATGAAAAATGTGTTGCTTATAACTTTGACATGTTTTCATTTAGAGTTGGCTTTAATGGCTCCTTATTTCTCAGCATCATTATTAATATGCAAATAGGAAAGCAATCTTGCATAAGCAGTGACCATGATTTATGCAACCTGAGCACATTTTCCAGTAGGAACAATGGAATTTCTTATCATGAAAAAATAATGTATGTGGATGTAGGGAAGAGAAACTAGCAGAAAGCGGATATATTGTGTTTTGGATGTGTAAGGTTGAAGTTTCTGTAATGACAATGAAGAGTATAGAAGTTTTTCAAGAAGATCTCACAGCCTCAGTAGCTATGACTGTATCCTGGAGATCTGACTTTGTGAGATAGTCCAACTCGGGGTTTGCAGGGAGGCATACTCATAAATATCTTGCTAAGATAGGTGGTCTAGCTTGCATGCTGCTGTGTACTGGACTCCCACTGAACAGCAGGGCGCTCTGGTTCTCAGCACGTGCCAGAGCACCACCCTGGAAGTTTCTGTGGCAGCTTAGATTTCTTTTAATGAATCTTTTTGCTGCCTTAGTAGATAGAGGCCAGTTCAAAAAGAGAGATCCAAATTTACATTTTCCTAGTGCTTGAGTGCTTCATGCCATCTTTACTGGTTACGAGTTTCTAGAACACCGTTTTGGTGAATGCCTGACTGAATATTTAGGAAAGGCAAGGGCTGTAAGACCCTTATGTTACAAAAACGTATAGGACACATTTAAATTTACTCACTGCAATTAGTTTCACTCATTTTGGTGAGACTGTTTTAGACTTGTATTAGACTTGAGGACTTCATACAGCAAAGGAAAATTAGTATAACACATATCAGATAACAGAGACTGAATGAAACATTTCCTCTGCTTCCCTAAACCCTTTTTGATACACACAACTGCTTGATAAAAATAAAAAACATTGAGAATTATGTATACATAGTGTGTGTGAGTGCTAGACTGAAACAAAACCTAGCACTTTGAGGGACAAAATACCTCCCACATCTGGGATAATTGTTAAAGAGTTAATTTGAGAAAGCTGGTACTGAAACCATTATTCCTTTTTGGTACGAAGACCCTTATTGCTGTCCTGGGATCTTGCAGGTGGCTCGCTACATATTTGAGTGTCTCCATTTAATTAAGCACTGCACAATGTTGGTACAACTGAGATGGAGTCTCAGGGCCCATGATCCTGACTCAGAGCACATTAACATCAACGCAAAGACTCCCATCAACTTTGATGGTTTTAGGTCAGGCTATAAATGAGTGGAAAATCTTGAAAAAACCTTCCTGAACTTGTCAGGGAATTGCAAAGGCATGAGCAGACGTATTTTTGCTCTTTACAATACAAAGGTGGCTTTTCATTGAAATTAAATCCATCATTCTGCTTATAACATATGTCTCAAGACTCTCCACTTTATTTTGAATAACTACTGAAACAACTGAAATATGGAAGAGAAATATATCTACAAGGAAAAGAAAGCGATTATAAACTGTCATGTGTCATAACAGAATGCAACACATCTACATCACTTAGAAAAGCTTGTTCACTAAAATACCATGTAAAAAAAAAAAGTGGCAAAGGAAATAAACTAAATAAAAAGACAAACTTAGCCTCTCACATTTGCCCTTCTGCCTCCCTTCTATCATCTTCTTTTGTCCCTTTCCCCTATGATATCTTCTGTTTTAGTTTCCCAAAGCATTGTTTTTCCTTTCTGTGGTATTCAAGAAACTACTTGATCCATGTGGCCTGACTTACGAGAGAGGGAAGGGAGATCACCTCGCCTCTGAGAGCGATCAGTGGTGCGCGGCCATGCCCTCAGGAAGAGCAGTTGTCGGGAGAGGAGTGAGAAGAGCAGGTCGCAGAGGCACGGCCAGATGAGAGATGCTTTCCACAGGGATCCTTGGGGGTGTCGACGTGGAGTTTGCTGCAGCCTAACAAGCCACAGAAAGCTGGCATACAGTGAGAAGGACTGGAAGAAAGGACCTGGCTGGCAGGATGCAGCAGGCAAAGGAGGATACTTAGTTACAAAGTTTTTTCATCCATTTCAGTTTGAGTTTTGTCTCTTTTTTTTTTTAAGTTCTTTCGTTCATGGTCTCAGAGCTTTAGCTAGTTTGGGGTTTCATAATTTCTTCTATGATTTTTTTTTTTTACAGTCATATACAAAAAATTAATAATCAATTACATGCTTTTGCCAAGAATAACCAACAAAAGTAAGATATTACACTTGTTCCTTTCTTCCTTCTTTCTCTTAACCTTCTATCTTTTGTAAGTGTACAAAACAGGGTGGCCAGGGAGAAAAGAAAAAAAAACCTGAAACCCAGACAGGGAAAATTATTTTTGTCACTTGTGTGAGAAAATGAAAAATGGTTAAAAAGTTTCCATCAAATGACATTGAACACTTCAGTTAAAGTGCAGTTATCATTTGTCATGAGCTCTAGTTTGGGAGCGTCTTTTTGATTTATGAACTGCAAAGTTATTCACTGAAATAATATGCAAATTTCTGTGCTCTGAAAACAGATAAGTGAGCAAAAATTGAAAATTCAGTTCGTTGGTTTGTTGAGTGTTATTTGCTCAGTTACAACGCTGGTAGCTCACTTTTGATTCTGGGCAGTGGCCCCTAGTGTCTTGTTTTTACGGATTCTCTGGTGATAAGAGACTTGAGCTGCTGAGCTAGAATCAAAAAACATGATCCAGAGGGTCTGGTGACACTGCAGTTACTGCTTCCAGTTATCACACTGGACTGGTCCAACACAGCATGCAGAAAATTGCTCCCTGTGCTGAACTGGCCAGAGAAGGAACTGGTACGAACTGCTGTTCCTCTGTAAAGATAATGGTGATTTATTGGGTTAAGTAACAAGGCTTATTCTGCTGACACCAGCCATCTCAGGGACTGCACACGGAGAGAGAAAGCATTAATCATCAGGACAACAAGGTGAAGCCATTTGTAGCTCTTGTGTACACCAAGCCAGAGGTATTTTTCCAGGTAGTGATTGGAGCGAACACTCGGTTGTAGTTCTTGGCTTCTTGTCTTTTAGCTGAGGTTCATAACAAAATAAAGAAATGGCAAGTTTGGCCACTGTTTCAGGAAGTTACGTGCCATACACGTGCCATAGTCTTTTCAGCTCTCTGATACAGCGAACGTGATGAGATACAAATCCATCAAGAAGCTCCTAAGCAGTACTGCCTTGCTGATGGCCATTTCACATTTTTTGAGCTCTCCAACTTTGTTCAGTTCTGCAGAGCATAAGCAGAAGACTTGTCTGGCTTTCCCAAGGGGCTCCTTAGTTAAGATGGATACACAGAGTGATATAGACACAGAAGAGGCTTTCTGAAGGGTATTAGTCAAAGATAATGCAAAGTTTTCAACGTATATGTGAACAGTTGCTATTGGGGAATTACCTCCCACCCCCTTGACAAAATCACTGTGATTGCAAATACAAAGTACTGAGAGAGAAAAGACAAAAAGGTGGGAACATTTGGAAGTAACGAATATGATTAATGAAAACATGGTTATTATTTAACCATACTGATGATATGCAACATTAAGTAGATAACAAGGTCTGGTGCATGTAAGCAAAGTGTACTGCCCCTATAGAGTTATCTCTGAACACTCTGCAGAGGAGGAACATATCAATGTCTCCATTTTACAGACAGGGGAATGGGCACCCAGTGGGATGAAGTTGTTTATCAGGCTGTTCAGCAGACAACCCTGGCACTAGGAATTAGCGCTCATGCTTCTTAAGGCAATTTTGACTTTCTATCCACTAGGTATTTTATTCTCCATTTAAGTATATTTCTCTGTAAAATATCCATTGTACAGAAAAATCTGTATTGGGTCAGAAGAATGAATTTAGGGAAACACTATTAAGAATAGTATTGCTTATTCTGTCACTTAATATGCTGGAACTGCAGAAAGCTTGTGAGGCACAGCCTTCTCTTGGTACATATAAATGCTAATGGCATTCATTAAACACATGCACTGAGAGGGAGAGTCACAGCCCATTGAAATGAGCAGAAAAGGCAACCCTTGATTTTCATAAGCTTTGTATTCAGTTCTGAGAGAGACGGGTTGGGCAAAATCTCTTTTCTCTTCTGACTGATGCACAGAGCTAGCCAAAGGGAACCACTAACGTCGTAAAATCATATCAAGCAAAACATCATAAAGAACCAGGCTGAGCAGTAATGCCTAAAAGGGTTTTTTTGTACAAATATGAACCTCGTTTCACTTGTGAAACTCACCATTTGCCTACAAAACAAGATTTTTTTAAAAGGGAAGAAATAGCAAAAAGCAGGTATGGCTTATGATAAATCAGACCTGAAGTTCACATATCTGATCTGATGAACTTTGCTTTAGGGATTTGAAAATGCCCAGATCTCATTGTTGTTTTGGTTAAAAGCTAATGTCTAAGCTGTATCCTGTTGTGTTAGGTTATTTTGCTGCAAGGTAAATGATTCAATAGGAAGACATTCTGCAAAAGGCTCCTTACTTCAGCACGGAGAAAACTATGTCTTCAGCAGTTTACTATTCATAGCTCCTGACCGCGTCAGGAAAAGTCAAGGGCAGAGGAAAAACTGAGATGCCAGATCAGGTTCCACTGGCACAAGCCATCAGGTGCAGATTCACAGATGAAAATTTATCACTCAGGTTTGATGAGCCAGTTTCTGTTTCATAAGAAACTGGGATTTTTTTTTTTTCCCTTTTGATGGTTAACAGGTGTTTATATATCAAAAGTACTCTAAGTCTGGTTACTGGTGAATGTCTTCAAAATAAGTCAAGCAGCCATCCTAGCTGTAGCAATATGTTGACATTGTAAAAGCCTGTAGGTATTTATGAACAAAAGAAAAAAGGGAGGCGCTTGCTGCACTGCAGACAGGTGACAATTGAATCATTTTAAATACTACCTTTGTATGCTATGGGTAGGCTAGACGGCATTTAACATGCTATACCTATCATACTAAATACTAATTAAATACTTGTATTTCATGTGGTTCTCTCATCTTGCAGTACTTTACCAACCCTTTTCAGCCTTCCAATAACAATTTAACACCCTCATGCCAAGCTGTGGAAAATTATCTTGCAGCTGCAGCATCTGCTCCCAAGCTAACTTTGTAGCTAGCTGTGTTTATGGTATTAAAGCCGTGCCTTCATACACTGCTTTGTTAGGCAGCTAAAGGACTGTAGGATCTCTTATTTCCTCACCAGTTTTCAAATGAGAGGTGTTTGGTTAGGATAAATGTGTGTTTGTATTATTTTAATGAAAAACAAACCAAAACAAATCCACAGTAACATTCCTAACTTGTCCTCTTGTAGGAAATATTATCCTTTGCTACCTGGAGGAGAATGAAAGCATGCACTCATTTTGGGAGAGAGAAACTTTGGAAAAAGAAGAGCAATGTCATCTCTTTGCTGGTGGTTACAATTTATTATATGTGATATTCTGCTCTTCACTCACACTGATGTAAGCATTTTGCTGCGGGTACTTTTCAATTAGAAGGAGCCCAGAAAACAAGACTATATGCTACTCTTTATATTGTTTTTAAGCCTGGAATATCATTTTTCTAAAAGAACTAATAATGTTTGGTGTCCGTCTACTAGTACCTTGAAAGAACATATTTTTCCAAGACTAAAAAGTTAGACTACTTCAGGTAATGTCTTAGGTTGGCAGAGTTCCTAATCACCAACTTTTTTTCAAAACAATCAAACAAACCAGAGCAGCCTGCACATGGGGCTCCCAACAAGCAAAACACATACGTCTGCTGTGCAGAACATCTACTTGTCCTCGGATGAGAAGTCACATACTGACAAAATGCTGAGATGTGGCTTCCAGGTGATGAGATTACAGGCCTTTTGTGTCCCTGCTGTGCACTCAGCACCACTTTCATTTTCAGATACTATCTTTAATAATTCATTATTTCTGTTGCTTCTAATCATAGAGATCCCTTCCTGAAAGAAAACCTACCTTGGTGTTTTTTGGTGATAATTTCTTAACATCTTAGCATTAATAGCCTCCTAAAAGAAAACCCTTATTTGTTAGGGAGGTGATTAATTAACCATTCTTATTCTAACCAACAGTTATCCTAATCAAGAACAAGAGTAATAGTCAAAGCCTGAATGTTTTGCAAAATTTGTACAAAGAATGATGCATCTTAGCAGGAAAAAAAATGAGAATAACGTTTTGCTTTTATGTTAGATTAGATTTGGATTTTGTGAGTAAGAGGTAGGATGGCCTTTACAACTACTGCAGTGTTTTTTTCAACATTCCACAGATTTTATGTTTCTGGCCTTTCTTAAATAAGGGTGAAAACAAAAAAGTAGATCAAGAACTACTCTTCACAGCTTGCTTTCTATTAAATTCATATACAATCACTCACAGAAGCCCTGATTCTTCAAAAGAATGCTATGTGTAGATAAACTTGTAATAAATTATGTCCCATTATGATGTTATTTTCTGTATCTATAGTCATTAGTAAATCACAGCTGTACATAGGTACAGCAAATTAGAGCTGGTTAGGCATCATCCATCTTTTCCTCTCCTCCTAAAAATGCTGTTTGTGCAAGCGTGAATGCTTCGATGAGAGAATTTTAATTTTGCAAAAAAAAGGAACAAAAATCCTTAAATATTTAAAAACAAATGCCCTGGTGAATGGTGAGCAGCCAATGAACAGAAATCAACATTGCTGGGAATTCTGTCACTAAAAGAAAAGAGTCTATTTTTGGCTTTTCTTTCATCAGTTCAGGAAGTTGATTACGTGTTTGTTTTTCAAAGGCTTGCAGTTTTTACAAGATATAATTCCAGAATTTTTTATCACCTTTAGTTGCAACAGAACTCTTAGCTGATTTTCTTTATTCAGGACTATTATTATTCTACTTTTCATGTTATTAAAAAAAAAAAATCATACTGAAAGAGGCTCCCAAAGAAAGCTGATTATAGTCAGCTTCATCCTTCCTAAGATATAGGGATGTTTAAAATATTCTTTACTTATATTATCCACTCACAAGCTCATGTAACTGTTCAAATATACTAATTTCATTTACATGATAGTATTGTTCCTATTTTATGATCACACACTGAAAACTTGTTATTATATTTCATGATCTCATTTTAAGACTATTAAATTTATCTTTGCTGTTCTACATTACTACCGTGAATATGCTGCACCTACAGCCTATGATTAGTTCTTTTATATTTCTCATCATATTAAGAAGGCAATATAGAAATTAGTATCACAAAAATAAGTTGCTGCCGCTAACATATCTAGATTTTTTCAACATATGCATTTTTGAGTAATTGCTAAACTAGGAAGTCAGGTAGAGATAGATGTTGGGATATTATGCTTTAATTGCCTTTCTCCAAAATTGTTGCTATCCCAAAGATATTCCCATAAGAATGGGAATAGGATTCTGTTTGTGTGAGACTTTGACAATGAAAAGCAGGTATAGTGGAGCTGGCTATAAAAATGAATGGCATCTTGGCATTGGTTAGACATTGATTTCCCTGCAAATCTCGGCTCTCTGTTAGACTCTGTCTTTGTCCCTTATTTTCAGTCTGATAATGCATCTGTAATGGAGTTTTGGGGTGTTCAGTGTGTGTGGACTCAGGCATTAGCATATAAGATTTAGTAAACTGGTTGTATCAGATGCTCAAAAATGCTTGCTGGTGACAGAGTTCACTTGTTTTCAGGAAGCCTGTGAAGTTACAGAAGGTATTCTGAATCTTTGAGTCTGGTTTCAAAACATACGTCAGCACTAACGTTTCAGTACTAACATGCAATTACATCTAGAGTAGACAGGGTGGATGAGGACTCTTGATGATCGGAAGACATGGCATTTATAGAAGAGCTGCATTTCTCTCTGTAGTCTCTTCAGACGACTTTTCAACGGGAGTTATTGAGAACACCAGGGGCACCTGCGGGTACCCCAGCCCTGTGCAGGTGCAGTTTGTGTTCAGGGGCGGAGGAAGGCTGCTGTCTGTGACCTGGTCATGGAGAGCGGTGGAGCTATGGGACAGGTTAGGTGCATAACGCCACAGCAAAGAGAGATTGGAGTCAGATGACATAAAGTGAAATATATTCCTTGTCCCCCTTTCTTTGCTACTGGCTATACATTTTCCTTGACAATGGCATATCTCATTGCTTATTCAACAGCCTGTGTTTCCCCCCCGCTTTTTATTGAAATCTTCCTCCCCTCACAATTGCCCAAAGCAGTAAGTTTTTAAAGGACTCAGCCTGGCATCATCATGATTTTATTTTTAAAACTTCTTCTTCTGTGTGGTTTAGGATTTTCAAGACAACGTGCTCGAGGGAGGTTGGCTGTGCTGGGCACTTCCATTTTTCTCTCATGCAATATTGCCATAAGAATGATTTTGCGTCATCTGATCTTACTTCTCAAATTCATGATTTTTAAGACAGCCACGCAGCTAGCATAAGTTGAAACCATGTTACTGGTGGCCAGCTCAACTTGTGCCTGGGGAAAACGTGCCTCTTTATTCATGAATCAGCAAACTTTCCAGCTAGTCTGCAAAGGAATATTTTCTACTGTAAAGCAGCTATGCTTTGTCTGGCCTGTAGCGACAGATGTATGTTATAATAATTACTAAAAAGACTAAACACCTATAACCCTATTTATTTGATACTGAAGTGTAAAGATAACAGCAATCAATCCGGCACATGCAGCAAATTCAATTAAGGAATTTATAGCGATAGTCAGAACAATTAACTACTGAAATGCAGCTAGGATTTTTTTTCTTGGAATTGAAGTTGATACAGATACTTGAAACGTTAAAGGTGCAGTGGCAGTGCAGTATTAACAAGACTTGTACTTGACTTCCATTATGTCAGCAAGTTGAATGGTAGGACCATTTGCTCAGTGGGGCAATTCTGATGCCACATGAAGGTAGTAAGAAGAAAAAACACATTAAGGCTATGGAAAGAAAAGGCTTGACAATGTCTTTAGTATTGGATAGGGTTGCATGTTAACCAACTGTATGATCGCAGCACCATGACAAAATATTTTTATTCTTTAAAGAGCGGTAGGAGGACCTGGCTGGCTGTGGAGCCCCTGAGCTCAGTCCTGCCACGAACATGCCGCACAGGAGAGCTCCTGACGCAAAGGGTTTGAACTTAAGCAGATGGAGGGTCTGTCCTAGTATCATCTTCAGTTTCACGAGAAGTGAGGCACGCAGAAAAGAGATACAGAATTTTTGTTCAGCTAGGAGTCGATTTCAGGGCAGCCAAATGCCCGAACAGGTGTTATCTTCAAAGGCCTGGGGCAAAGTGGGTGACTGCAGATCATGCAGAAATGTGCAGCAGAGGCCAGGACTGAATGAAACCTGCTGGGTCCCAGTCTAGTGCACTAACTGTAATGTCACAGTCATTTAGTCATTCTTGTCTGTTTTTATCTTTGCTCCCTAGAGTGAAATTATTTTCCCCCTGTAGTTTTCCCTTCTCAGATAATTTGTATCATATATCCCCTTCACATTGTTTTCCCATTTACAGTAAATAAATGTAAATCTGACAGATTCATCTCATAGATCACATTTTAAGATCTCATAAATCTGAGTTGGACCTTTCCACTATGAAGCATTAATGTAAGTTCCCTCTCACAGACACAATTATCCAGGATATATGCATAAAGAGAGATGGTGGATGTTTCTCCTTTTGGTACACTGCCATTATTCTGACAATTTAGTTTCTTATAATTTGCCTCTTTCTTTACTGCCAGTTTCTAAACGCACAATTCATTTTTCTCCAGTAGACATCACTGTGGGCTCCATTGCTTCCTTTATCCTGCACCCAGGGGCACCTTTCTACACCACACTGTTGTGCAGCCTTAGGCTCTGTTCCCATCAGCTATCAACTAGATCCACCTGGGAAAGCACAGCACCTGGCCACAGCACTTGCCCATTAAATCAAGAAACCTTTTTTAATGGATCTTTCAATTTCCCTGCTCAAGATGAATGAATAAGCAGCCAAGCATATTTGTCTGGCATCCTAAAATCCCTGCAGAAAGGATATTGGGCTCCGAGAAGCTCCGAGGCACAGTGAGTTCCTACAGAGTGGATCAGTGGCTGCCACTGCCCCCACCGACCATCCCACCCTGCTGGGAAGATGCTGTCCATCCTCAAGCCAGGCTAACTTGATCTGCTCCTCAACAAGCACTTGAGCTGAGGCTGCTTTCAGCTTCTGTTATGATGAACTGAAATGAAAATGGCCTGTGGTGGGTTTGCAGATTGGTGGTTCCTCCTCCCACAGAGAGAGCTGTGGCTGCTGGTGCACGTCGCTTCCCGCAGTTGCCCAGTTTCCGTGCAAGGCAGGCAGAAACCCAGCAAGGTCACAAGCTAGAGCTAGTTTCACCTCGTGGAAGCTGACATACCAACCCTACTTTTTAAAGATGCTGTTTCAAATATGTGGGAAGCAAATAGAAAACCACTGTCAAGGCTTCCTTCGTCTGAATTCATCCCATAATAACCACAGGAGACCTCAACTTCATTTAGTTATTTAACATTAAGCACACTCTCTTGTCCATCCCTCTTTAACCAACTACATAAATGTGCATTTTGTCATTTTAAAAGTAGCCAGATGTGTAAATATGTGATCCACTGGCACTCTTGACTGACTTGATTGCTACAAATTGAGCTTTTAAAATACCAGGATGGTGTGGGGGGAAGGCACCACAAAAAGTAATTTCTAACAAGCCAGACTGTGTGTGTTTCGTATATACAGTTTCCTAGCTGTTTGTGGCCACCAGAAGAGTTATCCCTACAAATGTTTGGCAAACAGACAATGCAGATGCTCTTTGCCCTGCTCCTCTGAAGCAGACCTTCCCGACACAGCGGCACTCAGCTCCCCATCCCCCTCCCACCTCCATTATCAGTTTTTCCTCATTTATAGATGGTCTCAGCGAGTCCACAATCCTTTTTCAATTTATTAGATTCTTTAACTGGGTTTTGCATGTCATCACAGAATTCTGCAACTTTGTGATACAGGGCCAGTTTCCAAAAGCCACAGTCCCAGGGGAGGGTTGTTAGTGCTCTGCACCGCTCACTATTTGGGTCAAAGCTGCTCGACCATTATAATCCTGTTTCTACAAAGTACAATGTTCCCAGCTCTTACTTAAATGAGCATTCCTTTGCTGGGCCAATATGCTTTAATACCTTCTTTCCTCGCACAGCAGCTTTAGGGTCACGCCATAAATGAAAAGCAGATACAACATATCAAAATACAAAGAGTTCTTTTAAAAATAAATAGAAGACTCCCTAAAAAGGACCGAAGCACTGAGTTCAATATAAATGCTGCAATATTAGCTCCGTGCTTAAAGGTCCTTCCAGAATTAGGGTCATTTTTGCAAGCATTTGGCAGGACGTTTTACAGCTATTTGAAAACACTCTTTGTATCCTCAGTTACAAGCATTTAGTAGTTCCTGTCAGCTGCATGTTTAGCACTTCTTTTAGGATGGAAAAAGGGAACTGCTGGCACTCAGGCCAGACACAGCCCGCACGCATTTCATACCACTTGCAGCTGCTGAATGGTGGAGGGAAGGTGCGGTACAAAAAAGATTAGCCATAATTATTTTATACACTGCCTCATAGTGGCACAAAGCAACCTACCTAAGATGTTTCAAAGTCCCAAATGACCCTTAGCCTGGAAGTATTACCTCAAGTAAGATGTACTCATCTCAGTACGCTGAGCACGTCTGAGAAATAGCAACCTGGAAGAGTGTGTAGAAATGATACTGCACGAGAGTTTTGTAAAAGGTTCCCTTCAGCACTGAGACTAAACTTGCATGCAAAGCATGGCTTCTGGAAGGGTCTTAACAGCTGCTTAATAATAACTCTTGCTTCTGCTATATATCCATTTACAATGCTTTTAAAGAAAGCTTGTGGTTTATTATTCCCAGGCATGCTATTTATGTAAACAGTGGGCAGATACAGGCAGTACTGTATGCATCTTGTTAAAAGCTTTTAATAATACATGATGAACCAGACGGAAAAAAGGTCAAGCAAATAACTATAACAAGACTATATAAAATATGTTGCATTAAACATTAAAACTAGTTGTCTTCCTAGTACTTAAAACTGTTTCTTTATTTTGTGTTGTTCCTTTGCAATATTTTAGAAACAAATTTGCTTTGTGTTCTCCTAGATAACACATCGCAGATGTGCTAAGAGTAGCCATGCAGACTAGAAACAGTGGAAACCCTGGTGATTTGTCAGCTCACATTACAGTTACCTTCCTAGTATTTGTCATCTTCCAGTAAGACAGAGGTGCATTACAGCGATGCCATATGCAGAGGCTGATACTTCACCTGTTCAACATTAAGTAACACAAACAAAAGGAATACAAGTGCTTTGCAACCAGAAAGGGAATTTTCAGAGGCCAAAGGTGAGAGAGAGTTTAATTTCTCTTCATTTCTCACTTTATTGTTGAAACCAGTGGGGAGTCCCAGCCATTTACTCTTACTATTTGCTTAAAACATTTAATGACAAATAAGAAAATACTGAGTAAAGAGATCTCTGAATTCAATTAGTGTTTTTTTTTGTTGTTTTGTTTTTTCTTGTCACTAGGTAATATCACCAAGTCATGGCAACCATCTTGCCAGTTATTCAACAAAAATCCTAATATTTCTAAGGTAACAAACATTTTCCCCTACTCAAATTCAGGGGGTGGGGGATGTGGGGGGGTGGATATTAACAACTGTAATTTGAAGATTTTGACTATCTTAATTGTTATATCACAAATTTCTGTTATTTTTTGTATGTATCAAAGTTGGACTCATGGTACACAGCATGGACAGAAAAGTCATTCTGCACCAGGTAAACCCAGGGTTAAAAAAAGGAAGATGTTGCCTCAAAGAGGTTATAAACTTGTGGGTGTGTTGTTTAACCTTATTTATGGCCTAATTGGGGGTTAGTTATTAAGTTTAAACAGATAGTTAAATAAATGGGTCGAAGAGAAGGGAAATTGCACAGAAGTTATATAACCGCAATTCTGAAAAGTCTGTCATAGAATCTACCTTGCCATTAATAGTCTGTCATCATCATTAACAATAGGTGGGTTATTTTGCTTTATCATATCTGTGGTTTTCCATATAGGAACTCTGTTATCTAATTTTAGTCACCTCAGCCCAAGAACTGTGTAGCTAGATCAGCAGGTACAGCTGTATTCAATCTAACTTACTACCACGTTGTTCTATATGTCTTATAACAAATTTGGATTTTCAAGCTACAAATATTAATGTCACAAAAAGGGAAAACTTGTATGGGATTTATCATACAGGCCTCAGATGTTCAATATCCATCAGATTTCCAAAATGACATTTCTTGCAACTAGCAAAACCAGACAATATTATTCAATTGAGTCCCGACCCAGCCCTCCAAAAATGATGGAAATGTCACTCAGTCTTGGATCAGGCTCTTAAAATTTATCCAGCTATGCTTTTGCCATGCTTTAAAAATGTATTCAAATAATATTATGCACATTTACATCAGGATTACAAATACTTCAGCAGATATTGAATAATTACAATGCCATAGAAGGAAATGTTTCAGGTTAAACACTTCCGTAAGCAGCTGAGGAAGCAGGACCCCAAATCCTATCTCATAATTGACTTGGACATTCAAGTGACTGGGTCTCACTGAAAATCAGTGGGACTCAGATTCCTAACCACATGTTAAAATATGTAGCAGTTGCTTCTGAGAAGGATGAAAGAGGGAAGCTATAGTATGCATTTTTGAAGAAGTTATAAACCCGAAGAATAGTTTACTGCAAGCTCTCTTCATTTGGAGAAACTACAATAACACCAACAAAAGCAAATGACTTGAAATGGTTCCAGGTTATATCTCATGATCTGATAACAGATAACACGACATGTCCATCCTTACTGTGTGTGATGGCTGCGTAAGTGCTGCATCCAGCTTCTAGCTGTGCTAACATCACCTGCTCACCGTAACAGAATTTCATGAGGGGGACAAATTTTGCTCTCTGTAAAGACAAACTGCCCCCCCCCCTTTTTTTTTTTCCAATTTGAATGGTTAACAGCGACCACAGCTAGGGATACGTGAACTTTCTTAGCTCAAATAGGTTTCCTGAATTTTTGTCAAGCCTGTAAATAGAATTTAAACTTTTGTTAAGTTCTTAACCTTTGTTTTTCATTTCTATCCTTTTTTTCCTCGTCTATTTCTTCATGGTGGCAAAGACTATGGGTGTGCACGAGAGACAAAAAGAAGCCACATGACACATATAGCTCGGACAGATGAGCTCTGTCAAATCTCGCTGTTAGTTGTTCAAGGTAACGCTAGTCCTAGTGGCCTGCCTAGCCCTCTTGGTGGAGGTTGCTGCAAGGTAAAGTCAGCAGAAATGAACTAGTTGCTCCTGTTAAGAGCCTGATATCTCAGTACATACTCAGGGGCTTAAGACAAAATATTGAAATCTGCCTGGAAACTGCAGAATGGATGAAGATGCAGGTTCCCTTGCAGGCTGCATTAGAGGGCTGGTAACCTCTGGCAGGGAGACTGGAGAGAAAGCTCAATAACATCTTAAACCTCAACAGTGAGATTTGCCAGGGCTCATCAGTCAAAACCTGCATTTTCCTTTTTTTTTTCTGCACTGAATTGAAGGCTGGGAAAAAGGGGATTGCTAGTTTTATGCCAACAAATCCCATTCTTGTCTGATGCAGCTAGATTAAATGCTCTTTGAGGCTTTATGATCCAGAATTACTGTCCCCTAGCTATGGAATATATGTCTTGATAATAATTCCACAAATTTTATAAGCCTATATGTAGCTGGGCCTCCAACCAGAATGAGAATTATAACCTCATCTGAAGAAAGGATTACGACTACATCCCCCTGCTGTCACAGAGAAGTTGTTCCCTGAGGACTCACAAGACAGGGCTCATAGATGCTTAATTTCATGAAAGAAGTAAGTCATAGTGACACAGGTGCCAAAAGGAGGAATTACACCAGTTTTTCAGCTGCATGCAGAACATACCTGAAAACAGCTTCTTCCTAATTACCAAAAAGGATCCACATAACAATGCTAAACTGCAAAGTCTTCCTTCATTTTCTTATGGCTCACACCGCCCTTCTTACCACTGCAGACAATGACCAGCTTATATACCAACTCGCGGAGGCTCATCAACTCATTCCTAGGTGACGCACACCTGAACTATTTTTAAAAAAAGTAGAAATAAAGCCCTTTCTGTGACTATGTTACCATAAGATAGTTACCCATAAATCTCTGGAAAGCCATGAAAACACTCCTCAGGGACAAAATAATTGCTGATGATTCAATCAGAAAAGTGATAGTAAAGGTTAACTGTCTAGAAAAGAATATTTCTCTAATAGAGATGCATTATGAGGAAACTAAAGTCAGAATTCTGTAATTTCTAGAGCATGTCAGAATTGAATCAGGCAACTTTCTAAAAAAGTTAATATAAACTAAAAACATATCTATTAAAAATGTTGGAAATAGAAGAACACAAACACAAATTTCCCTTTTTTAACATGTAAAACAAAAGACACTCATGTATGGGGGTGGAAAAGTACTTCAGTAAGGGCCTTAGGACCTTCATGAATAAATTCACAACTATTTAAAAGAAGCTCTGCACAAATTCTAGCCACAGATTAAGACCCTTTAACCATTAAGTAATGAGCAAAAAAAAAAAAAAAAAAAAAAAAAAAAAATCACAATTCTCCTGTTCAGACCAAAAAACTAATGTGACCAATACAGGTCTAGAGTAATTTGTAAAATCTACGTATAGCTTATATATTTCTGAGAAACCATTACATAACAGTCAAAAGCTGGCAAGCCACCAGCTTCTGAAATTCTTTAAGTGAGATGAGTTGACAAAGGAGAGATTGGAAAGGATTGCCAGAAAAGATGCACTGGAAACACTGGAGAGACAAGAGGACAGACAGAACTGTTTCAGAGCTGAGAGGAGAACAAATAGCTTTATAGTGAGGTGACCAGAGAAGGTCTTCTGGGCTGAGAGGGACTAAGAAGTTTAGAGGCCATACTGGCTATGCAGAAAACCTGTGGATTACTCTTGACTACTTCAACCCATCCCAAAGAACATTTCAGAAGACAGAAAATACAAAGAAAACTGCACACAGATCAAGGCGTTTTGTATGCTTTTGAGAAAGCAGTGGTAGTACTCTAGGAGAAATGCCTGCATGCTTGAGACCATTTGCTTCTCTTTAAAGTTTGCCTTTGTGCAACCTTTGTGTTTGTTTTGACCCTGCAGCTACTGTACAGAAGCAGTACCGTACTGCTGATCGTCACCTCCCATTCCTTACATCTTTTCTAGGAATACCACTATATCCTAGTTAAGAGAGGTGGGAAATCAAAACTACATTTAGCATTAAAGATGTGAGCACATCATGAATGTATACCAAGTGGTTTAGTTTTGCTTTCTATTGGTTTCCTAACAACATAAAATATTCAATTTACTTTTCGATTGTCTCTGAGCAGTCATGTTCCTAGGAGTTCTGTAATATCTCTATGACCTCTTTCCTGCATGGAAATCGTTACTTTAGAGTCCACCACTGTCTGTGTAAAATTAGTATTGCAGACCTTTGTTGGCAGCAAAAGAGATCTTATTGGATCAGGATCTCTCAAAGACAACTGATAATTCTCCAAATAGAGATACCAACCAGAACTGTAACTCTGTGTATCCCATATTTAGATTAAACCATAAATTAAACCATGAAGTATTTTTAAAAAGTAACATCATACTGATATTGACATCTTTAACCTACTTATAATGCAAAATCAACAAATACAAGACTGAAAAAAAATTGTATTTACTGAACTAAGTGACTGTTTCCTTAAAGCCTTAGACTCTGTAGCCATCCCTTCATCCTAGTGTTGGATGGAAGAAAAGCAAGAAAAATGGATCCATAAGCCTAGGATTACCACAGAGAAATCCAAGAATTAATCATATAGCAACATCAAACAGCAGCAGCACGTCAGGATCACTCCTCAGCACGTCAGGATCACTCCTCAGCACTTGAGATAAAAGACTTCCTTCAGAAGTGTGCTGGATAGAGGTGGATTGGAAGAGACAACTTGACTGATTAGCCTACAATGACATGGCTTCAGTAACCAATATCTACCAAGTAGTCCTAAGGTTAGTGGTTTTAAGTGGCTGCAGAGTTTGTGTGGGGAAATTGCATTCCCACCAAAAGCGTTAAAAACCCATCTTAAAATCCCTTCTTCAATTATTTGTGAGTTCTACCACCTTGGTCAAAATCCTGCCCTCCTAGCCTTTCTTCAGGCACCAGCAAACACATGGAGAGCAAGATTTGGACTTACCTTCGTGTATTTAAAACAGATTTGTCTGAAAAGACTTCTGAAGCCCTACCTAAATTGTTTCAAGACATCACTCTTTTAGTGAATACAGCTATGTTCACCATATTTCAGTATGGACATGTCTCGTGAACATCTTGGGTTATTAGAAATCAGGTATGGCCAATCTGAGTGCAAGACTTAATTCCAAACACCGATGACATTGTAGGCAGACACTGAATCTCTTCACTATACTTCCCTACACATACATTTGAACTTTGAATACTGCTTTTTCCTGCCCAGTATACAAAACGCTGAAGAATGATGGTAGATACTGAAGAATGATGTTAGACATAGCTAGAAGGCATCAGACAGAAGGCAATGGTAAGGTGTGGTGACTGAGAGACTGAAAAAAAGATATTACCATATGAAATTGTAGACTGTAGTACGATAGATGAGGTGAAAGATTTGGGTTAATTAGGACCTAACAAAACGTAGTATTGATATTCACTACTAGATTTTCAAAACTGTAATGGAATCAAATTTCTGGAACCAAAGACATGGACTTCTTGTGTGAGTCCTAGCAAAAAAAAAAAAAATCTCAATTTTTTATGTAGTCCCTTATGTTTACATGTTTAAACACTCAAATGAGAAAAAAGGGAACAACGTCAAGTCAAGTATATCAGCAGTTTCATTAAGACACTAGAAAATTTATGGAGATTATTAATTTAGTTCATTTATACCTCCTCCCTCTCTTCTTCCCCCTCCTGCCACCTTCACCCCCAGCACACTCCCACATACACACTAATATTCTGTGTAGAATTAAAAAAATCATTCTCCATCCCTAGACAAAAAGGAAAAGTAATTTTCCTGCTATTCTTTGCTATCATTGTTTTGCTATTACTGCTTTGCAGTAATGTGCTATGATGCTGTCAGCTCAGCCAGTGGAGCTTTCCAATTTTGTTAGTAAAAGTGAAAAATGTGAGCAGCAAGTAGAGACAGGTCCAATTTGTGCAAGAGATTGGCATCCCGCTCTGTTTCTTGGCTTCCCATGTTGGGACTCAAAGTTTTCATTTGGGCCCATCTCTGTTTCTAGATCTCGAGGTGCTTTCCACCTGCAACCATGTACTCCCTCCACCATCCTGTCTCCCCCACAGGACGGCTGGTGGAGGACAGAGTGCAGCCACTCTCCAGGTGTTCACCATGCAGCAGCCGACCACCATCCTCCTTTGGGTCAAGTTCTAACACGACTTGAAAGGCTGTGGTACGCCACCAACGTGCTCCACACCTCCATCCCCAGCCTCGCCGCAGCTGCAAGAAGGTTATTAGATGCTTGGAGACACATACTGAAATGCTTTGTTTCTTTGAATTAACAGTGTGTTGGAGACTGTCTTACAGTTCAGGATCAGATCCTCTGCATACAGGGAGAGCCCAGCAGATGAATCACTGATGGAAAAGAGGGGACATGCATTCAGGAACACCCCACCCCCACACAAATTTTTCTGGAAAAAGCGTAGGGGGTCAGACATTTTGTAATGATGCACAAATAGCATCATAATTTTCCAAGGCTCTGAGGGGACCTTCTCTCTGTGCTAGCCAAAGTGACTGATACTAAGCTCAGGAAGAGGCCTTACTTCAGATCTCTTTTAGACCAGACAGTGTTTTTAAGCCCATACTGCTCAGCCACTCTACCACTTCACCGGTAGCACTGTCCTGTGCTTTGTCTGACCAAATGGCTCAAAATTATACTTCTAATTTAAAAAAAAGTGGTGCTAAATGGCTTCCATGCTTTTGGAGCACGTGCCCAGGTGCTGAAGCCACCTGTGCCACTTGCATTGTCCCTTGCAGCAGACCCACTTGAGGGAAGCCACACCATAATTAAACTAATGCACGCCCTGAATCTCAGCCCATGCAGAAGCCAGCAGCTAGCTCTTAGGAAAAGCAAATTCACTTTTGTCAAGAAATAATTCCCAAAGAAGGGCCGAGCATTAAGTGCCCGGTGCTGTCTGCGTGAGCCTGCAGGCCTGTTTCCAAAGAAGCAAGGAAGCTTTCATAGCTGCCATCACACTGCTTGAGCATCTCACACAACACACACTTTTCAATGTGTTTAAATCTTATTGCGTACACCTGCCATTAACAGGCATCCAACGCAACACATACTCTGAGACAGCAAAGATACATCCCAAAGTTAAGTGAATCCAGACTTCAGGACTAAAATAGGGAGGTTAAAAAATGTCCTTGCTGTTGCATGCCATTGAACCACATGCCTTTTCATTTCATCAATACTTGGCAGTATAGAAAACTAGTGCAAATAAAGCATGCTGCATCACCCATGAGGGTCACTTTCTTTGTGCTACAGGCATTATGTCAGGTAGTATTTCTTGAGGCTGAGACTGTGCTATTTAATTATTAAGTTGATATTTTCAAGAGTTTCAACAAGTAGCCCTGCCTGGTCAGTGCCAACATGGGAGTCACCAGCTTCACTAGGAGCAGAGATGGGCTAATGGTGCATTTAAAACAACCTCACCATATTTATATTTCCTTTCTCTTCTGACAACTTCTCTATGCAATCAAAATATTTTACAGCTGTTGCAGCACACATTTTTTATTTTAGGTATTTTTACACAGAGCCTACCACAATGGAAACTGTGAGAAAGCCCTACCAGAGTCTTTGTTAATCCATGGAAAGATAAACTCTGTGCAGACTTCAGACATTAAGTATTAAAATATTGACCCACATACTAGCATGAGAGAGTAAAGAAGTATTCATGCTTCTTTTCCTATGGCAATAAACATACCAAGTCAGTCACTGATCAAAAGCCTACATGCTATTTCTGTGAAAGATGTTGCATATATTAGGATAAGAGTACTGTTTATTTAGGCTAGATAGTCTTTGAGTTTACATAAGCTCTAGTCTTTGATAATATCTCATTGTAGATTTTATGTCCTCATATATATAAATTTCAGATTGATCAAGTAGAAATAAGCCATTGAAAGCCTTACAATAAAGACAACTGTAACTATTTCTGCCATTTCCTATCCCTGTTATTTGCACCCAGATGGTTGGTTGGGTTTGATCTTTTGGCCCATATTTCTGTACTCACACCTGCCAAAGCAGTGCAAGTAAATCTGCACGAAAGTCCCTGTGGTGAAGGCAGTGGTCTGGGGGCCACTGAAATCGATGGAAGCTTTTTTGTTTGTCCAGAACTGGATCCAAGTTTCATTGCAATTTTACTTGCTCAGTAATCTTGGAGTGAAACTGGACACAGCTTAACTTCATTCAGATGTTTCACTTCTATTCTTGGGTCAATTCATAGTCATTTCAGTCCTCAGAGCAGAAAAGGATCGCATAGATAAACTGGAATGATAAGGTGTAACATGCTCTGATAGCTTGTTTGTTTTTGGTTTTTTTTTTTTCAAATTGATTTATTTTTTTATTTCATGTATAATGAGCAAGTATGTAAAACAACTACCACATTACTCCAAGAAAATTACTGTCTCAGGCTAACACTAGACATTTATATTATTTGAATCAAGTGTTCAGTATTGATGAGAGGTGATTGTTTTGCTATGTTGCCCTATTTCATAGAAAAATAAATTAACTCCCTTAATACAAGCAAATCTGGTAAGAACCTTCTATAAGAAGTGTTTTTCAGCAGAAAGTATCCAATCAAAGCCAAGGCTTTTTAGAAAGGAGCAGATCTGAACAAAAACATCTGGAAAATACATCTTTTTACCAAAGTTAGAAAAATGTTAAAACAAGGCATTTGAACAAGTTAAACTTTTAAAAATTTGTTTCAAAATTGTAGCATCTGTGACTGGCATATGGATTACAAATGTGAAAATAACGTATATGCCTTTTAAAGGACTTATATTTGAAAATAAATCTCCAGATAACCATAACAACATCAGAGCATAAGCAGGCAACTTTGGAGATTTGAGAGAAAAGGCTGCTGAGGATCAGAGAGATGGGAATCTGGTACAAATTTCCCCTCATGTTACCTATGCACAAACAGCCATCACGACTACAGAATCACAGCAGGGGAAGTTGTTCGTTTACACACATTAAACACGGATTCTTTTTGTGAAAATATGCTGATACAAAGGATACCAAGCTTTTGCTCAAAAGACCAAAGCTGAAACAGAACCTTCTGATGGATCTAATTGCATATGATTTTTTAATGCATTTTTTAAATTTTTTCTTTCCTTTTAAAGACAGAAAGGACGTCTCTCCGTTCTATTAGATCTTGTTATGTGTTCCTTTGTTATCATTTGCCTGTGAAACATCTCATGAAGTCCCTATTTTGAATAACGACTACCTACTCTTTTCATTCCAGCTAGCTTAAGAAAGAAGAAAAAAAGATAGGAAGAGGAGGGGAAAAAAGGGCAATCCCTTTCTACATATCCCACTAGCATCCTCATCTGGAAATTCCCAGGAGATCAGAAGTTTAGCCTCGCCAGGAACAAGATAAAAATGGCAATGACAGTGTCTTTTGCACATGCTGGAACTTTTGTGCTATCAACATAAAAACTCCATAGCACAGCATGTAATATTTCCTATTTTTGCATTGTATTTTCATCCTGAAGAATACCGTGCCTTTGGAAACTAGGTTGGAGGGCGGCAACCACTGAGCGCATAACATGCTGAATAATAGGAGGAGGAGGTGAACGCCAACCCTTCCTCTCCTCTCCTGACACAGAGCAGAAGGAAACCCAAGTCTGAATGCTAAATGACTATGCAGCATAATTAGGACTTCAAATTTTAATTCCAGTTTGCGCAATTAACTCCTTAGCAGTCTTAGGGGGTGATTCAGGTGTATAGAGATGCCCTGTGCCATTTTAGATGCCCCAGGGTATTTGAAAAGTCTGTAAAGAGCTGGCAGATACCAGGCAGGAGCTATGGGAGATGCGAGTCTTTCCGGAGCCACAGCTGGAGGCCAGGTAGCTAACCTAGTGCACTTAAAATAGCATTAGGTATCTGTGGCTGGGCATCTAAATCTCTCTTCTGTTCTCTATTTAGAAAAGTGGACTAATTAATCCATTGAAATAAGTTGATCTTTCTAGGTAGTCTAGCAATTTTCTGCTACCTGATTCTGGCTATGCATTAGCAACTAAGTTTTTATCCAGAGCTCCCATGGCACTTTGGGGAATTACTGCACAGATGGGGTACTGGGGCAAAGGAAGAAGCTGCAGCTTTTTAGATGTCACACAACTGTGACTATACTGATAATATAATAACTATAGTTATTAATTATAATATAATTTTAGTATTAACTATGATATTATAGTTAAACTATTACCGTACAATTGAATGACATTTCAGTATTTTCCATAACCTTCAGATATCCCCCCAAAAGAAACAGTACTCGTCTGCACCTCCAGTCCTTTGGATATACGTGCCAGTATGGTCACAGTACTGATGCTGGCGTCCTCATCTCTGCAATACCTGCCATTCCTTACTTCACACATTCCCTAGAATAATGAGGCCCGTCATCTTTTGATGAGACTGTGGGAGTTGATATTCCCAAAATACAACATTACACTATCAGATAATCACTACTACTTAATACTGCTTTAGGAAGACTATTTCTGTGAAAGCTACTGGGAATACAATAGCAACATGGGAAAGTCAATACAAGAAAGTAGCTGTTTCTGCAGGGAATAGAAAATGTAATTAGGGACAAACTCAGACAGCTAGAAACGTTAAATACTTTTAAGTCTGCTTTTATAAGCCTTTATCAATCTACAGAGCTAGACTAGGGACAGAAGCCAAGACAAAGAATATCTTGCCCTACTACATGTGCAACAAAACCACTTACTGAGAAAGGCCCAGCCTTTTTGGCAAGCATTGGTATCTTTAGACAAACTGGACATTCCAGCAGTATTAGAAAATATCCTTGAGTATCTTATAGCAGCACAGAAATGGCGGCAACATTATTTCTGGCAATGCTTTGAGAAAGGATGTGGCTACCAGCATATATGGAAAAGATAAAAAGTATCAAGAAGTATTCCTCCTTTCTTGAATTATCACCATAATTATTTTTCCAAAACCAGAAAAATATAATTGATAAGCAGCTTTAGAGATCATTGGAGGAAGTAAAGAAAAAGTGGTTCAAGTTCTCCTGGTGAGATTTTATCATTTTTATTCAGCTTGTCGCATACCACTACTGACCTAGGCTGAGCTGCAGACAAACAGTGATGTAAAAAGATGCAAATGTAGAATCCTCAAAGCTTCCACTGGGAAGAGGAGGACTCGGAGTTCACTGTGTTAATGCATTGTGGAAGGCAACTAAGCATGTTTAATTAAATCTTTATGAACTGCCAAGACTTTAGGTTCTGGCTCAATCTTCAGGTAAGAAATTTGGTGAGTGTTTATTCTTACTGTTTTTAGTTAGAGACCAATTCAACAGCCAAAACAGACCCTCCAGCTGCTGTAAGGTGCCAGTCGCTAGCCCATTTCACCTTGGTAAAAGGTTGCTATCTGTTTGGTAGGTTCTGTGGCTTTGCCGAGACCTAACCTGATATTACACACGTATATGAACGTGGTGGAAATGGTTGCATGGAAGCAGAGCTGTAAGCTTAATTTTAGGCTGAACAACCCTGAAGGAGGAACCTTTGAACCCAGAGGGGAGAAAAAGGAACAAAGAATTTGGGGCTGATTATTATCTCATCATTTTTCTTGGTTGCTACAACTAAGCTCAACGAAAGCAGACATTTACAAAGCACATAGGTTGTACTTACAGTGGAAAGCGGTATCGGCAGGGCTTAGAGAGTAACAAGAGCAGCAGTGGGTCTTGCTGCAGCTTCCAGCATTGCCATCAGCACTGATCTCAGCTACGGAACTAGCAAGGGCCTATTCATTTTTAACACAGCTGCTTTACAGGCTTGTCAGTTGTCACAAACATGACTAGCAGTTATCACCAGAGCTGGCCTGTCCAAAATGGGATCTCCCAGTTCAGTGTAAGATTTCCAGGACCTCATTTGGGTAGGTGGAGAAGGGAGACTCATCCTTTTCAACAGGATAATTACTTACTACTTGGTGTACATGGTCAAGCCTAACCTTCTCAGTTGCTCAGACACACTCATTTGGGTAGAAAATAATAGGTGAGGGGAGGTCCATCTATCCCAGTTGTTACTAAGCTATCTGCATACTATTGCCCAGAAATTGCTTGACTAAGTTGCCTGACAGCCCCTGCTAGAGTCAGGAGCTGTAGGAAAATCAGCTTTTGGCTCCAGGCACCTGGCTTGAAGCACCCCTGCTGGAGAACATTCATCTGGGATACCTGTCTGCAGGACAAGGTGGTAGCTGGTGTCTGACTGCTCCTCTCCAAGCCTGCTATTAACCACTAGAGTTTCCATTATCTGAAGGAGCCCTCTTCTTAAACTGGGAGTCACAACAGCTAGCTGAAGGATGGGACTGCTCTGCTACTTGTGGCTTGCCACTGAGGATGTTGGGCATGTGTAACACCATTACTCTAAACGGATCCTGCACTTCTGAACTAATTTATAACCTTTGAACATCAAAGGACAGAGCAGCACAGTTTCCCCCCACCTCCCTCCCAGGGTTTGTGGCCTAACTTTGGGTAGTTATATGGGGAAGCTTAAAACCAAGGAACCTTCCTTCGACTCTCCCAGATTCAGATAGCTTACAACTATGAATACTAGAAATCAGGAGGAAAAAAATGGACCTCACTTCAGGACTCATGTCTGAAGTTAAGCAGCTCCCTCTGATTTCTTTCACAGGGTAAAAAGGATCAGAGACAGAAATCATTAGCAGCCTTTGAGCTTAACATTACAGCAGCAGGACTATTGACTATCAGCTGGGGGGAAAATGGTATACACTTGCCTATACTCTCAAGGATATGTGTAAGATAGATTGATTTGTTGAGGTTTTGTAGAAATTAAGTTTAAATGTAACAGAATGGGATGTTTCCTTTCTGCAGCGTAATAACAAAACACAACCTACTGCGAGTTCCCGTGCATTTCAGAAACCCGCTGAATATTAACTCTAATAGTGTATCAAACAGACTAAGTCTAACACAGAAACTGAACAACACAAGCACGGCTAAATTCTACCAGAATTTAAGATCAGCCTTGATAAGCTCCTAGTCTCATCTGTTGACATATTTCTCCAAATCCAGAAAGTGTCTGTTAAAATTAAGCCATAGATAAAACTATAAATTTCTTCTTGATTTTTTTTTTTTGAGTAAAAGAGATGCATTAAATTCCTGTAGTACTTACATGTGTAAAAGGCACAGAACTCTGAACATCTTGGATTTTCTAGTCTCTGAATCAAACATATCCGACAAAGAAATCACCTTATTTTCACTGTAAAACCTTGGATTACTTTAAGTCTCTGCAATTATGAATTCCTTGATAGATCAGACAATTTGGGAATTTTAAAAACTTATTGTCATAAACCCCTAGAACCCTGGAATATTCTTTAATATTTTGGCTGACATTTACTTGTTTATAAAGAAAGAAATCTACCATCTGCTTTCCAATTTAAAGCTTAAATTATTATACCCTTCTCTTAAACAAAAAAAATTCAATAATCCTTAGCTTTCTTCAGTCTTTGTCCAGTGGAATTGTAATGATTTGTTGTTCCTACCTATATACAAACTGAACACTTGTCTTGGCCAAGGACATTAGACAAACATTTGAAGAAGTCTGAAATTTTAAAATGTTCAACTCCCTAATGGCTAGCTTGTTGTCTCTGTCTGAAGAAATAAGTTAGTGCGAGGTGTTTCACTTTCTTTAAGATACATTCATATTTTACTGCTTGTAAGCATAGCTCATGGTTTGCCTCTGAAGTAGAGGAAATATTGCTTCCCAGGTAATTTCATTTCTAATACTGACTATAAAAGGGACATTGCACAGATTGTGCTGGCAAAAAATGTGTTCTGTTAAAAGCCATGTCATTTACAAAAGATTAAGTGCTGCAGGTGAAAGGTAAAGAAAATGGGGCTTAAGAGACAACGCTCTATATGAGCCAGCCTATTTAAAAAATTATCTGTACAGCAAATCTATTGAAATGGGGATAAAGAAGCTGCAGAGGTCACCAGTTTCATCATGCTGAACTATTTAGGAGACAACTCTCCTAAACAAAGCTCACACATTAGTTTAAGGCCACTTTTTTGCTAAGGAAGGTTGAGCATGTTCTCATCCAGGCTACAGACTTTCTTACTTGCAGGGAAGCAAGGAACAAGTCCCAGTAATACCTTGAGAAATCAGGGGGTGTGGGATGTTCTCCAAACCCATCAGTATGGTGGGAGTGGAGGATCAAGCTCATCTTTTGAGTAAGTTAGTGCTTGTGATACCGCACTTACTGTCCCAGAGATGTAGCTCCTCTTTATCCATATATAAGCTATGCTATCTTAGATAAGCTAACCAGCTGAAGCCTGAGCATCCCTGTGAGATATCCCACAATGACAACTGGAAAATGCATCTGGAGGGAATGAGAGGAGAGTTCAGCTCTCCTTTGAAGCAAATCCTCCCAGCAAGTGCTTTGAATGCCTGACTGTTCTGCTGAAACTACTATGAAGTGCAGTGCTGTTTGTATGGCACTCAATTATGCTTCTGCTAAGAAACAGGCTGAACCAGAAGCTCTCATTTGTTTTGTGGGCAGGAGGAAGGAAGATAACAATGACTTATGGTTAGTACGTAAATAAAAAAAAAAGGAAGATAAAAAGACAATGAACTGTGAAACAGCTAGATGAGGAAATGCAGGAGGGAGGAACTGCTCTTTCCAAATAATTAATTGCTGTAATTGCTGTCTCCCCACACAAATCCTCTCAGGTCAGTTTTATTAAAAACCAAGTGCAATTTTAGGCTGTCAGAACAAAACTTTTCTTCAGGATAGACAGAGTTCTCCAGCGCAGGCTTATAGGTGAAGGAAGATCAACTAATTATAAATTATTTTAACCATTATTTGTCAGTGCACTTAGGAGAACTATCAACAGTTCAGAACATAAAATGGTGGGATGTATTCATTGATGCACTCCAGCTGCTTTGCCTTTCTCTGGCAATACTCAGAGGCTATAAAACTGCCTTAGCCTGGCTGGTGTAAGTTTACAGCTCTCCTGCATCACCAAGGCTGCACAAAACAAGAGCATGCTGGTAAATTCATCCCAGTATATTAGCTTTAAAGCTTAATAAATGGAACACAGAAATGAAAAAGCTGCAAGATTGATGCAAAGATTTAAAGAGGAGGAGACAAGGACAATAATCATGCTTTGCTTCAAGGTCAACTTGTTAAGCAATAGAGGTATCAGAGAGGAGTTTTATACACCCTATCATAACAGCAATGTAAACGCGCTGGGACTGTATGGGAACCATATGCATGACTGTAGCCAAACAAGGTGCGGGAGATACTTTTTCCTCCTATTTCTGTCCAGTTGTGTCAGAAAATCTAGTTTGAGGACCAATTTACCTTGTGCCTTATTAGCACCTAATTCCAAATCAGCCTACAGACATCACAAACAGGACAACTTCACAGGTTTATCCACCTTTCAAGAATCCTTTTAGAAACATTACATTTAATACCTCTGTAACAGATTACTGGTAAATACGTGCTATCTCTGAGACAACTCTAAGTCAAGGCCAGAACTCATTAAACCTTCATTTCAAAACCTGTGCTCTAAGCTGTGCATCAGTCACCAAGGGTATCAGATTGCTTCCCCCTCTCCTTTATTTTTATAGCTTGCTAATAAATTTCAAAAGTAAAAGAGCAGATGTTTGAAAATCCTGGCTCTAAAAAGCAACATAAAAAAATCAAAACTGTATCTGCAGCTACAGAAAACATTGGTATCTTTCTAATACAAAATTTCTGAGGAAAACTCTCCCTTCATTTTTACCACAGTTCACACACAAAAAGAGAGGAGAATTTAGACTGAGTTACCCTGCTCAAAGGGAGGGTGAGAGAGAGATGCTGGCTGGTGTCCAACACCAGGTTAGGAGAGGGCCAGGCTTCACCACTTGCTTCTGGAACAGGAACAGAAGGAGGCAGGGTTACATCGCTAGCTGTGGGTCATCAGAAGAAAAATGTAGTTTTAACTCGATTCTGCATAGTGAAAACAACAGAAATTGATTTTGTGTGTCCTGTGACACGTGGACATCTACTGTTACAGTTTATCACTGAAGTCAAGGTGTGTTTATGCAGCAGTGAGTGTCCGTGGCAGCAAGGTGAATAGGCAAGACCAGCGTACATCACTTCTACTTTGCTTTAGCCTAGAAGCATAGATTGTCAGGGCTGGGAGGGACATTTAATAAAGGGTCCTTTAATATACCTTTCTTTCCCCAGAGTAAGATCAACTCTCTTCTGTCATTTCTGACATAAATTTGTTAAGCTGCTTTCAAAGGCTCATAGTAGTGGAGACTCCATAACCTTCGTACCTTATATTTCAGCATATCACTGTTTTGACTACCAAACAGAATCTTCCTTGCATGCCTGTTAATGCAAGCCTGTTAATTTGCAGCTGTCCAGTGCCAGTGATATTACATTCCATTTATATGGTACAAGAAAATCTGGTCACTGACTCTTTCCTACCAGCAAGTATGTGTTAAATTCTATCAAGTGTCCCATGGGCAATAGCATATTCCTGACAAAACTGAAGTGATAAAGGAGGTTGCATGAATCCCTCCGCCAGTGAAGCATCAGCAACCAATCATTTTTTTTTTCCAAAGCTACCACCACTAATTTGATCTAGCTTGAGCTGTAGAATTGTATAATCTGTTAGCAATCAGTACTGATGAACTGTGGCTCTTTAAAAATCTCTCTGCCATTCAAAAGTTACAGGCATGGGAATTAAAATGTGTTTGATTGCTTACTCAAAAGTTCACCTTTTAATAAAAGGAGGAATGAAAGATAAGGCAGTTGACAGTTGCTTGAGGGGGTCTCACCTTGAGATTTGATGTTGAAAGATGCTTAGTTTCCCCCCAGTGCCTCGGCTTCAGTAAAGGCCTAATAAAGAACCTTTGCTGAATCTACTGCTTACCCTAAAATACCCTGGCTTCCTGCAGGTTTGGAGAAAGGGGGGTTATTTTACAAACATGAGTTTATGTCAGACAACATTTGAGCTAGCACAGGTTTGTAGGATTAGGCAGATGGAAAGATTTACATTTGCAGGCAACAAGGAATATAGCTTGTCCTTTTAATTGGCAAAGAATGCAATGAATAGCAACATGGATTTGTGAACAGCAAATCTTGAGACAGCACTGCTTTTATATGGAAAAGGCCTGAGGATGGGTTTTAAGGTACAACTTTAAATGTCAGCCTTTTGTTTTCTATCCAGTACTGCTTTACCCATATCAATAACCTACTAGCTGCTTTAATAACATGAAGATATGCATGAAGGAAGAAATGTTTGAGAAACACCGATTCAAATCTAAATTAAAAAAAAAAAAATCTTTTACTGCAGATTTTCTGTGGTTCAAGGTAGAACCTATGCTGAAACCAAGAGTAGAAGAGGACTAGGTCTCCTAGGCTCCAGAACATAACATCTGGAGACAGTTGTGTTTCCATTCAGATGCAAAACAGACAAAACTTCCTACTTTTTGTTGTTGGGTTTGTTCTTTTTTTTTTTTCCCCCCACGTTAGCTCTCTGAATAATCAGTTGTAGCTGCAAGGATATATATACTTGTATCTCTTGGGGAGAGGAAGCTGAAAAACTACCTTTTCTTTTGACTGTGGAGTTTTTGGTACCATACATCCACATGTGATCAATGTGGGAGACTTCTGCGGCTCTTGACTGTCTGGCCACACCTGAAACCATGCTTGCTACACTAGAAAAACCAAGATGATGTGCTCCTCTCTGACATCAGAAGCCCAGTCTCAGGAAGAAGCTCAAATCAACTGAGATGTCAGAGTCCAGTATAATTTCCAAATTATTTTCATTAGCTACCTCTAGGCTACACCACTGGACATTTCACGCAGTCTTAAAATTCACTTCCAGATCTTCAGCTTATCCTGTCTAGATCTCTGCTCTCAGATTGATTTTAATTTGTAGCTCCTTGAATTATTGTTGCTGTTATTGAAAGAGTGTGTCTGAAATAATCACTTTGCCACACCAGAATGTTTTTACTATAAATTTTCATGCAGGACTTCAAACATTTAAAGGCAATTTTACTCTTCCTTGAACCCAGCAGACACTGCAAAGCTTCTTTTATGTTCCAAGTCCTATCAAATATTTACTTTTTTAACTTTTAATAAATAGCTAATTTCCATTTCATTGAACCTCCATCTTTTTTCACTAGTTCAAGCCTTCACCTGTCTGGCAGGTCTCACAGAATTGTTGCAGATCAAAGAACACATGGTCCAGACTTAGAGAGCACTTGTAATTTTAGCTCTCAAGTTTTCTGAATCTGTAAGAGGCTCACAGATTTTATCCAAGGCCTTTTAATGAAGGCACAAGGAAACTCATACTTCGTGCTCCTCATCACTTGAAAAAGAGCATATGTACTGTTGGCATGTTACCTTCCAGGATAACTTTACAGAGCAGTGCATATTAAGCCAGTCTTCTGCCCTCTATCCATTTTTAACTGGCTTGTCCTTAATCATCATGAATCCATGCAAAGCAAGATCTGCTAAGCATTAAGACTAGAGCCAGATATCATAAGTTGTCAACACAAGGAAGTCACTCTGGCCCTTTATAGAAATTCTTGTCACAGGCTTAATACTCTGAAGTCTGGCTGATTTCAGGGCAATCTCAAGATACACTTTTTCAAAGCAGAGGTTTTCTTCCTTTTCACAGGATGGGCATATTCACCACACCATGGAGCAAAGCAGTGGTAGAGCAATTCTCCAGCTGCCAAGGCAGGTCTTAGTTCCCAGCTGCCTTACCACTTTGAGCTCTCTGCGGGCAAATGCCTGACAGGTTTATCTTCAGTAGCTGTAACTCCTGTGGTAACATTAGCTTCACTCTTCTCTCATCATTAATCCTCAGACAAATGAGGCTTTGCAAATTTGTCATTTATTCCACACTTGCATTAGGTCTGCTTCAGTTTTTGAACATCATGTCAATGGATAGACTGCTTTAACTAAAGTCCAGACAACCAGCTCTGGTTCCTTGTTCTCACCGTCATATCAAGTCAGACTGCTGTCCCTTCTCATCTCCAGCAGGGGCCTACGGTGATACTTTCCAGAGCAGGGTACTTAAAGTACAATTATTCTGGAACATACTCCAAGGTGGAGTTTCACTCTTACCTTCCTGCAATTCATGGCTGAGCCGAGTTCTGACAGCATGGATAGTGCTCCATGGACAGATGATTAAACTGTAGAGGTATTTTTCTCATGAAAAATAGTGTACTCTATTTCTACTAATTGTTTCAGTAATCATTTTGATCTGCTTGTAGGACCCTTCATAATTATTTCAGATGGGGCACAATTGATTTGGTTTATATTTGTTAGACTATGCTAGGTTCATGTTCCAATACCAGCACCACTGAAGGTTTCACCCAAGGGCCACTGGTCTTTTGCATACTTCTGAGTAGGCACATATGTTCATATACATAATTAAACTATTATGCAAATGTGCTCTTTTCCTATAAAATAGTGCCTTTTTAATATCAATACCTGAAAAATGATTGCTATTCAGCTATTTAATCCCTAACCTTAGGTTTCAATTCACAGAAATAATACATGACCATTTACTAATTTTCAAGTTTGAGCTTTCAAGTACTCACTTGTTTATTCAGTAGGGTCAATATTTCTAAGACCTTAAACCTGGAATCTATTTCCTGTGGGCTTACATTTGCACTCGGGCAAAGCCTGACTGATTTTGTACTCATCCCTCTTGGAAGAATTTTCTACATTGCATTTCCTCAGCACTGAGAGAAGTAGTTTTGGGGCTTTTTTTTTTTTAGCAGGACTTTGTGGATTTATTTTTTTTTTTTTTAACTATTAGACCCCTAAGTTTGCATCTAACTTGGACATGTAGAAACAAAGCAGTGCTATCTTTCACTCACATATAAAAACATAATGAACAAGTGCAGGTTTTAAACTCTATGGCCCAGGATCAAATACAAACGGATTCCTGCCCACTCTCTCCTAGCTGAATTATTGCTGCAGTACTAGCTAACAATAACAAAATGATGATTTGTTCTGTTGAGAAATCAAAAGCTACAGATAAAACTTGGAATCTACATAGGAAAGTTTTTTATTTTATATCTGATATTCTGTGCTATGAGGAATACAGCCCATGACCGGTTGTCTGGTACACTCAGTATCTTTGGAACTGTGCAAAGTTGCTCAAACTGATTTCACTGGTTTGTTTCCAGCCAATTTACATAACTGGGCTGGTATAACGCTGTCAGCATGCACTGGTGGGTCTGGCCCTAAATCTCAATAAAGTTATTCTTGATGAAGTCAAAGTTCTTGCAAACCATAGATTTGCCTTGGATAGAAAGCAAAACATGCCAAAACTAAATTGTGGGTGACTAAGACTCATAAAAAAAACCTATTCAAGATGCAATAATTAGAGCAATCAATGCATTTTGATTAACTGATTACCACCTTTCAACTGCCAGTGGCAGAAATAACCTCCTTCTATAAAATCACAAACTCATTCAGATTAAATTGGGAGCAGATGGAAAGTTGTTTGTGTTATTGACATTTCAGTTCCTGAATACCCTTGAAAAGCGTGCGGTACTGCTACATTGTAGTGTAATTAGAATAAAGCAACAAAATCAATCTCTTTTCACTCTGCAAATACAAAGATTATCATCCAAAAGGTCAGCCTGGCATACGACAAATATTGACAACAAGGAGTGCACAGCTTTCTAAATGTCCTTTTGCAGTGTTCTCAGCACATACAATTGAGACTGGATACAATTTCATTCAGAAAATAATTCTTAGTATGAAGAGACTTACTAGGAGTTCTATATGGGGAGATCAAATGGAATCAGATGGTGTAAGCTCATGCATCTCAAACTAGTTTCAGCATGATTTTACCTATCCTTTAAAACAAAATTTGGATGACATCAAATTTTGAAAGAATGTAAGGCAGCTGTCATGCATTTATGTTTAAGTTGCTCTGAATAGATTCTTCAGCCTTTAAGAAGTTGAATTTGCACATTTAATTTATATTGACCTATCCTGTTTTCACTGAAACAGCAACTAACATCCTTTTGTTTTGGGAAAGATGTTAATATGAGTGTAGCATCTATTGTTCTTAAATGTTCTGTTTTCCCCACATGCAGAGGAAGAAAATTAACTCTTCTAGAACTATTTATGTTACTTAGAAGACAGTTATTTGTCTACATATAGATGCAGTGCCACAAAGGAATTGCAGTACTTTGAGTTTTCAGCAGAACTACCTGCCCACCAGTTTCATAAACTTCTCAAACTCGAGTTGAGTTTCAAGTGGTATTAAGCACACACATGGATTCTAACCTGAAGCTTATCTGTTTTAACTGGTCCCCATTTAAAGTCACTTCAAGCTTTTCCTTTAGATCTAGAGTTCTAACTCTGGAAAGGATGTATGTTGGTTCAGACGTATCTACTACATGGATAGTTCTACAAAATTCACACAAAGGAGCATCCCGAACCCTGTTTCCATATTAATATATGTATAACAGCACTATTAAAATGGTGATTATGTACATGATTTTGCATCCTAATAAATCTGGAGAAGCATTTTGCATTAAGTGGGCAGACACTTTATACAAAGGCTTAAAGTTCAAGGCTTTAAAATCACAGGGTTGTTTGTTATAGAGCCATGCTGTGAGAAAATTCTGTTTAGTGGCAGTATAATCTCATTGAAGTCCATGCAGTGTCATTTAGACTCAGCATGTCCAGTGGTTCTAAGTGGGGAACATAAAGACATTGTTAAGATCTGAAAAAAAAGGGCACTGAATAATAGAGACTAGGTGTAATCTTAAAAACATTACAGTACAAACCAGTTTAACTATTTGTTTTATAAACATAAGTAAACAATAGTACAAACCCACATTCAAGATATCTTTTGAATTCATCCTGTTTCTTAGGACAAAACCATTTTTAAAATGCACTCTATTATAAAAAGCTTATGAACTCTAATGTGGGTTTTTTTTTTTTATTTATTTACTGATTAATCCAAGAGGATTGTTACTAGTTTCTGGGCTTTGAGAGTACTTTCTGAGACCTTTCATCACATATTGATTTAGGATGCTTTCTACAATAGAGTTAATGCCATGTCTCAAAAGGTAAATATTTAATCAAGGGATTGCTTCTCTTATCAACTCCCTGATAATATTGATTAAATATATTATTTTGTTTGAGCAGCAATAGAGATAATTTTCTCTAAGTTGTCTTGCATCTATAACCTCATTTTAAAGTAATACAAGCTCCTGTAGTATTTACTGTATTAGAAACAAGTACATTAATCAAACTACGACAAACAAACCATACCAAATTGATATGAAATATTTACATTTATCTTGCTCTAGTACCCTAGCATCAGTACAGGACTGAAATATATTTACTCAAGTACTGCCTTTTTACTTACTTTACAGGCTTCGTTGCCTGAGAGGCAAGAAACACTGACTTACGGTCACTTTGATCTTGTTTGGGAGACTGAAAGAACGCGTTCCTGCACACAGACTAAGTTTCTTTTTGCCATCTGGGTCTCAAGTATCCATTGGGTGTTTACATGTGGAGGAACAGAGCACTGTTCCCCGCCGGACAGAATGGAGCTCATTTGGAGGGATGGCCGAGAGCCGGGACGCAGGCAGGGCTGCACAGCAGGGCAGGCTGCACGAGCAGAGACCTTCAAGGAACCGTAGCACTGATTTTGCCACTCTCCCCAGTATTTTTAGAAAGGGCTGCAGAATTAAAGCTTACATTGGCTCAATGTCAGGAGATGCTGTTTTGCTGATCTAGTCACCAGGTGTTCAGAACAGCACTGGACCCAACCTGATATTTGTTTTACACACAGAAACTTTCTGCAGACTTCAATAGGCTGAAACAGATATTCAGGAGATATAAAGGACCTCTCCGGTCCTCACAGCCTGGTCTATTAAAGCAGGCTTTCCCAGCCAGGACAACAAATACCAAACTGAAACTACCATGGAGGTCTTATACTTGTCCTAGCAGACAAGGATAAAAGATTGCTTAATTACAGGGAATACAAATATTTACTGTTAATAACAGTTTCTAGGGAAAGCCTATGTATCTCAACTAAGACAAGCAGTTTGTAAAAAGAGATATTGGCTCCATTCTTACAATACTTCCTTTCTCCTCTGCAGGCCACAGAAGTGAGCTGCTCCAGCAGGGGCTGGCCTTGCCTGGACCTAGAGACACCTACGTGTGCCAGGGAGATACTGCCTCAGCAGATCCTATTGCCAGGCATCCCACAGGACACGGCAGGGAGGGAAAATGATTAACAAGATTCTTCTGACCCTTCCCAAAAGTTTGTTCCCTCAGTCAGGGGAGTAAGGGATCACAACAGGCAAGGGCTTCGCTCTCTCTATTCCTCCACAGGGATAAATGGATAAATACAACATTCACATCTTCACCCTCCGCCCAGCACCTGTGCATAAGAGTCTGAAAGAGCTCACTGCAAGTCTTCACCATGAAGTTTCGTTTTTAGCTCAAGTGCCTCCAGGCTCTTCAGGGTGAGACACAGCTAGATTGCACATCAAATTGAACACCACCTCATAGCACAGGTAAGGGCAGACAAGGTTATGGAAAACTCAGTTACACAGCTTCCATGTGAAGCTGAACCTCATCCAAAACCCAGTGCCTTATCCTTGCAAGGTTTGTGTGGAACCACTGCAGAAATATACACGCTGCTCTTTTGTACGTGGGAAAGGCAGGGGATGCAATCACTCTGGAAACCTACTGCAAGATTCAGGTAGATTTACATATGAAAGTAAATGGAGTAGACATTTACTGTATTATTAATAAACAGATGGTACTCTGTAGCCACAAGGTCAGGGGCTACAAATAGTAAGATAGTTCTTTTGAAATAGGCTGTCATATCACCTCTTATCGATTTCTGGAAAGGACCACTCTGAAATTAAGAGTCTGGCCAAGACTGTAACAAGAAGCATTTTTAGGAATTTCACAGACCTTTTAAGCTGATGTGCTGCAGGTATGAAATACAAGGAGGAATGAAGAAAGTGTGAAAGTGTTGGATCACTATATGACCGGTGCTCAGGAACAGCACACAGCTAAACTGTAGGATCCATACAATGTGTTAGCTTTATTATTTTGCAGTCTCTTCATATAATGCAAGCTTATTTCAGTTAAACCAATGCAGCTTCTACTACTATAGAATAATACTTCTATAAAAGCCTCTTTAACTGCAGTTTTGTCCTCGGACATATTTTGTGGTTCTTGAGAAACAAACAAGTCCCCGCAGTGTGTAAGAATAATTCTGGTTCCTGTCTCCATGGACTTAAATTGGGTACACAGGGAGTAACACAGAATGTGGGACTTACCAATTTGGAAGGAACAGGGTTATCTGCCTTTTATATACTACATATATTGCAGACCTTATCCCTATTTTAATGAATTTTCCACTCCAATTGTCTCTGGATTTTTCTACCACCTTAAGATACAGAAGCCCACAGAGGTACCAAAGCAGGCCACAGTAGGCAAAGGTTTCTTGTGTCTCTGTCCCCATCCAATGTCGGGAGAGGTTTCGATACGATCCCAAGGACGAGATTAAGACGCAAACGAGGTCAAATGCCGTACAACCTTTTACTTTTATTTGAGGGGAGAAGAGGACGGAGGGAGGAGGGAGGGCAAGGGAGGAGAGGAAAAGAATAGGGGAGAGAGAGACAGAAAGAGAAGGAGAAGGAGGAGTTTGTCACCACCACTTCGAGTCCGGTGATCTTCCGCAGGGTCTTCGGTGGCCTCAGGCTCTGTCGGGGACCGAAGCGGAGGGGGGTGAGCCATGAGGGTGCAGGAACAGAAGGAGTGGTCTCGCGTGCGCCGCTGCCGCCCCCGCCGAGGGCCACGTGTGCTCCTTATATAGGGGCTCCCACGCATGCGCAGGTCACAAATGTGTACGTGCGGTTCGCCACGGACGTGCTGCCCCCGCCTCTGCTCTTTTCGCGCCTTTTTTGTTCCCGCCTCAGCTCTTTTCGCGCCTTTAGTCCCTGCGCAGGCGCACTAGGTTGTTTTTCTCAAAACTGGGGAGAAGATGGTCTTCTCGAAGCACGACGCTGGATGGTGCTACAGCGGCAATGTCGAGACAAAACCACATTTGGTACCGGTTCTCTACAGTCTCTGAATGTAATTTTCTGAGCACAGAGGTGATATCTTAGCTCTCTAGAAAATCTGAACAGTGATCCTCCTCCAACACTTTCTTCTGCCACCCACGCTGGCCCAGCAAACAGTAGGGAGCCTTCAGCTACCAGCCAAGGAGCCTCTCCTCTTTGCGGGCTCAGCCATTCATTAAGACAATTGACTAAACGAAGATAAAATTGTTTACGTGTAAAGCAAAGGCCTTAAAGCTCACAGGTAAGTTTAAGCATGAGCTGAAGAGCTTTGTCAAACCAAGACTTTCTATAGGATGTGCATTTAGGTACATGATAAGGTACACCAACGAAGACGACTGAAGTATAGCCTCAGGCAATATGGCTAACATCCAAAGCTCAGTGAAACTAAGTTTTTCCACTAGTTTGCAGGCTAACTGGTACTGTTGGATTGGATCTTAGCATAAAATAGTTTAACAATTTAAAACTGAAGACTATTTATACATCCTGCAAGAGCTCACTAATACGCAGCACTGAAATGTCAATAACAAATGCTAGGGAATTCTTTCCCACATTGATATGCACTAATAACACCCATTAATTTCAATAAGTAATCATTTGAGACCAAAGAGTAGTTACACTTCTAGTTTTAGATTGAGCAATTTGAAATTTTCTTCACTGGGTATCAGAATAATTCATTTTATATAAAAACCTAAGAGGCAGGAGTAGATATAGACTTGTTCACTACCTAAATGATGAGGTTTTTAAATTTCTAAACCAATCTGCTTTTTGCAAAGCTGTTTACAATTGACTATTAATTTGCATACTCAAAGCTATTAATGAAAGCACTGCAATTTCTTCTCCACTGCCCTAGCTAAGTGCCTAATTCAGTGTTTTGAATAAAGTGAACACTGGGGTGATTTATGAGAACAGAGAATACATTTTCTTTTTTGACTCAACTACCATCAAACTGAGTTTCCTACCAATGAATTTAAATTAAAATGACAACAGCCATATTTAAATTTTATCCACACAACTGTTGAATTAAATGAATACTGCATTTTTATAGGATGTGTTAGTTAAAATGTCTATGAACAGAGACAGATAGTGAAGACTCAGTATTTCTTTACTTGAGTGGTCTTGTTTATAAATTTTCAAGTCATTTTACAGAAAATGATCAGTTTCAGCTAAGGTAATTTCACTGGAAAAGTAAGATTTCCTCTTTCAGTTACAAGACCCCAGAGATGTTTCATGAATAGTTATGCAGGGTTTTTTTTATACCATCTTGTTTTTCCCCACTGCTTTAAATAAAAAAGATACTGTTTTTATATGTGACATAAGCTAGAAAGAGCAGGAACATGAAAACACACCTAACATTGATTTCCTTTCTTCAGAAAGAACTTGTATTAGTTTTCCTATAAATGTCTTCATTGATGGAGCAGGAAGAGTTAAAATCCAAGCTTCACACCAATACGTAGGAAAGCAAACTTCATTACTTACACTTGACTTACACCAGCATGAGACCACAATCTCATTCTCCATTTGAAAGCATAGACGAAAGGCTGGTTCTCAAGTTGTGCTATATTTTCCTCATTTTTGCAAACACTACTAAAGTACTTTCCTAGAAAAAATGCTTTCAGGAATGCTGGACAAATGACTACTCATTATTTACAAGCTAGAGTCTTTTTGCCAAGGGTTTCATAAAGGGGAAGGTTCCTCAGATACTGTTACTTACAAAAACAGGCCCATCTCGGATTTGAGAGAGTAAGATGCTGCTAGTAAGTACGCATGCAGATGTTCAAAACACACTTAAATATATCCTTTTATTTCCTCCTAGAAGAGACCTGGATATACCTGTAAACTGTTTTCCTTGCCTCTTTCTTGCTGAAGAACAAAAAGAAAGAATTCTCACAGATGCCAGCAAGGTGGGGTACCAAAATGACTGTACATTGCCATCTTCCCTATGTTTGGTTTTTTTTTTTTTTGCCTAGAGCTTTAAAATAATGTTACAGGTATAGTTAGAGACCTACAGAACACTTTCCATTTCAGATTAAATTTTGAATACGTATTCTGATATAGATGCCTTTATTACCTTGAAATGAAAAATAGGGTGAGCCCATTGACCTCCGTCCCCTGCTTCATATGAGTTTTTTATTGGAAATAGTGTGTTCACATAGTATGGATACAATTATTTATTTTAGAATTGGCTCATAAGCTTAAAGCTGAAATACTTTCCATGCAGATGAATCCTAGAATGATTAATGTTTGTCAGTTTTGTCAGTTTTAGCTGCAGTTTTCATAGATGAATAAGAAGTTCACATTCCCTGGGAGATACTCTCTTAGCATCTTCCGGTCACTATCTGAGCTGGTTACATTTGATTCACATTAAGCCTTTCTGTAAAAGGTTAGTAGCCAGAGACCTACATAAACCAAAAATGTAAGGACAAAGACAATGGGAAACAAAGCAGCTTCAATTTGATGTACGAGCACATAGCATTGATTTCTGAGACTTGCTGATAAATGAAGGCTACAACAATGACTTGGCATAAAAATTATTAGGTAGTTCTCTTTAAAATTATAAAGTTTCCTCAAAACTGGGACATCTTTCTCTATGGCATTCGTACAGCACTTTACAAAACACTGTACAAAAATAGTACTACTTTAAACCTAGTGAGTAAAGCTCTTCCAAACAGAAAAAACATGAAAGCAATACAGTGCACAATTAAACACTCATGTTAAAGACTGAGCATTAGGTGGCTTGTGCATTTGCATCCTAGAGAAGAACAAGCCACCTATTACCAATTTCATTCAAGTTACATTAAAATACCAGTTTTCTACTGTTGCAAGTGAAGCTCTTTCCAATAATTAGCATAGTATTTCTCAGAAAGTGTTACAGGAGCATTTTTTTCTGTACTTTCTGCTGCTCTGAAGACAGTGAAGCATCCAGCTCAGGGATTAAGAGGTAGACAAGGACTAGCCCCAGCTTGGCTACACAAGGCTGTTGCTTTCAAACAGCTCTCCAAAATGGCTCATCCACCTGAGAGTTATTTGGAGAACAACAGGGAGCTGGTGTGCCAGAGAGATCCAAGGAGAGACATATTAGCAAAATGGGCAGGGACCGAACAAAATGTGAGTGGTACTAGGTCCTCCTTCCCTCACAGTTAACTTGTGGCACAAGTGAGCTGCTGGACAGTGGAGAGAAGTCCTTCACTTATTCTCTCCTCTGATACAAGATCACAAAATACTCTGTCCTCAAACAGTGGAGAACAGGTCTCCACAGGATGATGCTTCCCAGCCCCAAGACAAAATGCACCCAAGGAGCACATAAAACCAGTATGTTCTGACTGCTGGTCATGATAAGTCACATTGCCTGAAGCCTCACATTATTTTAGAATATATTCTACTGCTTTTTACTGCTGTCTTTCAGGGGTCATTTGGCTTATGAATAACCAAACCATTCTGCTCCATCTATCATTGCCCATACTGTTTTATTGCAAACTCCAGTTGAACTTGTTTTCTGGTAGGTGGCCATAAATTGTCTTGTGATGATTTGTAACAGCTATTATACCAGGGCAAAACATAGCAGCAAAAGTGACACATTAAGTCACCTCTAGCGTACTGATGACACTATCCAAGTATTTAGTAAAGCCAAGAAGTCTGGTAGAGCCTAGTCAATTCCCTTATAATTCCCCTTCCCTCTGCCTCTGTTCTCTACAGTGTGGATGTATAGAATCCTGTCTGCCCATTGGTGATGTATACGTGGCCCTGAGTAGGGAACACCACCTTTGCTACATACAGCAGAGCCCCTTCCTCATTTGGGGACCTCCTGCATCACTGCTGAAACACAAGAGAAGCAATGTACCCTTGGGCAGGGAAAGGCATCTGCTGGAGGACACTCAGCCGAGTCAAGCACTTTGTCTTCTCCCAGAGCTACCTCCTCAAGCTCAGTGCAGAGCACCACAGATGACAGGATTCAAAACAATTACATGGGTGTCATTTGATAGCAGGCTAAACCTTCACACATGCAGCTACCCTGGCTCTCAGCTTTCCTACATAACCAGCTAGACCTGGACCCAAGGGTTGGGTAACAGTGCTAATATTTCAAACCCAATGCAGTCTCCGGGACAAAGACTGTATAGACCAAATAAGCCACTACATAGAGAAATGTTCCAAAATTGCATGGGCACCTATAGCAGGTAGGGGGAAAGCAACTGTGGTTTGTCTAGAGCAACAAACCCTGTTAGAGCTAGCCTGCATCAGAAACAAATCACAGTTTTGAGCTCTAAACTCAGTCTGAGGAATTTCATCATCTGTACCAGATCAAACCAGTAAACCACTAGCAAGCAGGATTCAATTCATCCTTGCTCTGTCCAACAAAGAGAGGGAATATTAAACTGGATGAAATTAATCTGATTGGGTTCAACCATTCCTATATCTTGCTTATTTTGAGAAAAATATTTAAGAACATGAAGAATGGTGGTTGGCACATGCAAACACAAATGATCACAAGAGCCTTAAGTTATGAACTGAGAGCAATGATTTGTCACAAGGGCATTTGACAGCAAGAAGTTTAATTTTATCATTAGAAAATTCAAACTGTAATAGCATTAACTATTAAAGAGAAATCTTTAGCCTTTTAAATGTCATAGGGGTGTGAGGGCCAAGAGATGATGAAATATAGTCCTGCAGGAGGTTAAATGACTCCAGAAACAAAATTTGCTTCTCACGGAAACCCACTTAAAGCAGAAATCAAATCAAACAAACCACCTCCGATAACATAAAGCTGAAGAACTGTGTGACAAAGTTCATATACATAACCTTCTTTTTTCCTTGGTAAGCATGCTGCATTTACACTGCAAATCCTCAGTTAATCATATAGCACATTTCAAAGAACAAGAGCAATGTCCTCCGCAAGCATGTGAACATTGGATAGTCCTGAGGGCACAGATTTAAGCAGTAGGTAAGTGGCAGCAGCAAACCAGGTCCCAGTAGCTGGGCTCATGGTTATAGTTGACTGTTCACCGAATAGGATAACTTTCTTTGTGAAGAGTGCAAGTGTGAGTCAACTATTTAGGCACTATCCTGAATTAATTTCTAGTATGAATCCACTGGCAATGAGTCCATCTACTGCTACATCTGTGTACCTCTACCACTTATGTGCCTCTGTTCCTGCCCTCAAGCAGATAGATCTCCCAAATGCAACTTACCTTTGCAAAACACTAGAGCCCTACCTAGCTCCTCTTCCCCTGCCAACTATTGTTTATTTGCAGCCTGCCAAATACAATTCATATTTGTCTGAGTGTTGTGGTTTAACCCCGGCTAGCAGCTAAGCACCACGCAGCCGCTCACTCACTCCCCCACCAGTGGGACGGGGGAGAGAATTAGAAGGGCAAAAGGGGAAAACTCATGGGTTGAGATAAGAACAGTTTAATAACTAAAATAAAAATAGAACAGTAGTAATAGTAATAATAATAATAAAGTAATAGTACAATAGTAATACAAAGCAAGCAATACACTGTACAATTGCTCACCACCTGCCAACTGATGCCCAGCACATCCCCCAAGCAGTGATCATTGCCCCTCCCCAGCCAACTCCCCCTGCTCATATACTGAACATGATGTCATGTGGTATGGCATAGCCCCTTGGCCAGTCTGGGTCAGCTGTCCTGGCTGTGCCCCCTCCCATCTTGTGCACCCAGCAGAGCACGGGAAGCTGAAGAGTCCCTGACCAGTGTGAGCGCCACTTCGCAAGAACCAAAACATCAGTGTATCATCAACATTGTTCTCATCCTAAACACAAAACACAGCCCCATACCGACTACCAAGAAAAAAATTAACTCTATCCCAGCTGAAACCAGGACACTGAGATTCATTTTGCAAGCACAGTGCTGAAATCTTATTTTGTTTTTCCTGGGCCAGGATAGAGAAGTGTTTTCAAGCAATGTAGTGTTCTATTTAGACTGATACCTGTGAGCACTTTTAAGAGCAGAGGAAGTGGCAGCAGTTGTTGAAGAAAATACCCTAAAAATGCTGGAGGATGCACCCCTCCACCTGGCACTCCCCTTATTTATGACTACGTACTCATTTCAGGACCAGGGTCTGTATACATCTCTCCTGCAGAGGAGTATATTAACTTACGCCCTCTTTTCACAGCTATTTCACTTTATGTGGCAAATGCCTGTAATTATTATCCAGAGAGCATTAGGATAACTTTCTAGCCAAACAATTAAGGCACTTACCTGTGCGTGAGTGACCCAAGTTTCAGTCCCTGCCCTAGTGAATGTAATTATTCATACAAAATTTTGACTGTGTAGTCTCTGTTCTTGGAGACCTTCAAGATCTGACTGAATAAAGCCCCAGGTAGTTCTGACTTCAGAGCTGACCTTATTTTCAGCAGGAGTTTGGACTAGAGACCTCCTGACATGCCTTTCACCCTCCATTATTCTGTGACTATCAAGTTACAAAATGAGAAGAAGATTTAACTTTAAAGATAAGATCTATTGGTTATTAGGGCACTCCATCCTGGGAAATCAATAGTATAAGTTCTTTAAGTAGAAGGAGTCTAATACAGCTTAGCAAAACATAGGCTCTAGGCTATGAGGCAGAAATATAGATGAACACTTTTCTTTTTCCAGCATTTCTGTGACTACCACCCTGGACATCTCATCCTGATAAACAGAGTTCAGGATTAATAAAAATCACAATTTTCAACAGTTTTACTATTTGCTAGAACCCTCTGCCCAGTTCTGTCTCACTGAAGCTTCATTGGTCCCATCACCTCTACAGAGGGTGTTGAAGGACCACTTCCCTCCATCAAGAACTTCTGGGACATACAAATATCATTTTCCATTTATTAACTACTCAGAGTTGGAAGCAGTACCAGGGAGGAGGGACCATTAATTTCCTTGAACCACTGGAGCTCTCTGTACTTGAGGGCCATATTGTACTCCTCATTCCTCTAGCTGAACAAGAATTTTACTTAAGAAATATACTAGCTGCTTATTTCTGATCTCTGCAGGAAAAAAAATCCTATATTTCCTAGAGTAGGACATTTACGCTCATACTATTTTAGAAGAGCTTATTTATGGAAAACAACAGGAGCGTGGGGAAGACATTTAGTGTACTACTGCTTTTTCCAATTAAATATTGTGAATATCCTTCAGTTAAATGCCTTTTTTCAGTTACATAGCCATGTGGGATGGTGAAAGCAGTAGCAATTCTTAAAGAGCTAGTACTTTCTAAAATGTGTGAAAAGAGAATAAAAGAAAAAAATCATTTTGCAATAGATGAAGTTATTTTACAGATGAAACACGACTCCTTACTGGGCTTTTCCTACTGGTAATTTATGTTGGACTCAAGTAACAGAGGTCTTGGGAGTGAACTACTCATTATTAACAGCTTAAATGGGAGTTTAAAGGGCTTTAAAGGGCTTATCTGCAATGAATTATTCAAGAGCTTAATGAATTAACTACTGAACTTTTCATGCTTTTTTACCACCACATTGTTCCACATTGGACCTCCCAGTCAGGTAAAACAAGTTAAAGTATTACTAGTAAAAAGAGTTAGCTATTATGGTAAAATTGGTTTTGATGAGAATATGAAGGGCCAACTTCCTGAAAGCATGGTTTAGGCCAGATAAATAAGGGCCAGAGAAGCAAAACTCCCAAGAACTGAAATGTGAATAGTGTTACTCTATGCAAATGCACTAGAGCAATGAGGGAAAAGAGCTGTTACACTGGAAGCAAGAGGGGAGAAAAAAGAAATCTTAAATGCCGAGAGGTTTCTTCCCAGCTAAAACACCCTTCAACTTGCTCTCAAACGCACATATGAAGCAGCTATCAAACACAGTGAAATAGGAAGAAACTTGTGATTTATTTTTTTCAGGAAACAGTTAAGCTATAAATAATCATAGACATATTGGAATATGTTTATCAACTGAGTCAAATTAAAATGTAGCAACAATTCACTCTAGTGAAAGCAATATTATACCTGGATATTCACTGGTGCTTCCTACCTACTTTTTCTGTGACAGATCATTACTAGAAAATATCAGTTAGATAACAGCTACTCTAATTTTTACAGGCTGTATTCTGCTTGGGGATAGGCATTTCTAATATGCTGCCAGCTAGAGAATACAGTAGGTTGAAGGTGCCCGTATTACCTTGCCTTGCTGGTCATGGACTCCCCCACATAATGTTGAAGTTGTGTTCCTCAGCTAACACCTAGTCACTATCTCTAGGAGAAAAGTTGTTTTGCATTCATCTTGGCCCATTCAGCATTTGGTCTGAGGTTGGAGAGTATTTCTTTCAATATGTAAATTCTTAGAGTAAAAATTTATAGGGATTGTTCCTAGATCTACCATGCCACAGTCCCCATGTACTTCAAGAGCTCTGTGCAAGTGAAAACCCAGGCCCAAGTAGAAGGCAGTTATAATACAATCCCAGTAGGCACCACCCTTATGCACAGTACTTTTCCTTATGTATGTACTCAAAGAGATGTCACACTAATAAAAGAGCAAAAGAGAAAGAAAATCTACCTCCTCTATTTACTGATATAGCAGGGCTTCACATCTCTTATCAAGATGCTGGCCATCATTTAAATGCTTTCTTTCAATTTTTTCTCCAAGCTAATAGAGAAAGGATTTAGAATACTTACATATAGCAGTTACATACTGAAGCAATGACCTGATAATAGAAAATGAGATATTTCCTTAAGTATAACAAACACACTGGCAAATTTGTAGGTTATGAATCCTTTAAATCACTTTTCAGGCAAGCTGTTGATGATACAGTATGCACACAAGTACTGCTGTTTGCAATGTAAGCCTCTCATCAACACAACCATTTGAACAACTGTGTAGAATGATGGCAAGCAGGAGTTGAATATAAAGCATTTTATTAGCAGTGATTTACAATCCTAACTCTTCCCTCCATTAAATGCAACATACTCTATTCCTTAAGCCTTCGTTACTAGCAAGGCAAGCAATTCAGCCACTTTATCAAGAGATAGTAAGTCATAGAAAGGAAGGGAAGCATGTTTCAAGTAGAGACAAATATATCAAGTATTGTGTCCAAAAACGTTCACAGCCAGCTACTTCATATGGGAAAGATGCTCCTGCAAATAGGTGATGCAAGATGAATTATGTGCTAAGCATTAAGAAACACTTCTTGTTATCCTTGTATGGCTGACATCATAATACAAAAAAGGAACAATTTCCTAGGGGTGGGACACTATGCCACTGACACTGAGTCTTTAGATTATTTCAAAAGGTAGTTTTTTACTGCTTATCGGTTTACTTTTTTGAAAAATATGTATTCAATTAAAAATTGAGTTTGCTAAGTTTCAGTGGAGCTACATACACTAAGAGCTTGTAAAAAGTTAGGCAGGGTGCTATATAATATTTAATGAACTGGTGAAAAACTTTGCATTAGTGGGCAGGGAGAGGGTTTTTTTAATAATATCAATTCACTTTCTTGAACTCCGGAATTAAATGGCTTTGAAATGAAATAGTCAAACTGCTTTGACTTTTAACATATGGACTAAAATGGCTTTCATTATAAAGATGATTGCTGTATAATAGTCAAGTAGCAATGGAGAAGAGATTAAAGATGAATCATTTAAACAAAATTGGATTGAAAGAGTTACCTTTTAGCAAAACTAAAACCATTGTTCTAGACTGTCTATCAGTATTTCAACAGCTTTGATCCATATTCTGCAATATGAGAAAACATAATTTGGAGAAACACCCAGCATCACTATACTCAACAGTTATTTAATTTCTGAAGAATGGTCCTGCTTAAGTGAGTCAGTCTATACTATTGAAGAAATTTATATGTAGCATGCAACACCCAGACCAAAATGATCTGTTACCATGTGTACATAAAGGAAGACAGAGTATGTTTAGGTAATAAAATCATACAAGTATCTTATCCAAAACACAAATCAAGTGACTGTATGTGGTTTATACCAGATGCACATCTCCTGCTAATATCCATAAAAGCCTCATTTGTTTGGTGAAAGAGTAATTCTAACAGACACAGCTATGAGATAAACAGCAAAAATCCGAGTGCCACGTTTATATCACATCTTCAGATACAGCCTGCCTATTATAACTTCTGTTATGTAACATAAAAGGATTCACTTTCTATATTAAATGGCTAAGATTTTTTTTTCCTCCCCTGAACTGATAACATGACATTTGAGATCTGATTTAATATTTTAGAGCCAGTGCATGCACATACACACAGGAAGCAAAAGGAAAAAAATTATGAGTATATGAAAAAGGTCACAGATAAGTGCAACATACCCTAAAAACCACATCAAGGCTCTTGGTGGTTTTTCCCTCCCCACCCCTGGTAGAATTAAAATGCAAATTCCATTTATCTTGAGTAAACATAATAAATGGCAAAATAACCCAGTGCCAATACCAAGTTTCAGAGCTAAATGAATGCACTGTTGGTTGTATTCCTTTGGAAGACATGGAGACATCTCTGTAGAGAAGACAGAAGGGGAAGTCCTAGCTTCACAAAGGGTTTACCATGAAAGCAGATGTGATTTTGGCTTTAGAAATGTCCTATTTAGAGCAGGGAGAACAGGATGTTGAATGTCTCCTCAGAGCTGAGCTTGTTAACTTGTTATGAACAAAATTGACTTCAGTGACCCAGCAGTCACAGCAGAGTAGATTCTCACGACTTGCAAAATTCTACAGAAAGTTTACAGTTTAGGGAAGTGAGAATACTAGAAATTACAAGGTCAAAAGGAGTAGCATTTTTAAAGACACCTGAGCAATAGTACCATTTCCCATGGCAATGGGTTTGTGGAACATTGCACGGGCTAAATGCAAACAAGTCAGCCCAAGTAACAGGAAAAAACAGTTTCAACAACAGCAGAACTAACTGAATTATTCTAAGAGATACAGCTGGCTGTATGATTTCTATTCTCATGCTGTTAAGAGATATCAAAAGCTTTTGGGACCTGAGCATACCTCTGCAGGCCAGGTCTGAACTACCAGCACTTGAGGTTAGTGGAAGGAGTTTTATCTGCCTCAAAGCCTGAATACTCAAGTAGACTAGTCCTTTTGCTTTAAAAGGAATTTGCATGCTGTAATTATGGCAGGTTTATGATTTAATCTAACAAGAAGTCTTAAAAGAAAAGCAGTATCAGAAAGGCTCTAAACTAGCAACACTATACTAAAACAAGAAGCAATTTGAAATACAAACCACTTTAGAATTATTGCTCAGATCAGCTTTTAAAAAAATCTACAGGAGACTGAAAAAAAAAAATCTAAGTATCTAGTAAGATTTTTAAGGAATCTTAGACTCAGCACTAGGTCTGGAAGGATAGAGAGTTCTCCTTTCAACAATAAGGCATTTTTACACTAGCATTAAAATCAAGATATTTTAGCAGCACCCACCTAATAGTCCACTGTAGTGTTTGGATATCTGAACTTGCTTTAAGTATTTTAGGAGTGTCACATCCTAACAGCTAAGCTGTGTCTGCTTTGGGTTTTTTTTTTTTTTGCCTTTTTTTACAGCTTCTCTGTAGACACCAAAAGAGAAAATCCTTATCCCTCCCTCACTTCAGAGGGGGCCAGTAAAATTAAATATACTCATCAAATACCTTCTTCTAACAAGTGGGGAGATTTAAGGCTGTTCCTGACTTTTAGACCTAGTAACTAGACAAAAGCACAGGGGAGATCCAAGAACTTGGAAGAGAAATCTTCTCTTTGAGGTACTCTAGCAACTTCATGTAGCTGAGGCTGCCTTCCAGCTTAGTTAAGACCATTTACCAGGCAAGGGGAAGGCAAAAGGAGTTTCACACATACTAAACCCTCCCTCCACCATTCCCCACCTCATTTCTGACTCACTGTTAATAGTCATGAGTTTGGTGCAGACACTTCAACCCCACCTTGGAGCATGTGGAGCCCATGCAGACCATCATCCCTGGCTGCTTCCTTCACATCCAGGAGGAACAAATCAGGAGCAGAACCTGTGAGTGCTGGCAACCCAGGGCATTCTGCACATGAGCAGCAAGAGGGACAAGGGTGCAAAGCAATTTGAACTAAGTGGTCTGTGCCTAAATCTGACATTTTATCACTGTCACTTGGTCACTGATAAAAGACTGCAATATATTAGAAATGACACTATCAGCACCATCATATTGCTGCTATTTTTCTTCTAAGTGATTGCAATATTACACAGCATCAAGAAAAAATTTAAGATTTTTAACTAATTTCAGTTGAAAGAATTAAGAATTGTACATCATGCTATCTGGGAAAGGAGAAATTGGTAAACATACAACTTGTGAGACTTCCAAGCAGAAAGGGAAGCAAGAAAACAAGAGAGTGCCTTTATAATATAAAGGTCATAAGCATTAGAGTTTCATTTTCTGTCACTGTGCTTTCACACAGTCTCTAAAAGCCAAAGAGAAAAACAATGCAATAGCTTTATTTAAAAGGAAAGAGTTTCTCCCTGCAGTCCCATTCAGTTACTTTGATGTTGCATTTGTTTTGAATGGAAACCAGGTATGCAAGGCCAGCTATAGATATCTGTTAAAGACAGTTTAAGAAAATCTTAGTGATGCACTTCATTTTTTGATCTTGTCTCCAGCTTTGTTAAAGACAATCTTTTGCTTTATCAGAATAAACTTTTAGAATAGTCACCTAGTCCAGGCTAAAAACAAGCATGGGCGAGGTTAACAGAAGTCATAGTTATCAGAATTACTCTGATTTAGTGGATTTATCACTGGCACCCCCCATCTTCTGCCCCAATGAGACCATCAAAATGCCAATAAAGCTGAGATTTATCACTATGATATCTGATACAACCATGGGCCAAGTGCTGTGGAGAAATCTCTTCTGACAGAAGCTCCCCCTGTGCAACTTTCTTTCCAGTAAAAGGTAATACAATTTTTACTTCTGAAAAACTACTTGCCTGGACCATGTTTTATGAAAGCCCATTTACAGTGTTATAACACAATAGAAAGGATCTAAAACATGCTGTAAAACAACTTTCATTTCAAGTCATTCTTCAGTGCTTTGCTAGTATAAATCAGGCCCAGTATGTAGGAATGAGGTCCACTAAATGTCAAGTACAGCAAAGAGTACTTATCTCCTTTTAAGCAGTGGGATCATAACTATTCCATCATATTTTTCCACTGGACACATTTAGTCATTAATAGCACTAATTAATACCAACTTTAAAGTTTTTATTAATTAGTGCACTTCTTAAGAGGTATAACCACCACTTAACTTGCAAAGTACTTTACATCTAATAGCTCTCATAGCATATCTTCAAGTAACTCTTACCAAGCTCTCCTGAGGCTTCAATTTTATGCTGAATGACTACATTTGCAAGTGGTCAAATAGTGTCAACTTTCAGATTACAAAGCAATTTGGAATTTAAATGAGCTCAAGTTGTCTGAAAGTCCTTAGTTATTTACAGCTAGCAGGTTCCCTTCCTTGCTGAACACACTTCAAAAACAATTTTTGTTAAAATGGTTGTGGGTTCTTTAGAAGAAAAGTTGCTGTTTTGCTTAGAGCTAACCAAAATGGTTTTGATGGTTACTCCCAAGGAACGCAGAGCTTAAGACAATGATGTAGGATTTGTAGACTGACATGGAAAGAACAGGTTTGATTGGATCATAATGACCACTTAGTCACAAAGCTATGACCATGAGATCATAGGTATGCAACATTTCAAGTTGGTGTGTGAGCTCTGCAATAATATACTAGATGAAACTGTAAAGTTTTATTCCCACTGCTGCATCATACAACATGTTGAGAGGAGCTGTATTGTGGCTGCATGTCATGAATTCATATTTCACTTAGAACCACTTTACTTCACTGTTTGCAACTCACAGCAAAGTTAAGGTTGAAGTATAACACTGCATATCAGCTAAGAAATAGGTTATTCTTAAAACATACAGAAAGTTCTTAAAACATACAGAAAGCTACCCTGGAAACAAAGCAAGCTGATTCCCAAACAGCAATTTTTGAGCCCCACTATGGAGTAAGTGAGGTCAATGGTATTACGCTATCCTAACCAATTTAACCAGCCTGTTCATCATCTTGGGTATCAGGAACATCAAAAATAATTTATCATAGACTAGAATTACTGCAGTTAGGTACTTTTGTTGCTGTAAAAGTGTATTAAATTGATCTGCAGCTCCACAATTAAAACCTAGGCTTTAAAGGACCTGTGAATGTTAGTATATCTTCAAAGCACTCTACAGATCAATCCTTTTCAGCATCACTCCAAGAGTGGAAAGAATTACCTTTATTTAATGGAGAAACAAGCTGCAGCACAAAGACACAGTGACTCATCTGCCAGTTAAGTGCCTAGATACTGGGGGGGATGATACAAGAGCAGAGAACAGAGTGTCCAGAGCAGATCACATCATCTGCAGCTAGTTTCTAGTACATTAATCTCATCTCCTTTCTATATTTAATCTTTCATGTATTTGTTCTGTTAACCATTTTCCATGCCTATGCTACACTGCTATTCAGTCACTTTCCATAAACATGCATCTTCCATCTGCTTCCCTCCCTTATATACAACACTTAGTTCCCCTGCTATCCATTATTTGTCTTATATTGGTGGTACCTGACAGCTGCAAACATTTTCAGCTCCCTGTGTCTCTCTGAGCTTCCTTTCTCAGTGGATCCAGGCAGCCACGCTCCTTTTCATTTCCAGTAGCTTTTATGAAATCACAGTGGAAGAAGGCTAAACATTGAAAATGGGCTCTGCAGTTTCTTTGCTCCTGAAGGATGTCTACTTTCCACTAAGCCTATAAGGGCACAAACCTGAAGCAGAGCTCTTCATCAGCTTGTATTGATTTCTCAAAGCTTTCACATACATTAGCAGTCTTCAAAATACTTTGTGTAGTCAAGAATTCAACATTTTCTAGAGTACTCCTGCTAAACCTACTGTTCATTTCACATAACATTTTTCCTTAGCCACTAAAAGTTTACACCACTTATATGCATAGCTCAAATTCTGTACTCAAATACCTAAAAAATGGCCTCTGTTTTATGGTACAGAGTGACACTGAATACCATCAAAATCAATGAGACCTTCATATGCAAATACTGTGAAGAGCAACCACTAATATTTATTTCTGTTTCCAAGTATGTATTTCAGAATCTAAATTTAAGTATTCAGGAAAATGGGCTGAAGACAGAAGTCAGCTTAGAGAACGTTCACCAAATCCCCTGTGTTTCATAGCACCTTACCAAGACCAATCTTATTGAGCAACTCTAACTGCCACCTATTCTATTAAATCTAGTTGAGATTGCTACATTTAGGTTAAGGACAGTTTGGAAGAGACTCAGGTGGATTTCCCTGCCCTTTTCAGTTCATGAACAGAAAAAGCCCTTTTGTTCTGGTGGATAATCAGATCTGAAGTTCCACATAATACATACCTCCTACACAAAATATACATTAAACAACATTGAACTGCCTTCCACTACCCAGTTCTGTATCTACCTAAATTCTATAAAAGCACCCTGACACCCAGAGAATGGAGGGGTAAATATATACTCAAAGTGTTAGTTCCCCCTCCTCAGATGCCTTAGTTCCTTGTCTGCAAAGTACTGTGGTATCAGTAAGATGACAACAAACCTGTTGTTTAGACTTACTGGCTCCTTGTGTCTTTTTTGAAGGGCTCTTCCTTCTGGATGTTAAATTCTTTAAAACTCTGCAAGACAGCTTTTTCTCTGTGAGGATAATGTGACCCTAAGGTTTAACTAGCTGGGATGTTACTATAACACATGGTTTTATCTAAAGAGTATTATCTAGACCAACTTGTTTTCCTTTGATAGAATTCAGCAACTCTTTCAGCATATGATTTTAGTCCTGTTTGACTTCAGAAAAACAGTAGACATATGAAATGTTTATTAACATTCTACAGGTGCTGGTTTCATACACTTCTTTCCTAAACATCCAGTCCAACATTGTCTAGAACAAGCCTATGCGGATCTTTGTTGTGTCCTCACTCATAGGACAGTTCCTAGGATCTCAGTCAGATTATAATCCAGACAAAGCAACAGATCAAATACTGAACTGAAGCGACTAGCCTCCTGTGCTGTATGGATACCTCAGTAAAAGTTAGCAAAGCAACAGAAATTCAGAACAGCTCATGATCTAGATAACAACTGAGAAAGATGCATGCAACCAGAAATATATTGTGGCAGCAGCACTATTAACTTGCTCTTAAGCTTTTATTTAAACTTAAAATGGTAGCAACATCCAGCATGATAGCAGGGGAAAAAAAAAATCACTATATGTGGAACAACTGTAAATCCATTCTAAAAAACAGCTATTGTATCACCATAAAAATGTCACAAGTCTTTTAATTTTAAAATACTTCCCTGCAGCTTTACATTTCATTACATCGCAGTGAAGAAATCCCCTCCTGCAGTAACTGTAATGGTTATTAGTATGTTATTTGGGCAGCTAATAATATAATGGTGTCATGGTTCTTAAATCAGGCTTCTGAAACTATGAACAATGCATAGTAATAACTCTTACATCCTCTCAGCACAGTATCAGGTAGTTACAGAAAAATTCATGGAGGTTAAGTGGAAGTGAAATCACTTATGTATACTAGTCACATATACAACTGTGATTTTAAGATTTCCGTAATCATGAGTGTGTTGTTATAGAGAACATGGACAAAAGGCTTGCCTTAGAACACCTTACAACCAGTGGCCAACAAGCAGATTTCACTAAGACCAGGTGAATACTCCAGTCTTTTTCCTACTGTTAGGAAGATTTGTCCTCTCACCCTGAAGCATCTATCCCAGTCTGAGCCCTGGATAAGGGGAGTCCTTATACAGTTGGCTGACAAACTGCTCCTTTGCAAGGCCTGCAGCGTCATGTCCAGCTTCCAGTCCTGGAGCTAACTGGAAAACACTGAATACTCTTCTATTCTCCATCTCAATTTTGCACGTGTATTCTTTAATAAACACTTTTTAACCTGGTTGCCTGCACTCTGCAGTATTTTTGGTCAGTTGTAGCTTCAATGTTTAAGCATTTGATTGCACTACCTGCAGAAGGAGAGCATGGGATTATCACCCATTGATAAGAAAACAGACCATCATTAAGTACAAGAATCAGAATGCTATTGGGATTGAATCCTTTCAAGAATAATATTTTCTATGTGGCTAGAGGTGCACAAGGCAATTTTCTTTCAGGATAAATTACCAGATTATTTAATCCACATACAAAAGAGATAGGCTAACACCCACACAGAAAGGAAAAGTATCTTCTAAATCATCATAAATAATTTTTCATATGGAGCTAACTTACACATCATCAGCCAAACACTTATTACAGCATGAAATAAATGACTTACTGGGGAGTCCAAGAAGGGTTAGTAAGACCTGGGGGAGTTCATCCCTCCCCGCTGCAGCCGCACGTGCCAGTCCTGGCCAGGCCTGTCTGCTGCTGACTCAGAGGACGAGCGGGAAGAAACACCACCCTCAAAGCTGGCACAATTCAATCTGCTCAGCTGATATGGCAGAAAGCCATGGAGAAGAGAGTTTGTTTTTGCTAGCATTACTACAATATTTCAACATACTTTAAATTGTTTAAGCACGTTATCTACTGAGGGCAAGTACTAGATATACAGACACAGAGAGTAAAGCCTTTCCAAGAGGAAGGAGAGCCCCACAGTCGATATGTTGACCTGTGACTGCAACTCAGAACTTGTTGAATTTGACTTTACTGATTGGGTTCAACATCATTCTCCTTGCGGACTTCCAAGATGTTTAGGACAAGCTAGAGTTTCAGTTCCTCAGCTCTGCTACCATACTCCCCTTTTCTCCTACTCTCTACCATCTAAGAAAGTTCTCCTACCACTAACATACTTCAACCTTGGCTCATGCCCTACCATAATATACCTGCTAACAGGGGGAATTCCCAGCTTCACAGAAAGCAATATATGCAGATTTCTTATTTAGCTGATCCTTTACAGCCTCACAGGTGCTACATAATTAATGCACCCCACATTTTGAATTGGCTGGAGCCCAAAGCCTAAAGACACTTTCACAGTGGCCATGCCTTAACTTCATACTCTGTAAAGTACAGAAAACATAATGAATCCATACTGTGAGCTGGCTTACTAATGTAGCTGTCAGAATAATGATTTTTCAGTTATTCATCTTCAGAGCCAGGTAGTTCAAACCTGAGTTAGAAGAACCCAATTGCAATTGATTCTGGTCATCAATTTAGGGAGAAGTTCAGCAGAGAAAAAAGCATATCACATTTGCACCCTAGGCACAGAACTAATCCTGGATGCCCTAAGTACTTTAATCAAATGTTCTGCTCTTTCACAAAGGAATTTAGATCAATGATAATGCTTTTGCCTTAAATGTCTTTTATGCAGATTAGGCAAAGAATCTGTTTAGACAGTAATTAATGGTTGGATATGTCTGTCTACCATAGGATGAGCAAGCTCCCAAAGCATTAAGTGAATCTTTTCCATCAACCAAGACAAAAAAGCTTTATTAGAACAATTGTGTCAGTTTACACAGTGCATGCAGAATATGATTGTCATCTGCAAAGACAACTCCCTTCAAAATCTGGGAAAGCATTGATCCCATTTCAATGAAACCCTATGTGGTGACATGGCAGAGGTGCCCATCTCCCCTTGCCCACAGTTTGCCCATTCTTCTTTTCAGGATGTGGAGGGAAGCAGAAGTCACCTTCCTTGCTGACACCATGGTATAGGTCTGTGGAGACTGAAAGTATGAATTGCATTGGTTTAGGCATTCATTTTGTTGTCAGCCTAAATACTGGTCTTCTAGGAGTTAAAGCTCTTTAGGAGTCACATTTGGTATACTAATATTCTTTCATAAACTCTAACCTTCCAGCAGCTTATTTTTTTTCAGTTCCCAAATTTCTCACCTCCCATATCATAATTTCAGTTGCTTTTGAAGAGTACATCTTAAACTAGCAGTAGTTCCTTGAATATACATAGTATCATTATCATGTGGAGTAGAAATATATACAGTAGAAATCCTAGGGAAATGGCACTTGCTGTCTTTTCAGAAGAAAAAAATCTTTGTTATTTGAGACCATACAGATGGCTTCCTGACAGAGAAATCTAGATTAATTTGCTAGTCAGATTAAAAAAATTAAACCTCTAACTTCACACCAGCAACTTTTCTGTATATCTCTTACAAGTTTGATTTTTTGGCATATATTAAAGCTTTCAAGAAGAGCCACTAGAATAACAACTCAAAACCTATTTTATTTTAATGAAAATTCCAAAATTCTGTCAAAACGCTTCTCTTTGGCAACAAGCATTAGCTAGAGTATTACACATTAAAGAATTGCTGATGAACTGGAAGGGAAAAATGTGTTGCCAAGTATTTAAGAATAAGCAATATTAGTACCTTAAGACCAAAATTATCAATAAGCAGTTTTTTTTTTTATACCTTCAAGAAGGACTATAAATAACATTACCTGTTAGCAAGTCAGTTGTTGCCACTGATGTGTCTGAGAAACAAATAATCAGTTTCAAAGTGGCTGCCTACTGATCAACTTATTCCAAGCTCCACGTACATTCAGTTGAACTGCAGATCTGAATGAGAGTCACTTCATCCAAGAGCAGATTCCCTTAAATGCCAGTTCTGTAACACAGTCCAAAAAGTCTTTCTCCATCCTCACCCTGCCAAAAGCGAGATGTCAGATGTCCTCTAAAGCCACCTGTCTCCAAGTCACCTAAAGCACCACTCCAACTCAAAACCAGATTAAGTCTTAAATGCAGGTTGAACTGATAGAAAGCATTTGGTAATCTGCCATCTCAATATCAGTTCATAGGGTTTTTCTTTTCCTGACTATCAGCTCCCTGACTGTTTCTCTTCTTAGGTTGCCTGAAGAGGTTTATATTTAGCACACAACCCCTTTCTACACAGGAATTACAGGAGAGGTTTATGAAGATTGTAAAATTCAGAATTGCAGCCTGTCAGTTTTTCTTCACACAGCTCTGAGCCCAGTTGTGAATTTGTGGAGGTGGGGGTGGATGTATGGGGGAGTTGCAGGCTTCTTTCTCCTTCTTGCTGACAGGAAAAGATAGGCAGTAGAAAAGGAATCAGGTTTACAACATTAAGACAGACAGAAAAGGCAACACTAACATGCATATCACCATGGAGCATAGCAAGCAGAAGGCGATGGCTCTCAGGGAGAGCCTGTACATCAGTGACATCACTCAGCAACCCAAGGGCTGTCTAAAACTACACACAATTTTAAACACCAGTGTTGATAAGTATGAGATGTGCTTATTTTTTTACAACAAATGGGTCAGAGCCCATCAGCTCATGGATTTTTATGATCCATCCAATCAGGAATTCTGAAGACAGACAAGCTTCTCCTGAGCACACAAAACAAAGAAGCATTTTAAGCATAACATCTAAGTATGTTTCATGAAAGGTTGTACATAATGAACATAAACACATAAGAGGCAGTTAAAAAGATGCCTGTTTTTAAAAGCCTAAACAGGTGGTTCTGAAGCATGACAGATTTATATCCTACCTTCACACTGTAACTCCTAGCTCACTCTAATTTTCAGGATGACTAGACCCAATGTTTCATTGCATCAGAAGGTCTGATCTGAATTTTAACTACATAATCTCTCTTGTATTTCTTTAATTTAGCAGATAAAGTTGTCCTGCAATCCAGTAGAAGCTGAAGCTAGATATATTCAGAGTATAAATATAGTGTAGTTTTTCTTGAATTTTAGTTACAGTAAGGAAAGTTAGACATTGAACTACCTTACCAAGGGACACAGTGCATTCTTCATTGCCCAGCATCTTGGAGGCCAGAATGTCTTTTTACAGCACTCTATAGCTCCAAGGGCAAGAGGGAAGAGCACAGGGATCAGATGCTGTTCTCCTTGAACACCAGCAGGATTTTGGCTTCTAAAAACCAAGAAATGCTCTTTGGGTAGCAAGGCTAGCTGGAGAGAGATGAGATCTACTTAATGAAGTGGGACAAGTGCATCCTCAACAGGTTTGCTAGCTTAGTAAGGAAGGCTTTAAACTAGGTTTACTGGTAGATGAAGACCAGAAACCAAAGATGGAATAAGAGATTGAGAAAACAGGGGTGTTGGCCACCCAACAGTATAACAAGGGAAGCTCTTACTCTTCCTGCAAGAGTAATGCAACCAGAGAGCCATCTGAAGTCCCTGTACATGACTATACAACACATGAAACAAAGGATGAGTTAGATCTGCATGAACCTGCAGAGCTAAGATGTAACTGGAATGACATGAAACAGATGGGATAACTCTGACACAGAGCCCTGTAACAGGTGGATACATGCTCTTTAGGAAGAACAGGCTGGGAAGACAAGGGATTGTGCTCAGCATAAATGCTCAATGCAGAGAGCTTTGCAACAGGATTGGTGACAGGGGGCTGGGAGCTTATGGACCAAAGTCAGAGAGGATGCCAAAAGGGGTAGCCATGGTGGAGGTCTCCTACAGACCCCCAGTCAAGACCTCCTTTGAACAAAAGGAAGAAGCCTCAAAATAGGCCTTGGTTCTCATGAGTAATTTCAACTACATAATGCTTGTTGAAAGGGCAATATAGTGAGACACAAGCAATCCAGGAGATCTGTGGAACATGTCTGGGAAAGTTTATGCTGTAAATGCTAGACAGACAGCTAGAGGTAGTGCTCTGCTGGACCTTCTACTCATGACTAAAGAACTTGCTGGGGATGTTCAGGCAGTGGTAGCCTTTACCACAGTGATCATGACTTGCAGTTTAAGACCCCAATGGAGTGAGGCAGGCAAGGAACAAAGACCCTGGCTTTCAGGAGAATACACTTTTGTTTATACAGGTGGGTGGGACCCTGTGAAGCATTGCCTTGGGATGCAAAAGGCCCCAGGAGAGTTGGCTGATCTTCAAAGACAATGTCAAATCTCCAGAGCAGCCTATTCCAGTGTGCTAAAGAGTGACCAAACAAGCCAGGAGGCCAGCTTGACTTAATAGGAAACTCCTGAATAACTCAAGTACAAAAAGAATATATGGAAGTTGGAAGCTGAGACAGGCTACCTAGGAAGCCTAGCAAAGCATTGCCTGAGCAAAGATGTAGCTAGAAAAGACAGAGTTGGACTGAAGCTGAAACCAGTGAGGAATGCAAAGAACAAAGGCTAGAGACAGGATTTTATGGTGAAAAGTGTTATCCACAGTAGAGAAGGGCCAAATTAGAGACCACTTAATCAACTGGATATATCCAGATCAATGGGACCAGAAGTGATGCATCTAAAACTGGCTAACATCATTGTAAGGCCACTCCATCATCTTTGAAAAGCCATGGCATTTGAGGGATGATCCCAGTGACTGAAGACAGACAAATACCATGCCTTTCTTTAAACAGGGCAAGAAGGAGGCTCCAAGATACTACAGGCCAGTCAGTCTCACTTCACACCCTGGGAAGATTTTGGAACAAATCCTTAGAAGCCATTTTCAGTCACTTGAATAAGCCAGTGATTTGAAACAGCCAACATGGATTTAAGTAAGGGGAAATCATACCTGACCAGCCTGTGATGAGATGACCAGCTCTGAACCAAGAAAGGGCAGTAAGATATAAATGGTCTTGAGTTCAGCAAGTCTCCCTTAATAACCTTGTAGCCAAAGTGGATGGGATGGATGGAATACAAGATGCATAAAACCTGAAGCTGCCTGACTGGCAGCTTCAAAGTGTAATAACCAACAGTTGAAAGCTGCACTTGACGACAGTTAGTTACCATTGGTGCTTCTCAGAGCTCAATGCTGGGATTGATGCAGTTCAGCATTTTCACTGATGTCCTGAGCAATGGGATGGAAGGCACCCTCAGCAAGTTCAGAGGCTAGGTGTAACTGGGTGCATGATTGATGCAGTGAGGGATAGGCTGCTGTTCAGAGGGAACCTAAAAAGCTGGAGGAGTAGCAGAAACCTCATGAAGTTCAAAGACATATGCAAAGTCTTTCACATGATAGAATGACCCCATTTAAAAATAAAATTAAAAACAAAAGCCAGTTAAAAAAGGGAAGACTCCCTGCAACAGGTACCTTGTTGTAAGAAATAAATGGAAGTGGAGGAGTTTAATACCACTTTTGCTTTACAGCTGTCAAAGTAGGGTAGCTTTACTGTTGGCTAATTCAACAGTTTTTTTGTGAGAGGGGCTACATTAAGAAAACCGCCACTGCAGTGAATGCTTATGGTAACTGCATTGCAATAGGTCCTGCAGGTTGCCTGTGGGAAGCTGCTGCTTTGCACTGCAGTCCATGGCAAACTATAACAACTGATCCCACATATCAAGCCAAGATAAATCTAGACCAAAAGTCACTTTTTCCATTGCCATTTACCTTGGAGCCCTTTTCAGTATGCGTGCCTGTTGAAGAGGACCACGCTGCCAATGCAGTAAGGAATGCATCTCCCAAAATTGTTCCCTCCACATGAGTAAATATTTTTGTCAGTATCTGCTAGATGCAAATATTGTTTCACAGTGTTTCCAAGCTTGAAGTCACCTAACTGTAGATTGCTTAAGTTTAAGGCCATTACCCTACTGATGGCAAGTACTCCATTCTTCCAAATCTTACTTATTCTCTTTCCTTGTAACTCTAGAGCCTAGACAGGAATTCCTATAGTCATGTCACTTTTGTATAGCCTTTCATTTTCTACATGCTACCATGCATAGAAATCCTTTCCCCTGTCATTTTCAAGCCATTAAACTGCCACTACAGTGATTCAAAATATTGCTTTAAAATCCTGTTAAAGGATTATGCAAAAGCCTTTTGGCAATGCTATAAGGACAATGCATTAGGCTGTGATATGAATGTGTATATATGTGCAGGGGAAAAGGGGGGAGCAAAGCAGAAGGAAGATTTTATGAAATTGCCTGATGCTAAACATGAAAGAGGAAAAGCTGTCATTCTCAAAGCCTAAGCAGAGGGTCAGCATAATAAACACACATGAATGAAACTGCTCCCAACTGAAAGTGGAGGGTCTTCAGTCTTACAGTGTGTGGTCCCATTAGTTTCAGTGGTTCCTCTACTTGCAAGCTGCATCACAGAACTAGTAGCCTCATTTATCCCAGCACTAAAAGAATTGTTAAAGGGCAAGATTTAAAATGATAAAGCTGATAAAAAATGTGTAGTCTATTTTCAGCCTAACCACTCTGCAGCTTACATGTGGCCAAGGCATTTGAAGTAAATGACATGAACAAAAGGAGGAAAGAAAGGGCTGTTGAGAAATACTTACGTTAGGAACAGTTTAAAAAATAAAAAAAGCACTTCTAAGTGCAGATCTCAGAAGTATCTACATAGCTCAAATCTAGTGAGTGAAACTTTGCTTGGCAAGTGAACATTTATATCATAACACACTATAATTGCCTTCAGGAATACATTTTTATGTCTAGGTTAGTGGAAGTTGCACTTTTTGGTATGATTTTGAAAGCCACAGCAAAGGTCTACCTCATCACTGTGTTCTTTCTCTAATATTTGTAACTGAGGAATTAAATAAGAGCAATACTGAAGAAATATAGTTGTGAATTATACCTCTAAGCCAATTTTTTCCCTATACAAGGAAAAACATACTAGATCTATATGCATCTTCCTGCATGTATCTAGCTTTATGTAACCTACATGTAACATGGAAGATCTTCTCCCTTGCTATAAAAGGTTTATGAACCAACTACTGCTTTTAGCCAAGTTTCCCTATATTCTGTATTCAGGCTCCTGGTTCATAGGACAATAAATCCATTTTCAGCACCTATTCCTGAATATGAAGTGCCAGGACCAGCTAAAGCAAACCAACAGAAACTCAGTTTGCCAAGGCCAATCTGACTGTAAATTTTTGAATGGCTGTATCTTTACCCCCTCAAACCTTTTGCTGTACCCAGTGTTGCAAGAAATACAGATTCAGTTAAAATTCAGGTTACTATAACACCCCTAATCTAGACCAAATGCATACTTCCATACTATATAGAGAACCCATATCTGGTATCAGCAAATATGTACCCCCAAACAATATTTAAGTGCAAACCTGTCTTAGTTCATAAGGGATACTTTCCCTGAAAGTATTGCTTCTATTTGCAAACATTTATAATACCTACAGTCTCTGACTAGATCAGCTATAGATGCAAACTGCTAAGAGATGTTCTCATAAAAGTGAGAAGTCCTGGCACATCATGCATGTGCAAGTACTCACTTCAGTTAGTAGTTTACTTTTCTCTTTGTGGTTTTAAACTTGAGCTCTGCACTAACATGAGTACGTTCACAGCTCCCCCCTGCATTGTTACCTGCAAGACACCAGGTTACAATGAATAGCAAGCCAGGTGGCAAACTGACAGCATATGGCCCCTATTCTTTCCCCAATCCTTAGGGAGTCATTTTGTTCTTGCCACTTATCACCATGAGCTACACTTCCACCCCTCCCAACACAGCAACAAGACTGTATCAGTCTCATTCCAGCTTCTCTGCTATATGTGCATTTGCATACATGAACTGTCCTTATATCCTCTAGGCCAAGCCTCTTTTGTTCTAATGAGAAGAACCTAGCTAGATTTAGCCACTAACTAGCCAGCAGAGCAGCTAAACCAGGAAAGTTACTCTATCACTCAAAACTCAAAGCTGGATCTGATTTTCTAAGCAATATTCTCTAGTATGGACACAATTTTGCAAAGCTTGATAGAGTCAGGGATCCTTTGAAAAAGTTCTATCACCTGTGATACATAGGAATTCAGACTAGAAAAGGGTCCTCCAAACAAAAATCCAGATGAACAAATTCTTAGCATTGCTATCAAAAAGCTAGTTTTGCTCATTTTACTCATATCACATAGCAAAATCAGAGCTCTGGAGCTTTTCAGTACTAGATAGAACAAGACTCAAATACCATTATTTGCCTTTGTCTTGGTCTAACAAACACAAGACTCATTATTCCTGCTTTTTCTTTTAAGAAGCCTGTCAACTCTCCAACTGTTGGCACCAACATCTAAAAGGAACTAAGATGTTAAAGATGTTGCTTGATGGCAAGGTTGAAATAGCTAGAAGGAGACTTGTTCTGTTAGACTTGTTAAATGCAGCTTATCTTTTAACTACAACAGGGTTAATTCTTTTATCAATAACCAAGAATTTTAACACTTTTGGAAAAATGTGCAAACTGGTTTAAATATTTTTCACTGAGAACACACAGATAAGTTGGATGCTCAAATTTTTTTTCCATCTCGGACCACATAATTCAAGATGGTCAGGAAGGACAAAAGGGGGGTAAATCTAATTTTTATGGAGGACACTTGCAGACAGCTGTCTTTTAAAAGATCTTTTCATTAAAAAGGATAATAATGAGTTTCAGAATGAAATGTCTTCACAGCTTTTAATAAGGAACAACTGCTCTTACTTGAAATGCAGTTGTACACTATTCCTCTTCAGCAGAAAAGTAGAGGAAATCCGCTACTTTAAAGTTCCCCTTTTATTTTGTCTTCCAATGAATTAACTTCCATTCATGTCCAGAACTGAGTGAACCAGCCAGGAAATCACTTCCCTTCCTGCCCAAGCTAAGTTTCAAAACCATACTCAGACTGACTCCCTGAAGGGACCATTAAACCCACCCTTCCATGTCCAAAAGGTCTAGGCATTTTATACTGACTTGAGAATACCTGTCAAGAATAATGTATGGCTTTATGTCCCCTGGAAACAAACTATATAAACTTGCAGGAAATATACCTTATAGCTGATAATAACGGTCTGATAAAGGTACTGTACTGGGACAATCAAGGTTCTTTTTCTAATTCTTGACAGGGTCCCAGCTAGACTTTGAGCAAATTGTTTTCTGTCACAATTCTTTTATAGGAAGGCATATAAAATCCACCCTTGACCTGCCCTCTTGTGCTGTCCATGAGACCTTCCAGGACTCTGTCTAAAGTTTTGTCATGCTATTGTAATAAAAACAAATAGCAAAGTGTGGGAGATCTGGCCTTTCTGGTTTAAAGCAAATATATCAATAGGAGATGAACCTTCCATTCATTTAAAGAGGATACTTCCAAGTTTGTTTTTGGCTGCTCAGAAGGTGGCAGGGTCTGTGTGAAGACTTAAGATGGGTACTCTCGTTCCCTTGGAAACATTTTTTTTGCACTGAGTAGAACCATGCACAAAAATGAAAATTCAGACCAAAACAATCTTTCAAATATAACTTGAATTTTCTTTTATGGCATTCAACAGGAAGGGAAAAAGTAATTCATGTTTTGTCCATGCAGTATCATTTGTGATGCCTTCATTAAAAACTATAAAACTGAAAGTCTTACTTTCTATATGTATACAACCAGCATTTCTTCTAAGAGTCACTTTCAAATTAAATACACTGTCCTGGCTGTCACTTCTAGCTATTTAATCAGAAAGGTTTCCTAGGAACATAAAACAGGAGGTGATTAAGTTAAATTAGAGCCTATATTTACAAGCATCCCCTTAAGCAAGCAGATTTTCTGCAGCATATATATTCCTAAGGGCTGTTCAGTTGCGGTATCTGAATAAATGAGACTGCTAATGGATGAAGTGCACAGTATTAATCCCACTTCAAGACACCCTGCTCCCTCTTTAGCAACACAAGTGTTACAGGTTCATCAGCAGTATAACTAAAGTGCCTAGGGACAGCTGTACTGGCACTTTCCATTTTCTTTCCTCTTATCCCTTTCTCATCCAATTCTAGCTACAAAACGAACGCATTCTTAAACACAGCTTGAGGCACCAGAGGCAACAGCTCCTTCCTACATCCATCGGTCTTGTAGTTAGGACACTCACTCCAGACAACCTCACTGCCTTCTCAGGAGAAGGAAGGGGAATCAAAGCATTTCCAGTTGCCTCTGGAAGAAGAGGGGAGGGTTTCTCTTTTCCCAGTGAGGCAGTTCCACTACAGAAACTGTAGAAGGATTAACAGGACCCAGGACCTACAGGTTCAAGTATTGAGCCCCATCATTGCTTGTTATCTCTCAACGAATCTGATCTGAAAATGCACTTGCTTTCCACATTGAACTAACCCATGACACAGATTTAAAGACAATTTGAAGACTCCAAAGTAATTGGCTGCAGCAAAGGAAAATCTCAGAGATAAATCAGCTATTGAAATTATATTCATAATTTTTCATGAAAAAGTCTTGCCAAAAAGAACAATACTCCGTATTGTCTTATTTTCAAGTTCTACTCTTTCCCACCAAAACTATCCTTCAGCTCATGAATTATCCTCACAGTATTCTATCAGATAAAACAATAGAGGAAGATGTTCTGTTTAAAACTAGATATTTGCAGTAATTTCTTTTTCAGATTCTATTATATTCTACATACACTATGGAATATACAAGTAGAAAGTGCAAATAGAAGTATCTGTTTTAAGAGAAACACTAGCATATAAAAATTCTCTTAAATATGAAAATTTCATAAAAATACAAACAGGTAACATGTTAAACTGGATGGTGTGAAATCCTTAACTCTCAGGGGCAGATGAGAGAATAACACCATGATCTGCAGGCTAAGGTAGTCCATCCACATTACATTATCTGTAGATCTCAAGATGTAGAAGGGAGTAGTAAAGCAGGAAAAGTCTACACAGATCTCATTCCCATGTTAATGGTGAAGCAAAGACAAGCCTACCTTGTGACGGGGAGGCACTATCACATTGGCTACTGTTGGGGAGCTGAGGGAAAAGGGGGTGCTAAAATGCCTTTCCTGCCAACCCACCCCTCTTCCTCCTGACCTGCCAGCTGACTCCATGCCAGACATTGTTCTTCCAGAGGTGTATCAGGTTTCTCTTTCCTTTTGTTGCTTCAGGGTTTTACATGAATGTTTTGAACATTTTGATTTATTTTCATCACATTAAAGGGTATATGGTATAGGGTCACTTGAGCACACTATTAAGAGAACAACTGTTTTCAGAGAAGAGGGTCTGTTGTCAAATTGGCAGGCAGATATTTAATTCCCAAAGTCCAGGGACAGTTATTCAGTATTTATGACCATTTTTGTAATACACAGCCTAGGAATGATTTCAGAGCCTGAATCCCCAGTTTGCCTGTTGTATCCGATAGCTGGAGGACAGATACGAGGGAAGATGTCTAATTAGCAGCTGGGTCTGATACCCCCAAGATTCCTCACTCATATGGGACTGCACATTGCTGCAGGTAAGATCTGTGCTGGCAGCACAGTGGCATGAAGATGTCAGCCCTGCTGAGAAGTTGCTAGCCTGCTGTTAGGCCTGTGAGAAACATGCCACATTTGACTGAACCAAAAGTCACTTTTTGTAGCAAACATGGAAATTAAGAGCTCAGCAGTTCCACTGTTCTCATAACACAAAGCTTTTAGTATAATCTTTGCTTACATTCAGCAGCTGCCCAGTTAATACTCCTATGAAGCTATACATCCAAAGTACAGACCACAGCCCTGTATCCCTTACCTTCTGGGTTACAACACCCCAAGCTTCTTGTGTGTTCCTATATCATATCAATTGAATGTTCAGATGTCCACAGGTCCTGATGGGATTCATGCCAGAGTACTGAAGGAGCTAGCAGATATTACATCAGGACCCCTCTGAATCATCCAGCAAAGGTCTTGGGAGCCTGGAGAGGTCCTTGCTGACTGGAAGCTCACCAACATTATTCCAATTTACCAAGAAGGGCATGAGGAAGACCCAGGAAAATACAGACCTGTTAGACTAACAGTACCTGGAAAAGTTACAGATAAATGCCTTTCAGTGGCACCCAGTATGATTTTAAAGGACAATGCAATCATCAGGCACAGCCAACAGCAGTTCACAAAGGAAGAGTCCTAACTGATTTCATATATTTCTATGATAAGGTCACCCACCTAGTGGATGAAGAGAAGGCAGTTCTCTGGATTTTAGTAAGGCTTTTGGTAACTGTCCCTCACAGTACCCTTCTGGACAAGTTGTCTGTGAGATGAGCAGGTACATGGTATGCTGGGTGAAGATCTGGCTGAACAGCAGGGCTCAAAGAGTTGCAGTGAATTGTGCTAAATCTGGCTGGCAGCTGTCACTAGCAGCATTCCTCAGGGCTCAATTCTAGAGACAGTTCTGTTCAATATAGCAATAGGATGGAAGCCCTTACAGGTAAGCCCACAGAGCCTATGGGCTGGGAACCACCACAGTACATTGTTTCAATAAATATTGAGAGAGTTTTTACACATCAAGACTACTCCCTCAGTGGATACCAAGGGATGATCTACCACAACCTGCATTACAGCCCAGTGGATGCCACTGCTCAACCCCCTGCTCCCAGTCAGGCAGGGAATAGAGCTGAACTTAACCTTCCCACAATGTGGGACAGCCTCCTGACTGTGGGAGCACTATTTTACTTCCTTTTGATAAGGACACTCAAATGGGAAACAAAAGACTTCCCTTATGCTTAGGCACCAAAGGTTGAACATTAGGTTCAACCAAGCAGCATTTTTCAGCTTTTCTCTTCCATAAGAAAACAAGCATACTTGCAAATGAGCTCGAAAAACCCAGTTTGATCTAAAGAATTATTTCTCCAGGTATTTTGAGCTGGTGTCACATCAAATATCCTGACTTACACATTAGGACAAGGTGTTCAGATGAGAGACAGAAGCAGAAGTGAACACTTGTTTTCTTCAATTTACTGCCTCCAAGTGTTTTATATTTACTATCTCTTTGACTGGCATTTGTACAAGTTTCAGGCATAAATGTGTGGAGAAACAAAACCTCAGCATGCCAGAAACATATGTAAAATTTGTTCCTGATTACCATTCCTAATATGTTCTTAAGAATTTCTTAATATGTACAGATGTAGAGTTTATTTTCCCCCATCAATGTGTTATCTTTAGAGCTCTAACATTCATACATAAGCAGTGAAACCCCAGTATAATTTCTCTTATTGGGCTATATTCTACACTTCTATCAACTGAAAGAGAGCTTGCCTGCCTATATGCCAGTTTTAGCTTTTGACCAGCATCAACCCACTCACGGCTGTATTCTCAGTGTTCTTGCCTGTATCAAGACTGATGGTAGCTTTAATACCAGGTTTAAGGTAAGCTAGAAACAAGCATGTCATGAAATCCAGATTAAGCAATTGGTATATGCTGCAATTGTCACTGTCTTCTGTCAGTGCTCAGGACTGGTGAAGATGTTATTTCTATTCCTCTGTCCACAAGACAGTGTGCCATCTACATTTACTGCATTCCTACTAATGGCATCTATCCACCTAAAATATACTGCTTAATTTATAAAGGTTGCTTCACAAGTTGGTAGAAAGAAAAAAACCATATTTAACTGGTTGGCACACATTATCTGTTAGGACAAGTTGAAAAAGGTTTTACTATGCCTGCTGTAGGGCTGTGCCTGTACGTCCTGGCTTATGGAAGGAGTTAAAGAGATCAAGCAACAAAATGTGGTGGCACTGCCAGTATTTAGAGGTGATGGCAGGCTTTAGGGATGAACCAACTGAACTTATTCAGTCTGCATTTTAAGATAACTCATGGGACAGCTGAAACTTACTGTTGGGCTTTTTGATATTTTAAATTGCAAGATGACATTGATGATACCTTTTCCAAGAACTCAGAACATAACATGCACTAACCCTCAAACAAGTTTCCTGAACAGTAGAGCTGGCAAAGGTCTTATGAAACTTTTTCCCCCAAAGAATATATATATTGCTATGCAAGTGTAGTTCAAAAATCAAAGCCAACAAGGAAGGGAAGAAATATGACTTAGCCAGCTCTACTGAGGAGTGAGCAGCTGTTCTCTAAATACAGGGTTATGCTTACTCCAGAGGCAGAGAACTGGAATCCACTAGTTTGCAGGGCACAGAGCAACTTTGCCTTTAGTAGAAGATCATTTTTAAAACACTTAACTAAACAGAAGTTTGGGAAGAATGTCGTTCACATTTTTTGATTTTCAAAATTGCAACAGCAGTTCTTACACTTTCTCGTGTAATTTCCACAAAAGCTCTGTGTAAGTCACTGGAATATCCACATCACACTCTTCCATTTACATCACTGAATTCATTATTTCTCCTGATTTAAACAGAGCCAATAACCTGCCATTGCTACCTGCCAAGTCCATTGACTATCCTGGTCTAAAAGGCTGTGAATCATTCTAGACAAATTAAGTCCTATATCCTCCTTCATAATAGAAACTCTTCAGGCTTACTGAACTTCCATGGGCTTCACTTGCTGTACAGTATATGGCACAGATATCTTGGAACATCATTTAATCACCATAAAGATAACCTCTCACAAATGAAAAGATTTAGACTCAAAATTTAAGTTATATCTCCAGATCAAAAGAGGTTCTAAAGATGCCAATCAAGCTCACAGAATGATGAAACACCAAAGCTACAATTATATATCCAGCCATAGCTCTGGTCATGACTGAGTATTTTTTCAAATGATCTCTTGGAAAACACCACACCATTCTCCACTTAAAAGGAAGAGAGCTTTATCTGCTCTTTCACGTAAAGATCTATCAGGATGGCAGCGTCCATGATGGACATCACTCACCCAACAGGTTTCAAGGCTCATGGGACAAAGTTTCTTAACACAGAGGTACACAAGTTACTCTTCTCTCAATAGGTCAGGAGAGGCTTTGTTCAATCTCTAAAGGAGCTGAAAGCCCTCCAAGCCACACTTTTTGTAGGCTATTAGCTTCAGCCAGTCTTGCCCTATGCCATATATGAAAAAGTCAACGTGAAATCTCCACCTGACTTTCAGCAGTGCATCAATGCCAAAAGCTTAACACTACACTTAATTTGCACTTCTGCTGCTGCATGTCCAAGTTTCTGGCCTGAAGACACCTTGCTAGGGGATGATATTGTTTACTTAGAGACAGACTCACATAATAAATCTAATATCAAACTTCCAAATACAAGTTCCTCACCACTGATCTGTAAAACTATAAAAGCCTACAAACAGCTACAATCTCTTGTGCTATCTTGCCAGTCCCCCTACCTTTCTGCTTCAGAAATAGTTTTCTCCTTGTCTGTTATACATATCATATTTAGCCAATATTTCCTTTCTGTCACACCCTGTGGCAATAGATCTTACACATTTACTATCAAACCCAGTATAAAATATTAATATCTTATTAAAGATTTAGTTGAGTCAGACACATGTTCTGCTTCCTTTCATTTAAGGGATTGGTGGAAAAGGGTGTTTTGTTTTTTCAATACCAATATCCACAGGGTATAAAGCAGTACAGACATCCTCTGCTTTCCACCACTGACAATAATTATAGTTAGTCAATCTTACTTTCATTTCATGTTCAGAGATTGAGTATTTGTCTGGAAAGGGCCTTAAATTGTAAAGATTCAAGGGATTCTTTTTCCCTGCTGGACAGAAGTAATGGGGTCTTCCCAGCTTTCAAGGTTCTTTACTAGTTCAGGGAATTAATTGATAAATAAGCGTAAAGCAAACCTTGAACTGGGCCATGTAGTGCTGTGGGTAGGACAGGTATTCTTTGTTCTCACAGTTTTTCTTGTGGGGACAAAGGTGACAATCAGGAGATAATTGCAGTATGATGGTACAGTATTCATACATGGCAGAGATCCTTTGGACTAGGGCTGCTGAAGCCAGAAAGGCAAGAGACTTTCAGCTTTCCCTCCCCTGCAAAGACCTTCACTAGTTGTGCCATTCTTAGCTTTTCCTTGGAGCATAGGGAAGGGAAGCAGTGAGTACAATACAAGCCAAACAAAATTAATCCTTTTCCTTCTCCTAGGGCTGCTGAGCATGGAGGCTTTTAGCTGCTGCATTCAGAGATAATACTTATCCATCCCCTTTCCCATTTTTACCCTGTTAGGCAAGCTTCAGAGGAAAAAAGTTGTGATTTTCCAGGTTTCTCTTTAGTCTGAGGTAGGAGTAGGAACTGCATTCCTTTCAGGGTAATTCAGAACCTGCAACAGCAAAGAAAGCAGCCCCTCAATAAGAACAGAGCTAAAACCAAATACAGGCTAATGAAGAGAATACAGGTAGGCAATCAATAGATACCAGAAAGGTTGTATCATAAGATCTGTTTGCCTGAAACCTTAATATTGCAACATCTGTCTACAAACCCTCCTTCTGTAACCCTAGAGAAGGAAATTAAATAGGCTGGCCTGAAGCACAGCATTGACAGGAAGCAAAATGCAAGTGCCCTCAGTTGCTTCCATATCTGGAACCTAGTTAAGAGGGCAAGGTGCTTCAGTTCTTTTTAGTAAAAAAGGCCACGCATGCAGGGGAATTGCTTATAGCCAGTTCATCTGAGTCAGAGTGAGCTGCTAGATAAAGTTACAGTTTTTCTGTAGAAGGGGAAAGGGCAGCTATTTGAAGTAAAGCCTTAGGGGTTTGTGTGTTTGTTTTTACTTCTGACCCAAAAGGGCAGTCACATCTTAATAAGCCTCTAGCATGATATAACAAGTGTTAAGATACTATGTAGCTTGTGTTGATGCGTGTGTGCAAGACATGAAAATAATCAGTGTTTGGTGAAGAGCTTCTGTGTGACAAAGGCAGACAACAGAAGTGAATGTGTACAAGTGATGTCTATCCCTTGTGATCTTACCATAGCACATATACACACACAAAGCTGAAAAAGAAGTCTCCACCTGTGACAGTTCAGGCCTACACAAGTCTTTAGAAGACAGTCAACAAGCCTTTATGCATGGAAATACACAACGCAGCAGGAAGGATCTCTTGCTTATGGCCGCAGTTTTGCAAACACATCTGCAAGGAAGTAATCTTACTTGATTTCAAGGGTACTTCCGAAGGCAGGACAGATACAGACTATGTGCACACACCTGTGCACTCATCCTGAGCAACCTTAAGTATGTATTCATTTCCCTGTCTTAATACAGCCAAGGACAGTATTCCTTCTCAACAGGCTGTTTCCATTTTTGCTTTAGAGGATTCCCAGGAAATACATGAAAACTGAGCACAATATTCAGGCGTTGTAGCAAGGAGACATATGGAGAGAAGGGGTGTTACTTTAGAAGCTGCTTTAACCAGACAAATATGGCAGCTGCTTTAAAACAGTTCACAGGTTCTAAGTGCTGCAAATAGTCTTGAGATACACCTCTTAAAGGGAGCATGAGCAGGTGGCCAAGGTTCAGGAAAAACTGTGTTTGATCCTTCATTATGTATCACTTGCTTATTTCTGTGGATGTGAATACTAAAACATGGACAGTATTACAAATAATTGAAAGTGCAACACATTTATAGTTTTTCTGTATCTGGAGTCAGAGTACCAAGGATTAGGCTTGAATTAGTCAAAAGAAAAAAATTAACCATTTATACATTTTATGAGACTACTGACATGTAGACAGTTCTTAGAGTTCTGCAGAAAGAAAAATCTTTACATGACAGATGGCAGCCATTATCACCTAACGTGCTTCTGCAAGGCACTTTGCTGAGCATGGTACAGGGATATAAATAAAATGGGGACTAAATGTAAGTAGATACAACACCTGCAGGTACAGAAAAATTAAGGCCATGGACACTACTCTTGGCCACAAAATGCCCAGGGATTTAGTAACAGTAGATACATGCAGTTTCTACATGTACTAGTGAGTAGGGATGAGAGCCCCATCTTGTAATTCCAGTAAATAAAGACACTCGTTTGATGTGCGCTACTGTAAAACCCCCAAAGTGTCAGAAATGGCAGGAAACTAAACAGCCTAGCGGGGCACACCAGATAATAGCAGAAACAGACAAGTAGTATTAAAATTAAAGTATAACCTAAAATAGTCCAGTGAGAGTAGTCCAAAAGGAATAGTAATCTATAGCAAGAGGGAGGTGCTCTGTTCAGAAAAGGAATCCCAAGAACAAAGTTACCCATTTCTTCACTGCAATGAAAAAGGACATCTCAGAGCTTGAAACAAGAGCCCATTGCTGCATATTAAACCAGCCAGAGAATGACTATTTCTGATAGCTGGGTAAACCTAAGTGAAAAGTTTCAATGACTATTAAATACAAAAGTGCAGATGACCACATTATCAGGGTGAGAGGTGTTTTGAGATGCATGTAGTAAGATAACACTTGCAGGAACATTATGGCACACAGTGGCTGTCTGAGAAGACATGGCCATCTTCTGCCCCAATAACAGGCTGCCAAAGAGGGAGTGCACCTATGCCTCAATTTTGGCCTAGGCATAGTTGCAGTATTTGTTTCAATGTTCCAAACCATGCTATGAATGAGGTGGATGAAATGTAGCACTATCTGCTTTTATTCTACTTTGGGATGGTTACCTTTAGACAGACAACTACTGATGCTAAATTCCGCAGCCACTGCTCCTCACACCACTCAAGCCTGCCTGTCATGGCCTTTGTGTTAGCAGTGTGACTCAGACAGATATAGATGTCCCCTCCCTGTGAAGCTTTCCCCTACTGATCATGAACATCCATCCTTGTTCCCCTCAGAGTATGTTAATCTGACTGTAGCTGCACACTCAGATTCAGACACCTCATTACAATCCATCAGGGAACACAAAAATGACAACCCACATCTTCCAAGATAGGGTTCAGTTTAGAAAATGAAGTCATCATGATGTTTGCATCAGAGGGCTCTCAGATGGGGATTACTTCACCACTGTCCTTCCCATTTGACTCTCAGTAGTTTGCTCCCACTACTTCAGAGAGTCCTCATCTTCTCATGAAATAGCTGCTGTAGTGTCATAAATTACCATGCTATGGGGAAAATGAAGTCATGGCAAATTTACCTGCAGACCACCTGTAAACTACAGCAGTTCAGCAGCTGTGCCTGCAGAGGGGGCAGGAATTTTTTTTAAAAGGAGGGGAGAACAGCAATTCATCTTAAGAGGGTACACCTGCTATTATTAATAGGCCAAGAGTCAGGAGAAACAGGATTAGGCAGAAATTCCCTTTTGTCCCCTTAAAGTAAATTCTGCAAATATAATGATGCAATTATGAAGCATTATTATTCAAATACATGAGATAGATAATAAATTGGATACTGTAGGCATCCTGAAAATTGCACAGGAGTTAAATGCTATTTATAAGTCACTGAGTCTTATGTCTTACATCTTAAAATTGACAAAATGGAGAAAATCCAATTGTTGGTAAGAGCTGGTAATTATTCCACATGAGATGGAGATCCAAGCCCCAGATGGTTCTCTAGATTCGTGTGAAACTGAAGGCTGTTTTTCATTCAAGAAGGAGCTTTCAGTGGCAATGCTTGCTGAAGTTATTCCCACACCATGCATCTTACTTGTACCCCTTGGCACAACACAGCACCTGCCTTAGCTTGAGCAGCCACATTGTGAACAGGGTCAAGGAACTGATCCAGAAAAACAAACAGACAAATGTCAAAACATTATTGCTGATACCAACTTTGTCAAGTGCAATCACTGAACACCCTCCAGTTTTGGAGAAATCAGGCTGTTAACTGTGATAGTCAAGCCTATCAACATAACCAGACAACTCAAAATTGCAGTATTTTACAAGAGGATAGTCCTCAAATACCCTTTTACACTTTAAGTAAGGTTATAAGTTAAATTCTAGCCTGATCCAGACCAGTGGGAAATATCCTCTGACTTCAGAGCCAAGAGTTCACTTGAGCATTTACAGGAACCATTTGTAGTACATCAGAAGTAGATCCACATGGATTCCCTTCTCAGCTTTGAAGGAAACTCAGAAGCATCCAGAATCCCAGAGGGGAATAAAACAAAAGGAAGTTCTGAAAGTTCGTATTTCAACATTCTGAAATCATTCAGTTAATGATTCATAGACATTTCCTAAGCACATTGATGTAGTTTCATTTAGGTTCTTGCTTTCCCAAAAGGATATTTGGGCACAATTGTCAATCACACAAAGTTTCAGCTTAGACAGAACAGGAAGAGTTTGCAAGAAAATTCTTTAACTCTAATCAGAAGACAGTAACTTCAGAAAAATATTCAGATTACCACAGAAGATAACTTATTAAAAACTTCCTTGTCACTTCCCATAATAAAGCTTCCTTAGACACCATACTTTAAAGGAACCTTAACTAACTTTGAACTACAGTAGCTTGGATGAACAATTTCCAAATTACATATTTTTCTATAAAAAAATAATATTAGGTTTCTGAAGTTTCTCCCATTTGAATATGCATTGTAAAGCTGTTGGTTAAACAGTATTTTGAAAGGTTATGACATGCTGTGTACTATAAGCTGGAACAAATAGACCTAGACATTAAGATCATTTTACATCTAGCCAAGAGCCAAGCTAACATTCCTGCTTTTTACATTTTGGCTTAATTCATACTCCCCAGCAGCAGGTGCTTTAATATGAAGTCAACAAAAGTTGACTTCACTGAAATTTAAGCCACTGAAATATAGGCTTACTAAAACAGCTAGTAGTCAAAGAAATCTGACAAACAGAAAACTTGAAACAAAAAGCCACCAGAGGAGCTAGTTCACTGCTTCTAGCTAAGCCACCAGGGTGGCCATAGCTCTGCCCTTGACTCCAGGAAAGTGCTTCAGAGCACGCAGATTAGACCCAAAGATCACTCCTGTGCACCCTGAGCCGCCCAGTACATTGTATGTTAATAGGAGACACAATAGGCTCCTCTGTTCAAGATCTGGAGCAGAGGTTTCTAAAATGCCCCAGAGATCAAAGGTTCATTTGCCCCACAAAACATAGGGGCAACAACCTACATATTGGCACCACTGCCAGGAAGAAGTTGTACAGGTTTGAGGCCCTTCTCATCCCAAAAGCCTTAAACTCACCAGCCTCACTCTCTTCCTTTCTCATAGAAAAGGCGTTTACACATTTTCTTGCCTCTACCCCAACCTGCATGGCAAGCATGACACTGCAGAGCCACTTGAGCAAGAACAGCTGTCCAAAGCCAGTCCTACCAAGCAAATGTGCTGGTGAGGGGGTCTTCTCAGAGATGCAGGTGTAACTTCACTCAGGCAGAGGTTACAACTGCAATCAAGTTCATATCTTCCACATCCTTATGAGCACTATATTCACCTAGCTACCATTTTAAGAGTGCATCTCTCTCCCCTTCCCACCCCGAGTTTAAGAAAGGGCTGATACCTGCTCAGTGTCTAGAAGTAAAGCCTACAAAAGAAAGTGCAAATACCAGAGCACATTGCCCCTACGTTTCCCTAAAACAACCAAGTGCTTCTCCTCAGAGAATAAGATAATCAGTTTTCAGATTTTGTTTACTACCTTAGTTAAAATCAATACTCAGGGTGCTTCTTACTGCCCTTAATTTTTGAAGGCTTTGGTGCTGCGGGTCTCTTATTTACCATGAACAATTCTGTTACAAGGAACTCCCACTTCCAAAAACCCAAAGCCACATAGCAGGTACAGCTAGGCAGATGCTGTACAGGCAGTTGCCAGCTCATGGCTTTCAAAAAGTTTGCTGGAATACCACACAAGATAGATGCTTAGTAAAACTGATGCTAAATTGCATACCCTAACATAACAGTAAATTACTATGTGGACAGTAAATGACTGAAATGTAAAGGCAACAGATCCAAATGACAGTTTGCCAGGCATTCCCACTATGTTTGCTTTTATGGAAGCTGAACTGCATGCAGTTGAAAATAACTAAGATGCTTGATCCACCATTCACATGTACACAGCTGCTGCACATAAAGGACACTAAATATAACAGGGGGGAGGAGAAATAAATAGGAGCCAGAAAAACCAACACTCTTCTTAAGATTCCTAGTTAAATGTTTATTTACATTATGTTAGACAGTGACCAGACTTCTGCGACTGACATTTTGTTGCCTGTAAATGCTCTGCTTGTGCAAGTGCAGTGTGTATTGTTTCAGCTGTGAAGTCCACTCAACAACTCCAAATACTTTTCCCAGATGAAAAACATCTTACTAGGTTGCTTACAGTGTCTAAGGATATGGTAGGTTTACCAAATGTATCAAGAAGCCACATGCCCTCCTGGCTTGCTCAATAACCAAAAGAACCCATCCCAGGTGTCCTTGATAGTTCAAGCAGAAAAAGTGAGGGGACAGACTTTGACATTTCTCCCAGCCTATTTCCTATAATTCTGAAAGGGACAGATCCTAATTCTGGGAGTGTTTACAACCTGAAGATGGAGGACATACCCAGAAACAACCCTTGATATCTGCCTCAGAAGATCTCATCATAACTGTTTCATGCCATAAGCCTCCATCCCTCCATGCAGCTGACATGTTAGCAACAGGTTGGCAACACATAGCCAATCTTCAGCCAAGCAATTGCTCCAGAAAAATCATCACAGGACTAAAAGAAGATGCACAGGCCTATTGCATGTCACTGAGGCAACAGTTATCTCCCTTAGCATTTATTTCCCAGTTAGGTTAAGCAGCTTCCCCCTTTGCTATGGGGCAAGGATCCCATGGAGAAGCCTGAGCACCTACCTGGCACAGGTACTTCCACTAGGAAGCAGCATGGAAGAGTTGAGTGCTTAACATGTGGGTACTCTGAACAACTGAATGTTCAAGTCTTCATTTCCCACTAATCTGCAACAGGTTCAGCAAACCAGAAAATTGGGCCAGGTATTGATTAGTGTGCCACCTGAATACTTCAGGCTTTTCAGGGAATAGCAGCTGGGGGAATAGCTATCAAAAGGAGCAGTTGAAGGTGGATTTATACTTGGTCATAATTTTGGGACATTGAGAATCTAGAAGCTTTGTTCAGGCTCATATCCTTTTGAATTGGATACTTCAAAGAAGCACTCAGGTTAAGGAAAGCTCCAGAATAAGGGTTACATACATAAATTTAGTTCCTCTGTGCCCAGTTATTTGTGACACAGCAGATACTGTTTCTTCCAGGGGATCCCCAAGACTGAGCGTAGTGGATGGCTGGTACTTAACAGGTGAGCAGCCATCCAGAATTTTTTTCCCACCTCATTGAATTAACAGGCCAGGATTTATTTACTGTACAGGATTTGGATGATTGAATGATTTCCTGACAAGCTCTTCCAAAGACTCAGCAGATATTAATTGTCTTCACAAGACACCTGCAAAAGTAATTTTAACCACAGACTTCATATAGAGAGCTGAGGAACAGATAAATTTAAAAGTCCAACCTGAGATGGACAGTACTTTTTTAGTACCAGCCACCTTGAAAGAATAGAGCCTGCATGAACTCCTACAACAAGAAGTCAAATCCTGGCCCTATGTAACTTCACATCCTATCCATCCTGCCAGTTAACCCCCTGCACCTCCTCTCCCATCACCTATAAAAACAATTGCTCTCCTGCTTCCACCTCTTCTTGAGGCTTCTTTCTTGCCTAGTCCTAGTTTTGACCTTCCATGCTTTATTGAGCAATCCCTGGTTTTCCCCATTACCCTTCTCAGACTGGTCTGGACTCCTTCCTACAAGCACAGGAATTCCTCACTGAAGGATCTATGTTCAGCAAGTCCAGCAGCCTGCTCCCTGGCTTTGATCTTGTGCCTGCCTCTTCCCATAGCAACCTCAGTTCTTTCTGGCTCTCCAGTGTTTAATACCTCAAACCACAGCTTCCACACCAGGTGCCAGCTGTGTTCCTCAGCACCCAGCTCACAGCTTTCTCCCCTGCACTGACAGCCAAGGTTCAGGGGTGAAGAAAGTCATTCAAGTACACTGACATGCCATGTACTAGCCCAGATCCAAGCCCTCACCTAGACTTGCAACCTGTGCTGCTCTCTGGAGCCAATAGCATGAGAATACAGCAGGAGAGACTTGTCCCTTTCTAATTAAGAGGTTTGTCTAAAGGTAGTCTACTCCACATATCCTCATTTTCATACTAGTCACAAACATAGATGCACTGATAGAGTGAGAATTGACAAAAAACTCCATGACACACATCTGTCTGTACAATATGAAGCCTTACAAACACTTATCAGCCACTTTAAGTTATCAAAGAACCACTGAAGCACTAAAACCATGAAGCATCTTTAGGGCTTCACATTGCTAACACAGAGCTCAAGACTAGCAGTCACATGTTTAGGCTTACCTTTGCAGGCATCAGGACACTGAAATGGTAAGCTGTTCCCCAAGGCAAGGCAAGCCAGCAGCCAAGGGCAGCCCCAGGACAGGCTGGGCCCTCACTGGTGAGCACAGTCCTACAGAGGCTGAAGATAGCAGCCAGAGCTGAGTGCTAGTAACAGCATCCACTGACAGCCCCAGGCACCGCAAGCAGATGAACCACGTCCAGGAATTCCAGCTAGAAGCAAAGGACACGGTCCAGAAACAAGAGAGGAGACAAGTCCATGCGAGGGGTCCATTCAGGAGCTACAACACCCACAACAAAGGCACAAGGTCCCTCCATAAGAACAGTACTAAAGACAAGCACACCTATAACAAAGTTCAGGCTGGGATAGAGGGCCCAGGACAGAGCTTAAATAGGGCTTCTGGGCCCATGGGTGTGGGTGGAGGTTCCAGGTGAAGCTGGTCAGGGCTATTACGACCATTAAGACCTAATAAAGCCCACAGGGCCCTGACACCAAAATATACTGCAACGTTTTATCTCTCCAGGTGAGAGTTTGGGGAAGTTCTGCATACTCTCCCAGGTAGTCCCTGCAGTGTACAGGGCAGCCATTGGCACTGTTTGCATGTCTGGGTGCGTCGGTTCCTGTGCTGGGTGTAGGATGTGTCCTGCCCTGGACCCCTACACCTGAGACCCCTATCGCTGTCTGGACAGTGACCCACCACCCTGCTCAAGAGGTTTAATTCCCTATGTAAGCACTGCTTTACTCAAAAGGTTACAGGTAGTTTGTTGCTTTTTTAAAAGAAAAAACTAGCTTTCTATCTATGGGTCTCAGTGCAACCTCTCTCTCCCTCACCTCTGTCAGCAGTACAATCAGACTGTCTCTGCTCAGTCAGGTGTCTGCTAACAGACAGATGAGAAGGGCAGACCTAGCCATGTTTATCTGGTACTTAACAATTAGTGCTTTCCCAAGCGATATTGCTCAGTAACGGTAATCACACAAACAGCGGATGCTAGCAAGGCAGCTTTGCATAAGTTTGCCGCAGATTTTTGTGCACGGTGACCGTACCTCAGGAGCACTTAGCAGGTGTCAGGGTTCCTGCTTTTATGTTTGGCTTCTCCTTGGTCTGGAGTCACCTGTCCAGATACCTGCTGCTGGTCCCTTGCAGTTGGCCTGTGAGGATGGTACATATGGAGCAGAGCTCACCCATGTCTTGAGCATGTTTGCAAGAGCCAGATACTTTTCATTTTTAGAAGTGGAGCTCCTAAAATTAACAAAGTCCCTTACCAAGCATGCGTAAAGTACAGTTGCTTAAGGATTTATTATTTGGCTGAGTAGGACAGTGCTTGCACGAAGAAAAAGGTCACATTTGTATCATTACTTGTAACCATCTGTCACAGAAAAATTGTACGTGCGTAGTTCAAAACCTAGAAGGACTAGACTTGACTGAAACAACATTTTCCTCAGAAAGAGATCAATAGTTCTGGTTGAAATGTTCTGTGTCCTCATCCTTTCCTTCCCGTGCACATAAATTTAGTCCAGGCTGAAAATTTTGGCACAAATAGTCAAAATGTTCGAAGTTTTTAAGCAACTGGAAACAATATGTTAACAGAAAGAATCACCTTAATATTAGACTTAGCCCTACCTGTATCAAAAACATTTTACATGTGCTCTGATATCAGAATGAGCTCTCGCACACAGTGATTTCTTCTGTTTCAGCTTCTTTTTATAAATATACAAAATATGCACCGATCTATATTCTCTTTAAGTGCACCACAGATATGCAATTTCAGAATTTAAAGAAGAGGAAAAGAGACTGAGCGAGCTACTACATTATTTTCTCTTGACTTCTCATTTTGTACCCTTCTGGTAACATGAACAGTTTTATTCTCACTGAAATTAGATGTGCACTGGGTTAATGAAAAGAGCACTCTCTGGTTCTGCTGCAACCAGTTTCACTCCCACACTCTGACATGGAAGAATGAAATAGTTGTGGGACTTTGTGGGGTTTTATACCACTAATAAAGAGAGATATAATCATTCTTTTCCCTAGAATCCCGTGGGTTTGTGTATATTACCTGGTTATTATCTATCGATCACCGTATAATTGTCTCTCTTGACACTAACAGTGCACTTATGACCACAATGTCTGAAAACCTTAGACTTTTTAAACGTAAGCAAAAATGTTTATCATCTTCTTTAATCTGTACCTTGTGCTGGTGCAAAAAGTCAGGAGTACCTACTCGTTTCCTTGCATGTTGTCTCCTGCTGCACAAATAGCTAAATTCTTCTTAATTTTTCTGGTATGCTTTTTTACTTCATGTTCAGCTGTAAGACCATTCTTTATGGGGTTTAGAATCCCTGAAATTAATACTGTTGCCTGGGATGCACACTGGCAGATAGTTCTGCCCTTTGATTTTAAAAGGCTGAGTCAAGGCATTCAGTCAAGAGATGAAAAATCTGGTTTTGTTCTTGAAAAGAGCAAAGAAAAGTACTGAAAGAGAAACCTACAGGGGATGGTGTTTCCACGCACCATGAAACCTGCGATCTAGTTTTTTTTAAAGGTGTGAGCACCAGAATTTGGAGGAGTCCTAATCCTTTACATTTTCACAGAAGCTGACAAACTAAATGAAAGGAAAACACTTCATTTCACAGCTGAACACCAACTGGAGACACCATGTCTACTGTGAATTATTAATTGCCTGCTAATGAAGTATAAAACAGTACTTATGGCACCACATCACTTAAGACAAAACTGTGAGCATATCCTCTGCTTCAGATCACTTCTATTATGACTTCTGTAATTTGGAAGGTGGTTCAATCAAAATTAATTTTTCAGCTGACCCAAATAATTTTCCAAGGGTGTGTAAGTGCCCTTATAAATAATATTAACATCAATAAAGAAATTAAGCTGGAAAGACAACATTGCTCAAGTACAAACCTACCTGGCTGATAGATCATTAGTCACTAAAAAAGGTAAAACAGATTACACCCACATTGGCTCGATTTTCTCTTAAGTGTAACTAAAAATAATCAGGAAATAGATACTGCATGTCTGTCATTCTACTCATCATTTCATTCCCTCAGTCTATGGTGCACAGTCATAATTTGGAGTATGGTATTAATTTTTAACAGTGCAAAGTGTAAACATACCGTCAAAGCTTCTGCCACAGATTAATGGTTTCATGGCAGCCTCTGAGCTAGTGGCTGCATTGATTTGTGGGAGAAATTTCTCCTGCAGGTCTTAAGAAATGTTGAAGACCTGAGCACCTAGACCTGCTGTCTCTTTCTTCCATTCAGTCTGTTCTCATTCTACGTATCTAGAGAGGCTCCGAAAGACAGAAGTAACAGAAAAAAGTAGCTACCGTATTTCCCCAGCCTACTCAGCAGCAGCACATCAGCTCCCCCGAAACTCACAAGGAAAAAGAAGGTTAAATCTCTGACAAATGCATGCACCACAGGTGTAGGGCTAAGCTGGCGGCAAGGCAGAGTCTCAGACCCACACCCCACTCACAGGGCATCCATTGCCTGCCTCCTGCAGACCACCAGAAAACCTGTTGCGATAAATTGGGCACTGTGCTAAACTGCCAACACCAAAGTACTTCGAGGTTCTCTGTCTGCATGGACACTGCAGCAGTATTAAACACAGTTGACAGCTTCCTTCCCAGAGGCAGGAGGAAGATATTTTCAGAATGTGAGACAGTTCTGTTACACCCTTCTCTTAAATAATTTTGAAATACTTTTGTCATTTTTGTAAGTTATTCATGCCTTGGGAGCATAATCCTGTTAAAAACAGAAGGGTGGCTCAGGCGCATGGGCTGCTGATATTTTAAAAGGCAGCTGAAGAACTGAGATTGCTCAGGAAATAAAAATGACAAACACAACTTCCTGAGCTACAGGACAGCTCTTATTTCCTAACATACTCTGAAAAAAATCATAATACCATAAAATACGCAGCCATTCCTCCTTAAAAGTCATCTCTGGGACTATTTATTACCAGAAGAGATTTTAGAGACACCTACCAAATTTCCTAGGGTCCTGGGAAACTTGACTGACAGACTTTTAAGTCAGTCACATGAGGGGAAAAAAAAAACCCCAAGCATATTATTTCCAGCAGGGTTAGGGCAGGTACATGGCAAATCCCAAGCATGCAATTGTGTACCTCGTCCCGATTCAGGCTGCTAAGCTTTACTGCACAACAAGTAATAAATAATGACTTTACTGTTTCTGACCTCCATTGCCAATTTCTTTTTTGAAAAGTGTACTGAGCAAGGAAAGGCCAGATCTCTATGGGTGAATTTCTTCGGTTTCTGTCTTCTGTATGCATATTAACATTAAAAAACAGACTGACTGCTCTCCGCCTCCCAGACTTGCAGAACAAAATATAACAGTTCTTCTTGAAAGGGGGAAATGCTTTTGATTTTATTCAGGAGAGTCAGCAAATAGCCTACAAGGCCTGAATTACAGTTAATGACCCGTATGCTTCTCTAGCATCAGGCTAAAATCCAATATTTATGTTTTTACGGGCTTACAGAATTTATCTAGATGGAATCAGAGTAGCTGGAAATGATCTGGAATGTAAATAGCTGATGTTCCTTGGAAATTGCATCAACATTTGTAGCCATTCTGGGAGAAATACTAATTAAATTGCTATACCTCTTGCTGGGGAAGGGATACAATTTTCCTAGTTTTCTCCTAATATACTTTCACAGTTTACACCGTCCATTTTTCTTATTTGTTAGGAAATCTGTTACCCCACAATAAACAACTGCAAATTGGTGGTTTGGCTGCTACTCATACCTAAGTGCATCCTAGATTTGTTACTGGGTTACATTGTACATTACGGAAGGAATTTTGATCAATTATTCTTAGCAGATGCACGGAAAGACAAATGTGCTGAAATTTCTTTCTAACTTTCCTCTTCTTCTTAGTTATGTCTGATCTAGTGAAGTGGAACTAGCGAGCAGTAGTAATATCTTGCTGTTGTTTAGTACTTTTGTCCTTCAAAGTCAAAGCATTAAAAATACATATATAAAGTGAAATGAAACTATTTGACCCAAGTCACAGCACATATTACTGGCAGGCTAAGGAAAAGCATTTCTGAGTCCTAGAGCGTTACACACTTTGGAGCAGAGATGGAAATCATCAGTTCAAAAGGAAATATCAATCACTCAGTGCTGAATTAACTTAAAGGGGAACTCCCACCTCTTTCTCACATAGATCTGTTTAATCTCCTAGCCTTTACAACACTAGATATTTTCATTTACTTTGAACGTTATCCACTCTATTAATATACGTGTAGTCTCAAAGACAATAGTGATGGTGAAAGGTGTATGCTTGGGGAGTTCATAAAGAGTCACCAAACTCTTCAGTTTCTCGGCATAAGCACAGTGCTAAAGTAATATTTTGCAAACAAATCAAGAAGTAGAATTCCTTTTAGATTTGCTTTCAGACATTACCTGGATTAACACCTCAACCTCTCTGCCACCCCCTTGGGAAATTTTCTCACATATTTCAGACTTAATTGAAAGCCTTTGCCTGGAACCATTTGCGGGCATAATTGAAGTAAATGAGAATCTCAACTCCAAAAAAGTGTCTAATATAGTTTAGAAGCTGCCACAAGTAATATAATAAAAGTAGGCTTTTCAGTAGTTTGCAAGCCTGGTCTGGAAATTAAGACCAAAATTATGCTGTGCCTCTGTTAGTGACTCCAGTGTAGAACTCTGGATTCATCATCTGATCTTGTTTCTTTCTTCCTCTCCTCTGTTTCTCTTTCTGGCTTGTTTCTCTAGCTTGAATGTTATTCAGGGCAGAGACCATCTCTTCTTTCCTGTAGAACACCTAACCCAACAGGACCTTGGACTATATTTGGGATATTAGGCTTCACGAAAGAAAATTATTAGTTTGGTCATGTGTTTTCTGACATCGTGGCCTTTGTTTGTCATGTAGACACTCTTCCTGAACCCAGCTTTAAAAAACGCATTAGGAAGAACTATCAAAGTTAACCTCGTTTATTCTGCCTGTTAATTCAAGTCATGGTCATTAGCATTCAGCTAAGAGCTTTTAAACACGGCACTAGGCAAAGATACAGTACTGTGATGGACAGGTGGAGGCTAGCCAAGCAGTTGGAAATTGTAACCAGTGCTAATTCCCAACAGAAAGACTTTCATGTTTCGTTTTTCATCCATAGAAGTTGAATGATTTATTGTGTCAGAGTCCTGCAACGCTATGCACAACATCAATTCCATTGCAATTTCTTCTTACAAAGGGCTGCTTTTTCTCAAGCTTGCTTATTCTTGCAAAATGCTGCTGGTGCCAATAAATGACAGGTTGCTGTAAGTAGATACAACTGCTCTTGTGGGGGCCTCCTGCAAGTACACCAATGGATATTGAATTTCACACCTCTGACATGACTAATCCTTGGGAGTGCTTTACGATGCCTGACACATATTTACAGAAGAGGCACTCATAGACAATTAACTTAAGCTGTGCAGTATTTCCAGATAACCCGACTGCTTTAAAAGGTTCCAGATTAAGGTTGAGTATCGAAAGCAGGGACAGGAGGTGCTTGCAGTAGTTCATTCTGTTAGCAATTGCTTTTTCTGTTAGGTTTGTATCTCAGTGTCGGGATTCGAGGACAAACAAATATATCAAGGTAATACACTTAAAGACAAGATGACACTTGAATATGTGTGTATACTTCATAGGCATACCTATCTTTGTAAACTTTGATTTTTCTCAGGTCCTCTCTTGGCAGCAGTCTAAACATCTGGTTTAGTAGAATACATTTTTTGCCTTTATTTTAGTGCTATGTTTAATACCAGATTCAGCTAATGCCTTAGCAAAACGAAGTCGTATAATAGGAGAATTACCAGGGCTTATTCTCTTCTAGCATCAGTGCATACAGTAGCGTACACCAGCAAAATACTGTTCACATCAGGGGACTTAATCCTTATATGCACCTGTGCAAATGAAAGAAAAATCAAGTTCCCTATATGGAAGTAGGAAGCTAGAATCCCAATCCCTTGCTAATGTAGGAGGCAGCTTAGCCAGAGTGGTAGTTGTTACGGCATGAAGTTCTCAGGCTGCAAGAACAAACTGTGTAGCTAGGTCCGAGTTACCCTAAAGTAATCCTAATTTGCATTTAAAACCAGCATCACCAGGAATAAAAGAAGTGGTTTAAACCCAACTTTTTGGTCCCCCTACCTGTCCAGTCCTACTCTCAACATCCTCATTCATGGTGAGGTGACTGAAAAAACAAGGTGCACAAGATGAGAAAAAATTTAAAGTAAAGCAATAAATGAATAAAGATAAGAATCTAAAAGCGTACATAGAGAAGACAGCTGTATAGCGTCAATCTGAAAAACTGCCAGGGACAATAGGAATAAGAGATTCTCAGTAGCTGAGGACACAGTCACGAAGGAATAACAAAATACTTATTTTTAGTCACGTCTGCTCGTTGCTTATGTAAGTGATCTTGTAACAAACAAGAAAGGTGCTTTGAAGTAGAATTCCACATAAAAGAGATTGTAAAGATTAGCAGAATAATGGCATACCTACTTATTGCTCCCCTTTTTGTCTTTGCTAATTGGTGTACTGTACAGGACTGAAGCTAATTTGGGTTACAGTAGTACTAGAATTGATCTAATAGCATTAGTTTTTAAAATTTTTTTATAACTTTGTGGGGGAAAGAAAAATTCTGCAAGACCTGTGTGTCTTGCTTTCTCTAATTTTGGAAAACAGTGTAAAACCAATAGTAAAACCAGGGGGCACCTGGGACCAAGCTGAAGATTCAAGACGTTCAGGACAATACCACATCCCAGAACTGGGAGTAGTGGGGCATTCCGAAAGACAGCCGATAACAGGGTGCCACAGTTTTGAGATTAATTTTTCCATGATTTGTGCCAATATAGTCAAGATTTTTCTTACACTATAAGTCTGAAGACCTGCAGTCAAAACATATGAATGTCATGAAAAGAGAAAGCATTTTCATTCTTGATTGAAGCTTATCTGTGCTTCTTTCAGTTGTACCAAGGTAAAATAGTCTCAGTTTTCTATGTTGATACTTAATCATCCATTAATTTCAATAAGTAACTGGAGATCTAAATGGACAAAAATGCCTGGACATTATTTTGGACTTTGTCATGGGGAGACTGTCTATTTGTGAATGTGTTGAACATTTTGCAATCCAGACATCACGGTATGAGAGAGTCCCATAAACACAGCTGTTTCATTGGGAAAATCATTAGGAGCAGCTGAGAGTACTAGAAACTGAAGAAGCCTGGGGGAAAAGTGTGCTCTGGCAATTTAGAAAATGATTTTTAACATTTTGTATAAGCATATCTTCTCACTATGTTCTTTTAAAATAGATGTACATGTGTGTACACACACACACACACGCACACACACACACTCTTCCCATCTATAAGCCTCCACGGAAGTCTTTTTGTGTAATTATGCCTGAATATGATTTTCTTAACATGTATTCAATGATGTTTAATGCCTTATGCAACACAGTAGAGAAATATTATACAATAAAGTGACTCGGGTAGATCCAGTGGCAGCCATTAAACACAGTCATTCTACTCAGAATGTCCATCAACTGGAAATACATACAAGGGGAAGGATCCCTTTATACATATTGTACATATTAATAATTTTTTTTTTTTAATTTGGGGGGGAATCAAAACTCTGCAAGACCTGTGTGTCTTGCTTTCTCTAATTTTGAAAAACACTGCAAAATCAATATTGAAACCAGGGGGTACCTGGGACCAAGCATAAAGATTCAAGACGTTCAGGATAACATAGCATCCCAGAAATGGGGGACAGTGGGGCATTCCTAAATCCCTTGTCCACGTTGAGATCAGCTGCTGACAAAGGTGCCCCAATGACGGACCACAGAAAGCAGCACTGTTGGTCATGGGCATAGCTTTGACCCCAGCTGTTTGCTTTGACCTTCAGTAAATTGCTTCTCCGGACCATAGTCCTCCTATCTTTGAACAAGAGTTAAAACTCTTCTGTGAAAGAATTTGTGAGGATTAGCTAAAGTTTGCAGAATACTTTGAAGATGAGCTTCCATATGAAATGGTAGGGATTATTTTAAAAGCCTTCAGTCTGGGAGTTAGTCATGTGGCCTGGCTGATTTAACAACATATATATATATATATATATAATGGGATAGCAGTAATCATTTTTAATATCTTCCTGTCTCAAGATAAGAATTAGAGAAATTCCACAAAGTTTCTTAGTCTTTGCTTTTGTAATGCTAATGTCCCTAAGCAGCAATGGTTTCTAACAGTAGAAAACCTAGAATAAAATACAGAGGCAAAGTCAAACACCACCAGGGAAGAAACTGCGAAGGGGGGGCGGGGAGGAGGGGGAGATTACTAAAGCAGTCTATATGGAGATCATACAATAACCTACTTCAGATTTTCTTGCTTTTTATGGATCTCTCTGGGCAAGGAAGCAACTTCATATTTTTTCAGAGATAAGATTTTCCTGATTATTAAGTCTCTTACCTTGCTCATATGGCTCTTTTCTCCTTCAAGGTAGAATCATTATTATTGTTCTTTAAGTACTAACAATATACTTGGCATCAGATGAGACACACTGTCCTATGCAGCTAGGAATTTGAATAGGTAGACTACATAAATCATGTACAAAGTGCGATGAAATACCTACCCTGGGGGATGCCAGAATAAAGAGGTAAAGTGACCTTAGCCAGAATCAACACCAGAATTAAATTTACAGCACTGCAAGCATTGTGTTTCAGAAAGTATTTAAGATACTGCCTAATTTTTTTTTTTCCTTGAAACCAGTAACCCTGTGTAAAAATAGAAGATTAAAACTGGAGATTCAAGCAATTTTAAATAAATGTAGTACTCGACATCAGCTAGACTCCTGCATAATTCATAATCACTGATTTTCACAAAATGACTCTTGTATCAAACTTATAACTTCTGCATGAAGCTATAGTCTGTCATTACAATTTAGGAACACAGAAAGGAACAGAGAATAAAGAGGCAAAAGAAGGCATCTGAGTCAAGGATATGCCTCTGTGCTATCCCAGCAGAGCAGTTTGTTTACTAAATAAGCGTAGAGGTAAGTTAAGAAACATCTCTAGTAGAAGACAGATAATGCTTTTCTGTGAGCACAGTTTGCAGCACAGTAAGGTTCCTTCCCTGCCAGTATTGCTCAAGAAATGGCGGGGGGGGTGGGGGTGGTGCAGGAGTTGCTGCATACAAGCAAAAGTGAAGCACTGCACAACCAACATGCATGGGAGTGAAGAAAGATCACCACTCTCTTACAGAGATTTCCTTTGAAAATAGACCACATTCAGACTGAAAACAACCAATCTAAATTAAAAAATAAAGCTGTCAGACTTTATTGGATTAACTGACTAATAGAAGCAGACTTCCAGCGACAAGTGGACATACACATGTGCTCACACACCTGAGGTAAGAGCTCCCTTTGGTGACACTTCACCTGCATATCATGTGCAATTACGGGGTATTTAATGATTACATTTTCCTCGTACGAAACAGAGCTGCCACACTTCTGGGAGTTTCCACCCCTGTGCTCGGCCTGTTCCTTCCTCCACCTTTGCCTTGTGTAAATCTCTCCATTAGGTCCTCACAGTTTTCATTTCATCTTGAATGTTGTTGGTAGGTTTTATGGAATATACCAAGTCTTATCACATGTCCTATCTCAAAGCAAGCACATTCATTTTGAATTAGGCATTATTTAAATAAAAAACACCCCAGCAGCTTTGCTCCAAAGTAATCAGAAGAAGGAAAACCAGCTGACAAAATGGAAACCGCAGTATGTTCCCTGAAATGAGTAGATGGGGAACAGATGTCGTTGCTGAAAGTGAGAGGTTAACCTGACATAAATAACGAAAGGACAGCAGTAGGGAGTCCAATCAAGGCTGAATCAATGCTCTGATCTTGCACAGCCTGACAAATCTTTCTTGCTATTTATGGCTTTATTCCTCCTCCGCTCTCTGGGATTGCAGGTGGCAATTATGGGAGAAACTACCAGGCTTTTTTTTCCCCTTTTTGTCACTGTCCGGCTTGTGAAACCTGTCAGAGATTGACGCTGAATGAGGAAATGGAGTTTGTCAGCTGGGATTTGAACATCATGTCAACAACTGCACAACTCAGGTTTTGCATTGCCTTTGACATGTATATTCCCTATTAGCTCCTATAAAGGGCAAAAGGCATTTATACCCTTTTTAGAGAAAAAGACTAGTATTATCCAGAAACCTTATTCTTGCTACTTAATAAGTCACCTCTTTGTGCCATAAGAACAAAGCTGTGATTTCATGACTGTGTAAAAATAAGAAAACTGAACACAGGCAAAGCTTTTCTCTAGCTGTAGATAAGTACTTTTGCTGTAAAATCCTAAATATGGTATTCACAACAGAAACCAAATAGAGAAAAAAAAAAAATCTTACAAGATCATCTAGTTCATCTCCCCACTAATGGAAGATCATACAAGGCCTTGCCTGACACTATAAATCAGAAAAGCAACCCAAAGCACAAAAGACAAATTTTACCCAGAGTTAAAAAGCTTTTTGGCATAAATGAAATTTTTTGCTGTACCAGGCCAGAGAGCAAACTGTTTCCTCAACCCTGTTTGGAGACACTGGATTCAAACGTCATCCTCGAGGCACATTTTTCTTCTCTTCCTAGATGGCATCTGCATGTCATTTCCCAGTTCAGCCTCACCGACCTACAGAGACCTTATTCATGATTTCGAAGCGTGGCAACACTTTTCCTGAACACAAAGACATAGTCTCTGCAGAGACTTTTCAGGAAGGAGTATGCAGACAGGGGTGTCACTGCGTCATCTCCTGCTGGAAAAATACCTTTGCAGAGGGGGAAACCTAAACAAATTACTAATAACTCAACATTTTCCCCTGAATATGTCTGCATCCGTAGCAGAAATACATCTTTTAAAGGGTAAGCACTTGTGCACATTTCAGTGAACAGCGGTGAGCAGCAAAAGGTAAAAACTGTAAGGTGACATACTGAACATGTTTGCAGGTGGCAGAATTGTTTTACTTTCAGTTCTGTGTGATGGCTCTGTCCACAACAGATAAGCACAGGCCTTCAAAGATCTGTGGGAGCCTGGAAGAGAGAGACAAAGTAAGTATGTGTATGTGTGTGTGTGTACGTGGGTGGGGGGAACAGAGAACACGGGAAAGCACTCAGATGTTTCTGGCAGAAACAGAAGCTGAATTCAGCATGCAGGATGTGAATAAGGCTCCCGTTATATGTATATCGCCATAGCTTTTACGCTTGCAACTGCTCAGAGCAAAAACTATTTTCTAATTCCTCTTATCAACTGCTGAACTATAGCATCCTCTAAGAGCACATACCCTCCCCCTTTAATTTTGTTTGTCTAAAAATATAACCATGATCATCTGGGATGTAGCTGCAAAGCATAAATTAATGTATTTCCATAGCATCAAAGAGAGAGACACACACAACAGAAGGACGATCTGTGTGTACTAGTTAGAGGCAGCTGCTGCTCCAGCCTGTTCCAATGGCTGGGTTGGCAGACTACTGTGGACATGTCTGTAAGGGGCTGTTTTTACCAGGTGAAGGATTCATGGTTTAAAAGGCAGGTCAGATCAACACAGAAAATAAGAGCAATCTTTTTCTGGAAGCCAGAAGCCAAAGAAAGAACCACCTTTGGGCTCTCTTCCTGTAATAAATGCCACTTGTCTGGTTACAGAGCTTTAGCCTGGGGTATTGCTTTGCACAATGGTGCAATTGTATTCTGCACTGTGGATGCTATTACAGGTTCAGTATAGACTTTCCGTATTGATTACACGTTATTTCTCAATGCTTTTTTCGCCTCACACTTAGGTAGTGTCAATAGGAATACAAGGCTGCCACATTCTGAAGGTCAAGGCTTTATACACAGCTCCTTCATCTCTAAAATATTTAAATTTTTGAATGCAATTTCTGACCTCCGTTCACCACATTCATTGTCAGTGAACCCCATATCATTACTTCCATAGTTTCTTTCAGTTTTACTCATGCCATCTCCCTTACTGAGCCCTACCCCCAATGCAACAGATATTCTTCAATATTTTAAATAGATATTTCTGCATAGTCCACAAATACTGACCCATTTCAGTAAAATGCTCCTTCTTCTTCCCCATCAGGAATCTTTGAATAAACTCTAGCTAGTGCGTCTCCCTGCATGCGTACTTCAGTTGCGAAATCCTTTTTGTATAGAACTGCAAGCATGTAAGAATAAATTGTGTGAGATATGCCTCCTTGGGTAGATAGATCCCCATGGTTCTTCTCTTTTTCCCAGATATTCTTTGAAGAAACATCCCATTAAATACCTTTGTTCTACTGTTTTCAGGAATTCCCCATCCATTTGCTGTCTGATTCTCCTTATGCTAGACTGCTTATGTAACACTCTTTTTTTCTGAAGGGGGAAAAAAAAAGTAAAAGCCTTGGAAGAAGCTTGCTTAATACCATTTACACCCCTTCTACAAATCCTTATTTAAAAACAAGCCTAAACCAAATTAGACTGAGAAAAAAATCAAAGAAGCATCTTTAAACTCCTCTGATTTTAATGATCAAACTAACTGTGGGATGTTGCTGGAGTGCAGAAAAAAGAAAGATCTAATTGCAGTATGAGGCAAGTGAGACAGGTCAAAAGGCAAATGAGGGGAAATTGAGGGAAAGAAATGACAGAACCAAAGAAAATAAAAATGAATGAGTTGGGCTGAAAGGGAAGTGGTGGTGGATGGAAAGCTAAGAAGACTGGCATGGTATCAGGGAGAAAACTTCAGAGTTCAGAGACATGTTTAAACATTTTGGGGCTTGCTGAAACCTAAACATCCAAACCCACTGAGTTAAGTATTGTAATAGAAGACATATTCCCAGTGTAATTGCAAGTGACACGTGGAGAAAATGTGACTTTCAAAGTAATAGCTCTTGTAAACCATTTAATCTTTGCTTTATTAAATGCAAAAAGGGGAAAAAGTAAAATGACTGTCAGAGAAGGAGCACTGTTGTAGATGGCATTTAAACATCATGAGCCTCACGGATGAGTAATGCGTATATTCAAGAACCGCTGCTGAATACAGTACAAAGGCTATTTCACACTTCTGTGACCTTTTTGCCGAGGGAGCTGCTATTTCACTTCTCAATAATGAGATTTCTTTAGTGCTTAGAAATTCAGATTGAATTGGGAGAGCCACAGGAGCCCTGACGCAAGGTGTTTTTACTAAAAGAATTATCCTTGCATTTTATAAGTGAAAGATCAATATTAAGTTAGCTTTTGCATTGCAAGAATGGTGCTGTTTCTTTGCAGCAGGCTATCACTTCATGTCACAAAAATCAATATCTTACCATCAAGAAAGCCCCCGATGATAGCTATAAAAGCAGCTTGAAAAAAAATTCCCAAATGATCCTTGGTTGTTTTATCTTTCCAGCAAATAAGTGAAAGAAATGTACATCCAAGAAATAAACTATAGTCAGATGGGAACACTGACTTCATTGCTGGCTCTGCAACTTCAGCCTAAACACAAACCAACAAAACCGCCTGGAAGTATGAAATGATGTCAGTGAATCTCATTGAACATGCACTGACATCAGAAAATGCCAGCAGATACCCCCTGGTACTTTTGTTGGCAACCTCAGTAGGAACAATCTCTTCTCCTGACTCTCCACTGGGATTTCAAGCACACAGGCAAAGTTACATGCAGAGATGTGTGTTGTGTCTGCACATGCATTATCTTGTTTTCCTGGTACCTCTGTTGTACACTGGTCTCAAAAACAAGCTGTAATAAAGGTATTAGTGAAAATAACACCTATTACTGCATGATTTTGAGGTAATTTGCTGTAGGGAATTTACAATTTACCTACAATTTACAATTTACAATTAATAATTTACAATTAACCTACCATGTTTCCCATCTGCAGAGTAGGAATTACTCTTTCCTGTAGGTTTTGTTAAGATTTAGTTCCGGAGGGATTGGGAAGTACTCAGGTATCCTTATGAGAAGACCCATGTAAATTCCAAAACAGGCAGCATTTGACACATTTCTGATTCTTGCTGTTCAGAAAAAGTATGTTTGTTCTGCCCATTTCTCTGAAAAGTATACTACTTAAATATGTTTTTAATCATGAATTTCTTTAAAACTACCTTCTATTAGTTTGTACAATAGGCTTTAGGAATTGATGGGGGTGCCAACCGTTGCACTGTCCTGGGTGCTGCTTGCCCCTCTTTGCTCACCTCTCAGCACGCACTCGTGGGGACGAGGATATCACCAAAGCAGGGGGAAGCCGGGCAGCGCAGCAGCTGCACCGGCAGAAGTGAGGAACGGGCAGCAGTGCCAACGTGCTGTCTCCATTTCACAGTACAATATTTCTTACAAACTCTATCAGCACAAGTTTTGAATAAGGGAGTCTGCGTCTGTCCGAACCACACTGGCAACATGTTCAGAACAAGGTGCAGAAGCCAGTCGCCAGAGCGGGCCCAGGGGATAACATCCCCTGACACACTATTATATCAGTGACGCAGTCAGTCAGGTCATAGGTGGTCACCACTAAAGTGGTTGCAAATACGTTTTAATTTAAATCTCTGTTAGACTCTCCTGAATATTTTATGAAGGGAGGTGAAAAGTTTTAATTATCTCTCAAAAGCAACATTCACTTTCTGACTTTCTCTCTAACAGCTACTGTTACAGTGGACTCGTGAAACACGAGAGCTCCTGGCAGCTTGAATTACCTGCCGGGTTTGTAAAATCATAAGTTTGAGCAGTTAACAATTGCTACATAAAGTTCTTGGATATGCATCTGAAGGTTATGTTTAATACGGGATTTGGCTTGGTAGGCCTAATCGGGAGTAGAGTTAAACTAGAGTTTAGTTATTATGAAATTCAACCATCTTGGGCGATGCCTTGCGTGATGAGTTAATGACTGCATGCAGGTTTGGAATCTGATCTCGTGGCTAACACGCAGAGCTGACCCAGGAACAAGAAATTAATGCTGACAGAAAACCCAAGATGGTGGAATTTCTGTCATATGACCTTTATTACCTTCAAAATATCGCTGTCAAGGAAAACCTTCAAAGCTGACACCTTCATGAATCTCAGAGGAGAAGGAGATTTGAAAATGTGGTGAGTCTTGTGCCACTTGCTCCCTGGACTTTGCTCCAGCACAGGTCTTGAGTAATCTCATGAATCTTCTTTCATGTCATCCTTCTGCTGGTGGGAGCCCTTATCTTTAAGGTACTACTGATTCAAGCAATGTAACTGAGCATTCAGCAAGACCCAAGAGCCTTTTCAAAGACAACATACTATTAAAATAATATTCATTCAGTGTTGAAGAATTCCTTCCAAGAGGGGCTAGGTAGGAAGTGGACAGGAAAAGGAGGCTCAGCGATGATCCCTTACACTGCCTCTTCATTAATGCTGTATATGAATCGGCGTATATGAATCAGCCGCTGCTCACAGTCTGCTTACCCCACCTCCGGGCACCTACTGAAGAAATGCCGCAACAAATCATATAGACATGCAGAACACTGTTAAAAATTATCTGCTCCTGCGAAGGAGGCTCAGGGACAAAGCTACATGCAGAGATCAGACAGATTGGTGCTGTGGATTAGAGCTTTCTAATTTAATTGAAGTTTCTAAGAAAAAAAAACAAGCCAAGCAAACACTGCAAGGATGCTTTCAGAAGCCAGAGAAATCCAGCTCCCGCCTGGAAGAACCCGGCACTGCTGCCTTTGTACCTCGTGTCTAAACTTCGAAGCCTGTTTATATGCAAAGCTCCTATCAATATGTGAAACACCACCAGCACCAAAGATGCAAAGGAATGAACTTTAATGCAATTTTGATTAGCAGAAAGCACTGCCTGTCAACTTGAATAATTTTAAAAGTTATTTTCCACTTGCAGACATTATGAAAGACATAGAGGTGGACAAGATGCTTATAGCAGAAACTAGCCTCAGCCTGGCTTACATGGTAAAATGACAAAGATGTATCAGAAATGAGTGCAGAAAATGAAAGAAAGGGCAGTTTAATGAAGCCAAGACCCCGCCGGAGTCAGCCATTCAGCTCATACACATTGGTGTGACTCTAGCGCCTGGACTGGGTGATGCTACTTCATAACCAGACACAAGATTTATCTCCATGTTTATGTCTGTGCTGTTTCCAACTTTCAATATTAAAACAGAAAAGAAAATCTTGCAAGCAAAATGCACAATTTCTCATTGTAAAGGTCAACATTTCAGTTGGGTATGAATGTGTGGAAGTGTTCAGTCTAGTAAACAATGTCTTTTTCACCTATTCTATACTATGACAGCAGAGAAGTTTGCTGTGTAAAATGACAACATATTGTGGACTGAGGTTTCTTTCATAAATTTAAGAAGGAAAAATTGTTTACAAATGTACGTATGAAGGAGTTTTAATGCCTTTACTAGAGGTCATTAATGTTTTTTCCTAGCACATATGTATTAAATACCCACAGGCATGAGGCATTTAACCAAGATGTCGAGGGCAAATGTGGAGACACACTATGGCCCTTGTCCAATGAGTTAAGAGGCAGAGAAATACCTGTCTCTTTGGATTCAGATGCATGAACTTCAGAGAAAACCCAAGCCACCTAGACTCCCCACGGGAGCACCCCAACTGGTGAAGAACCTCAGACCTAGTCCCAGCCTCAGGTGAACCTCATCCAAGCAGCAATGTGCACAGTACAAAGGGAAATGATGCAGAGTGGCAGTGGGCTTTGCAAGCACCTCCTGGTTTATGGGATACTGGCATCATTGAGTTCATATACAACACAGAAGAGAAGGGTGCACAGAGGATGCTGAGAACAGTGGTTATGTAGCCAAAGCTACAGTTCTTATGGCTTCAGAGGCTGCACTGAAGCTGCAGAAAGTTCTCTTTACTAGCTGGGATTCCCTCTAGGCCATGGAAACTTCCAGAGAGAGAGCATGGGGAGAGCTGATGCCATACCAGCGGTAATGTTTGGAGGAGAGCTGGCTGGGAACAGCTCTGGGAGGTGCTATTCCCATTTCACGTGAGCACATGCTGCACCCCAGGAGTGCTAAGGGGGCTACGACACGGTTATCTCCACCCTGGCATAAGATTATTCCAGCTTGGGCCAAATTCCGATAATAAAATGGTGGATTCATTTAGGGCATAGTCCATTATTCTCTGTTCCTGCAGATCTTGCAGAAATGCCCTGGGACTCCTAATCTGCAAATCGGTTTTACTACAGTTCATTTGGATGTCTCTATGACTGACTGTCAGTCAGTCTATGACTGTCTTCAGCAATAATAATAAATAAATCAGATTTTTCATTTTTCTTCTATAAGGAAAAAAGAAATATTTGTATGCATTAAGCACAAATTATATGTAAATTCTTTTAGTTCCAAATGTTTAATGATCTTGGAATCTGGCAACACTGGAAAGGCATACCAGTAAAGGCACACCTGGAATATTAGCTATCTGGCAGCAATGGTGGGGTTGGAAACTCTGCACAAAAAGCAAAACAACTAAAACATAGAATATGAATCACATAACAGGGTTCATTTCAGAGACCTTCTGGATACCACATGGAGAGTTAGTGATTTTTAGCTCTATCTGGTAAAAGTATTCCCCCTTCTAAATTTCTGCTTTAAAGTTCTAAACACCAGCTGGGAAGATAAATGTGACCAGAGCACTAATCTATAAGAAAAATACCTGACTAGTAATACTTAAAAAAACCCTCAAATAACTGTTTCAGAACACATGTAAAAAGGCAATTATATAGAGAGGAAGGAAACCTAAGTTATATCAGTCAGGTGTAGGCTAGATGGAACAGATGATGCCATGAAATTTTATGCTTCTTTCCAAAACCCTTATGTGTGAGGAGCTGTGAATTATCATTCCTTTCCATCTTAGCATTTTACAACTTTTTAGAAATGCTGCTGCTACAGTGCTGTGACCAAAGCAAAGAAGGGCATGTATGAAAGTGCCAAATGCTATGTTCTTTCCCAAGTGAAATATTGAGTGTCAGCATCCCTGTCTCACATGCTTTTTCTTAGCACCATAAAATATTTACCAAATAAAAACATTGCTTTTGCTTGACCAGTCCACCTCCCCTCTTCACTTCATTATACTGATGCAGTCCTTTTGAGAAATAGGACAACACCCTTTACACACACCATGGATATGCCAAAGGAACATGATGCAGGTTGCAAAGCCATTAATTTCTTGGGTGTTCATGCACAACAGCGCTGCTTTTAATCCCATGACCAGATAATATGTTTTAAAGGATGTTTGCTTTATTTGGTACAACTGTGAGCAGTACTCAATGAGCAGCTGTTCAATTTTTAATTTTAGTTTCATGATGCAATGTTTGGTGCAAACCTTTTTCACTGAAAGGGAATTCAGACTTCGTTCTGAAGACAGAATTATTCATTTCTTCCTGGGCATATTGACATCCTTTATTACCAGTACATTGGGATTCACAAATGTTAATTGATCTTTACAAAACACCTGTGACATAAGAAAGTATGAATGGTTTTGATTTCTAAATTAATAAAAAAAAGCACAGATAATTAAAGTTAAAATGTCTACTCAGATGCCCAGAGCACACCTGTGAGCTGAAAAATTCCCTTATTGTGATCCACTCTCAGTGGTACAAGTAAATAGCTGACCACAATGGTTTGTGGGTGCATCAAAACTCTTTGAGTAAAAGTCTCACTGTCATGGATTTGACACATTACACAGGGGGAGGATGCCCAAATGCTGAGAAAGAGCCTTTATCGTGATTACAAGAGTGCAGAAAAGAAGCATTCTTGTAAAAAGTCCCTCATCAATAATCTGAGGGCACCTTTGACAGTGCAACCCACTGGCCGGTGCTGAAATAACATGGTGAGGAAAGACGGTCTTTTTAAAAAGCCACACAGAAAAACCATGCAAGGCAAAGGTAAAGGTGCCACAGCAACGTACACACTCAGATGTAAAATTCTGATGTATTCAATGGGATAAAAGATGCCTGTCATAAACAGGCTTGTGCGATCATCCAGGTATGACTCAGTCACTCCCACCTGAGCACTGGCATTGCCGGACACAGGGGATCCACAGGGACCTCTAATAACACTTCCATTAGCCTTTAGTCATGCCCTACTTTACTTTTTTCCCCCTTTTTCAGAAAACTTAGTATTTCTCATAGCAGCTTCAAACCTAGATCCAGATACGATTCTCATGTAATATGAAGGTATTCAGAACAAAGAATGAAATCACGGTGCTGGTGAAGTCAGTGGAAATATTTAAATTTCATTTCAGCCAGGATTTTATGTCATTGTTTGGGGCTGGGCTTGGCAAACTCCACACATGAACAGCTAATTAATGGAAGACACCCCCCTCCCGCCCCCCATCTCTGAACAACACAGAAATTAAATGCAGATGGTACAAGGAAGTTCTGTTAGGCCTGGGAGAATAAAAAGATTTTCATTAAGTAACATACTCATTGGAAAACAAAGGTAAATATAATGTCTATGGCCCTGTTGTATTAATTTTCCAGTTATTTGGATGGTTTTGCTTTAACTCCAAATATATTAAGTTCAAATGGTTAAGTATTTTCCAGCTTTTATTTCACTGCCATGATATTTTCAGTTCTAATAATTTAAATTCACCGTGTTTTGTCTGGACTTGCAAATAATCTAATTAGGGAAACACAAACAATCCCAGTGACTTATATAACTTAGCAACCATCATCACTTCTGAAGTTCAACTATTCACAATGAATTACTCACAAGACATTCACATGGAAAACTTGTTTTGAAGAAATACACAAATCATTTCAGACATCCAATCTCAGCGCTTCATAATCAGCTCATAACGGAAGCAGACACAATTAGACTAATTGTTCATTATAAATTATTCACTCAGCTCTACACTTGCTAATCTAATGTCAGTTGATGTTTATATGTGAAAGGAGAAAGAAATTGCACTTTGTAGACTGACTAGCTTCAGACATCGTATACTATTTGTTGTGATTGATGACAGCTTCACATCAGCAGCTGCCCGAACTATAAATTGAGCTGAATCCCCATTCACAGTCCCTGACTCCTAGAGGTGATGCAGCTATGACACGCCGATAGAAACTCAAGATCCCAAACACATTATAGCTAAATAAAATGTGCATTACTCCGTAACTTAAAGGATAAATTGGCCTTAAAGGATATTCTCTCTTCTTCTTGCCAGTGATTAATAGCTACTTTTATTTTTTCCAGCAAGTTACTACTATATTTTGAAATCTGATTTGAATTAAGAACTATCTCCCAGAGGGGATGAGGAGCAAAGCTGTCTTCTCGAGTAAGACAGTTGTCAGAGTTCGAGTAACAAGTCCTACAGGCATTCAAAACAGTAGAGAAAACAACAGATCAACTGGAAAGTACTGTGCATAAATAGACCGGGTAGGCTATTTATTTTATTTATGCATATAAATAAACACATATGCATATGCATATGGAAATGAAAACAGTAGTCGGATCCCTCTGCAACATGATATCTAGCCTATCTTTTACACAATTTTTTTACAAACACACTAGGAAGAAGAGGCTCTGTGAGTTTCGTTCCCAGTCACAGGGAACTTCTTCGCTTTTCTTTGAGATGTTCAGGATCGTTATTAGAGACTGACACATCGAACTCCAAAGTTTTCTTGGAACACACAAAAAAACATTAAGAAAGAATGTCTTTATGAGGGGGCCTTATGAAACACCCAAGCCTACCTCGTACATCTCATATTACCTAAGGCTGAAACAGGGAGTGGTGGGCAGCAGATAAGAGAATCCACCTCTAAGTTAAAAACAACTCCCCTCTCCTCTGACCTGGGCAGCTGACAAAAGAAAATTTGAAACATCCTAGTGAAGTTTGGTTTATCAGCTTAATGGCTATTTCACCACCTAGAGAGTAATCCTGTCTCGCTCATTGCTCAGAAGGTTAACAACAGATAGATACCATGGTTGGTTAAATAGAAAATATTCTTTATTAAAATTTGCTCTATTTGTTATCTCCCCCACACAGAGAGTGGAGGGAGCCTGGAGGGTGCTGATAAAAAGGATTGTGCTAGACAAATGAATGGAAAGGTGCTGTGCCCAACCTTTAAAAATTGTCACTCAGACTAAGCAATTCATTGTGCAGATAAGCTATTTCTGTGGAGGCCATTTAAAGGGGGAATGCTTGAATACTCTTCTTTTTAGGAAGGGCAGAGAAGAGAATTGAGGCACATTTGAGGAAGACGTGGACTGAATACAAACTGTGTGGCCAAAAGTCAAGATAATGTTTGTATCATCACAACTCCCCTTTTTAGCATAGACCTCATCTCTCAAATGAATTAATCCTTTTAGCCACTTCATACCAAACTGAAATGCTTATTTCCTGAAAATACTATACATTTTTAGTGGCACGAGAAAGGGTTTTTTATGACGTTCAACTGTACCTTTCATAAAGAATATGCATCATATAATCTGAAGAACTTGTAAGAGCTTCACAGATGTGTTCTGACCGCAGTATGTAATTTTCTTCACATAAATGTATTCAAGGTATACATTGCAGACCCTTGCAGTGCAGGATCAGACTGCGCCCTTTGCTGGGCTCATCCACTGTATTCAAAGCACTAAGCAGAATTTGACTTCCTGTCTAGTCTATAATGTATGAAACTTGAACACTCATCTCCAATAATTGTGAAGTACCAATGCCAAGTCATTTCAGACTGTTGCTTGTTTTTCCATATGAGTATCTCGGTCTTCATCAGGGTAAGTGCAACAAAATTACTGAACACCAGTTATCACTAGAAAAGGATCTGACCTAAGATCTTAGCAAGAACACCTAGGAGTAAGTAATATTTACAGCATCTGTAAGATCTCTTTTCAATGCTGCCTTCCAGCAGATTTTTAAAGACATTTTCACCGTTACTCTGAAGCTACCTCAGGTCCTTTACAAAATAAGTGATTGTGCACATTCAGATGTATTAAATGTCTACTTGCTATAAATTTGATTATTTTCCTTACTGTTCTCAACACCATACTGCCTGTTCTGAATTTGCAAAGACCATGAGCACCTTCATTCAATCTCTGCTATTTACAGATAGCCAAACTGCAGCCTCTCTCCAACCCCTTGAAGTCAATGGCAAAACACTGAATTACAGAGATTGGATTTAGCCAGCCCTGTAATGATGTGCTAACACCCACAGGAAAAGGATATTCCTTAGGCAAAGAAGGCCTTCATCGTATGAAAACTCCATGCCACGTGGGACTCCACTTACTATAAATAATGAGGCTATATCCAAACATAAGAATGTGCAAGGATAAAGCAGGTTTCAGGACTAGAAAAGAAGTAACAAGATGCATGCTCTTTACTGGTAAAGTATTTTGAAGAGAGAAAATGGAGTGACACATGATTAAACTCTAAAAAGCTATCTCTGCCTCACTTTGTAGTTAAAGCCACATGCTTACCTGACTTTGGACGTATTCATTCGGCAATACCCTTGTCTGCACTTTCTTGTCTTCAACAGTCTGGTAAGCATAATCTGTTTCTTTCACATTTATTGTCAGTTCCACTTTCTGGCTTATATGGATGAACTCTTTTATCCATTTTTGTAGTTCTCATCTGCTTTGCACAGAGAAAAACATATGATCCAGGAACCTGAAATGATTCAGTTATGTTATTTCTTCCTCATTTTTCTTTTGCTTCTAAAACCTCCAACTCTTTGCAAGAAAAAATATTTCATCCTTCAATATTTTTTTCTGTAGAAAGCAAAAGTCTGCATTTATCAGAACAGTTTCTAAAATCATAATACATTTTATGTTCAATAACAAAAGATTGATTTTAGATGCTGAAAAGCAAATATACATACGATGTGAGAGAGAGAGAGAGAGAGCTTATTAGAATCATAGAATCATAGAATCATTAAGGTTGGAAAAGACCCTTAAGATCATCAAGTCCAACCATTAACCTATCACTACCAAGTCCACCACTAAACCATGTCCCTAAGCACCACGTCTACCCGTCTTTTAAATACCTCCAGGGATGGGGACTCAACCACTGCCCTGGGCAGCCTGTTCCAATGCCTGACTACCCTTTCGGTGAAGAAGTTTTTCCTAATATCCAACCTAAACTTCCCCTGGTGCAGCTTGAGACCATTTCCTCTCATCCTATCACTTGTTACGAGGGAGAAGAGACTGACCCCCACCTCGCTACAACCTCCTTTCAGGTAGGTGTAGAGAGCAATAAGGTCACCCCTCAGCCTCCTCTTCTCCAGACTAAACAACCCCAGTTCCCTCAGCCACTCCTCATAAGACTTGTGCTCTAGACCCTTCACCAACTTCGTTGCCCTTCTTTGGACACGCTTCAGCACCTCAATGTCCTTCCTGTGGTGAGGGGCCCAAAACTGAACACGGTACTCGAGGTGTGGCCTCACCAGTGCCAAGTACAGGGGCACTATCACCTCCCTGGTCCTGCTGGCCACACGATTCCTGATACAGGCCAGGATGCCATTGGCCCTCTTGGCCACCTGGGCACACTGCTGGCTCATGTTCAGGCGGCTGTCGACCAACACCCCCAGGTCCTTTTCTGCCAGGCAGCTCTGCAGCCACTCCTCCCCCAGCCTGTAGCGTTGCATGGGGTTGTTGTGACCCAAGTGCAGGACCTGGCACTGAGCCTTGTTGAATCTCATACGATTGGCCCCGGCCCAACGATCCAGCCTGTCCAGGTCCCTCTGTAGGGTCTTTCTACCCTCCAGCAGATCAACACTTCCCCCCAACTTGGTGTCATCTGCAAACTTACTGAGGGTGCCCTCAATCCCCTCTTCCAGATCATCAATGAAGATGTTGAACAGGACCGGCCCCAACACTGAGCCCTGGGAAACCCGACTCTTGACCAGCCGCCAACCGGATTTGACTCCATTCACCACCACACTCTGGCCTCAGACATTCAACCAGTTTTTTACCCAGCGGACAGTGCACTTATCCAAGCCATGAGCAGCCAGCTTCTCCAGGAGAATGCTGTGGGAGACAGTGTCAAAGGCCTTACTAAAGTCCAAGTAGCCAACATCCACAGCCTTCCCCTCATCCACTAAGCGGGTCACCTTGTCATAGAAGGAGATCAGGTTAGTGAAGCAGGACCTCCCTTTCATAAACCCATGCTGGCTGGGCCTGATCCCCCGGTTGTCCCACACGTGCCGTGTAATGGCACTCAGGACAATCTGCTCCATGACCTTTCCCGGCACCAAGGTCAGGCTGACAGGCCGGTAGTTCCCCGGATCCTCCTTCCAACCCTTCTTGTAGAGGGGTGTCACATTAGCTAACTTTCAGTCATCTGGGACCTCCCCGGTTGACCAGGACTGCTAGTAAATGATGGAAAGTGGCATGGCGAGCTCCTCTGCCAGCTCCCTCAGTATCCTTGGGTGGATCCCATCTGTCCCCATAGACTTGTGGGCATCCAGGTGGAGGAGCAGGTTGCTGACTGTTAACCTCTTCGATATTTGGGCTTTCATTCTGCTTTCTATCTCCATCTCCCAGCTGAGGTGCCTGAGTACCCTGAGGATGACCAGTCTGACTATTAAAGACTGAGGCAAAGAAGGCATTAAGTACCTCAGCCTTCTCCTCGTCCTTTGTGGCAAAGGATGGAGATTCTCCTTTGAACAAAGGATGGAGATTCTCCTTGGCCCTCCTTTTGTCACTGATATATTTGTAAAAACATTTTTTGTTATCCTTTACTGCAGTGGCCAGTTTAAGTTCTAGCTGGGCCTTTGCCTTTCTAATCTTCTCCCTGCATAACCTCACAACATCCTTGTAGTCCTCCTGAGTTGCCTGCCCCTGCTTCCAAAGGTAAGGTGTATTTCAGTGGTCCTACCATCACTGTATATAGGCACCTCCCAGTCTATTCTCACAGTCACTCTGTGAGGAACATGAGTATTATTCCTACTTCACAGTTAGGGATCCAAGATCCAGAGAAGATCGAAAGGTATTTGTATGTCGTACTTTGGTCTGCTTAATCTTCCTGAATACTCAGTGCAGAGAGACAGTCTTCCTTCCACAGGGCAAAGCAAACACCCAAATTAGGATACCACTTTGCGTTGTCACTGGAGAAACTTCTGTCTTCCCTCAATGATTATACAGGAAAATTTATACTTCCTGAAATCAGCATTTAAGTCAGGTGCCTAGAACGAGGTGTTGAGAATATAACAAGTGCCAAAAATCACCATCCCAAAACTGAGAAAAAGTCAGAGATGAAACCGAGATTCCTTTGCATGTCTTCTGTATGTCTGGCTTGGCTTGCTAGCTCTTTTGCTAGGGAACCACTGGCTGATGTTGTCTGTCCCCAGTGTTTAATGAGGCCGGGTCCATGTCCTGTAATAATACAAATAATAAATAGTGGGCCTGCCAAAGCAGAAAATTGTGATTTTCAGACATGCAAGACAGCTAGATATGTCTAAGGGACCTGAAGCAATCCCAGATGGATTGGCCCTAAGTGCAGGAAGATTTTCAAATGGAGAGACTTCTGAAAAACAAAATGTTTCTCCTTTCTAACTTTGTAGAACTTATTTCTTGTTGTACTCATGTTCTTGTTCCTACAGAATGATGCAGAAGTAGGGCAGCTTTCCTATGTATACTAATGCCTCCCAGCCCTTTGGGAATGCTGTAGATACTGTCTGGCAGATGGTGGACAATGACCCTAGAAATGTTGAAACAAGTAATTTCAAAGCTCTTCACACAAAGATACAGATACAGAAATGTTGTACCTTGGAGGTCTGTAACACTGTGATCATTTAAGAATAGCCATCCACTTTCAGGCAATTATATCAATCATTCTATTATTTATTATACATTTTCCAGTGATTAATTCACATCACTGTTGGTAGAAAACTGTCTAAAAGTAACATAAAAACTGGCTCTGCAGGGAGATTTGCATGAAAGTCTGTTCACAGACAGAACCTTCAGACAGCCTTCTAATCTCAGGAGCAACTTTGGTCTTTTAATTATTTCACTGCTAAACAGGAAATTAATTTTTGGAGCTTCAGTAATTTTATCTCTTCCTTGCAAGAAGTGGTGTTGGGTTGGTTTTTTTAACTTAAAATAACACATTAATACCTTTGTGCATCATGGCATTGGTAAAACTTTGGGTTTGTTTTTTTTTTTACTGGGATGAATCTATTAAGGGATTTTCACATGAATGTGTGTTGAGTGCCTTACAATGGATCACTTAGAAATCACTGCAGCATCCAGGTCTGGGTGCTAAATGACTGCTTGAGGAAATGAAAGCTGAGGTGAAAAACTCAACAGATACTGAGACTTTCTAATGTAGGTCTAAATAAGCTGTGATAACCCACCCATTTAGAACTAAATTAAGGTACTCTATGTATAAAACATAGCAAAATGAGCTTATATTTAAAGTACTTGACAGGAAGAATCTCACTAGTGGTTCTTCGGTGGGTCACCCACAAGAAGGTACAAAAGGCTTATGTGGCCATATGACACATACTGTAACTTTCACAGTTTTTTACAGCAGCAAAGTGTCTCATCCTAAGGATACAGCGAATCCTCTCAAGACTGTTCTAGAAATTTCTTCCACAGGCTCAAAATGCTGTCTCCACCCTCCCTTCCCACATAGAATAACACTACTTTTCCCAGAGAAGGAGTCAAGCTATGGTCTTTCCAGATTGATGGAAAGGGAATATTGAAATCATTTGGCTTGCTGGCAAAGCAAGGCGTCACTTCACATTGTGCTGCATGTGAGTGGCAGTGCCATACTGAAATACTGCTTGCTTGCATGCCAAAACGCAAAGCAGAGCCATCCAAACCAAGATTTTCTGCATGTTTTCTGAGAAATCATGAATTGAGCCAAACTGACTCTAAACCAAGCTCTGTTTCTGCGAGCAGCCTGAGAAGGTTAAAGGTGAGAGGGCTTCCTCACATCTGGCTAGATGCAGAGGATTTAACAGAATAAGAAAACTAGGAGCCACATTGTGCCTTTTGGAAACTCCCTACTCCCATGCTTCAAAGGGCTCTTTCCTTCTGCTGGCCCCAGCCAGGGCAGCCGATCTCCCCATCTCTGAACCAGACAGCTCGGTTATGTCAGTGCTTCCTTCATTCCCATCCCTACGAGTACACTTGCAGGGAATAACAAACTAAGCTAAGTAGCCCTTTCACAACCATCCCAGATACGAACCAGTGTCCAGAGCGCTTAATTCTTTCTCATTCCCTCCATTGCCAGACTAGAGCCAGGCATCACCCAACCCTCTGATAATTTCTAAATGTGTTCCGCTACACCATATAAGATTTTTTTTTTAGCATCAAAGCATGTTGCTGGTATTACTTCATGTATATTTGTTCCTGTTTCTGCTGCCTAAACTCCTGGTTGCTGCTTGCTAAGAAACACAAATGAAAGCTGGCAGGAAATACTCTTTTCAATAAACCAAACCTGATCTGAAATCACCTGTGCTCTGTCCTTTTTCTCTGGTTGCATAGGAGAAGACTGACAGAAAACACCTGAGCTGAGGCTCTTCTTTGTCTTTGGTGCCAATTAAATTAAATGAAGCCCACAATGCTGACAGTTGGGCAGGGACTATATTAATGGATCTGGAAAAATAAAGTGCCTTGTGGGAAGTCCATGAGCTTTTAGGCCCTGGCTGTGCTTAAAATGGACACATCGTTATAAGAACATTAGATATACAGTTGACTTTCAGATGAAAGTCAGTCAAGAGGGTGGGGGTCCAAACTTCTTCATTATCTGCTCAGCACTCAGTGCTACTGCATAATTATTTTTACATTCAGAGCACTACGTGGAATGGAAAAGGCACATTTCATAACGCCCTTCAGTAGTTAATAGATGTGATTGAGAGTCATTTCTTCAGTGAGGCTTTTTGCCTTATCATACTCACTCCACTTTTCCAGCATGTTCCGGGGGAATGTTTTTTGGCGTTTGTCAGCATAATTTCAAATATGTCTTTCCTACAGTTCAGTATCAGAGGACGTGATTCAATTTCTTCATTATAATAAATCTCCATCTAACTGAAAAGCCTGGCAGGAATATATGGCACTTCCCTGCTCTAAACAAAGTGGGTGGTTTTGAGCTCACCTGTCCTCGTGATTTTCTTATTATTATTCATCTATATTATACAGAAGAGAAAGCTTTGAATAAAGCAATTTCAAGATCTTTAAATGCCTCACTCATAAAAACAATTGGATCCAGCTGCAAACAGTCATTTGAGTTTCCTGGTATTTCAGGTTCCTGACTGATTAATTAGAAAATCAATCGCCTAATATTTTTACCTGACTGTCCCCTCCTAGTCTATTAGTACAAAACATACACCAGGGGTTAAACAGTGCTGGTGTTTAAAACTGACATACCCGCTCCTTCCTCCTCTTCACTGACTCCACTGATATTTTACCACCAGATCCAGTGAGCGCTCAATAAAACCCATTAGTTACTGAATTTATCCCAGAAATTTAGTAATTTTCCATCTTTTATGATCATCATCATCATTTTCATTAGGGTTTTAAATGCTAGTTTCTATACACATAAACAGAATTAGAGAGAATGGCTCCTTTTTGCACATCAACAGCATCAGACAGGAACAAATACAGGAGATGGAAGAATTCAGCAGAGTTTGATTCTGACAGTAAAAAATGAAGAAGTTGCTACAAAATTTATCCGTAATTGTGGGGTAATTAACCGTTGTCTAAGCTATCTTTTTTTTAATGTATCTATCTCAGGTACTTCCACAGCTCCCACACCTACCTATTGCCTAAGTTATCTGCCTACAGGCCAGTGCCTGGCTCAGGTAGATCTGAGATCTCTCTACCAGTGAGGGTTAAAATTCCACCCTGGGTATAGCTGCTGCAGAGAGCAGATCACTCTTTTAAAAGGCAACCAGTATGACAGCTAGCAGGTAGGACACAAACTCAGGCAGTGGCACTGGGAGATGTTCACCTTAAAGCAAAGAGAACATAAGCTCCTCTTTAAGTCTGACATAAGAGTATGTGTAACTCTGAGGCTATAGAGGAGGCTGGGGAAGTAAAACCTTTGTGCTAGAACTACTTTCTCCTCCAGGATTATTTATATATTTTGTGCTAAGAAAGCAATTACTCTCCTGGAAAATAAATGGCGATGATTTTTCTGTTGAACAGCTGATTTTATGTATTCAAATGAATGACACATATTCCTTAAGCTATTAATTTCTAGTGAAATAAACATATTTTTTTGTCTTGGTCAGAAGTTTCTTAGCTCCATTCTTCTGAGATAAGAGTTCAAATGATTCATGTTGCTTTGCCATATGGCTTTTCTGTGGGTGAAGCTTCAGTTAACCCTCATTTCCTCATTAGCACATATGGCCCTTCCTCTTCACTCCTCCTTCTTCTTCTCCTGATTACATGCTTTTCAACCCAATAATGTTAGCATTTCACCTGCTGGTGAATGGGCTTTTTTGGTATTCATTTCTGGAAACCATCTATAACACAGGCTGCCAAAGGTCACCTAACAACAATGCAGGTGATCATCTGGCTATTTATCTTGGCTATAACTTACAATAAAGGGTTAGAGGAATACCCACTCCGTTATATTTGAACTCTAGAAAAGGAGGAGCAGGGAAAAGTATGACAATGAAAGAAAACTATAAGCCATCAAGCCCTGGTTTATCTTTTCAAAGCCCCCATCCCAGATCCTTTCCTGATTATGGTTTTGTTCAGCTCTAATTTTAGTTCCTAGGGCAGCAACAACACGTGTGAATTGTTGCCCTGAGACCAAAGCAAGAGAGCAACCTAATATTGATACTAGATTCAGGCATTCTGCTTGCAAGAATTAAGACTTTATCAAATATTAGGATACAATGCTGGATTTTTATCAGAATTATAAACAGCTCATCATGAATGTGTTAAGTTTACTAAAAGCCATTTCCTGATGTCTGTTAGTAATGCGCTAAGACAATCTGTTTCTCATACCACACAAGTTACAGCAGAAGGGTTCCTCATCCTAAGGCAGGGATAAAATCTTTTACGAAAAGAGGAATGGCACTATTTTTTAGTTATAGGTGGCTGAAAAATGAATTTAATATAAGCGCCTTCTTTCTGCGTTTGCTACTTGGCCACAGGAATCATTTGATTTCATTTCTACAAAATATGCTGGCTGACATTGTTTAGAAAGGATTTTATGTGATCATATTCTTGCCCATAGCTTGCTCATTAACTGTCTCAGGCCAGCCTTGCTTTTGGCATTCTTTACTTATAATTTGCTGTTTATACAGTGCTGCTACCATCTTAAATCCCAGGGTATTCATTTGCTTGTCTCCACCATCCAATCACACTTATAAGGAAAAGGACTTGAGTAAGTTTTATAGAAGTGAAAATTCATGCAAACAGAGTCATCTGAGAATTTACAACACTTTCAGGGCAAACACGTATTGGCATGATTAATTTTAAATTTTTTAATGAATGTTATTGCTAAAAAAATTGCAGCTTTTATGAATATTCATGGGAGCAAATAAACTTTCAAATACCAGACTGAACTAATTTCATTAGAATGTATTTTCATAATGGCATTTTGAAGTAGTCTCACAGCTCTCATGCAAATTATTTAATTTTTTTAAAGCATTATTAGTTCCCTCCCCATCTGCTAGTACAATGATATATCACTGGTACTCTGAATAATACTGAATGAAGTAAAGTTACCATAACAACTCTTAAAATACATACAAATAAGAGACCTGCATATATTGTACAAGGTTACGTAGAGATTTGTATGGTATTTTGGGGAATGTAATTTTAAAAAGTTACTTCCGCATGTTAGTAGCCAAATATATTGGTTACTCAAAAAACTGAGATGCTGGATCATCTAGTCCCAAGATAAAACTTGAGTTACAGAAGAACTGTACTGTCGGAGAACATCTCCCTTTACACCAAAGTTTTATTTGTGGGGTCTGAACTTGTTGACGGAGGCAAGCCAGCTGACTGTGCCTTAAGCACTTTAGTGAGCAGCCACAGTCTGCTTTGCCAGCAGATTTGTGGGATGGCAGCCTCAAAGAGCAAGATGAAAACTAGCATCTGGGAGCTCCCACTTCCACCAGCACATCTGAATCCAGAGGAAGATATTTGTTAAGAGGCTGAGGTGCTGACGGGAGTATCCTTATACTATCGTATAAGGCAGCAGAGTTAAGATGGCAATGCTTTTCAGTGGAGATCTGCATTAAGATTGAAACATTTGACATTTCTGCTAGAGCTGCGATAGCGTTGTCAGAAATGACTGAAAGGAGGCACACAGGACTGCGTTTGCTGGCACTGTTCTGTTGTTCACAAGAATCTGAATGTCCATGCACACTCCTGTTTCCTAAAAATACAAATACAGGGTACAGGATTCCTCTAGTATGACCATAATGATGCCTACATGGTTTTGTAAGGCTGAAATCTCTCACATGCACAGCACAGCTCTGCTGCTGGAGCCAGCAGAGCCAGCAGTGCCAGTAGCAGCCACTGCCCTATGTGCAGCCTGGCCGCAGGAGGGTGATGGCTCCGACCCTTCCCATTGCCTTCGCAGCAGAGGTCTGCAGGCGGCAGGAGGCTGGGTGGTGTGCCAGCCTCGGGAGGAAGGCTCTCACACCCTCACAGCCTGCTGCTATGGGCTGTCTCTTTTCAGCTGCTTTCCCTAGTCCATCTGCTCCACATTTTTTCCTGATCAAAATTCTCTATTCTTACCTTCAGCTTGCTCTCCCCCTTCTTCTCACTTCTGGTTTCTGTATTCAAGGTCTCTTATCCCAATAAGGTGAGGGGGAGACAAAGCAGTGTTTCAAATGAAGAAGTATGAATTGGAGATGGTGGGCTGCTCTTCACCAGCCCAGTTCTATGTGTCACAAGTGATGAATACCTCCAAAAGCAGGTATGTGTTATGAAACGACACAAGGCAGAACCCACTCTGAGCAGTACTAATAACCTAGTCAGTAATCCATGTTACCTCTTCTCAAATAACACCCTGTGATTCTGGGGATTTCTCTGTTGTTCAGAGTTAAAAGTACAGCCAGGTCTGTCATGATGCTGCTTGTCCTGGTCTTATGATAAGCTTCCATATGGTTTATATGGTTTGCGTATTTCTCTTGTGAGTCAGATTTATTCCCTCTCTGCGCTCCTCTTATGTCTCTCTTTTCCCTATCCATACATAAGCCAATCCTTTGCCAACTATGATGGCTTCCTTAGGGAATGGCTCTATTTCATGCATATAATTATAGATTGTATTTTGACCGGCATTTCTCTTATTGATTTGGAAATAGATCTATCTCCTTCTCAGAAAGCTGCTTATAATGTGTTTCTTAAAGACGATGTGCATTGCTTCAACATATAGCTCACAACTTTCCTGCCCCTGTTTCTCCTTTCCTTACTACTGCACCAAGCTCTTCTGTGAAACCATCCTAGCTGCAAACAGCAAACCAGAAGGTCAGTAGCTTTGCTGTTAAGGTGGCTGTAAGCTTTTTGGGAAAGGCTTGAAGTGTAGAACAGCGTTTGCAACAGCGTTGCGGAAAAGTCTCACAATGTTTCTGTCGATGAAGGCCAGGCCAAGATAGTGACCTCAGAGACACTGGCTGCTATTGTAGGATTTTAGGTCATGGATTAGGCCAACAGGGTGAGCATCTGCTTGCATGCTACCTAACTCTCCATCCTCATCAGTTCCCCACTCCCAGCTGATACCATGGCTACTGACGTTCCAGCCATTTGGGCATTTATTTCTAGGCTGCCAACAGAGGAGTGTTCAGCATTTTCAGATCTTGTTGTGAGTGTTGGTCAGAAAGAGGAACTTTAAGCCTGTTGACTTGCTCAGATTCAGTCAGAGACAGGTAAAAAATTGAGTAAATTATTCTTTCTAGATCTTTCTGATTAAATTGTACCGAGTTGACGAAATGATGTCAAGTAAACTTTTCTGATAACTGACCAGCTTTACTAAGATGCAAGTCAAGACTGTAACAGCAGGAATAAAATTAGAGAATCAAAAGGCCAATGGGGGAAAAAAAAGATACAGTGAGTCAGAGAGAACACTGATAAAGAAAATAAATACATGCGGAAATTAGTGTCACCACAGATGAGAACTGAGGACTTCAGTAAGATGATGCATATAAACATGGCATAAATTAGAGCATCTTGGTATTTAATAATTTGCTGGCTTTGATATGCTAAAAAAAAATTGAAACTGTTCATCTAACAAGATTTATAAATCTTCATTATTGCAAAATTCTATCATCATCAGGATGATGCTGGATCCTTAGGATATAGCATCTGGCAAATTAGGATGCCAGATGTTTTTTGTTTTTCCTTTTGATAATAGCAGCAAAGCTACTTTCTGAACAAAAATTCAGTGCAGAAATGTGCCATATTTGTGTAGAACCTTGTAGATAACAAAGCTGAGAGAACTAACGGATCTGGAGGTGCTTCGTAGTATTTATCAATATCTGTTACAAGTTTTTTTACAGTACAGTGTATTGTGTTCAACATAATTGGGGGTATTTTGGAAAAGAAACAGTAAGGATGGCTCACAGTGACAGTTTTACTATCCTCCTTTACTCAGGATGGTATGAAGGACTCTAGGACAGGAAAAGGGTAAAGAGGACAAGAAAATGAAAGAAGTCTGATTTGCCTAAAAAGTCACCCTCTCTCAGAAGGTGGAAGGCAGCTGTTTAGGTCAACCACACTGAAACTATGGCACATACACATAGAGGTTTGTCTGAAGAAACCCCATGTATCTCTGGGGTGATAATTCACCAGGCAAGACAAAAAATTCACTTAGGATTTGCTATCTGGAGATACGCCTTTCTAACACAGTTGTTTCTACCTCTCAATAAGCAGTACTTTGGTTTAAGGAAGATCTTTAGCCATGAAACGTCTCACTGGTCACAGTTTCCCAGACAAAAAATTACCAGGACCAGAATTCAGTTGCTGACCAGAGTAAGCTGGGTAGAGGCACAAATCATTGCAGGTCTGGCGCTTCGCTGCAGCCTGGAGCTGGGAGGACTGTTGAATACCATGTAGGAAGAAGGTCTGACAGTAAAAAAGAAACTCAGGTTTTTCAGAAGAGGAGGTATGGCCAGATCTTCACCCATGAGGTGCAGATCTTGAAACGTAACACGCTAAGCTTACGTTTTCGTGGATGGCACAAGTTAAGCTTTTCAGAAATGGCTAAAGATTTGAGGTGTTATTAGATGACCAAATGCAATTCAGTGAAGGGATATGATTTTTAGAAAGTGGTCAGAACCTACCCACTGAAGAGAAAGCCTTATGCACTGTCTTGACACTGGACACCCAGAAATTTGAATATATTGGTCATATCTGAAAAGCTTTACTAGTGTGGCTGGGTGGTAATGTTAGAAAAATGTTGTACTAGGTATGCCCACAAGTCTTCCTTAGGAATCCCCCAGGGAAAGGCTTTCCAAGTCAGATGGGTCACTTTCCTCTATCCAGTCCTGATCAAGCTTAAAAATAAAAACCTTGGCTGATTTATACAAAAGTTATTTTCACTTAATTTCAAGATTTTTTGAGCTAGTATAAATGCATCTCCCTAGCCATTTGTATGAGACAGCAAGTATCAGACTTGCACCCTTTCTGTACTTTATCTGTAAGTAACTCCCTCTTGATTCCTCTCTTTAAATCCACCTTTGTGGACAGCTCTCCTCAGCAATATCTGTGCTGTTCTCTGTTACTGACTCCAGACTAACATTTTGTCTGAAATTTTGTTGCGTTTTCAAGTTTCTTTATTCCCTACCCTCTGAAAAAATATTTCTGACTCTATTGAGTCCTGTTTTCACTAAACCCTTATTGAAGTGAATAGAGTCAAAGTAAAATAATAATAGACATATATATGAAAGATACTATAGAAAATAAGGTGAAATGGTTTCCCTCTTCAGTACTCCATTCAACACTTTTACAGTGACTAAGAACAAGTCTCTGACTGAAATTTGTCTTTGATGTTAGTTCAGTGTGAAAAGTCGTATTATTTAATCAGCCACAAATGCAGTTCTGTTCTGACAGCGGACTTGATAAAAATGGCATCCTAGGTTTCCATTTTTATTGTGGCTTCAGTTCATGTGTGCTGTTTAGAAGAGAAATATCCTTTTACCGACTACCACCTGCCTTGCAAAATCTAGCCTGAGTCTGCAAGTCGAGCTGTCCTCTTTCCTCATTTATCTTAATCAGTTAACAGTTTAAAGTTGTGCAAGCCACCTTTACAATCTCTTTATTGTCTTCTCCTGGGTGATATCTCTATTGCTATCAAATGCATAGTCAGCCCCAACGTGTTCATCAGATTCGGCTTCCACTCGTATCTGTGACTGACTGACTTTTTGCCAGTTTACCCACCAACAGCAATCTGGCATTACTCTTCACAGCCTTACATTGTGCTACAGAGACAGATTCATAGCTGTATTTTTTGCACTGGTGATTTGTGAAGAGAGGAGAAGCCAGCTCCCTCTCCCGATGCTTGCTGACCTTGCTGCTCTGGCACGGGTAAAATGCTGGCTAGATGAGCATGCAGACGGGGTTCTGAATTAGTATGGGGAACAACTGCTGGGTAGTCGACAAGTCTGGTATAATGACTTAGCAGAGTACAACCCTACTTGGTTCAAAAAGTAATGAATGTGCACATAAACATGCTAGTCAAAAGTGCCAGCAAGTATCGGAGAAGAGAGGTCTTCTGGAGTGGAAGTGAAAATATTACAAATCTGAAAAAGAGTTGAAAAAACTTTACAGCAGGTTCCTCTCTGCAGACACATAGATCCAAATAACAAGTTGAGAGTGTCTGCTTATCATTCAAGTGACAGGTTAAATATTCATGACGTAACAGGGACATATCCACTCATGTCAGTTGGATGGTTTCATTCCAGTTTCTGCATATATTGGATTAATACACATCACAGTCATTCCATGTTTTTTCTCCTCTGTCTAACGCATTTTTATCTCTCTAAAAATGATATTCCAGTTAGTAGAAGAAGACTTCTTCCTGACTTGCTCATCACTTCCCGACATAGTTTAGACAAAATTGCTGTAAGAGTTTCAAGGACCCATGGTCTAACTTTGTTTGACTGCAAAACAAGTGTAGAAAACATTGCTGCTCAAGAAACAATTCTAAGAAGATATTTTAAAAACTGTGAAAATCACCTCTTTGTGCAAGTTAGCATAGTAATAAAACCAAAACTTTGGGTGCTTCAAAGTTCAGTATTGTTAACTCTATGACTGCGAATTTAATTTTTTAAATACTCCCATTTATCTCGTAGTAGTTGCTCTGGGGACACACAGATAGCAGTAGAGGGAATTCTCTACTCAGTACATTCCATTGAAAATACAGTCAAGCAAAAATAACAGGCTACATCATACAATCCCCTCCTAACAAGGAGTCTCTTCCTAAATATGGCAAACACCCTTTACTTTCTGTGACTGCAATGAAAATTGAGAATGTGCTGCGCCCCACTAGCTAGCTGGTGCTCTTTCTCCGAGTTAAAGGAAACACACGCTCTGAAATGTACTTTAATTTACATAAAACGTCAAATCAAACGCCACCCTGGGCAGCCTGCTCCAGCTGACCCTTCTTGAACAGGGCGGATGGACTGGATGGTCTCAGAGGTCGCTTCCAACCCCAGCTCTTCTGTGAGCCTGTGAAACAAATTACAGGTTATTACCTGGGAAATGATCACATAGAGTTTGCTTCCCTTAATGAAGACTCTGGTCCTGGTGGTTTGGACTGCTGGGTGGAAAGCACAAGGGAGCGTGTCTCCTTGATGAGCTAACTCGTGAATCGATTTGCTACTTTCTTTCCTGAGGCAGCTTTAAAGCCCCGCGTGCTGTTTACTTCACGGCCGCCCTATAGTATATACATGTGCAGCGGCCTGTGCGTTGTTGACTGATTATAGCCTCAGGGCTCCGCTTCCTTCGGGCTGATGCAGGCTGCAATAAGTGCTGTGAGGAAGTTAATGTGAGTTCAGACTCTGGGTAAGAAGATCCAGTTTCTTTTTATTATATACCCTTGCTGGCTAAATAAGATGTTATACTTTGAAAGTATTTACTGACATCAAAGAAAAAGAAAAGGACACCAAGGAGAAGTTTCCAGCTGTCCTGATATTCAGGTATTATGCCCATTCAGAAGCTGAGAACACCTAGCCTTCTTGCAGTACCAGTATGCTCTAATATGAAGTCTAATTCATCCATTTTGCAATTGAAGCCAACTATTTCCTGCCTATTCTATTGCAAACACTAAAAACTATTATTCTCTTTCCTTTACAACAGTCTCTTACATATCTTAGACTCCATCATATCCTTCTTCAGTCCTTCGTTCTTCAGGCTACCTGATCTCATTCACACTTTCTCCTTAAGTCATCCTTTCCAACCTCTGATTGATCACATCATTGCTCTATACTAGACTGTCCTCAGTCAAACTACATCTTTCTTGAAGCGTCCTGTCCAAAACCAGGCACTTCTCCACGTGAAACTTCCCTAGTGCTGCACGCAAGTAAATACTTCACCTATTTTGCAGGCCACACTTCTCTTTCTGCAATACCAGATCATATCTGCCCTCTTCTGAATAACTTTCTCTCATGGATGTAACTCCTGCTTGTGAGCTACTGTAATCCACAGATCCTCTTTTACGCAACTGTTTTATACCAGAAGTTTCCCAACCTAAATTTCTGCGAGTCGTTATTTCTGCCCAAGTATAATACTTTGAATTTGTCCCTGCTGAACAGCATCTTCTATTTTTCTTATCACATTTGACCTGTTCTTGGTTTTACCACTGAGTGGTATGCAGTCTCAGGCCTGCAGAGATTATAGCCAGAAAACAAACAAGAATTCCATAGGAAATTTGTGACTATATTTAAGTTATGATGCTACTCTGCAAGGAATCAATACTTAAAATGAACCGAGCTGTTTAATTCAAGCTGGAATGGCACTGAAAGCTTTAAAACAGTACATGCATACCTTGTAAAAAAAAAAAAAAAAACAAAACCACCTTCCAGTCTTTACAGGGACCATGTTATCCTGGAGGTTATTGATAATATTTCTAGCTGTGAGAAATAGTTCTGAATTGTAGTCAAGCCACTACGAATCTGAAGGTCTCTGGGTAGGGAAAAGCAAAACCATTCTCTATCAAGTGCTCTTGAAATCATCTTCTACTTTGGGGAAGGTTTCTCACTTTACTGGCATTTCCCACTTCAAAATTATTAGTATATGTACTTGTTATTCTGTTTCTACTACTATTTTTTTTTTTTTACCAAACCCACCTTGCTGGCTTGCCTCTTCTCCCTACTTTGCCTTACAGATGGATCAAAAAACTACAGTTACTTTTCCTTGTACAGAATCTAACATGATAGGGCTCATCTGCTTGGCATTTAGGTACTGCAGAACAAATATGTTAAATAAAGGTAAAGGGCTGAGACCTTCCTCAGACTCATAAACAATTTAAATAAAAGACTATTTAAAAATGTGGCTGCTGTAAATATCTTTGCATCTCTAACGCAGGCAAAATGAACAGATTTATCAGTAAAAGTATCGCAAAGTAGCAGGAGAAATCAGAGTGATGAACAAGCTATTTTTAAGAGGAAAACAAATTATGGCTCATAAAAATGCCAAGTGATACAAACATGCCAAAAGCAAGGAGGAATCTGATGAAATACATTCAGGCCACAGGAGAAGTCTATCAAGGCAGAAGGAAGCCTGCATCAGGATTGTTTCTCAGCATCATCTGAACATTTATTTGACATGACAATTACAAGTTATTGTTTCAAAATAAAACAATTCATTTCAATGCATGTCTATAAATCTTCATACAAGCAGATCTCTCACTTTCAGATATGCAAGAAACAAAGAGATGAACTCAACTGCTTCTTAAACAGAGATTGTCTCCCTTGCTGTCATTTGGTATTTTTCATCCCAGGGCTCTAAGAAAGATCTGAATAATATTTCTCTCTTGTCTGGCAGTAACACTGAGGTACAGCAAAGACATCTCTGGGGCATTTTAAACTTCCTCAAAAATCTTCGGTGACTTTATAAAAGCAGAATTCCTGATTCTGAGGATACTATCCTGTTGGTAGAAATACAACCTGCCAAATCAGAGGACAGAGCTTCAGCAATAACCACCCATCAGGATCAGTGGGACCCAAAAAAGAAAAAGAGAAAAGAAAAGAAGTAAAAAGCTCATTTATTAGGTAGAGATGAGATTATAAAATACAGTTGCCTGGACTTGACAGAACAGGAAGACACTTCCAGCCTTTTGTTTCAGCGATAGTATCTGTCCTTGAGCAGACACAAGGAGTTCTGGTATGTTTTAGCTAACTGATTACGACTACACATAAATAACTGTGCAGGATTAGCTCTTCATTTTCTTTTTTCCTTGAACAATAAAGGGTGAAATCCTGACCCTAATGTCAATGGAAAATTTATTCTGACTTTCAGAAAGCATCTATTTACGCTGTGCATTTCAACCATGCAACTTTGCCAGCTGTTGGAGGAACTCCCTAGCCACATTTCCTAGACCCTCTCCCTGTCCCAATGCCCATTTATGTCTGCCTAAGCTTTGCGAAGGCTTTCTTTTAAATTATTAGTTCCCACAATGAATAACAGAAAAAGTAGGACACGAATGTAATTTCTTCTGTCCATAATAAATTAAAATTGGAAGAGATGCAAACGATACAATGTATTCTAATAAGGATTAGTTTAATTTATCGGTTGTGGCAGGACAAAACAGTTTAAATTGTACTTAAGGGTTTTCTCTCTGTTGGCCATTAGGTCCCCAGTACAGTTAAGTCTAAATAAAAGATAAAATGTATTTAAAGTAACTAATTTGCATACAAACAAGGTCATCTATCAAGCTTATCCTCATGAACTACAGAGGAGCGGCAGGCCTCATGCCTCAAGAGAAATTTAAACTCTGTTATCTTAACTGCAAATGTATTTCCAATGAGACAAATTAGCTATATATCTCAGAAATGCACATGCGTGCATGTATTTTATACTCAGTGGCTTGCATAAATGTGTCTGTACCAACACATTTAAACAGCAAGGAAAAGAAAATAAAACTTTTGGAATACCCCTTCCAAATCCCTAGTGTTCCATTTGTGTAGCAGTTCTTCCTTTCTGAAGATTATTCATTGCTATAAAGAAACAAATATAAAGGAAGATAGTGAGGAACATTGATTGGACTGCTACTTCACAGCAATTGTATTTGTTGTGAAATTACGTCCTAGGAATAAAACTTACAATTGAGTACAGCATACAGTGGCACTCTTTTCTAACTGGGACAATCTGGGAAAAGAGGATAGAAGGGACTACCGCTTCAGCCAACGCATTTAAAATGTGGGAAATTAAAGTTCATTATTTGCTGATTCTGATGGAAAGTTACATGCAGGTTCAGACTGTGTGGAGATCAATGTTAATGAAGACATCTAGGGAACCTGTTGTCTGTAGAAGTTACATAGGCAAATGCTTGATAATACCTAACATAAAAAAGAGGCCTGTCCTGCAATACTTGAAGAAAACTTTCACAAAAATGCACTCCACCACCACAAGCCCACCAGACAGAGACTGTGCGCACCAGTGGGCTCTGCTGCTTCCCACTCATCTCTGCTCTGGGGATTCTTGACAATCTTAGTGAAGCACACATAGGAATTATTACTAAGAGCTATAATGAGTACGCTTTACAGCAGCCCCAGTCATAAGTCTCTGCAAGGCTGATTTATGGTGATACAAGTCATATAGGAGAGATCAGAGCCAAGTTCTGTGCACTGTAGTACCATGCTACCTCAGGACTCGGCCCTTGTGGTAGACAAAAAATAACTTAAATTGTGAATGCCGACAGGCATCTGATAATTGTCTGTATGTGAGTGAATGTCTAAAACTGAACTTTTGCACTCTCAGGCACAAGCCTGCTACTTGCTAGCTACAACCCATAAGGACTGGTTGTAAATTTTAATAACACCTGGACAAAACAAAGGTGACACATCCTGCATCCTTCAATTAATAAAACCAGTGAAAGTACCAGGAGCAAGCAGGGCTACGCTCAGTCTGAGGACCCAAGGTGTATTGGGTTTGCATGGCAAGGTTTTGGTAGCAGGGGGGCTACAGGGGTGGCTTCTGTCAGAAGCTGCTAGAAGCTTCCCCTGTGTCCAACAGAGCCAGTGTCAGCTGGCTCTAAGACAGACCCGCCGCTGGCCAAGGCTGAGCCCATCAGCAATGGTGGTAGTGCCTCTGGGATAACATATTTGAGAAGGGGAAAAATCACTGTGCAATTGCAGCCAGAGAGAGGAATGAAAATATGTGAGAGGAACAACTCTGCAGACACCCAGGTCAGTGAAGAAGGAGGAGGAGGAGGAGGTGCTCCAGGCACCGGAGCAGAGATTCCCTTGCAGCCCATGGGGAAGACCATGGTGAGGCAGGCTGTCCCCCTGCAGCCCATGGAGGTTAACGGTGGAGCAGATCTCCACCTGCAGCCTGGGGAAGACCCCACACCAGAGCAGGGGGATGCCCAAAGGAGGCTGTGACCCCATGGGAAGCCCACGCCGGAGCAGGCTCCCGGCAGGACCTGTGGACCCATGGAGGGAGGAGCCCAGGCTGGAGCAGGTTTGCCAGCAGGGCTTGTGACCCCGCGGGGGACCCAGCTGGAGCAGTCTGTTCCTGAAGGACTGCACCCCATGCAAGGGACCCACCCTGGAGCAGTTCATGAAGAACTGCAGCCCACGGGAAGGACTCACGTTGGAGAAGTTCATGGAGGACTGTCTCCCGTGGGAGGGACCCCACGCTGGAGCAGGGGAAGAGCGTGAGGAGTCCTCCCCCTGGGGAGGAAGGAGCGGCAGAGACAACGTGTGATGAACTGACCACAACCCCCATTCTCTGCCCTCCTGTGCTGCTCAGGGGGGAGGAGGTAGAGAAATCGGGAGTGAAGTTAAGCCCGGGAAGAAGGGAGGGGTGGGGGGAAGGTGTTTTAAAGATTTGGTTTTATTTCTCATTACCCTACTCTGATTTGATTGGTAATAAATCAAACTAATTTCCCCAAGTTGAGTCTGTTTTGCCTGTAACAGTAATTGCTGAGTCATAGCCCTTGTCCTTATCTCGACCCATGAGCTTTTCGTTCTATTTTCTCTCCCCTGACCAGCTGAGGAGGGGAGTGACAGAGCGGCTTTGGTGGGCATCTGGCATCCAGCCAGGGTCAACCCACCGCACAAGGTAACAAATAGTCACATATATCCTTTCCAAGACTGCAAAATCATGAAAATGACCCATATTCTTTCACAGAAGGCTTTCTGAAATCAGAATATCTACCGCTGACTAAAAAGGGAAGGGAAGATGCAGAGATCTCAGCGTATCGGTCTGAATAGTTCATCCAGAAGGTTAAGCAAACGCACTGATAAACTGACCTCAACTAACAAATCATGAAGCAATGCCTTCTTAATATCGTCTCATGATGCTTAAAGGAACTAACTTGCTAGAAATGAAATCTTGTTACTGGTTCTGAATTATTTTATCTTTTGTTACTTCTGGACACTTTCTTAAAGATTGATCCTATCTGTTCTTCCAGATTAGAAATTCCTTTGATAACTTGCTGCTTGTTAAAAAGCAGGTGCCTATTTTTTACTGTCACTGGGCTTTAGGTTGCCGCGTTTTACCAAAGCTAACAGTTCAGTTGTGCTGCATGGGAATGCAATTGTCAATATGCAACAAGATGTCTAACTGGTCTTTTAATCTACACAGACAACATAATCCGATAAGCAGTACAAAAGTCTGGCTTCACCCCTCTGCAAAAAGCTCTTCTGCCAATAGGTCTATTTAGTTTAAATTGATACACAAATAATTGATTTTAAGGATCACAGCTTGGGTCATCTCATCACAACAAGAACAAGTTTTGCTAAAGATTTATTTTATAAATTTATTAAAGAATCCATGACATTTGTGTGGGTTAACAGATAAAATAGATTACAGAAAAACAGTGTTTAAAAAACCTGGCCTGAGGATGCTCTAGGGCAGGGCAATGACAGCATAATATACTTACTGTCACTGAAAACATCTGACTAGGATGTTAATTACTTGAAACATTGTGTACTTAATTAGTCCCCTGGGTCTTCAGGCACTGGCTTTTGTCCCTAAATCTGCAAGCTAGTACATGAACAAAGTGAACTGAACAGTTCATTACAGCTCTAATTAACACATTCTATACATAAACCAAGATTATGGCCCTGACAGATGACAAATAAGCACAGACCCGTCTTGTCATCTCCCAGGCTGCTTTCTTTTCCTTGGAGTTTTCCAACCAGCAGATTCTCACTTCTGCGTATTTTCAGCCTCCACAGCAGCTGTGCCAAGTTTCCTTGACATCTCAACAATGTCAAGCCAAATAATTTCCCAAAATATTTCTGTTATCTATCTGTTCTTTAAGATATCTGATGTAGAGACAGCTGTGGTCTGGTACATAAACACAGGGCAAAAGAGCTGATGGGCAGGTAAGGAAGCATGTCAAACTACATTACTCAGCTGTCCTCTTGCTATGGATTTACTGTGCACCTAGAGATTTTGGGTTTGTTCTGCCAGTGACCCATATATGCTTTATTCATTAAAATAGGTAAAAGAAGGTCAAAATATGGATCCAGCTTTATATGCAGGCAGGTCAATAAAAATGCTGATTATTATTATCATTATTATTATTATTATTAACCTTTAACCTATTTTCATGGTCCTAACTATGGACCACATTTGACTTCTTCCTGCTCATGCTTTTACAAGCCATGGGAGAATACAGCTTTTCTATTTGTTGGCAAAATCAAAAGGTTTGCATAGCTCCCTGGACTCCCTATACAAACAGTGCTATTTCTGGTAACTTTCCCACAAATGGTATAAAAACTCTCTCTGTGAAAATGACATCAAAGTACTGACTTCATAGGGCTTCTCTGATTTCTGTTAAAATCCCATTGTGTTTACCAACAAAGAGAGGAACTTCCTAACAGCTGGTCCCACAGACACTCCACTTTCTCTCTGTAGAGACTTCTATAATCCCATATGCCATACAGAAGAGCAACAAAAGTCCTGTGGGTCTATGCAAGGCTTTAGCTGACCTGTTTGAGCTCAGTGAGCTTCCATGGGTGAAAACTACTACACAACATCAACCATTTTTTGTAGACGTGTAACCCAAATTACATTATACATATAAATTAGGCCATGTAAGTTAGGAACTGCACTCTGTATTAGCTGTACTAGCCCTGAGAGACCAACAGTATTAAACAAAGCCAATGCAAAAGTCAAATGATAAATCTGAAGAAAAAATGGGAATTGTTCTATGGAGGCAGAAGATACCAGTTTTGTAACCTCTTATCAGAACAAGCACTGTGCTTCCAGGCTGAACAATTTATTGCTGTGGTCCCACTAGGAAGATCTTGATTTTGAATTATAGGAAGATGAAAGCACCGTTCAGAAACTGCCTGATATAAAAAGCAATGGGACAAGCCATATCACAAAAGAGGAGAATTTCAGAATGTATGTAGTAAAAGAAAAATCAATTAAGCCAATGTTCTTTCTAAGCATTTGTCTAGTCTTCTAAAAGATTGAACCTTTCCTTGTTTTGAATTCATACTTGTGTCTGGACGTGATTAATAGAGCTGAGTCCACAAAGTCCTGTAGTCTTGCATCAAATAACGAAGCCTATTGTTTTAAGTCAAAATGCTACAGAATGTCAGCTCTGTTAGTTTTGGGGGTCTTAAGGGTTTCTTAAAAGTATTTGCTTTTGGCATGCTAGTTGGTGGCTGGTAGTTAGGCCCCAAAGCCTCTCTTCTCAAGCTGGCTAAAAGTCAAGTTTTAAAATACAAATTAATTTTCATCTCAAAAACTCAAATGCTTATGAAGAATATTTCCAATAGGAAATTTAAAAAAATTTCTCTTGATGGGTGCTAAATATGACTATTACTAGGTCATCCCATCTTCTCTGGGAATCCATTCAAACAGCCTTTCATTCTGCCACAGGGTTATGTATAAGATAACTCAGATCCTAAAAAGGCTGATTACAAACCGCTTGTGACCAAGCTTCTTGCTGCTCTGGGTTTTAAACACACCAAATAGACTACCTCACTCTTCAGAGCATCATCAGGCAACAACAGAGTTGTGTGTTATTGGCTCATTTTTCACATTTTTTGGGAGCATCCAAGTCCAGCTGTTTTAGAGGATGGCTCAGCCTCTCAAGGACTGTAGCAAAGTCAGCCTGAGATGTTGTTGTACTGAAAAAACTAGCACACCCTCAGCTTTCCAGCAGGTTTCCCAAAGCCTCGAAGTGCTTCAGATTCTAGCCCAGACCTTCTGCCATGTGGCGGCAGGGGGACGCGCTCCTGGCACCAGGCTCAGCAGGAAAGGACTCCCTTGTCCTTTGGCACCTGTGCCGGGGGGAAAGTTTAACCACTTCTTGATTAAAATATTTTTCAATATTTTGCTGCATTCAAAAGGCCTTAATTTGGGGCTAGAGGGTTAGAAGGAAGAAAGAATGTTACCACCATCACTAAAGAGCAATTCATCTTTTATAATCTTAAAAAAGGATCAGGGAATGCTTATCCTTTTTCCTTTTTCTAGGGTGGAAGGATGGTGACGGGATTATTGTTGCTTGTATTATTATGCTCCACCATCCACCCCAAAGGAGAACAAAGGCAATCCTGTTCATTGTTTTCCTTCCTAACTTTCCTTTTTCCCTTAAAGCAAAGTGCAAATTAAAGTATTCAAAGGTTGAATATAATGAGGTCTTATTCTGTGCTACCTGAAGGACATAATCACCACTTCTTGGCAAGTCTTTCACTGACCAAGGTTTTGTTGCTATGGCGACTTCTGCTGCCATTTGCTTTGGTGTTTACAGTATGACAGTGTGTCAAAAGCTTTTTAAAAAAAAACACCAAAAAAGTCCACCCATTCTCTCACCTTCCTAAAGGAGGTTTCCACGCTCCTCTCCCCGCCCGCCCCCCGCTGCCCCTGTTTTATGGGCAGCTTTTAAAGTAGGGACATGACATTCTTCATTCCATAATAACCCTTTTGCAGTGGAAAAAAAGCTATTTCAGGTTGACAAAACCTGAGAATCTTCATCCTTACTCCAGCCTTTTACCTCAGGTATTCACTATTGCAGACCCAGCCTTTCCCATGGCACAGGTGCATATGGTGGCAGTGGGGCCCTGCAAACCCCAAGGGGCTGGTGTGGCAAAGAAAGGGTAGGAGTCTATACTTTTAAAAATGAAAATAAGAGAATGAAAAGATCTTCATTATGGAGAGGGTGTTTGAATAACCCAGACACAGGGTCTATGACTCCAGCTGTGTTGCGAATATAGCTCTGTACCAAGAGGGAGATGTAGGTCTGATGGCAGTTTTGACAGAAGTAGTGTGATGGGTCAGGATCATCCTTTGGTTTCTCCTGGCATACAGCAAGCGCTGCGAGGCATCGCTCAGTGCAAGGATTTTGACAATAACAGTGTTTTTTTTCCCTGCAAAAAAGTAGTCATACTAATGAAATGTGCAGGTTAGAAGCAATTATATTTGTGTAATATAAACATCTACTAGAAAACCCTTTTTATTTTCTTATCTACATAACTGATACTCATTGGGAGATGTAGGAAGAGTAGTAGATATGTTTTATGGCAGAAAATAATCAGAGGAAAGGACATACCACTGCACAGTCAGGACATTTTCCTGGATGTGCCTCAGCCCGGCGCAAGACCAGGCTAAAGGCTTCCCCTTTCAGGCAGGTCCTTGGAGAGCCCGCCCGGGCTGCCCTGGCTGCAGCGTGGCATGGCCACACTGGCCCCTCGGCTGCAGCAACTGCCAGCCCCAACCCCGCTGTCGGCCTTGAGCCAGGGACAGCTCTCGAATTGCTCCTGCCCGAACATGGGCTCTGCTGATCCCAACCCAACGTGCGGGCCCATGGCCCAGCCTGGCTTCAGCCTGTCCCCAAGAAGGTCCCTCTGCTTCAGTCACTGTCCTGCTTGTTCCCTGTTGAAATCACTTCTGCTGGGGCAGCGTACAATTCTGTGCTGTGCAAAGCCTATTCCTCCTCCAAATTGCTGTAGCTAATCTGGCCAATTGCCCTAAAAGCAGCTCTTTGGCCCAGCAAATCTTTCTGATTTTTATTTTTCCAGGTTACCTTTCAAAAGTCAGTAGCCACCTTGGAGACAGGGTGAGAAAAAAAAGCTAGTACAAAGTCCAAATCATCATGAGCAAGGTTCAGACTGCCTCCAGACATTTTGCTGAACTGATCAGAGTCACTGCTGCGTTGCCTCTGGCTTATGGACTGCTCGTGGATGGCGCTCGTGGCCACTTGTACAGACATGTGAGAGCACCAGACCACAGAAGCTGCTACCATAAGCCTACCTTGATTCTTGGGCATAACACCCAGCACACCTTGTAGAGGCTGGTGATTTTTCTTCTTCTTTAGAGACACTGATCGTGTTACTGGGAAGCTATTTCTGCGCTTAAGGGAATTTTTAGGATGATCCTGTACCAAGCCAGCAAGTACATATAAGAGCAGGGGATCTTCTAAGCTACTCCTGCTGCAGGCAGGAAAAATCACCCATGCAGTGCCTGTTTGCACACGTTTTAGTAGAGAAAGTCCAAACTGATTCTCATACTCTTAACGACAAAAAACCCCTCTATTTCTGTTCTAGAAAATCTGATGGAAGGTTATTAGATGTTTTCATAGATTTAAAAATGACTGATGAAGTAATAGGAAACAAAGGATTAGAGAACAGATTATTCTCAGAGGGGGGAAGAGGTTAATGGAGAGTTCAGACACCAGGGCACCTAGTATTAGAATACTTATTAATAACTTGATGGAGAAAATGGGGAACAAGTTGGCAGACTGCAGGAAAAAGTAAGGTTGTTTCACTTGAGAGGCCACAGAGGAGAATAAACAATAAATTTTGCAGTGATTATACTGAAGGATTTAATATTGTTGAAGAATATAATGCAAATTGATGAATCCCACCCTTTGAACTACCAAATCACATGGAGTTTTGAGGTTTTGTCCTTTTGGAAATTACTTCTGGTTTATTACATTACTGAAGCACTCTGTAGACGTGGCCATATAACATCATTCAGGTTTAATAATGTAATATATTACTATCTCCTGCTGCTTCCCACTGCCCACTGACCTGGCAGCCAGGATTGCCCAGGTCATCTTCATGGACTACTTCTGCTCCTATGGTGAATTCATGAGAAACAGATGGTGGGACACTTCTGGTAGCTAGGCTGTCTGTGCCGGGGCAATAATTTCTGCCAGAGGGGTTGTGACAAGCAGCTGAGGGGAAGTAATATTTTTTTGCCAGAACAGTTATATGTGAAATGGGATACCTGATCACACCCTAGCCAGCAAACGCTACTCAACAGTTCCATGGCAGGGAGGAGACTATATGAGGATCTCTGTTTAGGATCCACGTAGAGTGCTGGACTGACAGGAGCAGAGGCCCCAGCTGATCACACATCTGTTGTTCTCACCTTCACAGATGCACTGTGATCGCTCAGCTATTCTGAATCACTAGGGTTTTAAACCCATCCATTTGTTGGATGAAACAAATACAGGATGTAAAACAGAAGAGAAAAAGCCCCCTTGTTTGTCAGATATTAGTATACGCTAAAGACCTACATACTAATACAGGTCCCAAATATTTATCTGAAAAGCTGGAGGCACAAGTGGGTTATTGAGTGCTGGTTGCAGCTCCTAGTTACCTGGGTTCTCATAGCAGATGAGGCAGATATGATACAGAACAAAACCAAATTATAAACAAACAAATAAACACAAAGCAACATCTCCCAGAAGCTGCGCTCCACATCCAGCCTTACCAAGAAATAAAAGTTCTGAGTTGGTACTCTACAATATTTACATATCTTTTCTAAAGCACTGGCTTTAGTCCATCCCAAAACAGTCTTATGTTTCGGCAAGAAGTCACTGAAATGGCGTTTGGACTATTGTATATTTATTTTTTAGGATGAATTTTCATTTAAAGCTTCTAAAACCCCTCTATTTATTTAAGATTTGTCAGAGGAATACTCCTAAAAGTTCAAATTTATGAGTTCATGCTTTGAGTATTAGAGCTCTAGAGAATAATCCAAGGTATTTTGTGGGTAATTTGTTATAAGTGATTATGCAACTGAGCTCAGATGTTGAAACGAAGATTAAATGCTTATAGGATTTCAACTAAGATCTTGGCTCCTAAAGTTAATATTCTACAAGACTACGCAGACACTAAGGAGGGCAAGAATCTGTCTTCTGAAGAAAGCACTGTATTCAAAATACTTGCTTTCAAAAGAGGCTATATTCTCTTTGCCATTGTGACTTTCAAATTATGATCTATAGATCAGTCTAAGAATCCACAGAGATTTTTAAGGGAGCTGCAAAGGGTATCTATAAAAGCGGTTTATTCCTAGCAGTAAATTTGCCCTACTGAGCCTGCTATTGCATTTTTTAGGGTTTCAGAGATCAAGAAAGATTGAAAACCACTGGTTCAGCAAAATAAAATTAAAAAACCAGAACAAATAGAAAACTAGAAAAAAATCAAAGTTCCATGTGTTACCTCTTCTCCAAAATAAATATTCACATGAGGCATTCAATCTGCCCTGCATTCTGCCAAAAGTATCTTTTAGGAGCAGGTTTAGTAAATAAAATAACTACAACAATAATTATTTGACCTTCATTTTTCTTAAGACAAATGCCACTGGAGAAGTGTTATTAATGTTGAGGCAACAATGCTCTCCTTAAAAATCAGGAGACAGTTTTCGGAGAAGTTGCTTCTCTATGTTTGCATTTCCAGCTCTATCTGTTCCTCCTCGTTGTTTTTCCCAAAAAGATTTTAGTGACAGTTCAAAAAAAACGAAACGTGAGAAAAGTCTAAGGAAAAAAGAAATTCACAATTTCAAGTGAAAATCATTAAAATACACACTATGGTAACAGTAATTTTAGGACTTATGGGGCAGAAACAACAAAATCATTTATGCTTCTAATTAATACTAACCTATTCCTTTTACATTTTCATATCAAAGGCTGCTCACATTCAGCCTATGGTATAGGTATTACTAGGACAAAACTACATGACTTTTTTGAGGAATGAGCTAGATCACTAGAAAAACAGCCAAACTGGCTTAAGAAACTCGGAAACAGAAAGATAGAATAGAAGTTACCTGGCCCATGAAGTGGCACAGTGTCTCAGCACACTCCCTCCCAGTTTCATTTAATAACACCATTAAAATGTGTAGTATTAAAATCAGTTACGCTCTCTGAGACATTCAGTGCTTTTTTGAAAATTTCTTTGTACTGTGCCCCATTTCAGATCACTCCAACACTTCCTTACTGGTTCCTTCTTTCCCCTTTATTCCTTCCCTTGCTTTCCAGCATATTCCTGAACAAGTCTGCTGCCTGTGGCTGCATGATACTATTTGGCAACAGCAGACCCAGCTTAAGAAGTGACCGCCTCTTAAGTGTCCCCCACTGTCTTGCAGAGGTTGTCCCAGCTGGTGCCACATCAGTCTGACAGTTCATGTGGTCGTGCTCTTAACCAGATCTATGAAATGATCCAGCTTAAATCCCTCTTCCCCCTCTGCAGTATATAGCAAGCATGCTCCTTTTCAGAAATCCACTTGAGAAGGAGGCAAAGCAAACTGTGGTGGCAATGGTGGCGGTAGCCTTTCACAGAAGGTGCAGGGACAAGTGGCTTCCAAGGTGATGGGGTCTGTCCAGTGATGGGATAAAAATATGGAAACACAGCTCAAAACCTACTCTTGGATAGCAAACCAGTCCCAAATGCTGACTGCTGGTCTCAATTCCTGCTTGACAGGCTGAGCCTAGAAAAGAGCGACAGGCAAGATGGAGGGACCAACAAGATTTTGCCAGGTGGCTTGGGGCAGTGGACTGGGAAGAGCAAGAGAAAATCAAACAACCAGGTACTGCAGAGCGGTGGGACTGTGGAGCTGGGAGGCACACAGGGAGGGAGGACAGCACACACACAGTTGGTGGCACAAATAAGAGTCATTGAGAACAATGCTGCGTTTGTGTCATTTCTGTCACCAGTATTATCAAACTTTACATTTACCAGAAAAAATTTGTTTGTTTGTTTGTTTGTTTGTTTCAAAGGAGGCATTTAGACATCTCCTGCTTCATCAAAATCTGTATGTCTTTTTTTACTGGGGTGCCTAGCCCCTTTTCAGAGTATTTCAGGCCCAGAGTTACGTCCTTGTTCCAATGTGGTAAACTAACAACCTCTGCGCCTCCTGAGAAGTCTTTGTCAACTGCTCACATAATGCTAATTATCTGTCTCCTTGCTATTCCTCACCTCATAACCTATTGGCTTCACCCACATGACAAAAATAATAATTTTAAACAGCTGTGGCACTTGAGAGGGAAACTCATTGGAAATGTTGTGTAAAGTAACTAAGGGGAAGAAGAAATACAAACCAAGAGCTATGTTTTCACTCTACTGCATTAAATGACAGAAAGAAATAGAGAAATATAAAAAAAAAAACCAAACAAACATTTCAAAATTTGAATTTTTAGGTTTTCAGAAATGAAAATAGAACATCCTTTCAATCAAATGCAGATGGCCCCTCTGTTCTGGAACATCCTTTACAAAAAGGAAAGTATTTCAAACACCCATTTCTTTTTCAGGTAAAACAAAGTTTACTAGCACTTTTATTTTGATGGCTGTGACATTCACCTCAGCACCAGAATGCCAGTTTGACAAGTTACAAGGAAACGAGGCGGCAGCCCCAGTGCCAGGTGGCTCCTAAGTGGCCAATGCCTCCTAGCACAGTGAGTTTCCTGGCTGCCAGAGCAACTCCTTTCTGGTTATCCTGCCTCTCGCTGTCTTTCTGCCTACAATAAAAGAGAGTGAGAAAAGACTCCAACTCTAACACTGCCTATGGTTTCATCTTGGCATGTGCTTGTGATCTGCTAAGCAGGTGGGCTGAAGGGGTTATTGTCTTCAGAAAGAAGGGAGTGCTCTCCAGCAGCCATTAATTAGCACAGCCCTTCTCTCTGAAACGCTGAAAAGCACAAAGTGACATATTGACAACAGCAATGCAACAGATGTTTAGCACAAGTTGCTTTATTAACAAAACATCCAAAAGCAAACCTTAAGTTTGTACATCAAATAGCTACTAAATATCCAATATGAAAATCTATAAACAAGAAGAATAATGAAATACTATTCCAAGATGAATAAAATAATATTGTAAAATATCCATGCCCTGTAAAGGATAATTTTCTTCTGTAAGACGGATTTTAGAACTCAGGAAGCACAGTAATTTTATGATTGGATTGTTGTAGAAGAAGTATTTCTAGAAGATAATAAAATCATCACAAACAAAAAAAATCGTTTGATCTAAAATGTCACTGAATGCTTCACTAATTTTCCTCTTCAGCATTTTCAGCATCTTTAATTATCCCAACAGTCAGGTTGTTGTTGTCTAACGGTGCATTGTCTTAACACATTATGTTTTGGAATTAAGTAAAAAGCATTTGACAATTACGTGTCACCAGGAACATTAAACTCTTGCCATGTAGTTGAAAATTATGTGTTTCAGTGCCAGCTAAAGACATTCCAAATTTATAAATTGGATCTGGGAACTTAGAAATGAAAACTGTAATAAAGATTTGTCACTGGCAGGCAAAGAGGAGACTCCAGTTTATCTTCTAGTTCCGCTCACATGATGAGGATCACAGAATCACAGAATGGTTGAGGTTAGAAGGCACCTCTGGAGATCATCTACTCCACCCCTCTGCTCAAAGCAGGGTCAGCTAGAACAGGTTGCTCAGGACCATGTCCAGTTGGGTTTTGAGTATCTCCAAGAATGGAGACTGCACAATCTCTCTGGGCATCCTGTGCCAGCGTTTGAGCACCCTCACAGTAAAAAGGTTTTTTCTTATGTTCAGACGGAACCGCCTGTGTTTCAGTTTGTGCCCATTGCTTCTTGTCCTGTCACTGGGCTCCACTCAGAATAGTCTGGCTCTGTCTTCTCTACTCTATCCCATCAGATACTTACACACATTAATAAGATCTATCTGACCCTTCTCTTCTCCAGGTTGAGTAGTTCCATCTCTCATATGACAGCAGCTCTAGTCCCTTAACCATACTTTTGGCCCTGTGGTGCACTTCATCCAGTATGCCTGTGTTTCTCTTGTACTGGAGAACCCAGAACCGGATACAGCACTCCAGATGTGTTGCATCAGGGCTAAGTACAGGGGAAAGATCACCTCCCTCAACCTGCTGGCAATGCTCTGCCTAACACAGCCCTGGAGGTGGTTGGGTTTCTTTGCCATGAGTGCACATAGCTAGCTCCTGGTCAACTTGTTGTCCATCAGGACTCCCGGGTCCTTCCCTGCAGAGCTGCTTTCCAGCTGGGTGGCCCAGTGCATGCAGTGGTGCATGAAATTATTTCTCCCCAAATGCAGGACTGCATTTCCCTTTGTTGAACTTCTTGAGACTCCTGTCAGCACATTTCTCCAGCCTGTTGATGTCCCTCTGTACAGCAGCACAACTGTCTGGTGTGCCAACAACTCCTCCCAGTTTTGTAACATTTGAGGGTGCATCTGTCAACATCAACTTCAAATTCACTGAGGATGCACTCTGTCCCATCATCCAGATAATTAACAAAGGTATTAAACAGTATTTGCCCCAGTATCAAACCCTGGGGCACAGCACTAGAAATTTGCCTTCAACTGGACTTTGTGCTGTTGGCTGTAACGCTTTCAGCCTGGCAGTTCAGCCAGTTTTTAGCCTACCTCAGTGTCCATTTATCTACTCCATATTTCATCGGTTTGTCTATAAAGGTCTTAAGGGACAGAGAGTTGAAAGCCTTACTAAAATCAAGATAAACAACATCCACAGCTCTCTCTTCATCCACCAAGCCGGTCATTTCACAGTAGGCTGCCAGGTTGGTCAGGCATGATTTCTCCTTTGCAAACCCATGCTGACTACTCCCCATCACTTTCTCGTCCTTCATGTGTTTTGAAATGGTTTCCAAGGTTATTTGCTGTATCACCTTCCCACCAACTGAGGTAAGGTTGTCCTCACCTTCATCTTGTATCAAAAGTGAACATTATTAAACTCTGAACTAGAAAGCACTAATCACAGTAGAGGTCTTGCATTTTACGATCTTAGTAGATACAAGAAAGAATAAAGGGGTTTTCCACAGATCCCTCTTCCTGTATTTACTAACCCAGATCTCCCATTACCCAAATCTTTCTATTTTGAAATTCCTCCCAGCTCTCTGGAAAACAGTGCCTGTTCCTCAGCAGCACACCAGGAACGCGTGGGCTTTGCACTCTCTCTCTTAATTCTTTCAATATGCATTTCCTTCATCTTGGTTCAAACTCCTCTCCCACTTCTTTCGATCATACTCCTCTACTCCTTCCTTCTCCTACTCCTCCCCAATCCAAGACTACAGTCAAAAGATCTTCAGCATCCTTTGCCCTAGATTACCCCAATATTTCCAGTCCTTCAGCTACCAGAATTTAACTCAGTCATGCCTCCACTATTTCTACTAAAAGAAACATGAAATGTAACTAGAAAAAGCAATATTAACTCAGAAACCAAAATATGCCAAACCAATAAACCAAGTACCCAAATAAAACTCTAGTGAACTTTCCGTTGGGATAGAAGGCCCAAACGATGGCATTTCAAAGCAATATATATGACACCAGGCTCTGCTCTGAACATCTATAGCATCACAGCTGTTCTCAAAGAGCAGATAAGACAGCAGGCTAGATGAGCATAGTCCCAGGGAATGAAAGGTAATCATCAGTAGATTGAGTTCTAGCAATGGAGCCAATTACATTATGTAGTGTGTTACAGATCAGAGTAGTTTGACATATTTGGGAATAAGTCTAAGACACTAGGATGGGATTCATGCCCAAACATGTCTTTAGGAATTTATTCCCTCTGGGGATGGATATTCTCATGTCCCTCTAAGACTTGCATGTCAAACCAGACCCTCAGAATGGCCTTCAGGTGGACCCTGATCTACTCTAGAACATAACAGGACATCTCTATTACATGTGAGTAGATGGACACTACTGTGTAAGACATTGCAAACAATCTTGCAACACGTGCATATGATCACAATGAAAGATTCAGGCTTTATATTTCTCCATAATCCTTCCAACAACTATGAATCTCTCTACTGCTATTGCCATGTTACACACAGCTCAGTATCAGTTCTCTAGAAAACTGTCCACAGTGACTGCCTGATCTTTGACTAGCCCATTTGCTACGTGCTGCCACTGCCACAGCCTCATCCTGTTCTCTTAGCTCTGTGAAAACAAGCCCCCGGGTTTGTTTTCACTGATTATCAGTGTATTTATGAGAGTGCTGACCTGAGAAGCCTAAACGAAGATGTTTTAGTAGTAAGCAGAGCAAGTAACATATACATTATCTAATGAATATTTTTAATGTCTTCCAAGGGTAGAGTATCACATTTTGTCTATTCTAGGATTTATGAGAACTACTGTTATTGTCTCGGCCTAACCAAGCCTTAGCTTCCAAGGCAATAACACCAAGCAGATGGCATGAAGCCCTGTTTGACATCCTAATCTGAATCAAAGCTGTTAACTCATACACACATAACAATAACTTTCTGTGTTATAGCTGTACTGAAAAATCCTGCTTTCCCCTCAAAGCATTTACAGCCATAGGCCAGCCATGCACATTTCATAAAGGGAATGCTACTTCTAAAAGTACTACGGGGGAAAAGAAGTTTTAGGAGTCCGTCAAATGTATGTCTTGGCTTTTTAAATGTAAAGCAAGTATGAGAATTTGGTCTTACAACATTTTAATTTCTTACTCCTGTAGAAACTAGAGTATGCCACTCTCTTTGTATTCAGCTGGGAGCCAGGTTCAGATTCTCTCTCTTAAATGAAATGGGAGACATTGATCAACTTTAAATTTTGCATTGACATTCAACCCTTTCAGACCATCTTTAAGGAATGAGTGTCTACAGTTAAAGTAGAGAAAATCATGTTGAAATTAAATATGCAGCCACTAACAAGCTTGTCTCATAGGCATCCATCTGACAGGAGCTTTTTTTGGCATAAAATTGCAGTAGAACCGAATGCTAAAATATATTCTGTTTTCCCATAAAATTTATAGCATACAATGATATGACTCTCGGACACGAATCTACACTTTTCAGTGGAAAGAGATTGTGGGTAACCTGTTTTTGGCTTTATCATAGGATAATTAACGTGTCAGCAACACTTATATACAAACTTGCAGAGTAGAAGCACTATGGATTTTACTGCAGACTTACTTTAGAATAGCTATCAGCCTATGCCCAATGTTCTTAGCTATTCTGCAGCAAACTTAGGGTGCCTTTTCTAACTAAGCCTTTACAGTGCCATAGATGCACCATGTTACTTTGCCTGCAATAAAATCACAGCGTTGGAGTGGATGTTGTTTTTTCTGAAGCAGTAAAATCTGAGTAATTTAAAAGTTGTCATTTGGAGGCTTTCTTAGTATCTTTCTATATTATATATTGTATCTAGAATATACTATTAATTGTATATAACTATATATAAAATATAATAATACACATTATATCTATAGAGTTGCATGACATGCATAGTGATGTAAAAGTCATATACTAAATTAAAAAGCAAAAGTAACAGAGAACAGATAATTAAGATAATCTCAGTAATACTTCATGACCCAGTGAATAGTTTCAGACATTCTGCTATTCAGTTCAGAATTCAGTAAAACACCTCAGTCATTCATCAAGTCATGGTACAAAAGCTCAGACTTGAAATATTTTTCATAACAGATATTAATCAGATTTCTTTATGCTTCCTACAGAATGCTACAATAATAACTTCTGAGATAGTATTTCGACAGTAGTATGTAAATAAATGTTAAATACTCCTATTAGTAATAGTATCTAACAACATGGAGATAGGTAACAGAAGTCCATAGATGACTAGCTCTCACATGAATTCCAGTTTCAGCATCACAGATCCAGCTTTCTTTTTTGTACTGTCTCACAATTTCCCTGCTTAGGACAGCACTAGTTTCATTACTGAAACCCTCTCCATTACAACAGAAACAGCTTAATTCAAAACTTCTTGATCTTGCTGCTGTCAGAGCAGAATAGGTTTCCTTCACTCTTTTCTAAAACTTTCCTGCATTGTGTATGATAATTTTCCCCGAAACAGCTGCATTTCACCTGTACTTGCCTCTACTGGTATCAAAGTGCTTTGGAGTCTCGCAGGAGGCTATGAGTCTTGATGATAACAGAGCTTTCAATAACTCCAGTAAATTCTCTTTTTCCTCTTTTTTTTTATTCAATAGCACAAAAGAACAGTAGAGAAAAAAGGTAATTTAATTAACTCTGAGTTATGTTTGTGGGAATTAAAGAGCAGTTGTACTCTGAAGTATATCTCTGTGAAAATGGTACTGCATAGTATCACGTTACAGTTCCTCAGTGATTTCAGCCCTGAAAAGTGATTGCAAGTCCTGTTCCCTCTTGCTTTCACGCCATTACTGGTAATGACCAGTGAAGCAGACTGTCATTAAAACTCGTTAACTCTTTTGTTGATGAGGCTGAACTCACATTGTTAGCTGTACTGGGTCCCCCACGCCAGTGGAAATAAGCAGGAGACGAATGGGTTGGTAGGAAACAGGCATGGGTTTGAGTATCAATATTCTGCCTCCAAATCAAGACCTGTATGAGCTGAACTCTTTCAGAAGTACAGCAGGAATCAGTTTTCTCAGGTAAAAGCACCTTGCCCTAGCTATGATGGGTAAGTGCCATCCCTGCCAGCACAAATTTCCCTTCCATGCTGACTGGACTTTAACTAAAATACTGAGTGTAAAATGCAGTTCCATTCCATTTGCTTTTACATCTAGAAAAAAGGCAAATAATTAACAACATTCCTTTTGCTTTTCTTACCCCTCCCTGCAGTGAAATACAAAGGCATTAAGGCAATAGCTCCCTTTGCACCTGCTTTTGCTTAGTTTGAGATATGTGTGACATGAAAAGAGAGATAGTAGGGACAAATAGTTTGAAAACAGAAGGTCTAGATTTTTTTAGATGGTGGGAGTTGCACTGCTTTCCCATCATAACTTTTCTGATCAGAAATCTTGTTTTAAAATTCCTGAATACCAGCTGGTTCCTGCTCCATCTGATAAAATTATGTTGTTTTTTTTTAATATCTGGTTTCCTGTGGCACAAAAGAACTTTCTCATTTGCTTAGTAAAAAAAATACTATTTTTATTTAGACAGATATTTAAGTCTTTGTCTTTACCTATCTGTAATTATACAGAGAGAGAGAATAAACTCAGTTCCTTATAGCTTCACCAGAGTCTAAAACCTTTTCTGTGGAATTCTGTTCTCGACGGAAGACGTTTTGCCCTCATTTTTCAACATACTCCTTATATTGCTACCACATAGCTGATAGTATTATTGGGCTCTCTGCCTGGATCTTAGAAGGGATATTCAAGATATTCAATGTAATATTTAAAGCAATGGAAAAAGAAGCAGTAGTCAAATGTATAAACGTGGCTGACACTCACTGTAAGACCCTATGAAGTTACAGTAGCTTTGCTCTGCTCTATTAGAGACATGACTTCATTTCTAACTTCCGTTTTACAAAGACTTTTACGACTATATTGGTCTTCAAAATGCAATGAAAAATTGTTGCTAGCTCTTCAGATTGGAACCTTGTTCGATAAAAAAAGACTTTTAAAATTCACCTAGATGGCAATATCAATAAGAGAAGGTTGTGTAGAAAGTAGTTCAGCTTTTCATTTTACCTTTTTATGTGTCTTTCATTGTGTGAAAGGTTAATTTTTTGTTTTGCAGGACAAGTCAACTCAACTCAGTTCACTATGGAGCTCTCTTGTCTGTGGTCTGCTCCGGAGATGGCTTGCAAACTGTCAAGTTGAATCAGGAAAAGATCAGTGTACAAAAGAAGTCTCTAGTGTTGGAAATTCTGAGATCCATGTCTCTTCCTCCAGAAACATTTCTCCTCTCTGAAGCATCCACCTTACAGCCTTTCCTTTGAGCACTTCTGCAGTGAGAGAGAATCTGAGCTAGGCTTTTCTCTTATGCTCCAGAGACTCTTGGCGTATTGCAGGCATGTTGAAGTCAGAAGGCTATGTGTGTCTCTGCAGTATGTATATTAGAAGCATTCCCAAAAGGACAGAAATAAAGACTCTGTAGCATTTATGGAACAGCTGTTGCCCAAGTTGCTCAGCATAAATGTTAAGACGATCCACTCTGTGTGCTGAAAATCAGGTCCCCTTATGAAAGCAAGTGGTGAGAAATAATACGGGAGGAACCATGGTTGTCTCCTACGCATGGTAGATGGAGCACGCAGTATGAACAAAGCAGAGAGAAATAAAAAGAAATATCCTATGAAGATAAAAGATTCTTATTTCCTCAGGTTTTTACTCGGCCACTCAGGCAAAAAGAAGAAGGAAAACAATACTTCCTAGGTTTTTTACATATACCCTGACCATAGGTAGTCTTACTAAGAAAGACAGTATTTTCTTAGGACCAGAAGGTTACAAATTGTTTCCTGGTAAGAATCTGAGTGTACGGGAAAATATGAGGAACTGCTCCTTGTGATTTAGGAGCCCTCTTTAATCAATTTTTTTGTTTGCAGGACTGAAAATATTAGCAATAAAACCTCGAGGTTGCTATGTGTTTTCTTACACTGAAATATACAACCAGCTGTTTTAAAGAAGTGTTTTCTTACATCCTTTCAGGCTTTTTAGCATAATGTGTAACTGCAATGCACAATGAACACTCACTCAACAAGCAACTTGGTTTCTTTCCTCCCTTCATTCAAAGAAAGATAAATACCGTGACAGAAGGTGAGTAGAAAAAAGGGATCATATGCTCCCAAAATGGCACTCACAACCACTTTTTTTAACATATTCTAGGTGAAAAGGCAGCCATTTTAGCTACTCATTCATATTCACTTAGCTTTGTAGGTCTTCAGTCTTTTTTATCCATTCTTTGCATGGATAGTACAGCTTTCCCCACTCCTTGCAATTTAGGTGATTGCTCCTTGCAGTTCCAAAAAGCCTCTGTACATTAATCTACTCACACAGAGCTCACTGCAAACGAGGTCAGAGGAAATAGCAGCACTGTGCCATTGTGAGTGCTGTCAAAAACACTGTGCAAAGCCTAAAACATTTATTTAAAATATTCCATCTTAAGTTATTAACACCGAAAGCATGTTAAATAGCTAAGACATTCATGCAGTAAATTAGCTCCTTTGTGTTTGATGGAACTATTCATGTGTGTACATGTTATTAAGATAATAGTCTTAATTGCTTTTCATCATTTGTACAATTTTACTATTTGCACTAAATTCAGCTGTGAAAATGAAAGGAGATTATTTAGGTTCAAGTTCTGTCTATAATGCATTAGCACAATGCTGAAATGTTTACACTGCAAGCACAGCAGAGAACTTGTACCCAGCAAAAAGACTTTTAAGAGATTTATGAATATATTTCTATTAGAAAGTCCAGTTTGGATCCTGAACTGGAACATAAACTTCCTTCCATCACAATCAAAGCAAAGGAACATAAAACCACATATAAACCACGTATTTTCTGGATTTTTTAAACAGGATACCTGAGTAAAAGCAGAGATCTTTCCTTATCCTAACGTTAGGAAATGTAATAAGACCAGGTCCTGATTTTGAATGCATCACTGTATACAAAGGAAGGCAATTGCCATCTATTTTCTAGTAGACTTTCTCCACATTACAAAAATCACTGTGATGCTAATTTTGGTGTAGTTTTGATGGAGCTAACAATATGTTGGCAAACTTACACAGAGCTCTAGAATGAGAGGCAATAACAAACAAACCCGATGGCCCTTACTGGTAGCTTTGCCCCACATACGCAGCATGCAGTTCTCATACCTCACATTCGTATTTTTGCAGTGCACTAATAAAAATTTAGTTCCCCTTTAAGTCAGCATAAATAGAATTCCTGTATTTAAAAGTAGTTCGTACTGCTTAGTGGCAGATATAACAGGGGTTTTTCTCTCACTTACAATTTGTGAGCTGCTAACACAGTCCTGAACGTCCACTGTGAAACTTGGTCTCATTAAGTGCCTATCAATCAGAAGTAAAAGGGGCTCCTTGACAATGGGCTTTTACATGGATTTCCTAAGAAAAACTGTGCCTGGGGAGGGAGCTTGGGCTGGTGGAAGGAATCACAGATGGCATTACCCGTCAAACGCATCAAACCCCTCAAGAAAACGTGACTGAAGGTTTGACTGAATATCGCAGTGCGTACATCAGTTCCCGCTAGCTGCAGATCTGATTCACTTACACAAACGCAGGCAGTAGAGGAATCAATCCTTCCTACAAGCTGAGCTAACTAATAAGTTTATAAGAAATTTTTAATAAACTAATGAGCATTTCTCACTAAAAGACCATTAAAATAGGGTCAGAAGCTTATTGCTTAGATGCCTAAGCAGTTCTTGATGCAAATAAGGCAGAAATTTAAAGGAAACTTTGTTCAAAAGGATTAGATGAATCAGTTAAATCCAAGCAGGTTTCACCATTGGCAAGTCAAAGGCAGAGAGTTAGATGGCTTTTGAATCCCAGTTTTTGTTCTTTCCAAGAAGAAACTTTTGTTGTTGAAAAGTCTTAGGGCTGTATTTAAGATGACAGTTGCTATACATCAGCCCAACATAATTTCATCACAGTTCACTCATGAATTCCAGATTTGATTTCATCACTTTTCATATAATCAAATAGTTGACTAGAATTTCACTCCTGATATGAGTTGTTATGATTGACAGGTCTTATTTATGTTGAAAATACTGCATCAAGAGTTGCAAAGTCCAAAAAGCCCCACAGGATTTTATGATGAGTGTAGCTGTATGGCATCTTTTTAACACAAAATTAGAATTCTTTCATTAAAGAAATCTTAGGATGAGAAACTGGGTGCAAATCTGTTCAACAAAGAGCTGCATATATTTTTTTCTATTTGGTTAACAAGATGAGACTATAACAAGATGAGACTAGACCCAATGCTTCATATTACAGCTCATTTGTGCCTTTTTTCTTTTTTTTTTTTTTTTTAAGAACCAATAAAATGGCAAAAATAAGGCTTGGGAAATGCACCTGCAAAACTGTATGCAGAGTACTGCTGACGAACTTAGAAAAAAGATTCCCTTTGGTTTCTCCCCTTCACCCAATATTCAGCAGCGTTTTGGTGAAAACTTGGCACAGCTCCCAGGGTAGGATTTCAGTTTGATTTTGCCAGCTTCGCTGCTTTGCTGATGTTTGCCTCTACATCCGTCTCGTGCATGGGCAATGGTGCCATCACCATGTGCTGGGCATGCTCTCTCACCCTTTCCTAGAGCACAGCACGAGGATGGTTACAGGAACCTACCTGGTACCCACATGGCAGCAGGTACAGTTGTAGGAAGTTACTTGTGATGCTCCTCATCTTTCAGATTAGGTAGATAATAAACAAGGTAACATGAAGCAACTGCTGAATCAGTGCAGCTGTGCAACACCGGTTCCCAGAGGGCTCTCTGCAATGCAAATATCCCTTCACACTGTTGGCATTTGCCGTACAGTTCTCAGTTACAAGCTGTGTTCTTTCTCCCTTCTCTTTTTCCCTTTCAGTGGCCATAAAGGTAATGCAACCTGAAATACAGCTGACCTATATATTACAAATTAATTATGTTGCAGACTTTTTTTGGTCTCTTTTCCACAGGAAATCTCAAGGAAAGCCCCTTGGCACTGTGGAAAATATAGTCTGTTTTTGTTGCATAACTGTGGGGATAGAAGACACATTTTAGGTATCTATTTTTTCAGAGATTTTAAAGAATCAGTCATAGGCAAATACTGTATTATCTTGTACTGGAGGAAGAAGTAAGGTTTTGGCTGAAACATCTAAAATGATTTCGTACTTCATTAGTTGAAAGAAATGTTTATTTCCATTTTTATTCTGTAAAGGTACTAATTTTTCATCTCTACCCACAAAAATACAAAGATAGGCTAATTCTTCTTCTCTAGAAAATGGTTTAAAAATAATTTCTTCTCATTCTAAAGCACTTACAGGTTTCCAGAAAACATTGTCATTAAAAAAATAATCTCAGAAAATACAGATGAGGGGTAATTTCTATGGGTTTTTGTTTTTGTTTTGTTTTGCTTTGTTTTTTTGAAAGGATACATTTATCTTTTTGGTCAATTTTTTCTACTGTCCAGACTTATCTGTAAAATCTTTAGTGCAGGAACTTTGTCTTACATTGTTTCTGTAAAGGACCATCTCATAGTACACACTCTAGACTTAAAATTGAGGAATACAAAAAAGGGAAGAATTGTGAAGAACTGTCTGCAATAGCACTGATATTGCCACACATTTAGATTAATTTGGCAATTATTTTGGGAAGACCTCAGCTGGGATAATCATCTGATGTATTTGAGCTGTGTGCCAATTATTTCACAGATTTCTGCCAGCTATTCTCACGCTATATGACAAAGTAATAAATCCTGCTTACTGGACACAGTTAAGTATTGCTATCAGCTTCAAATCAACTACTCCAGAAGGACAAGCAGGATTTGGTCTGTATCATGGATAGTCAAAGTTGACAAACAACTCGTTCTTGATTGTCACTTTCTCAGTTTTCAAAGATACGAGTAAGATGACTGCAAAATCATCCTCCCTACCTCTCCTGCGTCCAGGATGTCTCCGCGTATTGTTGTTTACTGTAAGGCATCCTCACAGAAATTCTTTGCGGTGGTGTAATTCACCAGGAGATGTGTGAATAGACTTTTGTCTGTTCAAAGGTTGAAACTGTATTGTTGCCAAATGAGTTCAATAATTTACTTTGGTGTTTAAATGGGAAGCTAAATGTCGTTCTCTACCCCACTAGGGTAAACTGGCTGGAGGCATTGACAGCACAGACAACAAACAAACACCACAGGAGAGAGAAAATCTTGACTTCGAAGTTTGCCCCAGGTAATAACAAGACCTGTCCGCTATCTGGGAACCGGGGACAAAGGCAGACACAAAGATCCACAGGCTGCAAAATAATTTGACAAGAGCAGAAAGACCATCTCGCTAATTGCTGCCGACACCAGTCCAAACCACTGTTCTGGATGCTTGTGCTAAAAGGGCTGTCCCTTGCCTCACAGAGGTTGATTTGAAGGCAGTTCTCTGAGAACCACAGCACGTTATTTCATCAGCCAGCTTGTCAACTCGGTGATGAGAAAGCTGTAATGCTACTGCCACTTATTTCGGTGAAAAACAGAGCTGAGTTTTCAGCGTGTTGATGACGCTGCAGCCTCATCACCTGCCCCAGAGCCCCTCTAATGACCTGACCGCAGAGGAGGAGTGGTGGCACAACTGGGGTGAGGGAAAGGGTAGAGCGAGTCCTCATCGTATGCTGCTTAGATTTTCATGAAAATCTGAACTAACCTTCTTCCAAATAATAATGGCACTTTTTCCCCCAACCTAACTAGTGAAAACAATAAATTTCTTGAAACACATTCAAAAGAAACAAAAGGGACACTGTTAAAATGAAAAATGCCTAATACAGAGGAGAAGCTGCGAAATCTTTCCACCAATTATGCTGTTTGTAGAAGTGAGATAACAGAGTTACTATTACTTGTTCCTTCATTAATCCAGGCATGGCTAATATAATTTCACATTTCTCATCTAATACTAACTTTTGGCTTATGCTACTTTAAAAGCAGTGCCCTTATTTAAAGAATAGACAAATCATTAATTTAGATGAAAAAAGAAATTTGACCTACTTTTTTCACAATTTTAACTTTTCAAAATTATCAGTTCAAAATTAATTGACAAAATGTCAATCATACTTTGCATTACTAGACACAAGGAAAAGCTTCAGAAATACAAAAATAACATTTATGATATAATAACACATTTGAGAATGTTGCTAATATATAGAACTGTACAGTAGATCCATTCAGAATGAAAAAGTTGTCAAATGCAAAAAGTGTCAGCAGAAGTTACCTACGAAATTCAACGATGTACCTACTCAGACTGAATTCCAGTGCATCTCATGGAGATGCACATTTTAGAGCGTGCATTTGGATTCTGTGCACAGAGATGGGGATGGGGATTGCTCTCCGCAGCAATCTTGGGCTGGCATTAGCAGCCATAAATGCCTGTGCTAAACATTGAAGCAATTGCCGTGCAAGCGTGAAAACTAACTGCAGCCATTGCAGTACAGCGCCAAGTTGAACGAGCGCACGTTACAATGAACGTGAGTGCACATTACACTGACCATCACATGCTGCTTAAGAGATGGGATTTGCAAATCTGGTCCACCCCGGGCAGACACAGAATATATTCTACCACACTCCACTACACCGTGCTTGGGATACACCTGGTTCAGTGTTCATGATAGCTAGCCATAACTTGGAAAACAGCCTACAGAGCTTGTATTTGAGTACAACTTCCTCGTATTATGTCTGTTGTACACAGAGAAAACAGGGAAATAAATTAGTTACGTACATTTTAAAATTCCCCATGTTGCAAGCAGCAATTGTGAAAATTAATCTAGGGGATGAGATGTAGCAATCTGGCACAGGCTGCCAGAGATCTGATAATAAAAGAACATTAGCTGCTCTGCGTAGGTGGTTGGCTTTGCTCCCACAAGCTTTCCAATATGCTTCCCATTACATTTTAATACTTCTGTACTGTGAAGATAGCCGTTTACTGAGGGTTCTGATGTTTGATACAAGGGAAGCAGGGTTACACAGCAGAAAATACCAGTATACTCAGTATATAGAGCAGGTCTGGACACACAGGATAGTGTTGAAGCTCCACTTGGCTGAAGTAAGATTTCATCAGAACTTAACAAAGGATAGCATTTAAAAATTAAAAAAAAAAAGGGAAAAAAAGCAGTAAGTTGTTTTTTTTTATTTTACTATTTCCCTGAAAATACACTTTGTGAATGGCTCTAACTTGTAATGTAGATCATCATTCCAAGCACCCTTTTCTGTTGAGGCAACTTCTCTTGGATGGGTGCAGGGCTGAGCTAGGAGAGCACCTGAGGGGCCTTGCAAAGTTTCAGGCTCCTGCTAGCCATGGATGCCCCTCACGAGCAACGTGCTTCTCAGCCAGGTACGAATGCTACTGCTTAGAGAGAGTTTCTCCTGTATCCTTACTCGCAGGTCATGTTTTCCAGTCAAGTACAGTCTGAGTTACTCAGAAGTTTGGAGGCACTTGCCTTTGACACTCCAGCACTGGTTTTATTGGATGACTTTTCAGAACCTTGTGCCTTTCTCATTTATTGTTGCTAAGACAGACTTTGTGCTGCTTCCCCTCAGAGGTTCATCTTAAAATGAGACAGAAGAAAGGTGGGGCTTAAGTTACCTTAGTGTTGACAAAGGCCACGATCAAAGTAATACCCCAGTATTAAAAAACCAATAGCCTTTAAATAATAGTAATAAAAATTAAATTACCATAAATTCTGGATATTTTTGTTTTCCTTTTAATCTTTCAGTTTTCAAGGTTTGGTATTGTCAAATTTCTTTCACCAGTATGAAAGTTAAAGTTACTCTTCTTACAAGTGAAAGCTTGGGCCTTTGCCTACTCATACGCTTCCAGAAAGGGCCTTTCAGGAAGGCCTGAGATGATAAGAATTAATAGCACTGCTGCCAAAGCTGTGAGAAGCTTTGAACATAGTTTACTAAATTATGCTGTTGCCTTCCATCCTCTCCAAATTCCCTTGTTCTCCATCTGAGTTTTGGGGGTTTATTGGATATCTGCTCAGAGATGCTGCTCAAAAATACACAGACAGCTGGTAGGGACTAGATCTTGCTTAAAATCTGGATTTCTGGTTGGAATTACATTTTGAAATCTGTTTTTGTTCTAATTGGGAAAAATGTTTGAAAAGTTCACAGAAATGTTATATTACTATGCCCTGTTGGATGGTATATTTGTACACACTTATAAGATTTTGCAAAGAAATATTTGTTTTTGTAACACTATCATTTTCTACTAGAAACAGCTTCAAGAATTTTATAAATATTGGGAAAAGACTTGTAATATCAAGCAGAAATCTTACTTTATACAAGTATGTACAGATCTACAGTCTTCACCCAAAAGAAGGGATTTAACGCTAAAGTTAGAATAGGGATAAATGGCACAGCAACAAAATTGGAAACCAGGAATAACCAGAATTATGCCATTTCTGAATCCCAGCTAAGTACTGAAGAGTACTTCTGTGTAATTTCTGATTTTTAGGAGCACCACCATATCGCACTCACAGTTTCTTTCTGGCTGGTATATTTGTAATGAAAAGGCCAAAGCTCTGATTCTTTTGTAAAATTGTTTTTCTTGTTTTTTTCTTTTTTTCTTTTTTTTTTTTTTTTTTTTTTTGTTTCTAATTTTATGTCCTGTGAATGTTAAGGGAGGATATGGAGTCTGGAGTGATCATCTCATTTTTGGATTTTGGTTTTGCTTAAGGTTTTGTAAGTCATTGTAGCTAGAATCTGAGAATCTGGATTATTATCTCCAGATACATATTTTTACAGCATAAGGATTTTTAAGATTTCAAACCACTAAACTTAAGAGGGAGAAAAAAATGGGTGAAAATATTTTTCAGTGCAAGGTTCCATTGTTGTCCTTTTTTCAAGTTCTTCCCCAGTTTCCTGAGCAGTGCTGACTGACAGCAGTGCAGAAGGATACTGGATGGCCGGTGGAAGCATTTGCAAACGTCCCAGTAGCAGAGAGCAGCAACGCTTCTGCTGCCACATCCTGTCTTGTCTTCAGCGGGAGAATATTATGAAGTCAGTGCTGAAGAATTTTTATTATGTTAAATTTTCAGAACCAGCTTGAGTTTTGAATAGGGTTTTTGTAATTTTCAAGTTTTGTTTAAAGCAAATCCTTGTCCTTCCCATTCCTGTGTGAAGACTGTTGCAGGAAAATAAAAATCATCAAGGCTTCTTCTAAACATAAAAGTGGGAACAAAATGTTACAGGCCATTATATTGTGCAATGTGACTGCTCAAAAATTAAAAAAAATTGTCTAGGCACTCCCTGTTGCTTTTATTTCTAGTTTATTTTTTTTTTATATACAGAGCAGCATGTCACATTTCCTGTCATCTGTTTTCCAATAACTGAAAACTTGGAAGTTTGTTTTACCCTATTAAATCTACTCATTAAGATATAGAGAGTTTGCACTCCACAGAGACATCTGTTCAGCTATTGAGTGAATTATTTATAACCCATTTAAAGGCAGTATTGCTGTAAAATATTTAAATGTAGTTTAGCCTCTGAATCAAAGTCAATATAAAACAGACTAGGTTTTCCAAAGGGAATTCCATAATACAGAGATTCCCTTTCTATTTAAAAATTTTTCCTTTAAGATAATTTTTTAGCAGGACAATGCCTATCTCTGAAGATTTTCCCAGTATTAAATACACGTGTATTTTATTAGGGAAAAAACCCTATTAATAAAAAATGCAAACACAAATCCCAACAAAACCAGGTATGTTTGCACCCACACAGCATTTCACCATTACGGACAAACAAGTTTCACAAAGAGCTATAATTTGTGCAGATTACTTCAAATGGCATACCTTCCATAGCAAATTATATTTCATATTTTCACGGGAGATTTTTTTTAAAACATGAATTAACTTTTGTGAGGCTTATTTGGGATGATGATGGTATACGTTATTATTGTGCTTAAGAAAGAAAAATTGTCCTGAATCATAAATACCCAGAATGTTTAATGGAGAATGTACGTTCCCCCTCTCACCACTTTAACCACTTAACTCATCAAATTACTTATGCAAATAGTGACAACAAATTGTTAGCAAAGGCAGTTTTTAGAAATGTTCACTTTCCTGAGGGTAGCTATGAATATTTGTATGCTTGAAAAGCAAGACCTAAGTAATTGAGGGGGCAGCAAAATTATATTCATTTCAAGCATTTGGAAAGTTTAGCGTTTCTTTTCTTGATGAGTTTAGAAACTCCAATTAGATGGTAAGATTCTACATCTCTTTTGTTTGTAGGTGATTTTTCTAAATGCATACCCATGCGTACACACAAACACAAAGAACTTCCCCAGCGCTTTTTACAGGTGTATTTAAAAAAAAAAAATAATAAAAAGAAGACCTAAGCAAACAACACATTTTCATTAAAACCAGATAACTTGGTTCTAGCAAATACTTCCACCAGCTGTACCATTGGCACAGGCAAGAGCACAGCAAAGCAACAGAAGATGTCCAGTTTTCACTTGTTTATATAACCCCTATCACCATTAAACAAAACAGCACAGTATGGATCTACTTGGGTTGCTGGAACTGAACAAACCCAAAGTAGTTCTAAGGTGAGGACAGCAACTTGCAAAAAAATAGATTTTTTTTTTCAGTCTAATTATAACCAGCATTTTTTTAAAATAATCACAATCCTAAATTTTGACAATGTTTTTATTATTCTTACTATTACATCAAATTCAGTCTTTGCCATATTGTAACAGGAATCTGTTTTTTCCTAAAACAGAATTCATTATTCCACTGACTTTCACATTATGTTTAGACCCAAACAGTACAATAAAATTTTATTTCTGAGGAGGTATTTTTCTTCATTGACAACCATATCAAAAGGATGCTACTTATGTTACCTTAAAGTTAAGTATCAACATTTCACTGTGCACCTTCCGGTATCTGAGAGACAGAAACAGGCAGACAGAGAGGTCAGAGCACTAAGTGAGGGTGAAGGAGGAAGAGAAAGAGCAGGAGAGTATATGTGTGCCTTTGCACATGCATGCCTGACTTAAAGAGCAAAAGGGAGCTGAGCTGGATTGGAGCAACGAACACATATTCTGATATTCCCCTCTCTTGCCTGCTGCTGAAAACACTTCTGCATTTCTGCCGTGCTTACCGTAGAGCCAAGTTGCATAGCCTTTCCTGAGGAGAAAGGCAATTTTTATTGCTTCCCGTTTTAAAAGAAAGTGAGAGCTTGGAAAAGGTCACTGTGGGTAGACTGCAATAGACATCTGGCCCCTCACTTACAAGCCTTTCCCCAGTGCTCAGTATGCACGTATTAAGCTAAATTGTACAGTTGCATGCAAATTATTAGCAAATGTACAAAATAGCCTAGCTGATAATTTGCGTAAATCTCATCCAGAGGTGCATAAGGCTTGGCAGCAATGTCACTGCTGATAAAAATGTAAGGAAGAAGGATAAGTGAAACCCTGCCAAGTCAAATGTGAATGGCATATCATTTTGGCATAACCAGTGGGGCTTTGGATGCAGGGAGTGGAGGTTGAGAGGGAACACCAACTCCTCTTTCTCAGGCTGAAGCTAAATGGGAAGTGAGAGCTAAGCAAAAAAGAGCTGCTGGGTTGAGCTCAGTTTTAATTATACATGGAGCAAATCATCGTGTGAAAAAATTCAGTTTTAGCGCATAACATATACAGTCCCTCCTTCCCAGTTTCCCACTGTCAACATACCTGACAGCTGTCTAAGGTTTACCAGCATTTATCACAGTTCAAATCCTCTGCACTTGGAGAAACACAGTCAGAAACTGCCAGAAATTATCATCCTGCACTGTTAGCCCACCAGATGAACTTCAGATTTGCATCATTTGTGGTGATAATGTTCCAACCCATTACCACTGGGAGCGCCTGTGACAGGCAATGAGGCAAGGAGTTACTGTTGGGAACAGATTTGGTTCAAGAATTATTTTCATCCCACCAAACTCCATTTGCTGAAAATATTTACGCTATTAAGGCTCACTGTGTGTTTGGGTTTTTTGGTAGCTTACAGTCTAAACATACACAGTGTGAATATGCCCTGCTGTGATCGGCACCCCTTATAAAAGTCTGGAATAATGCAACCATGACTGTGAGAAAAAAAAATCATGCCTTTCTAAAGAGCTTTATTGATGAAATATGTCCTACTAAAACTGGTGGGACCGTTCTACATTAGCTAGCTATTGCCCTGAGAAGGAAGGTCTTGCAGCAGGAGATCCCTAACACATAAAGGTTGAAGCCCATGGCACTAGTGTGGAAACACACTGCAGTGCATCGCAGCTGCAAGCCTTTTCACTGCTTAAAATTCCCAGTAAATGAGTTGTGCAAAACCTTACTGAAGATGTTATTTGCCTCATGGCTTACTTTTACCTGCTCAGCCTTTAGGAGTGTATTTTACTTGTGACAGTGACAAGTGGAGCCTTGCAGACTCAGACAAATAATGTTATGAAAGCAAGGTTTATTCCCAAAAATGAAAATGCTATGCAAAAACTCTATACTCTTGGTCCCAAGAAAGCCCAGCAATACGGTTTGTAACACAGATATACTCATTATTGCATAGGTCAACAGACTGCTGGAGATTACCCTACCTGTGCCAATGTTAGCTAGGGCCCAGTGAAAATGTTACATGAGGATTTTGTGGGACAAAAGTTTATTAGATTCATATTTTTTGAAAACTAAACCTGAAAAAATAAAACTATCATCTCAGATGAAGCACTTGCTAAAGTAGAGGGCTTTTGACTTCACTGTTCCATAGAGGGCATAAGTGAGGTTATTAATTCAGTCATAAATTTCACATTTCCTGGCATCTGAATGTTTAACTATGGAAACTTTATTTAGCATTAACAGGGAGGGTCTTTGCATAGGTGTTGGCTTATTCTTTGAGTGCTCACAATGTGTTTAGTGGCATACGGATGCAGAGAAGAGACAGCTCTACCCCTAGGATCTTACAAACTGGTTTAGTGCCAAACAGAGCAGTGAAAAGAATGGATTTGTACGAGATGTATGTATATATTCTAGGTGTACACGATATCTTACAATTTGTCTGGAGAAGACATGAGACCAATCAAAGCAGCATCCTGAATTTAAATTACAAGGGAGAGATGTATGCAGAAAATGGGTAGAGATACCAGGTTTTATAATGGTGAAAGAAAGGGAGGTATATCACACCCAGTTCAAAATCTTCCAGCTGCAAGAGATTAGCTTTTGAATTTATAGAAGGCCTAGATTTCCACATTTGCAGAGAAAACTGTTTGACAAGTTGAAATCAATTTAAATATCTGGCACAAATAGATAATATACTTACATGATGCCTTTTTTGACATATATGTAGTAAATATGCTTCCGATCAACCCAAACAGGTAGAGTAGCCAACACTATTGTTTGCCAACAGTATTATACTGATGCAAAATATAATAAACATTTTCTATTTGGTGAGATTAAACCAAGCCCAGAAGTCACGTGAAATTGTATAGGAATTTTAACTTAGCAAACTGCAGCATATGTAGTAATGGCCAAAGCCAACTGCTTAGGGCTTCATTAAATAAAATTCATAACCCATAAGACTTCTGCAGTAGAAAACACTAATGTTACTGGAAACTCAAGAAAAAAAGAAAGTAAAAGAAAGAATTAAAACTATGCTCACATTAGATAGAATTATTCATCTGTATTTCAGAAAGTAGCAAGCTATGTTCCTGAACAAGATGAAGTCAATTTAAGGGCAGAGTAATTAGGACTAAACAGCTACATGTGATGGAGTAGAATCTCTGCAACAGAAAAAATTATACAACTTGAGAGGCTGATTTGCTGCCAGAAACAGAATTTTCACCAGTTGACATTTGTCTTCGTAGGGAATGTTGCAAGAATAATGAATTACAATTAAAAGCAGAATAAAGATTGCTGATACAGCCCTGGGTAGAGAGCAAGACAAAAAACATTGTATGTGAAGGTTAACAGTTTGTATACAGAAATCATCTTGTTCAATCACACAGTGTTATTGCCCTTTGAACTCTAAAAACTCTTCTGTATTATATACTGAAGTCCACTAAAAGTTCATAAATGCATTTTATTCTCATTCTCCAACAAATGGATTAGAAAGCTATCTATAATCCGTATGGAAATCACTGTCCCAGGATGTTAAGGAAGGCAACTCTTTAGTAAGATTCAAAATAAGATTAGAAAGTTACTTATGTGCAAACAGCATTTGTAGGTAGAAGATCAAAGACAAATCTCACACAGATATCAGAGAAACAATCCAAAGAATCATTTCTTGCAGAGAAAAATTGCATGAATGGGCAACTGCATTATGGGAATTTTAGACTATGATGAAAGTAATACTATTCGTAAATTCTTATGCCAGACACATCTCCTTTGCTTCCTAATCTCACCCTCAAGTTAAAATAGAAGAAAAGGAACAGTTTGTGAAATGCGTATTCCACGTTCTGCAAACTCTCTTTATTTAAAAATTAGCTTACGCTACTATCAAAGGAACTTATCAAAAAGCCTCCATATTCTAACTTTGTTGAGTCAGAAATATGTCAAAGGTTTCAGTAAGCAAAACATCAGCTCAAAATACTTAGATGTTTAAGATACTTAGTGAAAAAACATTGGAATCTTACAGGGTGCTGCTAGGTAAAGCCAAAATCTAGGCCTTGCAATATGAGAAGCCCTGCAAGACACCACCTTCTGAAGACAAAGAAGATGCTTCTGGAAAAGCAAAGTAGAGCTTCCTTTCATGAAAAAAAGAAATTCAGCAAGGGACTGAAACCCTTGATTTATTGATTGATTTGATTTGATTTGCTTTAATCTCTTAAACAACTGACCAGTGTAACTTGGTTATTTATCATGCTAAACAAGATGGAGGTTAGGTGGAGCATAGGACATTTAGAAGAAATAAAGTGGTATTTAAATTGGATAACACAAATGAAGTACAAACAGAATAAATCATCTAATCCCTAAGGCAGGTGCTGGACTGATCATCCAGATGCTGGCAACCCATCCTGCTCAAATCCCTTGTCCTGCATTTCACGTAGTTGGAAGAAAGAAGAGAACAGGAATTGGCTGCTGTATGGGTGCACAGTGTTCCCCTAGCTCAGATGCAACAGAGATATACATGAGATAAACACCCTTTTCAAAAGTAGGCCTGATGCAGTCATGTATTGTGAATATTTTTCATTTTCTTCTCAATTAATAGTAACTGCTTCCAGATAGACAAACCTTTCCATCTGGAAAGCAAGGGATTTATAGGGCTTAATATCAGTGCTCCTGGCCTAGTCTATAGTCTCTTTTCTTATTCAAACATTTTAAAGACAAATTTAGCAGAAAGGTTCAACCCTCTTATTATTGGCTGGTGTTCATCACCTCTGGAACAGGAGAATGCATGGGATCAAATAATTTGTTAGACATGAGATGACTCCAGCTACCTCAGGAGGAACTAGACCTTCATGGAAATACAGTTTGTCCTATACCTCGTAACTGAGGGAGTTCACGCCTCTACAGCTGGCTGCCTCATTTCCATCTACCAAATGACGGTACTGGTGCTGCAGGCCTGTGATGCCATTATGAAAGATATTTACTTGCCAGATGTGGTATATGAAATGTAGAAATGTGTATGAAAACAGCTGCTGGCCTTGAGAGAACGAAGTCTGCAGACTGCTCTGAGCAACTGAGGGCTTACGAATGCACAAAGCTTGTTTCCAGCAAAGCTGATAAGCACCAAGGACAAGCCTCCTTGACTGAGCTGAACCTGGGGTATCCCACAGATAGGATCAATATACCAGTTTGGGAAGTACTAGGAAAGTTCATAAAGCTGGGGGGCTGTGGAGGTCATGCAGCAAGCATTTTTCTCCAACTACATAGTTATGAACATATTTTAGGGGAGCACTTCCCATTCTTTCCAACATTGCTTAAGGAGTGTGTAAGATAGGGAGCCCTACAGATAATTTAATTCCATTCTTAGCAGTTTCAGCATTTATTCTGGAGACAAGCTAGAGCTACCTTTCAGAGCTAGTGTAATTATTACAAACATCACATTTATGGAGATGTGCTGCTGTGTCCTGTGTGATATATATGAAGTTTGAGAAAAATACTAAACACAGGCAAATGAGCTGAATTTTGGAATTCTATGGATGTCTTTGGTAATTAGTGTAGATGATAAAAGCATCCATCTTAATGTCCTTCCTATCAGCAACACAAACCCAGGTTCAATACTGGAAATGAAAATTCAAAATGTCTCCTGTGCTCATATCCTGGACAATTCTGGTGATTTGATGAGTGATTTCTCTCAAATGCAAATGCTTTTTTTCCTGTATAGGTTCTGTTTTATTGTGGAACACATTGTACTAATATGTTACAGTGCTTTAAATTGGTTGCGCTATTATGTGGGGGTTTCTAAGCTCATCATCCTATGATGAAGGAGCCACTGATCTTTATAAGGATTACTGTGCCTGAATAATTTTATGGATGGCATTGGTGCAGGCTGATTTCCTTACCATATAAAATCTCACTGGCAACCTCAGTGACTGCTAGTTTATGTTCTTGGAGTGCCATCTAACTGACTTACATAGACTGCTTACAGTTTTCTGATATTTTAATAAAACCTTTTGGCATAGTAGTGGTAATTTATTTCATTACAAGTAACAATATATGCTAAACATAGGCACAATGAGGAGAACAGTAAATGCCAAACAAAACTTCATTAAACTCCCAGTTATGTTTAGGGAAGAAAAATGAATGTGTAGTGAGCTGAGCTGGCTGCTTGTCCTTATTAAACAGCCAAAGAATTGTGCAGTGTCACAGAAAGTGCAATAAATAAAATCAAAATGGAAATTAGAAACAATCAAACAATTCCCAAGGTCTGCATGCAATTTCAAAGTACATGCAGATGAATACAGGATCTCTGTCCCTTTCAACTTCTTTTTGGGGGCCTAAGCATTGTGAGAGTGCATGGGGGCCAGGAGGTCAAGAGCAGTTTTCCCTCTTGCAAGCTTTTGAGCAGTCTGTCTCCTGAGAAACACTTGTAATTTCAGCTCCCAGACAGCCTGCATGTCCCAGAAGTGCTCTGTAGAGAGTGGTGGAGCAAGGGCTTGAGCAACTCCATATGTTTGGCCAAATATTAGCAGAGGAGCTTGTGTTGCCAGAAGGATTTTGTCTTCTTAGGTGACTCACTGCACGCAAGGGTCTGCATAGGTGCCGGACTCAACATGGGATCTATTACCGGGGTCCATGCAGAACCTGCACAGCATCCCAGGTTGCTCTCCTTCTCACCTCTTGTTGCAATAACCTGTCCTACATCCTCTTCTCCTGTTTCTCTTGCATCACTGGGAAGCACCTTGAGCTCAATACTCTTCTTTAGCATTTTCACAGCAGTGGCATGCATTCCTGCTCTTTTCCCTCTCTTGGTGCCTCAGATGTGCTTAAGCCCGAAGGTGGAATGGCCACCTTTCAGATCCCTAAATGCCTGCAAAGACATACTGCTCATTATCTTTCTTCCTTGAAGGAAGGAAAAGCAAGAAATTACTTTCTCCCATTTCATTTCTGCATTGCAAGGCCACAGCTGGCATGCTGCATAATTTTCGTATTCTTCCTTTTTTGTTTGTGAACTCAGCTGTCTTGGAACTGCAGGTGTCAGCCCACAAGACAAACAGTGGAACACAGAGTAAGATCACTGCTGAAAGCTTTATTTTATTAAAACTTTCTTGAAAGTCTAAAGTAAATATGACATTTCTTCTCCCTGAAAAAGTGATGGCAGGATAAGATTTATAAACAGAGCTTCCATTGCTGACCTCAGTTCCGTAATCTGCTTCAGTGTGGGCGACCCACAAAGGACACCGTGAGGGGAATGAAAGAAGACAGACAAACCAACAAGGAGTCCTGGAGGAAAGATGGAAGGAGGAAAGGGAAACACTGCATAAACCCTTGGGCAGCCCAGCACACTTCAGAGAATTATGAAATACCTGTGGAGTTCATTTGCCATCTTGCCTTTGGACATAGGCGTCTGTCAAAGCAATAACCAATATGGTACTGATGGTGTGCTGTGTTGAAACTCCCATTCCTCCATTCCCACTCTTATGGGTGCCTGAGAACCACCTGTGGAGGAGTCCTGGACGATTCTTCCCGTGATGCCTGGTGGGACTGCCTGCTGATGAGCCACCTCCGTTCTCCCAGGGGAAATCTCACTCCTTGGGGCCTCCTCTTCCCTCTCCCCTCTCAGTTGTAGGAGAACAGTGTCGTGGGGAGGGATCAGCGAGTTCAGCTCTTGGGACACTGGCATGTACTTTGTCAGCCTCCACACAGCAGAAATATTAAAGCAGGGACTCTGCTATACTTGTGGTTAGTATCCTTTGCCTCCCAGTATAATTGTTTTAGTCCTTGTTTCACTTCTGACATAGCATCCCAGGCATATGATGTACGTTTCTGCTATGTTATATATTCCTATTACTGATGCCAACCATGTGCTTCCTTGAACAATATTCTGGGTATTACTGGGAATGCGAGTAACCCTCTGGCCAATAAGCTGCATATTGGCAGCACAGTCTTGGCCTGGCAGGCCACGCAATGGCTGGCAGCCTGGAGCCCCGAAGTGTTACACTGGCAGTCTGGAGCAGTCCAAGGGGAAACTGTGTAACTAAACACCACAGAAGGTGATATAAAGTACCATCCATCTCCCGCAGACTGGAGTGCGGAGGAGTAGTTTGCAAAAAAAGACAGAAGACCAGTGAAGGGGCAGTTAAAAGAATATCTATAAAGAAATACTTGTTTTCGTGACCAGTTGCTTCCAGATGTGCTGTAACCACACTACAAGGAGGCAGGGTAGAAAGGATAAGAACAGCTCAGTTGGCTGCACACTTGAAACCTGAACAGCACTTGCAAGCTCAGACTGTATTCAGCCAGGAAAGGAGGGTAAGGATTTTCAGTGTAGATGACAATAGTGGCATAAGCAGCCACATAAAACCTATAAATGCATATAGGATCCAATTTCAGCTCCTGAACAAAACAGTTTCTGTCCTGGCATTTATAAATCCAAACCATCCCTCTGTGCTTTACATCTCACATAAAGGAGAAATACAAGCTTCTGATGTAATTACATAAGTGCCTAGAAATATTTATTATTAACGTAGGTTATATATGATCTGTTATGTTGTAAAATCAAAGTAGGGGCATTAATGGTTTCATGTACAAGGCATGAATCAGCAGAAATTTAACAACTGATATTAATTATGTGTATAATAGTCTCAGACTACCCAAAACTGTTCATGTTTTTATTTACACGGAACCATTCTTTAGGTCATATGGGTAATAAATACAGCATCTGTTACTCTTATTCAAGCTTTAGTGTTATAATCATATGACAAACAGATAGGAAGAACAGTACTGTGCACTGGTTAGAGTGTTTTCCCTTACTTAGAACAATTTAATGCCTTTTCAGTTCCAAAATACTTTAAAAAAGCACCCTATGACAAGCCATTTCCAGGGAAGTCTTGTACAAGGTACCATTATAAAAGGCACTCAGAAAAACTCATGTTGAATCCTGTGGATAACCCTGATCATCCGGGGTGATGAAAGATTAACTCAAACAACAAAAGGCACAAAGACTCTTAAGACGACCAGGGGCTGGGCAGCCCCACCACAGCAGAGCACGTTGTTTTGCACCCCAAATAGAGAAGCCAAGGACAGGAATATCATCCCTGCCTATAGTTCATTATCCAATGCCCTCATATAAGTGTGGTGCAGGGAGAAAACGATTTAAGCTACTGGATAATGTTGGCACAGAATCAAAAGATAAATTAATCTAGACAAGAAACTAGGAGAGATCTGTAGCAGAAGAAAAGTGTGGCTCTGAAACACCGTCTGATAGATGCTGAGAAAAACTGTCTTGGGCTGAAGATCTAAGATGTATTTTTATAGCAGAGAATCTATTATTGTGTGTCATGCCTATGAGAACAAGTAAACTGGACTTGGTATACCAGAAGGTCCATTCAATACTAAATTCCCCAAAACAGCTGGACAACAAATATGTCTTTCCAGTTCTTATCTGCATTGATTTGTAAAGTCATAAGTCAGCTGTATCTAATAGGGAACAATGAGGCTATCACCAACATATTACTATAAATAAACCTCAGTGCGGGAGCATTACTCACTATAACAGAGCCATCAGAACCAACTACTACTTGGACTATAGACAGAGAAGGATTTTATTTCATGGGCACCATCCTCCTAACACAACAATCTTTCCATGGCACATCCCCATGCTGCCGCAATACAAACAAAGGTAACAAAACTAATGTGAGCATACAACTGTTAGGATTTTTAGCAGCTGTTCTGAGGTCTTCCCAGTACCACAGGTTTTACACATCATGAAATTTCTCACCTTATATTTGCAAAATAGAAGGGAGATATTGTTCTATTTCAGACAGTCACTTCAAAAGGCTTTTAGGTTGGGAAGGAGGCACACTAGAAACCCAGAGAGTGGAGCAGAGCTACTCCAGACACATACCTTTTCCCCTTGTCTCCAAGCAGCTCCATGGAAACTATACAGGTAATTACATAGAGTGGTGTTACAGTGCCTCTCCTTTGAAACTACTCCTTAGCAGACATCTCTTTGCAAGTGGGGGCATCTCTATGTTAGAAGGTGAAAATGGAGTTGCAGACAAGTGCGGTGGTGTTGGCATGAACACCTCATTTTCTGGCAATCCAAAGGGCTAGGAGAATGCCCCTGGCATGTGCAAGGAGGTGTTTTCCTTGCATCCAACGCCACCTGCTTGTACCATATAAAAGGACTGGAATCAATTAAGCTGCATGACTGAGTAGCAGACAGTTTCAAGAGGGGAAAAAAAAAAATCACAAACTTCTGTAACTGAAGGAAAATGACTAGCACAGAGGGATAGGCAAGTTTCAGAAAGGTTGATAGTTTGCCTGTGTTTCTAGTAATTTTCATCTGCTTTATCCAAACCACATCAGTCTGCAAACATGGGCTGCAAACTTCATGAGAACATTTATTTCTATGGAGAACTAGGCTAACAGTTCACTGTGAGTCATTTTTAAACAGTTTAAGCCTTTATCTCTTCATGAGGAACATAACATCTTCATATTTATTTACTAGCCAGAACCATTCATTTTATGGTTGTTTATCTATGAAGATTGTTCTCAAGTGAGTTCATTACGTGTGCCTAGTATTTCAACTGACAGGTTTACTAGTTGTTGTCACTGGATGCTAATTCCCTTAGCAATGCTCCTGGCTGGATGAATACTACTACCCATAAAAATCTGTTTTATAGTCGGACTATTTACATACATGAAGCTCCAGTCTTGCTTCTGGAAATATCTCTTTTTCTCAACTTAAAGTTTGACATTTTTGTGGACACTAACATATAGCTCACTGCTGGGAATAGTTAGAGGAAATAAGACGGGTCCAGAAAATGCCAAGACCCGTCTTTGCCCTCTCACCTGATCAAATAGGATCAACAAATGTTGCAGTCTCTTTGATCAAGCAACTCTTCTGAGACTTTCAAACATATTGATCTTTGATCCTAACCAGAGAGCACAGGTCTCCCTGTTGTTTTTCTTCAGTCTTAGCTACAGTCCAGAAGTGAATAACCATCTATTTCAGAATTTCAAAGGACAAACTTCCTTCCTTAACTCTCTGCAGCCTTCATAAACCACAGAATTGAGAAGGCTACTAATTACATAGCTCTTCAGTCCCTAAATTCATATATTTTAGGTAGGGAAGGAGTTGCATGAAAATAGCCACAGTTAATTTACTTAGTCTAGGCACGGTGCTAATGACTTTCCTGAGAAAGATGGTCCAGGTGCATGGACCACTCTGGGAGGGCTAGGGAGACCCCTCTGCTCCTGCCAATGTAAAGGCTTTGCTCTGTAACTAGAATTGACGAGTTGCCAGCCAGGTCCTGGCACGCAAATATCCATCTGGTAGTGCTCATTGTGTAAGTGTCTGCTAACGGAGCTGGAAGCTTCTCATTTTAGTAAGAGGTTTAAAATTGCATCAGAAGAGCCCATGTTTGCTTTTGCTTTCTAGAAGCTTAAGAAGCCACAATTTAGTTACTAGTCCTGCTTAGACCCTTTTTCCTGCCATTAAAAATCCCTGTTAGAGGGATTTAGAGAGGCAACTGATATAGAAAGCATACTGTAGTAAACCCAGACTAAATAAAATCAATAGCAAACATGCAGTTGACACTAGCAGAGTAGGATCAATGGCACTATAAAATTAGACTTCTCTATATATCAAGATTGTTTAGCTTGGATTTGAGCAAGACACACTCCTGTGCACTATCAAAATCCTGGTTCAGGGAAGCACGCATGTTTAATTTTAAGCTATAGAGCAGTGCCCTAATTTTTCTGAATAGAATTTTTAACAGCTCAGCTAAAATTACCTTCTTCTCCCCCAACTTACGTGGGAAGCTTAGTTTTGGCATAGGAGTACCTCCCACAGTATTTTAGTTTTTTGAAAAGCATTTTCAATGCAGAAAAAGTGTTATATTGGCTTTAGAATTTATATTGTCACTCCTAAACAGGTTTCAGTTTTCAGGAAGACCATGTTTATAGTGCAACTATGATAATAGTAACTAGGCGTTGGTAAATATTTTGGTTCGCTCACATTCAAAAGCCTGTTGTTAGGATCAACAGGTTCAAATGCACCTCACAATATTTTTCTACATATCAGAAGGCTTTGCTGGTTGTTATCAGTTATTGGAAATCACTTCTTTTCATGACTCTGATATATGCCAACCTAGTCATGCAATCTCCAATATTAAGACACCTTACAGGACAATGAATCTGTATGTTGAGGAAATGAGGCACTGCACTTTCTCAGCATGTATTTCAGAGGAATTTAAAGGGTAACAGAATGTGTTCATATTAGCAGCTGAAGAGGCATAGAGGAAAGCTACCCACACCTTACCCATTTTCACAATTTTAAGTAGTTTATCAGGCTAAATTAAATTCCAAAATAATTTTTCACCAAGTGTAGGCATGATGGGGTTTGCAACCTTACTTTAACCTCCTGAGGATAGAATACCTTATTTTTCCAAGAACAGGTCAGAACCTCTTCTTCCTTAATAATGATCAAATATAAATTCTGGCATCCTTTAAAATTCAGTAGAACCATGGAAGAAAAGCATGCCATTGAATCATGCTTTTATCAGTAAGTACTAAGAGAGGAACTCTGGAACAGCTATGAGCTTAAACACAGAGAATCACAGTTCATGTCCTCTGTTTTTTTCTCTCCTTGGCCTGAAACTTTCTACCTATATCTTTTCTATCCTTAGGTAGCATTTACTCTTTATACAGAGCCCCAAGGGCCCACTCTTTCATTTTTGGAGGCAGAGGACAGCCCAAAGAGCTCATGTATGCAAATCCCAACAAGAAGCAAAGGTGAGAAGCGTTTCAGTTCCATTAAAATGGAGCTGAGAAACATGTGGAAGTGATTCAATTCAGATATCCCTTATCTTAACCAACAGTCTAATATTTTTTTAATAACAGTAAGTCATTGGATTCAAGTTTATTTTGTAGAATAGTAACTGTAGAAGTCTAAGAGAAGAAAAATCATCACATTAACATCTGTGAAATAATGACTCATATGCCCACAGAGTCATTGTCTTACACTAACAATATGCAAAGCCTAGAGAAGCTTTCGTTAACGATCTCTATTGAGGGATTGATGGTCACACAAATGGCTGGCATCTGCTGTTGCAGAAATGAACTAAACTAATTTAATTTCATCACTTGAGAGAAAATAATATCCACAAAAGTATCAGACACAGGGTTTCTCTGTGTTTCTCTCTTATTTTGCAGACTTTCTCATTCATTCCAGTGACAAGCCGGGCACGCGAATATGAGACCGTAAGGAAACTTGACAGCCTTTGAAATGGAGGCTTTTAAGAAACAGACACACAACACAAACTGAGGAGGGACTGACGTAGAAGTGACAATACATTGGCAAAGAAATGAAAAAGAAGAAGAGCAGGTAGAAATCACAGAAAGAAGGGTGGATTGATTCCTTGGATTTCCACTACCTCTACACCGGAGGACTGTTTTGAAAATCATTGGACAATTAGGAGGTGTTTTTTCTCTCTAGGTGATACTGGTTACCCAGTGAATTAATACATGAAAGTCTAAAGAATATAGCACACCACAAACAGAGTGAAAAGTTGTAATTGTTAACCAGTACACGGACAGCTCCATTTCTCTTGTGACCGAAATCAGAGCTCTCTTGTCCCCTATTCAGATACTCAGATATCAAATCCTCTCCTTTCGTACACTAGAATCATTAGATAAGTACCACAGGTTATTAGAATAATATCATTTTCAGGGACACATGCACTTTTCTGTGTCCTGCCTTCACACAGTAGGTGTCGTGGTTTAACCCCAGCCAGCGACTAAGCCCCACACAGCCACTCACTCACTCTGCCCCCCCCCCCTCGCCCCGCGGTGGGATGGGGGAGAGAATCAGAAGATTAAAAATGAGGAAACTCATGGGTTGAGATAAAGACAGTTCGAGATAAAGACAGTTTAATAGGTAAAGCGAAAGCTGTGCGCGCAAGCAAAGCGCAACAAGGAATTCATTCACCTCTTCCCATCGGCAGGCAGGTGTTCGGCCATCTCCAGGAAAGCAGGGCTCTTGGGAAAGCAGGGTTACTTGGGAAGACAAACGCCATCACTCCAAATATCCCCTCCCCCTTCCTCCTTCTTTCCCCCAGCTTTACATGCTGAGCATGACGTCATATGGTGTGGAACAGCCCTTTGGTCAGTTGGGGTCAGCTGTCCCAGCTGTGTCCCCTCCCAGCTTCTTGTGCACCCCCAGCCTCCTCACTGGTGGGGTGGGGTGAGAAGCAGAAAAGGCCTTGACTCTGTGTAAGCCCTGCTCAGCAGTAACTAAAACATCCCTGCATTATCAACACTGTTTCCAGCACAAATCCAAAACATAGCCCCATACTAGCTACTATGAAGAAAACTAACTCTATCCCAGCCAAAACCAGCATAGTAGGTGATTAAAGAAGCACATTAGATTAAACGAATTTACAATTAGACATCAGCTCCTAGAAAACTGACTTTCTGTCCTGAAGAGTCCACTCATCTTACAGAAGGAAGTGGAGGACAGCAGTTAATTCTAATATACCACTTGAACCAAATTCTTGGATGAGATAAATGAGCAAAGTTTCACTGATGTCAACAAAGCTGAAGTGATACCGAGTAAGGGTATGATCCTTAATCATTGCTTATACTGTTATTTATCTACTCTTAATGATGTCTTCTTTTCCTTGAGGTAGGAATTCTTTATAGATTTTTCTCATAAACCTCATATATGCTACCTTTAGGGCTTTCTGGGAAAAAAACCCAAAACACAGGAGCTTCTTCAATTTTGCAAGTGTTATCAGAAATGTTAGAGCCACATTCTAAATTTTAGCTTGATGGTGACTCAGTCTGATACCACACTGACTTCCAAAGCAGACAAACTTTTTTAGACAAGTGCTGACAGATGTTGTGGATCTGAGGCAGGAAAACAGCCTTTAGTATTTAATGTGGTAATGAGAAATTAAACTGCCTGAGGCGTGAAATATAATTGTTCATTTAAACTGAAAACATATTGATGCAAAAACAATCATTACAGTCATGGATGGGAAAAGCAGTAAAATAATAGACCCAAATGTTCTACAAACCACAGTGTTGAAACTTTAATATTTTCTCTAAGTAGCCTCTGGGGAAAGTGCATGCTTTAATGATAGCATTGGTATAGGTCTCTTGGTGCTAGAAATGGTGGAAAAGTTGGTCTATATATACAGTTGTTCATTACTGAGTCTTTCTCAGATCAAGTAAAAGAGCTGACTGAACACTGTGGTGCTGTACATTGTAGGTCCAGGCTATCATTGCCGCTACCAGCGATAGATGGGTTATAGCATAATGGTTAGGGAAGATTTCCTCAAAAAGGTCTTAGAAATACACACTTTGGCAAAGGGACGGCCCACAGAAGTTGGGTCTTGCCAGTTTCTTATGTGTTGTGAAAGGACATGGGCCATCTGAGCTAAGCCATCCCGGCAAAACCATAACTCCACAAGAGATCAAATTTGAATGCACCAGCTATTGAACTGGACAATGCGTATCAGTAATCCTCTGCTGTTGCACGAATGAAGAAGAAATAGAAGGCATGTTTCCTTACTCATGAGTTTTCATGAGTAAGATATTCCCCTTGATGTCTCTTGGCTGAGGCAGTAGACACAAGGAGGCAAGAGGCTGGGCCATCAAACACACAAGCAAGGGGGAATTCCTCCCATTCAGACTCATGAGAGGAATATTTTTGTGAGTAGATAGAACGCTTTGACCAGCATGGCATGCTGCAGGAAGGTAGGATCTTCCAAAATTTTTCTGGAATTTGAGTTACATTTTATTTGCTGTTTTAAATATTCTTCCAAAGTGAGTAACTGAAGTTCTGAGATTTGCCAACAGCCAGGTTACAGCATAGGTTTCATAAGTAATACAAGGGGCATGGATGCAGCACTGAAAATATAAAACTAGCTTACTTTCAGTAAAGCAAAACCAGCAGAGAAACCTGTCTTCCTAGTTCATTAAACCAAAAGATGAGAAAGCTTGAAACACATATCTCCAAATTTTCAGTAGGAGAAAAAATGAAAAGAGATTCAGCTGCTACTGTAACCTGAGGCAGCTGCAGTGCTAGTTGCAAAGCAAAGGCAAAACCTGCTGTTGAGGTGTTCTGTAACATTTACTCTTTTTTAAAAAAGATATTCTTTACTACAGCTTTTTATTCAATCAATAAAACAACAAACAAGACCCAAAGAAGTCATGCTGCTGTAAGGCAGCATGCTCTGCTGCTCTGCGGCAGGTGGGTAGAGAGGAGAGAGTCCAAGTGAGCACCAGGAACACCAGGCCACCACAATTTCACGCTCTTCCACTGCAGCAGGAAAGCAGCACCTCTTCAATTATTGTGCAAAGCACAGAGCAATGCCTCCACATCACTTTTGAAAACACTCTAGATATAAGGCCCCTAAATGACAACATGATTTATAAGAAATATAAAAGGCAATTTGTATTAATTACTCTGTATGGAAAACATTAGCCTCCCTCAGAAATGCGTTATCCCTATCTCCTTCCACCATCCCCTCAAGTATTTATGATTGTTTTCCATTACCTTTTCCCATCCTTACCCATGACCTACATGACTGTAGCTGTTGTAAATCAGTAATGCACTTCTAACTTCAGTGAGGCTTTTGTATAATATCTTAACTTCTCTCTATATTTGACTTTTATTGTTGATTACCTTATTCCTTTCTGCCAGGTACTGTATCGACACACCAAAATTTCCAAATAAGTTTACCTTTCTTCTAGCATCATTAAAGGAGCACAGACATGAGAACAGGCTTTTGACAACTGTAGCTCTAGTTTCAGATTGGTTATTTTCTGTCCTCCATAATGCTTTCAAAATACTTAGGTGACTCAAGGAGTCTCCTTGACTTAAGCCTTATATCCATAATTGAGCTAGAACAGACTTGGACAAATAGACTTGGACTTGTCTATGTCCAAGAATAGAAGACTATCAAATGTAATCCACTTAGGCATTGAAGTGCAAGTTAAGCTATCTATGTATGTAACACTCTTTTTCCCTGGCACTGCTGCCGCTTTTACACAGCTCAGAATCACCGTGTCTAGCATGTGCCTTGGCTAGACCAGAGTCCCTATTGCCTCTTCGTACCAAAGGTTTCCACAAATAACCTTAAAGGATGTAAGGATGTCCAGCATGTACCTACAGCATATCTAATAAGCAGAGCTTTGTTCAAAACACAGTGTCAATTTCTTTAAAAAAGCAAATCAGTTTGGTGGTAATGGGTGCTGATCTTGATCTTTCTAGTCTTGTGTTCCTCCTTCCACTCTTGCTCGCCATACATGTTTATCCTGTAGCCCATTCTGTTGGCCAGTATAAAGGAGGTATGACTTACATGCCCTTTTCAGTTGGAGAAAGTTAAGAAACATACCTGACACCTTCATATCTTTCATTCCACCTCCTCTTTTGAAGCTACTTTTCAGAAAAAAGTCATAGCTCACTCGCTGAGAAAAAGTAAATGTAACTTTCTACCCCAGGGACAGTGGTGCTTACCAAGGAAGCATACCAGACTCTGGTCCCTGAACGAATGAGCAACTCTTGCACGATTGCCTGATCTACATTTTCAGGAACAAGTTTATGCATTAGCCTTAGGGGATAGGTAGAAGCACATGCATCTTTCTATTTGTGCTGAATTGGGACCTAGAAATTAATTTCTTTGAGAAAAGCAGTTTAAAAATAGCTCATCAGACACATCTTTGATTTATACTAACCCAAAAACTGAAGGGTATTTAGCAAAGCTAGGTGAACTAGTCTGTGTTTACTTCTTTGTCACTCAAATAAACATTTTCCTCCTAGATTACTTAAGAGATGAGGTTCCTACCTTCAGAAATTTCTGTTTCCTGGGAGTAGCATCAGGAGACAAACAGGAGCACTTGTCTGGAAGCATTTTGAAGGTTTTTAGACCAGAACAGGAGTCCTTTAATTTGTAGTGATGTCCTCATGGTCACTGTGTAAAAATGGACTGTGGTCATTCACCTTCTGACTAACATTTTTAATTGGAAAATATTGGTGCATGGAAATCTTCTGCTGGACACAGCAGGAGAAGGTTATAGGTCTTAGATGAGATATCTGGTCAAAGTTAGAAATCATCTTACAGAAGCAGCCATTAGGTCTCATGTCGGGCTCTTAGTGATGCTGTAGAAGACTCAGCTTCAAACCTGCATACCTTGCTCAGAGCAGGGACATGTAATTGTTTTCATTATATCCTGTATGAATACACTAATAATTTTGGTCTTTTTCAAATAAAAAAAAAAAAACAACCCCGAAACACAAATAGTCTCCAGCCTCTCCCTGTGTAGCTTATGCATTCCCTTCAATCAAGAACTTTGAGATTGTTAAACTGTCATTTTCCTCCCTTGCTCTGCTGAAATGTCTTCAGGCCTGATCCTAGTGCACGCTAAAGTCAGCAGTGTAGTCCTTGTAAGCTTGAATTCCCTGATAGTTGCCCCTGTCCCAAGCAAATAAATAAATAAATAAAAATACAGCACCTTACATCAGAACTTTGGTGTGAAATAAGGCTACAGTCCCAAAGCAATCACAGAAATAATGTTCTCATTATTAACTTTATTCAGAGCTTCCAATTCAGAATGAACCATTCTGATCCGATATATTATGTGATTTTTGTATGTAATTTTTTCTTCTTGCAATTTGTGTAACAAATGTCACTGAGAAAGAACTGATGGAGTTTGGGGAGTTTAATTGCTTTGAGCTTTTATATTAAGCAGGGTTTATCTGCAATTATGTTTGACTTGGAGCTGAACCTATTCATTAGCTACAAAGGAAGTTGTTTGTTTGATTGTGGAGCAATAATGCTTCCACTTTCTTACCAGGGAGTCAACAACATTATCATTTGTCACTATAATTTTCTTCCTCTCTCTAGTAGGCAACAATAGATCTTCCTTGCAAAATGATGGGCATCAGCTTTACACCCCATCAGCATCACCGGCAGGGAGCTGTGGGTGGTAATGCTGCACTGTTGAGTATTTCCCCCCCATTTCTGGATGCCTTCCATAAATAATGAAACCATGTTTCATCTAGCATCCTGGTTGGTACAGTAAACAATAAAATAACCCTGCCACCACACCTCCCTGGCAGAAAGCCAGCGTGGCTGAGGATTCAGAGAGAGCGCCTTAAGGCTTGAAATAAGGAGCTGTCACTCTCTAGGTCAGCAACTGCAAATGGACCCATGTCAGCAAAAATAAGAGTATTCAGCAGTTTATAGGTGAGTTTGGAATAGTTTATTCCTTCCCCAAACTCACCCCACTCCAGAGAAATCATGTTTAAAAATCAGCTTTCCATGGATTTTTTTCCCTCTTAGTTCTTTTCTTGCTAGGGAAAAAAGTCATAAAAAGCCCAACTTTTAAAGAAAACAGATTTCGTGCTGTTTATTTCAATATCTGCTTTGTCCACTTTTTATTTCCCCCTCCTTCTTTTCCACACTGTAATTAAAGGAAAAGAAAGTAAAACACAGAAAGGACTCAAGATGAAGAAAATAATTCTCAGCAGCTTTCAAAAAACAGCAGATGCTTTGAATATTCATTTTGCGAAACATTCAGTTTTCAAGAAGTGCTGCAACTGAAATGTGGCTTCAAGATGCAAGAAGGGACACCATCTTGGGGAAGAATATATTGATTAGACAACCCAGGTTTAGTATCATCAGGCGGTCACAGTGAGCTACCAGATTCTCATGGTTGATGAGTCTTTAAGAAACAAAAAAGTATATCATCTGTGAGGGCAGAAAATAACTAGGCCATGTGCCACAGAGAGATAAGATGACAAAAGTAATTGACAATTTTTTCTAAGCTTTTGGGAAAGAAGAGCTTCGTAGCACCGTAATAAAAGAAGGAGAGAGAGAGAGCACGAACGGAGGAGAGCTGATGTCTGAATGAGAAACACTGAGTAATAGGGAAAGAAATAAAAGGAAAATTCTCTAAAACTAAAACAGATATTAGTAATATAAGCAGATGGTCTGAACTAGATCTGTATTTCATTCGCTGCCTGAATCACTCACTAAAAAATAATGAATACTTTGGGCTTACACAAAAATTCTTTCTCCATTGAGGAAACCACAAAATCAGCTCATACCACATAAAATAAACCAGTCAAAAAACACTCTCCCTTCTCTCCTGAAATCCTCTTTCAGTTCAAGTAAAACACATTGAGTAAAACATTGTAAATAAGAAGAAAGGTTTAAATTGACCCTGAAATAAAATGTGTTGCTCTAGAAAAGGAAATAAAACATAGCCAAATCTGAAAGAAAAATTGAGTTAAATTTGAGAAGTTAAGACTGGAAGTAGAAGGAATTGCCTTCATTTTTCCACTAAGGAGAAAGAGTTATATAAAAAAGTCCATTTTCATAAAGGACGGGAGTTACCACATTCCTTATTTTTTTATCTTTCTATCTTTGTTTTCACGACTTCTCTTCAAAGGACACGTTTGTGCTGTCAGTGATTCTGTAGCGCTTCTGTTACTTTCTGAAGTGATACCTAGAGAAGAGCTGTCATCTTTCTGCTGTGTCACACCACCTCGGAAATAAAGAGCCCGAAACAACATGGAGCTTCGTCGTCTGTGCTGCGTATAGTGAGTTACAAACTCATGTTTCTTTCATTGCTCACTATTGTCCCGTAATAATAACGAATGCAAACCTTTTCCCATGTAGAGCACTGCTAATGCTTTATGGCACAGCCTATGATTTCAGTGGAGATGCTCCTGGCCCACAATGGTTTTGCCATACAACTCCCCCGTCTCCGCAGTGGAAGGACAGGACAGGATGTGCAGCGCTATGCCAAGTGATAATATTAAAGTTCTAGGTGATAATATTAAACTCTGAGTAGATATAATCAACTGTTACTTGCAAGGAATTTTTGTACTTGGTAAGGTGATTCACTAGGTTGTGATTTGACTTCAGTAGAGAACTATTCCCTCTACAGCAAACCAAAGAAATATTTTGGAGAACGCAATAAAATCAGCATTTGTCCCTTGAGAGGAGGGGTTTTCTGATGGATTCTTCACTGCAGCAATGAAATAAATGGCATAAAATGGAGATGCATTTATGCCTGCAGTCACTCTCTCATCTGCAAAGATGGTACTGATGATAGAGAAAATGGTTTTATATGCTCACACAGGTCTGGCTAGCTTAGATTACAGGTAGGGATTTAACTGACTTTATGGCTCCTGTTCATCACATCTGCAGTTTTACTGCTATGCAAATCCTCCTGTCCTCTCCAGCTGCCGTTTCGTTTCTTTTCTTTCTGAGAGTCAAACAGCAAAACTTTCTGATGAGGTCGGGAAAAGCAAATTAAACTTTAAAATATAATAAAAACTTCTGGGTGGCTTTGTTCATTTGACAGAATGAACACCTGTCTTCTGCACTGCTTTCATTTTATGTACAGTTCTGACAAGAGCTATAAAATTACTTGACATTTTGTGATACGCATACTGTCATTGACATAACGCAACGGAACAAGACAGACAAGCACATACATAGCACTGAGAGCTGTTTAAGACAGCTTCTCTGTCCTAAAAGCATTTTCTGCATGCAGTCCTAGAGCAATAACTGAAAAACAAGCAACAGAATGGCTCTTTCAGCTACAATTATTCAGGTTCTATGTCAGACAGACTGTTTTGCTTTAAACTTCACAGGAGGGTAAATGACGATACATCAGAGTATTTCATAAGCCTTCAGTGGTGTCAAAGTGTATATATTTAAATAGGTACATTTTGAGACGATGGAGCCACAATTTCAAGGCAAGGTTCTTAGTTTCCTGCATTGTCAGAGCCCCCCTATAGGAAACTACCTTTCCAGTCAGTCACTGATTTTTGATTGGAGAGATCCCTGAATGATACAGTTTACATCAATAAAACTCAAAGGTGGTCGTATTAGAGTACGTAAAGAACCAGGCAGGCCATGCATTTCCAGTTCATGATGATTTATGGTGGAGGATGGGCATTTAAGTACACTATCTGCCTTAGAAAGTCTCATTCCTACTATACAGACTTGCATCTTTGTGGCTCAGAAAAAAAATAGGAGGAAAGTTTTTTTGAAAGTAGGATATATTGGCAGAGAGGCTCTTATTTTTCATTGCAAACAACAGTCTGCAGGGATAGTTAAGGATTTATGAACTTGTTTGCCATCTAAGTAAAAGAAAAACTAACAAACATATGGCCTAAGTACTTGTCTCTGTCTCCTAGTTTTGCTTTGGAGGTTTTGAGTGTGACTTTGCCATTAGTGTAGGGCAATGAAGAGAGACAAAAATACATACTTTCAGAAATGTCTTATAACCTACATCAAAAGAAGAAAGGCTGTTCTTCATTTCTTATTTATGAAAGGTAGCTAACAAGCGAAGAAAAACAGACAATGAAGAGGCATCTTCCTCCCACCGCCAACTGCCAGAGTTGATGCCATGAGAGGAATGATACTCATAATTTTTTCCTGCATCAGCTGCTTTTCAACCATACATATAATTCACAGATAAATTAAATGGAAGACAACAATAACAATTTCTTTCTTTAAACATTCAATAAAACATTATGATTAAGATGAAAATTTTCCATTGACGTCTCTTTTCCACCAAAATGAATGGTATTTTTAAATGAAGATTCTGTTTGCATCTAAACGGTGCAACTGAGTTACTGAAAACTACATTTTTTCAGTGTTTAAAGTGGAAAACTCAAATTTAGACTATGCAAAACCATTACATAATACAATTTCCCTGTCCTAGGATTTTATGAAATTATTTTCATTGGTTCAAATAATTTTGCTTCCAAAGATGATTTTTATAGAAACAGCTACATCAGTGCAAGCTGGTAACACAGACAGTTATACAAGCACAAAGGTGCACTGGCTGTGGTATTTCCTTTCCCTTACTAAAAGTAATGATACACTATTCCTGTAATGACTACCTGTACATCAACTGTCCACATACAAAAGACAGATGATGGAAAAAGGTCTGCTGGGCCAAGTTTTTAAGTGAATGAAAAAATTCTCCATACAATATTTTCAAGAATGCGTTTACAAAACTAGTCGTCCTTTATAGCTGACGGCAAAACATACTCCAAGCAATTTGGGGCTGTTATTTTGCTTTGGACTTAAATCAGGTGTGGCCAACCTGCCTGATCCCACAAGCTTCACACCAAAATCCTTGTGTAACTATGAGCCACAAGACATAGGACACAAACACCGTCACCACACCAAGGGAAGGGAATACTCTGAAAGGGTTCACTTTCTTGCTGAGACCAGGTCCCCAGGGGTCTCGCGGCCTCGGTGTGGGGTTATCCTGAGGAGAGCAATGATGCTGGGCTCAGCATCCGCCAGCTGAGCCATCTGGGTTATGCGGCGGCAGCCCTGCATCCGCACAGCTCTGAGACAGCATGCTGGTAACTGAGCTGTGCTTGAACCACACAAGGCACATGAGCTACAGTGTGGTCAGCCCTCCTTTAAATAGTAGGACAGACTTTCAAAGATTGGGATCATCAAGCTGCCTTAAGAACTGCAGATAGACAAAAAACAGAGAAACAGAGCAGGGGGCAAGGGTGACTGTCAGTGCCACAAGATGCCATTCATTGTCAATATGAAAACATTTCTGTCATTCTGCAAAAGATTGGATTTTTGTTACAAATAATAAAAACATGCTTGTTCATATTTATTGTTATTGAACTTTTCAGGTCATACGGGCCAGAGATGCAAGATGAGTATACATAGATATAAAAAGGTAAAGAGCATGACTGAATGAGGGAAAAGAAATTTGTGGAAATTATTAAGTAGGAAAATAAGAATTGTTCCAGGAGAGAACTGGGAACCACATACAGGAGGAAGTGTACCTGGAAGAAAAAAAAAAACTGATAGTGTGTTGTACTGTTTTATGTTTGGTTGGTTTTTTAAAATGCCTGACAATTCAGGTGATTTTACCTCAGCTTTTAGGGTTCAGTATTAGCTAATACATTTGCTATGACTTTTCCTTGCAATGATTAAAATGTTTCCATTTTGAGTAGGTCACTATGCCCCATGCTGTACCTGAGCAGTCTTCAATAATTTGCCTCTTTCTATGCCCCAGCTGTATCCCTCTCTTATGAGAAGTGCGTATGCTCTCACTCTCCTCATGGTGAATGTTGCCCTGATTATGTGCTTCACAAGCTATGAATTGCATTTCTTCTCGTCTGTTGAGCTCCTCTTAATCCTAAGCAGGAATCAAAAGGTTTTTGCTAGCAGTATGATGCCCTCTCTTGAACTGACTTTACCAAGGGCAAAATACTATCCCTGTCTGTGGATCCAATACATTTGACCCTGCAGATACATCCACTTCTCAGAATTCCAACAAGCTCCAGAAGCTCTCTGCCAGCAGTGGAAAGTATTTTCTTTCATCTTTTTTGAAGTCACCTTCTACTAGCTTCAAGGAACACCTTGGAGCTATTGTATTGCAGGACCAGAGATAGAACATTGCTCGTGAAAGTCAGACAATTAGGCTGCACTCAAATGAAGTTAAGACAATGGTTTTCCTAGCTCTTCCCTGTCGGGTTACTCTTTGCACAAGCCAGAGCTCAAGACTGTCTCACAGAATAAAAGTACAAGAAAATCAACCCAAATCTTGATAACATACACAAATTCTCTAGATTGCTGATTGATACAACAAAATGAAAATGGAGGCTAGGAATGAATCCTACCTGGAAAAAACATTTACTGAACTCCTTGATTTCACAGTCCTGACTTCACATGAAGTTGCTCTTCTGCAGGGTCCTCCACACAAAACTTATTGCGGAAGGAGATCCATTACACCCTCTGCACAACACCATCAAGTTTCTCTTGCATTGATATGAGAAAAGGAAAAACTGGTGCTAGCAACCTAAAATGACGCCTGTTCTCTTCATGTGCCTCCTTTCAAAATACGTATATATTGCACAGCCCACCACACACTACCTGCCAACTTGTTTTAACATCAAAAAAAGGAACAAGGGTAGACCCAAAAGTTATAATCAACTCAATAGATAGATAGCTTCTCTGACAACTGTGTTATAGGCAGATCTCAGCTTCTGCTAGCTTCTGCTGACTTGCTGCCATTCAGTGTTAAATCTGCTGGAGATTTAGGATTCTGCTGTGGCATAAGGATTGCAGATGTTCCTGTCTGGGAGAACTGTATCTTTTAATTCAGATTTCTTTTCACAGTTCCAGTATCTCCTGGTGCAATTCCAAGAAGTATACACTGAGAAACTGAAAGCAGCAGCTTCTAATGTCATGAAGTTGGATGAATAAATTTAGGAGGTGTGAATACTTCTCCATCGAGTTTAAAGATAAATGTTTGTGCCTTGTCTCCCAACCAGAGCAGAGCAGGAAGTCTTTCTCATCTCATGAAACTGAGGTTTACGTAAGTGTTATAGAATAACAAGTGAAAAGAGGGAACTTCTACCACTGGAGAATGAAGGGAAAAAAGCCAGGAGAGTAAACAGTTACGGTTAGGTTACTAATGTGCTCACACAGGTCTCAATCCCTTTGAAACGTGACATTTAGACAAGGGGTTTGGAGTGGGATCCTTCATATTTTTGCTGAGTGCTCTAGACATCTAATTATTTCCTATGACAGGAGCCTGATGCTCTCGTTTTGGTCAGGAATTTTCCTTGATGTTAATCAAAACTCTCTAAGTTTCCATGCAAAGTCTCTGTTTTAACTTATTACAAACAAGCTTTTAGACTACATCTACATCTAAATACCAAATACATCTACATCTAAATATACAAATATACAAAATATACAAATACATCTACATCTAAATACCAAATTAGTGTCAAAAATTATAAATTAAAGCTCTTAAATAAATAGAGGAAAACAAGTAGAAAAATAAATCATACAAATCCATATACAGCTACTTTCAAAGATAGGATCATGTACAAGACCTTTTTCTCAGACTAGCACAGCTGTTGCAATGGAATGCTTCAAAAACTGCTGAAAAATGTATAGGGTCCAGGTTGTAGATGGATTGTATTAAGATATGTTTATTTATTCAACGAATGTGCTAACAAGTCAGGCATTTTGTTGTTGAGCACTAAATTGCCCTTAGCAAACCTTTCTAGTCCTTTAGACCAGATGATACAATAATACAGACACTTTTGCTTAGGAAGATGCTTTATTGTGTAGCTATAAGCACATGCATTTTACTGCACACTTACAGTTAGACTTGTGCTTAAGTAGCTTGCTATATTAGGAATGTAATGTCAGATCACAGAGCATTTGTGAGGAAGCTTCTAACATTCACACATGAAAGACTGTATATATGCCATAAAAATCCTCTACGTGCTCTCTTGCACAGTTCCTCGCCTCAGAAGGTAGCATTAGATTGTACGTGCTGGGTACGTTTTTATCACTGGTACACTCATCTCCGAAGCAGGTTGTCCAGAGAGTATCCTTAATTGTTTTTTGGTAGGAAAAAGAAAAAAGCAAATCAAAGGTACATACAGCTTTTCAGTCTTACTAGCAAAGCTTTTACCAGCTCAGGGACGTCTGTCTGCTTGAGCCACAACCACACTGGGGGGACTTTCAGAGCCATCTATAAAAGCTAAGAAAGCCAAATAGCCGGAGATGATGTTTAGGAAAAAAATATACAGAAAGATCCAGTGTTTTTAGAAAGAAAAGAAGCATCTATAGAAACCCACTTGCAGGTCAATTTTATGCTGTTGAACAAGGATGTGAGAGCCCTCCTCCTCCAGATAAATCAATGACAGAAAACTTATCAGTGCTGACCAGGATAGATGAATTCTGGAGCACAATTGATTCAACAAAACCAACAACTCAACAGAATTAAGCTGTAGAGCTCTTTGAAGGATGCAAACAATTTCAAGAACTACAGGAGACGAAGCTGTGTTAGAGAAAATACAGAGAAACTGTTTATGTAAAGAAAATACAAGGAAAATTACGTAAGATGAAGGCTGAATAGCATCACTACGTATTACAAGTAGTTTTCCATACATGCAAACATAAAGAAGTTTGATCATCCCCAGAACCACTGAGTTTGTTGAGTTTACTATCTGAAACTGAGTACCTGAGTATTCTGCAATCCCTTATCTAATCTTGGAAAGAAATGGGTTTTACTTAAATGGGCTTAGTACTTAAGCACTTGTACAGAACATTTGTGAACAGGCTGCCAACCAACAATCCTAGCATGTGGGCTTACAGTTATACACTGTGTGTTTTTATCTATTCAACTACTATAACAGACTAAGCAGCTAGTTTATGATTTCCATTTTGCAACTGAAAATATCAGATCAAAAGCCTCACGCCTCAATGCTTCCTGCATGGTTAAGAAGTCTTGCCTCTGCTCTCCAAATGACAAAATGTAATGTTCAGCCTCTAATGAGAAAAAGATGTATTTATAAGTTTGGAAAGTAAGTTTATTTCTTCTCTGATAGTTTATTAAACAACAAATTGGCATAGAGTCTAAGAATTTTTTAGATGTGCAGCACCTGAACAGGTTGTTACCACCTGCAAAAATAACAGGTTTGCAAAGGAAGAAGAACTTAACGTAGTGATATCTTCCAGCCCTTACATACATCTGACAGGAATACTGAATCCTGTTTCAAAATCATCCATTATAGCTCTACAATAAAATTAAATAACAGCATGAAAATAGCATGATGTCTTTACACCAAACAAGAAGAATATTCATGAAAGAGAAAGGGAACATATCAATCTGAGACAAGCAAAGCAATATTATCTCTACACAAGTGATAAATGAAACACTTTTCCACGGCCGCTTCTGTGATTATCTATTAACAGAGCTCCCTGCCCACCACTGGTTAAGACAGCTCTTTTGTGCCTTCCCCCAGCTTAAGGTGAAGGAGAGACCATCTTCAGAACAGAGAACACAGCCAACAGAAGAACTACAGAAAAGCAGAGCTCTGCTCTCTGTTTCTTTGCAGGCAAAAGGCGCCTTATGCTGCTGCGAAGCTCTGATTTGCACTAGCCTTACTACAGCGACCCAGCCTACTGCTCTGGAGCTCAGCATAGGATCAGACCAGTGGTTTGCACAAGATCAGTCTGCACGCTTAGCTGACAAGCCTAGAAGATAAACATGATGGGAATTCTGGTAGATCAGCAAATGCACTGCAAAGCAAACAGTTGAGGACCCAGGGAAAAAAAAAAAAAAAAAAGAATTAGCAACAAAAAACATCAGAAGGAAGCAAACACGCAAAGGAAAGAGGGCAAGAGAGAGGATAAAGAAAGAGTGTGAGAAAAGGAGGTGACAAAGTAAGTGTGTCTTCAGCATAGAAAAAGCGAAAAAACATTAAAAGTTTATTAAAGCAGGGGAAAATGCAGAAGTGTGACATGCTGGGGATAGAGGAGGGAAAAAGCAAGGGAGCATTAATATATTTAAATATATTAATAAGGAAGAAAATCTATAAGACTTTCATGAAAAGAAATTCTCTATCTCTACTAATCCTATAAATAACACCTTATAAAAATTGTAAGGAGTCTTTGCAAATGTGAATAAAGTTGGCAAGACACAAAATAAAGGAATAGAAAATGGATAAGATATGGAAAGAAAAAAGTGTTTCAAGTATTGCATCAGAGCATATTATGAGGGTAGTCTCCTTTCCCTACAGGCTAAAAGTGACGATTAGCACCATTTAGGTGCCTGAATAGTGGGACCCTGTAGTTACAACAGGAGCCAGTAGATGTAGACTACTGTCATGTTACGAACTGTACTATCTGTCATTAATCCACAGCACATTGTATGCTGTAGGGAAAGGAAAGGAACCTGAATTTTGAACCAGAACTTCAGTGCCCTAGAATCTTATTACAATAACTGCTAATGAAGTCTTATTTAGCAAAACAGCCTTAAAAAACAGAGAGGTGGTCAAACTCCTGTTCTGCCGGGTGCCTCAGAGCAAGACTCCTCACACTGGCACCCTGTACGGAGATGCCAGAGCATGCAATTACCTTGTCCCACAGTGACTCTTCTGAAAAGCCAACAGCTGGCTTTTTTTTCCTTTTTTTTTAATGAAAAGAAAAGCAATGGTTTCATCAAAATGGATTAAGGGTAGAAATGAAAAACAAAATATGAATTTAAACTGGCCTCAGTTTTTTCAATCTTCATAATGAGGACAATCCTGAAAAAGATGCTATGAAACTTCATTCAATTGAATGAGTAATTGCATGCTGCATTAGACTAACATTATCTTACATTTACATCTGTTCCAAACTGTGGCAGTTTAAGGTTTGCCATTATAAAACTCTGTGTTCCTAACCAACCTAAAAATAGTCTTGGGAGTGCCCATCTGCAATACCTTGGAATTAACTGGCTTTAATTAATCTTGGGCAGCCCTGGATGTGTTGAGTCAAAAGTCACTTAAAGCAGGAGAACAGCACTGCTGCATCTACAATAACCATAATGTAGCCAACACAATAGGTTTTTATGGTGACAAATCTAGGCATAGAGAACACTATTGCATGCAAAACTAACACCACTAGGATAAGACAGGCTCAGGTCATCAGTATGTATTCAGATGGGCAGGCTTTTAGTACACTTCTCTATCCAAGGATGATGCAAAGTTGCTCAACAAGATACTGGCTCATTACTACAGAAGGAAAACGCACACTTTCTCTGCATGGTAGCGAAAAATTGTAAAAATTGTTAAGATCGGTAAGACGCAAATAAGAAGAGAGCATGAAACTACCTGATTGCTGATACACGGGACCAACAAATGACTAGAGGCAGCCCACATTGGGTCAGACCAACCTTTCTAAGGTCTTATCATCTCTGACACTGATGTAGGTGCTAAGGAAAGAATACAAGCAGAGGATGCAGTGGTATTTCTCCATATGAACAATGGAGAAATGGCTTATGGCTCAATCTCTTTGCTTAATAGCCTCAAAAGCATTTTGCTTCCTTTGATTTTTCTGAGGCTTGTTAAGCAAAAATACCCTTATTTTCATATGCATATAACCTGTTAATCATGTGTAACATATAACACGATTCTGCTCAATGGCAAGTTACACAAGGTCCAAGTTTATCCCTGAGGCTCCTTGCACAGCCTCCACAGGTTGCTCCTCTCTACTCACAAGAAGTCACTCTGCTGATTTTGCGTTTTATTTTTTTGTGGGATAATTTATGCCCTCTCACAGTTGAGGTCTGTTTCCCAAAGAAGCAATCATTTTATCATCATATAGATTTTATCAACAGTTTATTTAGAAATAAAAATGACATTGTATGTGTGTTCTTATTACCCTTTGGAGGAAAAGGGGTAAAAAGAAATTGTTTGTGTTGGAATGGCCAAATCTTGTTCCACCCTTCATTCCCTTACAAGATCTGGTTTTGTGTTACATAGTGATTAATAATAAATTACACTGATATACATAAAAACACAGTAGAACAGACTGTTCTGTATTTTTTCCTGTGTTCAGACTAACTCTAAACTAGTTGCACATGTTTAGGCAGACACATGCCTCACACGATAGTTATTCCCAAAGAGAGCCTGAACACGCTGCAAACTGGCAATGGGGTGAGATTCCCGGATAAGTAATCCTTGTTTACATACAATCATTGAAGCTAAGAGGGATAAACAGCTTTATTTTAATCAGGAAATATTAAAAGTATAGACAGAGTGGACGTATTTATTAGACAGATAAATCCCTCTGATGAATCCCAGAGACTGAGAATCACATTACTGAAAGAACAAATGGGTCCTTGAGAAAATAGTGCAGCATGTAACCAAAAATTAGTCTCCGTTTTCACGCTTACCAGAAGTCTACTACACAAACTTTTGGCACTAGAGATTGCAAGCACCATAAAAACATTATAGTTATCTAGATTGCAGTTTTCTCAGACTACAGCGGTCAGCATTGGGCTCAGAGTGGTATTAGTATACATATTTTTTCTGGGGTATTTTGCTTTTTAAAGATTGGGAGACTGCTGCATTTAGTCATTTGTAGGTGGAAAGGTTCCTGTTTTTCCATTTCAAGTGATATGGGGTTTTGGTTTTGGGGTTGGCTTTTTTTTTGAGATATAATCCGATCTATAATAGAAGATATTAAAACCCCAAACTCTCTGAAGTCTTCTGCGCCAGAGATTTCCACTGACATGGTACTTCCTTCCCCTTCTCCCTCACCTTTTACTTAATTTCAAAGGGGGTGGGGGGTGGGGTGGGGGGGTGGGGAGGCTGTCTTCCATGGAAAGGGGAAAGCATTTCTGTGCTGGCTTTAACAATCCCTCAGCATGACAGGAAATTTCCACGTCCCGCGCTACAGTGTTAGCATCCCACATAACCCACAGCAGGGGTTATATTGCTCCTACTGACTGAAATTCATACCTTTCCTCTCGAATCCCCCAGGCTCTGAGCCGAGGACGGCTTCCAGACGGTCTTGGCTCATCAATGTCAATGAACAGAAGTGAAAAGCAGAGGCTGGCATTTGGGCGGCAGACACAAGAGCCATTTGGTACTGCTCTAAAGGCACAAGACCTTCAGAAATATTTCAGCTTCTTGCAATTGCTTTTGAGTTAGAACTTCAAAAAAAAGTTCAAACCAAAAAACCCCAGAAGCTACGCAGGTGGGGAACCTCATCTACGTACTCTTGTGCGCGTATTCATGTGCCTCAAACATTTTACACAGGCAGTTGCCAGACAGGCTCACAGGCCTGCAAGACCTTTAGTCTGACACATTCTTTCCTCAAACATTGCCATTTAAAAGACACGTAAATATTTACAACAGAGCTTATGGATAAGGCAGTGGAAGGTAAGTGCTGTGTAACGAAACCACCCTACCTCACTGGCAGATTGAGCAGCCTCCTTCTGCACCTGGGCAAATCCTGTTTGCCGTGTCTGACTGACTGGGTACAACGTAGCATCTTTGCCACGTCAAAACAGACAATAAAAGCAGCCTTAGATGGATAACTACAGTGTCTTTGTAGAGATCAGCACAACTTAGGCAAACTCTCATGAAATAATCTAAAAGATTGAGGAGACATGTACATATTTGCCAGGATACTCTCTACAGACTACATGCAGTGACCACGCAGACAGCAATCACGTCCTAGCACAGCTCACCTGATGTGGAATCGCTTCTCATTACAACGAGGACAGGGTATCCAAACACAGGATAAAAGATGTTTGGCCTTTCCAGACATAAGATAAAAGAAGATGTAAGTTCCCGAGCCTCAGAAAAACATCAGGTACGACCGCAGCGCCGCGGGGCAGGGGCTGTGCCCGCAGAGGGTGGGAGCCAGCGCGTGACACTAGGCAGGATGGCGCAGGCAGCATGGCAAGGCGCACGCCCAGCCTGGAAACACCTTCCAGCTGCTGCAGGAGCGCCCTGCCCCGGGCAGGATGACGAGCCCAGACTAAACAGCGCCCAAGCCATTCCCCACGCTGGAAGGAGCGCTCGCTTCGGCTCTGAGCTGAGGTGCGTGCACCTGTGGGGGTTTCAACTTACGAGCTACCCCTGCGGATATCGCCATGTAATGACAAACTTTCTACTGGCTGGTCAAGCAAGTTTGCCAAATTAGCAGATGAGCAGAAAATGCATGCCAGAGAACACTCATGCTTATTTAAAGACGGGAACAGGTCCCAAGTCTCTTCTCTCTAAGAAACTGTTTTGTATTAAAGACCTTTTTAGAGACGTGCTTTCCAGTGATCCAGAAAACATGCAGCACAGGGAATCCCTGGGACCTGATGGTGCCAGAGCACTGAGACAAAAAATCTGTGGTAAGAGAAGAATATCGTTAACTTCATGCCATCACCAGGAAAAAAGTATACAGTACAGGCGCATAGCAGTGATTTCAATGAAAGAATAACAGTGAGTATTTGCCATGTTCAGTGGCAATTGAACAATCCAGACAGGGTCAATTGCGTAGGACCCTTTACATTATCCTACCTAACCAGCAAAGGATATACGTGTCCTATAAACACATATTTTACAGCAGAAAGGGTATTAAGCATATGATTTTTCTACAGTAACAACAACAACAAACTACAGGAGGCAAGTAAAAATCCACCTTTGTATCTCTCAGAAGACAAAGGCCAAGAGAAAAAATGTGAATTCTGAAGCAGGAAAAAACCCAACCCTCAAAATTAAATATATACTCAAGAGAGTTGTATATAACAGAATATACAGTATATTATCACTGATTGATAGAAATAGTGCCCCTCTCCTATGGGAACTATACAGTTATATCCTTTGTTTTTCACACTATCATTAGTAGAATATTTATTAGGAATAATCATTCCTTGCAATATATTCCTGTGCCTTTCTATTCAAGACCTACACTAACATCAAGGGATGACAGGAAAACACAACATCAGGTACTAAAATATTAAAGAATATCCATTGGGTAGCTAGAAGAATAACTGCATATAGCAGAGAGAAAGCAAGAGTATATCTTTGTTTTCCAAGTCAGAGGATTTTTCTTGCTGCACATCTGTGCTTGTCAGAACACACTGAGGTTGCAGGCTGAGGGGAACATCATGAAATCTTGGTTATAATCACGGTTTAACGTACCGTCTTCGTTATCTGTACATGGGTTGCTGGATACCATTGTTGAAAATTTTGTCTTTAGACCAGACCATTTATCAAGTGTAATTAATGTGCCAGGCTTCAGTTCAAAAACCTTGCCCTGATAATACTAATTACTCTATGCTGGTGGGATAATCCATGTCAAGTTTAACAAAAGTATTTTCAGTGATGTAACACTGAAAATACAACAGGATGGCTCTTCTTTTTCTAGCTCAGTCTCCATATTTTACGATGGCAGAAACAAAACAAACCAAGTAGAAAGAAATAAAGTCCCAATACCATTTCGCTTTGCATGAACCAAAAAGGACTACAGAATCAAGTAAAAATCTCACAGTGGTGTAATTTGAAGAAGCAGGCATTGACTGTGATTCAGCTGCACTAGTTGTCTCAAAGGAATATTAATAAATCACTGCAAAAGAAGTCCATACTTATTTCAGTTTTCATTCTTATCCCTGAAGTCCTTAGTCAGACAGATTTCTTTTCTGTTCAGAAGTAGGGTTTCCAATTACACTAATAAAAAATATCAAGAGTTAACATTTTCCCTGTTGATTTGAGAAGAGAGAAGGTTATCATTTGAAGCTCTTTCTTTGTTATACTGCTGTCAGCAGCTGCAGCCTGTTATGTCTCCAGAAGCAGTCAATACCTGGGAGAGCATCCTCATATATATCTTCCTCCTTTAGTATAAGCAGTGTGATTTCTGAATACCAAAGCGGAGCACAGCTAGACAACCAGGTCTCACAAAGAGAAAATTATTTCTACTGTACCCAGAGGGGCACCCTAGAGTCAAAAAAAGGGGGAGAATGAACCTAAGAAACCCAGCTCCATGGTCAGGATCATGCTTTGAAGATCAGAGATTGATGTCCCAAAGGCGGGAAGTTGAGGTGAAGCGATTAGGAACCCTTTTCTAGACACAGTAGCAGCATCACATGGACTCATCCTACAGCATTTTCTAGCACCAGTGCTCACATCTGGACAAAACTCACCTCAAGAGAACTCAAAGTGGTCTGCTAATTTGAATTTACTGTAGAGTCACAACCAGCTAATAACTAACTTCTATTACTTTTCTTTTCTTGTCAAGCTGTTTTTCTTTCAAAAAGGAAAGAGGAGTTGTAAACACCATTTATTATTTATCATTATATGAGCTATTTTAAACAGAACAATAGGCTGTTTACACTATCCTCTATTGTAGAAAATGTCCACAGATATGGTTCACAGAAAAGCAAAATATACTGTTACCTATCAGCAACTTAGGGCTAATGGGGAATTTTTTTTTCTCCAAATAATGTCCTTCATGTCATAATTTCATTAAGTGCTGATTAATAAATTCCATTGTTGAAAAGTTGATATCCCTGTGTAAATTTACATTTAAACTCTGTTCGAGTTTATTTGTGGAACAAATCTTTTGCTACCATAAAAAATAACAGAGCAATCAGATTAAAAAAAAGTTTTGTGAAACCATTAAATGTTACATTAAGAAAAAATATTACAATGATGGAGAAATACATTCTTTCCAACAGCACCATAATATAGCTTGCTGTACTACACAAAGTGGCAATAAAAGACCAGCAGTCCTGGCCAAATGCTTCCAGCTTGTAATCTTAGGTCTGCAAACAGGCCAAAGGCTAACCCAAAGTCAGCTCAAGTAGAGAGAAATCTGACTTTTAACAAATAAATTTCATGTTCAAAACACATAGGTCTGGGTAATATTTTATGGCATGTGAAATCACTACTTGTCTCAGTGACTGAAGGATTTTTCCGCATTTATGTAATACAAACTGCGATGTGTTCAGGAAATGTTTAAGTAGGTTTTCACATAATTATAATCATTTATCTCATTTAAAATCTTAATCAAATTATATCTCCTCTTTCAGTTTGTGAAATTAATACTAACTATAGATTAAACATATTATCCAGGATTATATTTCCTGTGTAACAGTAATAAGACACATTCTCAATCTTGTTTTGGTAAAGTCATCATGTAATTAAGTTTCTTTGTAAGGTATAATAGCAGCAGAATATAGCCTAAAGACTCTGTACCACCTCCATCATAAAAAAACCTTATTTATCCAGACTTTGAAGATGATAGAACTCTTAAATCCCTGAGCTTGGATGATAATGGAGTCTCTCTCCCTTCACATACACAAGACATCTTCCAAAAATTTGTCTCCTACCTCAGAAATCTACAGGAGTGGCACTTTTTAAAAGGTGCTTAAGAAATGGGGTATTTTGGCCATAACTATTTTGCACTGATTATGACAGTAAGACATTAACCATTTCAGGGTACGTGCTCCTGGTTTTGGTTATAGTTATCGGTCCCAAAAGAAGCTGTGTACTTTCCCTTAAGACCTGGATTACCAAAGAATATGCAGCAGTTTGCATTTACAGCAATATCTTATTGGTAATGCAAAAAATGATAATGCAGTTACGCTACTCATCCCTGCACTGTAGAGAGAAAATTTTATCATCCTAAGCACAATGTGTGCAACTTGCAATCTGTGGTGTAACATGATGGCAATATCTAAAAAAGACCTCAAAGTTTGATCATAGGTTTGAGCATGTATTTATTTGTAAGACAACAGGTCATTTCAAACAAAAGCTATTACAGCGTTTGAGTAGGAAGTGATCAGGACTATAGTTACAGAGCAGAACGAGGGATTTATTCTCCACACTTGTTTCCCTAGGACTAATTGAGGGAAGACTGAAACTACCTATGGAACTACGGGGTAAGAAAATGGTTAAGATCAGCAATAAAAATGAAAATATGTTTGCCTTGCTTTCCTTTCACACTTAACACATACCTGTAGTCCTACCAAAAGTAAAGGAAGTTATTAAGTGGTTTCAGAAAACTCAGTTCCTTAGGTCTGTCAGGTACTAGTTAAGGGAACTGCAGCAGTATAGAAATGCAACATTTATTCCTTCTGATGCTTTGGGTACTTAGAGTATCACATACCTAAAATGACCATGGAAGTAAGCCTCTATTGTTGGGGAAGTTGAAAGTGTAAGCTTTTATCCAAGAAACAGAAATACATGTAAAGGGACTAAGGTAATCTGATCACCTCTGAAGAAAGAAAAATAAAGTGGAGTGGTGAGGGACAAGAAAAAAATGCGACGACTCTCAGGTTTCCAAGAAACACCAGCAGCCATCTCAACAGCATCGCTAGATTCTGTGCTTTATGCAGAAACTCTCTAAACTTTCCATTTCTGTTGCAGTCAGCTGGAGGCTTGCCATTCATCTCCAGGGAGGATGCTATTTCAATCCCACCCCGTTTTTTTCACTTCCTGTTAAAATTCACTTAAGACTCACAACATGACACAGTATCACAGCTATATTAGAGGAGATGGACACCTCATGAGTGTTTACAGCTGTCAGAAAAAGGTAGCATGAGACTGAACTTTGAAAGTCATGTAACTTGAATTAATTCTTTTTTATTTCATTTCATAAATTTTTCAAAGAAAAATGTGAACATCTGGGAACTAGCTATATCAGTAGTGGTATTTGCTGCATTCCTAAAACACTCAATGCTATATGTCCAACAAAACCAGTTTATTTTAAACTGAAGCAGATTTGGAAATAATTTGATTTTTAAGACTGATATAGATTATTGCATTTCAGTGAATTCAGACAAGTACTGGAGCATAATAGCTGAAATTATTTCTAATAGACTAAGTCCCACTTCATTCCCTATGAGTAGCAACACAGGGAGAATTGCGGTTTGATGTGAGCTGTTTCCATTAAAGAAAGAACAATTATATGGACTTAAAAATCTGTATTTCTGCTGACAATGGGTATCAGCTAATACTCTGTATTTTAGAGTGTAAATGAATGCCATCAGCACAAGCCACAATTTCTTCCCTGTTCTTCTTTAACAGACTTCAGCCAAAGTCACCTTAAGATTCATTTCCCCAAGTATGTGTTATAGACAACTTGTGATTCACTGATAAGACCTTCATTTTTACTGTGCTGGCTTAGCATAAATCTTACGTACCCAAATCACAGAAGAAACCAATTTATAATTAGTGCATAATTAGCGGGGGAAGAAATACCTGCCTTTAAAAAAAGGCAGTAATACAACAGTCTGCAGTAGTTTCATGCAGTAGTTGGTTTAATAGTACTGGAGGTCTACACAGAATCCTAAAAAAGAAGTGACTGTCTTATTTTACCTTGTGGTTAGGGTTATAATCCTATCCTTGTCTCTCCTGTAAGCCATCACCTGAAAAAAACCTTCCCTTTATTTTGCTCAGCAAAGCATCCCACAACATTTTTGTTTCCATGAGAAACCCTATACACAGTCCTTTGAGATGTTTGGTTTGCGATTTCAAGACAGTTTTTCCCACCAAAATTTTTACTGGAAGTTATGTTAGCTATAATTTTTAAAAATCTAATTTCAAATCTATTCTGCAGTCAAACTCTGAGGAAAACTGTGAAATTATTTGTGTGACTTCTTCATTATATGCCTTTGCAAGCTGTTTCAGAAGATTAAAGCCTCAAATACTTCCACTGTCAAACATCACCATTGAATTTTATATGACTTGCGGCAGCAAAAATGTTCATTAGAGATTGTGGATTGCAAATATGAGAAGTAGCTATAGATCACAATTTTCAAAAGATGCTGGAGGTATGGCTAACTTTAAATGATTGGATTTTCTAGAAAAAAAACCCACTCTGCAGGCAACCCTTCAAAAGCTGTGCTCTTTCCAGATGTTCCAACTTCAGCAACCAGAAACTGAGTGGCAGCAAAACAAAGAGTTTTCAAAAGCTAGTGGGATTTTGACACTGGGGATCTATTCCACCTTGATAGCAGATCACTACGGCTGTTAAGGGAGAGGCTGGATCATTTGGGTTTTGACTTTGACATTTTTTTGAGAGAAACTAAAAAAGACGTTTCATTCTTGTTTTCATTTCATGCCTTTCAAGTTATGAAAAGGAGAAACTATGCTTATTTACCATTACAAATAACCTTCCCATCTCCAACATGGGATATCTTCCACAAATGTCTGCATATTGATCTATATTGCATATTGCAAGCCTGGTGCTACCTCAGGCAACTCACAATCTGGCAATTTTCTGGAGGCAGATGTAGGAAAGAGATTCAGCCCACCAGCTGGAAAGAGCTTTACCGTCTTTGTTCCTAGTGATCTCATGAAAGCTTAGAAATCTGCAGCCAGTCACCTTAACAACCATTTTTCCCCTGTTTGATGATGGGCAAATTTTCTCATCAAGAAAGATGCTCCCATTCAAGTCAAGTTGCTGTTCCTGTGCTGTTTGCACCATGACTGTTTTTACAGGTTACTGCTTGTCAGTGATAACCATGAAAACAACTTTCACTAGAAGAATGATGACTTTTGTTCCACTTTCCCAGTTAGTTTGCATAAATGCTTTATGGCTTTGCCAAAACATGGTTTTGAGACCAGAACTGCAAAATTATGTAGGAGTTCATCACAGTTTTAAGTTACAGAAGTAGATCAAACACCTAATTTACATAGAGACAAAAAAGTCTAAGTGCCTAATCTGTTTAGGTATTTTCTAAATCTCTCTGAACACCTATGTGCCTCTTTAGGCATATAAGTACTACTTAGATGAACAAATATTGTTACTTCTTTGCAAAGCAGGTCCCAGTAGCAAGACATGGGCTGCTAGGCACTGCCAAATTGAAGAAAAAAATCTTGATTTATTTCCTGACCCTCCAGCACATAGTTTCTTCATTTCACTTTTCAGGAAGTCAAATGATAAAGAGGCCAATCAACTCTTCCAAGTCACATACTGAAGCAATATCAGAGCTGAATATGAACCTGACTACTCTCAAGCGCACATGATGCCTGAGGCAGCCATACAGAGTTTTCCTCAACACATTTTTTGATAAGAAGTGAATCCAACAGAAAAATCCAGTTAAAATCCAAAATCAGTCATGTGCAATATCCTGCCGCATTGCCAAGGTGATGTAATTACAAGTAGCATTCAATTCACATGCTGGTTGAGCTTTAATTATAGTTTTACTCTACTACAGTTCAGAAAAAAACATCGAGCTTCATTAAACCGAAAATGGATATCAAGGCGTTTGATTGCAACTCATTTTTATTTATTGCCTTTCCAGCTGCTTTTAAAAGAAGACTAGTATACTAAAACTGGGACATTTTTCTATTTTCACACTTGGTGTAGGGGTTGTTGGATATTTCATATATTCTTTCCTTTAAAGTTTAAAACCAGTTTTCACTGAATGCAAGTTTCCAAAAATAAAACACACCCTCTCCCCAGCATCTACATGAAACTTGTCAATAAAATTGTTTCACGGGAATGGCAAAACCTGAACTTCATACCTCTTTTTTTTGTGAGCAAGCTAGGCTTTGCTTTGGACAGCATCTCTAATGTCACAGATTTTCCAATAAGGTACTGTGGTAGGTGAAGGTTTCATTTCGCAATGTTTTTTTGAGGCACAAACTTGTCATGTATGAGGAAGTTGCATCTCTCTTTGACTATAGTTTGCCTCGTACTAGGCTAAAACTTCCTAAACATCACACAACTTTGCTTTCCAGTGTGAGAACTGCCATGAAAATGCGAGATACTGAAAAAGATAAGAATGATTTTCTTCATAATGAAATTAAGATTACATAATCTGTCACGTGGATCCGAAATACAGACAACCCATAAAGGCCAGAGTGGCTGCACATGATACCATTTCTCTCTTTTTAGTTTTGGGTGTTTAAGAACTCTCAGTAAAGTATTTTAAAACAAAACCAAAGCAATCTATATTTTAAGAATTTTATAAATGAAGTAAGCATTGAAAATTCAAAACCAAGGAAATACCAGTGCTTTGGTCTCTTACTGCTTTGGCACCTGGGGAGTCAATTTAAGGCTATGCACTGTAAACAATTTTTCATTCATATATAATATGGAGCTATAAAATCACCTCTGGATCAAACTGCAGCATAGCAGCAAATACACTTAAAGCAGTATGTATTACTAGTAGCAACAACAAGGTGGACTCAAGTCTAAATTTCTCCTAATATTTTTAATATAATAGCTTTCTGATACAATGGATAGCACTGAAGAAATTATTCCTTTATAGTTAAATAGCAAAGAAAAAAAATTAGATTTTTCTGGGCTCGTTCTGTTCATATAAGGCATACAGTTTCTACACTAATGTATAATGGCCTCGTACAGAAATGATTTCTTGTCATTAAAGATGATGCTTTAGCCTTGTTCTTAACACTCTGCTCAGCCAATTTGAGTCACATTTTCTTTGCATTTATAAAAATCATCACAATGTCCTCATGCCTTTCTTTTGGAAAAAAAAAAAGCCTTCCATTTTAATTGCGACATTTGTTGCCACTATCCCTGTCAAACACTGATTCAAACACTAAAAATGATCATTTTGATACTGAATAGGCTTTTGCAATCTTATTTCATTTTTCAGTTTGAATGAAAGTTTTGGACTGTTGTGACTTTTTTTAAACCTCTTCTTGCTTCTGCAATCAGATTTTTCCCTTGATCTTTGATGGAGAGACAGCAGCCAGCTGTTATCATCTCTCGTAACACACTAATGGCTTATGCTTCTAAAGGAACCTACACTAGATTGCATTCAGACGCAACTCAAAACCACATGATGGGCTACCTGATGAAAGTGCACTTGAACCACAGTACTGGTTGTTTAAAAGAGCCAGTCATTATGCAAGTCTGCAAAGACTTCCAAGCCTTCCACAGTGAACAAAGACCTTCTTTAACAAGGTTGTGTGATAAGTTTCAATGGGACTAAAAGAATTGGTTTGAGGCCAAGTTCAGAGTAAGCCAAGACCTTGAATGACCACAGATTTTCTTCACCTTTTTTCTTAAACTGCATGTTAAGAATGATAAACAAGTCGAGATTTAAGCCTCTTAGCTTTTGTAGGTGACATTATACAACTGACAGCCATTGACATTTATGATGATACCTTTCACGAGCTCAAAAGACATGCAGAATAGATCTGGACTTAAAATAAATGCCAAGATGACCAAGTGGATGTCCCAGAAAACCGGAGAGTAAGCAGCAGTGGTGAAATCAGAGCATGGTAGAGTTTTACCTGTGTCTACGGAGCTTCATCCATGCCAATGGCTGCATTCACACTGATGATAAAGAAGACACGTCTTAACCACACATACTGTACAAAAAGGCAATGACTGAGTATAGCACACTTGGTTCCTAAGTGCAAACTTCCCACACCAGTACCATTCTATGGACCAGAAGCATCAATGCAAAATGAAATATGTGGAAAGTAGCAGGTAGGAGAAGGCAGTTCTTTGAAAGATAGTGCACACAAAAATGGAAATATTTACAGAAAATGAAGATGTTTATAATAGGAAGTTAGGCCTTGAGATCCAGATGTGGGATGAGCTGAAGTTGAAAGGATTACAATGGTGCAAAAACTGCAGAGTACAGCAGAAAAAGTTCCAAGGGAAAAAATCATTCCAATTTAACCTGGAAGCTGTTTAGACTGAAGTACTGAGTCTAGATCCAGGTGAGCATGATGGAAGATCAGTCCCTTGAGTAGAATGAGTGAGTGGCAGCTGTTTTCTGAAGCTTTTCATTACAGCAAAACCCTGGTATGCAGGAAGGAAACAAAATAGCACCTTGTGGGTCCTTGGCCATAAAAAAGTTAACAGCATATCCACAAGGAGTATGGGAGCATGGTCCAAACTGTTTTCCCCAATAGGAAAAGTGGGAGAGCTCAGCTCGTTGCTAAGCTATCCCTGTTTGTATTTCATATCTACATATACAAGTCAGACTACCAATAGTAGTTTTTTTAACAAGTAGACTCCTTTATCTCATGGCAGATCTCATCTAAATATGAGTCTTCCTGTAAGAAAAAATAATGCATAAAGAAGGCATCTTAACCTTTCAAAGTATTTCTAATGTTTCCATTTATTGAATTTCTCAAACTCCAGCTTTGTTTTGTTGGCCTTGCGTAGAATATATTTCCTAACTTTGAGAGATAATTAAATATAGGTGTGCATAACAGGTTAGTAACAGAAACCCTACCTCTATGCTTCCCCCATATAAACCTACTGCTAAAGACAAAAATGGTTAAGAAATTACTAAAAGAGCTGCTGTGGTAAGTTTCTAAGCTTATTTATAGAGTGTAAGTAATCTTTCAGCCTTAGATGGACAATTGAGGCTAAACAGGACCTCAGTAGAGAATGACTTCCTCCAAGAGCCCTAAACTAAAGCAAAGAGGGTCCCACCTGTCAGAGGCAGGGACTTTGACCGAATCTGTGCAGCAAGGCTGGGGTTCATGTCCAGTCAAAACTGAGCCTTTAAGCAACGAGAGATTTTCCTCACATCACTGTGAGGCAACTTTTGTGCCCACATTTCTGTAGCTTAATGTAACAAATGCCTCTTGAATTATACAAAAGAGTTTCTCTCCAGTTCCAAACTCACACGGGATTTGTATCCTGCAGATCACAAGTGCTTTTCCTTCAAGTCTAAAGCCAACTTTGCTGCCAGGCACAGTAGCCCTATGAAAAACCTCACTCCCTGTGTAAAACAGTTATTTAAAAGGGACATTTTGCTTTGCTTGGTCTCTGAGCAGCCAGAAACAACAGCATTTTCTCTTTCACAAACTGCATGCAACTTGCACAAACTCCTAAGCACACTTCAACACTGGCAGACCTCAGGGAGTGAACAAAAAAACTTTGATGGCCAAGTAATTAGTGCAGACTGTGAACTCTGAACCCAGGCAGTTGGCAGTGCAACAGAAATCTTCCAGTGTCTCACTACTTTTGCTGTCCTTTGTTGAAAGGTTATTGACGTTGTGCAGATGCTTATGTAGATATTACTTACTGTAGAAAATAATATCCACAGGGAAATTTTCACTAAAATTGCAGTATTTTTGTTCCCCCCCCCACAAGTTTTGAACAAGAAAGCATATGAAACTGAGAAGAACTTTACTAAGGCCTTCCCTCATGTGTGGTACCTTCATCTGTCTATATACAGAGAATTCATCTGTTTATATACACAGAGTTGTCTGTTCTAAGCTCATTATTAGGATTTTCAATATCTTTGTCACATAAGAAGATGGAATGGCATTTTAACAAAGTGTAATTAATTGAACAAGAGTAACTGAGACTCTTTTCAGTGTTAGGTATATGTATCTACTATCTGAGCCTATTCCAAGTCCTTCCTTCATTTCCCAACAAATTACTGCCAGAACTACAGTATATTACATTAAAACATTCACACTATGGGTTAGTGCAATCCAGTTTAGATTCCAAGACTGTTTACTTTAATTTGAGTTTAATTTTAATCTGATCTTCTCTTCCCCTCCTGAAGGAAGAAAATATGGATCATTACAAGCATTAAATCCCAAGAACAGGACAACAGAAACAGTCAGTCTTTGAAAAAGCAGAGGTGAGCTTTCCGTTGCCAGCACAAGTGATGGGGTAGACTTGTCAAGCCTTCTTTCATTGCAAATGAATGCCATTTGGCTTGTACTATCACCTGGAGTCATTGCTACTGTGTGCACATCAGCAAATAGCCCAACATCAGAATCCCATTAGCTGACAATTATTTGTGACAGGCAGCACTGACTCCTTGACTCGTCTGTTTGCAGATGCCTCTATTTGCCTGAGCATTGATAAGATGCAATAAAATGATCGAAAAATGGAGCAAACCTCAATGCAAAGAGAAAGAGCATAGTACGTCCCAGCCAAGTCCAACATGCTAGCTGCGTACTTTGCCCTCAGCTCCTATTTTCTTCATGCAGCACCCAGAGATCAAGGTGGGACAGAATGCCACCTTTTTCACTTATGGTCTTTGTGGCAGAAAAATTTGACAATCCTAGTGCTGTCATCGATGAAGGATATTTAAATAAATATGGAAGTGTTGATCTAAATAGTCTTGGCAGGCTGAGCACTACCCAGTTCCTATCGCCAAAATTGTTATGCAGCAAATAACCAGAGCATGTAAGTGTTAACGGGTAGCTAAAATAGCAAAGCATAAATGTGTTCTTGAAAACTGGAATTAGTACATTGGTACTAATACATTGGTACTAATACACGTACTGGGGTGACATGAAAAACCAACAAGGGACAGACTCTTCTTTTTTGATGCCCTTTTCAATAAATTCCTGCAATGTCATCTAACAGGAGCTAACAGCAAGGGTTGCATTCTTCTGCCAGCAAACTTTGTTTTTGCCAGTGGAACAGATTGCAATTGACAGGTGAGAAAAGCAATCCTTGTAACCATTATACATCTGAGTAATTCAATTTTCTGCTGATTCTTAATTTAGTACTTCAATGGTTACCAGGCCAACATAGCACCTGCTAATTATATACCTGAAATTCCCTTTACGCTAATGAAGCAAGTCTTGCCCCTTGGGCTTATGAAGGCAGCTGACACAAAGGCACCAAGTGAGTCAGAAAAATGTCAAAGTGACATCTGATTCTGTAACAACTGGAACATTATACCTGCCATTAACTACTGCATCCATCCTCCCCACTCCAAGCAGCATCAAAAAAAAAAAAAAAAGAGTACACACGAACTACAGCAGCAGGGGCATAGGGACCACAGTCATTAAGCTATGGGAGACAGAAATAAAAATAAACCGGTGGAGTCATTATTTGTGCACTGCACATTCAGGGGAGGATTGTTGTTGTCTAAGGTCTTTGTTGAGCCTGTTGCAGTTCCCATTATAAATGTCTGTGGTGCAAGGTTTTCCTTTGGGAGTGTATTCCAGGGGTTCAAAGATTCAAGATGGATGTAAACCCTGGAGATTGTTTGTTATTTGGCCTCATATCTGATGCAAATAAATATCTAAAAATAGATATCAGTTTGGACTTCTGGGTATCAACAAACTAAAGAGAGGATTTAACCAGTGATTAAGAAAAGCAGTGTCTGATCTCATGTAAACTCCCTAAAGCTGTTCTGGTAGGTATTTAATAGACATATTTCTCATTGTCTACTACGCTTTTCTAATTCAAGTCCTAATACGTAGCTGTTGCAAAATCTCCATATTTATCTTCCCAGCATTCCTAGAGGGTCACGCGGACATCAGCCCATTAGGGCAAAACAGGAGCTCCAGCTCAGGATCACTGAGTCCGCGGTCTGAACTAGTGGACAACGTTTTTAGAAGAACTGATGCACGGTAGTGGCTTCTCTTGGTTCTTTAACAGATCAGTATTTTGAAAGGGTCTGCAGGGTCAGGTGAGCTCTAGAGGCAATCCACATTCAAAATAAATAATATCAGCCTGGCTTTTAAAGGGAAATGATCTTCTATACCAATCTGTAAAAAACATGAAAGTGTAAACCTTCTTTCTTTAGGTACCACTTTGACTTTTGGTTTTCCTGCTCCCTTATGCATGTGGTAAAGCAGACACTGATGTATTTGGGATGAAGCTTCACAAATGTTTACGAGGTTGGTGAATAGCTCATTCCTCTGAAGCCTCATCAAATGATTTTTTGAATCTTCGTCAAATTTGTGTTCAAGGGCTGAGTGTTCAGTGTTGGCTAGGACTCGGTGCATTACAGGGGAATGATTTAGAATATTTAGAAGCATTTAAACAGTCTAGTAATTTCCTCTTAATGTGAAATCACAACTCCATCCAAGTTGTGTGTCCTACTAATGAAAAGAAATGGGCACTGACTTTAACTCTGTCACTTCTACATTTGTGCTGTCTCAGACTACCTTACTTAGCAATTATTCAGTGCTGATAACACTACATCATTCAGAAAGTTTACATATTCCTTTTATCTTCTCCCTTTGCAACAGTTTCTTGAAAAGCTTATTTCAAAACAGAAATGGAAAAAAGTGTTTTAGAATCTAAAAAAAAATCTAAATTATTTCAGAAATAAACATTACACATATAAGTATTGACAGCAAGAATTAACTCCTTACAACTGACATGATTGTCATTACTGGTCTATTTAAAAAAAAAAACAAAAACAAAACAAAACACCAATAAAAGCTGGTACATACTTTTTTCAGAAGCAGCAGGCATGACAACAATGAAGCATCTGAAAGTAGGCCCTCTGCCTACCATCAACTTGAGAAACATGAGGTATAATGCAACCTTGTTACCTACATGCATTTTCAAAGTAATTATTCCTAAAGCAGACTTGCACTGCTATTTAATCATGGGTGACAGGCTTCCCATGATAATAAGCTTCAGGCAATTTATGAAAGAAACTCAGCCTTTCTGCTTTAACATGTACGAAAGATAAGGAGGACTAGGAGCCAGAGGAGAATATTTCCCTCAATGGTGTTACATTGCACGGATAATTAAACCTGACAGATTTCTTTGTCTTTATCCACCGATATTAAGGCTTACAGCCAAACTTTCAGGCAAGGATGCTTGATGCAAGGCTGCTAGATGCACATTTCAAATAAAAGTGTCCTGACTGTCCAAGCCATTTAATATTTGCAACTTTGAGGGGTTTCCTAGCTCAAAAGTTGCAACTGAGTTTTTTAAGAAGTTCTTATCTTAATCTTAAGAAAGATTTTCCAGGAGAAGGCTCTATACAGTCCTTATCAGAAAGGAGAAAGTTGTGTATGTGTGTTTTATATTACCCTAGCCCTCTTTACACGTAAGATGTGAGGCAAATTGGCATCTTCAACTGGAGGAAAGGTCAAGGCCATCTGAAATAACACAAAAAAACCCGCCACAAAGTAGCAAAAATATAAACATACCTTTATGTTGGATGGCTGGTTTTAGGCAGATGGACACGCATGTGCGCATTTTCTGTGAGCATAAAACAAATCCAGGAAAAAAAAAGCCATGTATTTTACAGACCACGCAAAAAGGCTTCCAACACAATTATCAAGCTTTGAGAGAAAGTTATCTGTGAAAGATTCTTAATAGTGATGAAGAGATGCAGGGAAGAGCTTAACAAGAGCGGTCAGCTAAACCAGCGGGTAGCTATAGTAGTGCAAAGCTAGGAAATAAGTTTCTGTCTTAGTGTTGCAAGTGAAAAGGAGACAAGACCCAATCTTGTACAAAATCTTGCATAGAGAAGAACATTCACTACCAAGTAATCTTTTGCAGAAATTACTTACATGAAATAATGAAAAGTAATATGAGAGAAGTTTGTTGTTCCCTAATGTTCAGCAAATATATTCAGATCCTCACTTAAAAGCGAATTGTATCTAAACACAAGAGCTTACATAAAAAGTGATCCTATTCACATAAACTCTACATAAGACCTTTTAAACAAAAATGATGGAAGCAGCCAAATGATTTGACGTTTAAAGTTAAAGCTGTATGCCTAGAGTATAAAACTATTCATATCTTTTCAAAATTAGATACATGACAATGTTTTGGTAACTGCATTGTAGAGAAGACTTAACTGTCAGAGAAAAGACAGTGTCTTTCTGAATTACCCACTTAGCTTCTTAATAACCTTCACAAAACTCACCGACTGTGTTCACCTAATGCTATTTAGTGAATGCTAATAATGCATGCAAGAGAAACATCTCCATGGAATTGTACAGCTGCAACCTCCCAAAAAATCATTGCTTTCTTCCTAGGCACGGTGACATCATCAGCTCTTCTGAATCACTGGACAGATACTCCAGGCATTCATTTAAAAAAAAAAAATTATCTAAGATTTTTTGGCTTCTCCAGACTATAAGACTTGACAGAAAACACTACTGAACATTAAACAGCTTCATATCACACGAGTGCAAGGACAATCATCTCAAATAAACCTGTTCTCTATTTCTGATGCACAGCCTTCTGCATGACAAAAATGAGTCTGTTATTCTCTTGGTGTATTGGTTTTGAATACCGTATCACAGTAAGCTAAGGGTCCTCAATACATGTTTGAAGTCTGAAGGGTCTTTTCCTTAAAGAAAATTATTGAAATCAGACCATAGTATCACATGCTCTAAATTGGATCTTATGTACCACCCGAACTGTGCAGCTGCACCAGTTCAATACAATCTAGTGTAATTGTTTCATTGCTTTTAGGAGCTCTGAATTCGTAGATATAAAGATGTAACAGACACCAGTTAAAAATAGGCAAGAGAATAGAGAAATGCTGCAAATCTCAAGAAACAAAGATAGACATCAACAGCAGAATATCAGCAGTTAAGAGTATCCTTAAGAGTAGTATCTGTAAGGCAGGCAACTTAAAGCTTAAGTGTCTATATGAAGTCAGCTGGGATGGTTTTATCCATGTGGGTTGTGCCTTTCTGATCTCAAGTGTCATTTTGTGTGGCGGTGCTTGATAATTGACAGTTGTCTCTTGTCTTCCTTCTCCCTAGAGCATTTCCCCTATTTGTCTATTTTCCCCTCTCTTGTTTTCCCCCCTCAAAAAGCGTATTAAGGTAGACAGTGTATTGCAGAAAGAAATCACTCCATTTTAAGAGCAAACACCATTTCTTTAACAACTTTAAGCAGTCCACAAAGCGTTTTTATAAAGCTGACCAAAATTACGGGGTTACTAGTTCAATAGAAAATAAGTATGTATTTAATTTGTTCAAAACAGTTTTTCATCTCCAAATTTGTCACAAACCAGAAATCTGGAGGAAAAGGTTAAAAGACAAAAACGTTCTTGGGTTCCACGGTAAAGTGGGGTTATTTTCAGGATTTCTCAAGGATCACACTGTTCAGCATGTTCATACAATATTTGGAAAAGAGGATGGACACTCCACTGACAAAAGATGGCTAATGTTACTGGATTTGTTCAGGATTCTCTGAACCAAGCAGACTACACAGAGCTACAAAGATATCACACCACCAGGTGAAAAAATAGCAGATTGAATTAAATTAGGAATTAGCAGTGGGAAATACCACTTGAGCTATATGCACATGACAATAGACTAGGACCAAGATCTTAGTCGCTGTGGATAGTAAACATAAACCCACATAAACCCAATACAATCATTTTCTTCAGACTTAACCTCAACTCTCAGCAACAGAAAAAGGAGATGTTAGGAGTGAAATAAGAAGGTTCCTTATATCACTGTATCTATCTACTGGGCTCCCACATATCATCCACTGTTTCTCTTTGCGATTAGCCCATCTCAGACATATCATCTGGAAATGCTGCAGAAGTGGTGGCACAGATGATCAGAGAAGCACAGTAAGTGCTTTGGAGAAGGAAAGACTAAGTGGATTAAAACATCTCAGCCTGGAAAAGAAATGACTAAGAGGATATTAGGTACAGGTAATCTGTAAATTGTGAATGGTGTGGGCAATAATGAATAGTTATTCTGAAGGGAATGAGACACGGACTCCGCATGTGAGTTCAGGCGAAGACAAGCGAAGACCTTTTATTTTTACAATCTATCCCTTTTATAATATGATCTAGTGTTCACAAGCAAGCAAAACTTATTTCATTGGTCACTGTCTTGCGTCCACGCGTCTCTTCAGCGTTACTTATTGGTTCTTCAAGCTGGTGCACGCGAATTCCTCTTTCAGGGATGTATCCAATCTCATCCTTATTTTTCTGCCTCTAAGTTTCACAAACTTGTTTGTAACAAGCCTCAAGGCCACAGCTGCATTCCTGCAAATCTGTTTGTAACAAGCCCCAAGGGCACAGCTGCATCTCGTCAAAGTCAAACACAGCCTCATTTATTCCCACATTATTCCTTGTTTCTGACATACTGGAACTTAGGCACACCAGGTTAAATCTTCAAATAACAGATTAAAGTTAGCCATAGGAAATATTCCAAAATTTGGTGTTGTAGAGGGCAGGTAGCACTATACAGATGTACTGAGGCCTTATATCAATATCTATTAAACAGAAAAGAAAGCACTTCAGGAAGTCCCTGAATTGCTGACTGTTGGAAGCTGAACAGTTTGCCTAGGGAAGGACTGCTCTGTTAACCAAGGCATCTCCTGCTGACTCCTGTCAGATAGAGGGTAGACAGGTCTTTGACCTGTCCCAGTATATCAGCTCTTACGTTCGTGTTCAAGAGCAAAATATTCTGGAATCCTATTTTGACTTTGGTGATAAAACAAGATTTATTGCTGAATCTAGAATTGCTGAGTCATAGCATTTACGGTTCCTTAACTACTGCCATTTTTCAACAAAATGGTCTTCTACTGCATGATTTGTAGGCAGCTACGTTAATTAGATTTAAAACATGTCTGCAATGCCCATTATGCTCCTGCCTGAAGGGGTAACCAGCTAGAGTTTACCCACCTTTTTCACCAGTAGAATTATCTTACTGGATCCTTTTACAATTGGACTTTGGTAGTCAGAACGTTTGCTTGGTCTAATATTGTGAGGAGTACATACCCTAAAGGTTTGCCTGCATCCTCACAGACAGCACAGGAATTAACATGCACATTACTGATACATTTTCTTGTGAGGTGTAATACCAGTAACTTTTAAAGCACATTTTTAATACAGTGTGTAAAGTGTTTTAGAAATGTACATTCATATAGTACAGTCAAGACCTTCAAAACTGAGAACAGACAAAAAAAGCTATACATTGGTACTCTAAGGAAAAAAAAAATATGTAAAAAATATGTACTTAGGTGCAGAAATATGGATGGCACCATTTTTTGGAAAACGTCATACAAGAGCCACAACAGCCCTTCCAGGCATATTGGGGCAATCATTCTTCAGACAGCTCAGTATGTAGATAAATACATTAATGCCAGTATGGATAAACCTGGTTATTTTGAAATGTCTAATGTGAGAGTAGGGGGTAGGAGACTTAAGAGATTCTGTATTTGATTGCTGCCTTCCTGTAGCTGGGTCTAGTAAAATGTTGCTATAGTAGACAGCAGGTGATTACCCCAGACAAAATGTTTCAGAATAAGCCTTTGTGACTCTGTCAGTCCTCATATGAAAAACGAAGTCATGAGCTTCATCTGATACTCAAGAGTGCTAGAGAAGCAGCAGAATTTGTGGTGAAATTACTCAGTGCCTGCAGCTAGAAAACCTGGATGATGGCGAAGAGACTTGATGAGTAAATATCATGTATTTAATGTCTCCCAATACAGTGGCAGCTGAGCTGCTTTTAAACCTTGGACCAAGCACAGTGGGCAAGATATTTCCATGCCTGTAAACATACTCTGGGATCATTTGTCACTTCCTATCTATGAGTCTGCTTCCGACATGTTACTCTTCCTGCCTTGATCCTTTCTAAGGCTCTTCACTTTCCACTGCCACTATCCTCTTCCGGAAAACAGGATTAAGGATATCAGCCAAAAAGGCCCCATCTGCCAAGAAAAATCCCAGGAAAACACACTGAGACATCGCTTCCTCTTTCCAAAATTAGTTAAGTAGTTAAAAGTTGCTTTTACCCTGGAAGAAGAGCTCCCTAAGCACAACTCAGAGACTGCCACCTCTCTTGGCTGCCCTTTGGGAGATTCCTGCCCAGGAGCTCCCTGATAAAAAAGTTCTCTAGGCAGAACCCAGGTCACACCTGAAGTAGTATGTCTACTTCTGGGCTCCCCAGTACAAGAGGAATATGGAACTACTGGAGACAGTCCAGCAAAAGACTACTTATGATAAAGGGACTGGAGCATCTCTGCTGTGAGGAAAGGCTGAGAGAGTGGGGGCTGTTAAGCCTGGAGAAGAGAAGGCTCAGGGGGAATCTCATCAATGTGTGTAAATACCTGAAGGGAGAATGTAAAGAAGACAGAGCCAGGCTCTTTTCTCTGGTGCCCAGTAACAGGACAAGAGGCCATGGGCACAAATTAAAGCAGATGAGGGTCTGTCCACTGGAACAGTTTGCCCAGGGATATTGTGGAGTCTCCCTCCTTGGAGATATTCAAAAGCCATCTGGACATAGCCCTGGGCAACTGGCTCTAGGTCGCCCTGCTTGAGCAGGGGGCTTGGACTAGATGAACTCCAGAGGTCCCTTCCAGCCTCAGCCATTCTGTGACTCTGTGATTCTATGAAAGTCAGTGGTGCAGTCCTGAGCATCTTTTCTTCACTACACTATAAAAGTTGGTGACATGACACTGAAAAGATGATTTGTTGGCAGGAACATCAGCTAATTACTGCAGCTAATCAATTTGGAATATAGAATTTTTTAGTATGGCCAAGTCTTGAACCTCACCTAACTCAAAATTTATGAAGAGATTAACTATATGCAGACAAGTATCAGTGGTGAATGCCACTCACAGGTACAGACTCTTAGGAATTCAGCATAGAATCATAGAATCATAGAATCATAGAATGGTTTGGGTTGGAAGGGACATTTAAAGGTCACCTAGTGTCCCCCCCCCTGCAACGAGCAGGGACATCTTCAACTAGATCATGTTGCTCAGAGCTCCATCCACCCTGACCTTGAATGTTTCCAGGGATGGGGCATCTACCGCCTCTCTGGGCAACCTGTTCCAGTGTTTCAGCACCCTCATCGTAAAAAATTTCTTCCTTAAATCTAGTCTGAATCTACCCTCTTTTAGTTTAAAATCAGCTCCTCTTGTCCTATCGCAACAGGCCCTACTAAAAAGTTTGTCCCCCATGTTTCTTATAAGCCCCCTTTAAGTATTGAAAGGCCACAATAAGGTCTCTCTGGAGCCTTCTCTTCTCCAGGCTGAACAACCCCAACTCTCTCAGTCTTTCTTCATAGGAGAGGTGTTCCACCCCTCTGATCATTTTTGTGGCCCTCCTCTGGACCTGCTCCAATAGGTCCATGTCTTTCCTGTACTGAGGACTCCATACTACCTGGACACAAACACAGGACTTGACTTAACTACATTCCCTACTAGTAGACTTTGCCCATACTTTATGGGAGTTGTGAGATCTGGAATTAGTTCTAACACTTCCAATTATTCAGTAATAATGTAAGGAAAAAAAGCTGTTTTAGATACTTGGCTACAGACTTGATTGGTTAACAAAAATCTTATTGATGAACCAGTATAACATTAAATCTTGTTATAGTGCATCAGCAATAATATTTAGCATGCACTGAGCAACTGATTAACAAAATTCACTCATGAATGTTCTTCCACTGATGCATATTAATATGCCATTTATAATCAGTGACATGTATTACACAGAAATATGTCTTCCATTGCATTATTTGGTTTCAAGAGGAACCACATGCAGGATCACATCTGCAATGGTACATAAATCAAACTGAAAATGTCTGAGACAAAGCCCTCAGATCTTAGTATAACTTTGTATCATGAGATAAGTTTTCTCTAGTGCTGTACAGACACTAAAAAACCCTAGTTTACTGGGATGTTTTGCATACAGTAACACTCACATGAAGAATCTCCTGAACAGAACAGTTGTTTGCTGTCTGGATGGCCACAAGGGTCCCTGGTGTCTTCATCTGGGTTGGGTGAATCTCCCTGAACTGTTGTTCCACCAAATTCTTATATACAGCTGTCCCCTGGTCCTCCCAGGATTGGTAATCAACACACTGAGGCATGCAAATAGTACCTATGAACTGTCCTATACATTGCAGGGGCTGCCTGCAGGGAATCTCCTAGACTGTCTGAAATTCCCACATGGAGAACTCTGGTAACAATTAGTCAAATGTTTTGCTATCAAGCCAGCTAGGCACTCAGTCAATTTCTGTAACTATAATTTCTACCTCATACAAGGTTGAAAATGGTGACTTTAATGTTAGGTTGTGATACAAATGCTAGGTCTCATTGGGAATCTGGACATCTAACTTTCACAGAAGTGACCTGCTCTGTCTAAACCTAATTTTGACAAGATAACAGATGTTAATAGCTTCATATACCGAGAATGGACCAAAACAGCTTTGGACAGAGATGAGATTTCACATCTGAATTTCTTGGAATTAAAGATATGATTAGGTGAGAGCTGATACCTTCATCAGCTGATAAACATCAGCTTCTTATGCAAAAATCTGTATCTTTATCCTGGAAATATGAGATCGGAAATATGAGATCAAAGATATGTGTTTAAGGACTTCATAGTTCCAATCATGGAAAAAAATATGATTTCTACTACAAGATACAAGTTAAAATAAATCATCAAGAACTTTCCATACATCCCTTCCCTAAGCTAAATATGCTATCCATTTTCTGTTTCTGATTCCAACTGAAATTAAGTGGGTTATCTGAACCCTACCTACTTTTAAACTGAGGAAGGGCTCATCATCTGGATTGAATTCTCTCCCTGTAATGTTCTGATAAGCTCCTTCTTATCTTTTCTATGACAACCCGGTATAGATTTTTATAAATATACAACCCGGTATATATTGGGTGCATTCTGTTGGTGCAGGGTCACTGCATTCTGCACCAAATACCCTGAGAGTCACCAGCGGCAGCATCCACATACCTTTATGAGGCTGTCACCATAACTAGTTGAGCTGAAGTAAACTTGTTCAGGGCAGTGGAAGAGAAAGCATTAATATATTTAAGACCCTGATCAGGAGAATAGCTATATTTACAGCAAGAAGAAATGGAGTACCTCTTTAAACAAGGGTTACTTTATGTCTAGGTTAACTCGAGCTGTAGAGCTGTAGCTGTACTGCTTTAGAAAGAAAGTGGAAAGCATGCCATTTCATTACAATTATGATGTACAAGCATTGCTTTCTCAAATGCACAAAGGTTATTGTCACATAACAGACCAGACTCTCGATGAAAGGCACTTGACTTAAGTGAAACAGAAGCTGTTGGCAGTAGTCTATAGTGATTTTTTGAAAGAGACGTTTTAACAAAGCACTTCCCCTACCTCATAGCACATCTTATATTCTCTACATGAAGGCAGAGTTTCCTAGGATTCCTATGAGTCTTCGAGCAAATCTGTGTAAACATAATAAAAGGGCAGAAAGAAAAATCACTGAGTATAAAAGAAGGGTAACAAAAGAAAAATAAATCAACAGTGAAAAAGATGGAGAAAAAAAACAAGATATGAAACAAACACGAAAATTAAATTATGCTTCAGGAAGTGTGACCATACTGATAGAAAGGCAGAAGAGCCCCACTGCGGTACGGGTCTGTTTGCTCGTGATTACAATTCTGAAGCTTCTCCCCAATCCTAGTGTGACAGCAGCGTTTAAAAAAAGCTTAGCAATGAAACAGGTTTTATCACCAAGACTACACACCACATTCAGGGAATTATCTCCTTGGGTAGTCAAAGAAATTTTTATCTATTTCATTTGGCTTCGGACCCAGGCTGTAATGATTGATTTCCAGAGGAATGCTGCCAAATCCTATTCTTCTGCTGGAAACAATAGAGGAAGGCTTAAAAAAAAGTCGGGGAGACTTTGTCAAATGTGTTTTGCTACAGGTAACCCCCCACCACTAGTAATCACTGCCTTGTCTGTCATACCTAGTTTTTTCTTACCATTTCTTTGATCTGAAGATAGCAAAGAATCATCTATTTAACAGCTCAGTCTCATCCCTCATCATCTGATTATTCCATAAAACTACATTATCCTAGGACTAACACCCCGTAATCTTGCTCATATATTAGTTACCAGTAACAATAAGGTTACTATCACACTATTTTATACTACTAGCTAATGTAGCATTAAGTGGATGCAAATAAGTTAGCTTATTTTGACAGTAATTTAGTATTGTAGTTGAAGATGAGCAAACCTGTTGGATCAGCCCAGCTTATACACCTGAAAGGTAATATGAGAGTGCTGGCTACTTAACTGATTATGGCCAAAAGGCCAACAAGAAATGCCAGGATAAAAGGACAAGAATTAAATGAACATGGTAAGGTATCTAGATTTAAATGCCTGTGTTATCAAAATATCCGTAACATGGAAAAAATAATTTGTAGTGCTAAAGCTGGAGGAAAAGACTTTGAGATGAATGCAAATGAATGCATTCCAATTATCTTATTAAAGTTTCTGGTGTAAATAGATCCATTGCTTTAATAAATATTTTTACTATCCATCCCCAGGATTTAATTTTCTCATCTTAAACTTTGGGTTAGATTATCCATCAAAGTCAACTGATGCCCTATGCTTTAAATGGAAAAGAAAAGGAGATATTAGCTCTGCCTTGTTGGTTGCCAACTAATGAATTAAATTAAGTAACCAAAATTGAAGCATACTTATTGTTAGAACCAATTCAGATGACAGAGAACAGAGCAAGTCATTACATTACTGTCTGCGTTAGCAGCCACTACTAAGCATATTATCAGATCCAAAGTGTGAAACACCATGGAAATGGATACTGCTACACAGAGAAAGAATAAAGCGAGAGGTCCTTCCCATCTCCCCGCCCCTCCCTTTTTCCCTCCACCTGGACTGTCAAGAGGCATTTGCTCAGTTTGTTCTTATCATTCCAACAATTCATGACACCAAGACAGAGTTGCAGCCTGCGGCTAACGAAACTGTGTAGTTCAACCGGACAGAGAGGGCCGAGTTTGTAACATGGTGTCACTAAAAAAGGAGCACTCCACAGCCACCTCCTTCCCTTTGCTTGCTTCCAGTGCCAGCACCAGCATTCAGTGAATCCCTTTGTGAGGGGCTTCAACTCACTAATGTAGCAGAGAATTAACTCATCAAAAAGCAGAGCATAACAGCAAGAAAGGGAGCTGAGCAGAATAAATTCACAGGTGGCTGTGCAAGTGTGAACCCATTGCTGGCTGTTGCAATCACAGCAACTTCCCCCCCCCCCCCCCCCCCCTTGAAATTTTTTGTTATCCTGCTACTTAGTGACACAAGTCAAAGAATCAAGAAGCTACCCAAGTTGTGATCCTACAAAGGAACTGAACCCAACTACCAGCTCTTTTGTGGTGGAAGGAGAAAATACTTCTACTTCCTCTAGCCTCCTCCTTGCACCAGTGCACTCAAACCCCCTTGTTAGCTGATTCAGCTTGCTACTGCAGCAAAAGTACGTCCATTTTACTTTTCTGAGTTAGTTTGCTGTCTGGTTAGCTATTTGAATCAGCTCAAAGAGGACATGGTCTGAAGAAGGTAAGTAGCGGGAGCATACAGCCAAGAGGAAGGCAAGGGGCACCGAGTGTAGGTAAAGGAGTAGGTCAGAACCAGAGGAACTTCTCTTTTTGGAAGCTGTTACCTGCTGCAGGTAACAGAAGATGAAAAAAAAATGGTTGAACCTATAATGTGTATTGTTCTCCTTCCAAATAAGGAATGGAAATAAGAGTGATAAAAATCAGATGATGATTCAGACTAATCGTAATTTTTAATTGGACAGAGCTGGCATAAGCTCATTTTTTCTAAGTCTAGAAGCACTGAATATAAGCCATTTAAATGAGTAAACACTCAGGATTCCCATCAGTCAACAAGCCCTTTACCAAAACAAAGCTTATAAAATACAAATCAAATACATCAAACGTTAGTCTGTCCAATACCTGGTTATCCGCACAAAGTTCTGATTAGAGAAGAGGTTGAGTGATACCTCAGTACTCTTGCATTTTAAAAATTTAATTCTCAGCCGAGCCATACATTTAATCTTATTCATACATTTCCACTTAAATTAAGTAGGATTTAGCGTGCATAATGGCATTTGTTCTGCCGCAGTTTGTAGGAAGTAGGACCTTTGCTCTTCAAGGGAGCATGCAAATACACAACAGACCGTCCTGCCAAACAGCATTCTAGTCTAAATCAAGTCTCAGCACATGCAATGGTAAAAGTACAAGAAAATAAAGAACCAATACTACAGCAGTCACTGCACTCTATCAGTGATGCCTGGTTTGCTTGCAAATGGGATATGAAAGGTCGAAGGAAAGACGTGAATACTGAAGTATTTCGGGCTTGCTTCTATCCACAGAAAAGGGATCTTCATTCTAACTTGAAAGAACAAGACTAAGTTCTAAGAAAGCTTGAAAGAACAAGACTAAGTTCTTTGCTGAAAGACAAAATGTTGGATAGAAAATTAAGACAAATAAGTTCTATTATAGTTAAATCCGCTGTACAATTGCTGTAAAATTTCACTATATTAAATGGGGGGAAAACATCATAGGTTTGACAAGTGAAGGCTCATGCAGTTTTAAAACCCTGAATTTACTATGTTCCTGGGCGTTGCTTCAGAACAGAAAACAGTTTAGATTTTCTTTTTTGTATTGAGTTCCATTATTTTTCCTGTCTTCAAAATTTTTCTTTAAATGCATATTATACATCAATAAAATAAATTCCTCATCAATTTTTTTTTTTTTTTTTTGCTTGAGAAAGTAATTCATTTCAGTAAAGGATGTGAAAATAGAGCTATCCATGCTGCACATAAACTCCTTCATGCAGAATTTAAACTGGGGTTTGTGGAATTTTCTTAGCCTCCAGGCAGTAATTTGTTGAGGTTCATTTAATCAACTGAGGTGCTATTATGTGAACAGCCAAATGAAGGAAGTTTATTTCTAATACTCTTCCATCAGAGAATACTCCCTTACATATCCATATTACAAGTAATATAATAGAGAGTAACCATTTTATACTTATATAAATTTCTATACTCATTCCTGGAATTCTAGGATTAGGAACTTAAGAAACTCAGATGGGGATGCTGTTCTTTAAGTATTAGAGTGTGACCCAGCTCCTAGTATAGGAATTTAAAGTTTTGTTAAAAAAAAAAAAAAAGATCTAACAAGAATCTTACTCTGTGCCTGAATCTGGTTTAATTTGTAGTACAAATATAAGATTACTGACTGTATGAAACAGCAAGTGACTACACATATAACTTAACTTTGAACAGTTAGTTGTCCTGCATTTTACTGCAAGGTATACAGCATGACCTGAGGGTCAAGACTTTCTAGGCCCAATTTCTAAGCTCTTTTGCTATTGTGGCTAGGTCCTAGGCATCTTGCTTATTTAGACTATGTTCGAGACTGTCACATCCAAGCCCTATCTGTTATGATAGGCGCCTTTAGATTGTAGCTGAGTACAAATAAATATTATCAAGTTCCCTGTGGCAAAATACAGCGTGAGTTCTCTACTGAGGCACACCACACACACCAGTCTTGTACAAAGATGTCTGTAAGTTACTTCTTTACATCTGTTATACATTGCTTGCCTTTCTTGTGTATCCATTCAGAACCACATTCTCATTTAAAAATCAAAATGCTGCAGGGTCTAATTACCAAGGCTTAGATTAGTATTTATTATGCAGTTATTCATCTTTATAATTGCTAGTCCCAAGCTTCCAGGTTTCTCTCCCAGAAAGAAAAACAAAACAAAATTCAGATTTTAATTAGACTATTCTGAATATTATTAAAATAAAAAATCATTATTATCTCTTGCAGCAATCACTCCAAGTTGCTCTTTTATTCAACAACACCTTTTAAATAAAGCAAAATCTTTCATTCCCCAACCTGGATCACCTCTACTGACATCCCTCTCTCTTACTGCAACAAGGAGACAAGCCTCTCAAGGCAACGGGAGCAGAGACTGAACACGGTATTCTCATCCTGTTTTTTCACGATAGGCTGGAAGCATTTCATCACTATGCATAATTTTTCAGTTGCTTTTCATGAGACTGTTTCAAAAGGCCTCAGAAATTATCCCAATAGCTCTCCTGTGAGATGAGCTGCACGTGGAAATCCAAGTCACAGAGAAAATAAGCAATTAGACTACAAAACAGTCCTGCAATCCTAGCCCACAAATTTCCAACTGATCTTGGTTTAAAAGAAAATCCTGAAAGCATGCCTATGCCATGCAGCCATGCAGCAGACCCTAACACGCAACAAACTCAGCACCCAAACACTGCCATGTCAAGAAACACTACCACAAATTCTGTTTAAAATAAACTTACTACAACTTTAAAAGGTATGTGAAATCAGAGATATCTGTTAGCACTGGACTTGCAGTGCTAAAGAGAAAAAATATAAAAAAAGAATTGTCTTTAGTTGAAATTGTTGGACGACTGTAGAATTAGAGAGATGAATTAGCTGTTCCTTCACATAAGCTTGTCAACTTATCTTTAGTGTAAATATTTATCAAAAAGCTGAGCCCACAGATGGCTCTTGAATAGCTATACTTTGGCATCTTCGCTTGTGCCCCACACTGGAACATGCAAATTTCTGTAAAATATTATGGTGATAGCTGCTAGGTAAACTTTTTCAACCCTTAAAAGCTTCCCTTCAGGTGAGTTAGTTCAGTTTGCAATTGCAGGGGAGGTTTGCCCTGCAAATCAGTAAGAGCAGTCGCTCCAGCAGTGCTTTAGGGCTCTTGACAGCAGGGCGGCCAGAGGGAGTCTGCAACCACTGGGGCAGCTTGGCAACTAACTGGGCTGCTCCCTTATTTTGCTCTGCTTCAGCCTTGCTGAACCACCCTTTTGCTGACCCCATGGGACAAGAGCAGCAGAGCAGAAGAAAACTGAAACGCAGTACTGAAGAACTCACTTTTTTTAAAAGCGTCCCCTTAACGCCTGCTCCCTTGCTGCTACAGGGCACTTGCCCTGTGAGCTTGGCTGTTGCATTTCTACAGCATTTTTTCATACTGTAAGAAACAGCGGGAGAGGTCCAGCCCTGCGTGTCTCGCCACACCACGACTAGCACAGGCAGTAGGTGACCAGCATGGCGGATGAGCCCACCGGGGCGTGACGCCTGCCCAGTCCTGCCAAGCTCTGGCCCCTCCACACAAGACACCAGCGACCACACAGCCCAAACAACACGCCGCCGCCTTCATGGTTAGTAACGAAAGGATTGTTAAAGAAATAACTTTACCTAATAGCATGACTTTCCCGCACTGGGCTGCATCCACCATCTCCTCACACAGGGTGCATCCCCTCCTCGGCGCCCCTGAGGGGCCCAGGGCCACAGCTGCCATCACGGTTCTCAGGGACGGGATGAGCTCCTCGCAGTGCCGGAGGGCAGCAAGACCGGGTTGCCCCAAGGGGGCCAGGAGGTCCCCACAGGGCGCCAAGGCAGGGCCTGGCAGCCAGCGGCTGTCCCACCGCCCCAGCCAAGAGCAGGGCAGGCCAGGGGGCAGCCCCAGCCCTGGGCATCTGGCAGCTCCCAGGAGACAGGCCGAAGCCAGGCCGGGCTGTGGGCCCACGGGTGGGCCCAGCTTGGCAGGGCCCATGGCCGGTCAGGGCAGGGCTGTGGGGAGGTGGAGACCGACACCGCTGTGGTGTCACTGGGGCAGGGACTGACGGCCCCCAGCCTGCGGGCTGGGACGGGTCAGGGCCAGTCCGGGCTGTTGGTGCCTGCAGGCCCTGGCACGCACCCTGGTGCCTCAGGCGAGGCCTGTGGGGCTCCCACAGCCGAGGGATGGCTTCCACGTCACACCTCTGCAGCTCAGAAGTCTCTTTTGCCTCACTTATCACTATCCCATTCCCCAGACGGTGCCTAGGGTCTGTCAGCAGTGTCCCTTTCCCTCCCTCTCATCCCTCTCCCTGTGCTTCTCACACACTCGGGGGCTTTTTGTACAGCCATGAGGTTAACCCCTCATCGCCTCTCCTGTGTACCTGCAGGGCAGCAGCAGGAGCTGCCCCAAAAAAGCCTGGGGCCTAACGCTGGACAGAGTCCTCTGGGTAGCCCTTGTTGCGTTTCTGTAAGAATAAAGATCTAAACTGCATCAGAGGTGTATTAAATTAGATTTGTTTGTGATATGGAGGAGTAAATATGTACATATGAACTCAGGAAGGCAAATAAAAAGCAGGATAGGCTCTTATAGTCTTAGATACACAGTAATCTTAAAACTTGTCACTAAATTTGTCATCATCAAGGACAAATTTGTCAGCATAAACATAGGAAATTATTGGAGCAACAAAGTAGTGGAACCATTCTTTTGATTGTTACCTCAGTTGCATAAAATGTCAAAATATTTTCTTTTCTTTTTTGCCTCTGTTAGCATTTGGGTCTGTTATTTAACACTGCGGGAATGTTTGTTAGGTAATATTTTCTTGCATTTAACCTGCAATAAACCCAAGGAAAAATAAGGATTAAATGGAAAGGAACGTGACCTGTATCCGTGCCATTTGAGAGGCGACAGCCCTACCGAAAGCTGAAGGTACTATGCTTCATTTGTGACAACATAGCCTCATATGCACAAAAATTAATCAGTTCTCCTTAAATAATTACTCATCTTCTTTGCCTAGCTCTTAAGAACATGCAGTGTTTTCCTGTACTGTGAGTACTGTGTGCACTGGACTAGCCATATCTAGCTGGCTGGGGCACATGCCCACTCTATAAGGGTGACCTTGTTTGAAGAAGACATCATTTTCTATTATCACTCTCTCAAAATTAGAAATCCATAACCTTCTACTTCACTGACAGTTATAAAAAGTGTCATTAAAAATGAATATATTCATGTTGCATGTGCATATTCATTCCAATACACTGCAATTTTTTATTCATACTTCATTTCCTTTTTATAGACCTAGTTCCCAGCGGTGTCTTGCACTTCTCAGAAATATCCTTGCATGCTATACCAGTCTTCTAAAAAAACAGTAAGTGGAGATGAAAAATAGCCTTTACTGAAGTTCCTGCTTAGTCGGTGCTGCTAGGGCAGAGTCTGTGTGTCCTCATGAAGTATTTTTGACTATACTAATTCGATAGATAGGTTTCATCCAGAAAAATGAATCTTGTTTTTTTTTTTGTTTTAAAAGATATGAGACACCAGAAATCTGGAGTGTGGGCTGTAGAAGAGGGCTTCTTTTGCCTGAGGACTAGTGTGTTAATTAGAATGAGGCTAGCACAACAGAAAGTTGATTCCCTTTACAATATGTTTTTGCATCTCTGCTGTAGGATCTGTTTTCACAGAAGAAGCTATTTATGAACCAAGTTGTCATGTTCTGTCAGGCAATCTATGACACTATCCCTATCCTCTGACGGCTGCTGCTTCTGATTACACCAATGACAGTTTGCCTCAGGATGGTCATATCAATCTTTTTCACTAAGAAATATTCTTGACTTTGATTCCCTTTTCATCTTGTTGCACAAAAACCTTCCCATCTTCAGAGGAAGTCCTAATTGTTAGCTGTGCTATTCACTTCATTAAAAAATACCCTCTGCTTCCTGCTTACTTCCTATTTTGACAAAACGTGAGCAGAACTGTGGGAACAGTTCAGCAACCATTCTTGCCTGCGCTTCACAAAAGGAGAAATAACAGATCCAGTCACTACGTAAACCTCTTGTACAGCTTGTGGGGATTGGAAACATGGGTAAGGAACTCCTGCTTCGAGTTCTCCTTTTCAATGGAGTTCAGACTGGCAGTTGCACACAATTATTGTTTATAGCAGAGCTTTACATTCCTTTGTCCCTTGAAATTCTGAGCGTAGACTACAGTGGATGCATACAGCTTTATACAAACAGCTACAACATGGTGATAGACAACCCCTGCAGAAGGATCATTGTATGAGCCATGAACTGTGCCTGCCTTCTCTTGGCTTCATGATTATTCCTCACGCCACATTCCTTTCTATGAGTGACAGAGAACCCTTCATGAGTTGCATGTGGGAATCTAACGTCAATGAAGCCGTTGTTTGATGTGTCTTTGATAAGTTGAGTGGCTAGAAAATGGGAAGTCAAAATCACTCAAGAAGAACCCCTGGTTTTTGTAAGGTGTGATGGTCAAAGAACAGGCGAAGGTAAATGCATTCCCCTGCAAATATGTCTTTCCAGTGTTAGCTGAGTTCAAAGCTACTTTTTTGAACAGGGAGCAGGAAAAGATGGAGTGACCTTTGAGGTTAGCTATAAAAAGCTGCATTTCTGCTCCAAGGCAAAGAATGTTGTAAGGAAAGCCCAAGTGCTCACCTGCCTGAACTCTGTGCAAAGGGGGCAAGTCCGTGACCATTAAGCTGCTGTTCCCATTCAGATCAAGCCTGGAAGCAGCTGGGAAAGCAATTTCAGGGCAGTTAAGGAAAGGAAGAAGTAAACATGTACTGGGGAGTGGGCTAATGCATCTCATTTCTTCCACAGAGGAACAGAAACAACTTAAGCCTGCAAAATACACCTAAGTTAGATCACAAAGTGTCAGTCTAGTTTTTGGCTTGCTTTAATTCCATGTTAGAGAAATCTTTCTCTTAAAATTGGACTTTTCCATATCCAATTCAAAGCATAACTGCTTAACTCAAGCATGCAAGTATGTTTCTCCTACTTTTTCGATCTTTTTTACTTTGCAGATCTACAGATGCTCTTTTATAGCTTGTCTATCAACAGAATTGTTAATTAACCTGTAGCAAGGCTGAATACAATTATATCTTAAAGAGTAAGAAGATAAAGGGAGTTATGAGTTAACAGATTTTGCAATGCTGCATCTGCATTGCTGGTAAGGCAACAAGAGTTACTGGCAGAGAGGGATGCGGTTGGCTTTCAAATCTCAGTCTTATTTTATTGGAGATGCTATTAGAGAAGGGTAAATATCTTTAGGCTTATAAATGGTCAGCAGAATTATGAAGTTAATGAGGATCTTCAAATATCTCAGCAATGTATTAATTTTTCAGCCTTATGTCATTCAGTTAAAGTTTCCAATTATAAGCTTCACAGCCTGAAATCCTGGCTCCAGCACAATATAATTAAAATGAGTTTTCTCATTAACTTTGATGGAATCTGGATTTCACTTTTTTGTGTGTTATTATTTATGTAAACCTGTGTGTGCACATTTGTGTATTTTAAATGACACCAAGATTCTGATATCATCAGGTGATTCCCAAAGAGTTAACCCACTCTAAAAGTCATGTATCCTATTGTGGCTAGGACTTATTCAAGCCCCATATATGATGCTTCCTTTGATTTTCTTAATGAGTTCACTGGTAAGGCAGAGGCCCAGGTGTCCTTTTAGAGCCAGCGCAGGGTAGGAGCAAGCAATCAAGCTGTATTGTTAAGAGAGATACGACCAGAAGGCTGAAAAAGTAATTTTGGTGATATTTGTCCCTGTGCCATTGAGTCTGAATGAAAAAAATCCCCAGAAGTACCCTGGTGAGTGAAGTATGCAAAAGCAATGAGGCCCTCATTCATACTGGTTGTTTAATGCACGCTGATAAATTCGGTTTGATAGGATCCCTAGCTTTCCTTCTGCCCCTTTCTGATGTTCACAAGAGTAGAAAGGACACAGCTGATAGCTGCCAACATTTTTTTCCATATGTTGCTATTGTAATGACTATTTTAAGTGCATACAGTAATTCCACATTTGAGCTGGCTCTATTACTCTTCATAATAATGACAACTCACTTTACAGGAGGTCACATGGGAGAAAATTAGACTACTCAAAATGTAAGGTATTACTCAGATGATATGATACATGCATCAGCCCAGCAATCTCTAAGTCCTGTGTAGACATATCTGAGGTGACTTTAAATGAGATAGCTCAGGTACAGAGAGCATGATAGTTGCAGCAGAATGGAGCTCGGCATAGGCTAATTCACCAGTTTTGGCAATTTTCAGTTAGCTATAAAGTAAAGGTCTCACTGCCCAGAAGGGTGGCACAGGTTTGTGGCACGTTGTGTGCCATGAGAGGTAGCTACAGGAGAAGGGTAGAAATATGCATAAGTATATATTTTCTTCAGGTATACATAGATACGCTTTATTCTTTTTTATTTATGTAAAATCTGTTTTCTTTAGGAGCTAAAAAATCCACATGATTGATAAAATATAGCCAGGATTGTATGTTATGGTGAAGCTGCATAATTAAGAGGCACACTCCACGAGATAATAGGTGGGCTGGAAACTTACTTATGCTTTAGTTTGGTTTCCCCTTTTCTGCCCACTCCTATCCTCTGTCTTGTCAGATAAGTGACAGTATTTCCCTTGGTGATTTTGGTTGTATTCTGTTAGGATAGTCAGTGCTAGCATCCCAGCATTTGTGTTGACCGATTTAGCAGTAAATGCTATACTGGGGGGAAGGGGGGGGCTTTAAACCATCCATTTTGTTTCTGTTACTCAAAAATATTCATTCTGATGCTGACAGTAAGCAGCAGCCTTACTGTCCCTGTTTGGTATATGTGCTCTGGAAAACCAAACACTCTAGGAGCTCCTTCAGAATATTTATAGGCGACAGGAACTCAGGAGGTAAGCAAGTGAAACTAGGATGCATATCAATAACTTAGTAAATACACTGTAGGGAGAAACATTGTGCTCGTCTTATACTTGGGACAAAGATTACATAGAACGATTTAAATATGAAATAAGGAAAGGTTATTGTTTGTAATATTAAACTGAAGAAAGGGATGAGTAGATGGCAACAATGCATTTCTTCTAATCTACTTTACTGGGAGTATTCAAAATTCGTCAGGATTTTTTTAAGACACCAAAAAAAAAGTTAGGCTCTTTCTCTTTGCTGTCTGGTTTGCGCAAATGTTTTCAAGAAAGTACAAAATGTAAAAACCTTCCCAAACTCATAACAAATGTGTGTATAAAACACATTGCTAAGCATCCACGCCCTCCTGCTTGAAATAAGGTGTCTCCATTTTTCCTTTTAAGTAGTGCTTAACACAGCAGGGGAATGCCCTCACCTGGCCCTTTGTGCTTCCCGTGTAATAGCAGTGGTGCACAAAAGACTTAGCATAAGGTATCACCAGTCAGTCAGGCTCTGCCCTGATGGATTTACTAAAAGACAGATTTAAGAGATGGAATCTGCTATAAATCTAAAAAAACCCCATATTTAATACAGATTAAAACACCTCTTACTTGCTATAAAAGCAAGACATCTATTTGCTTTTCTTTTCATTAACTTTTTCTATGCCAGGTGACATAGCTCCACTTAGACTGTGTTGGCACATTGTAGATACAGACATGTGAACAAAGCACCGTGGAATAGCGTGGTGTGATCCTGTAGCAGACAAGCTCCTCCAGTTAGGAACGTATACAATCATGCCCTTTTTACCCAGGTACTTTATGCTGAGTTTACTGTGGTGTAAGAGCCGGGCTCTCTCCAGATATCTGGTCACTTTAAAGCTAAATATTAAACAAAGTATTCATTCCTTCTATCACATTTTTAAAAGAAAACTAAGGAGAATAGGGAAAAAAATTTTCTTTCTTTAAACAAAAGGACATGAGCCTCTGAGAAGAGCAAAGAGAGATGAAACAACAAAGGGTGAGTGATGGAAAGGAAGTGCTTGGGTTTTGTTTAAAGAGAAAGCCACTTTTCTTCTGTTATGCTCTAATTCCTGCTATGTTAGAGCTGAAAAGAGTATCCCCTGCTGAGCATCTCTGCAGAACTAATGAGGCACCTTGTTGACTGCTCTACTGCATTGCTTTTTAAATAGAATTCATGATGGGGTACCGTTTTAAAATCCTTGAGCAGACTTGAGCCAAACTCTCCAGCTACAAAAGGAGCATCAGGGACCAGAATTACTGTCTCCTGCATTAAATCAGTGTGAATTCAGCCACCTGTGAAGAGAGCATCTGAGTCTGCAGGTTGCCCTGTCTTTTATTTTTTATGCTACCCTGAACTTTCAACACAATGATTGTCCCACCAGTGGAGAAGCGCTTCTCTGCAGCCTTCAGAGCCAGTCAGTGCTGTGCTTTACATCTGATAAAGTAGAGCGGTGCTGACAGAAGAATTGCCAGTGATGGCTTCTCTAGCCAATTTCCCTCATGGTACGATCTCTCCAGTGTGCAAGTGTGGTTCAGGTACATTTTTCCTGTCACATTCACATCTCTTCAGCAGTAAGAAATGGAAGGCAAATGTAAAAGAATAAAAACAATGCCATGTTTTTGGATCAGGAACCTATTTCTGTGGAGCATTCTTTCAACCGGATGGGGGAACCTGATGCTAAAATACAGTGACAATGAAATCATTTGGAGATCAGGAATGCTTCAGATTCCATTCCCTTTGCTTGTGTTTTAACAGGTCCTCTTTGCCACGCTGTGATTTCCTTGGAAATGAGTTCATTTTTGATCAGTAATAACAATGCAAAGCAAACTGTGCTTCAAATGCTTTCCTGGTCATGAAATGCAATTGCTGAGATATGCAAAAGGGAGAGTGTAACTACGTTTAGCATTTCTTCAGCCTTTGCTTCCAACTCTGTTACTTATTGATCCTCTGGGGCACTTCATTCAAATTTCATATAATTTGCCACTTTCAGGAAATGTGGTCAGTTTTGGAGATCAGCTGCTGAGCTGACTCTGAACATTCAGCTGCTTTCTCCTGCAACCTCATACAATGTAGGGCTTGAGCCCCAGCCTTGGCTGAATGAAATCCTCCCTTCAACTGTTGTGCCATACTGTGTTTTCTGACATTTCATCCCTGAAGTGCTTGTTTCTGTACATAGTTTCTTAAAACATTGTGTAAACAGAGATGCCCAATGCTATTATTTTCCTTCCAAAGAGCATGTATTGAAAAGGAATAGATACTGTCCCTCTGCCTTGAAAAGGATCATACTTACATCTCCACGAGACGTGGAAACATCAGCAACATCTGTGAAGCTAAGGCATTCCCGGACTGAAACAAACACACCAGACTCCCACCTTGGTCCAATACTGAGTTCATGTTGCGACACATACCCAGAGTTATTGCTGATTTGTACTGACTCATAACCTAGTTAGTATTGTGAACTAACCAATGCAGAACTGCAACTTTAATTCCACATATAAATAATTTTATAGACAGCTTTAATCAAGTTTTTCCTTTAGCTCTTTGTGGAAGTTTACATTTCACGAAACAGTATCCATACAACCAGCCTCTGCAGAGTAATTAAGGCTAGTTTGCTGTATTTAATTAAATTATGCCAATTTCTTCTCCCATTGGATTATTTTGGGCTAGGATCAGATGCAGGCAGAGCAAATAGTCAGATTTTACTATTTTAAACTGCCCTGCCCTTCTGAAGATTTTCCATTGCCAGACTATCCCTGCCTCCCCTGTGATTAACTAACCCCATGCTACGAGGCATTGAACTGCCAGCTAGAAAGGTTGTTCGGGATTTTGTGGGAAATCTCTGGCGTGTCTTGGACAAAGCCTGTGGAGGTAGTACACCAGGGCAGGTGGAGCAAGAGCTTAATGGGAGCACTAATGGGAACAGCTCTTCTTTATGTATGTGAAATAAATAGAGGGGAAACTAATGAGGTTACATTGTCATCAAGCAGTGAGTTTTCCACCCTGTAAACTGGCCTCTTCAGCCTTACTTCTGCTTGCAGTTAGGGAACTTTTTTCCTGACAATTTACAGCGCTCTGCTTATGTGCACATTGAAATAAGTTGAAAATGATATACACACTACATGGAAGAGTTACAACATCTAATTGCCAATATAACCAACTGCTGCTATCTCATTTGGTCCAATTTTAATGGCACAGGCATGAATACAGCAAGATAATATTGGAATATAACTTTTCAAAAACAACATTTCTAGAGGGTTTATTTTTCCATTGGACTTTTAAAAGTGGTTTTGGAAGAGAAGAATAATTCAGCCACCATTTAGATCCAGTTTCCCTTAAAAGCTAGCTCACTATGGTCTATTCTCTATGTGGATTTCTCCATTTTAAGAACCTTTCTGTATTCAGTGTCTGTTTATTAGCCTTATTATAAAAAGCAATCACTTACTTAAAAATATAGACTACATTGTGAATTAAGAAGTCGTGCAAGAGCAAGAAAAAAGAGATTAGCACAAAATAGATTGACTTCTAAACTATTGCAGCAGAATAGCTGGGTTTTGCACAAACATTATATTAGAAGCTGACTATCTTGCTGCTTTCTAGACCGACAAGTAAAGTACTCATCACCTTATTTGAAGAGTCAGGAAATCAAAGCCTGCTACACTGACAGTGATTTTCTGGGCCAACGTGTCTAGTCTCCTGCTGCTGCTGCAGGAAGCCACGTTGTATATTCTCATTCATAGGTGATCAATTTTCCCCACCTACAGTTTGTCTGACAGCTGTTTCAGACCTTCACTCCTTGCAAAGACTGGAACCTTTTTTGACGTGCTTATAACTGAGTTAGAAGTATAAGAATAGTCTTATTTATTAATGATTGAAGTTCACAAAATGTAATGAATAAAGAATAAGAAGCAGTGGAAGGAAGTAGGATTAGCAACTGTCTCAAAGCAAAATTGGAGTTCACGTGCTCAGAAAAAGGCGAGATGGAACTATGCCTGAATGGAAGAGATAAAACTGATAATTTGCAAATGTATTAAAGTAGAATTTGCAATGACTTTTAAGGACAGTACTTTTTACCTATCTGTATGAGTGGACAATGGACATCAGCTTTTACGATAACCAGATACCCAAAGGTTTAACCTGACAGTAAATCTTTTGAGTATCATAAGTTTGGTATAACTAAGTAAAAGTTGCTTTATTGATTTTCACAAACAATATTTTTTTAATGCACCTACACAAAATTGCTTTTATCTATCCATTAATAAATGTCCATTGATAAAACTGAAGAATATCCAAAGCCTGTTGGTAATTGAAAATGCCTACCTCTTCAATATTCGCACAACACACTTGCTTTTGAAGCTTTTGGCCATCTAGTGGGGTGTCTTATTTTACATCTTACTAGCGCAATACTGCCTTTTAACCTAATTTGACATTATTGGGCAATTTGTATTTGATCTTTAAAGACATTTGTCATTCTGCTATTAGTCCCTGTGACTATTTTATTTGACCTCTTCTGGAAATGAAAAACAAAAAAAGTCTTTAATACTATAAAAGACCTATAGAATGTATTTTCCTTGTTTATGGTAAAGAAAGTAGTTTGCTGTGATTTCCAAAATGACACTTAGACATCAGACATCTATAAACAACAATTAGTTTGGCTTGTCTTAGGCATTTATGTAGTTGTTGAGGTCGGCCTTGCTGAAAGCAACACTAATCACTGTATGAGTCTCCCTTGTGAATTCCAGTAGGAGTGGAACCTATTTGTACAATAATTGATTATGTCAGCTGTCAGTCCTGTAAAAATCCTAATTTCTGAGTCATTTACATAGCCTACTTTTTGTGCCTGCTGCACACACTTGTCAAAGATCACTTACAGGAGAAACAGCACTGCACGTACTATATGTGCACTTGGTGAATAGGTAGGAACACATGAGACTACAATGCGCATATGCAGGTGAATAATGTTAGAAGTATTTTTAACAATAAGGATCCAAATCAGCAGCTGATTTCTCACAAAACACTAAACACTGGGCCTCTGAAATTCAGATCATCTCCAAGTTGCAAAAAGGACAAATTCAAGTTTCTTTACAGAAGTCCTGAGCTGGGTGGAAGTGCCGTTACACCCATGTTGTCTCAGTGTTGTGCTCCAGCGAATGTATATATTCAATATTCAACCTATATATTATCCTGGATGTTACCATGGCTCCATGGTTCCCAGCCTGGAGCTGATTCATTTCTAACCGACTCAGAGGTGAGGTTTATCTGCACCTGTGTTATAGGTGTTTCCTCAGGCACCTTCAACATGTGTCAGTCTAGCTATCCAACTTCATTAATCATCTTTTAAATCTTGCCCATGCAGCGAAAATCTGTCAAACCACAGAGGAACCATTTGTCAGTGACTGAATAAATGTATGTTGCTCAATGTTCAATGTATTCTATAGGATAATACAGACTCTGAGAAGGAAATTCCCACAGTTAGAAAAAGAGAAAAAAAGAAAGAAGAAAAAAAAAAAGAAAAAAGCAAAAAAGGTGAGCTTGTTGTAAAACTGGTTGTAGTTAAAACTAAAAGATAGGCTGGGTATCTGAATGACAGCACATCTTAAAAGTTCATGGTAAAAAGGATGGCCATCCACAGAGAAACAATGAGCTGCTTCTGAGGTACCAGAATGACCTGCCATTTCCCAGCAGGCAAAGGCAAGCCTCTGCAAGGACTGGAGGACACCAGTGCGATCTGTAATACAATGTCCAGGGCAGGCATCACAACAACTTGGCTATTTTGGTTGCTAACACAGAAAGCAGAAGGATGTGAAAGACATGAGGCGATAATCCACCTGGGAATCTGAAAGATGAACTTCTCAGATGCGGTTTAGTTTTGTTCCTTGTGTTTTCCCAAGGCTAGTAAGTTTATGTGGTTTTGGGTTTTCTGCCCCTAGAACTATCATTTGAGCTGACTGAATCCTTCCTTTCTCGTTCCATTTTCATCTTCTATGTTGCTAAGAGGTTTCCATGGCAATTCTAATATTGGATTAAGTAAGACATACTACTAACGCATCATCTCTGGTGTTGCCTAAGCCAGCATGTGCAGCACTGCCTTGCGTGAATGGCCCAAATGTGTTAAGAACTGTTATGAACTGATGTCGATAATGAAAGATAGCAGAGTATAATGATATAATATCAGCAGGCTGCAGGGGAAAAAGCAAAACGCTACTGCTCTGATCCTCTGCAAACATAGATTCATTGATTTTGATGGAACTACATTAATTTCTACCATTTGAGAACTCAGCCCCAACAAATTGCACTTGCCACACTAATTCCATGAAAAGCAATACAATTAACATTGCCTGCATTGAAAACACCCCTGTTCACTGACGTCAAAACATGTTAATTCAGTTTCTCTTTACCGTAGCATTCCGAATGGCATTCTTTCTCTTAATAATACCCAATATTCATATTTTCCTGCACAGCCTCTAGCTGTGACTTGTAAGCAATTTCAAACAGGTCAATAATTACAGTTCTGCTACAGAAGTATTATGCCTTGGGTGGGACTGATATTTTTCAAAAGGAATAAACAAATTATCGTAAGGCTGTCAATGAAATCCAGAAAGGGTAGTAAAATGCAAATAATTGTCTCTTTGTGTTTAGAGGTTAATTTATTATCCCAAGATATTTTATTGTTTCAGCCTCCAAAGATGTTGCTCAGGCAGTGTGTACCTGCATGCAGGTTTCTGTATACAGAAACCACCCCCCTCACTTGTCTGGCACCACATCTCAGGGCCGGGCTGGAGAGGCAATGTCTTGTGATTCAATCTTCATGTTCAGTGGGAGCTCTCTGGTGGGAAGGAGCACTCGGGATGTTTCTTGTTCTGGTACAGACAGCTGTTTATCAGAAACTGAAATAAGACCAGAGATCTAATTCTCTCCAGCCAGTAAACATCTGTGTAATAGTCACTGCAGGCCTGGTCCAGGTTCAGAAAAAGCTAAGTCTGTTGATACTTTTGGGTTATAAACTATCCATGATAATCCACAAATGGGAACAGTACTATGGGTGTGGTGACACTTTCTCTAAACCAGGCATTTCTGACTGACTTAGGAAATATATGGACAATCTAGGGGAAAAAAATGTTCAAATACTGCTTAAACAAACTATGATTTAAAAACCTGAAAGCTTTCCAGATTCTCTTTTGTTCTGTGTTTGAAGTCTTAGCTAAACAGAAAAAAAAAAAAAACCAAACCAACATTAATCCACAGGATTACCATCCATCTTGAAGTTTCCTTTCTGTCCCTTCCTGGGGGGAAAAAAAAAAAAAAATCAGTGTATTTGTGTTTGCTGGTGATGCTTCAGGAGTTCAAAGATGTCAATGTTCCATCTCTCGTTTTGTGACAGAAAATCATATCACCTCATGTTGCCTCACAGTCCACCCTTTTCATTGAGATAGCTAGGCTTTTAGCATAGCTTTTCAGCCCATATAATTAAGTATTTGTTTGTGGGCAGTCTTACAGTTGTCACAGTGAGATTAAGGCTTGTCCAGCTGATGGGATCACAGTTTTAGCTTCCTACCAATTATGGAAGTGCAAGCAGAATGCTTGTGCTTTGGTTTGGATTTGTTTTTTCAGAGCTCTAATCTAAAACACAAAGTCATGCAGCTGGGGAGACAGCGCTCAACCCAAAGGAATAGACCAGCTGCTTTTCTGGCAAATATTTGAAGCCATAGCTCTACCTGCTGGAAAAAAGGGAAATTACACCGCACCAGGAGGCTAAAAAAGGATGAGAAACCTGCATGCACCTAAACAGCTAAAGTTATTCTCTTGTAGAATGAGTTTGCCTTCAGGATTCACAATTTAGCTTCTGTTTGCAATGGCAGAAATTTTCACGAAGTTTTTGGGGTTATGTGATATAAGACTTGAGATCCTCAGGGGTCCGTCCCTTCCTTGCAACTCCTGCTGGAAACAGGCGCAGCCTTTCTCTATAGAGGGAACTAAGTGAGGGGCACAGGCGGTTTAAGGACCTACTCTGGTATTAATCTCCTTTGAAGTTTCTGGTCCTGGCTGTTACAGATGGGGTTAGTCACTGGCCTATTTTCCCACGAATAGTAAACTTACAAAAAATGGCAAGGTGGCTCATGGATAACATTTTCAGGAGCATCCAAGTGAGTTAGGCACTTCTAAACATTGCATATGATGCCACTAAGTTTCTATGAAGGCAGCAAGAGCTAAGAGTCAGAGTGATCCCTTTTGGGTTTATATAGTACACTGTTGTAGAGTAGTTCTTTAATATTTTGTTTACTTGCTTTGATTCTGTTTGTGTGTTGCTTTTTGGAAAAGCTTCATATTTCATACCAGTCAGGATAAACCTTAGCTCTATTACAGAATGAGTTTTCTGTAGGATTTATAATTTTTTTTTTTTATTATTTCTGTAGTGCTTCCATCTAAAATTCTCAGTTCTGCTTTGCAAACATTCACAAGCTAAGCCTTACTGTCTAGGTGATCGTCTGTATTATTCTCTTTCTGATGCAAAAATCACTAGCACATCTTCCAAAGCTGGCCAAAACAGTTAGCTATTTCACAAAGAATTGATGAAAAAATAGATTTTGAAAATATCCTCAAACAATTTGTGTGGTTTTGTTAAACATATATTTTGGTTCTGCAAACTTACTTTCTATTCCAAATTTTGATATTTGCAATTAACAGTATTTATTGGAATGCAAGGGACCTTTACTAAGAAGCTTTTTGGTTTATGTTTTCTGTGAGGAAACAAATGGATTTATTGCTCTTCCTACAATTTTTATTTTGTCCTTTACCAAAAAACACTGGAACATTAAAGCTAGAATGTTGGGGTTTGAAAAGATATGTGGGGGAGCAGCCACAAAAACATTTCCAAATCTTCAGTCGTGTTGTGAAATCTGTTTTGCAACTGTGAAAACAGGAGCAGAAGGAATATTGTGTAGTCGATGCAGCGCTAGGCAAAGAGGCCAGCTAGCTGTAAATGTGCTGGGATGCTTGCAGAGCTCAGCACACTGAGAGGCAGCACCTTTGCACTCCCAGAACACTCCAGGTGTGTTAACGTGGTGTTTTTTCATAATGGATATTTAACAGGAATTCTGCAAGGACATAGTTGTGCTGATCCTGGAGCTTACCTGGCAGGTCCAGAGTAAGCATCTCCACATAGCATGCGTACACTGCCCGCAGACATTTATTGTAAGAGCCACCTCTCCTAGGTAGCCGGTTCAAGAACTCAACTATAATAGTTCTTTTTCCCCACAATATGACACAAAATTTTGCCTGTAAGATGCCAGAACACAAATATGTGCATGAATGCATACTTCTATATCCACACACATAAAATAGAGCAGTTAGCAGGGTTTCTGACATCTCTCCAAGAATGAAAATGGAATGAGAACTCTCCAAGCCTACAGCTGTATTCGGTTTGCAAAAGCCCCAGCCCACATTTATACAGTCTGTATGTGAACAGGTGCTCTTCCTTATGAGATGACAGCAACCCAAAGAACTCATCAGAGCTGCTGCTCCTGCATGTTTTGCTACTGCAGCATAAAACCAAAAACCGTAAGTCTGATGTGAAACCGAAGTGGGGCTTGACAAGAGAATCAGAAACCTGTTTTTAATCTCCTCTCCAGTTGTCTTGTGGTCAGTTTTAGCACAAAGGGGAATTTGCTGCCTGTCAAAAAGGCCAGTTACTGGAAGTTAGAAGGATAGAACGAGTATTTTTTTTCACATGTTAATTATTATAATAAATGAAATAGCAACTTGGATTACCTCAGCAGAAGCTCTTTGAATAATGCAAAACAATCAGCATCTGGCAGTATAATTCTAGAATATCTTCTTAGACCTGTACTATATGCAGTGTGCGTGTGTGCAAGGGGAAAGCATATTTTTTTCTATAGTGTTGTTCACAAGTTTGTACCATTCTGGGGATTGTATCTTTCTGTTGAGAAGAGGCAATACTTTAGAGACAAGGAACACAGTCTCATATCATGCTGAAGTAAATTCAAAGTGTGATTATTTCTATGACTTGGAGCTATCCTTCAACTGGGATGGGCATCCATCAAAGGAAAGCAATGCACAGGCATCTGGAGTGAGGCTGTGTGCTGTTTTAAGTGCTGTCTCTGCTGGAGGGAATCATCCTCTGGACCAGAAACAGGGCTTTTAGCTTTCATTTTACATCACTCCAGTCCTTTGATGCAGTGGCCAAAGTGAGGCTCTTTTCCAAGGTTTTCATCTGGAGTGAAATCCTGGCCCTTTGAAGTCTGTAACAAAACTCACATAGATAGCCCTCCCAAGACCTGCAAGACTGGATTCTCTTGGAGAGAGAGAGCCTCCAACAATACACTTTGAGGAAAAGCTCTCTGGCTTTTTGCTTATGCCACATTTGCTTCTCCTTGGGTGTATCTAAAAATAGAATTGGACGAATATTGCACGTGGTATGTAACCGGCCTCTGCCAGTTTCAACTGTAGCATGCTTGGAGGGGGATAAAAAGTGGTCTTAAAACTATCCAGAGGAAGATCAGGTAGAATAATTTTTTTTTTTAGATCACTCAAAAATTTAAAAAGAAAACCCAACAAAATGCCAGCCAGAGTAAACTATTAACTTTTCTTAATTTTGTGCAAAAAATATTGAAACTCTTGGCTCTCGGTGCAAGTTTTTCACTGGAAGGCTTTTCTTGTTTTGAAATTAGGAATATGAAAAATCACATTAAAGCAACATGAAGCAAAGGAGCAAAATACTGTCGGCCCATGGTTCTCCCCACCCCAACCTCAGTGGCAGCAATTTAAGAGCGTAATGTAATTTTGTTGGAAGTAATCTATTACTCTGGAAACTTATTCTCTGATTGTCACTGCAGCTAATGTAGGAAAGGGCTGTTTTGTTTTGCTTGGTTGTCTGAAACTCCAGATGTCTTTAGCTTTAGGGTAATAATGATAATTTGAGGGTGAATGGATAATGTCATTTATGGCTGCAGACATGCAAAGATCCCAGGATGAAGACACATAAATATACGAGTTGAAATGTGTGGGAAGATAGGATCTCAGTATGCAAGCTTAGAAAGTAGGGGAAAATTCTGATATATCCATCTGAGCTACTGATAGGATATACCTCCATATGTGTTGACAACTGCATGCACATGACAGGATTACCTAAAGAGAAAAACCACAGATCTTTATGTTACCAAAAACACTGAATATTGCAGAACTTAAATAATGTCATGAGGCAGAATCCTTGAAACTTTGGGGGAAAAAAAAAAAAAATGCTTTTTGTGGTCAAAAGCTTTCCAACGAAAGTTAGGGACCTGATCATGTTTGGGAGTCTGGGACTTGCTACTGACTTTCTTTTTTGTTCTAAGCTGGGAAAATTTGAAGTGGAGAGAGAAGCATAAGTGAAATCAGTACTGTCTGGCAGGCATTTTAACCAAAGCAAAAGGTGAAGTATGTCTATTTTTTTTGTAATGCCACTTCTCCATGTCAGCTAGCATGCTCTCACAAGTTGGTAAGAAGACCTGAACAAATGCAGACAGGAGGCAGTTTGGGAAACACTCTTTAAGATGGGAACCATGTTCTCAGAAAGTTCCATCCTGACCTTAGACGAGTTCAAGTTCATGACAGAAGTCTTCCAAAACTTCCTTGCATCAGCTAAGAAAGACGGTAATTAACCTGTAGGTGGGAACGCCTGATCAACCAGGAAGGGCTGGTGGTAGCCATGGGAGCTGAATTGTGTTCCACCTCTTTGTTTGCACGCAATAGCACAATTCTCTAAGAAAAAGGGCTTTCATTTCTTTTCAATGAATTTTGAGCAGGTTATTTTGAAGCAGCTGTGAGACTGCCTGGGGTGTCTGTTTGTTTCAACATTGCTGAAATTTAAGCGCCTCGCATTAGAATTGAAAGTGACCCTCTGCTATTGCAGAGTCAAGGACTGGAATAGGAAATCAAAGAGTTCCCCTCTCTGCTGGCAGGGAAACAAGCTTTCTCATTTAGAAGAAACAGAAGGAGGGAATCAGGTTTCCACAGTGATCAATGAGGAAAGGACATGGTTACCTGGAAACAGGACTGCTCCCATCCACTGAAAAAGCCTTTCTTGTATTTGTTTATTGATGAGAGATCAAAGCCAGCGCTTCACTCACACCGGAGTCGGGAGGTTGAACTCGGAGCAACTGCTCTGCATCTGATTTGAGCACAAGCGAGTAGAGGGAGATACGGAAAACTTTCTGTCGGACCTCTACCACATCTATTTGTAGAAATTACCATTTCTGTTTGTAAATAAAGTCCTTATTGTCAAAGGCTAAAGAAAAGTGGCTACTAATGTGGCATACTTGCTGCAGTCACTGCCATCTGAGGACATGTGAGAGCCATTGACAGCACTTCATACAGCTGGTCAAATATATCTGTGGAGAAAAGCCTATCTCTAGCATTTGCAATTGTACTCTACAGACATTTACAGAGCTCACACTGCCAGCTATTCCTTTCCATGGGACTGGAAGTTGATAACTCTTCCTTCCTTCCTTGCACCAGAGGGCTGGTGGGTCCTTCATTTCTTAGACCTTTCATTTCTTAGAGTCAAGGCTGTGAGATTTTGGAAGATGCCAGTGAGGATCTAAGGGGATAACTGGAACTTCTGGTATTTGTATGTTGCAAATACTACCCATGCATGATTAATTCTGTGAAGGATCTCAATCAGAGCACTGAAATATCTCTGGAGACCTCAGCAAGTCTTCTAGTCCTCAAAGAAAAACTGGGTTTATAGCTGGACTATACCTCAGATTCCAACTTTTCCCTTAAGCTGCTGTTACTTCAGGCAGGCCATTTAAGTCTTTAAAGGCCTTGCAAGATCTTAGTGTATTTGGGGAATTTCTTTCCTCTGTTAGAACTAGAGACAATAAACAGTGCTGCTTCTCAGAATAAGTGCCCTCCCATTAAAAAAAAAAAAAAAAAAAAAAAAAAAAAAAAAAGAAGAAGAAGAAGAAGGAGAAGAAGAAGGATCAGGCAGATACCTATTTCCATAAACTTGTTCTATAAAGCTGCAGGGTGCAACTGGCATTAAAGCTACAGACTTAAACCTCTGGTCAACCACACAAAGGGTCATTATAATGAGCACACAGGAGTGAAACCGGTGAAACACAGTTTGGCTACAGGCAATAGTGAGGCTCAAAATCTGTTTCTCAAAAGCTTGTTTTAATATTTCTGGCTGTGAATTTTGAATGAAATATTACAAGCTTAAAAAAATGAGGTTTTATCCCTGTTCCAGTGTTACTGCCTAAGCCATCCTTGGAGGACTGGAAGTTGTGGTATCATCAGCTCCAGCATAAGGGGGATCAGAGCTTGGCTGTAAGGGAACAGGCAGGAGCTCTGGTCCCCTCTGCTCACATGAAAGGTGTTTTATCACCACAGGGTGCCACAGGAGGCCCTATGAGTCCTTCTAGTCTAGTGTTTCCTTGCAATCATTCTAACATTTTTTTTAGCATGGCAGTGAAGGTATGGGAAATGGAAGAACAGTTTCAAGCTTTTGATCTCAGAAGGAGCAAGAATACAGGTCTCACACTCCCTGGAGGAGTACTTTACCCACATTATGATGGTACTGCACCCAAACTCTATATGCTTTCACAGAAAGGCCAAACCATTTATCAGCACTCAAAGGAAAAGAGTGAGAGACACTGGAGAAAATGATACGTTGTGAATCCTATCCTTATCCTGACACTTAACTGTGGATACTCAGATTTGCCCATATCCATGAGGCAATAAGGAGTTTTACAGATGTTCCTCCTGAAGGTGTTGCCCATTACTTTTCTGCAGGGCCTCTTACAAAATGTGCTGCCTACCCTGAATCCTGGGCACTTACCTGCTTAATTCTCCTGAGCCCCTACACAGGGAACTTCATCCCTTAACACAAACTCGGTAATTCTCCCTCTGCAGCCAGGCACTAGAAGTCCCTGCTTAGATCCAGCTTTAAGCCTACAGGCTGGGCATCATGGTCTGTAACACAAGGAAGGTGGATGTCTCCAACTACTTTGTCTCAAAGCTACCAAACTACAATATTTCTCTTGACAACATTTCTGTCCTCCAGCACATATTCTGCCTTGCTTCTGGCAACTGTTTCTTTCCCATCCTGGGAAGAACTCAACCTTATAAAAACGAGGGGTGCAGTGAAAGATCCTGGCTGAGCTCTGAGAAATACTAAAAGCCCTCAAACCTGAGAGTGGTATTGCCATTTTATGGGCAAGACAAAGATGAAAGCCAAGATGAAGCAGTAGCTGGGCACCATTTACCTGGTTTAGCTGGCCAAACCATTTACCCCATGAGTGGGTGGCAAGGGCATCCACCTCTAGTCTAAACTCAGGTTTAGACTGATGCAACCGGTATCAGGAAATGGCTCAACGAGTGAATGATAGAAACATTCCCTGGTAAGCACAAATCTGCTAGTCACACAGGAGGGAATCAGACCTCTGCATTGGATCAGACTAGGTGGTGATTTCAGCTCACAACAACCATACCCCAGGTATGTGTTTGTAAGCGTAGGCTGCTGGGTATCTCTCTCTCTCTTTCTGTTCATTTAATAACAGAAAAAAACAGACAAAACTCCCTAGGGCCACATTAATGAGTTAGGATTCTGAACACAGATAAAAGATGCCTTCTGCATTTCATTCCTAACTAACTCCTGGCTTTTTGTTTGGCTATTGCCTAAGGATCAAGATATCAAGTTGTCTAGACATCTCCTACAGTGAACCTAATTCACGGCCAGGATTCGACAAGAGCACTGCGATAATGAAGGACCAAGTACCTTTGAGACCCAGGGACAAAGTGATTTACCCAAGGTTACACAGAAGTGTAGCCAAAACAGAGGCCTGTTGTACCTGTGAAATGAGAACTACACTACACAGATGTTAATATTACTCTGTTTTAAACCCAAACACACTAATACAGCATAACTATGTATGCATTTTTGTACCCAGTGGCTCAGTAAATACAGTATTGTCAGTGCAAGTAACAGGCCACCGTCTTATAGTAACTGTGCCTTATACTCACAGTGCAAAGCCCTAGTCCTGACTCGCTAGGCTGGTTACCAACTTCTTTTAGAAACTTACTGCGTGAGCCAGAGCTTGATCCCTCGTGTTTCTCTTTATCATATACAGTGTAGGCATGGGATAACAGCAAAGGCCTTGAGAACATGGGCACAGGCTGAAAACAGAGGCCCCACAACTCACTGGTGGTCACTGAAAAAGCATAACCTTGAGATATGGGAGAAGACTGGTTTTGCTTTAAGAAAAGAAGCAGCAGCTAAGAGAAAGGGGAGGAAAAAAGAAGCAGCTGAGCAGCGGGATCAGGCTGGGAAAGGAACCCCCTACCACCACCACCAAGCATCACACAGTGTGTAGTCAGAGATAGAAGCCAAGGACTGGGAATCATCTTGTAAAAGGACAAGATCCCAAATTTGAGCAGGTAGGTAGCAGAAAGGAAGTGCCCACTTAAGTTCCATCTGATCTCCTCACAAAGCGCTCAGCCAGGATCACCTGGGTAGCTAAGGCCGTCAACAACTCTACCCACCAGTGCCGACTATATGGTATCAGCTCTTTGGTGCTGTACACTCCCACCACAGCAATCTCTAATTGCCTGATACATGCATACTTAAATGCAGGTGCAAAAGTCACTGGCAGAACTGTCTGTATCTTCTCATCCTTACTGCCTGTTTTGTCCACTCCACCCAAACTGCAAAGTTATTTGGAGCTGCTCTTCCTTATAGCCTCCTTAGTCAACGAACAGCCTTGCGCCCCGGTGGGACAGCCCCATGTGCCAGCGGCCAGGTAGCAGTCGGGCACAAACTCTTCTGTTTAGAGTTCACTGTGCGAAGAGCCACAACTGGCAAACAAGGAAGGAGGGATTAAACACACTGTGGGAATGAGGCTAATATAAACAAGCGACTGGGGATATGGCTAGAGAAGGCAAACCAAGGAGGCACTGATGCTGACCTGCAAGGCTCCTTGCTTGGCTGAGGCTGGTACTCAGCTGCCAACAGCTCTTCTCCCCCTTCTCTCGTTCTACTACTCTGATGCAAGCAACTCCTGCAACATCTGGTATGTGACACGATATGTTCACAGAGTATTATGAAGTCAAATCCCTTCAAGGAGATGCCTAGAGTAGGTGCAAGAGCTCTCAAAAAGCACTGCACAGGGATAGGATGGAGGCAGAGCATCAGACAGCAATATGGTACAACAGTGTGATACAAAGGCCAACGTGCTCTCTGGATGTGTGTCTACGGGTGCGATTTCAGTAAAGAGAGGGAGATGTTAATACCAATACAGCCAGCACGGCAAACCTTGTGCGGGATGCTATCCACGGCTCTGGCCAGCTCCTCTAGAGAGATAAACTGAGGCTGGAAGAGACAGAGTTCTTGAATGATGGGGGAAATAAAGAGTGTATGGTCACAGATACTAGGAATTTGTCCAGCTTTGCCCAGAGAGTCTTCCATTATATATCTATGGACTCTGAGGAAATACTGCCTGTGTAAGGAAGAGAGGTAAATGTTTAGGGTCTTCGTGTGCTCTCAGGGGAGTGTTCTCCTCGTTCTCTGGGAACAAGGCCATGAAGATTGTGCTTAGCATTAACTTTAATGTCAATTTTTGTCTGTTCAGTTAAATCAGGAAAGAAGGTCAGCCTGTGATTATTAGTTGTTTGCACTTGGAGACTGTTCATCTCAGGTTTTCATTTCAGAATTAGACTTAATTCAAAACCCTGTCTTTGATAAACTGACTTTGAAATCCTTCTGAAACAAACAGAAGAAACAGAAGCATCTATCTAGCTGTGTAATGAAGAAAACTAATCAGATTGAGCTCTGGAGCACTATTAAGTTATTGCTCTAACATAGTTTTCTGGTAGTTTACAAGAGCTCCTTTGTCCTATAATTATTTAGTTCATTCTTTGTTTGTTTGTTTAAAGAAAAACTCCACCGCACACTATGTCTCAGATATGTTCTTATGGCAAGCACTTTCCTAGAATGACTTTATGCTCTGAAATGGAAGTATTTCCTTTTATCTGCTTAAAGATAGGCTTCAGTACAAGCCTTCCACAATTCTATTTCTTTTGGTAGAGATAGATAAAAAAGATTTTAGGTTGAGTACCAACAGTGCACTTATTTATACTTATATATTTTTTACTTATTTATACTTATTTGTAGATGTGTATGGGTGTCTTAGGAAATTGCTCTCCTAAATAGTTCCCATAGTACGCTAATATGCTTAAAAGCTTTGTTAACCTGACATCACTGTAAACAAAGGCCATTATTGTCCTTAAATCCTTTTGCTTCCCACATCACCCAAGAAGAGAACACTATAATGTGAGAACTATGTGCTACTCCTAGCATGTTTCTGCAGTCTTTCAGTCGCTGCAATTCAGTGATAAGAATGCCATTTATTTTTAATTTATTCAGTCTGCTGTTGAGTCATAGCTGGGATTTGATTTTTCTTTCAATGAGACAAATTGACAGGGATAAGAAAAACACAGTTTCTTAGAAAAATAAGTAACCCCAAGAACCCTGACAATTTCTACAGCCCCCCCCCCCCCCCCCCCATTAGTGTTCAATATGTAACTCTCCAATTACTGTGTTTGCAAAGCAACTGTCAGGCTTTGGGAAGGTATAGCAACATAACTCATTACTGTCACTCAGATCCTTTGGAGTTAGCACACGACGAATTTCACGTACATCAGTTACTGAAGGCAGCTGGTGTTATCTGCTGATCGATTCACTCAGCACAATGTCAGGCTTTGAGTTTAATCCCTAGCCGCTTGCTGTTTTCAAAAGATCAGACAGTAGAATAGCATCAAGGGTGTGCAGAAAGGATGTGTGCGGAGCAAAGTATGTGGGGGACAAAAGGGCATTCCAGATGTCGGAGCACAGGAAAACTACATTTATTTTTTCAGCTGGTAGCAAATGAAAAAATGAAAAGATATATTTCTCTCTGACTGGATTAAAAGAACACACAGAAACTTCAGGTAAAATGTCCACAGCTCCATTTTAGTAGGTGTTTTGCAAAGAAATGGTAAGCCATTTTGCAAGAGGTCTTACTATCGAGGCAATCTGAAATCTGGCTTGGAAAGCTAATTCCTGGAAGAGTGAGGATTCTCTTTGCAGTATCTTCTTAAGATACAGCCATCAGTTTTGCTGAGCACTAACTCCTCTTTCCTCAGCAACATTCCCACTATTCGCGTTGGCTCTGAGGGCTGTTATGATGCATCAAATCAGCAACTGCTGCGGCAAACTGAGTAACTAGAACAGCATAAACAATAGGTTCCTCCCTGTCTGATCCATGGTTATGGAAGAGTGACTTTTCAGACCTCCTAAAAGGTTTGTATTTCTAAGTAGGAACTAGGGATTGCAATACCTGCACTGCTCATCAGTGGTACATGGATTCTCTAACCATCCACTTCATGTGCTCAGCCTAGTCCTGATAAGGTCCTGACAAAGTTCCTTACACTTTGAACCCCAAACTGATCTTTTACTCCTTCTTTGTTCTGGAGAGCTTCTGCCTCAAGCTGATTTGGCGGCTTCTTAGTAAGGCACACCTCCGAGTATTTGGGAGGAAGAGATGTGGAGAAGATGTGCTGTACAGCTGACAGAGCAGTTGGAGCAAAGCCAGGATCCACATCTGTAGTGAGGTAACCTGGGTAGCACTAAGGATTCACTGGAAACCACGTATATTTCAGATGTTTATATGCCACTATCTGTTGTGAACCTGACTTCCATGCTTCTCTGAAGCAGAAGTCCTTGTAATACTCCCTGAGCTGCAGCCCCTCTTTACAGACAGGAATTGGAGGTGCAGATGAGCATAGTGTCCTGTCCAAAGTCAGACAGGCAGTCTGAGGAATACAACCTGGCTTTTCTAAATCCTGAAGCTAATGCTCCAACCTCTAGGACTTTTATTCTAAACCCTAGCACCAAACTGAAGTAACTGTACCACCTGAGGAACCTCAAATGACATCCACCTAAACCCTAGGGAGATGCTACCTCTGTCAGAAGTAGAACCTGCCATTACACAGCTCCCAATAATGATACCCAACACCACTGCCAGTAAAGATTACCAGCACAATACCAACAGAAAAGGGCTCATGAACCCCTGGCACGATGCTGCTGGTATTCCTATTAAGTTGACAGAAGAGTCAGTAAGACGGAAACATTTTAGTGTTCACCAGCCTACCATGGACTCCACATTGCTAACACCTACTGGGGCATTTCCTTTAATGCTGGCATAGCTGGGGCTTCTTCCTCCTTCCCAGTTTTGCCTCTGATCACAGTGCAAAGCTCCAGGGTGCCCCAGTATGATCAAAAGGCAATCAAGATTTATTGAGTGGTAACAGATCTCTTATAACACAGCAACTTTATGGTCCTTTCTGTCCTGAAAATGCCGCACAAATATTAACTAAGGAAAGCTTCCTTTTTACAGTGCAATAAGCTAGAAGATAGAATCTGAAATAAGTCATAAGTGTTGATGATAAATTGTCCTCATGAGCACAATTTTCTGCTTTTGTTATTTACATAACTTCACAGGTCCCAGATGAGCAGACTATCACAAGCAATGACAGAAAAGATGCTCAAGTATGCTGTGTAAGCGTCATAAAAAAGAAGAGGAAAAAAATGGGGCAACCTGAAAAAATATCCAAATGTAATCAGAACAGATTAGTGGTCTTGACACGGTGTCAGTAACTTCTCTTATTATGAGAAGATATTCAGATATAATTAGGCACGATGTCACAAAGAATCAGAACTAATAACTTTGATGCAAATGTTTGCAAGCTGGGGATATAGCGTTCCTGGAGTCTCTGAAGGAAGCGCTTTACCTTTTGTCTGTTATGTATGAGGACAGCCTTAAAGAGTTGGCAAATACTTTGAAGGGTCAGGTTCTCTGGTGATACTAATTACTCCGGTGATAATAATTACTTCCTTGCAACTGATTAACTTCTTTTCTTATTTGTTGCTGTAAAAGTTTACTTTCCGTATGATCGATTTAGCCCCCTCTGCTTTATGCAAAAAGACTATAGATGTTAAATATCAACAGGGGATATGCATGAAAGACTTGTGTTTATGTTAGGTTGATTTTAAGGGCTGGATTTGTAATTGCATTCAAATTCTGTCCCACTGAAACCACGGATGACTCCAGGTTATTAGAGTGATCCTCTATTGTCTCACACCTGACACCTGTGAATCTCAAACAGGTCTAGTCAGTAAAATGCTGTCATTAAATGGTTTGAAAGATTTTGATTTGACAACGTTTTTACAGCCATACTGTGCAGGTGTGAATGTCTACAATAAAAATAGCCATGGAGAAGCAAACTTCACATTTTGGGATTCTGTATATCACATTACTTGGGACTTTATGGGTTCAGTTCTGCTCCCTGTGATCATGGTAGCAGCTGTTACTTACGAGTGCTTAAAATCTCACCAAATCAAGCCACATCACTTGATTAGCATATCAATATGCTGACAGGCCAACCAACAAACACAGATGCAACACATTCCATATTCTGTTGCTCATATGATGATCTTTTCCCATGTTCTTCTGACCATTCACACTAATACTGTTATATAATCTTCATTCCTTCAAAGTCATATTAAATAAGGTGAGTGAGATGAAAGAGAATGCAAATGGATGAAAGATGGAAAGAGAGAGAGAAAGAAGCCAAAATCAATTAAGTTAATTAATGGCAGACAAACAACAGTAAAAAAGAAGTTTCTCAGTAAGTTGCAAGTGACATCAAATTCAGAAAGCAGCTTGGGGAGGATAAATAATAAGGTTACCAGACCTTTTTAACTACAATTAAATAATGTACATTGTTCTAATCTAAAGAAAGGAAACAACAGCAGTACTTGAAAAGGAAGGGTCTGATTGTCACTTTGGCCTTGTACCATAGGACCCTGCAGGAAAGAGCATGGAGCTGGGCAACAGAAGACACCAGCAAAACCTGCCAGGACTATTGTTTACTTTCTGGGAGACACCAGGTAAGTCATTTACCTTTTCTTCAAGAGGGTTTCCTAAGAAAATGAAGTTTACACAGCCATATTCACTTCATCTCACACCTCAGGAATTTCCTTGGCCAATTTCCAACACATCTGACAGAGAGTAGACTCCAAAGATACTACATTCCCTGAAGTTTCATGAAGGCTGTAGTGGCTTCAAGAAAAGTCTTACTACTGCTGCCTCTGACAGAATACCCAATGATGTTTTAGACTTCAGAGAAGATACTAGATATTACAGAGAGATATTAAGGACTAGCCTTTCTTAGTTATGCCATCCATGGAAGTCTCTTTTCTTCTTCTATCCTTAATTTTTCTCCATCTATCCTTCTGATTTAGAATTTAATTCCCTTAAGGCATACCTGTCTGCTGCTCTATCTTTAGACCATAGCACTGATGGAAGCCCTAGTCAGCTTAGTTCTTGCATGTGATGCATCTCATAACACAAAAACTGTTCACCTCAGAAAAGAAGTAAAGGGATAATTTCACTAACAAATGAGCTGTGTATGTTTCCCTTCTGACATATATATAAAAATGATCTCAAGGAAGAAAGTTATCCATGTTCTACAGCTTCATAAGACACACTGCTGCCTTTCGATAATACACATCTTCCATCTGCTTTTCCACAAAGAAACATTACAGTTTGCAAAATCAAGGTGAAGAAGTAAGCCAAGGTTAAAAAACAAAGAAAAGTGTAGTTCTACCCGAAGATGTTACAAACAGATGTATGCACTGTTCCAATAGGTCATGCCTCTCAGAAGTAACTCTTCTGGGAATACAATGCAAGCCAGAAGACTGTCAGACTTTCAGAAAAGTCTACAGCAGTGCAGGAAGTGATGAGATTAAAGTCTTATGGTTGAACTTTATTCTAAGGGAGAGTGGAATATGACAGAATTTCTTGCACAACAACTTTGGCTTAGGACAGAAAAATTCATCATAAGAACTACAGTGTAGCAGTATTACAGTTAAGACAGTTTTAAATATAGAGTGTTCTTAACTATAAGCTACTATTTTAACATTATTTTATTAGCTGTGCTTTGTATTCACCTTTATTATATGAAAAACATATCAGAATCTATTATCTAAAAGGTATGATGTCCAGGTGACACAATGCTTGAGGCTCAATGAATAAATAACAAATCGATAGTGCTCTGTAGAATACATATTTTTTTGTGAATGAATGATTTAATAGCTCTCTAAGTGACAAGGAGTAAAGACATTTGTGGTACAATTCAGTAAAATCTCAGAATGAGAACTAGAAAAGGATTCTTAATATTCATAGGTGAGGCTATCTTACCACTTCATCTCACAGATGGGGCAATTATTTCAAAACAATTTAGCACACCTCAAAAGCCTGATAACCTGCTTGTTCCATGACTTCATCCACAGTGCTCAGTGTTATACTGCTGTAAAACTTCATGAAAATCAAAATGGTAAGTATGTACTTATTAAAATTAAACAGCCATCTCTGGGGGTAATTGAAGAGCTGGTATGTGCACCCTGCAATTCCTCCACAGATATAAGTATTGGTTTACTACTCAAACAGTGCTATGAGGAGAGTTTTGAAAAACAAAATAGATTAATTGAAAGGTAAGGAAACACTGGATTCAGAAGACAAATTCACCATTATCATAATTTTATGGTTTTCCTGTTCATTGAGTACAAATCTGAACACTGCCTAACAATTCACACCAGTGAAGTCAGATGACTTTAGCAGGAGCAAGAAGTAGTTCCCTGCAAAGGTGTATTTACTTCAGTTTAACTGGTATTTAACTTAGATTGAACTGAAGTCTTCTCACTGAAGTCTTCTCACATCACTAGTGTGAGCAAGAAGTGAATGCAGCCTGGTTTGTTTTTAAGAGAAGGTTCTTGAGATGTATTTAATACATAATATATTGTTTCTAAGTCCAGCTGAAGGTAAAGTTTTCAGTTAGGAAGACTACAAGAAAAATAACTCATAATCCTACAAGTCTTTCAACTAAATCTTTACTGAAAGACCAGAATCTGTAATTTTGAGAAGAATACGTTGTGTTGTTCCTCTGTAATAAAGAGGTTGAGCACTTGCCTGAACTGCAAAGGTCATCTGCAGCTTAACTACAGAACTATAAGCCATCCCTCTTAAATGCAGAGACAAATCAAGGCTCACCAAGGCACAGAAGAGGAAGGGTTTTAATAGTTTATCATGAACTATTTTGGAATACCTGTAAACAACAGTCCAATAAAGCATTATTATATTTGAAGCACAAATTTCCTACTACATGTTTTTTCCTCTAGTAAAAGTTTCTATTGATAATAGGAAAATCACTGCTGTTTGTATTTTCAAGGAAAGTAAACACTCGTCAGGAGAATGTGGTCTTCCTCTATACTTGTTTGGTTTATAATACTTAGGTTATTAACCAACTATTATAATATGATTGTTGAAAACAATCCCCTTCCCTTTCTTTTTCCCTTTGGGGTGTTAGAAGCAAATAAAACAGCTTTGCAACCAAAGAATTTGCAGGATGAGATTGACAGCTAATATATGACCTCATTAAGCATAGAGTTATTACAGGATTATTTGATTTAAAAGTTTTTCACTGCACACTTAAGCTTTCAATAAAATAATTTATATAGATGGATTGCAGGATAAAAACTACCCGTATTGGTGCCGTAAGGCATTGGGTCACCTTAGCAAAACCACTAGACAGTCAACCATAAATGTTTTGTCTTTGAACAGGACCAATGAATTATGTCATGGACTTTTAAAGTATGTTTGTCATAAGTTGAAAGATTCAGCAACAGAATGAGATTGAGGTTGTTTTGCTGCTGGCTTTACACATTTATTCCAAGTTATGAAACTAATTGTTTCTAGCTAAGGTTCATCAGGTTGAAAGCAAAAACGCCTCTTGCATATTTTTTTTATCCATCAAACTACCCGTGCACAGCAAATTATAACTGTTATGCTTCATGTTCTCAGAGTTTATCTGGCTTTAGTGGATGTCACAGTAAATAGTGAACGCGCATACAATCCTTTTTTTTTAAAGGGGTTTAGCAGAAGAAAATCAAGTGTTTTACAAAGGAGCTTTTAATGGGCAGCTACTTGATTTGGGGCAATTTAATAACTGAGGAAAACACTGAAACTAAAGAATCAGATAAAACCATGGCATCCTAAATGCAAGGCAACAGGCAAGTCATACTCAACTCTCCTGGTCTGCTGTGAGGCAATACTCGTCTGCTGGCTTCGCCACTCATGGGAGTGCTTCTCCTTCCTCTTTGGCCTTTCTGGGTGACCACCTCTCCCACTGGTTTGCCATTTGCTTCTGGCTGAAGATGCTATTTCCTTCTCCCTTTTTCCTCCTACAACTTCAGGTGCTTGAGCACTAGCGAGCATTTCCTTATGTCTGTTGTATGATAAACCTGGTGGTAGAAGAGTCAGCACTTCTTGGCTTGTCCCTTAAAAACATTTATTGCTCCTGTCCTGGCGACTGATGGTTGTTTCACCTCCTGCTTGTGCTGTCCTCAAAATCTGCGATACTGTAGGTGGTTACCTAATGTATGAGGTGGTAATAAACCCTTCCTCCCCTTTCAATAAGCCTCCCCAACGCATGGGCCATGTGCTGATCATCCTAATACACCATATTAATTCTCCCATCTGTAGCTATCAAGGCTTTTGCTGTCAGCCTTTAAAATGACAAAAGTTGTACTTTCCTCTTAATGCTATCACAAACATGAATTACTGTAAACTTAAAGTTAACTTGGCATGTTCTGGGTCATCAGGCTATATTATTTTGCTCTGCTTTTAGCACTTTCACTGAATGCACTGGATTTTACTAAGCCTCATCAGTCTCAAGGACGTGGTATAGTTGTTGATGCTTTCCCCCAAGGTATAACTGAGGAAGGGTTTTTGTTGTCCAAAGGCTCCCTAGACTATAGTCAGCAGCAAAGACTTCAGTGTCTTCTACTGGATCAGGCTTTAATTGGAAGGAAAGTCATGGATAGAAATTAATGTGGGAAGGCTTTTTCTATCTTCTTATAATAGTTGTACAAACCCAACTCCCTTTCTCATTAACTGCCTGAAGTTACAATATAAATACAAATATTTGATGGTAGAATGTTATTATCTTATCCCTTCCTGAAATAAGTAAATTGTATGATACATCACTGTCCACTGGAAGCACTAACTGTTATTGTGGAGGAAATTAATTGCTTAATTCTACTCTCTAAGCTGCTAGCTAATTAGTGGGATAGCACTAAGCATTAGTTACCAGCTCTACAGTATTTCTTTGAAATGTCGCTCACGTTATACACTAGTGGGAGGTGTACAGTATGTTTCTATAAAGTTACAGCTACTCCCAAGAATAAACACTTGACATTAAATGGTATTTAAGAATTTAAGCATAACTGGAGATATTGTCTCCAGATTTCATATCAACCAAACAAAGTGTTCATGCAAATGATCCTAATCCCAAGCATAATTGTATCTATCTTCTGGGAAATATTTTGGTGTATAAACACAGTATAGATGCAGTAATGCAGAAGGTAAATTATTCTGTGGTCTCAAAGGAAAATGTGCAATTCCTTTGGATTACACGTAGTGTTTAATCAAATATCAAAAGTTCAACAAATGACTTGATATGACTCATAAGCTCGCCTTTCTTCTGTTTATAGTACCTAAATAACACAGTTAATTCTCTGGAATGTAACCACTGTGTGTTGATTTCGCTTCTTCAGTAATCCTCCAGTTCACTGCTGTCTTTCCAACATTGCCATGAGACACTGAATGATATAAAGGCTTTATAATCTTGGCAAATGTTGCCCAGTGTATTCACCAGCAATAAAAATCATCAGATGTAAACCCATGTGCACACTTTTCCTGCTGTGGATAGGACTGGCAAAAGTTATGCTGAAAAAAATTAGGAAAAATCATGTATCAGAAATAGATGAAAATCACACATAGTTATTTCAGAACTAAAATTCACATTGCCTCCATACCAAATCCATGTTAAATAAGAAGAGCTGAAATTCAAATTCCATCAGTTTACATTTTAAAAACTTTCAAATCATTTTTTTTCTATATGGGTAATTTCTTTCATGCTCTGTATTTCAGAAATATTGATATCCCTGCTTTCTTCTTCCTGCATACTGGAAACTGTGTTCGGTAAGACACTGAAATTTCCTAAGAAAGACACCTCCTAATAATTTTTGTCCAGAGAAGCTTTGTATGTTTTTGTTTACCACATCCAAACAAAGCATGCATGCTAAGAGGAAAAGCCCCAAACTTGGCTGCGGGCCAAATCACAGAACGATAGAATCGTTCAGGTTGGAAAAGACCCTTAAGATCATCAAGTCCAACCGTTGACCTAGCACTGCCAAGTCCACCACTAAACCATGTCCCTAAGCCCCATGTCTGCACTTCTTTTAAATACCGCCAGGGATGGGGACTCCACCACTTCCCTGGGCAGCCTGTTCCAATGTTTGACAACCCTTTCAGTGAAGAAATTTTTCCTAATATCCGATCTAAACCTTCCCTGGCGCAGCTCGAGGCTGTTTCCTCTTGTCCTATTGTTATGCGCTAGAAAATGAGTTGTGTGTTAGAAAATATCATGCAAGCATGCCACCATTCAGGAAGTTAAAATCTCACATCATCTTTGGCATTAGTAGTTAAATTTGTCATCATTACCGTGATGTCGTTACTCCAGAATGCGCCTGTGGTAAGACAACGTACACCAAAGACACAGGTGTGTTTGCTTGGGCTCTCAATTGGACCTCAGTAGATCTAGTTTCATATTGATATATGCCACAGAACATGATTATGGCACTGTGGACAGTTTTAAATGTCTGATTTCTAAAATAAGGAGAGGCATGCCTCTTTATTTTCTTCTGCCTGCTGCAGATCTACAAGGATTGTTGTAAATAGGGCTGCAGAATATGGGTACGTCTGTTTCTATAAATAAGCTGAAAGCTGAGATAGCTGGATCCTGAAGAGCCAACAAGACACCTTAACTTCATAATGGTTACTTACAATGTGTCAGTTCCCAAATTCCATGCCTTGTTTTAGTGATTATTAATGTTGTGTCCAAGTGCAGAGTTAGTAGGGTAAGGCATATGCCTTATAGTTGTAGTACAATGGGGTGTTTCTGTAGGACCAAATGCTCACAATTTGAAAAAGGCATGTTGAGACATGTTCCAATGTACAGTATAAAAGGAGTCTTGGTTATTTGCATTACAGTAGCACCTCGGAGTATACCACAACCTGTGCCTCATTGTACCGAGTACACCGTAAATGCAGATTGAGACACTCCCTGTCAAGTGTTTACAGTTTAAATATACAAACTCTCTGGAAATAAATGATCACCTCTGCTGAGGGGCTGGCTGAATATTAGGTGGTGGAGGCTTCTAGGGACTGATTCCAGTGGACATAGGAAGGAAACTTTATTACAAGACAGCTATAGATCAAGGAAGAAGGCTGCACAGACATTGCTGTGAACTTTATGCAGCTGGGATGAGTGTATAGAAAGCCCTCTTTGCTGCCATTTCTGCCTTTGTGATAATTAGAATATTAATTCCAATAGATAAGAGAATAAGATCAAAGCAATTGGAATAATTACTGGATAGCTAAAACTCTACTGCACAGCCCAGGCACTGTATGACTCATTGTCACCATGGTCTGCACTTTTGCTGCTGGGTGTTGATGAGAAATCACTACTGGTTTAACTATTTCTTTTTTTATAGGTAGTTCCATACCAGTGAAAGTGTCAGTACCAATACATTGTGACCAATTTTTCTGAAATTTCCATTTAGAAGGGATCTGCTGGTTTACAGTTAAGGAAAGTTAGATTTTTTATTTTTTTTTTTTTTTTTTAATTTTTATTATGAAGGACACTTGGGCATCGTTGCTCTTCCTCCATTAAACAAACTTAAATTGATCAGCAAAGGCAGGAGACACCATTTCATAAATGCGAAGAAATCACTGAAAGGACAGAAATGTAAAGTGCAAAAAAAAACATAAAGAAAAACAATAATGTCACAGCCAGACGTTTTTATTAGAAGAAAACAATGGCTCAGTCAAGTAACCCAAGGGTTTATTGTTATTTTCCCTAAGTAGTTGATTTAATTACCCACCTTTTATAATATTTTCAAGAGATTATTCATTCAAATGACAGGTCTTCCATTTGATCCTGAAACCAAAAGGATTGAACAGGATGTGCTTTATGTACATTTTAAAGCTCTTCCTTACCCTCAGGGAAACAAGGTCCCTTTAGACTTACATCCCCTGCTAGTGGCAGAGCTGTATAGGATTATAAAATAGAAGTCTTCAATTACTTCTGTAGATATTCATATAATGGCAAAGTTCCTGATTTCAAACCCTGGCTTCAGCCTTACTAGGGCCACATAGAAATGCCAGCTCTGTGAAAGGGAATTCTGCACACACATCTGCTAGCAAAACCTGCTGGTTTTAGTCTTTGTCTGTCCTGAAATCATTCACGTGTTCAGACGGAGAGTAAACAATTAACAATCTTGTCTAATTGTGCTGGATTGACCCTGGCCAGGAGCTAAGCACCCACCAGCCACTCACTCAACCCCCCACCCCAGCAGTATGGGGGAGAGAATCAGAAAAACAAAAGTGAGAAAAACTCCTGGGTTGAGATAAAGACAGTTTAATAAGTGAAGGGGGGAAAAAAAGAAAAGAAAAAAAAAAAAAAAGGTGATGCAAAGGCAATCACTTGCTACCTCCCACCAGCAAACCAGTGCCCAGCAAGTCTCCGAGCAATGGCTACTTTGGAAAAGCTTACCCCAGTGTTACCGCTGAACATGAAGTTACGTGGTACGGAATAGCACTTTGGCCAGCCTGGGTCAGCTGTCCCAGCCATGTCCCCTGCCAGACTCCTGCCCACCCCCGGCCTGCTCGATTTGGGGGCAGAGTGAGAAACAGAGATGGCCTTGACGCTGTGCAAGCACTGTTCAGCCAGAGCTAAAACACTGGTGTGCTATCATCACAGTTTTTGTCACCAGTCTAAAACACAGCACGCTACGGGCTGCTAGGAAGAAAACTACGCCCATCCCAGCCAGAGCCAGTGCACGAATGCATTTAGATTTTCACAAAGCCAGCCCTGATTTGAGAGCAGGACTACAGAAATGAAAACTAAGCCCAGGGAAGTTGTATCTTACAGCACACTCCTTGTGAATCAAAAATAGGGGAGACTGATTTAATGTGAACACTTATCTCTTGCATTTAATAAAGTTAGTGAAGTCAAATGTCTTACTCATGTCTCTGTCTTAGGCACCAATAACCGTGAAGTCAGGTTCCAGATTCTCTGTTGCTGTACTTTTACTTGCCTTGTTTCTCAGCTGTACTCCTCACTGAGCTTTTAAAATTAAATACCTTTTGTAAAATGAAAAATTCAGCTTTGTGCTTTTTTCTAGAATAGTAAAATTACTACTTTTAGCAAAAAATTCTCGTGTGATCTTGGCTGAAATTAGACCAATGGTGCTCTCAGAGTGTTTTTCAAATTCTATCTATAATAGGTGTAAGTTCTCATCTCCTACAGGTGCTTTGCATTCCTCAGTGTCTCATGCCATTTAGAGGAAAGTTGAATCACTAAAATTAACTCATTGTGAGACTGCAGTGAGTTAAAGCAAATCAGAGTTGCCAGGGGCTTGGGCATTAAGATGAGTCAATATAATTTACTACATTTTTGAAAATAGTTTTCCTTGTACGAGCAATTTCCTACAGTGAAAAGACAGAAAAAAAGGCAACTCTGAGCAATTTAGTAATCAGGATTCCAGGAGAAGTTAGGGGAAATGCCTTATTATCACTTAACTAAAGCTGTATTAGAACACATGTGAACAAAAGGATCAAGTCAAGGTTGCCCGGAAAAGCTTAATTCTAATATTTTTTACAATATGAGTGCTTGATTTTGTAGCTTCAGTGTTCTTTCAGGATAGCTTTTCTTCCGCATGGTAAAAACTGCAGTGTTGTTAATATTAGCATAGCCCCTAAAGTTATGCAGTTATGTTTGGGCTTCTGGCAGCAAAGCAGGTTCTGCTAAATAATAGATTGTTAACAATGAGATGCTGGGATACTGTGCTCACAGAGGAAGGGAATGTCAAATAGCAATATGTTTGCATATAATTATGTTACTGTCTTGCAGAACATCCTTATGCATGCAGTGTTAGGCACAGTTAATCAAATAAATCTGCATATCTAATTCCCTCTGTACTTCGAGGTCTGCTTCAGTGTGTTAGTTCTCGAGGCAAGAGGACAAGAGAAGAACAGAGGCTGTTATATAGCTTTGCCTGTGTGCGTACACAGCACCATCAGCAGGTACTTTGCTGTGCAGTTAGATCAGCATTATTCTTCCCAGTGAAATTTGCTTACAAACAATTGGCTGGTGAAAAGGAGACGAGGCTTAGACAGAGAAAAAAATCACATGCCTTTGTTCTTCAGCACGTGATGCTTGTGAATTTACAGGTGGTAGAAAGGCTTACGGACTTACTTTAGCTCTTTCTGGTCTGGCAGTATGGTCCTTAAACATAAACAGCCAGGACATTTTGTTGGTTTTTAACAAGCAAGTCATGACTGACTTTTTAAGCTCCTTTCAAGCACAGGATGCCATAACCAAAAGGCAGAGAAGGGCCTGTTCCAAAACCGGGTGGCTGCTGGTGCCAGCACATCACCGGTGCCGGCAAGGAGCCGGGCAGTCCCTGCGTCCCTTCCCTTCCCCTCTGTCAAGCCGGGGCAGCAGCTCTGCCCATCCAGCACCCTCCTCTCCGGCCTCCAGCGCTTTCTGCTGTCAGCAGCCGGGCAGCGGAGCGTGGGTTCCAGTAAACGGCAGAGATGTTCTGCTAGGGTGTTTTCTGATAAAGATAGGTCCAAAGCCCTGGATTTGAGCACCCCAAATGATTTCAACTCTTTAATAACATGAGTAAAAACCCAGAGCTGAGGGAGAACGCAATTCTAAATGTAAGCTGCATTTCTGAAATGATCTAGTGTGGAAAAGCAGATCCACTTCTTTGGAAGAATCACTTAACCCAGATCATTTCAGTGACTGGGTTTTTACTGCATGGCCTCACGGAGTGCCCAGCTCACCCAGGCTGTGAAATGGGTGCAGCGTGAAACGCTAAGCCACAGAAGGACATCCTCAGCAGCCAAGAAAAAGATAGGGCTGGGCGCTTACCCCTCCTGGCTCTCCATCATGTATCCAATGCTACGGCCCTCTTCCCAAACACCTTACGCGACCACAGGGTTTATAAGCATGGGCGGGGGGGAGCAGGGGTGGTAATACATGCGTGCCCGTAAACCAGAGTACTGACGCCCCCAGGTTAGACAGCGGAGGCATTTGAGGTGCAAAGACAAAGCTGCAGCCCTTGTTGCAGCCCAGCAGGGAGTACTGGCTATGTAGCCAGCGTATGTAGATCAGGTCCCCCCCCCCCAGGTGAGGCTTCCCTAGGTTTCCTGTAAAACTTACGGCTTAAGACACCAAAAATCATCATTTTGTTTCTCGGTGACAGTGATTACCGCACTCTTTATTCCCTGTCTCCGTCAGGTCGGCGCCGCACCGGCCCGGGGAGGGGGTCACGGCCCCGGCCCCGGCCCCTCCCGCCGCGGGGCGCGGGCGCTTGGCAGCTCCGCGCCTGCCCCCTGCTGGCGGCGCCGCGGCACCGCCCGCCCCCCCCCCTCCCCGTTTTGGGATGAGAGGGAGGAAAATGGGAAGCAGCAGCGGGGCGGGCGGAACCCGGCCCGGGGAGATCAAAGCCCAGCGTTCGGCGTGATGGAAGAACTGACGTACATGAGAGTGACTGCGGTTAGGTCAGCGCTTGGCTCTGTAACAGGGACAGATGACAGCAACAGAGGCAGAGAGAGGGGCTCCTCGTCCTTCATTTACCCTAGCGATGACCGAAGCTGGGAACTTGGGTCGGCGATAACATCCAAGGGCACTAGAGAAATAAGGATTTAAGAGTCAGACCCAGGAATGCTTGGGGTGTTGGTCGTCATCATTAGTAGTACTTACAAAGCAACGTCCAAATTTCACAATTTTTCACCACAAAAGCATAGAAAACTGTCTCAGAAACTTCAGCCCATTTCTCAATCACCTGTAAAGTTCATGAAAAAGTGCCTTTTTCATAAATTACTTTTATGAAAATGACTTCCATTTTTAAGAACTGTTTGAGAATGTGAGAATTTTGCTTGCTCTTCAGTCAGCTTCAAATATTTAGCATGGGTCCCTTCCACGGGGTGCAGCCCTTCAGGAACAGACTGCTCCAGCTGGGTCCCCCACGGGGTCACAAGCCCTGCCAGCAAACCTGCTCCAGCCTGGGCTCCTCCCTCCATGGGTCCACAGGTCCTGCCAGGAGCCTGCTCCGGTGTGGGCTTCCCATGGGGTCACAGCCTCCTTTGGGCATCCCCCTGCTCTGGTGTGGGGTCTTCCACAGGCTGCAGGTGGAGATCTGCTCCACCGTTAACCTCCATGGGCTGCAGGGGGACAGCCTGCCTCACCATGGTCTTCCCCATGGGCTGCAGGGGAATCTCTGCCCCAGTGCCTGGAGCACCTCCTCCCCCTCCTTCTTCACTGACCTGGGTGTCTGCAGAGTTGTTCCTCTCACATATTCTCATTCCTCTCTCTGGCTGCAATTGCAGTTTTTTTCCCCCTTGTTAAATACGTTATCCCAGAGGTGCTGCCACCATTGCTGATGGGCTCGGCCTTGGCTAGTGGTGGGTCTGTCTTGGAGCTGGCTGGCATTGGCTGTATCAGACACAGGGGAAGCTTCTAGCAGCTTCTGACAGAAGCCATCCCTGTAGCCCCCCTGCTACCAAAACCTTGCCATGCAAATGCAATGCAGTACTTTTAACCTGAAATTTCAAGGGGAGCACAGCAGCTTTTCTTTGTTTTGTCTTCATACAGATAACTCTGCAAAAGGGAGCCTTCATCTTTAGCTGGTCTCCTTTAGAGCTGACATAAATACAAATTACAAAAATAATACTGGCTGTGATAAGGGATGGGTCCTCACCTGAAGATCTGAACAAGGCTATGGAAACCGCCACAGAAGGAAAGAAAGAAAAAGATGTGAATGAAAATGAAAATCTTGTTCAGAGAGATTATATGACTTGCCTAAGATCAGAAAGTGAATGTCAAAAGGGAGGAAAGGAAACCTTGCACAGAAATGACTGAGGAGCTGGGTGAAAAACCTCAAAGGAAGATTGTGATGTTCTGCTACAGCCAGCGGATTGGTGTTATCAGCAGCCGCTTGCCCATGCAAGCCCATGGCATCAGCTTTCAGGCACTCACTCCAGAAACATCAGACCCTGTGTTCTCATGCTTTAATCAGTTTCTTCCATAGCCACTAGCTGACGCTGCAAGTAAAGCTCTCCTTTAGCAATCAGCCAAAATAAGCTGCAGACTGGGAGGCACGAAGATGATTTTTTTTTTCTCTCTCCCAGTTATTTGTTCCTCTCCTTTGAAGAGTTTATGATCTAGAGATGCGCACTGCTCCTGAAATCTGGATTTTTCTAAATTGTCACGCATCCTAAGGGAATGCTGTTCTCACCTTCTGTGGCACAGTGGTTAAACAGGACTTGCCTAGCTTTGCTACTTGAGTATCTTTTCCTAAAGTATCCACCACTTAATATTGTACTTACAGAGTTAACAAGCATTTTCCAAAATTCTCAGACAAAGCTACTTTCATCCATGAAAACATTTTGGCCATCATTCACCAGAGATCAATCATTTCCATCTCTGAAGTACTGAGAAAGATGGACAAATCTGCCATCATTTTTAGGATGATCACTTTTTCTCCCTGATCAATAATACGTCCTTTGTCACAAGAACTTAAGTATGAGATGTATTTGCCTCACCTTTGCCAACTGTAGGATAAATCTTTTAAATTTTACCTTTCTTTCTAAAGCAGACCTGGAAAAATTTCAATTTTCTACATAAATTATGTCAGATAGGCCTAATTGTTCATTGATTGCATGTTTTGCTTTGTGTGTTGCCTTGTTCTGTTAGTTCTGCTGGGGGGTTAATAGAAGAGTTATGCCTATTGATATCAGAAAGAAAAGTCATCTTTGTGGAAAAAAGTTTCCCTGAGCGTGGATTTTTAAAGGTTTATGCAAAACTGCCAATTCTTTCCCTGGGAGATCTCATCTTCCTCTTACTGAGAGTGGAGAAAAACCTAAGAAATGTTTGCCACCTGGAACACACATGCGATATTGAAATAATGAGCATATTTGCATTTGGACACAAACTCCTTCATTTTCAGCTCTGCCGGTCAGCAAGAGGACCCCCATCCTATAAAGATGAACTTTTTCATGCTGTGAATGATTGCGCTGTTGTAAGTCAGGCAATTCACAGTGCAGAATAGCAACCATTAGTGTAATTTTTTTTTTCACTCTCAGCCTGAATATTGTAAAACACAACACCTCTGCTGTTGAATATTTTTTTCTATAGCTATCAGTTTCTAAACTGATTGTCAAAATAATTTCAATTATTTAGAAAATGTAAAATCTCTGATATGGATAAAAATATATAAAAATCCTTATTTTCAATTCCTTACAGTATCCCAATAATAAATGCATATTAGCCCATTCCCATCTCTTCTAGTCTTCTTTACATTAACTCTCACGTTCCACAGCTCCAACAGAAATGACAGTTTGTGCATGAAAACAGTTAATAATTTTTTTCCTATATCATTATAACCTGTAATTTGTGGCTCCAGAAATCCAAACAAAATATTGGCATAAATGTGGTACTAACCCTATGATATTGACATAACTGTGGTGCAGATTTTATTTCTACAAATATGAGCCTAGAATTAGGGATTAATCAGGCCAAAAAATGTGTATATAAATGTTCTCAAAGTCACCTCAGCCACGGTCCCATAACCCTGGATTGTTTTATCTGCAGTCAAAATGCAGTTAAAACAAGGCTATTACAAATGCCATGGTTTAGTGTTGGTGAGATTTGGGGAAGAGGATGGATGTATAAATGATAGCAACCTAAGTAGAAAGGAAGGGACAGCGGGAAGCGAGAAGGAGGAAAGTAAGGCGACAACTGGGGGATGGGATAGAAAGTTTTCTTCTCAAATGAAAATCTAGTCTGAGGAACTCTGCTGTCTGGAAGATTTCACCTTCATCTGTCCTTCTCATCTCTCTGCCTTCCTGCTGTTTGTCCTCACCTCCTGTTGCCTGTCTGCACTTGGTCTTTGTGGTTGACATCCCAGGCAAGATTATTTTACTTTTCTGAGGTATTTGTACCTTACCTAACAAATAAGTGTTCAAATCAAAGACTTTTTCTGCTAGGTATATAAATATTAGTGTCTGTAAGCCCAGTCACAGAGATCTCAGTGCTCCAGACAATATGCTGGGACTAAGCCCAAAGGCTGTCCCGCGATGCAGTATGAAACAAGAGATGGGTAGGTGGAGACATGGGAGTCTGTGGAGACCGTCGTGGTCCACCTTTGCAGTCCCTCAGTGGGCTGATCAGAAAAGGCCTTTCAGTTCTGTTGAAATGAAAAAGGAATGAACAAATGGCTGTCTGTAGGCTGCCAAAATATTCCTGTCAGTGCCAGCTAATTCATTCCTTTCCTCCTATTCCCCTCCACCGAGGCATTTGGCCATAAGAAAGAGATTAGGCACTATTGTTGCAGTATATTGTTAAAAGGGTGCAATGTAAAATGGTGAAAACCACAACAAATTGTGGCTGCACCAAAGAAAGGAGAAAAAAGAAGAGGCTGGGGCAAGTGGGAAGAAGCAATTGGTTTCTCTAAGCTGTCTTTTTTAGAATTTTATACTCTGTCCCCTCGTGGTAGAAAGCCATGGTCCATCTGTATGCTGGCTTTATTCATTCTAATTACCACACCCTAGGATATCTCTTCTTGCAAGAACTAAACAGGACCTTTGGGGAAATCAGAAAGGGAAATAAGAAACTCTGGAGGAAGCTGGCATTTAGGAAATCCCTGCATTCACTTCTTAAGTTCACAAGAGTATGAAATTTGTTTAACGCTTTCTCAGACATTTGCTCTATCTTTCAATTAATTCTGGTTTCAAACAAACAGCATAAGGAAAACCAGAGCACAGCTGCCAGGGTGACTGTCCCAAGGCGGCTAGGAAGAGCTGTGTACAATTCTTGCAGCTTTGTTTCATATAAGCATTGCAGCTACTTCATTCCTTCTGCTTCATACAAACTGTGGCAATGTCAAAAGTATATTTCTTTAGCTCTGGTTTAGCTAATTTTTGACAGGAAAACATGAAAAAGCACCAATCTTAGTTTTTTTTTTTCTCAATACCTAGCTCATTTTTAAAATGTTTACTTTCAGGTAGTCAATACTTTTCCTTATACATGTGTGATGTATATAACACGCATACTATTGAAGGGCAACAAACACTGTAGGGTAATACTAAAAGTATTTAATGAAGAAGTTAAATCACATCCTGAGTTAGAAAAGATGTGATCTTAAAAACTGATTCAGTACAAAGTTTGATCAATTAAGGAAAAGATGATGAAATTATTACTAAAACCTAAACTGTTCTTTTTGGTCTTTGATACTGCAAATGTTCCGGTTAAAACAAGGATGTTTTCAAAACACCACGGAACCTGTCATATCTCCATTCTGCAAAAAGCCCAAGTGAATTAGAAGCAAAAGTGTCAATGACTTTTGGTAGAGTATTTGATCTTTGTGGGATCCTTTGACTCAATTCTCAGTCAAGGATCTCATTATTTAAGTGAAAAATGCACTTGTTTAGCTTTTTACCTAGGAGTAGCAATTATTTGCTCAGCAGTAAGTTTCTTTCTGAGAAGATACGACCTCATTCTTCTCCATCGTTAGATTCCACCGCTTGCTTTCTGCCATCTGCATTATTTTTATCCTATTCTAAATAGTTAAAGAGTAATTTAAGAACAAAAGTACAGCGATAAGCATCTACTAGCTGCTTACTGCATTGCTAATGCTTTTATCGAATGTAGCAGATTCTTAAATATTTAATATAACTTACTATTCCCTTTAACCATTCCATTCTCTGTGAAGGATCTCTTGAAATATGAATTATGCCTATGTAATGTTTTGCATACCCTAGTGACTGCCTCATTTCAGTCACATTACATATGCAGCTTCTATGCAAAAAGGAGAGAAAATGCTTAGTGGATGTTATTTTGTTCCTAATTGAGGTTCTCAGGTTTCCACAGTCGCTCCAAAATCCCTGCTAAGCATTAAGATCAAGAACTGGAATGGGTTATAGAAAGCAAACTCATCATGACAATCTCTGTGGTGAACCAGCATGACCAATTTAAACCCATGAAAATTCAACACCAGCCATTAGTTCAGCCTTTACAACTGTTTTGAAAACAAAATTTTGCAAAGGATTCATTTTCAAAAGCAATTTCTCCTGCACCATCCTGTACAAAACGACCAGCTGCTCACAGGTGCACCGGTTTCATTTGCTTATGTGAATGGTAGTCCTAGGTTCAGATGGGTGCACAGAAAGAATTAATTATAGAAGTTACATCTGGAAAAAGCACTGAAGGCACCTCAGCAACACTTTTCAGTAGCTGAGTTCAGAAGCAGGAGCAGGGAAGGGTGCTGCTGTCACTTCGACGGGCCTTCAGCTGAACTATGACAGCTGTAGGCCAGCTGAGGCTCTGCCTCATTAAAGGATTGCGTCAGACCAAGTGCACATGTTGAACTGCTATACAAGTCGGCTGCATCTGTGTGATGAACTCCCTTCGTCATGTGTCTTAAATGGCTCATCTCCTTCCTGCTTGGTCTTCCGCCTACGCAAGGACTATGTCTGACTCTGGACACCTTTGAACAGCGGCTGAGATAAACACATTTTCGAAAGGACTGGATTACTTCCAATTCCTTCCTCATTTCCAGGTGCTAGTGTTGGAGGATTTTTTGGTGAGTTGTAAATATCAAAGCATGTATTTTTCATTCATGGAAATGAATTCGGGAGCAATTCTTCCCAATTACAAAAAAGACCTGTTTTCTTGCCAGGGTATGTGTGATATATAATGTTCTTAATGAGAGATTCTACATATATAGCGAGCCCTATCCCTGTCTAGATGATATATTACATCTTACAAGTGCGATATTTGTGTAGTGTTTCAGGTAATATGGCAACATGAACCTTCCTTTAAAAACAAAATTTTCTAATTTGCATGGTTATAGAGAACAACTTGCCAATATGAATCTTGAAAAGCTCAGAACTATGATCTTAAGTAGAAAACTGTTTGACTCTATTGTATTTTGTTCACTCATGACCTTTATGAGGCCTCCTGTGCTTTCACTCCTTTGAGTTGGCAATATGTAGTAATTCCTACTAATTATTTTTCTTTCCTATTTGGGTGTGAACAGTTGAATTTGAGGTGTTATTACGGTCTATCTTTGTTTATGAACTGATACCTACTGCCGGCATTATTCTTGTTTGGAAATGTCTCCATAGTATGGAAGAAATACCGTTTTCTCTGTTTTATGCCAGAGAAAGATTGATATATGGAATAAGTGGTAACGCTTCTATCAAAATATTAGTATATTTGCCCCCTCCCTAAAAGAGCCCACACAATCCCATCCCTTTTTCCCAAGTCTGTTTTCTGTTTATAGCAGAATGATTGAATAGCAGAGAAAAAAAAAAAAATCCTCAAGAAAAAAATTGTATTTTCTATGGCAAAAGAAGTCTTTATGAATGTATGTTTTCACATTCTTCCCTCTTTCTCTTTTCAAATGTACATGAAACAAGATATAAACCATTAAATCTTTCCTCACCATTTTCATGCCACCCAATTTTTAAATCTTCCCAATATCTTTTAGTATTATAGATTAGCAGTGCTGTTTAATGTCCCCAGACAAGATAACACGCAAACTTCACAGTGCCTTGGTGAAGACAAACAGCTTTTTCACCCTTAAATTCCTTAGCAATGTTTATTTAACCTACAGGCAGGAGTGGGATTAGTGAACTCACTGGTTGACTCCTCGGACCAGACTTCAGAAGGTTCCTTTCAGGAACATAAAAGGAACAGGAAACTTGCAGTAGTAAATATTCCCAAGGCTATGGGGAATCATAAAGCAAACAGCTTGCCGTAGTTTAACAAGGAGAAAAAAATTATAAAATGGTTGACTAGGTCATTACATAAATGATGGCTTATAGTGAAACAATTTATTCTTTTCTTTAAATAAAAACTACTAACCTCTCAGTGGCTATAAAATGTCTCATGAGACATCTTGTCTTACTTAAGTGAAAATTTTATGGTGGAAAATATGAAAAACAAATTTATAAGCTTGTGTCACATTCAAGCTATAGATTTTTTAAACAAAAGCAGTTTAACAAATTATAGACAGCCATGTTTTATTGACAGACAGTGAATGAAAAGTCTTGAAGAGAGGTGCAAATTTATCTGGCTAGCATCTGAGATATGAATAAAAATGAAGAATGAGAGGAAGTACAGAAGTCCACTATAAAATTGGTCGTGCTTCCTATTTTATACTGCTGCGGATCATGTACTGTCATTTATACTTTACGTTTACTGTAAGTTTCATGTTAGCATTAAATACCTCAGCTTACCTCTGGAGAAGTAAGAATGATAAACTTAATTTTGTTCAGTAGGAAAATGTAATCACCGTGTAAAAGTTCTAAAAAAAGAGTTACTGCAATCAGAGAGCACTGTGGGTTTTTTTAATGAGAAAAAGCTGGTTTTCACTGTGACTTCCAGAGAAAACACATCTTCTTTTAATCAATCATCATAAGAAGAAATACTTCATAGGGCCTTAAAAAACAGGTTTCTTTGGTCTTGCAACACCCCAGACCTAGGTATACAGGCTAGCTTCTACTTCCCAAAACCTGCTACATGCTACACTTTGGATCTGCATTAAATAACTTATAGCATCCTGCCATGCAAACTTCTTGCAGGTAACCCACCTCCAGTGCCTTCCTCTTCTGCTGCAGCCTTCACTGTGCAGGCATCCGTGCTGTTCTCGCTTCCCCATGTGTGCTGTGCTTGCAGGCAGGCAGGAACAGGTACTAGGGGAGTGGAAAACCCCATAGTAATTGCCCCTATCTCCTATTAGCAAGAAAAAGAGTGTTACAAGACTGGTGTAAGACTGCCTAATGTGGTAGTATCCCCCAATTAGCCCCATCTAACAGCAGGGAGAATTTTGGCCTGATCAGAAATCTCTCCCAAGAACTTTCCTAAATATTATTTATTACAATTCAAATAATCATCTAATATGCATTTCGTTATATATCTGGGATATCTTGTATCTCTCATTAAGCATCAACTCATGGGACATGAAAGCCCAAATTAAGCAAGGAATAGAAAGAAAAAAGACCAATAACAACAACAACAACAAAAAGACAAAGACTTCAGTAGGCATTCAAATTATTTCACAGGACCTGCCATTTTTATTGAATCTTAGCAAATATAAATTTTCTTTCTCTGATAGCTCATATTTCAATCGGATAAGATGGTATTTCTGCCTGTATTGCCTTATGTTATTTTCTCAGTTGCTTCTGGGTTGTTTTGTGTGAGGAAAATACAGAAAATGTAACAAGCAGTGCAGTGTTAAATACTGGCTGCCATTTGGAGGGTGCAGTATTTCATTCCTGATATTAAAATAAGTCAAAAAGCAAGAATAAAACTATGAATATTTCAGTTTTCTGATCAAAATAGTTGCTACTTTTAGGGAAGCAAACACCTTCTCAGTTTTCATTTTTACCAATTCTATCCAATGTTATTCTCTCCATGTATTTCTTTTTCAGTTTTCTTTTTTTTAGAAAGGCTGTTGTGATTACTTTCCATATCCTATATATTCATGATGAAAATAATTTGTGTTTTCTCATCCTAAGTTTACACCAAGCTAAAATAAATAGGAATATATACACATGAGAAAAGCAAACCAAGTTTTTGTCAGTGCACAAAATGATTTCTAGAAGTTTGGCAGACTATATTTATGGGGTTCAGAAACCAGTAAGAAGAAAATACTCAGAATATTTTAATTGGAAAAGTTTTGTCTGTGTATGTCTCTTGTTGCCCTGTGGAATTTACTTTTCCCAGAGAGTTTTCTTCTTGCCATCATTTCAAATTAAGACACATGTAACGTGCATTGATGTAAAAGGGAGATGGTTACTCCTCAGTTCTTCTGAGATGGCTGGGGATCCCTTCTAGCTGCTTAATGGTAGGGACATGTCATTTGCTGTTGTCCTTAGTTCCAGTTCACTCAAAATACATGTCTTTCTTGTAAATTGGCTTGGAGTAAAATCTTCAGCCTGCTGAAGTCAATGGAAGTTTTAATATTGACCGCAATTGCATCCTGAGATCTCAGAAGGACACAGCAGATCACATGCTGCAAGCTTCTTCTTCATTACAATGAAAGAAATTATGCTGCAGCACATATGAAGGCTCTCAGTACTTTATTGGACCACCTGCCACCTTCCTGTGCCTTTTGTATCCTTCTGACTTACTCTTCCCTCCTACCTCCTGCTCCTTTTCAGGGACATTTTGAAGGGTGCTGTCAGCATACTACCACATTTGCAACGACAACTGCACATCAATGATTTTTAGGACAGATTTCATTCTAAATCAATATAAAAATAACATATGACTAAACGGAGTGAGCACATGAAATGTATCTGTGCTTCACAGCATGGCTGCTTCAGTAGCTACTTGCTTCTTCTAGCCTGTAAACAGAAGTCATCTTGTACATTGTAGTGTCAGGAAGAGGGCAAGAAATACAATCCCGTTTCTTTGTGGACTACAAAATTCACAACAGTAATGAACGAGTGTTTTGTCTACATTCCCTGTGCACTGTACTCTTAGTCATATACATTATATATCGTCCCAAAATGAGATGTGTTCCAGAAGAGGGTACGTGGATGAGGCTTTTGTCATGCCTCTGCACTTCTTGATGAAGTCAGGAAGCTTTCCAAAGCCAAAGTTTATTCCTCCATTGTTAGCAATGTTCATGTATGTATGCACATATATTTCCCTCATATCGCTTATCTTCAAACGTGACTGGAGCGAAGCATCACCATGCCTCATTCTCTATTTTTTGTCCTACTGAAGAAAGAATGCCCCCATGCTGTGAGCAATGAGGCATGGCTATTTATTGCCATTTTACACCAAGCTTGAAGGTCTAAGTTGCACATTTTCTCCTGAAGATGGAAAGGAGATCAATAGATTGTATCTGTCTAAGGAGCTCTCACTTTTGTCTGCTTATGGTTGGCAAGTTTAGCTGCAGTCCCTAAGGACAACCGACCCAGGTTTTTCCCAGCCTAATTAGCAGACTATATCTACTCCTCTTTGACCCATTAATGATGATCAAATGAAGGTAAGTAAGTCTGACTTTTGCAGTGGAGACAAGTCAAACCATGTGATGAAAGCAATCACTGGAAGGTTGGAGTAAAGATATGCTAGCCTAATTAGACCCAGGTTTCCTGATGGAGGATCTGGCAAGCACATGTGACCTCACGTCTTGAGCTATGGTCTAGAATATGCACAAGCAGGTTGGGATGGACAGATGAAGTCCTGGGACAGTGTCTGTGCTTGCAGAAGGTACTCACAGTGACACAGATTCCACCAGAGTCTCTCCTGAATGATATTTTCATTCTGGTGCCAGGAGTTAGTCTTCCAGAGTGAAACTAGAACTGAGATTTTGTAGTCACTACTAATGACAAGAATGTTAACATTGGTTACATAAACACGTAATAATAGCAAGGGTGCATGTAATCTTCCTATATGCCTTCCCTTTTAAATTTCAATAGGACATGGTATTCTGCCTTTTCACTAGATGGACTGTAGTACTATGTGCTGAAAGCATGCCATATTCCATCCGAGAATGGCTGTATTTAGCTCTACTGAATATGTAAAGATTTTTATCTGTTCCTTATGAATTGCATTAAGATGCTGAGACATCCTATTGTTTACTGTTTGTGAGTTGTTGATACTGTTGAGATCCTGCAAGGAACGACAATACAGGTAAGTGTTAATTTACAATATTTGAACATATTTTGCTAAACTTAGAGAAGAAAAACTGCATCAGGTTTGTTTGTCAATTGTCTGCTTTCTTTAATATTTTTTTTTCTATATTTCAGAGGAGTATTGTAATTGAATTTTACATGTGAACTCACATTTTCTTTGGAAATGTCAAATAAAAAAAAAACAGGAGACAGTATCTAGAATCTTTTTGAGTCAACTTTTTGTTTGTTTTCTAACAGCTCTTATAAGAAGAGCTATATTAACAGATTGTTTGGCTAGACTGCTTGTGCTGACTATGTCACATCACTTGTGCCGCTGTGACTCAAATCTCTGACCCCTAACTGACACATACAGTTCCTCTAGTATTCTTTTTTCTTCTCTGTGTTCCTAGATAATTTTTTTTATATGAAGCAAATTATTTAAATTGTAAACAGTGAGATTTCTGAAGCAACAAATGGCTTTGCATTTATTACAACTGGGACAAATTTCTAGGAAAAAGGAAGGACTTGGCTAAAAAAGGGTGGGTTCATAGATTCCAGTGAAGGCTATTAATTGTTTTCTCAGGCTGTTGGTGCCGCCTTCTTCCTACCTCTTCCTTGCCCTCTGTAAAAACATTGTGGGTACTAGTGGCGAAAGCTGATGGAGAATCTGGGGAGATGCTGAGGCAGTAGCCTCATCTGAATGCCATGAGGCATGTGTCAGCCACAAGGCTGCAACAAACTAAACTGGCAGTTTTAATGACCTTATTTTAGAAAGCTGTAGGCTGTTCTCTTCTAGGAAGGAGACCAATATTGCCGATTGTTTGATGGAAAGGAACAACTATACCTTGTTGCCTGTAGGAGCATTACTGAACCGGCATTGGTCGCTTGCTTGTCAGGGAAGAGTAGCAAAGAGGTCTGTGCTGCACACAATATGCTAATGGACGAGCAAATCTCTCCAAAAGCTTACTTTTCAGTTATGTACACAGGCAGAAATACAAATATTATAATCCATGAAATATATATTCAGTTTAACCTGATCACTTACTGCAATCCATGAAATAAACATTCAGTTGAATCCAACCACTGGAAAGCAATGAAGAGAAAATGAAGAATGAAGATACAAGGATCAAATATACTGAAGAACTACAGAGCTGTGAATGCCTGCCATGACTGTGGCATAGGCGACTACCCATAACTGTCACTATAGATCAAACATATAGATGCAGTTCCCATTTCAGCCTTCCATCATACAAGGAAGCAGTGCCCAGAGACGAAGTCAGAGCAAAATTCTTTCCGACTCATAACACTGCCTAGAGCACTGGACCAGGGTACTGGACTTGTCCATAATGTTCCTAGCTCTGCTGCTGATGTGTTGGAGCCTGGCAAGTTCCCTATTTCTAACCCAAGGAGTTATATTTGTTTCAAGTGTAAAATGCTCTGAAATCTGCTGATGAAGAATCTAAAAGAGTGATGTGTTGCAATTCCGAGTTACAACAGTACAAAAAAAAAGTATTGTAAAATGCTCTGTTCACACTTCTTTTGAATATCCACAAAAATGGAAGATTTAAAGTCTATAAACTTCTTATTAAGAAGTATTACTAGTTTTGATTTTTTTTAAACAAAAACCACACAGAATTTTTTTTTTCCCAGAGCCCAGCTAAGCCTTGCCTATGTAAGCTCTGTGCACACTTCTTTTCCCCCAGCTTGCAGCTACAGCTGGAACAGTTTCCACAAGACAAAAGAGGAGGTCAGAAACTGCAATGCTTCACATATTATCAGCGACACTAGCTTGGCTCTGTTGCTCACATCCCTTATTTTCTCCTCCTCCTTTCAGTTATTTCTCTAGTGTGGAAACACCTCTTCATCTTTGCTGAATGCTCATGCTGTTTGTGGCTCAGAGGCCAGTTTCCTCTTTGAAGCACAGATCAGTGCTGTGGAGACAGGTATTTCTTAGAAACGTTAAAAAAAGTGGACACGTCTGTCTCTCTCAGATGGGGCAGTAATGATCTGCAGCACAGTTTTTCCTTTTTGCAGAAACTTCAGCTGAATATTTCTGCTTTCTCCTTAGAGCTACTGCCCCACACCCCTTCTCTGTCTCCATGGCTTCTCTCCAGTGTGACCACTTTTCTCTCTGCTCCAGTGCCAGTCCAATGCTGCTCCTCACGGACATGGCTACACAGTGCATGCAGTACCTTGCAGATACTGGAGACAGCTTCACACCGACTGATGTGCCAGAGAGGACATGACTTAGCTCCTGCTTCCTAGAAAATACTACCAAAAAGCTGTCTGTTTTTCTGTCTTGCAATACTGTACTGGTTGGCCATTACGTCAGCTAGGATATGTCATTGCTTTGTCCACAAGTGAGCACTGTAGTAGTCATGGACACTCCAACTCACGGTTTCCAGATATCTGAGAAGAAAAGTAGAGTAATGAAATCAGTTGGACAGTTTTCAGTGGAAAAGACCATTTCTGCTTTGCGTAAGGGTCAGCTGGAGACACAGTTGGCCTCCATTTCCCCCACTTGGCTTTGTCTCCAGGATCTTGAATCACAATTTCCTTCTCAAGGTAAGGTCTTCAACTCTAGAAATGCTCCCGTGTGTCAAGAGATATCAGTGATCTGTCTTTCACAGCTCTTTTTTGATGACTTTTGTCTTGTTCAATTTGCTTCAATCTATCTTGCTCAATTTGTTTCAAACAGTTCAAGTATTCTTGAAAGACAAATAGGCATTTTGACCTAGTGGCATGCCATCCTGGACATGAACTCATGAAAATCTGCATTATAAATGATTCATTCCAGCTTCTGCTATGAAAATGGCATATAACTGGCTTATTTGAGGGCATCAGATAAAACTTACCTTATGCCTGTGCAACTGCCTTATTTCTGTGCTGCATGTAGGTACTGTTAAGGAAGTGGTAATGCCCTTAAGTGGAGCATTGACAGTTCAAAAGGATGCATCAAAGGCATTTGGTGGGAGATGGCTTCTATAAAATCCCTGTGGTAATTTACAACAGCCTTTCCTTTCCTCAAATCGTATCTTTGGACATACGAGTCGGACCTTAGGTGTACAACCTTTTTACAGATACCCCTTTGCTGTTTTGACTAGCTCTTTTGACAGCAGTGATCTAGATGTATAAGCTGTTCTTTTATGTGAGAGATGTCCCATCTCACTGGAGTCTCCTTCTTTAGCTTCTGATGAAATAGTCTTGCCACCAGTTCATTGCTATTACTAGGGATTGTGTTTATTTTAACTAATTATATCAGAGCACCTTCACCTAGGGGTTGCTTCAGTCGTCACACACATCTAAGAGACTGTGGAGATAAGTTCTCAGATAATTTACAAATTCCAATGGTCCCTAACTGATTTAGTATCATTAGGTACAGAAAGCTGTTCTGCAGTTTTTAAGTTTTGTGGGGCTAAAACGTAACCTGTAAAAGTGAGCCAGAACAGCTTTGTTATACATTTGATCACAATTTTACCTCTTCTTTCTTCAGTTTTTGGTTAGTTCCCCAGGCTCTTCTGTGAGAGAAGTGGTACTATGATCGTGACCTTCTGTAGCTTCTGCTCCCTTCTTTCCCATGTTTTTATACAAGAATGTGATAAATGATGATGCTGATCCCTGTGAGACCTATTAACATATCTTCCTGGCAGCTCTGATAGTCTTCTGCTGGCAATTTGATCTCTAAACAACACTCTCAACCATTTCTATCTACTAAGCAGTGTCCAAATTTGATGATATAACTGTATTTTTTCTCCATTAACTCTCTTTGGCACAAACCCCTGACAATAATCTGAGTTGGGCCACGTTACGTAGTACTCCTTTGATGTTTAGGAAGAAGCTCTTTTTAAGCCACAGAGTTGCTTGATCTTTGCAAAGGTGAAGCTGCCTGACTTCTCAGTATCTAATATGCTGTTAACATGGGCCATAGCACTTCAGGAAAGATTTCTAATTATTCCATTGGCTTTATTACACGCATTACTTACTTCTTTGCATGTAATTGTTATTTTCAGCAGCAGCTGTTTTACCCTCTGAATCATTTTATCCCCGCTGAAATGTATTTGCAAACTGTCTTTATGCAAAAACACCCTGATAATCTTTTAGCAGCTCTTGCAAGGATGTGACAGTGCATTGTCTGTTGTGTGCACGTGTTTTGGTTTCCCTTGTGCATCCGTTCTATGACTCATTTGTGCCAGTTTTAGTGCCACCAAGTCAAAAAATTCACTGATTTCAGCTGTCATCACTAACTTCCATGTTGTAAGCGCTGAGTGAAATCTCAACCTCTTTTCCAGGCAGTCTGATTACAATTTAAACTGCTGTAGGAATACTGGAAACATGCAGTCTCATCATTTTAGCTTGGTTTTACTTGGATACACTTAATTTTCTTCTTTTGCACTCTGCTGGGGAAGTTTGTAGCTTGTTGTGAGTACACTTGGGCTTTCAGTGTCCTGCTTGTTTGCATGCTGCTTCGTTGTTTCAGCTGGTCTGTATCCTCCATGCATCATCAGAATTGCCTGAAGGAACAAACACCTGTGCCATCTCTGACATTTTCAACTATTTTTGGACAATTCCTTTCAAGTTTTTCTCTCTAAGCACTGTTCAGCTATGCGCTTTGGTGGAGGGGTATGGGGTGGGAAAGTCCTTCTGCCTTTTTTCTAATGTGGTACAAGTGCTTTACAGTTAAGGCCAGCTGCAGAAACCATCGATTTTTAATGTTCAACACATCCAAGAGTTCATTCTCTCAGTCCCTTGCTATCTTAGTGTGGTTTGGCAAGCACTTAAAGTTTGGAAAATAATATTGTTTAAAGGTATAATTTGCTAAAATGTAGTTTGAAATATAAGTGGTAAAATATTCCTTGAACTTAAGAAACTTTTGATGTGAAACTGATCCTTTGAAGACAATTTTAGGGAAGTGAAAACAGGAAGTTACAATTATGGATTATTTTACAATATTAACTATGATGTGTTGTTTGCTAATAGCAAGAGTAATAAACCATATTTATTTACAAAAGCTTGGTGCCTTTCCAGATCTCATGAACTGTGGGGCCCTGTGATTTGCTTGTTTTTACTGTAGTTGTTTAGATTTGACTTTCAATTCCGTTACAATGAATACCTTCATGGAAGCAGGGGAACAGAAAGCTTTATTCTCACCTTGTAGTGGGAAGAAAATTTGACAGAAGTCAAAGTCTGCTATACTTAGGCATTGTGGCATCGAGAAAACTATTCTGGGTGCAAGCTCCTATTTGCTGGGTTACACTGCTCATAACCTTCCAGCCTGTCGTGTTCAAACCCACTTATCTTCAGAAGTGAGTTTGCATTTTCTGTTGCCATGCAATACAGGAATGAAGAGGGATTTTCTGATGCGTACTATCCTGAGCCTGCTGAGGTGAATTAATCATTAAAATCATCAGTAGTTCTGGATTTCCGTCTAACAGAAGTCGAGATATAGCATGAAAAATTTTCAAAGCACTTCAAGTTTTCAGGTACATGTAAGGCCTAGGGCTGAAGGAATTGCTTCATGGGTGTGATCCACACTCAAGCCATTGTAAAAGTTTGCATATTCGAAGACAGATTTTCTAAGTGGGTTTAATACTTAGAAAGCATTAGTCATCAGTTTGTCACTGATTTTAAAAAGGAACCATTTCAGGCTCTTATTTATGAATATATAATGTAATAAGGAGAAAATATTATGTCAGCTGACTTGTAATATTAGACATAGCTAGATTTGGAGGTTTGCAGGTATGAGGTTTTTACATTGCTTCAGTGCCTTCTCTTAGTTCTCTGATCCTGGATCCAAGCAGCAGAAGTTAATCAATCCGCAGCAGGCCTGTAGGGAAATGCAGTTCTACCTCCGTTCTTTCAGAATTACTATTGCAGAGGAATTAAAGAGCTACTCAAATGCCCAGTACTGTCAGTGGAAAAACACCCCTTGACAAGACTTCAAATTTCTTTCTTTTCTGAGCAGGGAGTTTTCTTCTTAGATTGAAAATATATTCCTTCTTTACAACATGCAGTCCTGCATAAAGCAAGAAGTACAAGAAAATATTATTCTAGTCAGACTCGGCAAAAGAGAGATTTTGTAGGCCTTAGGAGGCTGAGGACTATAATGAACATTTTCAGGATGGCATTTTTATTTCTCCTAATTTGATTAATGCATGTTTTGGCTGCAAGTACTTGAAATGTGGAAAACAGCATGTAATGAGATACATCTGTCTAGCTTGAGAAAACATAATTTCCCAAAGAACAAGCAGATTTTTTGTGTGATTGTACTTTACTTTTGGGGCGGAGGGTCCTGATGTATCTAGTGGAGGGTGGAGTAGGAATAAGGATGGAAGGACAGATGTGTGATAGATGGAGTAATCAGCCTCCTTCATCCTGTAAGCCACACGCTAAAACTCTCCATATGGCTAACGTTCCCAAGACCTGTACCATGGACCTTAAAAATGTGCAAAAGAAGAATGTCTAGGAGTAATGCATAGGCAGGCAATAGAGACAGCTCACAGCATCCTCTGTGGAATGGGGACAGATGTGCTGCCCAAATCTTTTTTCAATTTTTTTCTTTTTAATTCTTTTGTTTGTTTGTTTTCCTATTTGTATTGTTTTCATCTAAAGGCTGGTAGGTAGTTTCCATCTCAGAACATATTTTTTTCCCCTGTGCAGACTTTTTGCAGCCATCCTGACTACTCCAGAAAACTGTTATGAAAAATTTTATTCCAGCAATACTAATCTGTCCCTAGTTTTTCCATCTGATCCCTGTCTCCCCAACATGTAGCATGCAACATTTTTCTGTACACAGCAATGGCCATTTCAGCTGGCTGGAGCTGGGAGCAATAAATTGAGTCATCAAAGTCTGCTTGGCTTAGCAGCAACATTTTTTGAAACCTTGGACAAGTCAGAATTTGAAATTTGAAGGCCAAAATAAAAATTCGTTGTGATTCAATGTGCAAACCTAAGTAAGTGCTTGCTTTCCAGTGTGCCGAGTACTATGTACACCGACTGAAATAATCTATGAAAATTATACCACTTATCTGGAGCCTGTATATAAATTTAGGAGCAAATCCTAGAAACTTTTTTCTTTTATGTTTGTGAAACAAGTTTTGAAATACAAAGGAATAATTCAACCTCCTAAGCCAATCTGTTACTATGGAAAGATTTACCAAGACAGTATGTTTTCCAGGGCTTAGTCCAGTCCATTTTAAGATCTGAGAATTTTCTTTGGCAGAACATAGTGCTGTCTCGTATATGTCACTAGCAGGAAGTTTTGCCTGATACAATCTCATCATTTTTAAGCAAATTCTCTTTTCCTTAACTTGTTAGTCCTCTTTGCCTAATGGGAAATTAATATTCACGTTCAGGATTAAATTGTGGCTTCACTTTCATTAGTAGGAATGTTTCTGTTGACTTCAGGGAGCTAGGATTTTACTCTTGATGGTTATGTGCTTCAAATGCTTGTAGGTAATGATCGTATCTATTGGCAAGTCCATCCTGTCCCTTACAAGACCCTAGGATTCCTTGCCTGTTATTTCCTTAACTTTGGTGTTTTTCCAGTTCTTCCCAATGTAGCATAATTTGCAAATTTTATTTATGTACTACTCTGCCATTCTTCTGAATTGTAACTGGTGTGGCTGGACGGGGCCAAACTGAACTTTTTCTTACTCCTTGTTTGTTCCAGCTGCTATGCGTGAACAAAAGTTATGAACCATTAACTTTGATACTGGCAGTCTTCACAAAATTTTGAATAACTGTTTTTCATAAATTTTGAACTGTGCCAACATCCAAGATCATTTCTGCTTCACGTGGGAGAGTGACATCCTCTGCGTGTCCAACAACAGGAACTCCCCCAGGGACACCATGCCCTGTACAGAAACCAGCACAGAGACCTTTCTGGTTCAGGCGGTGGGACCCGTTGCAATGGAAACCATTAAGCCAAGGAGTCACAGGCTTGCTAAAACACATCTTGGCAGGTGCTTTGGACTGACACTGCTTTTAAATAACAGCAAAGAAAAATGTGTCCCATATACAAGTTAGCACCTGTACTCAGCCAGTGTTATATGGCCTGCCAGTCAAGGAGGTTCTGGCTTCCGGGTTTCAAGCAAACATTGTCAAAAATTTAAGCCACAAAAAATCTTCTTTTATTATGTGGGTCTTATTTTAACATATATTTACAACAAAGTAGTTTGGTTTTTTTTCCTTCTCCTCCTCCCCAGTTCATATTGAATTGCTCAAAGGCTACAAAGCAGCAGGCAATAATAATTTTATTACTTTTTTGCATCCTCTGCAAGGTTAGCTTTATGATGGTACTTTTGATGCTAACAGCAGTACAAAAAGGCCAGGGAATATCATCGCTCTTTATTGACTAGGAGAAACCATGGATTAGTGCTACACCAGGCTCTCCAATTACATTTTTAGATGAATAATTATTAAAGTAGAGGGAAAGGAAGGTCTCAGACCAGTTTACAGCCCTGCGCATGAAAGGATATTGCAGAGTAATAACATGAGTTGGCATTTAGAAACCCTCAGTCCAATAGTCGGAGCTCACCACAAATAACTCATTTGGCAGTATTAAATATTGAGCAGTGCAAATATGAAATTTTACTGGTAATGAACTGTAAATGGAAGGAAACACCCAAAACTCTGCATCTGGTAGTCAGATGAACAAATGGTGATGAAAGGCTTCATTACTGCCAAAGGTGTTTGGTAGTTTTCATAGAATCGTCAAGGTTGGAAAAGACCCTTAAGATCATCGAGTCCAACCATTAACCTAGCACTGCAAAGTCCATCTATACCATGTCTTCAAGCACCACATCTATCCGTTCTTTAAATACCTCCAGGGATGGAGACTCAACCACTTCCCTGGGCAGCCTGGTCCAATGCTTGACCACCCTCTCAGTGAAGAAGTTTTTCCTAATATCCAACCTAAACCTCCCCTGGCGCAGCTTGAGGCCGTTCCCTCTCGTCCTGTCGCTTGTTACTTGGGAGAAGAGACCGACCCCCACCTCGCTACAGCCTCCTTTCAGGTAGCTGTAGAGAGCAATAAGGTCTCCCCTCAGCCTCCTCTTCTCCATGCTAAACAACCCCAGTTCCCTCAGCCGCTCCTCACCAAGTGTGATGCAAAGCTCTACTGAGTTGCAGCCATAGTCCTGAAATAAGAGCATGGGGCTTTTTTTTGGAGACTTTATGTCTTTTTCTGTCTCCAGTCTAATGTTCAGTGAAGCTGTTTGCCACCATGCAACTCATTCACCTCTCCTAAACAATATGGCATTTTTATTATTAGTTCTTTCAAAGCACAGACTTCTTTATTTCTTTCAAAGCACAGACTTTTTTATTGTGGATTTCCTCTCTCCCATCACTGTTGGGACTTCTGAGCACCAATGTAATGGTAAAGAGAATGAAACGGAAAATATCTGCTTGTGTCAGTATATCAGCCTCTTGAGGCAGAAAAATCCACTTTCAGTGTGTTTAGGGGAAGTCCTTTCTGAAATAACACCAGCTAATTATTTTACTTGGAAAATGTGCATGCGCTTCTGAGTTGCTGAATTTTGTCCTTCCATTCATTTCCTGGTAGAGTCAACAACCATTTCTTCAGGACTGTGTTTGATGGCTGTTTACTGAGCCCAGAACAACTGTAGTTTTCTCCCTTAGTCTTTGACTAGTTAGTAGGAGGTATCTTGAAACTATCTCAGTTTTCTGATTTCGGCAGTACTGTTTTTAAATGCTCTGATTTAACTAGCTCTGCTACACTGTAATTATCCAACTGCATTGTTGATTTAGTTAAAACAGCTACGGTTAGGTAAATTCCTCTGAAAAAATGCTGTCATCGATTGAAGTAGGAGTAGTGAAGCCAATACTTTGTATGAAATATATGTCACTTTCATTGGCCAGAAAAATGCTTTTAAATTAAGCAGAAGCAAATACTAAAAGAGTCTGGTTTCTTCAGGTGCCTGATTTATACTAGGGAAAACAAGTGCTCTCGGCCCCCTGAGCAACAGCCCATGACCCACACAGGGAGGCTGAGAGCACTTTTCTGGTGCCCGAGCAGCCTTTCTGGGAAGTGACATGGACCCCCAGAAGGGTCCCCAGGAGGGCAGCCCTCAGCCCCTGCTCCCTGGGAAGGACACCCATTGGCCCTGAGGATGGTCCCATGGGGCAGAGTTCAGGAGGATCCCCCTGGTGTTGGGGGACCGAGCCAGGTATGACGTCCCCATGGCCTCCTTGTGTCACCGGTGACCTCACTGCCTGCTGTTGCAGAGCTGTTACCAGGGCCTGTGGTGAGAGAGGGCTCACACCGTCAGCCAGGCAGAGCAGCTTTGACAAAGGAGGAGGAAGACGGAAGATGGGAAAACTGTCTGGGACAGATGTGCCACGCTCCTTGTGGCCACTGCTGCCACCACACAACCCGTGGACATGGACCCCCCTGAGGATGAGGCCAAAGGCACCAGAGCAACTGCGGGTCACCCCCTGTCCCAGTCCTTGCAGCTGGGCTACAATATCCACCCATGGGAGACAGAGATGGTGCAGGCATGTCCCTGCCACACCTCCCCTCCACCTCCAGATGGGGACAGAGACATCACCCAGGAATGGCTCCCAACACCCATTGCTGCCTCAAGGTCATTTTAACAACTTACTGTGTATATTACTATGGAGTAGTTACAGGATAGTCAGTTTATGGCTGGTCATATTTTTCTATCATCTTACATGCATAGTAAGTTGTATTATTCTTAGCTTGTAGTTAGTTACTGTATTCTGAGAGCGTGTTTGTTCAGGTACCTGCAAGCTAGACATTGTATCCTGGAATTTGTTATGCACAACATGCAGCTGACTTCAATGCTGTGCACAGATCTTCCCCTGAGGAAGAGTTAACAACATTAAACTTAAAGGAAAATGAACTTAAATTTATGGAACAAATAAGTCTGCAAATACTGTTTGATTCTTTTTTAAATCAGAATGACTGAACAGTAGTGTAAAATTGTTTGTCCAGATCACAAGACACGCGTGGGATTGCACAGAAAAGAGTGGGACTGCATGCACTGTAAGCACTTTTTGCATTTTAAGGAGAGTTGTTCAGATGTTTGCAAACACAAGAATAGGTTTTATTGTGGATTGCTCTGTTACTAAAAGTGAATGTTCTTTACCATCAAAAAGAATGTTTTGTCTTTTTATTAATAGTGGTAGAGGCTCAAACTTTTCCCATCAGAGCTCTGATCATTTTTTTTTCATCTCTTCAGTATATGTTTCCAGTCTGAATAGCACAAATATACATTTACTTCCAATGTTCAGTAAATAAAACTACCCTGAAGTGAATGACACTGAGCCAATTTGTATTAAGGTTGAGTCTCTTCATAACGTGTCACCCGGTCTGAACTAACACCATGTAAAAACTAGGCTTCAGGAATGAGAGGGTTTCCCCAGCCACAATCAGTCATACCAGGCCACTTCATTGCATCACTTCAGAATGAGGGAAATTTGGAAAAGGACTTGAGCAATGAGTTGTTTTTTACGTTTACTGGAAAAAGATAGCCATGCCTTGGTGAGAATGGCCCTTGCATGGTGACCCAGAGTGGCAGCCGTCCGACGCCAAGCTGTTCCAGTGCCTGCCTCTCACACCAGCAGTCGACAGGCTTGGAAAGCGAGGGGGTCCTCCTGGCCTGCTTCTCCTTTGGGCACAGCTCCTCACGCACTTGCCTCCTGACCGTGAGGAAAACAGCTGTATGTTTTGTCACTGCCAAAGGCAACCCAAATGCAAAAGACAGACTGCCTTCAGCTCTGCACACCTTGAAAAATAAACCTGGGGCAGTAGGAGGGAGAAGGAGGAAGACAGAAGATTCAAAAGCACAGGCATAAATGACAGAATTAAATGGCCTGGAGTGATACAATGCTTCACACTGGAACTGGGCATCAGGGGAGGGAAGAAACATTCCCCCTCAGCATTAGGTGCCTTGGTGTCCATGAGCTAGGACACACCACTGTTTCCAACCAAGCCACACGGCCCAAGGCCTCATCCGAAAGGAGACCTTCTTGTACCACCTCAGTGGGACTGAGAAAGAGGGACTGGAGCTCCTGGGTCTTTGTGCAGGCTGGTCTATGTAAAGGAGAGGGCTGTGCTATATTAAAGGAAGCCATCAATACCTGCATCAGGCTAAGTGTTCAATGCTTACCACTTTGTCTACCCTAACCTTGAGATATCTGATCATATCTTTGGTTATGCTGGGTGAGGCATAAAACCTTTCCTGGTTTTCATGTAATGCTGTGATGTTCTGTCCTCTTCCTCCAGACATTTGGACTGGTTCTGTATGCAGCTGCAGCAAGCCAGGCAGCTCTGCTGAGGTTTGTACCCTGACAGATTCACAGTGCTTTTGCCCTGACCCTGCTGTAGAGCAAAGTCGCCTGTTCTTTGTTGGAGTTGTGGACATGGCCCAGGATGGACCCGAAAGAAACCCAGCTGGTGTGTTAGGCTCGTGTCGTGTGATAAGGAGATGCATTCGGCTCCCTCTGTAATCATCAGGAGTCAAACCTGAGGTCTCAGGCTTGGTTTGGCCACGAGGCCAGGTGGCTGGCTACATGAGGATAGACGGGCTTGTTGGGGCCATGGCTGAGAAGTATTTTAACACCAGAGCTTGGCAGTGTCAGAGGTCCCACGGGCAGTGTCAGCAGTGCATGCTGGGCCAAAGGAAGGTGATCCCCAGCCAAGGGCAAGGGCTGACATGGGCAGGGCAGTAATAATGAAGAGTGGATCTTAGGAGAGCCTGGAGAACCACCGTCACAAGTGTCCATGATGGCATTCACCTTGGGGTAGCAACTGATGTGAGATGCTGCCTTGGTTTCCTCCATAGCATGGCAATTGCCTCACAGTATGGCAGTTTGTGCCCTGTATTCCCTTAAAGGTAAAAAATCAAAGCTGGGTAGGATGCTGGCATACTTTAGAGACAACAAAAGAGTCTGCTCATGGGCTTAAGAAAATAACATAAGGTCTTGGTACAGATGAAGAAATTAATCTCAGTGACAACAGATTTTTGTAGAAAATTGATCAATTTAAGTTAATTTTGGTTTGAAGTCTGGTGGTGGCGCGTAGAATGGGTCAGATTACACCTCCATCCCTGGAGAAAATGTTACGGGATTGTTTTATTTTTGCTCTCTTTGTTGGTGCCCGATAGCGAAGTTCCTTTTGGTTGCTCTCAGATAGGCTTTCGTTTGCTCAACTGGCAGCCTGTGACTGTCAGGCCTGTTTCTTTTCCTCTGCAGCAAGTGGTGTGTCCTGTAGCTCTCTGGTACTCCGCAGTCCCTTATTTTTTGTTCAGCAGCATTAGTTATCACACCTAGCAGCTGCAGGTTTATTTCTGACACTGGAAGGGATTTCAAAATGTCCAAGACCTCATGCCAGAAAGCTGTAAGGCTTTTCCCTGCTGGCTATATTGTTTCAGTGTTAGATCCTAGAGACAGCTATGATACCCCTGTTAACAGAGGCAGGGGTTTCACAACTGGATAGGCTGGCATGAGCCTCAACCTTACACATTATGAGATCAAAGATAGGTTTAGGCTATTGCAGAATGTACCTCTGTAAAATTGTAATGACAATAGCTCATATTTTTGTCTTCAGCACTAACACTTGCTTTTCTTATGTTTATGTTGTAAAAGCTTGTGCAGGTGAGTTATCCCAAGGCAAATACAGCTAAGACAATACTGGTTTTATTCAGTACTGCTTCCAGAAAAGGAGAATCCCAGCAGAGGCACAGACTGATGTCAGAGACCTGTCCTATGTCAGAGGGAGGCGATGGTCTTCCTAGGACTGGAAGGAGAACCCACCTGATGATTATCTGGGATCTCAATTATTCCTGAACCCTCTAACCTATCATATAAAGTTACAAAAGAAGCCATGGCAAGAGCCAAACTCTTCCACACGTTTATGCTCAACTTTCTGTCCCTTTCAGTTTGGTATTGAATGAGAACAGGATTAATAAAATTGACCACATTTAAAAGCATACACATGATCCAGACCCTTGTTTGGGGCTTAAGGAAAATCCAGAAAGAATTTAACATTCCTGTGGGTCTTTTATAGTCTATAATGACTCTCAGTTCCTAAGTCTTTGTTTTAATATTTCCACTTCTGGACAGAAAGCATTTCTGAACCCATGGATGGATTATCCATCTTTCCCTGGAAATCATCTTTATTCCCATTACAACCCTATTAGGCGTTTCAGTGGAGTGGTACCTTCAGCAATGCATTTGCTGAGTTTCTTTAGTTTGAGCTCTGTGACCTGATCTTTCCGACATCCTTTTTCACGTATGTTTAACGTTCCTAGGAGTAAACCCATACCTCCTCTTCACTGGCTTTGTCATTCGTTTTTTTCCCAGTTTGCCGCAACAATTCAGTCTGGACCAAAGACTGACTTTCTTACTTCAGTGCCCTATTTTTACGTGTAAGGGTGGCTGTGCCTGTTTTGATCAAATATAGACAGTACAAAATCTGGGAAAAAACTCGGCATACCTCATCATTAAACCATAATGTCTTTTTCAGGTATATACCCTCCTTCCCTTTTCCCACTTTCAGTAATCCTTTCACTTTTCCTGAAAGGACAGGCTTGCACATCCACTGTTTCACTAACCAACCCCAGAAGGAGAACCAGCTGAGAAGCCTAGATCTCAGCAAATAAGGTGAGGTAGATCATAGCTCCTCAAGGTACTAGATAGGAAAAATATGTTGTTTAGGACAGAACCGCAAAGTCAGGAACACAGGACAGAATTAGGGATGTCAGACTTGAGTATACTGATTGAATGCACCAGAATCACACCTGATGGCTGAAAATGAGCAGACCTAGATGTTGAATGAGTGACCTTCCTTCAAAATCTTTGGGACCCAGGGCAGTAGCTAAGAAGTTGCAGCCAAACTTGGCAAATGCCACATCATACAAATCAAATCTGTTGAATCAGTACTGAGCTGCTGTGGGAAAAAGCAGAGGGGAGTCCTTGACTGCATACCTTCAGCTGGGAAAAACAGATATAATCCAGAGCTGTCTAATGATATGCATTCATTTTTGTCACAGCCAAGTATTTTTGGCTGCTTTGCATTTGAGTTGCTTTCATCACCAGTAGGAATTCATTTGGTACTTCTCATGGCTTTCGCCTACGCAAACAATACACTCAGCATTTCAATGACTGTTAAATGTCTGAATTTGGTTCAAAACCAGCAATTGGTATTAATCAAAACTTGGAATTAGAACTCCAATGAGACAAAAAAGTGAGATATCCTTTTGGTAAGAAGTTGAATACTTTTGTTTACTAGCTCTTCTGCTCCCTTGAGCTTCAATTAGCTTTCATTCCAAAGCATTTTATGCAATTCTGTATGAATGGCAATAACCCGTATTAAAAGGTCTCAGGCTTCTTCCTCCACTCACATAAAATTTCAGATGTTCAAACAGTTGCCCTTCCAATAGCGATGCCAGTGTCAGGCAAGCTTACTTGGCTGTTCCTCAGCAGATTAGCCTGGACTTGCTTCTCTTTAGAGGGCTCCTTGTTCATTTGCAGAACTCAGCAGAGTCCAGTTTTCATTCCTTTATCCCTGGAAGATTCCCTGCTCAGGAACCCATAATAATTTAGGGACAAATTTATGCTATATCTTAGACCATTTAACATCTTTTATTTTGAAAGATCCTGACACATGTAGAAGCCAGGATTGTCACAACTGACCATAGTGCTCAGGCACGCGGCTAGTCCTATGTCAACTGCGATAAGTCACTTGGGCTACAAATAAAGGCAAAAGCGTGTCTGTGCAGAGTCGTGTGTACAACCCCTTACCCTCTACTGAAAAGCAGCAGGACTATGACATATATTCAGCAGTAATGTGACTTTAATTAATGTCATCAGATACATCTTTAACAATAAAGTTTAGGTACAGGAGGAGATTCACTGCAAAATGATAGTGGCCACAGTGGTTTGATTCACATCTGCCTTCTTAATAAATGTCCTGAGGAACCTTTAGGGAGCACAAACCCCAGGAACTTTATTTCATGCCTCTTCAGAGGGCTTGGATCTCCTGAACCACAACGTAGCCCTTCAGCAGGCAGAAATATGACAACATGATATTGCTGCAGACAGAGAATTTCAGCTTATTCAGTCACGAGGGCCTCTGCCTGCTACTGTTGCAAATGCATATGCACCAAAGTTTAAGAGCACAGAAGAAGAAACTTTTTTACCTTCTCTGCTGTAGGGCCTCCTCAACAGCTATTCAGTTTTCTTCCACTTCTATATAGCCTTTTCTGATTATTTTTGCATCGGACACATGGGTACTTGATTTCCTTTCTTGACAACTGTGGCAATATTTTTGGAGTCTATAACACAAGCTTTCAGGGCATCAGAGGAAACTCACATGTGGTACAGGCTCTGCAGTATCCAGCCAGGGAGGAGAAAATACACAGAGACAACAGATTCCTGATGCCCTCTTCTTTCTGTTGGCAGCTGGAAAACAAGCTGCAGTTCAAGCTTCACTTCCAGGCAGCTCCACTACTGCCAGGATTCCTGGAGAGACAGTGGGGATTCAGGCCACGAATGTCTTAACATTTCCAGTATCAAAACCAGAAGGGAACACTGTGGTTTAAAAAAAGAAATCCAATTTTATGAGCACATCTTAATGCATCAGAACAAGAGAACAGGCATATTTTTGTTTGTTTGGACTTAAATGCCATTTCCTGTTTTACTAGCTCATAAAAAGTCAGGGTCATATATTCTGTGGTAAAACCTGACACGGCTCCATTAATTGCAAGGAGGCAACTCTATGCCGCTTGAGGCTCTGGCCCTTTTAAACAAGCTTCATCTGTCAGAGACTCTTTGAGCATACCTTGATGCAAGGAGAAGAAATACATATTTGGGATTCACGGTTTAACTCTGCATGATGATGTAACTCATATTGCTTTCATGTACCCTAATACCAGTTTATTAAAAAATTATAACTGCCTTAATTTTATCCCTTCTCTACGTGTCGCAATGCAATATTTCATGTGTACTGATTATATTCAAAAGTACCCAAGTTATGATTTCTCCTCCTTTATTATTCCTGTATTTCACACCCTGTAAGACTTGATCTGAAACATGTTCATTAAAAGTGGCAGCTGGGAACATAAGAACCTGAGCACAAGGAAGACGTTATATCTGCCTTGCTGGGTTGTGCTCCTGGAAGTGTTCTGCTTCAGGCTAGGCTGCCTCTTGCAAGATTTTTTCATCTGAAATGTCATTATTACACAAATGTGTCCCTGGAAACATTGATAACAAAATTGGTAGAAAAATTCAAAATGAAAAAAATTGGCTAATTTTTAAGTCATTTTCAGTCTACACATTTTGAAAGGAAAAAATTTTGTATGTATGTCCGACACAGTTTGCAAACATTTTCATACAAAATGTTCTTTTGTCTTCCGTCTACTATTCCCTCTTTCGTATCCTTTTTGTCTCTCCAAATATCCTTTCCCAGTCTTAGCACACTGCTAAGCAAAGGAAAGAAATAAGGGGAGAAAAACTTAAAAGTGCAGAAAACATGTTTTTAAAGGAAGGGGATGACAAAAACCTGCACATTTTCTCCTCTCCTGCTACACAAAAAGCAGAAAATTGAGATGAAGAATAGATAAAACACTCCTCTCTTAAAAAGTCTTTAACCAATAATTTGCACATTAATTGTAATTAATTAATGGCATTAGTTCCTCCCACCACCACCACTGCCTTGCGGGCATAATTTCATTCTGTTCTCTGTAGAGGCACAACGGGGCAGGGAGGGGAGCAGAATGAGGAGGCTACAGCCCATCTCTGCAGTACAGCTGCAGGGTATGGGTCTCGGGTTAAGCAGATGAGTGTGGGGAGAAATAAGACCCCTGGTGAATCTCAGCACTGGAATTAAGCTGCTCTTCCCCTTTCACAGTGGTCGGGAAGGTAGATTAGGGGTTGGTGGCGCATTCAGCAGAGGGGGATGTAAATCCATGCTGCGGCACTGTGTGGTCCTTCACCCGCAGTCCTGTTTTCCCACTGGTGACAGTACCAGAGTACCAGCAGTGTGTGGTGAGAGGGACTTCTGGCCAAAAGTGAGCTTTGTTAGGTACAAAAGGAGAGGGGAACTACTCTCCTCACAGCAGAGGGGAACTACTGCATCCAGGGCCAGCCTGGAGTTAGAGCAGATGAAGGGGATCATCAAGGTGTTTCTACAGGGATGTACCAAGGACGTTAGGAAGGTAGCCGTGACAGGGGACACAGTGACTCATACTCTAACTACAAATGCTTCATTTATGTTTTGAAAGGTGCTGTACTCTCTGAGTACTCCTGGTAACGGAGGTAGGTCTAGATCTGAAACAGTACCAGCCCACAAGGAAAGGGGACTGGTGCTCCTCACCCAATGGAGAATTGTGCTAGAATTGGAGTATGTGTCCACTGGGCACCATGAGCATAGTCCAGCTGTTCTTATACTCCATATCCAGCAGCAACCAGTTTGCAGCACTTCAGGGGAAAATGAAAGGTACCTTAGAGCTAGTTATTTTGGAATTACATGTCAGCACACAGGGAATGTTTTCAATTTTACCTTTTCTCTCTGATAATGACTATTCCATTGCTAAGCGGTATCAATCATTTCTAAAACATATAAACAGAGCTGTGCACAGATCTACGGAGGGCAGGCTAGACAAAAGCATGAGTACTCCTCAGCAGAAGCCTAAAAGAGAAGTGATGTCCTCTCCCTGTGCCCAAAAGAGAGCAGGGCTCGGTTGGAGGAAGACAGAAGGTCCGAAAAGCTTTTATGGTTTTACCGCACTTGAGAGGATTTGTGTCAGGGCCCTGAGGGCAGTGATAAGCCTTAATGACCCTGACCAGCCTCACCTGGGGCCCCCACCCACACCCATGGGCTCTATTTAAGCTCAGCCCTGAGGCATTTGTTCCTGCCTGAACTATGTTGGAGAAGTGCTAGTCCACAGCTACTGCTACAACCACCATTGATCTGGACCACAACCCATGGGCTGACTTCCTGGCTTGACCTGGGACATGCCTTGTCTCTGTGGATCTGCTGTTGGTGATACTCCTGGGAGAGATGGGCTAGCAGAATAAGGTGTGAGTAGTACAGGAGAAACAGCTCATGCTGCCAAACTAGTGGTATCTTGGATCAGGTCTCAATGCCAAGTGACACTTGATGGTCCCAGACTATAGAGCAGTTCCCACAGGTAGGGTTGGGAAAGGAAACAACTTGATCACAGGAGCTGTCTCCCCAGAGGAGATAGCTCTGGGACACTTACAACTGTACTTGAGGAATTAGGTGTTGTATATCAGCTTATTTGGTCTCCCTGGGGGCATGGGGGCTAGGACTGGCTCTTGAATAAAACATGAAATAATTGGAACTAGAATGTTTAGCTTAACTTCTCCAGACCTCTGGATGAGACTTGAGCTAGTGTTGTATTAGTGATGCTTTAAAACTTGATCTGCAGCTGTTGCCTCTAATGAAGTGCTGGCAAAAAGCTTGTATAAGTGTACTAACAGAACAGCTTAGAAAACTTACTCTATAATTGACCTTCCTTCAGGGGAATTAGTTCAACAGTGACTGGCAAATTTTCAAACAATTTATCTAGAAAAGCATGGTCAAAGGTGGTTAGGTGCCAGGCACTTCATGGGCAATGAAGCAAATGCAAACTGGGTATACAGCTCCTACTTATCTCCTGTAAACTCTCCAGCTGATAGTACTGTGGTCTAACCAGCCTGTATTCCCTTACTGCAACTGATTCCTACCTTTGTATAGGGAAGGGCTCTGGAGAAACAGTCCATGCGATACTCCTGATATTTATGTAGAGTTGGTATGTCATGGTGAGGCTTGACTGTGAGTTCCAACAGCTTCTGTAAATGTTAACTCATGGTCAGATGAAACTTCAGAGCATCCTACGGTTCCTGTTATGTTAGGAAAAAGAAGGGATGAACACTTGAGTGATGGATTTGTCAGGTGTTTTCACTGTTCTAGCTTCATCTTGCTCTCTTCCCACACCTATTTCTGCTCCAGCCAGCTCTGCTGAGTATTGCTGACTAACTCTTATATGGGTGACTCAGAAGAACTCATTCTGGTTCAATATTTCACTGTGTAATTATAGGGTACCAAAGTTATTAATGTTGGTGCAATGCAAAGATATTATCTTCATTCTCCATATGTTTTGTCAGAACAAACGTTATTGCTACAAATGACACTTCTGCACCAAGTCATACAAACGTAGCTGTTCTCTTCTGCCACTGCTGTTCATTTTTACCTTCCAAAGAACTGTTTACACTTTAGAAGATGAAGCGAATCCATCTGTGTTTTGCAAGTAACAGGACCATGTGTCTGGTGGAGGTCAGCTGTAGACATTACGTGAAACCCTGGGAGTCAAGAAAAGCAGTTAAAACAGCAGCCACCGCACTGTCTTAATGATGACAGACATCAAATTTGATGTTTAGCCAAATGCTTGTTCCAGACATTTTTGGAAGGAAGTGCCAATGACTGTCAGAGACATCCTCAGAAAGGCAGAATGCTCCATCCAGCCGAATGCTGGGAACATTTGATTACTTGTTGTAAATATATGAGTAAAGGGAGTGTTAACGCTGTGCTGAAATGAGCAAAAGTGAGGCAGAACCACTGCTTTGACACTTGTGCTGGGTTGCAGGACTCTCAATTTGGCACCAACAAAGTTCAGATTTTCTTTAGACAGAGGTCTGCTTTCACTTAGTAGGGCTATAACTGAAATCTTTTTTACCTTCTGAACTTCTCCATTCCTCACTTTCTCCACTGAGTTGAGTCAAGCCTCTTGCTCATCACTTACAGCCCATTCCCGACCCGAATGTTGCGTTTCATTTGGCTTTTGTCTTAGGGGGCTTACTGAGCCTATGGCCAAACTTTCAGTTCTAACATCTTTGTTCTCTGCTTGTGAACAGAGGTGGACTAAATGATTTTTAGCCCACTGTTCTTTTACACAGTATGAAGTTAACATTCACAGCTTCAACGGAAGGCTATGTTGCACCAGCTGACTCCAAAACTTTCATCCACAGCCTGATCATCTTCACAGAGCACCCAGAAACTGGAAAATGAGGTGAAAATGAGAATTTGAGGTCTCTCAGGTACTTATCACTAGTCAAGATGCAATGCATCAGGTTTTCCCTCAGAGCATTTTGTATATAGTCTACAGACTTTTCATATTGCCGTGGTGGTTCTAGCAGCGCTGGTATTCACAGCCAACTCCTTTCATGGGTACAGACACAGGAAAGATCTGTCGGTTATAATCTGATGTAGTTGATGCAATCACAGCTATACTGACATGCTATTCATACCTTACTATGTCCTGTGAATACTTCCCTTATGATGTAGTATCATTCTGTGGGATGCAGGGAGACCACCCATTCAAAAATCATCTGAATTGCAGCCAAGGCAGTAAAATTGAATTCCTCATGAATGCTTGTCACCAGACTTGCTTTTTGCTCACTTTTTTTTTTTTTTGGAAGGAAAGCGGATTTGCCTTCTTTAGCTCTCTAACTTTGGGCAGCTGGAAATCTTCCAGAGCAAATCAACAATGATCAATGCAAAGTGAATTAATGCAAGTCACAGGCTAGATAATCATGTGGAATTTATCAGGTGCATATGGGTGTCTATTGTTAGGTGGCTGTGTGCTTATATAGGAATTTCCAGACTGTCCTGATATGGCAATAATGAACAGTTAGAAAAATCAGTCTGAAAAGAAAAAGGCATTTCTAGAAAGGTTTTTTTAATAAAAGAAAAATATTTAACTGCATATATTGCATGCGAGTCACTCATAAAACAGATGCAGCAATTCACTTTTAATGCATCTCTTCTGAAGACACATAATTCTGTATTTCAGTTTATAGAGGAATGACAAAGGAATTTATCATCAATAATATGGATTTGTTGTAATCATTTTTTCTGTGATGCAAAACAGGGCATTTAATTTTTTTTTTTAATTAAAAGTCATGGTCTTTATTAGTGTATTTCCTAGGTGTGCTGTAGCTCAGAGTGGCAGCCCGCTGAATACAGGTTTTGATCACAGACTGCAGTTTAACAAAAAACCCCTTCAGAGTACGTGTATTGGTAAGTATATGCATAAAGGTATCCCTATTCACCATGGCCCTTGCCGAATCAAGGTCTCCAGTTCCTACAACTTTAGTGTCTTTGGCACACTGCATGATTGTTGCTATTCCTCAGCAGTTAAATATTACTGTGCAATAAAATAGGGAATTTATTTCATCTTTTTCATCATTTCAACTTCATAGAGTGTGTTATGGCTCCTCCCTTTTAAAACAAATTGGCATTTCACATGGCAGATTTCATGCTTGCCTCTAAGTTATGCCCTGACAATTTACCTGCAACTATTTCTTTTTTTTTCTTTGTGATTACAATTGTTATTCCAGTCTAGTTTACTCATTGCTTTAATTTCATGCTCATCACTTAGGTATTGTTGAAAGCTAATAGCATGATCACTGCTTTGTTCTAAATTGGACAAGACATATTAGATGTCTTAAGGAGTTTATAATTGAAAACAGATTGACACCATAGTTAATGCATTGCATTCCAGAATAATCCTTCCTGGGTTTGTTTTTCCTGCTGGCTTCCAAATGTTTCACAAACTGATTTCAATTTAGAGCGCTGGCTCTGTGGTTCATAACTACTCGCCAAAACTTCTGCATCTTACATTGCCAGCCTTCTCTTTATTGGTTGTTGATGTTAAAATTTGTACCTGGGATTTAGGTTGCTACTTTCCCAGGGATGAAAGAGATGTGGTACCCGGGCCACATAATTCCCATTCCCTCCTTGGGTATCCAAGGGTGTGATGTCACATCATACCCCCTCTGATTTATGATGTGCTGATGAGAAGGGCAGCCTTGTCCTCATCAGCCTCTCTGCACTGAATATGGTGGTCTGCAGCCTCACTGGCGGGAGACCACCTCACTCATCTCAAAGACAAGTTTTTCTTGTTTCTGTAAACTGATCTGATTCGACCCAAAAAATCTGCAAAATCTATATTTGATGCAATGAAAATAGTGGCAGGGTACAGCCAAGAGAGGAGAGAGCAGCACCTGCAATTAGACAAGGTTAGGAATAATATTAAACTATACCACTAAGTCCCACTGATATTATTAATGTTATGTGTAGGTTTAAAGGCAATCAGTCTGATGAGTTGCTCCTAAATCCTTGAATAGGAGACTAAGAAATGGACAAAGAATTAATATCAAGTGACTAGTGTAACTCATGATTTACTTACTTGTAATGGTGTTTTCCAGCATGCAATCTAAAGTCCAAGCTACAAGTAAACGAAAAAGGAAAGGCTGTGTAAAGTGTATGTTGTTTCTTTTTGGAGAGCTCATTATATGAAATATGTATTTTATCTAGAATTTCATCCCAAGCAGGGGACAGAAGACTTTCTTAATTTTGTAGAAAGCAATCCCTTCTTTTGCAATTATAATCTAGATTTCATTTATCTCAAACTTGTCTCTCTTTAGACAAGTAGGTATACCCTCAGGTCATCTAAGTATTCCTGAGGGATGAACAGTGCAAACTTGCAAGTGGATCAAACTCAGCATTCCCATTCACAATCATATTTCTTCTTTGTTTTTCTCTGTTTATTTTTTGCATAATCTAATGACAAACAGCTCAGATGATGAATGCATTGACTTAGGAGAGTTTGGAGGAGCCCTGCATGAAGTGATGTAGGTCTTCTAAAAATATATCGTGTTCCTTTCATGTGCAAATCTTTCTAAAAGAGGCGTGTTGGACAGAGGGTTGCCTCAGAGAATTCCTGTGAATACAGGAAAAAGCAAAAAGCTGGCACATGTAAAGAACTAGTAAGTGTAGCAAAGATTTAGGAATGTCACTTGCCATATGTGCATGCCAAATAAAGGAATGCAGCAAAGTGTTTCTGCCTTGTTAGCTATAGGGTTTTTTTAGGACAAATACCTTTATCGGCTTCTCTTCTGGTGCATTTGTGTTTTCAACCATGTAGATTTTTTTTTTTTTTTTTTAGAAAATGATTTATAAAGCCCATTGCCCCCACTGATTACTTGTCTTCCTCCTTAGCAGAAACAAATGCAGGTAACTATGGAGCAAATGATGATTATTTCACTGGAATATCATTAGAATTTCCACTCTGGCTGCAGATGACTTCTGGTCTTGTGGCCAAGCAAAATAGCCTGAGTTTTTGCAGCAAGAGAATGGATCAAAAGGCCTCACTTTTTTCAAGTTCACAGCTACTACTTAGACAATCTACAGCTTCTTCTCCTATGTAATTTTTTTCAGCTTGTGAAAAGCATGCTGTCCTCAGACTAGTAGGAGGAAAAAACCTAGCAAACCTATCCTGTACATTCAATGCAATTCTTTCTGAGGCCAAAAAGATGTAAAGATTAAACATGTTATGAATCCCAGCCAGGAATCTGTCTTCATCCTGTGCCCAAAATTCTCTGAAGAGCTAAAGATGTTGCTTCTTGGTAACGTTAGGCTCTCATTTGCCCTAAGAGTATTTCTGAATGAGCCTGATCCTCCCTGTACTGTTCAACTAGGCAAGGCTCCAGGCCTGCCCTGGTCACCCCCTTCCCTCCCGGTTCTTCCCATTCATTTTTCTGACACGCTTTCCATGTTTTCTCTTTTTTCCCCTTTTTTCCTCTTTTTTGTGTTTGTGTGGTGCCTATGTAGCTTTCTTCCACTGTAAGCCTAATTAAATCTAATTGCATTGCCTGGGTAGCCTTCTACAGAGCTTTGCCTGCAACATCCCATTTGGTTGAGCTCAAATGTTAACTAAATGTGCACGTCTTTCTGAAAGCATGTCAAATGAGACAGAGCCTAGGCTATATAAAGCAAGCGTGGTTCTAGCACATTCAGCTTAATGGTAGATAACGAGAAATAAAATGGAACACCATAGCTGCTCTCTGTTAACCTCTCCTTTGCTTGGAATTGTAAATGCAAGCAAATATTTTGCAATTTTGGTATGTTTCTTTTTTTTTTTTTTAACATTCAGGGACTTGTGTAGGTTCCTGAAGGAAGAGAGGGAGGTGAGGGTTAAGGGATGGCAAGTGCTGGAGCAAGGTGAAAGCTCAGTTAATGTTACAGGACAAGCAGCAAGCTCCAGAAGAGCTGCACCCCTCAGTGCATCATTTTACTCCCCAAAAGGGGAAAGGCTCATGCTTATCAAGTGAACAGCATTCACCATCCATTTGGGGCCTGGATGAAGCCCTGTTGGACTTACGAACTAAGGTGTAGTGAATAGCTTAAACTAGTATGATGTTCTTGCTTGTATGTTTTGCGAGGACCAGATACAAAGTTTGCACTAGATATTCTGGTTGTGATAATGTTAACCCTCATGATCCAGCTGACAGGAGCAGGGGGTGGAGCGTGTGATCGATTTATATTCAGATACCTACAGTGCCCACCCCTAGGGACTGGTTCACGGAGCAAGGGGTGGAATTTTGATGAGTACAAGTTGAGATTGGTATAATGTGAACCCCAATAATCTGGTCTTCAGGGGCAAGGGGAGGACGAGTTTGAGACAGGTAGTAAATTCAGGCTGTGGTGATGTAACTTGTTTGCCAGAGGGGAGGGTAAGAGCATGTGTATTTTGCTGCCATATTGTGACCAGCCCTTACAATCTGATCCCCAAGGACAAAGGGTGGAGTTTATAAAGGCACTATATTAAGATTGTGATGATGTTAATAGTAGAGTTTATAATGTATTCATAAGAACAGAGGTGCCCCTGAGGAGGATGGTGGTCCGCACCAGGGTGGGGATGGCCCCAAGGGGACTGTGGATGGCCTGTGCTGGAGCAGAGGAAGAGAAAGAAAGAAGTGTAGCAGGAAGAAAGTGTTAGGTATGCAATGCCAAGCCCCAGAGCTGCCCAACTCCTCACCAAAGGAACTGGGATGGACAGAGTGACCTGCTGCAAAAATTGGGGAAGCTGGGAGAAGGAAGAAGGAGAGAGAAGTGTTTGGTTTAAGTTGAGCCCAGGGCAGGGGAAAGAAAAGGTCTCAAGTGTTTGTACTTCATTTTCCCCTCAATAACCTGATTTCATGATCAGAAGTTGGTGTTAATTGGCAATAAATTGAATGAAATACAGATTCCCTGAGTTGAGACTTTTGCCTGTGACCTTGCTGAAGGACCAGGAATACTCCGGTGAAATGGAAGAACAAAGGGTCACAAGAAAAGCTTTGAGTAGGAGGCCCTGGCTATCCAGAGAACATGGGTCCAAACTAAGGAACGCATGAGAGAGCAAGGAAGTTGAGGCAAGGATGTTTACTAGGCTTAGTACTTTGCCTAGACCATGTATTTCTTATATTCCTTGGCTAAAGAGTCAAGAAAAGCAGTCTTGTGAGATTCATGTGATGCTTCTGTGTATGTGCCTTTGTGACTGTATGTTTGTTTAGACCTATAACACATCCAAGAAGTTAATTGTAAGGCAAACAAATTGCATCTCAATCGTGTTCGGGGTTGGAGCGTGTTTAGGTCACTGCAGAGCAGGGACTCGGCAGCTGGTGTCAGTGCAATGGTTCCCTAACTGGTCACAATTTTAATGGTGTGATACCTCACAAAAAGATAGGTGTCTTTCATCTGGCTCTGAATGTTTTTAACTTCCAATCAAGGCATCTTATGGTAGTATTTGCTACTAGCTTAATTATTCATCTAATATCACAAGTCTTTTCTGTATGGAGCTTGTTAAGAGATCATTATCACGTCTCCTCACATGTTTATCTTGTGTGATGGAATGAAGGCAACCTTTCCTGTCCTCAAGTTGTCTATCTTATCCTTTTACCTTCTTTTTTACTTTTTTGAAATATGGACACCAGCAGATAATCTGCTGCCTTGCAATTGGGAAAGGGAAAAGTGAAAAGAGAACGATCTTTTAACATTTTCATTTTTCACCATTGAATTTGTCTTTTCCTTTCACACAGGAGTCTGGGTATTTGGATAATACTAGACTTAGGCTAGAAATATCCATGGTTCTTAGAACTTATTTGTGTGTCTGTGTAATAAAATGCAGATATGTTTTTCTAATAACATTTTTTAAAGCGGATAGGTTCTTCCTCCAAGAGCTAGGAGACGTCTGTGTCTACTTAGTGTCTTAAAAGATCCTGGTCCTTACAGAACTTTAGTTGAATGTTTTTGGGAAGGGCTAATCAAATCAGCTGCTTTTGGCATTAAACCTCAGTGCTTTGAATCATCCCCCCTGGAAACGTAGCCTCTGTTACTCACTAGCTGCATAGGCAGCATAAGCATTACTCTGAATATGAAAGGAGCTTAAGCTAAATGCCTGGAGAAGCTAGTGTGAATTTTCCGTTCTGGATACATCTGCATGGCATGGTGTAGTGCTATGTAAAGATATTCTTATTTCCATGCGGAGTCCCACTGAAGTCAATGGTTCTGTATTTATAGGCTGTTTGAAGCATCAGGTCCTCAGCTTCAGTTGTCAAAATATATAGATACTTCCCTGTAGCCTAGGCTGAAGCAAGATTGATATTTTTAATATGTGCATAATGATGCAGCTAGACTTCATTCTGCTGAATTCTTTTACATGTACATGTTTCTCTGTTTGTCAGGATGACCTGTAACAGACACACTGAAGTGACTGCAGAGCATGAAAATATTACAGAAATATGCCAAATAGTACATTTCTATCATAAAGCTTTAACACAATGTGGTGTGTGTATTTGGAAAAAAAGGTATTGTGACTTAAGGCTTATCCCATTTAAGTTAAATTGCTGGGGGAAAGAAGAAAGGAACTGCGAATGCAGAAATAAAATTGGCTTTTCTGGAGCTCTTCTGAGCTGGAATGCGTATCAGCAATATGATACCTGGAGCACCAAATTGCTATGATCTTCCTTGTTGAAGGAGAGGAGCTTCATCCAAGATACCTCATGAATGTCACAAAAAGTCGCATTTACTATTCTGGTATATTGTCATGAATGTGTCTTAGATGCAAAAAATATATTTGATCTCTCCACTTTCTCTGCAGATTCACTGTAGTGGGAGTAAGATCAAGCTTTCATTAGATATTTTGTTCTGCGCTCTGTCTCTCTGTCTGCACCTCCTTCTCTTGTGCTCTCTTTAATCTTTCTGAGCAATTTTCTCTCTTCCTGCAGGGGTGATTGAAATGATCCTTTGAAGCAACCAGCTTTGACATTTGGAAAAAAAAAATCCAAAATGAAAGAATGCTCTAATTAAGCAAAACATCAGTTAAAGCTCAAGCAAAAATATAAGATTCTGATCAGTTCTTTCATGTATGCTTGAAAAGTGCACTGCCCTAGCAGAGAGGCTCATTAGGGGGTGCTTACAGAAAGTCCAGATTATCAAGCAGAGACACCCATGAGTGATACCCAAGACTGTATGTAGGAAAATTAAATATTCACCACCCTTCACTTAGTACATGTTGTGACCTACTGCCCAAGCAGTTCAGGAAAAGAAAACTTGTGTTTACACTGGGGCTATTAAACACTGTTCCAGAAATGAGAAGGGGCTCAAAAGGGTGTGTATATTCTCCTCTGTTGGTTTCACTGAGAACTGAGCCTTCGGGGTGTGCTTAATCGTACCTCTGATATATCAAATATATGGCAAGATTTTTTTTAAGAAGAACTTTTTAAGACCATGGTCTTCTGTTCTCCCATGGTGCTGTCCCCATCTTAGCTGTTCGGTAGGTTGAGGAAATTCTGAAAGTACAAGCTTCACCTTGTATCCCTGTATTGGGTTTGCCTGAGGTGGAGTTAGTTTTCCCCGCAGCAGCCCTCACAGTGCTGTGCTTTCTATTGTGCTTTCTATTTCAGTGCTAGCAGGGTGTTGATAACACACCAGTGTTTTGGCTACTGCTGAGCAGTGCTTGCACAGTATCGAGGCTGTCTCTCCAACATTTCCCACCCTCACCAGTAGGCTGGGGGTGGGCAAGGTCTTGGGAGGGGACATAGCCAGGACAGCTGACCCAAAATAACCAAAGGGATGTTCCATACCATATGATGTCTGCTCAGCAATAAAAGCCAAGAGAAAGGAGGAGGAAGGAGGGCATTTGTTATTTAAGACATTTGTCTTCCAGAGCAACTGCTATGCATACTGAAGCCCTGCTTCCTGGGAAGTGGCTGGACATCGCCTGCTCATGGGAAGTAGAGAATAAATCTTTGTTTTCCTTTTGCTTCTGCATGCAGCCTTTGCTTTTGCTTTTATTAAACTGCCTTTATCCTGACCCAGAAGGTTTGGGGTTTTTTTTCCATCTCACTTTCTCCCCGCCCCATCCTGCTGGGGAGGGGAGTGATAGAGCAGCTTGGTGGTACCTGGCATCCAGCCAAAGTCAACCCACCACAATCCCCATGTCTTATGGCCACCTGATATAAAAAGCTGAATTTGGATGTTGTGAGAGCTGAGGCCGGCGTTTCTGCACACAAAATGCCAACAGCTCATTATTTCAGCTGTAATGCCATTGTTGATAAGACAGCGATTACTTTTGTTGTAAAAATGACACCCACGACATAAGGAGGAGATGTTCCAAGTTTAACCTCAGAGAGGCTCTCTGCAAGGCAGGGCTGGGGAGGATGTCGCGGGCCAACGGGTTCAGCCCTGCGGTGCCTCAGCCAGACGGTTTGCAGAATCCACTTCATAACAGTAGTGAGATACAGCTTAAAAATGAATAATTGTGGTGTGCCCACACACTGCCTTTTGAAAAGCTGTTTAAGTGGAATGATATAAATCGTTTGCATTGTTTTACTCACTTTCCTTTTCTTTTGCTGAGCGAGGAATAATTTTCTGCAGTGAGGTTGTGCACTGCTGAGTTTTTTTCTGAAGCTTTCTCAATTCATTTAGTGTTGTTGGGTGAAAATGCTAGAGGAGCAAGATGGGTGGAACTCACAAAAGCCCCTGGTTTCAGCCTCCCTGAGTTTCAGGTGTGCCTGATTCCTGGAATGGTTGGTTTTCATTTAGACACAGGGTTTTTTGCTCTGGGCCTGCAGACAGTCTCATGCATCCTTAAAAGTACTACCACAAGCCCTCCCATTGGAAAGCTGTGCAACCACAGGAGGCAAAATGGATGAAATGGGCACAGAGGCAGGAGGAAGGTGGAAAGAATACGGAAAAATTTCTGACCACTCTGGTCAGTCTTGGTTTCAACATGAGACAGCACAGCGCACGTGTATGTGGAACAGCTTCTACTCACTTTGCAGTTATCATGGTGGTGCTCCAGAGATCTTCATAGTGTAGTTAAGAGCTAGGAAAGATGTGGCTGCCTGGGTGGGAATTATTTCCTCATGCACAAGTACAGCATAGGTTAAAAAAAAAAAGTGCTTTTTGGGAAAAAATGGGCTCTCAAGTACTGAAATCTTGACCTGTTGGCAGAACAAGGAAGAGCCTGTTCTTTACTCCTTCAGTCATCAGGCTTTTGTTGGCAGTTATTTTGGCATGCATAACAGACACACACACTATGATTGACCATTCATTTATGCAACCTCCTGAAAAAAATGAGGATTGTGCTGGTGTTTGATTCTGCAGCCTTCTCTGATGCCCAACATGACAGAAAATAAGATCTAATAGAGCAAGTCTTATGTTCCTTTACTTTTATATACATGTATTTTAGTTTTATATCACTCTCCCAGAACACTTACTGGCAGCAGATATGGCGATACCATTTTAAAGTTGACTCCTTTGATAGCTTCAATCAGATCTGACAAGGAGTCTGTTCCCAACAGATATTTGTTGGGGCTTCTTGGCTAAAGCATCTTCCCAATCTTTTGACAAATTCAGTGTCTCAACACTGTGAATCTCCCACCCACCACCTCCAAAATACTGTCAGAGCATGTGGCTTTCTTTAGAAATGTCCTCTTTCCAAGTTTGGCATGCTGAAAGTTCCTCTTCAGATTTACTAATGTCTAGCTTGTGGGAGGGTCTGGTGACGTCTTCTCTTTTTCTTTTCATCTGCAGCATATCGGTTGTTCCTGCCCTGCAGACTTGATGGCAGATGCCTCACCACACGCACTCCTCTAGCCAGCCTGTGTGTCCCAATGAGGCTGGAAAGCGAATTGCTTGGTGCTGGTCCTGTGAGCAGGACCTTGCGCTGGGGTGCCTGCGTCACTACCACGAGCAAAGGCCGGGAAGTCAAGTTGTGCCACCGGATCACGTAGCACAGTTCAGAGGGTAACAAATATTAATTACCATCTGCTGACGAACAGTGAGGGCTATCTGTGACAGGCAGTATCTATTTTGCTTGTTCTCGCTTCGTAGGTTGTCTCCCTGTAAGAAGAGAGTATGAATGAATGAAGAGGCCTCTGGAAGGAGAAGGGATGCTCCTTCCCTTGGGGAGCAATTGAGCCTGCCCAAGGGAGAGAGATGTCCGGGTTACGGGGTGGGTCAGAGGAAGCAAGGCTTTAGCGAGGCAGCAATTTGCAGCAGAGCGAGGAAGTGAGAGACCACTGAGAGAAGCAGCGAGCACGCTTTGAGCTCTGTGCTGATGTAAGAGAAGACTTCTTAGAGAGTTGAGGGGACTCTGCAGATAGCTGAAACCCACCAAAAAACTCCAAAATATAACTGGAGAGCAACAGCCTGCCTTTCTAGGATACAATGGGCAGGGGGAGATTTGTTTATAAGCCTTTTAAACTATTCCTCTGCCTTACCTAGTCACTTGGCATCTTATGATCTAAAAAGTCAACAAGTCAGGTTTTTGGTCTAATAAAGACTGACTTTTTCTAAATTTGAATGCCTTCTAGGTTGTCTTTGAGGAGCTGCCTGTGAAAGAAAAGGTCTTGACAGATTCGTATCAAAGCTTGGGCTAGTCTGGGATCCCATCACATAATCTGGTGGTTTTCATAAAATTAGTTAGCAATCTGACCCGATTTGAATTGAATCATCATAGTAGTAAATGACACTTTGTTCTCATGTTACCAGACTTAACAGAAAATCCTGAGGCTGAATCATCAGATCACCATGAAGATAAGGTGCTTTTCCATCCTCTGTGCCTGCTCTCTGCAGGTCTGCTCTGAGCTGCACGGTTGGGCTGCCTCTGCCTGGGTGGAGGGACCTCATCTTTGCAGAGCAGCGGACACTTCAGGATGAAGGGCATCTCTAACACTGAGAAACTGCCTCCCTGAAATGTATCTTCAAGTTTTGCAGTGTTTTGGGGTAGGTTATGCTTTCCTGTGCCCTGGGGAGTAGAGAGTGCTGGCAGCTGTGGTCAGATGAAGCGTGTGATGGAAAGAATAACACCTCCTTGTGTGGCTTTTTTTTCTGCCCGTCTCTGTTCAGCTGGCACCCCTTGGGGTAGGAACTGCCTTGCACTGTGTGACCGTACGATGCACGATGATGGTCTCGCTCTGGGTTGAGGCTGCTAGAAGATGCTCTGAAGAGGAAAAAGGAGCATTTCTTTTCTCTGACCTTGGCAGATCAGGTGTACTGCTGTGGTGCTGCCCCAGGTAGGCCAGGTGGGTGCATTAGCCATATTTCCTCTCTCAGACGCTTGCCAGCAAATCAAACCCTGTGAGGCAGGAGCGCTTGTTGAACCTCTCCAAAGGTTGGTTCAGTAGCTCTGTTCTCCCTTTCCTTCTCCACAGCTCTGCATGGACTGAACCTGCCCTGAGCCCAGGCAGATGCACATCTTCCCCTGCTTCTCTGAGTCAGCAGAGTTACAAGATTTGCCTCTGGTGCTCCAGACCCTCCATCCCCCTCTCTGGGTTTAGACTTACTGCCGGCCTTAAGCTTTGGCAAAGACAGAGGAAAATTTCTTGGGGAGAAGGAGGAAGCTCTTTTCTGCCCAGTATTCACAAACATGCTGGTGTATATTAAGTCCATACTGTCCATGCGAGAAAGAGGCACAGCAAAAGGAAAATAGGTACCTCCCACAGAAAAAAAAAGCGTCATCAGTGCGCAGCTGAACTTGAAAAATGTTATACAATATCACTCTGAAGCTCTTCAGTGGGTTTGCAACTGGTCTAACCAGTCTTTTACATCATGGAATCTTCCCCTACATATTATTCATTAAACAAAGGTATTTATTAGAGCAGAAACTGCAGCATGTGGCATAGATAACATCTCTAGTGTAGGGGAAAAAGGGCCTAACCATTCTTTAGAACACACCTTGCTTTTGTGTGAATGGGAGGTAATGTTCCTTCAGTGGCAGGGACAACATACTCCTAAGGAGTACACAGAGGATTTCCACTGTCGGAGCAGTTAGGAGCCAGCAAATGCCTTACTATTGCTTCCACCCACCTCGTTCATCTATGGCTGTTGCTCTTAGTATGCTTTCCTACCTTGTTTTTCTGCATGTTCCATGCAGCAGGCTTCCAGCTGCTCCTGAGGGGCAGCCTTTTAAATCGGTGTCTTTCACTTTTTTTTTTCGTAGGCTCCTGAGTGTCTCTGATTTTAAGGGGTCCACCCAAAGGTACAAACAAAAAAGCCATCCTGTTGGCAAGTGGGCTTACATTTGGCACGTAGGAGGCTGTAGAGTCACTTGGAAGGCTTTACAATTGCACAGCTAAAAGGAGATTGAAAACCCCAGTTTATATGAAAGCAGAAAGGATTATTATACTTGTATCCCTGTATGTTTTGGCTGTCTGATAAAGGCCATATCAAAGCAAAGGCCTTCTCCAAAGGAACTGAATTACATAGGTGGTGTTTACCATTCTGGTGGCACACAAGCCTTTCTTCTAGTTATTTGCGCAGGTTGTTCATCTTTTTGTATTGATAAATGTTTTTCTCTTTTAAATTTCCTTGAACTGTCTCTCTTCAAGGCATGAACAAGAAAAACTCCTTAATGACTGTACATTGCTCCATCATCAAGGATATTTCTCTTCCACAGAGCTGTTCTTTGGAAATGTCCTGATGTTTTGACCAGGGAGCCGAGTTGCTTATGATAGAAAAGCTGTCCTTTAAAGCAGGAATGCTACATACCTATGTATGTACCTATCCACATGGATATGCCACTTGACCTTTTGAAAATATAAAACTTGCAGAGTTTGGATCTTGACTGAGTAGGAAACTGCCTACTGACGTTCTGTTTTATACAACTCCCAAAGCCTTCAGCCATTCCCCAAGGGAGATAATGCTCGTGAACAGCTGGAATTTTCTGTCTACTTTTATTGCTCCTCTCCCTCAAAGTGAGCTGGATCAAGGTGTCTGTAATGATGCCCTGCTGCCTTATATAGCCAGTAGAGGCCAGCAGCTTAAACTCAAGAAACTCCTAACCCACAAATATATAAGATTTGAGTTAATTTGTATTTGCTGTTGGAGAAAGGTCAGCTAAGGGTGCTGCTGCAAACAAGTGTTAGCCAAAGTATAAATGAGATGGAGCGGATCTAAACAGTCCTGGGCAGCCAGTCATTATGCAAGCAATGTATCTGGACACATTAAGAGAGATGAAATGCTTTTTTTTATTTGGAAGCAGCAGTGGCTGTGCAAAGACAAATAGGATATGCTGTTGGACTCTTACAGAAATTTCAGATTCTTTTACGGTAATGTTTTTGAAAGAACTGTTACAACAGTGGGTATAAGGGAGCAAATATGTATGAATTATAATTTTATTACTTCTAGTCTAGCATCAGAGTTGTAATGTTATTTATTAAAGTCATTTTGGTATATGGATTTTAAAGAAGATATTAGTATTCCCTACAGCATTACTAGTGTGCTGCTATTAATATTTAAAATCTGTTACATAGGACTACTGTGAGTTTGATCTTCAAGGTATTAAAAACAGTACTTAAAAAAGAAAACAGACTCTCTTAAGGAAGAGCCTCAGCAGTGTAATAAACAAATTGTTTAAAAAAACCACACCAGAAAATATAAAGTGAAAAATATTAAAATGAAAATATTTTTGTAAGAACTTGAAAATGACACGTGTCATTTCACCCTTGCTTCTGGGTGTCTCATTGTTCTGGGAAATTTAATAATGACAATTATATACCATCTCTTCTTTGACAAAGACCCTTAGCACTTAAACTTTTAATGATATTATGAGGTGTAAGAATCACTTTTGCAATCAGGGAAATGCAGCCAGCACTGGCATGGAGTGTGGCAAGCGCTTAGTAGCCAGGCAAATGTGTTACGTGGCATCACAGTCATGGAAGGAATAGTTGAATTGGATCCAGTGGTGAAATAAACAGTGGTCCCAATTTATTCATCACCTGAAAATCTTAGAAAGGATGGCCAGAGAAGTCCCTATAACCTAGTTCCCTGGCCAGAGCAAGTTACTGATTCAGAAGGGCAAGAGCGTGACAGCAAGAAGCCGCCTGCATCGTTCCCTGCGGTACCTGCAGCAGAGCAGTAACAGTTTTTACTTCCTGCAACACTTTTCAAGATTCAAAATATAATCTTTTTTTTTTTTTGTTAGAGCTGTTCTGCTTTGAGGAAGTCATCAGATACTCCACGTGGCTGGGAGAGTCCCAGTACCTGCTGACCAGCGAGAGGCAGGGGCAGTCTAGATGTACACGGAGCATGAGGGAGGTTTGAGAAGTGGAGGGACGGAGGGGACAGCGGTGTCTGCAGCCCTACGATAAGGTAAGGGAGAGTGAGCCTCTCTTCAGCCCTTGCCAATAAGGGTGGGAATAGGGTGAGAGGGCAGCAATAGCTGCTTTGATAGATTCCTTTTGCTGGTGGATCTCATGTGCTAGGGATGGAGGCACTCCCATGATTCATATCATTACTGTGCAGTTCCCTAGTGTCCAACAGGAAGGTCACTGGGCAAGAGCCTGTTCCTTTGCCCAGTTCACAGCGAACGATTCACACCAAGTTGACTAGTTCCAAAGACAAGACAGGGACAGGTCCTCCCTCAAGCAACCAAAGTCACGGTTGTAGTTTTGTTCCTACAGGAGCTGTGGGAGACCTGCCTGCAAATTCAACACTTGAATCAAAGCAGGAACTCAAGTCCCTGGCATCCTGGGCAAGCGTTTTCAGTCCTCCGGTGCATCAGGTATTCTCAGGGCAGCCTCACTGATTGGGATCAAAAGTTTCAAGTCTGGATTTGAGATTCCTTTCCTAATGAAAGCTTCTATTGATAATTACCCAGTCCTGGTTAGTGTACAAGATAAAAACAGGAGGAAGGATAGTCTCTCTCTCTCTCCCTCCCTGCTATGGTTTGTAGCCATCTCATATCTGGGATGGTGGGTTTGGGACTGTGGGCTCCTGCCAGAGTTCACCCGAGTGTGTGTTTAAGCAACGCAAAGTGCAGAAAGAGCAGAGATCCCAGCCAGCATCTCTGCAGAGTACTGTGGTACTGCTACCAGTAATTGTGCTCAGGGCTGATATTGCACTGAATTGCATCATCAAAGATGCTGGGTTTTGAAATGTCAGCTGAACTGCAGTTCCTGTTCCTTCTCTGCTGACTGTCAAGTGGAAGCCTCTGGTTTATTTCATGTTGGCCAAAACAACTTCAAAATAAAAAATGGTTCTAATGTTTAAACCTGTTTGTTTATGCTGAATCCTTGGTGGCAGCCACCTACTGCTGTACTTACATTTAATTTACCAGAACACTTGGAGATACCTTGAGGCTGGCAAGTTCCTGGACCACCAAGAAGCAATATGAGATGGGATATAGGATGTCTAAGATGCATATCAGTGGTACATTGGGGATTTGCTACATGCCCTTCAGCAACTCATACCTGCTTTTACATCTATTTTGGTGTAAGTATATTTACATGTATTTTGGTATTTTACCTGTTGCAGCTATTTTGCAAAATAGCTATCAGTGTCTCAAATGGATGCTTTGAGAGAGCTAATTAATGTTAGTGAAGCATTTGGTCCTCTTGGATAAAAGATACTGCAGAAAAACAAATCATCCCTTATGTTGTAAATCAGATTCCACTCCATTCCTAAATACTTGCTTTATCTAAGGCTGATAGCGAAACCCAACAAGCTCATAAAAAAGAAAACGTAAGATACGGTTGCCTGAGGGCATCCTTAATCAGAGAAGATCTTTCCTTTTTAGAATAAAAAGACATCTGCAGTGAACGATTTCACTAGCCAAGACACAATAAAGAAGAGGGCTTCCCATGCGTAATTACTTTGCGGCTAGAGAAGGGGTGTGGGAAGAAGGCTGAGACAAGCATCCCACTTCTGAGCCGCTTAAGCCAAGAGGGAAGCTAAAGTCCTATTGGCTCCATTAAGAACCAGAAATTGAGGTCTTTATCCCAGCTGTCCTATAGCTGAGAAAGTTTTATTTAATCATCTACTTGTGCCTTGGTTGCCTAGGGTGGGTTTCCTTTTCCACTGTCTGCAACTGTATCTTTGTACCACAAGCCTTATTTAAAATTTTGCAATTATGGTCCATCTTCAGTTCCCCGAGCTTCCCATCCTCAGCTCCTCTGACAACAATCCTCTGTGTAACATGAGGAGATGCAACAGCAGGGACATGTAAAACAAGTGCACACACAAAACCCATAACTGCGTGCAATAAAGTAAATCCGGCCTTGTATTAATTTTAACCAGCTGGTAAAAACTGAGCTTTGTCTGTGCTCTTACTTCATTGTTTAGAAGAATGACTGGTTGGTGGGGTATTGTTCTTGCAGATGGAGGGAAATTTCTGCCTCCAGTAATACCTGTGGAAAGAAGTTGCCTGGAGTGGGCATGCTGTGGCTTAACTGAGGACACACTCTGGCAGTCGTACTCTTCACCAGTGTGAGCTGGTAGTTTTCCACAGCCTTTACCCAGTATCAGGACATCAACCTTTTTCCATTAACTCATCCTTTCTGCAGCGCTGTGGTTTCCTGTGCTTGTTCTAGTGCGAATTTCCTTCCATCCACAACTTTGTTATGCAGCTTTTACTTCAGGAGGCAGGAGGTTTGCCCTTGTTTGGATAATTGTGAACTGCTGAGGGCACCAAAAAAAAAGACCTGACAGCTAATGCCCTACATTTCCAAAAGCCCTACATATTCTTTCTGCTGCCATAGCTGAGACATCTAAAAAACGTGCCACCTCAGCGTATCTAGGCACCAGGAAATGCTGGCTTAAAATTAACTTTGCCGATCTCCTGTCTCTTTGGCAGCCTGAGAACGTGAGCACCAGAGTCTCCAACAACGTGTGGATGACCGCATTTCTTGCAGAGCTGTCTCGGAGCTTGGCAGCCCGGCTCAGCGCGGCTCATGCAGGCTGCTCTCGCTGCTCGTCTCAGCCTTCGCTGCTGCCGCTCAGACTGCCCTGGTGATTAACGCTGCTGGTGGGGGTGGCCCTACTCCTTGCAAATATTCCAGTTGATTTTTGCCAACTGATCAGGGCTCCTCGGTGACATCGCCCACAGGAGGGAAACGGGGCTCATAAACCTGGTGATCTAACTTCAAAGCTGCTGCTGTCTCTGACCACATCTCCATCTATTTCTGTGTGATGCTGCTGATCCCTTTGGTCACCTAGTGCAGGAAAACGAAGCGAGATGGAAGTTAGACGAGGTCCTGTCAGTAGGATAGCCCCTGAGACCTGGCCTCTCCTGCGAGGCATCATTACCTTGCTGCTTAGCACAGACCCTCTGCTAGACAAGCTCCCTCCGGTACACAAACCTCCTACTCCGGCTGTACAGGCTTCTGCCTCCCTCGACAGCTGACCGGGAGCGTACTTGCATGGGCATGGCAGCAGTTTAGACTTCTGCAGTGTGAGGGTGCCCTGCCAGCTCTCGCACAAGGCCTGCTAGCAAAGCCATCTTTGCGAGGAGGTGAAGAGCAGCGAGGGGATCCTCCTGCATCACCACCCCAGCCAGCTGGCTCCACGCACCTCCTGTTTTGCTGGAAGCACGTTTTCGGACAGGAATCTAAAACTGGCTCTGGGAAGGGAGGAACTGAAACACAGAGAATGGGGCTGAGCTGCCTGTTGATTTGGCTTCTGCTGCCCTCCTGGGCATGCTTTGGTTGATCATTTCTAGTTTTATACAGGTACTGAAGAGGGCTTGCTTTCTCTCTGGCTGTGTCCTTTAAGACAGGATCAAAAATTAATAATTGGCTCCTGTGTACAACTAACTCTACACCAGACTGTTTTGCTGCCCAGGGCACCTGGGCTGACTACAGCTGTAACACTCCTAGCCTGCTTCTTGATGCACTTATATCGGTACTGAACTGATGGGGAGCAATAAAATCAGCTGACGCTTTCTCCAAGCTGTTGCTGTCTCTGTGGTAGAACTGTTACCAGTGTAGCTACGCTGTACTAAACTCTGCCCATCATCTCTTGAACTTACACTAGTAAAAAGTGTGAGTATACAGATTAGACCTTAGTAGGAAAATGTTGCTAGCGATGTGTTTTTTTTTCTGAAGCAACTGGGTGCATTTGGCTGTTAGCAAAGGATTTAAGTGTATTCTAACTGATGTTACTCCATCTGGCACTGAGATTAATTCAAACCTTTTGGTATCTTTTCCTGTTGTGAAAACCAAGAATAACTAAATATTTCTCACACCAAGATACCATATCGGGGTGGTATTTCACCTACCCAGAGTAATCACAAATTAATGCTGCAAAATGAGGCTCTGATCCCATCAGAGGTTCCTAACAGAAGGGGTTTTGTGCCCACGCCAGTTTTGATGGAAGTCAGCTGGGCTGTGGAGGGATGCAGAGAGGTTGCTCGTTCCGCTGTAGCTATGATCCTGGTAGTCATCATTAAAATCAATTGTAAGTACAGATTCTCTCATTTTTATGCTTGCACTAGGGAGTATGTAGTTTTTAAAGCAAAGCTTTCAGAAAACTTCCAGAGAGAATGTAACCTGTACATTTTTGCTTTGTGAAATAAACAAATGAATGTATTTGACACTTCGGATGGCAAATTCAGATAGCGGTTCCTACCAAAAAGCATCATTTAATAGTTATTCTGTAACACTTACGGATCAAAGACCCAACTCAGGTTCCTTTGCATGTTAATTAATTGTGTTTTAATCATTCAGTTTAGATTTTCTAAAATGGAGACAACTTAAAAGAAAACAGACAGTGATGAAAATGTCTCTTCCAAGGGCTTTAATTTCTCCTAGAGACCTACTTTTTGAAAAAATGCCAGATCTGGAGAAGAAACTGCTCTCTGATCCTCAGATTAACTCTTCGTTCAGGGACAAGGGCCATCAGGGACATTCTTTTCATTCCTCCGCCACAGGTTTAGAAGGGCAAAGTTTTCTTCCCTAGATTTCTGGGTCAGTTAAGCTGATGAGAAATCATGGCTTTCTTCTATGCAGGAGGATAGTTTTATACCTTATATGACTCTTGGACTACTTAGTCATGAACTCGATCATTTCACCATTTAATCGCAAAGGACACCATGAATTCTGCAGGTATAAATACCCGGTGACAAGTCATGCGCTGCTGCTGTTGTCTTTGCAGTCAGAAAATAGGCAACGGTGTACTTCAGTAATTGCTTTTAAAGGGTAACAATTTGCCCTGAACACTGCAAAGGAGGAGCCCTTTGTATGATCTCCTCTATTAGATTCCTTCACCCAGTGTTACCATTCAAAGTAATTACAGTCTGAACACATACTGAATCAAATCAATATAGTAAGTCACTGATGTCCAGCTTGCGCTGAAATGGGGAGAAAGCGAAGCATGAGCAGCCGCTTCTGAGATCAGAAGACCACGCGTTTTGAAGCCTACGGCACTGTGACCTGATGTTGTGGCATTAACGCCCAAACACAGCCATCACTTGAGTCTGCTTCTTGGCGCTGCCATTCCCTCGGGCGGGACAGCTGAAGCAGGTAGGAAACCAAAGCAGCGTGCCTGCCAGATCCCCCAAACGAGCTCTGATTTGATGTGGCTGAAACTTGTGGTGGAATTGATTTGTATAAAACTTCCTTTGGTTTAAATCCCTGCAGGGTGTACTTTAAATCCCATAACTCAGATCAAAACTACCAACTACAGACCAGGCGAAACCGCAAGTTTTGATTGATACGCAGCCATAACGCAAACTTCAGCCAGCTGGCGTGACGCTGTCCCTGCACAGGGTTTCGTGCTCCAGCGAAGCCCTCGCCCGGCATCTCTGCGCGCCCGAGTCCCTCCGCCGTGCCCGGCGCGATGCTTCCCAGCGGGCTTCCCGCTCCTCCGCCGCCCCAGCGCCTGGAGCAGCACCGGCTCTGCTGGAGAAAGGACACCTTTGCTTGACACGCGTGGACGGGCTCGCTTGTGCTCCTGCCTCCACCAAACTCCTGCCTCAGCCCGCGCCTTTCTCGGAGGAGCCAGACGCGCGGTTCGCTGCCCGCGGGCCGTGCCCTCTCCTGCCCCCGCCGCAGCCGCAGCCCAGCGGCTCGCTGGAGCAGAGGGGGCCCCTCGGCCGCAGGCTTCGCCTCGCCGCTCGTTCCGCAGAGCAACGGGGAGGCTGCGGGAACGAGCTCGGGGCCGGGCCGCCCCGGCCCCGGCCGCCGCGCAGCTCTCGCCCGGCACCGGCACCCGCCGTTACCCGCCGCCAAGCCCCGCTCCCGGGACCGGGGGGACGCTGCCCGCCCAGCGGCGGGGGCTGCCGATGAGCGCACTGGGGTCCGGCTTGCCGAGAGGCCGCGGCGGACGAGCCCGACCCGGCGCCGAGGGACCCCGCCGCGGAAGGGGTCCCCGTCCGTCCCGGGCGTCCGTCCGTCCGTCCGTCCGTCCCGGGCGGGCAGGGGGTGGCGGAGCCGGGCCGGGGACAGAGAGACACACGCGGAGCCGCAGCGGGGGGAGGAGGGCGCGGGGCTCCCCGCCGGGGTGCGGCCTGCCGGATTTGGGGATTTTGAGGTTTTGTTGTCCCCTTGGCTGCCTCCCGCCGCTGCCCCCCCCGCTGCCCCGCCCCCCGGCTCTCTCCGCCCCGCCCCGCCCCCGCCCCGCCGGCGCGGCTCCCGCGGCCGCGCATTGTGCATCGCGCCGCTGCCCCGGGCGGCAGCGCCGGCACCGGTCCCTCTCCGCTGCGGGGCCGCCGGACACCCCCCCCCCTCACCCCACGGGCCGGGCCGGGCCTCCGGCTCCTTCCCCCGGCGGCGCCGGCCGGGGTCGGGCACGGTGAGTGGGGGGCGCGGCGTGGCCGGCACCTGCGGGCGGCGCGGTCTGTGGGGGTCTGTGCCCAGCCCGGCGCTCGCCCCGGCGCCTTTGGGAAGGGGAAGGCGGTGGGGGTCTGTCCCCCTCCCCGCCGGCGGACAGGGCGGGGTGCGGCGGGGTGCGGCGTGTCCCCTGGCGGCGGGGGCTTGGGGGCGGCCGCGGGGCCCCCCCCCTGCCGCCGCGGGGCCGTGCGGGGGTCGGGGGCTGCCGGGGGAGGGCCCCGCCTGCGGGGCAGCGGCCGCCGCCGGCCGAGGGGGCTCCCGGCTTCGCTGGCCGCCGCGAGGAGCGACCGGAGGCGGCCCCCGCAGCCGCGCGGGTGAGTTCTGCTCGCGCCGGAGCTCGGGCTCGCGGTTTTCGCACGCTGCGCGAATGCTAAACCGGTGTTCGTGCAGCCGCTCATCTCCTTTTTTTTTGCAGTCTGAAATAGCGCTCTCAGGTAACTGGAGTTGACTCTAAATGTGATTCCTGTGGGTTGACTGCTGTAAGCCTTTTTCACGCAAGTAAGATCTATATGCATGAGTAAGATTTTATTTTTTTTTTTTTCCCCTTAGCAGAATGATTTTGCATGTTTCCACCCAGCAGTGTATAATCTCTGATAGCTTTTGCAGAAGATGGGCTTGCCCCTTTCAATTTCTGTGTGTGTGCAGTCGCTGTTAATTTTGGCAGCTCGTAAGTGATCCTTGGTAAAGGTCTGGTGTCTTCGTTTTCTTCAAGAATACATTAAGTTGGATGTATGCCAGGGTTTTAATATTGTAGAAGCAACAAGAGAGACAGCCTTGGAAAAAGGATCGAGGAAATGATTTAGCTTTTCTAACGTTCATCATTTCCCGCCAGTGTGCTTTTAAGCATTTCATTTTAAATTGCAGGAAACAATCAGTTTTTGCGTTTACCAGCATGTTGATTAATAATGGATAGGTAGGTTTAAAACTAAATTTTGATGCTTCATTTAAAATAAATGCTTTTCCTTTCTTCTCTCTTACACACCTATTTGCTTTTAGGAAAGAGAGGAATAGTAGGTGATGATTAGGCAGCTTCCTCACAATTTGAATAAAAGAAATAGTTCGGTATAGGCTGGCTGTAGAATAACGGACGCACTTGGCATCTAGTGCGTAGTTGGATGCAAAGCTGTGCCTAGCAAAACTCTTCTTTGTTCCTAATTTCTCCCGTAGCCAAAGAATAGCCTATCTAAAACTTAGTTCTGGGAGTCAGATGAATGCTGCATGTAAGTCTAGTTTCTCTATGGTAGTCTATTAATATGTGACTTACCATGAAACATGTATTGACAGGGATTTTGTATTTATAATACACACCATTTAGTGAATGACTGAATGCTTCATCTTTCTTTTTCTCATTAATAATCTAATTAGGGGAAGACTCTGGAAGGAATATGGAATTAAGACACGTTCCCAGTGGATATGCAGTAAAAAAGACACTGCAAAGCAGACAGTGTAAGAGGAATTTCCAAAAGTACTCATCACCCAAGACAGAGGCAGACTTTGAATGCTCCTCGGCTTGTGTTTAGGCTCCAGAGTAAATTGCTAGATTTTCAGCTCGTTCTTGTTAGTTCTCAAACTTTTGTATCCAAAGTTCTTTGGGGGACCTTGGGGAAATGTATCTATGTAAGCCAAGTTCTGAGTCTTTCAGCACTTGAGAAAATCAAGCCCTGAGCACTTAAAAAAATCTGATCCTTGGGTAACAGTCATACCTCCCCCCATTTCCATTCTAGAGGTGTTCCCTTTTAATTTTTATGGCAGATAGAATTACAGATGTAAAATATAGCCACGATAAAGCAGGCCAGTAAAATTACTTCCTTTTTTTTTTTTTTTTTTTTTTAATGTAGAAGCCATCGGGATTAATGAACAGCTCCATAAACACACATGATAAAATGCAAGATCGGCAATAGAACTGTAAGTGGCACTTAATCGGTGAACGAAAATAATAGGTAATGGCTAAAAATAGTATTTCCCGTCTCAACAATAGAGTTAAATATTGTCATGGATATTAACTGCAACAAGGTAGATGGTCCAGAGCTGGAGGCTCTGGCCATTCGTACCGGCTGACCTTCTGGCCTACTTCTTTGGTTTCCTTTAAAGTATCACTCTTGTGTGTTTGATGATAAACCACAAATGCAAACCAAAAAGCTGCTCTTTAAAGGGAAAATTGGAGCTTTTTTGCTGCACAATAGTGGTACTATGATTTCTGGAATGTATTCTGATCTCGTGTAGCTCAGCCCAAACTGCTGAGCTGCATTCAGATTGTGCCTAGGTTTACACAAGTGGTTGGTCCCATGCATGGGCAAGAGCATCCTTGCACCAGAAAGAAAGCGCTTAGGTCTGGTTCTGATCGTTTAACAGCGTTTGAAGTGTTTCAACATCACTGCTAGAAAAATGCCTTCGTGTTAAGGTCAATGAAAAATTTGCCTCTCCGATAGCCCAGGCCGCAGCCTCTCGAGGAACTGTTGAGTTATGAGAGCAGGTAATTATCTGCCTCATCTGTGGCCCAGGACTCACTGACACTGAGCACGGAGAAGAGAAGAAAATGACAAATGCTTGTCCAGAAGCACGTCCTCACGTCCTCTCGGTGGCGTTTGCTTTCCCCCTGGTTTCTTAGGATAAGACTGGTGAGTTTGGGGTGTGGAGAAAACAGTGGTTAATTAGCTAATGCGTATCTAGCCCTTCTAAGATGGAAAATACTGTATGGGGATGATTTGAATTAAGTACTGTTGTTCCCTGCTATTAAAGAAATTGCTTGCCTGCTCTGTGTCTCAAGTTGGAGTCGTAGGTGATTTTAATGTATTGTTTAAGCTGTGGTTTAGGTCAGTTGAAGGAGAAAGGCCAGGGAAAGTCTTTCAATAGGAACAATAATAGGTAAAGATTTTCTTGTTCAAGCCTTTTTCTTAGTAGCTGTAAAATCTGCGTATATGGCAGGGAGGAGAAGGGAGTTGAATGGAGCTGAGCAAGGAGCTGTGGTATGAGGTAAAATTCTGATATTGTTCTCTTATGCCACCCTGCAAATACATTTGCATTTAAAATTTCCAGGCAAGCCAAACTGTAGGACCGGTGCAGAATGCTAAATGAAACCTGACAGCTAGCTCGGAAAACACCACATAACGATGCCGGGCATTCCCTCGCTCGGACAATTGAGTTGAAGATTGTTTCTTGTAATGATTATGGATCCAAAACAGAGACAGGTGCAGGAAAAAAAAAATGGGACATCAATTTTATTCTGAGCTATTTTTACTTGAAAGATGTTTACTTTCTGTCACATTACCCTGTGACTGCTGGAAGACTCAGAGGAACTGTAAACCCCAGATCCCTTTCTGCCCATCAGCTAGCCACAGTATATGCCTTTGTGTCGCTCAGGCTGAAATTCATTCTGCCTGGGAGGCTGACGAGTGGTTCAGGGCGCAGTTGTGATCTGAAAGATGCTGGGTGTCACCAGGGAGGTACCCTTTCTGCCGCTTGTGCGAGCAGACAAAGCAGCAGCTCCTTTGTGGAACTTGGTGATGCACCTCCTGTATAAGAATAAAAAGTATTTATGCTCAGTGGTGGTGTGATGTAGAAGCCAGGATGATGACAGTCGAGGAAGGAACATGAAAGGCGTCAGGAGAGCTCCGTGGGTTTTACCTTTTCATGTGTAAAACTTGGGTGTCTGCAGCTATTGGCAGTGAACTGTCCCTCTGCAGACAGACCGACGATGCAGAACAATCTGAGGAGACTGAGGGATGGAAACAGGAAAATAAAATGAATGATAGGTTAACGTGTGTATTGGGTGTGAAAGAGCGCACGCAAAGTCACAAGGCTGGAAAAAATCAAGGGCCTGCGGTCAGGGGTGGCTGCTGCAGTGAAGCAGTAATACAAGGCAGCTCAGTTGTCCACGATATCCCGGTTATGAACGGAAGAATAACAGGCTTTACGTGTGCAGTGTGGCTGCATCTGGCTCCCTGGCTTAAATATAGGACACCTGCCCTTTTAAAGTTTGGGAGGGAAGGGAAAGAGCTGATGAGGAAAGCAAAGGGACGGATTTCTGAGGAATGATCAAAAGTGCTTAATATAGGCAGATTATCTAAGAAGCAAAGATACCAACAATTTCAGGTGTGGGTACTCAAGAGATGATCAGCCTTTGCAAGAGGGTGCAACTAGACTTAACGGGCTGCAAAAGAGAAGGTAATTTGAACATCAAGAAAAGCTTATTGAAGGAATGAAGCTAAATAATCTTCCATGAAAAATGCTAGTAGCGTTGTTGGTTGGCATTTTTTAAAGCTCATAGAGAGCCCTGGAGAATGTTCTGCAGGGCTGGCAGCTCAGGGTCACATCTCCCCTGGCTGAACTGTGCCTGGGGATTAGGACGGAGGTTTCAGAAATGAGGCTGTTCAGTTAGCAGGCCAACTCCTCTGCTTGGAGTTAACTTCTCAGCTCCCCTGTGTGGTCTGCTGGAAGGCACAGAGGCATTCTCTGCTAGCTTGGATTATATCCCCGTAGGGAGGGAGATGGACTGGATGAATTAATAGATCTTATTCCATCTTTAGCTCACAGGAGCCTGTGATCCAGGAAAAAAATGAACACTTATCTTGCTGGCAGCTGAAATGCATGCTGTTGTTCTGTAAAACAAATGCTATAGCATCTCATATGCTTTTCTGGTCACGTGGCGAGGGAGGATGGGAGGAGGGATGTGATGGAAGACACTTTCCTGTGGTGAGCACAGCAGGCCAGGCTAGAAATATTGCTCGGTTTACATTGACTGTTATTATGTGTCGTTGGATCCATGTTGAATTCTCCTCTTGAGGAAAAGCTAGAAAGCAGCAGGCTCAGGCTGTTTTCCTGCTTTAAGTTCCAGCCGTTATCGGCAAAAGAAAAAAAAAAGTCATATTCTTGGACAGTAGTTACCTCTTCCTTTGCTGAGTCCTGTAAGATACAACATTACATTCTTGCCAAAATGTGAAGAGCAACTTCAAAGGGGTATGCAGCTCTGCTGAAGTCGTAGGCAAGGCACAGGTTAGAAAGCCGAGGGACGTGATCCAAAATGCACCGCAGTCAGGGGAGAGACTGGCGCTTTGGCTTCAGTCCAAGATCTCATGTTTGCTTATGTTTGGATTTAACCAATTTTGGGGGGATTAAGGTATTTTTTAGAACGTGGTTCAAAGGATATAAAGAGGTTGCAATTTTGAACTTAATGAGTTTTATGGCATTACTGTATAGTAGTGATTGTTATCCTGTTCCCCTCTTCAGATATGAGGTGGGTCAGTTCATGAAAAGTCTGATTAAAGACACCGCTGAATAGCATGATGCATGATGGTACAATGACGTAACTCTCACAGCGGTTTGATGTCTTAACATGTAATCTTTCCTTCACTGGATTTCTTGTTGTATCCCAAAATAAACCAGAGTTTATATAAATTAGACATGCTCTTACTGCAGTACAGGTGGCGTTATAAGTGCTCCAAGATGGTATGTTGTTGCTAGATAAGGAGGAATATTTTTTTTATTCTGATTCATAGCGGCTGCTTTAAAAATTGGAAACAGTTTGACTGTCATCAGCATGAATGGTTTATCGGAGGGCAGGCAGGGAAAACATTGGCAAACTTTTACAACACTAGCTTAAGGATGACTCTCCTTTAGTTAAGTGTAACTTGAGTCCCACAATTTCCTCATCTGGTGACTTGGTACCAGGTTTTTACTTCCTGCATTGTCCATTTGAAGTGGAAAGTCAGAAAAAAAAAGAAACTATGAAATTTTGTTGTCTTGATTGCAAAGGAAATCAGAAAGCTGAGAGAAGTTAAGCGTTCTTCCAGAAAGTGCATTAACCCAGCTTGGACGTGCTCATCCAGCCCCACTGTAAGCCAGTACTGCTGGTTTTCTTTTCACCGATTTATTAATTTTTCTTTCTGTAAAATATTCTTTCAGGGCTCTCTCCGGGAAGAATGGAGGGCCACTTCTCTTCCTTTGATTAACTACTTATATCCTGATCTAGAGAAATAGCAGCAAGCTGGTTGAATTTGGCGATTTTCAATCCAATTGATTCCAATGAGTAAATTAATTTCACATTCAGTTGTCCCTGTAAGAGGAACGCCCACTGCTGTCTGCATTAGTTCATAGGTATCTCTTGGGTTTATAGTCAATTACTTTTTAAAGTATGAGCACTAATGATTACATATATAGAGTCTTGATTCACTCCTGATTACTCCACTGGTGGTTACCATGACTTTGTGGTCATGGTTTTGCTTGTTTGTTTTCCTGTTTTTTGTGGTGGTTCATTTTGGTTCTTTTGGGTTTTTTGTTTTGTTTTGTTTTTTTGTTGTTTTTGTTAATTTAATTTAATTTTTGCTCTGGAGGACTAGGCAAAGGCCACTGTCAGCAGGTTGTCAGACTGAACAGATGATTGGGTTGGCTTGGCATAACAAAACCTCTACTCCTAAATGAAGTATCATTCATGGTATAAATTGTCCTGTAGTGTAGCCTATCAGTGAGATCTGAATCAGTCCAGTTCAAAGTGCCAGGAAAAAGACATTCTTGTGGTAATTCTGGCATTCCTGGAGATAGAAAGTATTGGAAAATTTGAGAGAGAGTTGGTTCTCGTAAAATATCCACGCCAGTTTTGTATAACTGAGAAGCAGCTTGGAAAGTTCAGATAATACAGATGTTGGCCCAAACTTGTGAGATTTGCTTGCATGGATCAAATTTGGCATTACAGCATGCTTCCCAGATTAATTCTGTAATGTTTAATTCCAGCATGAGTCGATTTTCCATTTTATTCTGCATGACTTTTGTTCATTTGTCATTATTGAACGATTTCCTGGGGATACTCAGGCTTAAGTATGTGTTTGTATGACTACCAGAATTGTCTGTGGTTATACAGACAGGACAGAAGACATTAATGGAGGTTGGAAGATAAATTTTTCCCATCTACAGCACTCTATGTACCTTGCTACAGTCGTCAAGGATTTCTTAAAGTTTACCAGAAGATTTAAGTTGAAGAATGGTCCGAGCCAGGAACAAGATGCAAGGTTTCCACTTAGCGTACTCATGTACAGTAAATTCCTCTTTCTTTTGCTGTTTTTAGGGTCAAGTTTTTAACATGGATAATACACGACAGTCATCATCCCTTTTTACTCTTTTGCTGGGAAAAGAGTATCCAAAAGAATATTTATTAGCTGATTTAAATTCAGTTAACTTCATTTCCCGTTCGTGGAGTTTTTAACAATGTTTAATGAGAGATGCAACTGAATTGCAGAGCTATTATCTCCCCCTGAATACGTTGAGGTCTTTCTTGAATTCCCGTGAAGGTTTCTCGATCATTCATATTTTAATCCTGGCCCTCATAATTATTCTGTAGCATATGGAAAGTCCTGTAGATGCTAATCCTGGTGGCCTTAGTCATGCTTATTTAACAAATAGTTCCAGTCCCCCATTTATCTGCCTTAGTATCTGTTATTTATTGGTGATTTGATTTTTTCTTTTTCTGCCTTTAAACCCTGGGGTTGGGGAACTAAGACCACCCTGTGCTCGGCAGAATGCAAACACAAAACAAAGTGCGGTCCCTGCCCTGTGCATTCAAACTTTGGTTTTATGACTAAATGAGGGAGATTCCTCTTAACTGCTCCGTATTCAGATGTCTCTGTTGCTACTTCAGCAGCATTTAGATATCCTAGAAAGTAAATCTCCAGCTTAGGGAAAACAACTTAAAACTGAGCACTGCTGTTGCAAAAACAAGCCTTGTGCTTGTTGGAAGCTGTAGAAAATGTAAGTTTATAAAGCCTACCTTTCATCCGTGTGCTTAGGCAAAAATATGGTGCTTTCCTCTCTGCTTTGCTTTGCTTTTCCGCTCATTCAAGCAAACGGGCTGATGAATGCTTAGGCGAACTGTGTCCCTCCTATTGTCTGCCTTGTTTGCTTTCCTTTCAACAGCTTCTCTATTCAGTGTTAAACAACAGGAGAAGAAAAACACTACTAAAAATGAAGATATTCTATGATCACATTATCCTGTGAAGAAGGACGTTCTGCTTCCCCCACAAATGGTCAAACTAGAGAGGTTCCTTGCGGTTCCTAAAATCTGTGATGGCAAGAAGAGTGATAAAAGCACATTAAAATTACAAATTACAAATCATTGCATTGCTGAGCACAAACTACTATATGTACCCTTTGAAGACTATAGCTTGGAGTGTGATTTTGTAGGCAGCAGAGGTTCAGAGGCAGAGCTTGGGGATGTCAGAAGGCAGTTAACTGAACTAGGCTCTTTTCTAAGCATTCCTTGTTTTTCCTTTGGTTTCCCATACAGGCGCTTATACGTACACAGACATACACAGATACGCATGCAGACGCACGATGTTTAACAGACGGAGCATGAAGGCTGACCTGCTGCTCTTAATACAGGAGCCACTGCTCTGCACATTTTGCAGCGCGTCGTCCCAGTGCCCAGTGTAACCTTGTATGAGGCGTTAAGTGGAATGTGACTCCTGGAAAGACACGCTGGGTAGCTAGGCGATGCCTTTCTTGTATTGGCGCAGCTCTTGGGAAAAGCGTATGGGGCTTGCCATTCTTCTGATCCAGGAGAAGGCATATCCAGAGAGACTCCGGATGGCTTCTCTGCGGTGATCGCATCACCAGCAGGTGCTAGGAAGGATGGACATGGCTTTATGCTGCTAGGACATACCCTTTAAGGCTCCTTGCTTCATGCTCTCATAGGGAATGCGAGGAATGCTACGTAGTCATGAGTAACACTGAAACAGCTGAGACATCTATTGGGATTCCTACTCTTTCAACCTGAGCTTTCCAAAGCCTGGTGAGATCTATCTGGCAGAGTCCTGAGGAGTTCAGAATGGCTTTTCATCCACAGGTCCTACTGAGCAATGTTTACGTAACATGGGGCAGGATCCCCTGTGGTTTGATCTTTGGGTACGACCCAACTCTCTACCACTGTGTGATCCCATATAAAGTCTAGAGGCGTGTTGTGGTTTGAGATGGCCACAGTGATGAGGAGAACTCCTTCTGGAGGAGCATGGGGATTTTAGGCAACCATTGCTACTGCTTTGGCTGGCCCCAGCAGCTCTGTGCACGCATTCAGAGATCCCAGATATAAGCACATAAAGGCCATTTGCTTAGGTTCCCCCCCCGCTGCCCCCCTTTTTTTTTTTTCCCCAACTCCTACATCTGCTGTGTTGCAGAGTCTCCTGCCTGCCTCTACAAATGAGACAGTAACGGAGCAGATTTATTAAACCGATAGATTAAAGAACAGGAAATAACAGTGGATTTAGTGGAATTTGAAGACGGTTCTGACCTCTGAGGAACACAACAGAGCGTGCTGGAATAAAGCTGAAAGATGGTGGTGCCCTTGGTCAGGGTGCCCAAAGTCATGGGGAATTTGAGACTCACTTTGCTTAGGTTTTAAAAACACCTCGTTGTTTTGCTGACTCTGCAGCAAAGCCCCTATCTTCCTACCTTGGAAAAAAAGTACAAAACCTTTAGCGTGCTAGTGATGCAGGTCCCTCTCAGACCAGCGTTCAGTTTAGTTCTTAATTTATTATGTTTTTTGTTTACTGGGATGAAGTCAAATGGATTGTAGCGCTTTGGGTGGTGGCAGGAGGTGTCTGGGACTGGTGAGTCCGGTGCTGTTGCAAACAAATCTCGGTGCTCGTGGCTTGCTTTGTAGCTGCCGAGCGGGGTGTGAGGAGCCAGGGCTTAATGCTGTCCTGTTATGGAGTTGGGTGAATTCTGGGAGTGCACTCGAGTAAGAAATCTAAGTGCAGGGTTTAGGTGAACAAGTGCGGAGGAGTCGAGTAATGCCCATGCATTTAGAGTAGCTGAAGGTATTGATTCATTTTGCCTTGAGTTTTTAGGTATGAATCCAGTCTATAAGCAGCACCGTGTGCCATTCTCCTTGGGGCTTTTCCATGCAAACGGTACTATCTCGTGCTGTAGCTGATGCCTGCAGTGCTGACAGCCAAGTCTTGTGTGCTGTCCTGTTTCCCATCCCTCCCTCTTCGCCCCCCACTCTGATTACTTTTCAGTTCCTTCTGTTTAAGAACTGTAAATTACTACAGCAAACGTATTGCTCTCTGGGGTTATGTTTATCTGTTGCTGATTTTACTGAACGGAGCTGTGCAACAGCCTAAAAGAGAAGACCATGTGAATTAGGATACTAGGTCACGTTCCAGGCTTTTAGTTTCTACTGAGTGGAAGAGCAAATATTGCAAACTTGAAGAAATACAAGGGAAATATTTACTGCAGCCTCTATGCATGGCATAACTTCAGGGGAGGATGCAGATTTGCCAGCTCTGCTGTACCTCGGTACACCGAAGCGAAAGGCAGCGCGGCTCCCTGGTACCGAAGTGGAAGATGGGTGTTTGGCACAGCCCTGCTTGATGCAGCTATGACCTCGTGCCTTGTCCCAGCAGGGCTGTGCAGTGGGGGACAGTGGCAGCGGGGAACGAGGACAGAAGGGAAATGACCTTCCAGTTTTCTCTCCTCCCTCCCAGGAAACCCTGGGCCATGTGAAGTCACCCTGAAGCTAAAGCAGTTTAAAAACTCACTGAGTCAAGCCACCACCCTTGCTGGAGAGCAGAAGTCTGGTCTTCATTTCAGTTAATTCTCGTTCAGCCACCAAAACCCCTTTGTAGTTGGCCCTTAGGGCAATACTCCAGCTGTCCATTTTAAAAAGCCAGTCTGGCTAACGCCTTCCTGGGGGAAGAGCCTTCCTCTTATGGGGGTTACCAAGCCTGGAGAGTCCTCTGGCTCCACAGAGGACATTTGTGTTCAAATAGAAGCAGGCAGAGCTTTTTCCTGAATCAAAAATCCCTGTCTCTGGTGCGTTCACCAGTTGACTGCTGCAGCATCTTATTTGCTGTGCTCTCATGGCTCCCTGGCAGTGCTCTCCGCTGTTGCGTTTCATTGTATGTTTTCTGTTAACACAAAGACATCTGTGTTAATCTCTCATTTTCCAGGCAATTCGCCGTTCTCTTCCAGCTTCTGGCCACCTCCTTTTTCTCAGCTTTTTCCCAAGGTGGAAGGCAAATTTGGTAAAAATATGTATAAGGGGGGATTGACCCAAGTTTTCAAGACATTAAAATTACTGCAAAAGGAAACCAAATGGGCTTATGCCCTTCTTTATTTCTGTTAGATTTTTTTTAATAACAGAAAGTCAGATTCAGCCCAGCCTGGAGGTCTCCATGACCATAGTAAGTCAGGCAAGGGAAGCAGGGCTCTTGCATTTCTTTCTTTAGCAACACCTGTAGCCTTCTGGCCAAATCCCACAATCTTAGAAAGGCAGCGAAGTATTTCAGCTCTTGAAGGCCTGCTTGTAGACTGCTCCATCGTTGAAGAAAATGCACTTGGGGGGCTGTGGGGGAGGGCGCATTCCATGGGTTTGGTTTTCACTTTTGAGGGTTATTTTTGTTTGTGTATTTTTTTCACTTCCTTGAGCATCGCTATCATATCAGAAACTAACTTGTTAGAGTATCTTTCTTCTCCTGCCCTTTAATTAACAGATGAGAGCTACTAAACATCATCCCACGAATATTTCCGCAAAACCAAGACATTCCTGGTGTATATATAAGGTAAACAAACGGAAGGAAGAAGCAGGATTTTATAGCAATCATATAATATCAATAGTAGGCTTTCAACTTCTTCCGAGGCTTCAGAATTAATTTGGAGGCAGGGAAGTAATTTTTAAATTACCTTTAAATAGAGTGCTGAGGAGTAAAAAAAGCTGCATTAGCTCTGCATGGGGGATGGAGCAGCAGTGACCCGGACCATCTTTCCTTGAGGACCACTGTGTTATAGTCATCTCGGGGAGGTCTTCAGTATTCAGAGTCGCATACCGACTCAGTGTGAAACAAATGGAGTCTGCCAGCCTTTTGTGGCATCTTGTAAAGCCTTTTTTTCCCCTCATCCTTTGAAAATGAAGGGAAATAGGGAGGAATTTTCGGGTTTGTTTTTGAGTCGTCTGGCTTGCTGCTATGATATTATGTGGAAGTGCTTTCGCTACTCTTTAGTTACCCATGAATGGTTGTGACTAGAACATATCCCAAGAGAACATATGCTTCTGTTTTTGCTTATGCTTAATTATATTTTTTGTGCTGCCTTCCCACAGCACCTACCTCCGTCACATTTTGGTCTGTGAGTCTATGACTGAGGCTCTGCGTTTTGAGAGTAATGCAAAAAAACCCCAACAAGTAATAATTCAAAATACTTAAATACAGCTACTTCTATGCTATTTTATAGATGCTTAGGAGCCTGCTCGATGAAGCTTGGAGGAAAAATCATCTGACTTGTAGTTAATTTTTATTGAGGTGCGATTGCCCTTGAAGCTCAGAGAGAGTTTTCCCCAAATAAAACGTCTGAGACGCGATGCTTAGGCTTGTGCAGTCTCTCGAGCAGCTTTCAGGTTTGGTGTTTGGTTCCTGGGGGTTTCCCCCTCTTCGTTCTCTTTGCGTCTGAACCCTTGGCTGCTTTCCAGCATTGTTCTCCAGCCTACTCTGAACAAGTGGAGGAGCGGCGCTCTCGCCGCTAATTCAGCAGAGATTGAGCGATAGCGTTCGGTAAAGGTTAGAGGTGCTGGCTGAGGATAAGTTCAATTCAGCAGAGATTGAGCGATAGCGTTTGGTAAAGGTTAGAGGTGCCGGCTGAGGATAGGTTCAGGGTCACCCACCGGGCCACGTGCCTCAGCTTGCGGTTCCTCCCCGTTGTATGTGCCTGTTTCTTACTCAGTGAAGGTAAGCACTACCAAGGCTGGTCATCGCTCTTCAGGATCTCTCTTCCGATTCTTTTTCTTTTTTTTTGGTGCAATTTTTCTTTTTTTGTTACATGAGTAACTGATGCTCCAGTGTAAATACTGTGGCCCTGGCAAAAGCCTCTCCTCTCTCTTTTCATTATAAGTGCTGTGCACATGATTGTGTCTCTGTATAATGCAGAACAGTGGCAAAGACAACTCCAGGTAAATTCATCATCAAAGCAATTACTAGCCAGTATTGTCCACCAGCACAGATTTGACAAGCTCCGCAGTATGCCTTGATACCCACATTCTTTGGTTACCGCCTAACTTTCGCTATTGGAATGCAGAGTTTTCATAAGATTTCCCAAAGTTTGGTGTCACCTGTAGCAAGATCTTCTGGTTGGGTTGTGCTGCTGGATCTGAAATCTAAATCGTGTTGCCCTTTGACTACTTGTGATGCTGCATTTCCTTTGTTTTCATGGAAGCTTGAAAATTCTCCAGCTATATCATCTTTTGTTGAAGAAGCAGCTTTGTTCAGGTTTTAAATGACTCCTCCTACTTGCATAGGGTTGTTACCTGCTTACAGAAGGGTTGTGGAAATAGTGTTAAAAAAGTTTGCAGGTTTGCGTTCTCCTTGCACCAGCAGAAAACTGCATTGAGGGTTTTGCTGGATGACTCAGATAAGGCACAGCAAAGATGCTGCAGCGCCATCCACTTTGCAAACTGCTGTTTCCATTTAAAATATGGAGAGGCCCCCTTTGCCCCAGCTGTTTGATACTGCCCCTGCCCCTCTGCCAGCAGTTAGTCTTGCACGGTCTGCTTAGCAGAATAGGCTGTGTGACTGCTCCCTAACCCACTTGAGGCAAAATCAGAAAGCTCAGCTTAAACTGTGAATGGGAGCTGCTTAAATGAGGATGGCTGTCTCAATATTGGCATGGCTGCTCCTCCTCTGCCCCAGGCAGGAGGGATGGCTGGACCTGGGGACTGCCTTCACCCTCCCACTTGCATCCGCAAAGGGATCAGTTTGCACAGTGTGATGGTATCTAAGCAGAAGCTTATACTGGTTTAAATAAATCCATTTAACACTAGTGCAGCAATCATATTTTGACAGAACTAGAGTGTTCCTGTGAGCCTGGATAACATGTTAGTTTGCGAAATGTTTATTTTTAAAATGTCCAGTAGTGTTTTTCTAGCAGCTCTTTTCCTCTCCTCTGCCTGGTGAGAGGCTAATGCTTGGGCCTTTCATTTATGAGTGGGGTTTTTTGTCCATGTGTCTTGGTACATGCTCCCAAAGCTCACAGAGTGTGGTGCAGGTAGCAGGCTGCCTGTGGTCTCTCAGCAGGCGGTAACTCTTCCTTTGCTGGAAACAAACTCATCCATCCGTTCACATGTGAAAATCTCAAGTCATGGAAATTTCGGTAGGAATGAAGATGTGACAATGAAAGTCTCTCAGGACAACCCGGCAAACTAAAATGGGGACGAGAAAGACACCACCACCCAGTCTGAAAAGGGTCTTATTTTAAAAAGTTTAAAGTTGTGTAGAACTTTAGCCAAGTTGGGAACCAGTTGCGTAGTCCAGGATAACTCCTTAGTTTTACCAAGAGGAGTAGAATGGGGAAGAAGTTTTAGGTTTTTCTTTTTATTGATGAATCAGGGTTCCTTTTTTTTCTTTCTTGTTTTTGTAATAAGGATGTTTCTTTTCAGTTCAGGTGACACCAGTTTAGCACTCAAGGTGGTCTTGAGGCTTTCATGTTTGTATGCTCACAACAGTGGCAGGTTGGGACAAAGCAGTGCCGCGATGAATGACGAAGTGACATCTTATTCTGGCTACAGAATGACTGAAGGGAGACTCTTAGTGATGTTGCTGCTGCTGCAGTTATTTGATCATGATAGTACTTAAGCAACTTATTAGCAGAACCATTGTATTAGACTTTACATAAGCACATGGAAATAGACACTTAAAATGCATATATACAGGCACACATATATATGTACACACATTCTAAGTTAATAAAAAATAAGAGGTCTGGTAAGAACTCCTTGGAGTGAGAAGATTCCTAGAGCCAGTGCCAGTGAGGATGCTACAGCCTCCTTCAGTCAGCCGATAAATGCCCAGTGTCAACTGGCATGGCTACGTCTTAATGGACAAGTATATATTAGATTTTTCTCTGATTAAACCACCAGCCATCCTGCCGGAACGCTTCCAAATCATGCTGTCCTCAGCCGATAGGCTGGGTTTTCTCCCTTGATTTCTTTGCAGCTGGTGAGCCAAACCAGCATCACACCTGCCTGCCGTTCATCCGCCGGCTTTGCCGGTGCCAGACCAGCTGTGCAGCAGCAGTTGCCATCTGTCTGGGGTGAGGACAGATTGCTAGTGCAGAGACTGAGGAAATAATTATAAGGCGAATTTAATTTGGTCTTTGAGCACATTGAGGTCCAAGTAACTCTCCTTCCTCCCGCCGAAAGAATCGGGGGAGAGGGGGGGAATTATAGGAGGGAAATATAGGGAGGAAAGAATCGAGCTGCATCCTCGCCATCTGTCTACTGCGACTCGCGCAGCTGCTCTGCCATTGACAGGTTGCTGTCTCTCCCCCCAGCGCAGACAGCCAAATGGCTTGCATCGGGAACACAAACCACTGAATATTAATACTGGTAAATAGCCTGGTCAGAAGAAACCGTACCCGGAGGCAGAGCCTCTAGCTGCTCGAAAACCTACAATATTGTCTTCCTTCTTCTCTCCCAGAATTTGGGAGCCAAATATAATTTCAGGACGCGTGCTTTTTCTGGATCAAATCCTGTACCTCTGAATGCAGCATGATCAGTTTTAGAACATTAAAAGGTTATCTAGAAGCAAAGGGGAATGGCCAGTTAGAGCTACAATGGGACTACTTCTGTCCTTCAAATTAGTTAAGGATATACTTAAATGCTTCATTAGCTGAGGGCCTCCATCTGCTACCTGGGGCTGCATGGTTTCTGACAGTCCCAGCTCTAGGGGCATATGAAAGATGCCTTCCTTTTATTTGTGGAGAATATGTATTTTGCATCTATTGCTGTGGAAACGTGGCAAACGGGCAAACATGGACTTAAAAATACCAAGGGTGTATTGTGCTTTTGTGAATAGCTTTAGATATTTTTCTTGATAGAGGAAGGTGCATATGGACTTCGCCTGTCCTCTCCTGGAGGCTCTCCAGGGAGGGTCTCATAACAACCTGGGTCCTGATCCAGTATCTGTTGACATCAACAGAAAAATACCTTGTGTACCCAATATAAAAAAATCCAGCACAACACTATTTTTGGTTTTCCTCTCTTGGTATTACTGATGATCATAGAGATTTTCCAGAGGGTAGTCACTGGCAAGTGTCCCTTCCTGCGCCTGAAGAACCATTCAGGCAGTTGTTAATCCCCAAGAATAACTCTGCGCTTTATCCATTACTGAAAAATGGAATGTTATTTGGAGGCTCAATGTGTCTCTCATAACTGTTCAGAGGGATGATGGTGGGGTGACATTACAGCTCCCTAATATTTGCACTGTAGGACTTAAAATTTATAGTGGCAGGAGCACAAAATGATAGCTCAGTTGAATCCAGGTGCATTTTGTGATAGTTCTGTGATTGCTGCTACTTCTACTTACCTCTTCTTTTTCGAAGTCAGTTTGTTTCCCACAAAACCCTTCCCTACCTACTGCCCCCAGCACACCAAGTCCTGACATTGATGCACAGCTAGCCTCTGGCTGGTTTCAGTGATGGAGGACTGGTGGAGCCACGAATCTGCTGATTTCTCTGTGGTAAATCCAAGCCCAACATTCCCATCCCCCCAGACTTTGGGAACTGAGAGATTAGAGACCCGGTCTGTCTCCTCCCAATGGTACTTACGCTCTGCTATTCAGGCATATCATCCTCACTAGAGAGGAGTCAAAAATTTCTTTTATATCCTTTTCTCCTTTTATTCTCAAGAGGTTCTGCTTTGAGAATGGCAGCAGATGCAGGCTGTGGAGCTGTAGTCTCATGTTACTAGGCTTTCTCGGGAAGCTTTTGACTAAGCAGCTGCCGTCTTATGCGTAGTCAGAAGCTGAGTCTGAGAGTGTAGTAGAAACGTCGGAGGAAATTTAAGAAGTCATTGCCTCCAGCTACTTGCTGCCTTTCTTCAAAATCTGCAAGGCTGGTAGAGCAGAAAGTATCTCAGTATTGCATCTGGCAGCTTCACCGGAACCTCACCTTCTTTGGCAGCGTAGCTCACACCGCTGGATTTTGCACGGAAACAGAGCATAGCACGTCCCCTCTGCCGACTTCACTTTGGCAGAGCAGGGGGAGAGGCCGAAGGGGTGGTCGTGTCATCATTTCTTAAATTTCTCTTTCCAGACTTGGAAAACCACTGTAATGAGTTTAGGATTAACTGCCTAATTATTGTTCTTTTTTTAATTTTTCTTTTCCCTTTTCCTTCACATTATTAAATGCAAGTGGCAATTCTGCTTTCAGGATGGATGACTGTAGAGTACTATCCATGCAAGGACATGACACTCTTCCCCCCCCCCCCCCCCCCCTCCTTTTTTCCCCCCTGCAGTCATAGTGATCCTGAAAATGGAGAATTACAATGTTTCACATGCCTTTTGCCCAGTCCAAGCCACCCAACCAATTTTCTTTTGCAGCCAGGGCCTTGTGAGCATCTCTTTTCTTGTGCTTCTCTCTGCTACAGGTCCTGCATATATGTCTAATCTGGTGCCAGTGCTGGCATTGTTAGGCTTGGTAATCCCGACTGTGGGCATCAGTAACCCCACCTCTGCTCTAAAAATAGAGAAATGTGGGTGGCTTTTGCTCTGGTGTATGCCTGAAAGGTGCTGAGCCAGAAGCTTGGTGATTTGAGTGGAGAAGTCCACGTTCATGTTGGTGGGCCTTAGAGCACGTTCAGCAAAGTCTACAGATTTGTGAAGAGAGACAGATAAAGTTGTCAAGGGGGTTTGTGGGTCCTGACCTTGGCGTTCCTTTTTGCCGCGCAGACTTTAATTTCTTGCTGCATTGGAAGTCACTTTTGGCTCTGCTCTGCTGTCAGATGCCTCTCTCCCTCTTCAGTTGCTTCTTCCAAAGCTTGCTTATCGCTGGCCGTGCCAGGAGCAATGGATCGGATGAGAAGGGTGTGATTTGTTTCTCTAAGCTGGTTATGAGTCTCAGTTGCCCAGGATCCATCAGTCTCCTAATCTCTCCATAGAGGGTTGCTGTTGTTCTTAATAGGAAGCTACTGTTCACGGCGGATGTTTTTCACACAGGCTTCAGAAGCAGCTGCCGTAAATGTGGTCTGGCAGCTCTGCAGACAGAGGCTGAGCGCTGGGCTCGGAGAGGGGCCGGGGTGAGGATGGCTGTGGGCAGGACCTCCCTGCGGTGCAGGAATCGCTTATAAATAGGAAGACAAATTGAAATGTTCCCTTTTTGGTTTTCCACCTCCTGCAGTTCTTGGGAAGAGGAAGAAGGCCAATAAGAAATGTTGGTATTTTAGTCAAAAGCAAAGGCAGCTGAAGGGGAATGCCTTTTTTTTTTTTTTTTTTTTTTTTTTTTTTTTTTTTTTTTTGGAGAAATGTTGCTTCAGAGATAGTGCCAGGCTGCTGTGCAAAAAATCCTGCCTGGATTTACTCAGTTTTCAAATACAGGGGTAAAGCAGTTGACAGTTCCTGTCTGTGAGATTGCCTAAAGTACCTGAGCCAGCAAAGGAGACCCAGTGGGTGCTCAAGTGAAATTCTTCCAAAATGCCCTCCCTCATTTACACTCACTGCATCCTTTCTCAGTAAAATTCTTCAAATGCTGCTTCAAAAATTCATGCGTTTGAGTGCTTTAATGGAAGCAAAGGAGAGACCTTTCCATTTCGTCCTGAAAGAGCCCGTGGAAAGTTCAAAGGGAACTTTAGTTAGGCTGCATTCACCCACCGAAGAACTCTTCTCCCTGAGTTACCTGAAGCTTTAATGTTTTATTGAAGTTGCTGGAGGATGTTGACTTTCATATGAGACCTGTAAATGGGCAGCCTGTAAAACCAAGGCACTGTTATATCAAACATGAATTTAGCTTGGGATGATGCACGTTATTAATAGGATTTTCCAGGCATTTCCTGAGGAAATTGTTGAATATTTTTCTTTAATTTTGATTAAAACAGAGCCAGGGCAGTGCAGAAAGATTTTAAAATCTCAGTTTATAAAGACATTTATAAATTCAAGGGGCACTGCCGTTGGGATTTTTTTGTCTGTTTTGTTAAGTGGTAGTCACCCCTTGAAAAATGTGTTACTGTTCCACCTCCACAATTAAATTCACAGCCTGCTTGCAGCATGAAGACGCTGGCAGTGATGCATTGGCAAGCTTTGCTTGTGAGGTGTTTTCACTTAGCTGAATGCGAATTAAACTTGGCGTTCTGCGAAATCCAGTTCACAAGGTGCTCTCTATGAACTGGAGCATCACCCCACCTACCTCTGTGCAAGCACGCTTGCAGTTATCTGTGCGCCACTTGTCTGTGCCGTCAGTTAGTCCTTACGTTTAAGATTCGGTCTATGGGAAACAAAGAGTGAGAGAGGTTTTAAATATGAACTATTGGAGTTTTGAGTGTGAAGAGATGTTTTAGTAGGAGTTTTGAGTGTGGAGAAAGTCATAATCTGAGATAAGAGGGGAGATCTTTTGGTGCTTTTAGACTCAGTTGATCCTGTAATTAGCCCCTTAAAATTTCATTTTTGGTTTTGGTATATTCTAGCTTTTTCTTTGTCTCCATGGAGTAAAATTTGACACATTTTAATGCAGAGCTTTCTATGACTTTTTCATCCTACTTACAAGAGTAACACCAAGGATTTTCAGGAGAAATTATCGCCTTTAGGCTTCTGTCTTCCTAAGTTGATGTCCTCGGAGATATAAAAGCAGATTAAGTGTCACTATCGCAGCAGAAAAGAAACTCAGCGATACATGCAACAGGAACAGACTGTCAGCAGAAAAAAATTCATCTACGAGAAGTCAGCGTTAAAACCAATCATTATTATTTGTCTGAGGTACGATGTTGCCCCAGGGAAAGTCAACAGGGGTTTTCCTATCCATTTCTGTAGCCAAAATTAATCCTTTAGTTATAATTTGAATTTATAGTATAAATTTTAATTGAATGAAAGTGAACTTTTTTTTTTTTAAAAGGAAAAAGATCAAGGAAATAAAGTTCAGAGGAAATAATAGTGACATCTTTTTGTCTTGGGGGTGGGGGGAATCACTTTATACCTGCAAATCTTTCACAAGTCTGAGAAAAGAGTGAACCAAGGTGCTTGGGAAGCCAGCTATAGATAGGTTGAACCCCATGGTTTTGCTTGTTGGGACCAGTTGTAGACTAGCTTGTTAAATGGCCAGGGAGGGAAAGGCCAAGAGCACAAAAAGTCAGTTGCTTCATAGACTGAAATAAGGCTTAACCAGCCCAAAGGAAAATCGATATGTATGTAAGTCGAGGAATAAAGCCATGAGTACAGATGGTACATTTTATGTCAATGTCTTTTCACTGCATTCTTCCAATGCACTTTTTTCCACATTTCTGGTTGATTGAGCCGAGCTTGCAAAACTCTGAAAGCAGTGACCAAGCCTTTGCAATTTCCAGCCACCCATACACTTCCCGGGCGTTGCAGCCCCAAATTAAAATCTTCCAGTGGAAAAAGGTCCGTAATGGTGCTGCTGTGGGTTTTCACACAACAGACCTTGATAATGTCAGCCTGCCAGGCTGATTGTAGTTTAATTGCAATCACCATTTCCAGCCAGTGTGTTGATTCTTGGCTTGCGCCTTTGTAGACTGTAGTCACAGAAATGATAGAGCTTATTTGCTGGCTACTCACGGCTGAATTGAAAGACGTACGCAGTAATACCCGAAATTAGAGTCCATGTGACTGATTTCTCTTTCCGTCTCTGGCTGAGCAGTAGGTGTAAGTGGGGCAACTGTGTCAGCTCCACTGAAATACTGATTTGCAGCAGCTCTCCCTGTCAGTCCTGAGGAGGAACTGACATTCCATTCACAGAGCAAGTTCATGCTGTATGAGAAATGAATTTCACCCACACTCACAAATAAGTTAAAGTACAGTCACTTAGAAAAGGAGGGTCGTTATATTAATGTGTTATTTATAATGCACCCGTGATGCATGATCCTGTGTTTCACCCTATATTTTTGAATACTCACTGGTATTTGCACAACTAGCCTCTCTGCCAGAAGTAGCATTTTGGATTTGAGCGAGTTCCGAAATAGCTGTTCTTCCAAGCGGCATCACCAGCCATGCCATGGCTCTTCCTCCTCTGCCTCATGCCCAGAATATACCTGGAAATTGCACTGCCCTGTGGCTCAGAGCAGTGTGAGCTGAATCTGGATTTGTGGCAGCTTTGGGGTCCAAAAACCTCTGGAGTCGTCATAGAACCATAGAATCGTTAAGGTTGGAAAGGACCTCTGAGATCATCGAGTCCAAGCTGTTAGCCTAACTGGCTGGTCCACCTCTAAACCATGTCCCTAAGCACCACATCCACGCGTTTTTTGAATACTTCCAGGGACTGCGATTGCACCACTGCCCTGGGCAGTCTGTTCCAGTGCCTGACTACCCTTTCAGTGAAGAATTTTTTCCTAATATCCAACCTAAACCTCCCCTGGCGAAACTTGAGGCCGTTTCCTCTCATCCTGTCGCTTGTTACTTGGGAGAAGAGACCGACCCCCACCTCACTACAGCCTCCTTTCAGGTAGTTGTAGAGAGCGATAAGGTCTCCCCTCAGCCTCCTAAGTGTTTCTTTCCATGCCGGTCAGGAGGTCTCTAGAGCTACAACATGACAGTTATGTCTGCAAAAGTATTTTGGGTCGTTCAGCGTGGTTCCCCTCCGAGACTTGTGGTGCTGCTGTAGTGAGGTGGAGGGATGGGTAACTAATAGGTGCCTGAGAAAACTGCAAAGCAGTTCTGAAGTTCTGCCTCTGGGAAATGCCTGGTTTAAGGCATGGCATCAATACTTGATAACAAAAGGCTATACGGATCCTTGATTTGCTTTACCTGCCAAAATAACATACTGATTGCTCAGCTCATGTGAGAAATATGCCTAATTACAGTCTCCTGGAACTTCTGTACAACAGCATCATGGGTTGGTTTTTTTTCAGGCATTCTCTTTTTCCCTTTCCCCTGAACCTATAAATAGTTTAAGATACACAGGATATTAGATGAAAGCAAGATAAATGTAATTCGCAAGTTTAAAAAAATAACAATTTATACTTCATGCATGCATTGATGGAATTGCTCAGCTTTGATCATCAAAGGTTGATTTAAATAAAAAAGTCAGTGGAGTTTTATTCTGAAGTAACCCCCCTCAAATCCTGAAGAATAGCACTGTGATGTTGGTTTATTATCCCAGCTAATCAAATTATCACAGGTTATAGGCAAAATGGAGGATTTTTTTTTTTACCTGCTAGTATAGAAATGTCAAAGCAGGATCTCCGAGCAAAATGCTATTTTCATACCCATAAGCATCTAATCTTTTGAGAACCAAATAGCTATTATTATACTTTCTGTCCATAATATCTGTCTAAAATCAGCGGGATTTCTCATATACTTTAAATGCAAAGATTAAGAATCTTCTTCAATTTGCCTTTTAAGCAGGGAGGGGAAAAAAGCCAAAATTCATGACAAGGCCTATTATTTTAGATATATACTTTGATAGTATTCACTTCCAGCTGAGATCAGTTGGTCATAGCTTTTGGAAGACCTCAATGTCCTGACCACTCCAGCAGTTTTGGCAGGTGCTCCTAATATAAATCCAGCTATATCAAGAAAGCTCTACTCTGATACAGCTTGCTTCGCTCAGACCAGTTTTTCATATACTAGTACAACGTCTAGCTGTGTCCACAGGAATTTCTGTTGGTATAGCATGTTCGTAGCCAGTGTACTGTGCTCCTATCTTGTGTTTTTGCTATACATCCCTCACTTCAAATTTGTCCGTGTGTCATCTCCCGGATGCATGTGTGTCGCTGGAAAGGTTGCTTTTCCTACCTTGCCCCCAGGTGCTAAAAATATCAGTTCATGGCTCTGTAGCCTACAAGCTGCGGATAATTTCTCCCATTCTGCAGGCTGTCTGCTGAGCTGCTTATGTGTGCGCTCCTTAACGCATTGCAGTCAAAATGCACTGACTTTGCACAACGCTGTTATTTAAACTAACACCTCTGATTTTGACTAAAATAAGTGGTAACAGAATGAAGCTGACACCCATAGAGCAGACAAAAGGTGGGAGTGTGAAGGGATTACTTAGTTCTCTCAAACACAGGAAAGATTAACCTGAAAATACATATTTTTAAACACATGCAATTATTTACATCCTTGCAAAGTGGGTATGAAATGCCACAAACCAAAAGCAAAAGCAGTTTGTACCCAGGATAAACTGAGTCAAAAAGGAGATCTATGTATTCCTAGTTAGCTTTAGCAGTGTGTTAGAGCTGGTACTAATGACCATGCAAGTGCAAGGCATGAAGAACCACACTCAGAATGTGGATGCAGAAGTGTGTGAATACCGCTGAGTGCCTCTGTGTGTGTATGTATGTGTGTATATATATATATTTGGTTTTTATTAATAGTGTTTTATATTTATTTATCAATGATTAAAAAAACCCTTTAAATTATGAAGGTGTTTGTATTGGGGTTAGAAGTCACATAATGATAAATTCTGCGCTGCACCAAGATGCGCGCTCTGGGGTTGTTTGTTGTGTTAACAGGCATCTCAGAGAGGCACTTCAAGACCAGCTTAGGACAGGCAGTAATATTACAACCGTCACTTGAAGCCCTAAAGAAAGAATTTCCAGTATTTCTAAATGATGCATTTAAGGCTTTCCTGGGCCTTGCAGGACAGCTGCTCTCCAGAGGTGAGCACCGCAGATGATGCAGCGTATTTCAGACCTTTCTCTGTCACCTCTTTAGTGCTGGAACGCAGAACTACTCACACTGTGTGTGCTCATGGAAACTCTCTTCTCCTCTTCGGTGATCGGTGTAGCTCTTAGCGTTGGTGTCGATGCGCCCCTCCCCCTGAAGAAAACAAAACAGAAAAGGGAGAAATGCAAGAAGAAATGTTTATTCCTATCAGTGATGAGATGGAACAGCACTTGATTCACTTCTGTGTGTGTCGTGTATGAGCTTATTAGTGCACTCTTGAGAAACAGTTCCTAGAAGAGCAATATGTGCAATACTACTTTTTGTTCATCTTTTGTTGCAGAGCTGCCTTTTTTGCGAGGGGCTGACTTTTTTCAACCAAATTGTATCACCTGTCAAGAATTTTCATGTGACTCTTGGAAACCCGCTGCAGAGTCATCCCTATTTGCTATTCAGTCCTGTTTTCTTCTCCCTTTAGCAGGTAAGCACATGTTTCTGCAACACTATTTGCAACTGGAAAATGTTTCCAATTTCAGACACCTGGGGAGTTCATTTTGTTGGACTCACTAGGGTTAAGATCTCTCTTCCACAATTTCCTACAGAACTGACTGTATTTTCTGCCGTAGAAAAATATCTGAATAACAATGCAGTACTTCGGGATTTTTAACATCAGCTCATGTCAGTCTACATCCCTCTAGCTTTAGTGCAGCTTAAAAAATGGTATGCACGGAGTTTCAGCTGTGAATCTATTTACAGCTGAATCAGGGTTGTGAGCAAGCAATACAGAAAATTGCTTGAATTTCTGCTCTCTGAGAGGAGCCTCTAAATAACTTTATGTCCTTGGGGAAAAAAAAGCCCTGAAGTAAAGAGCCAGAATGGGTGATGCAGAAGCTCAGGTCTTATCCACCACGGCGACCTCGAGCTGAGTGAGAGGGTTCAGGTACTGTTCACCAAGATCATAGTCAGACAACCATTGCAGAAACAGATTAAGCCGCCCCGGCTGGCTGTGCACTGAAGCATATGAGGAATTCTCAAATGACCTATATATGATTGATGTATACGTGGGTGTGGCAAGAAGCGGCACCGAACAGCTGAGTGGTAGTAATATCTTACACAGCTGCAGCTATTTCTGCAGAGGTGCTTGGCACAACCCTCTCGAGTTCCTTAATATTCATTGCTAGAATTGGATCCGTGTTTGAGATTCAAGGTTTTTAGGAAGGAGGAATCTTTACAGATTTCTTGAAATCACTTTCAGTAAACGCTAGTCATTAATGGAGAGTGTGTATGGGGGCGTGTGTGTGCATTTATGTGAAAGGAAAGTAAATGTGCTTAATCTGTCTTTGATGTTGTTCTGTTTGTCTTTTAACATTATCATCGCATGTGGTAGATGTTATTTTTTCAAAACAACTTAGAAATTTTCTCAGAAAACAGTTGCCAGTGTCCTCCTCGAAAAGAATTTTCTTTCTGAACATATTGAGACTTATTTTCTCTTAAAAGATTTACTTTATCACTAAGCTGCAGAATATAACCTCTGCCGTGGCTTCAACTTTTTTTTTTTATGTGTTTTTTAAGCAAAGAGGTCTTTTGGAAAGGGTTCACTCTTGAAAACTTCTGGTTTGATTTACTCGGCGGTAATGCATGCTTTCTTCCCCATTTGTTTCAAGCGGTAAATGATAGGAATGCCTATTCCATGCTACTTCATTGCAGTGGTAGCTGGATTTTGCTACAGTGGTTACTTGGTCTCATCTCAAGCTGCAGGGGTAAATGGTCCCTTATAATCTGCAGCTCCCACCGGGGCCTTGCGCCATAATCCGGTGCAAGGCTGTGACCTACAGCAGAACTTAGCTTAGTCTTCAGACTGGGCACAGATGTTTAAAAGTGAGAGAAATCATTTCCACTTGTGCTGCACTTTTTTCCCCAAGGATTTCCAGGGTGTTGTTGCCTACTGCCAGTCTGGATTCCCTGAGAAGTGAGTTCGCAGCACCAGTAGTAGAGAGAGGGGGTATTTGATAGCTATGCATTGTACAACAGGCACTTGATGGTCCCAGGTCATGAAGAGTATGGGTATGGGCATCGCTTTTCTCCTTATGATTCCCCTGGAAAAGTGGAGGGAAGAATCTGAGTATAACTCCGTCAGGAAATCCCTGCTACCTCTGCCCATGTTATTTCAAGCATACCCAGAAAATCTCTGCTCGTGAACTTTACAACCTTCTCTAAAACAAATACCCACATCTGCTGTTAACTAAGGTAGCAGTCTTCTAACTAATCTGTTACTAAACATGAGTTCTGTCAGCAGCAACTCCAAATACTGCTGTTCAGAGGCTTCAGCCATTGCCAGCAGAACTAAAAGCTGCTCTAATGCTTTACTGAAATATTTTGAAAAGTTCACTCTGAGCACTCCATCTTTGTTTTGTTCGTTGTTAAACTTTTTGTTTCTGGTATTGTAAATAACTGCCCCTCAGAGTAAACAGAGAGACGTGCATGCCTTCTGGTTTTAGCGGAGCATTTGCAAACTATCCCGCTGTAAACTGTTTGTAGATTACTGTGTAATCTGTAACCTTACTGTGATGGACAGTCAGATCAGAGTTCCCACCATGCGAGGGGACTTTATGAGACGTGATGCCATGAGGAACTTACCATCACCCTGACAGGGTGTTTGCTGACTGGAAATACCAATGCCTTATGAAAAAACACTGCCTGCCTGCTGCAAACCCAGCATTTTATAACCTCTTGGGTTTTTTTCATTGCAAAAGCCGTAACTTCCCACTTGCTGGCAATACAATAGACTTTAAGCGATGCTTATGGTTTTAAGTGCAGCACGGTATTCAAATTTTACATTCCAACAGTGTGCGTATTTTCACAGTTACATTTATTATTTGCTCTTCATCGTGGTATGATATAATTTAAAGGTCTTAGGAGTCTGGTCCTACTATAACAGGGATGATAGAAAACATGTATTGAATGTTTCAGGTCCCCATTAGTTTACATCTGCAGGCCGTGGCCTTTGTAAATGGTTGTACATAGGTTTTACTTTCTGGATGTGTAGAGTCCCGTATTATTCCATGGAAATGTCAAAGGTTTCAAATCCAGCACATAGAGAAGCCTTGGCGTGGCAGGGGCCTAATCAGAAACAGCAAAGTAATGCGTTTGCTGTGCTCCTAAGGAGACAGAAGTCAGTAGGAGAGTGTTGAGATAATAAAGGAGGTTGGCAGTGTTTACTATGTCACAGCTGATAAGCACTCAATCTTTTCGTAATTAGTATTATGAGAAGTTTCTGGCAAAGTTGTAACTCTTTCTTTGCTCCTTTTTTCCTCCTCCGCCAATACAAAGAGGAGAACCTGACAGTATCTTTATTTATTGTTTAATTCTCCTTGTCCACTGCTGGAGTGGGTGTTACTCCCAGCTCAACTCTTCCCTAAAATCTCAGCTGATTCCCTAGCCAGAAGATGCTCTTGACCAGCAAATCCCATTTGACTTTCTGCTGAGGCTGTCCCACGAAGGCTGCAAACTTCGCCCTTTTCCTCAATCCCACAATGCCTTTGGTCAGCAGCAGACTCTTCTAGAAATACTTCTAATTTAATATCTCCCTACTTGAAATACCAACTGAGCTTGTAAACCAAAGACTTCTCCCAAAGGTCTCTTCATCTAGGGTCAGAGCATGTACTTGAGGAAGTAAAACATTCATTAGTTGGATGCCAGATTATTTACATTTGTGTCATGATCAACCAGGCAGTAAGAGACTGGGGATGACATTCATCTCGTCTAATTTTAGGTATTTACAGCTTGGAATACGATATCCATATCTGCACTTACTCGCATTATGTTCTCTTTATAGTTGGTGGAGAGAATAGGCACGTCCCGAGCATGACTTACCCGACCAGTTTTAAATATCCTTTATAGGATGTAATGAAGTGGACCCTGGATGTGCCCGCTTTTCTCCAGCAACTACAGAATAAGACCTGGGTTTTCCTGTACATCTCTCCTTGTACTTGTACGCGTCTCACACATCCCACTCCCCATGTCCATTACCCCACTTCCTAGTAGCTAGTGCTGAACGAGCTTAAAAAATGGAAAGGCCAAGCGAGGGTGACTGAACTTTGTCACAAGAGTGTCTTAATTGCACCTTCCAGTTCTGACCTCCCAGGTTGCTACGCTGCAGTCACTGCGGTCACAAGTGGCTCTTCTCTCTTCACAGCTCTCGCGAAGAATTTAGTCAAAAGGAAGGAATTATTTCAAATGATATTCCCAGTTCTTCCTGTTATTCTTCCTGTTACTTATTTACCATCTCAGTAAAATACAAACAGTAGCAAAGTGTTGGAAAATAGCGTAAATATTCTATCTATTGATCTGCCTATCTAACTGTACATAAAATAACTATTAACTATATAACAGCTGCAGTCTTATATTTATTACATTTAATTTTGCTATAAGTAAAGGAAGGTGAAAATAGTATCGTTTATTCCTCTTTTTCCCCAGCTCCACACAAATGCAACCCAACCAACTTTCATAGAGCTGAGCAAAGGAGGACAAGTCACCTCACTGAGGTTTGAATAATCTTCCAAAAGTTAAATAATGAGGATTACCAAAATAAGGCCTTAAAAATCATATACCAGGCAAAAAAAAAACATGATGTGGGCTTGAAAATTGATTTTTTTTTTCTTTAGAGCTTCTGTTTTGTTTTTGAACTAAAATGGGACTGTTTCAGCACCTAATGTTGAAGGCTAGATAGCATTTCTTGATAGAGTAGTAAGAAAATTATGTAGATAAATGCAAGTGAGTCCTGGTCACATTTTCATTAAACCTCTTAACCAGGACTTAACAAAGTATCTAATAATTTTGGATCCCTTTGGTTTTGGCTCTCTCATAGGGAAAAATTGTTACATAGTATTAAAGATTCAGTCTTTAAAAGTTAAGGTTCCTATACTTTTTTTAACACTACTGGGTACCGACAGTGGAGTTGGAAAGCCTTTTGCCTTTTTAAAAAAACAAAATGCTTCAAAACATTTGAACCAAGAAGATTTTCTGCTGAAAGCATAGGTAGGAAGAAATGCACTACAGTAAATGAACAGTGAAGATTTCTATTCTATTCCAGCACAATAAGTTTAGATGCATTTAGGTTTCATATGGCACGCTAAATTCTTGTACTAAAACCAAGGAAACCCAAATGGAGTTAATGAACCAAAAACCTGGATTAAAAAAGCTGTTTATCTTTATGCCAGTCTGAGTCAAAAGTTCAATTCTGGATACTCTCCTTCCTCAGAGTGTTCAAATCTGGATCCAAAAGTTTCTTGTTGAAGCCAATCCCTAAATCAGATGACCCATAACACTAACAACATGACATGCGCGTATATACATGCACATATCTCCTTTTTAACATGTGGAATATTAGCTGAAGGCCACGATTGTTTTAGATTTATTTTATGTATAAAGTGATTCAACTGTCCCCTGTTCTCCCTCCTCCCAGTCTGGCCAAATCTTTGTGCTGGCTCCTAGAGCTGCATAGCCAAATATTGCAGAAAGGAAGATTTTTTTTTTTTATTTTATTTTTTTTATTTTTTACCAAAAAGGTAAAAAGTTTTTACTTTTTCTCCCTGTGTTCATCAATCAAATTAAACAGACAGCTTAAAAATTGATGCAAAGAAATGGCATCCAAAGTGCCCTTGTGCATTTTATAATTGCACCCAGCTGTGATTACAGTCCCACAGAATATATTTTTGCATTTTATTTTCTTTCGGTACACTTCACTGGTGATTGACTCCCTAGAAGGGATTCACCCCTTTTAGGAGAGAGAGAGAGAATTTACTGGTTTCATGACCTTTTATTTCTGCAGTAGAAATGGGTGAACTCACTTGGAATAAATACGAACCAAGCCAAAACATTACACAGGATAAAATGAATTCAAAGTCTGACCTTTCTGAGTCTTATGGGGGGGGGGGGAAATAAGGGCTGCTTCCCTCTGTCTTTTGACCGGTGCCCTACAATTTGCAAGCACCAAAATATCACCGCAGGGACTAAAGTTTTATGGGTGCGTGTCCTGGCGAAAAGCAGATGAACGGCAAAACTGAGGCCGCTTCTCAGGTACGTGCCTGGAGTGTGGTGGGGGAGCCCCTGCGGCCGCCTGGAAATGCCTGGATGCCCCGGCTGGTTTGAAGCCACGAGTACGCCTTGCCGCTCCGACCCACCTCACCACCACCACTTGTCAAGAGTGGGAATGAGAAAAGCAGCACTTAAAACCGTAATGCTGATCTGTCCCCCATTGGATGCTGGGCTGTGGAGAAGAGAGCAGCTCAGAGGCTGAGGGGAGACCTTATCGCTCTCTACAGCTACCTGAAAGGAGGCTGTAGCCAGGTGGGGGTCGGTCTCTTCTCCCAAGTAACAAGCGACAGGACGAGAGGGAACGGCCTCAAGCTGCGCCAGGGGAGGTTTAGATTAGACATTAGGAAAAACTTCTTCACCGAAAGGGTGGTCAAGCATTGGACCAGGCTGCCCAGGGAAGTGGTTGAGTCTCCATCCCTGGAGGTATTTAAAGAACGGATAGATGTGGTGCTCGAGGACATGGTATAGATGGACTTGGTAGTGATAGGTTAATGGTTGGACTCGATGATCTTAAGGGTCTTTTCCAACCTTGACGATTCTATGATTCTATGAAAAGTGGGAGGCAAGGAGATTTCCTTGCCTGGGACATGAGAGTGTCCCGCGGGAAGCATCTCCCACCAAGGAGGGGTACAGGGGACCGTCAGGAGCTGGCCTCGGATTTTTGTCCCCCTCCAAACAGGGGGTGACACGCCGCTGCTCCTGGGAGCTGCCTGAGGGAGCAGGGGACCAGGGACAGGCCCTGCCTGTTGTGCTTGCCCTGCTGCCACTGCCCCTTTCCTGCCGTCTGGAAAACCGAAAGACGGACATCTTTTATAAAAAAAACACGCAGGGCAGAACAGCAGTCGATTTATAAATAGGTGCGGGGGCTACGCCGTTTCAGTCACGGGGCCAACGGCCGAGCTGTCTGGCGGCGGGCTCTCAGCGGGCGGCCCCGGCTGCCATTTTGTGTCGCCTTCCCCCGAGGCCGGCAGGGGGCGCGGCGGCGGCCGGCGCTCCCCGCCCTGCCCCCGCTGTCGGGGTGGGGAGCGGGGCAGGGCCCGGCCCGCGGGGGCGATCGATCGCCTCTGGCGAGCAGTCATAAAACCGCTTCCTCAGCCGCGCGGGCGGCGGTAACGTGCATCTTGTCCAAAGGAGGCCGTAACAAGTCGTGAGGGGCTCTGTCAAAAAGTTAAAATCTGGTTGAAAGCAATGTGCCTGGGAGCACGCCTCCACAGATGTTACGGTGCCTTTTTTATTGGGTTTTTTTTGTGGTTTATATGGCTGTTTTCAGGGCTTCCTCCCCACACGCCCGGTGGGTGGGGGTGCTCAGCGCCGCCGCCGCAGCGCCCGTGCCGCGGAGGGGGACGCAGGGGCCCAGCCTGGCCCGGCCGCCCTCCCAAGCATCCCCATCACCTCAGGTCTTTGGCCCTTCAGGTATCATCGGGCTGAAACCTGGCACGTCGCTCAGATGGGCTGAAATAAAAGAAGAAAAAGGCAGGCTGACACAAACGGGTTTGTCGGATTTTAAGAGTCAGGGTGCGCAAAGGCTGCAGTTTCTCCATGAGGCCGAGCTTTGTCCGTCCTCCTGCGATCCTCCCCTCAGTGATCACCCTGTCTCACCGTGAAAATGTCAAGTTGGTGAAGTTTGGTACCAATATAAAGACCAAAGTATCTTAAAAGGACTTGAGGCAGAGATTTGAGTGTGGAGCTCACCACAGTCCAGGCTTCCCCGCTCATAAGAGGTTTTCAATTTATTTATTTTTTCCAATGATATTCCCAAAACGGAGTATGCTCCGTAGGAAGTGATTCAAGCAAGTGCTGGCTGCAGGCCCGGGACTACCTGGCCTACGGCTTTTTGTATGAAGGAGCTGTGCATCCTCGAAACATGGCCCAGGGCTTTTGGTAGCAGGATCCCAGTGGTCCAGCAGAGCATCTGGGAGCCTTGCTCGAGATAAGTCCTTCAACCTTTCTGCTTTGGAGTGGGAGAGCTCAGTCTGCGTGGGCTTTCAAACTGCTGGCCATGGAGCAGCAAGCCTGAAAGACCCCAGATGGCTCACAGCTCCCAGTGCCATGAAGTCTAAAGCCTTTGTGATCCCAGCAGTTTTCTGAGAGGAAAAAAAAAAAGGTTAATTTAGTTTTCTGTACGTTTAGAGAACTTGAACTATTTTGCAATGAAAAGTTAATATAGCCTGAGTTTGGAGAACAGATAATTCGAAATGACTAAAGGAAGCCTGGTGAACAAGAAAGCTGGAGCAACAGGACTCATGAGGAAAGAGAGACAGGAAGGATACCACAAAGCTGCTGAAGACGCACAAACCTTCTGAATGACACCTCTGTTCTGCCACCGCATCCCTCGGTAGCATGAGGAGGCTGGTGTTTATGCTGACTTTAGGGAGGGGGGAGTACCTTGACTAGTTATCTAGTTGTTGCTACCTTGTGGGGAAAAAAAAATGTTTTCTGGAAGGAAATGTAATGGAATTTGCCTTACCTCCTTGATAACAAGGCATTCCTTCCAGGTGATAACTGAAATAGTGATGTCATGTTGATGTCTGATTGAAGATTGAGACTGGCTAATGAGCTGGAGCGAGAGTGAAAGGAGTTTTTCCAAACCTTGTCGTGGAGTCTAAAAAATTCCAGCACTCTGCCCTTTGAGATAAGTTATTTCCCAGAGCATCCTGAGAAAACACTGACGTGATATGTACTGGGAGGTCATAGTGCTGGACCTGCTGACCTGGTGAAATGAAAATTTAAAGGTGCAAGTGTAAAATAATTTTTGTGATGGCAGCCTTTTTTACCCTTGCTGTGTCCACTGCCCGGTATCTCAGTCTGCAGGGACTGTCTCAGCATGCATGTATGAAAAGATGGCAAAAGGTCCCCATTTTTAAGTTCCCAATGAAAGCTTCACCGTACTGAACGCTACAGAGTCCAACTACACAGCTGGATGTTGCAATTTTGGATTACCTTTAAAATCTCTCTGGCGATTTTTCCATTCAGAAAAATTTCCTTGTGATGCAAAGGGAGAATGATAAATTTTCTGAAAGAATCCATTTGTATTGAAGGCCAGGCTTTTGTGACTTTTACAGGACTACCAAGATTTGTTCCAGAGGGCTGTAGTACCATTTGAGTAACAGCAGCGTAGTACCACCAGAGTCAAAGATCCCCCAGATTTGTAGAGCTGTCTCTTGCATTGCTCAGTACGGAAGTGACCTCCCTGACTTATGCAGAGGAAGTGGCCGTAATCTCAAGGTATGGTTCACGTTTCTAGCCATGCTCACATTCTCATAGAGAGAGAATATCACACAAGTGATATCCTGGCTTTGAGAGTAAAGCCAGGATATCACTCGTAACTGACAGCTGGCCACCAGTGCAGTTTATTAGAAACTCAGCTAGTTGCTGAAGTGGGTTCTTTATCTTGGTGACCTTCCAAGGCAATCAGAGCCTTCTTGGAAGACCTTGAATCAGAAATGTTTGGATATAAGAAAAATAGCACTGCGCAGCACACGATTCTGATCTCCCAGGGTTCACAGATTTGGAAGGCGCTGTACCATATATAACTGTAGAAGACAGCACTGAGATGCTGTAGCTGCTGCATCAAGGTCGTGGTGTTCTGGGTTCCAATTAAAATTATGCAAGATAGGCAATTTAGGAAAGAATTCACATAGAGCGCAGGGAGGAAAAAAAGTCATATCCGTTATGAGCTCAGTTACTTTGTAAGATTAATTTTCCACTATCATCTATTTCATGATCTTGTAATAAGAGCACAAAGTATTTTAAACGTTTGATTTGCTTATTGATCAGAACTCTGAGACCTTACTTTCTAAATCACAGTTATAGGTTTGACTTCCATTTAACAGGAAAGTTGTGGGCTTTCCTTGGTGTATACGCTGGTTGCAGTGGGTTGTGAATTTGATGAGTGGGCAACAGTGAAACCTGGAACAGGCACGTCTGATGCTCAGAAACCCACCTCCTTCCATCGAGGTGATGTGAATCAAAAAGGTGGTAATGTCGCAGGTCCTGTAATCCAGAGCATTGATCCTCACCTCCTCCAACATAACCATTATGCTTGTTCAGATCACTGCGCTGTCTTTAATTCCCAGAACCTATAAAGAGGTGATGAAGAACAATACTGCGAGCTAGGGGAATTGCCATTTGATGGAAAGCTTGATATTTTGGATGGGGTGTAACAGGCCTATTCCTATCCTAATTCTCTCCTAATTCCTATCTCCTGAAGGACAAGGATAAAAGATTTACCTGTCTGCTGTATTTTAAGAACTGCTTATGTTGTTACGCTCTGTAAACCAAAAACTGCTGCTGGCAAAGGGGATAGGATTTCATGGATGCTTTGAGCAAAGGTTTCCTTACAGGTATTGCTAGATTCATGACCTGCGTTAGATTAACTGGTCACTGGGGACTTATTCTGTGCTCAGGGCCCTGTTTTGCTAGCTTGAGTACAAACACGGAGTGAAAAGAGTAAAGAAGAGCTAAAGAAGAGCTCACAGTCCAAACAGGCAAGACAAAGACTTGATGCCCTTAGAGCGAGCCGTAGAGCAGTTTGCAAACACTGTTAGTACCAGCATTTTTGTCTGCTTTTTCCTTTCCCTTTCCTTTATATTTAAAAACTTTGCCTGAGGAAGAATTAGGTAACCAAGACAAGAAAGGAAGAGGGAGCACAAGAGCAAAGGGTGATGGAGAAGCAGGAGGGGAGCAAGGTGGGGAGACTGAGAAGCTCAGGCAGTGAACAGATCAGAAATGTCGTCCAGCAGAAAACTGTGAAAAGAAACTAGACACGGATGGTCGCTGCAGTCCTTTGTTCAGATGCAGGTCTCTTTCTGCTGAGAAAGTCTCCTAGGCACATTGACGCTGCTCTGCCTCACAGTGAACAAAACTGGGAAGGGAAGGTCCAGGATATCGGCCCTGATCCTCAGCAGGTTGCAGTGATTGCAGGTGTCCGTGTTTGGTGCAAGCCAGCGTATCTCCAGGGCAGGCAGTGCAACTGCAGCAGCCGTGGCTGCCTGCCGGTCGGGTCTGAAGCTTTGTAGGACAGACTGTGCTTGCAGGTGTGTCTGCAGAAAGGGCAAGGGGGGCAGAGCATCCCTTTCTGGCAGTGGTCAAAGGACTCTTCTTAGGTGTCACCTTATGCTTACTTAGGAAGGAGATACTGTCTTGAGCACTTCTTTTTCACAGCGTAAAAGACAAAGAAATGCCATGTGTGAGTCCTACATGCAGCTGAAGCAGCAGAAACCCCAGCTCTGTCTAAAGGGAGGCAGCTGTGGTCATGTTGGTCTCAGAATGCAGAAGTACAGGAGGACACAGGAGGTGTTTCAGAGGTTGGGGAGATAGCCCAGTAAGCCCAGGTCTTCTCGTACAAATCAGAGCTTGGCTTAAATAAAGCAAAGGACTAGCAAAACCAAGGCTGTCCTGTGACCAGCCTCAATAAACGAGAGGCAGAAACTGTCCTTGAGAGTGCCTTTATCTCCAGAGGTTGCAGAGAGTCAGTGGGATGGAGGGGGAAGGGTGCAAATAGTGCCTGTTTGGTTTCATACTCTCTTTATTCTCTTTATTCTTTGTTTTCTGATGATAAAGGAGCTTTATGTGGATATTGTAGCAAAGGAATTGATGAGTCATAAGGTTTGCAACTTCATTTCCCCGTCTGCTCCTTTTGTTTTTTCCTGATACTCACATCTCCTTCCCTCCTGCCTTGCCCCTCCTCTGCTGGCACAGCAGGACGTGCTGTGCCTTTAAGAAGTGTGGTTTTTCAGAAGACTAATGCCTGAGCTTTGGCATGTGTTGAGGCATGCCCTAAGTTTTGTGGTGTGGTTTATGAAAAGCTAAAGTGTATTTGTCTAGGGAGGTTTTTAACTCCTTTCTGCCATAGATACACTTAACCTCTTTGTTCTTCGCTTGCAGAGCGTACACCATTCAGAATTTCCATAGGGATTTCTGCTCTCTTCTCAAAAAAAGGAGGGGAGATAAAGTGAAGTAGCGGGCTTCCCCGCCCCTCCCCCCCCACCCCCCCCAATTAAAATTTATATTTATTGAGTTGTTTTTTACATGGTAAAGCTCAAGTGAATGAAGCTGAGATAGCAAATTCTCTTGCTGATTATATCCTCCCACTGGCACCAATATCGCTGCGGTGTTAACCTGTCATTGCAGTAGTGGAATGGTGTAGCCGAAGACACATTGACACGTTGATCCATAGCAGTCACAGCATGTGCAGCTTTATTATGAATTTCATATATTGTGAATTTCTTAATGTTCATCAACATTAATTTTTGCTTCCTTTCCGCTCTCATCACGATCAAAAAGAAACTTGTAAGAAGACAATACAATTGTACTGTAAAAATTAATATAGCATTACGTAAATAAAATGTAGCGTTTTTTTCCTCTTTTTTTTTTAGCAAATCTTACTGTTTTGAAACCAAGCGTATGCCTGGGGAGGTCTGCCTGGATTTTTTTAACATTTTCTAGGGGCAGCAATGCGATCTTTAAACCACAGCACCCAGCGAGAACGTTGCAGATGTTACAGGCATACCAGTAGGTAACTACAGAGTTACCATTGGTGATTATTTTAAAAGCTGTGTTTGCTACGGGGTCCTGGATCTGCATGCTAACGTTGTCTTGTAATAACAGCATAAAACCTCGTGGGCTGTCAGCCTATATTCATGTACCTGTACGTTGTTTTAGGCCTCAAGATAGCAAGCAAGTCCAGGTGAGCAGAATTCCCCTATGTCTCCGGCACCGTGGCGGCTCCGGGACTTGCTGTGCAGTCACCCGCAGGATGTGGGCCCCACAGATGAAAGAACGGTTTCTAGTAGAGACAGGCCTGTTTTTATGAGGAGATGTTGGAGGGGAAGGGAGGGAGCAGGAGCTAGGGCTGGATGTGCCTTCCGCACTGAGGTGGTTGTGTGGCGCTGATTAAATCACTTAACCTTTGAGCTGCAGGTTTCTTATGAGTGAAATAGTGGTATTGGCATCGTGTATGGCATGCTGGGATTAAGTGAATTAACGTAACAGTACTTTACAGTCTCAGCTCTATAAATGTGCTGAGTGCAGTTGTTCTATTTAAGAAGCTTGTAGTGCTTGTTATTGAGCCTACGGGAGGGCCCCCGCCAACCCCCATCCTCCCCGCCCTCCCAATTAGCCCGGTCAGTGCTCTTATCCCTCTTCATGACCAATAGCGAGCAATCTCTGCCGCTTAGCCGCTCGATCTTGAAGCAGTGCTGTATTGCGACAACTCTCTTTGCAAGTGGCTACAGCCGCACCGCCAGCCCTGGCAAGGAGCTCTGTCTTCTGCATCGCCCTCCGGCCACCCGGGCCCAGGGAGTCCCCGGCTACCCAGGCCCTGCAGCATCCCCTCAGTAGCGTGCTGGAACAGGAGGTGGAGGTCCTGGGATCTCCTGACATCTCTGCCACCTGCTCAGGGGTGGCCTGGGCAAGTCACATCACCTTTCTTTTCTTCACTCTTAACGCTGAAGTGCGGATCGTGCCTTTTACCTTCCTACCCAAGAGCTGCTCAGGGCTGAATTAATGAATGCCGTGAAGTCAAGGATGTCCGTGGACGCACAGCACAATGTAAATGTGAAGTATTACTCTGTAATTACGGGTGGAGGTAACCCTTGTTGAAAATCATTTACTTTGTCATAAATCAGCATTTGATCAGGTGGAATTGTAGGAAGGAGGAAGAAGTGTAGAAAAAGCCTGTCCTCTGTTACCTCAATCTGAAATTTTTCAGGAAACTGCTGCCTCTCCCATGTGTTTTGTGCATGCGTCGACTCTGAATCTAGTACTGGTTACTGAGATTGATGTGGTGGCATAAAAATAGTCTGACTTCTATAGGTGTAATATTTCAACATACAGATGTAGAGAAATCCTTTTTTTTTTTTTTCTTCTCTTGGGATTCGGCAGTTTATGAGGGAGCGAAGTACTGCTTTTTGCAGCGTTGTCTGGCGTATCCAAGGTTGACACAGCAGCTCCTTGGGTTCAGTCAATTAGCGAGATGAGGATTTTAGGAAAAAAAGCAGATGTAACGCGATTATGTAGCTGCTGACATACTGGCATCGTCAGGATATAGTTTATAAAGCCTCTGGTGCTGCTGAGGGATCAAAGAGTTAAAAATGCCAAGGGTTTAATCCAGTACAATAACATTTTGCAAGGCCTATCAAATTCACAGCAAGTGAGAAGCAGAAAAGCAACTGAGCTAGGTGGAAAATGGAATTAGATGGAATTATATTGCCACAGGTTTATCTAACTAGTTGTTTCACTAAGCAGGGTAGATGCACGTTTATCTGAGCCCTCAGCAGAAGCTCAGACCGAGTTGTGCTCCCTTGCTCTCCCGGGCTGTATTATCCACAGAAATGGAGTGCCCTTCATCCGATTCGAACAAAGCAGTGTTCTGCTGCATCTATTTTTGGTCACTGATTTGTATGCTGTAGAAGCCATCTCATTCCTTAGAATACAGCCGTAGACTGTTGTGTTTGTTTTCCTATTGGTGCTGTGTACATAGTGGATTGTTGTTCGTTTGTTTGAACGATTTAAACATCTGGAAGAGACCGGAGATAGCGATGTCTTTGTACATAGGTTAGCTGTGGAGCTGAGGTCCCTTCCAAAGTGAAATGTTATATGCCATCTACTGTGATGCACGCTTGTATATTTGAGGGCTTCGGTGTGGGAAGGACAATCAATATAACGCTAATCCAAGCAGCTGGATAAAACTGCTGCTGCTAAAAGTAGCACAAGGTAAAAATGGATTTATTTCCCTAGGTAGTTCTGCAACTGCTTCCCACGGAGGTAATACCAAATATAAATTTTGGAGGTAAATATTTAAATGCAATAAGCTTAGCTGAGTTTGGGCGAGTAGCGAGAGGAATCAGTTTTTACTAAAATATGTCAGTAAATGATGCACATAGGGCAGATCTCACTGTGAGAAATTCAGTTCTCCTGTAATGTAAGCTTTGCCATATTATTTGCACACAAACAAATCGAATTATAGCCCAAATCTAGACAATAGCTTATCACAGATGAAAAGAGTAAGTAAAAAGTCTGGGGGGGGAGAAAGGATAAGTTCATCTGTAGTGCAGCCCCCTTCCAGCGAGTGGAAGGTTGCTCTGCAAGGTGCCCTCGTGGCTTTTACCAGACTATTTGCAGACCAATGCCGTAACAACAGAAGAGCAGTTCTTGGGCTCTGGCTCAGTCTCTTGCAAACAATTTCTTTTCTGAGAAAGCTAATCGCTGTTTTGTTACATTACTTCCCAGCAGATGAGCCAGGCACTCCTGAATTTAAAACAGAACTGCGAGTGAGTGACAGCGAGCTAAGCACAGGCTAGAGTCTTGTAGCAGCATATCCTTCAGCTCCAGTGCTGCAGTCAGAGAGAGAAAGAAGATTTTTCCTTTGAAGATAAGACACCTGGGGCTTGTGTAGAAACTAGTTATGCCCCAAGTTGTGTAGCTGTTATCTCGATTAAAAAAAAAAAAAAAAAAAAGGCAGAGAAAGACAAAGCGTCTGGCTCTGCTACGTGCCACCAAAAATTCCTCAAAATGCTAAAACCCAAACCAGCACTTTTCATTCTGCAGTTGTGTTGCTTGTGAATGTCTTGTGGCTTACGTGACACTTTCAGCCGAAGCAGCCTCCCAGGCGAGCCGCGAGGCTGTGCTGAGTGCGTACGGGAGAGAGGGAGTGCGGGAGTGTGTGTATGTATATGTATGAGCGAGGGAGCGAGAGCGCGTGTGTGCCGTGTCGTAACGTGGCAGGGCACAGGCAGTTATGAAACTTTCCAATAAAGTCTCAGTGCGTCAGTATTGGTTGCTTGGGTTTTTTTTTTTCTCTCTGTCCGTTGCCCTCCAGTTTCATTTCCATTTATGAGACACAGAGAGAGAGGGAGAGGTTGAGAAATGCTCGCAGAGCCCACCAAGCCACTGGAGGAGCCGAGCAGTTCCCACGACAGGTGGAGCACGCTGCCGCGGCGCTGAGCGAGATTCCCGATTCCCGGGTCGCGGTGCCCGGGGCCAGGGGGAGGGGAAGCCCTCACACTCGGGGCAGCTGCGGTTGCAAGGGGCCCCTTCAAAGTGCTGCAGCAGCAGCCAGAAGTTCGACTTTTATTTTTTGAAAGGACTGGAGAAATTATTAACCACAGTTGATGACGTCAGAGTTGATCTGATTAAAGGTTTGTTTTCTTGCTGGCAGAGGTGTGCTCCGTAGAGACTGGTTCTCTCTTCTTTTTTTTTTAAGTTTCTTTTTTGAACAGCAAACGGAGGGAACTGCTCGCATTGCTGCTGCTGCCACTGCCGCTGCTCCAGCTGCGTGTGTGTGTGTGTAAACAGGATGGTGTATCTGTAGCTGCCACGCGCAAACACACATTTGACCATGAGGACTCTTCGCAGGTTGAAGTTCATGAGTTCGCCCAGCCTCAGTGATCTGGGCAAGAGAGAGCAGGCAGCCTTGGATGAGCGGGGGACCCAGCAGCGACGGGCCTGCTCCAACGCTACCTGGAACAGGTAAGGTCTCGCACGATGTGCCGACTCCCCTGCAGCCTCTCCGCGCTCCCACGGCCGTGATTAACGTGTGGGCAGCCGCTGCGTCGGCTTGCAGGAAGGGCCGCCTTGCTCCCAGCTCGGCAAGATTACAGTACGTCGGGCTTCTACATCGGTGCGCTACACGTACCGGAGTTCGCGTTCAAGTAAAAGACGGGAGCAGCTTTTTTCCCATTGCTGTTAACCTTTCTCTGAAGGCTGATAGCAAAGAGCCTTTCCTGCCGATGGCTCAGCCCGCTCTTCCTTATGACGGACTGGACAAAGGGTCCAGCTACAAATATGTCTTTGTGTCTATCTAGATATTCTCATTCAAGGTTGATTTGGTTTATTTTAGTTAAAAAAAATTTACATATACACAACTATTAAAATACATTATTTTTATCTGCATAACTATATATATTGCTGGGTGTTGATACAGATATGACAAAGCCTGCTCAATTTACTCGCATTAATACAAATGTCTCTGTGTGCGCGCAAGCACACGCACTTTAGACAGGGAAAAATAAGCCCTGATGGTTTTCTTTATTGTGTTTATACATCTGAATTTCATTACTGTTTGACAAAAAAAAACCCATGCAAACATTTTGTTGAGAATATGTCATTTAGCACAGATAGTTGGAAAGCATCTTAATGACCGTTTTGGTGACACTCTTAAAGATGAGTCTAAGTTGTCAGGAATTATATTATGTCCTTTTTGAAAATGAAATGTCATCTCCTGGGTCACAGCTTGGAAAGCATCATTTGTAATATTTTATAATTGTATGGCGGTACAGCTGTAGGAAGAAAAATGCCAGTGAACTATAGACGCATTTGTTAAAGGTATTTAAGTTCTGAGTAAAAAAAAAAAAAATTATGAGATATCACATCTTCTGTCCCTCTCACCACTCGATTTGTGGTTTCATGCCTGCATTATGAATTAGTTGTTTAATGCCAACAGCATACCAAGCACTGAAACCGTACCGGTCACAAAAGAGACGGAGTTTCTGCTCAAATACCGTGCTATTTATATGACCTGGAGTTGCCCCTGAGGTCTGGATGGTGGTGGTAATGAAAGGCTAGATTGGGCCTCCTTGGCCCCTGCCAGTTGGGGTTTCACTTGGCCAGTAGCCCCATGGGAAGCAGCAGGGAGTGAGATAGTCCTTGGTGTGAACCCAGGTGACAGAATACGGTCCCCAAAGCCTTTTTGTGATGGTGTGCTGACGGCTTTTGTTGGCAGGGATTAACGTTTCCAGGTCTTGCTTGAGGGGAGGGAACTGTGGAGGGGGATGCGAATGGAGAACAGGTCAGGCACAAGGCTTGCTGGGAGGGGGAGAGCTCCAGGCTTAGGGGCTGCTGATATTCAAACCAGAGGGTTTTCCTAAGCAAGCCGGAGCAAGAGTTTCTTATTTTTAACTCAGACAGGACAGGTATAGCTCTGGCCAGAAGTAGTTGCCTATCAGTGAGCTAGACTTCTGCACGTTTCATCCAAACGATTAGACAGCTGTCCCATTGCCTGTTCCTGGAATAGGTGTCCACAAGTCATCCTGCTGCTGCTTTGCGTGAACTCGGGCCCAACTGTGCTTTCCTGCCTCGGGTTGCCTTTTCCCTGTGCAGGGATCACTGGGTCATCCCTGCCGTTTGGTGGCACGTGCCTCCGAAATGCCTTGGGAGCACTGGCAGAGCTGCTGTCGTGCAGTGGCCCGCTGGTGCTACCTGCGGTGGCAAGTCAAGTGGGCATTGCATGCCTGTGCTAACAGCTGCCTAACGCTATGGCAAGTAATGCAGATTACGAGCCGGTTGCACTGCATGGGCAAAGGGAAAGCGCTTTATTTCTTATTTAATAGCGCAAGGCTTTCTCCTGAGTGGAAGAGAGAGTGAGGATAATTCTTCTTTCAGGCGCAAAAAGACTTGTATCCTCTCTGGAGCTTATCCTCAGGAAAGCCAGGGCTTAAATGATGTTGGATTAGTTGTATTAAGAAGTTATCCACTGTAGCTTCTGCCTATCACCACTGTGTGCCCATCTTGGCATGTCTAATAGGGTTTGGTCTTGAAGGAGTCGGTGTTGAGCTCTCCTGGAGAGACCGCAACGTCGATGTGGCAAACTGGGTGTCTGAACTTTGACTCACTAGAAATCTGGGGTGGGTTTTCAAAATCTTGGGCTGTGGAATGTTTTTTATTTTTCCCCTGCAAAATTAAAACACCCCAACAGAGGACTAGCATACCGTACTTTGGCTTATGGTGATATTTGTTCTTCCAAATGAAAGAATTGCCTGTGCTGTTTCATCCTGTGCAGTATCCAGTGTAAGAGCTTGCTGATCAAGGAAGTCGAGGTGCACCAGCAGAGCTCTTCCCTCTCACCAAGCCTGGCTGTTCTATATTTAAATGTCTGCTGGTTTCTTGCCTAATGTTAGCAGCTGTGCCTGGGTGTGGCATGTGTGTATCTGCTTTTGAAAGAGGCTTTCAACCAAGCTCATCAAAACTGATGTGGGGAGAGGTAAAGCACAACCCCGCGGCAGGCCCTGTCCTACACGAGACTGGTAATCCCATGCTGAAAGTCAGCCCTTTGAGGTGGAGCGAGGACGCTGCCTCGGCCCTCCCGGGGACTGCGCTGAAACGCTGCCGAGCCGGAGTTTTGCTGTTGGGGTCTTCTGCAAGGTAGCAGCTCCGTCACCACGGGCTTTTTCTGAGGGGGACGTGCGGCTCCTCTTCTGCAATCGGCTTGTGTGTGGCTACAGTCTGGCCGCCCAGCGACATCCCCTCTGCCACCTCCGCTCTGTTCAGACCGGTCTCAGCCCTCAGACTGTTTATACCAGAGGATGCCTGCTGCTTTCTGACACCGAGGGAGGGCAAACTGCAGGAGCGTTATTGCAGGGTTCAGTGTGCAGGGACGCGTAGCACTCAGTGCTAGCAAGGAAAGTCTCTTCCTCCCTGATAACTTCCCTTCGCCTCCAAACTAAAATGCTTTAAAACTTCTTAACGCTGTTAGATCAAAGGGAAATTGGTGCCGAGCTGCTGTCTGCTAGTATGCAAATTAGACTTTATATCACAGCTTTTTTGAGCTTGCTTTCCCGTGAACCCCAAAAGATCTGTACAGCAACACACCGGCAGTGCACGTTAACTAGCAACCAACAAACAGCAACATAGTGGAACAATATAGTTTCGTTACAGCTCACAGAATTTGCATTGGATTAAAATAGCTTAGATTTTTTCACGAGCATTGTCTTCAATTCCTTCCCCCCCTCCCCTTTTCTGCTTCAGGCAAAAAATGAGGGCTGAATGCTGACTAAACCAATTGGACTGAGAAACCCGGGGTTTTTAATCTTGAGCTTGCAAGCCAGGGGGGCCCCTCTCAGGGCAAATAAAATCCATCGTGAGGTTTTCATTCTGACTGAGCTAGCACAGACTGCTTAATCAGGAGCTGATACTGTCTGAGTTGTGCTGTGGGAAAGCCTCTAGTCAAAGGCACTTAGATCCTCTTTGGTGTAAGAAAATGGGGAAAATTAACGGAAACGGGAAGGAGTAGGACATGGCAAAGAAAAGGCAAAGAAAACACAGAGCAGATGCCTGTGACATTAGCGAGATCAGCAGTAAATCCAAGGAGACATACAGAATCAGAGTTTTATGGTTTGGGCTAATTTTTACAGGGTTGTAATAAGCACAATAACTTGCTGTAATTTTTACAGTCATGGGAACCGTATTTCATCTTCTAATTAAAAACAAATGTTTTTTTCAGATCACAGGGAGGCTTTTCTAGTGGAGAAAACATTCCACACCAGCATATTTGTTTACTACTTCTACTCGGAAATTTTCTTTCTTCCAATATTTAGTGTTTATTTAGAAATATTTTGAAGTATTTCTGCCTGTCTGAGGGTCACCTTCTTTTTCCTGACCCTTTATTTGCAGCCCTCTTTGGAGCATTTGGCTGTGTGCATGCATGGAGGACAGACAGAGCCGAGGGACGGGGTGGGGGGTGAAGGGGACTTCCCAGCAGGTCAAGCCACCACCGCACCACGGAGCATGTGCCAGCCTTGACTACAGTAATAGAAAGTAGTGGAGGTGGACAATTGCTGCTCCCCATAGCCCTCCAGACATACTTATATTTGCTTGAATGCAGGTATAATTGGAAACCAAAATCTCCTTAGTCCTACACCCTATAGAGATATTAACTTTTGGTAACACTTCAGGGAAGTCCCTTCACCTGTCTGTCTCAACTTCTTCATATGTAAGAGTAGTGTTTATAGTTGGTGAAGTTAGTGAAATAATGCCTCTAAAACTCTTTGAAGATGGAGTTTTGCAGACCAGCTTATTTTCACTTTTATGATCCAGTACTTAATTGCAGCCTATCCCTCTTTGCAGATTGCTTTACCTTGGGTAGAAGTTTCAGAAACGTAAATGGACTAGCAGCTGCAAGCTTATTTTGAAAGGGTCAAGGCCTCATGGAAAGCCTGTGGAGTTGCAGCTGGACTGAAGCTGTGCTGAAAATGGGCTCTTCCCAATTGGATTAAACTAATTCAGAAAAATGAGGTTTTATTCTGATGTGAGGCTGTCTTCAAGGAGATTTTGATGCAAGTATATCAGGTTAATTATTGTTAATTAGCTATTCCCGTAACTGTCCAGAGGAAATGAGCCCTAAGTCACTTAGTCACTTTTGAAAATGAAAATGTTGCCTTTAACTACTTAGTACTTGCAGGGTGTGATTATTTGCACAGCATTGTTTTCGCTGATGGACTTCACCTGGAGCATTTGCAAACACTAAATAAAAAACACTGTGATATTTTCACCCGTGCTGTTTGCACATGAAGGTACTGACTACTTTAGAGAACCAAAATTACCCGCGTGCTGTGCATGAATGGAAACGTGGGCCGCTCTACCTGCTTTGCCAGGAAGCGCTGAGCTGGGAGGGCAATGGCGGTGGTCAAAGCAAACAGGACGTCATGATTCAGACAGAGACTTGCAAGCCCAACTTTGCAGTTGTTCCTCAACTCTGTGGACAAACTGATTCTGACCTGGCAGAAACCAGTGTTTTAATCACACTAGTTTTACCTTCTTGGCTTCTTAAAAACATCAATGAAAGAACAGGGGTGGTGCTTCGGTGCTGGGGGGAGCCAGCCTCCCACCCACCAAAGGCAGTGGCATCTGGGTGGACAACTAGCGACTCAAGGGAAATGTATGTTTTGGTGGTATCGAGCTACTTAGGCAGTGGCTTTCTATTATGCAAAAATCAGAATAATAAACCCTACCCTTCTCGTCTTGGCACTCACTCTGTTAGGCTGGTTGGGAGTGCCATCAGCGAGCATCTGACTTTGTACTCTGGGGATTTACACCTTCCAGATCCCTTCGTGCTAAAGCCAGTGGTGGGGAAGATCTGCACTGTGTGTGCTGGAGCTGTCATTCCCCATGTTTCAGGCAGCCAGACAGCAAGTCCTGGAGCCACCGCCTCCTCTGGAGGATGAGGCAAATCTAGAACAAGTAGTCTGTCCAAAGAGGTGAAGTTTCTGAGGCTGCTGGGTTGATTTTTGTTGCTGCGAGTGCCACCTTGGTTGTAGGTAGTTTTCTTTTGGCAATCCGTGGCCACTGTAGGATAGATAAGTACAATACATTCATTGCTGGAGCTATCTGACATTTTGTCTTAATTCTAAAGGCACCGCCCCCCCGCCCCCTGCGAAAAACTGGTCTCTGCAGTTTTCTGATCCTGATTTCCCCTCCTACAGCCAGCCTGCTCTAGCCATGCTTTTCTCTTCCCTGCCCACCCACTGACATGTGGGAAGCCTCCTCCCAGGCTTCTTTCTGCCCCACTGCTGTTCTCTCAAAGTGTCGTCTTCTAGCCATAGTTCTCAGACCCAGAGTTGACCCATGGCATATGTTTTTTATGGCAAGGTGCTGGCACAATGTATCTTAGTGCTTGGACTCAGGTTAAATAATACTGCCACAGCAATTTACCCCGATTCAGACCAGTTGAGGAGCTGGCTATTGAATTGGTGTTGTGCTTTCAAGAAATGCCATAATCCTGTAAGTCAGAGATTTGCCTTTTCTCGCAGTGTCAGGGTGGCTGTAGCTTGTTTCAAAGGTGAACTGCTCAGGTGCACAGAGCTTCCAGGTCCCCCTTGTTCCAGCAGAAGATACTGGTGGGGGAGTGGGTTTTTTGGCCTCTTTTGGGCTCTTTTTTGTCTCCTCTGTGGCGCTGTGTTCTTGTGCACACATTTCCACACACAGCAACGACAGTGAAGGTGTTCAGAGTAGTATCAGTGCATGAGTGCACCTATTATTAACTTTCATATTGTAAAAGAGTTACAGAAGGCAGTTTACAAGGGATTTCCAATTCAGGTTAACTACTAAAACATAAGTTTAATTACATACATTATTGACTTAAGCCTCAGTGAAGGCTGGTTGCAGGCACAAGTAAAGGTGATCCACCCACCTCAAGCATCTTGCAGGACTTCTGTGTGTAAGCAGCAGCTCAGATTTTCTTTACACCAAAAGGTTGTACCATTCTGACTAAACCCTTTTAAACAATCACTCATTATAGAAACCATAGCATTACTTTGATTTAAGCAAGGGTGGGGTTTGTTTTTTTCATTAGCTTAAGGTAACTAAGAAGATTTAAGCCAGCTTTTTATTATCCTGACACCAACTTATGCCACCGATAGCATCCTGGTTATTCCGACTCCTCTTTGTTGCGTCTTGAGCAGGTGTGGAGGGCCAGATCACAGTGGCATTCCCACGCTGCCTGCAGCCTAGGACTGCATGCCTGCACCCTGCAGGCAAGCGCTGCTGCCTGTGATAGGAAGGAAAGGCAGCTGGTCAACGCAGCAGGGCCAAGACTTGTTTTCCGGCCAAGGCAGTTGTCCCTCACTACAAGGAAGATCCCAGGCAGATTAAACGATCAGCACTAGGATGTTTTATGTAGGTGCAGTTCTACTACCTGAGCAATAACTTAAATGCTCACAACCTGTGCCCTTAAGTTCTTCTTAAAAACGCTTGCTTTCTCTTATTTCTTTGAGGAATAATAAGGGACCTGTTAAGCTGGAAAGAGAAAACCTCCCCCTCGTTTAGAAAGGAGTGCCAGAGAGAAGGAGAGAGAGCACACTGGCTTCTAGGAGAGATATTTAGTCATTCTTCTCTGCAGAAGGCTGGCAGGGAACATTGCAAAGTTCATTTCCGAATCAGAAGAGCGTGTAAAGACTGCTTGTTTTATTCACTACATTAATCGTACTTCGCATATTACTCATAATATTAAAATACCCAAGTCACTTGACTGTATACCAGAGACATTTAGCTGCCAATTTTCAAATAATCGTAAATTGAGTGTGTCTGTTCGAGCCAGCCAAAATAAGCTGGGTTAGATCATAAGTGTATGTCTGTGCATGTGGGTGTAGGGGGGAAAGAGGGACCAACACGGTGGGGGGGAGTGCTTAACGCCTTGGAAACGTCCTCAAAGGAGCAAAAGAGAGAAGAGGATAATGGTTCCTATTTTGATCTGCTTGTGTGTTTCGCCACAGCGGGTCATATCCTTCACCTGCCACTTTTAATTTCCTTTTTCCACAGATGAATGCAGCTGAGCTTTTCTAGCAGTGCATGTCTTTGCTCTTCAGCGTTGTTGTGTGCCTGCATTTCAAATCTCTCGCTGAATAGCGGCAGTTTTACCTTCCAGCCCAGTCCTCTGCTCCCAGCAAGCATTGAAAGGAGGTGTCTTACCAGTGACCTGGGGAGGTTCAACATGGACACCTGAGGTCCCCCCACACCCTCCGCTGCCGCCTGGCGTAGCGCCTGCAATGACATCCCCTTGCAGTGGGAGCAGCCGTATGTGGCTGGATCTGGCCCTGAGCCAACCAAGCTTGTCCACCCATAGGAATCAGGCTTTCTCCCGCTGGAGACCTTATGAACAGATGTCGCCTTTAGTTCTTCTTCACAATACAGGGCAACCCCAAATCCTGGTACCTCCAGGATGGGCAAATCTGGTCCTGGTTTTGCTTTCCAGAGCTCTGAAGCTGGTTGCTGCTCCGTTGCACCAGACTCCAGCGCAGTGTGAGCAGGGGGAGGTCAGCTGCAATGCTCTGAAAAATGATGTTGCAGAGTCACTGGTAAAACCAGATCCCCAGGAGGGATCTGCATGCTGTAGCTTCTGATCCTCAGAAGATCTTTTCAGTAGATGTTTTAGGGGTATGATTTAAGTCGGTGACCCCAAAATACACCTCCTGAGCACCTCTGTGGCTGGTTGTTACTATTCCTTGCTCCTGCTGAGTACGGGCTGGAAGGTGGTATGCAGAATGACAGCCACCCAGGAAGGCAGCGCAGAGCAGGAAGACTTCTGCCCAGTGTTTTTTTCTAATAAGCCTTAAGATGTCATCTCCCCTTCTCAGGTGCAACATTAAATAGGAAGAGGCATACACCAAAATATGTATTTTCCCTTTGCAATCAGGAGGATTGTGAGGGAAGAAGAAAAAAGCAATGACAATGTTGGCATGTAATACTGCTATTGATAATGACACTCATTGCTTTTGTTGATTTTCATAAATATATCTTAAAACATACTTTAGTGGTCAGTGGCATTATCTTTATTTTACACATGGGGTAGCTGAGGCAGACAGAAGTGAAATAACTTGCAGTCGCTGCCAGCGGTGGAGATGGTCGTTTCAGTAAAAGCAGTCATATTAGAAACCGAGTAGCAGTAGTATGAGCAGTGGAGCTGATAAAGGTTGCTTTCTTGTGTGTTAGTGTCGGGAAGCTAAAGCGTCTGTGTGCGTGTTGAATAAAGGCTGAGCTCACCCTGCAGTAGGCTCTTGGTCACTAAAAGATGCTCCTTCTACCCCAATGAAACCTAAAAGACCGTAATGTTTCGGGGACCTCAATTCCATAGTTAAATGTGGTAGAAATTGCGAACCAGTTCCAAGAGTGGAGGAGTGGGGATGAGCTGACAGATGGAGGGACCACGTGAGTCTTCTTTCCTTTTGGAGTCAAAGCTGTGAGGCTATAAAAGGTGGCACTGGGTTGGGGAAGGGAAAGGAGACTTCTACTCCGTCCTACTAATACTGGAACAGGTTTGGTCTCACCTTTCACTGGCATTTCTTTACCTTTGTCCTCAGACCTAAGCTCAGTGATTTAGGCCGATGTGTCATCATGCTAATTGTGTCAGGTGTATTTCAGGAGCATTTCAGGGCTTCATCTTGAAGCACTTACTCATTTCAGTAACCCTTTGAGGTGCAGTCTTGTTAAGTTCACGGGACCAGTAGGCATCACTGCTAAGCACATGGATTGCTGGGTACCTGTAGTACCTGGCAGGTTCTTGCTATTCAGCATCCTAGAATTTGTAGGGCTGGTGGCCACACGCCCCAGGGACAAAAAGCGTGGGGTACGTGACTTTCTGTTGAGCTAGAATTTTGTGCTCTCAATCCTGTCTTGGTTTGCGTCTGATGGCAGCAGAAAGTCACCACCTCTAAGCAACGTCTACTTGCAGAACAGTTACAAATGGCACTGAAAATGAAAAGAGAGCATTTTTGTAGGACAGATGGTTTGCCTATGCCTAGCACATCGCTGCCTCTCTCGCTGTCCGCCTTAGAAACTCTAGACCTGTTGCTCTTTCAGCACAGCCTTGGTTTTCCTTTAGCTGGAGCAAGAGCGTAAATCTTTGAGAAATGAGTAAATGGTAATCGGAAACAGTCTTTGTAACCAATTGCCCCTTTTGTATTGTTTCATTTTTGAAAATGATTGAGAGATTGGTTAAATTGACTTGAAATGCATAATTGTGTGTGTTGTTTTTTGTTTTAAAGAACTAACCATTCTTGAGATTCTATTCTAGTAAAGGGGTGCTATATTTGTGGGTTAAACTTCAGGTATAGTGTCCAGCCTGGATAAATGCTGACTTGTTGATAAAGAAATCAAGTAACCATAGCTCAGACAAACATTCCAACAATGCCGGGAATATCATCACTGATCTCATAGTGAAGCTGTTAATTTTCTCTGTCGTGAGCCATAGAGACAAAAATATACTTAAAAATAAGTCAAATATACTTAATATATGAATATATTAGAAGTTATACTTAAAATACTTAAAGTACCTAAAATATATAAGCCTAAGTTTTCTGAAATTACTGATTTCAGATCTGCAGCTGTTGAAGTTACCGAGTTGGAACAAATCAAAAAGAACTGATTTTCAAAGATGTCATCTATTTTCTAGGCAATAATTTCCTTTAAGGCATCTGGGGTGGGGTACCAGAAGTCATCTGTGACTTTTAAAAAGGTCCTGCAGTGTCTAGGCAGAGATGTTAGGCTTATTGTCGAAGTGATACCCTTCTAAAATGTGATCGGGTGCTAATGACTCCTAATGTCCTCTTTCAGTATCCACAATGGAGTAATAGCGGTGTTCCAGCGTAAGGGTCTCCCGGACCATGAGCTTTACAACCTCAATGAAGGAGTCAGGTAAGAGACTCGACTCTATGCAAGGTGTGATTAGCCAGCGTGCACAGTACTGTTTGCTAGCACTCGCACTTGAAAGCTTCTACAGCAGTACTACGATTTTTTTTTTCCCCAGTGGTAGTTTCAACCAGTACGGTCAATTTGGCCTCAGTGAATAGGTGTTGCTGATGTGGGTCAATACCTCACTGCATAGCGAGAGCTGGGTTCCTCCTTCTGCAGAGGAGTTATTTAGCTGGGAGGAGGGTGGATTATTTCAGTCTGTCTTGACATACTGGACTGAAACTAAGGAAGGGAAAAACCTGGACCCCTCTGGTAATGCAGCCCTGTACCACTGCAATGATGCTGCCCTTTCCATAGGTGCCAGGCCTAGCTCCGAGGTGCTTCCCTTGCATCCGTGGAGGATGTAAAGCCTCCAAGTGCTGAGTGTGACATGGCAAGGAAAGATGTCCTGCCTGGTGGTCCCTCACATCTAGCTCTTCCTTCCACACAGGCCGAATATGCTGTAGATGTTAGAAAGCTGTCTTGTTAGCAACAGACTAAATATGGACCAGTGAAATGTATAATGGGAACTTTTTTTCCTTAAAAAAAAAAAAAAGAAGGTGAAAATCCTACCATTCGAGTTATTTAAGTTACAGCTGCAAAGAAATGTTTACCAAGAGATAAGCTGATACCTGGATTTACAGCACTTTACTTTTTACTACTTTTTCTAGCACTTATTATTACTTACCAGACCCTCTCTCACTGACAAGGGCAAGGTAGCAAATTTCCTTTTAGAAATTTGTCCCAATGCTTTGAAGAATAAATAGTGGAAAAGAAGCTGCAGTTACAAAAGACAAGACAGCTTATTACATTCCCTGGTTGTCTTCAGATAAGAGCCTCAGTAATTCCCTTTCCCTTGCTGCTTATTCCCACTCTATCCAGACACTGGAGTCTGACAAAATCCACAGCATATCCAGATATTCTGGGATTATCTGCCCCTGTCTGCTTCCCAGTCTGGGATAGCTGTCCCAGTCTGGTTTCTTTCATTGTGGGAATATCTTCAGAGAAGTCCAGGCAAATGACAATTGGCCTGCGATCTCTCTTTTTCCCTTTCTCTCTGTCTTTTTGAAATTAAAAGAAACTTATTCTCCAGTTATTTCTTACTTCTCTGGGGAGAAAATGACATACAAAGAATAGCTTTTCTAGGATGGTTGTCAGTTAGCATGATCCATCAATCATTTTGAGTTAGTTATTGGAATAATGGTTGATCATTATTACTGTAAGTGCAGTTAGGATTCTTCAGCTGTATCTGAATGATAAAAAATGGTAGTTCTGGGCTGAGATTTCCTGGCCCAATGCATTTGCCTCAGGATGCTGATGTGCTGGTGAGGGACAGAAGAGGAAAAATTATCTGCTGGTGTGACAGAGACAAATACAATCTTATATGAACCAACAAATAAAAGATAGATAGATAGATAGACAGACGGATGGATGGATGGATGGATGGATGGATGGATGGATGGATGGATGGATGTTATTTGGTGAACTGTGCCCAGGTTTTACTTTCATTTACCTGGGTATAAACCCTGCACCACGATGATGCTTCCTAATATAGTTGCGTTGAATTTATTGCAGCATCCCATGCAGCCGAACAGGCAAGCTGACTACAAATAGACTGAGGGTTTTTTCCATTTTATGATGGGCTTTGCTGCTGCATGATAGGCCCATTTCTTTTTGTTAGGGTAAGGATAATGCTGCTGTTATCTTGACTGATTGCTCAGTTTTGCTCTGCTTCCTGGCAGACAACGTTGGTGACTCATACCTGAGCTGATGGACAAAATATTGTGAAATCTAGACCAAGCTAGAAAACTGCTGTCGTAAACGAGGCGTCAGCAGCGTAACTCTCATGGGATGAGCCAGCGTTTGGTCAGATGCAGCGTGGCTTTCGAGACTGGTTCTTGTCTATTGCTGCTTTGAGGTTGTTCCCTCTTGCCTGTTCCTAACTTGGCCTGAACAGCCTTCTGATTTATTGCCAAAACCTGTCCATCCTCTCGGTGACAACTCTAAGTTTGTTTTTGTGAAGCTTCTCGTGTGTGTCCTGCTTGCTTCACTCATAGAAAAAAGCTAAGATGAGAAAACTGCAAGTGGGTGAAGAGGACACAACAGCCGAAAGATCTGTCTCTAGAGGAGAGCACGATAGTGCTATTTTTTAAACATGCCTGTTCACACGTCCAGCCACGGGCTCTTTCCAGAAGCTACTGCACTCCTGCTGTCTGCTTCATTTTACTGCCAACCACAGTCAATAACGATTTGGGGCCTCCTGACTATTTGCAACGGAAGCCCTTTTACCTCACCTAAATTCAGCTGAAAACCTAACTAAGAAATTACTGATTTGACACATACCAAAAATATCTGGCTTACTACTATTGTTATTTAATTCAAAATAACTTTATTTGGGTTAATGTTATTATTGAATGCAAAAATATCTGATTCATAAACATGACCTCAGAAGTGAAACAAGTGTATATTTGCCTTACGATTGTTTTGGATGCATTTTCCCTACAAGTACATAAATAAAAAGAAACAAATAGCCATTGTTTCCACTGGGCAGAATTTGAGTGTGGAAGCATTCAGGTAAACAGCTAGTATCAGTAACTTTTTTCCAACAGTTACAGGACAGTAAAATAAGTTATTTTATTTTACTACTTTAATTAGAGCAGATTCTGGGATACTTTTCATAATTAAACCTTGAATATCCACGTTGACTCACAGACCAAGCGTAAATATTTGAACAGTTAGGTTATGCCCACAATATTTGCGCACCATTGTTTTGACTCAGGAATGTCACGTATATTCAACCACTGTATGTCACATACGTGCAAACAAATACGTATAACTTCCTTTTCTGAACGCACTTCTCAAGGCTTTGAACCCTGGTTATGTATGCACTGATTATTTAAGAAAACATCAGTGTGCAGTACCATTTACTTTTCTTCTAAGTTTGGCTCATAAAAGCTGCCACTCATTTACACCAATGCCTTTTGACACCGTTCTTGCATTCCTCTGGCATTAGACAGTGGCCTTAAATATGGAGTTATGTAGTGCTCAGAAGCCCTGCTATTAAAAAAAACAGTGTGTGACTTCAGTCCTTTTCATAATGCTTTAACTCCTGAATAACTCTGCTAAAGCTAATGAAGTACAGTAAGGTGGTAAGAAGATACTCTAGTAACTGGGAGTATCACCAGTGTATGTTTGCACATTACTTCTTCTGAGCCCTTACTAGATGATTTAATAGGGGATTGAGTCAAAAGTCAGGTAATAAAAATCTATGTGCATATACTTACTGTTTAGTATTTCTCTTGATGTATGTGTGTGATAATAGTAATCATACAGTGTTTTTTCCTTTTTCATTTCATGCACCATATGTCATTTCAAAGTGTTTATTTACACCACTTGTAAATCAAGGGAGAAAAAGAAGGAAAGGGAAACACAGTGGAAGCAGGATGTCCTGTATTAAAGCTCATACATATTTATAGCCGCCTCTTTTCTGAGTTTCAGGATACTGATTTGATGCAAACAAAGCACATTTCAGTGGCGTTTCCTTTTTTGTAGCAAGAGTTCAAATCCAGTAAAGTCACTTGTTTCCATTTGCTTCATTTGACTTTATTTAACAGGTATTATACAGCGTTAGAAGTTCCATTCTGAGTAATGTTGCGAGAGTTGATTTCAAAATGAACCAAAGAAGTGGCAGCAGGAAGATACAAAAAAGTCAGGAGCTATTTTAGCATATTTTATGTGAATTTATATTATCACCTTAATTTATGAAGTCATTAAACAGGCAATGGAGACTTCATACCAGTGCTAAACAAGCTTCATAAGAGTGCAAAATGACTGGCTTCAAAATCGGATGTGCTTGAAATGAGGTCTGCTGTCTGATCAGGGATCTGTTTTAGGTTTAGCCAGATTTTTACCTGGATTCCACCATGATGTCCACATATCTAGATAAGGTTATTCAGTAATCTGAATTATCCAGGATCTGACAGGTGACAACCTGAGTGATTTTTGTTAAAGGAAATTAAGCAAGGATGAAAAAAAATTGCAAGCAATGTCTTGGATCCAGTTTTGTTGTGGATCTCTTTTAAATGAATATGGATATAGAGAACATCAAACAGCAGTGTTCTGATGTGGCCTGAGGGCCTCACTATTTCATGAAAAATTAATTAAGCAGCATGAAGTATCTGTATTATGAGGGATTCAAAGAGCAAGATGCATTAATTGTGCTGTCAGTTCTTCTTCCACCCTGTAAACAGAGATGCTAATGTAGCCATAGTGCTGCTTGGTGTGATGCAGTCCAGTGCATATAATTAACTACAGGCTGGTTGTTTAGTTCATTCACAGCTGAAAAAAATGGAAATGTGGTCGGATTTTGTTTTATCAGAGGGCTAGTTATTGCATAAGTAGAACATCATTTTGTATTTCCTGCCCTAAATGCCAGGAATTATCAGTAGAACCTAAAATCTGAAAAGAGAAGGTATTTGCAAATTGCTTGTTCAAGACTGTGAGGAATCCAGGACTAGACTTCAAAGAGCTGCTAGCTTGAGAAGAGGGTAGAAAATTAAGCAAAACGTGTCAGCATAAAGTATCAGTATTTTTTAAAAAACAGTGGCACAAAGAGATATCTGGGAATAAATTGTCTCTATCATAGGAGAATTCAAAACTGCAACTTTCTTGTTATTTTAACCTAAAAAATGGTTTATCTATCCATGCTCAAAGTAAGAAAAACCTTTAGTGCCATCACTTGTGATCCAGAAAAAAATCACACTACTTGGACAGTAAATTCCCGCTTTGAGTGAGCATGGCATGATTTGGCTATAGCGTCCTTGTACTCACTCATGTACTCTTAAGTCTTTAAGACGTTAACAATGTTTAGGGGAGGTGGGTTTTAACCCCTGCCAAGGGCTTGTCAGCGTGTGCCATTGAGGATGGAGTCCCAGGGCACTGCAAAGATTGTCCTCTCCCATATGTTGCAACAGCGTGCCATGGGGGCTAGCCGTACTGTGGCCGTTCATGGCAATGAGAGATCAATGGCTAAAGCCTGAGCTGGCTTTGAAAACTTTTGTCCATAGATAGTTTGTCTGAATTAATCAGGTTTCTAACAGAACAGGATTTTGATGCTTAGGAACATCTGAAAACCCCCTTCCTTTTGTTTATTTTCTATTTCGTTTATGCCTAGAGTGTTTCCACAGGGTGCTATGAGGTCAGCGGGGACATGTGCTTAAGGATAAATAAATAAGATATTGTATTTCGGCCTCCTAAAGATTGACCTGCTCCTCCTTTCCCTGAATTTTCAGAAGATCTCAAGAGGCTGTGCTGAAGCATGTGGTGTTAAAAACATCAGATCCAACTCCTGCAGACTTTTTCATGGAGTGTAGGGATATGCTGGACTTTTTAAACCAGATGTGTATTTGTTTACTAGTTAAATAATTTGATTAATAAGTTATTTGTTAAAGACATAACCCAAAGGGATAGATGATAACATGCTACTGAATATATCATTTGCATAACTATCTTAATTGAAGTGGGTGTTTAGATTTTAAGTTGAATTTGGCCTCATTTCTTCGTGGGACCTGACGTGGCCACACAGGGACAGGTTTTCAAAAGAGCTCCAGGCAAGATTTGCAAATGTTCAGAAAACCCAGCTGGGACTACATTTTTATAAGGTCCAAGCTCTCATTTATGCATCTTAATAGTGACCTGAGTGCCCAGAAGTACATCTAGCATCCAACACATGAGACTTCAGTGACATACAGCTCTTTAGCAATGTAGTGAGTTTTATCTGGATACGAATGTTGGGCTTGTGGATTGGGTTGAATTCAGTTTTTGAATGTGAGGGTTGTTTGTGGGAATTTTTTTGCACGTGAGTTTGGTTTGCTCTCTGAGATTGCTTTGTAGGTTTTAGTGTAGAGGAATGATGAAAGGCAGAGCTAAACTGTTAAATTCCTGCCTGCTTTTTCACTGAAACGATATGAAACTTCAGCTGTCATGGGTCTCTGGACTGGAGGATCGTGACCCTTTCAAGGAAAACTGGCCAAGTTTCATGCCTGCAACAAAACCCGCAGAGTATCATCCTGCTTCAGGTTTCTCTCTAAACATTTTGTCATGGCTCTCTTTTTCAACCTTACACAGGACAGGGATGATTTGGCTCTGAACATGTCAGCCAAGTCACGTGCTCGTTTTTTGGCTCAGGCCCATGGATGGGCAGGGAGCCCCAGGAGTTCTCCCACGTCTGCAACGCCAGGCGCCAGTGAAGCCCTGGCACAGCAGAACAACTCAAGCATTTTTAAAACGGTTAGATGTAGGATGGAAAGCATCCTCTTTTCGTCAAATCTCAATTTCCTTTCATGTGCATTTGTGCAAACGAGCCATCTAAAAGCACAGCAGATTATCTTTCAACACACAGAAATGCTGGTTGAATGCTGGTATTGTTGACCGTTTGCTCTGTTTCTAGTTAGGCATTATTGACAGGCTCTGTACTCATATGAAAATATTTTGCTATTAGTGACTTCCCTTTTTCCATGCAGTGCACAGCTAATACAATTTGCTGATTACACAGATCCTTTTCTTATTCTTTTTAATACAGGCAATTATTGAAAACAGAACTGGGATCCTTTTTCACTGAATATCTACAGGTAGGCATGTGTTTTCTTTCATTTAAATCAGATTTTGTTACATGGTACTGAGCAAAATCATTCCACCCACTCTAAATGCTGATCTGGAGCCCCTTGAAACCATTCAGAGATGTCGACTGACTTGTCTGTGTTCTGTCATTTATAGAATAATGAGATTTGGATTTTATGTATATATAGTTAGATAGTGAAATCCCAAGCCGTGGAATAGATTTGTGCAGTCACTGTGTTTCTGTATGACATTGCTGTCTTTCAGTAGACTTGAGACATTCTCTTTTAACTTAAAATTTAAGTTCCTGAGTAAACCAGTTAAGTTCATTGTAGTATAGTTAATAGGAAGGACATTTAGTAGTAAGTACACACTGTCTATTGGAGCAGTATTTCTGCTTCTCTAAGACAGAGTACTTGCTTTGTGGGTCAGCCATTTGAAGTTCGAGAAGCACGCAGAATACGTGCTGTATCCTGAAAGCAGTAGGTGATTATATCATCATTTGACAAGTGTCCCAAGTGATTTAAGCAAGATGGGCACAGGAGGAGTCCTTTAGTGATTGATCATTAAAATAAAAGACCCCCTTTATTGTCAAAAGTTAAGAATGAACAAAATGTGAAATACGATGGCTGTAGGGAAGTACAGAATTGAGTAAAGGTAGTCTATATTTTATTTACAGAATCAGCTGCTCACAAAAGGCATGGTGATCCTAAGGGACAAGATCCGGTTTTATGAAGGTAACTTGGATTTTAGCATGGCTACCTATGTCTGTCACAGGAGCTAGCAAATGCATTCTGGAGGCAGTGTGATGCTTTCCACTCTCTTTCCGGGACTATGGATTAGTTTGTATCAATTCGTTCCTGCAGCCTGTTGTTGTGTCCTGCCTTGGTGTTCCCATTGGCTTTCATCAAGTAGAGGTGATTGCCTAGAGCAGCAGCATGGGAGTAAAGGAAAGATTACCTCCAGCATGGACACCTCCTTCTCCTTCAATTATAGCCAGCTAACTGTTAAGAAAAAGTGAAAAAATAGAGTGAGATATCTCAATAAACAAAAAACCAAGCACTAAGATCCCAGTTAGTTGAAGTGTCTGGCTAAGTCCAAAATAATGCTGTGGGTTGTTTTAAGAGTTATTCTGGGTTCATGCTTACATAAACAAGGTCAGACACTGTCTTTTTTTTACAGTCAAGGCTCCGTTTGTCTGTCTGTACCTTCTGGAGGTGTCACCTTATGGAAGTAAACTTCAAGGATAACCTCCGCCAGATGTGTCGTTTTACAGTCACCCTCATTTTGTGTCCTATGCTGTTGTGCGGCATTTAGATGTGCTGTTAAATATGCCATTTTGTCCTACATGTAGGCATACAGGTTGCACCAGAGGAGGTTTAGGTTGGATATTAGGAAAAACTTCTTCACTGAAAGGGTAGTCGGGCACTGGAACTGTCTGCCCAGGGAAGTGGTTGAGTCCCCATCCCTGGAGGTATTCAAAAGACGGGTAGACGTGGTGCTTAGGGACATGGTTTAGTGGTGGACTTGGCAGTGCTAGGTTAATGGTTGGACTTGATGATCTTAAGGGTCTTTTCCAACCTAAATGATTCTATGATTCTATACATCATCAGGGGGTAAAATGATTTCAGAGTATCTTCAGGAATTATTGCCCATGTAAACAGTCTGAAGATCTCTGGGGAGTCTTGAGGCAATTTTAAAGAAATGTGTCTTTCCTTTTCCAAAGCTGCAGTCATAATACCACTTAGTCTAAATATACTATTTAAGCAGTAGCCTGGAGACAACCATTTCCAGTAGTTTCAGCTCTCTATAAATCCTAAATGTGACCTTTCATTACTGACAGTACAGTTGATCAGATTAAGATGGTGCTATGGGACCCAGCTTTTCTGATGAAAATACAATAGCCCTGAACACTGCAAAAAGAGAACAATTTCACATTAAAAAAAAAAAAAAAAAAAAAACAAACCACCACATAAAAAAGTACCTGAACTCTTCTAAGCTGAACACAGAATTCCTTAGTTATATAAAATAACAGCTTGGAGGGCACAAGGGAAGCTGTAAGGATCTCGAGGTCTTCATAGCTGCTTTGTAAATCACAAAGGAAGTTGGTTTTTAAGTATCAAATCAGCAAATTAGATGCAGAGACCTACCAAAGTCCAACCCCTTTTTCTTCTGGTTTTACTAGCTTGAAAATCAAAAATACTGTCTCTGATGTTTGAGATCAACGCTGAGATGAAAAATTGAAATGTGAGGCCACTAAATGGCTTTCAAATGTAGGAGTATGTTTAGCAAATATAAAATTTCAGCAAGCTGTTGATATTGGTTTTGAATTTGGTGTATCATTTTGTGGTTGCCCCTTAAAATATGGTCAGAAATGCTGGTAAGGTGAGGATTAAATTGGCCATGTTTTTTCCAAGTCCGTCCTCAGAAATGTCAGCTCACTAAAACTAGCAAGTTACAGGATGGTAGCTGTAATTTAGGAATCTCATTCAGAGGCAGAGGACTTTCTGACAGACAGCTTTCTGTTAGCCTGCCTGGGGAGCTGCTCATTCATGTGAGTTTCCAAGGCTGGAATTTGGGGTTCCTGGCAGCAGAGGCAGCAGCACCCCAGAGTCCATCCTGTATTCAGTGGCTCCCGAAACACCCAAGACAAAGCTGGGAGCACAGAAATCTTGGGAGCTCCCATTCTGAGCAGGGCTCCCTTCCTGGATCTGCAGCAGCAGCGGTCCTGCCCTCAAATCTCAGGTTGTTCTGCACCCCATGGTTTGAGTTTCCCTATCCGGTTGGTGTCGAAGTTTTCAAAAGAGAAAAAAGATCACTTCAGAGCCCACTTTGGAGGGTTTTTGTCCTGCAGGAGGTTTTGAAAATTGTAGCTTCTGTTTTGAAATGATGATTTTTTTTATTCTTATGTTTCTTTCAGGAGTTTCAATTAACTTTTAGAAGCACTGTGAAAAGTACTACATGCATTTTTATGTCATACAAAATTGACTATATTGTGCTTCATTAAAATGAGCATTTAGAGTCACCCAGCTTCCTGGAATCTGGTAAATGCTTATGGTAAATGTAGGGATCTTGGCCTGACAGTAAACCAAACATATTCTTGAAAGAACACGGAAGTCATGTTCCCCCAGGTGAAAGATACTCATCATCAACAAACTGTAGGAATTCTTCCACAGCCCCCAGTAAAAGGCCTGCCTGGCAAAAGGCAGTTAACTTTGCAGCCTTTCTGAGCTGCTGTACAGAAATCCATCACTTCACAAAACAAGCCCACAAGATGAAGGGAGCGTGCGGCAGAAAAGGCATGTCCATCTCAACAGGGTAATTTGACTTCATGCAGTTCTGGCAGCAAGATTTGAAAAGGATGAATGTTCAGCACCCACATCTGGAGCCAGATTCGTAAGGGCTTAGTTTCCGCTTAGCGTCAACTTGTGGGCAGCTAATGTATTTAACTCTTTTTAAAGCTCTGCCCTTGAGGCGTAAGAGTGATTGGGCTTCTCCTTCATGATCTTTGAAACACTTCAGTGTTCAGACACTAGTATATGGTGGTTATAATGCAACGGTATTTATTATTATTATTACTGCTACAGCTACTAGGAATTTTGGACCTGGCTCCCTGCTGTGTTTCACTAGAACTAATGCAAGACAAATTTTTAAAAAACTGAAACTGAGAACACCTTGTTCAGTCTTGTGCACGAGTGTGTAGGACAGAGAGAGCTCCTGCCTGATGGTGCAGAAATGAAGACCTTGGTGTGGTTTGCAAGCCAGCAGCTGCAGTATGGCACGGTGATCCACATTTGTCACTGAAAGCACTTAAAGTCATCAACCCACGAATAATTCAGGAGTTGCAGATGGGCCAGAGCTGGTGCTATTTGTCATGTGCTTAAAAATGCAGGGAGATCAAGTACCCCATAATAAAGATTGGCACTTGCTAACTGGGAGTGTAGATGCTTTCATGCGGAGTTTCTTTGTGATATGATGTGTGTAATTCTGGGCAAAATGTTCCCTAGCTGAGGCCCTAAGTAATGCTGTAATGCAAAAATTAAGAATAGTACGTGATTCTGACACCGATAGTAATATTGATTAATTGCTATTGAATTTGCTTCCTGATAAGTCATATTATCTTGTCTGAATGCCTCATAATCATTGATGTATTTATCTCCATAATACTTGCTGGTGGAGGTGCAGTGGCATTGCTCACCTTTCACAGTTGGATTAGGGGCACGAGGATGCTAAAGAGCTTGCCCAAGGTCACACAAGCGGTTTTGGGGAACAGGGATTTGAAGCCAGCATCCAGCTATCGAGCCAGACTTCCTTTCCCGTAGATCTCGGCTCCTGCATTTGCCTCTGTGTTTTGCGAAGTGTTCTGTGAGGAACTCTGTGTCCAACTTGGTTGTAGGACCCGGCCAAAGCTTCTTGATCTCCACTGGGGAGGCTTCCCGGCGGCTGCAGCTGGGGAGGACATAGGGAGGGAGGTGGCCCCACTGCAAGGACCATGGGAAACTCACGTTTTGACTGCATCCTTTGAAAGTTACAGTAAAAAGTAGAGCCGCAAGACCATTCTCTTTTTCTACAGATCTTGGGTGAGATTTTCTATGTAGATACAGGGAAGCTAAGGGATCAAGCTGAGGGGATGCTTTGTGGAGGATCTCCACAGAGCACAGTTTGATCTGCTGGCTTACGTCTTAGAGGGCAGAGGGGAGCATGGTGGGGAAGATTTCTCTGCAGGAATATTTTCACGTTTAACCTGCTGTGTCCTCCTCCTACTGCTCTCCTCCGCAGTCTTGTCCAGTAGGTATTTTTGCAAGAAGAGGAGGAGGTAACCTGAGCTATTATTCATTATTCTTCACAGGGTTTTTCTGAGTAAGCTTTAACCTCAAGGTCTCTGAGTTTATTAAGAGCATCAGATGTGTCATCTGAAAAGACACAAATACTGAATGATCTGATACAGTGAAAGGAATACTAATTCCATACTGCTAATAGTAGCTGTTACATGATTCATTTTTGTGTATAATAGCAGATCCACATTGTTTCCTGCATGTTTTAGTCTTTGCAGTTAGCTGATTACAACCTAAACAGTTCACTAGTTCGTTTTGTGTTTTTGCAGGGCAGAAACTACTGGATACCTTAGCTGAAACCTGGGATTTTTTCTTCAGTGATGTCCTGCCCATGCTTCAGGCTATTTTCTATCCTGTGCAGGTGAAAAATTACTCTGTTACTATAGAATCTTGAAAAACTGGAAAAAGCAACTTTACTCGTTTGTCAACAGATTGATGCAATCCTTAACTCTCTCTCCTTGGGCCAGCCTCCCAGTGCAGCTGTTCCGTATAGTCACGTCATGCAAATAAGTTGCTTATGCAAACAGCGGTTTGAAGTGCTTGGGTGAAAAAGATGAAGGGGAACTTTGAAAACAGGAGTGGAGTGCAGGGAGGATGGTTAGTGCTTCTGTCAACTTACACAAAAAGTCGAAAAAGGTTACGAATGATAAACTAAAATATGCACACACTGAAATGAGTGGAGCTGTGTTGACTTAAATATATACATTTCCTTCTCTGCGATGTGAATTAATCTCTGAAATATCTCCACTTTTGAAAAGGAATTGTATTTCCAAGGTCAAATTCTATGCTACTATAAATGAACAGCAATAGGCAGTGAGGTTAGACCAGTTTACATGAGCACAGAATTTGACTCCAGTAATTTTAAATCCACAATAGGGACTTGATCTGTTTTGGATGAGGATCACTCTTCTAACTTAATGATGGCCACAGAATGTTGTTTATCGCTTAAGTCCGAAGGACATCTGTACCAGATAGGTATATGTGGCCTTCTGGAGTTGCTCTTAGATGCCTACAGATTTTAGTGGGAGTTTGGTGCCTAAACATATTTGGGGAAACTTTGGAAACTTTCTCCCATTTTTCCAAGTGGACTTCATGCCTAAAATGATTGTCCAAATGTTATTGATATTACCATTTGCATCTGCAGTTAATTACAGACATGAAATCTGAACTAAGTGGAAAAGCTGCAACTTTACACAAAATTTCATTCTGAAAGAGAAGAGCTCTAAAAACATACGGGACTACTTCACCCATTGACTTCTGTCTTACCACTAGAAACTTTAAAACGATAGACATAATATGGTATTGAAAACCTATTAGAACCTGATGGGAGATTTTTCTAAGTGCCACATCATTTAAATCCAAGGCATTTGGGAACCTGGAGATATATGTAGGCTCTCAACCTGGTTTTCCATGGTGACTTGACTAAATCAGAATTAAGTCAGATGTTTTTGAAAATTGCACCAAATACCCCTTTTCACTGTTGTGTTCCTGAGGCCTTTGAAAATAGTTTAGCAACACAAGCCTCCTCACCTTTCAGGTGGAAATAATTGCGTGAATTTTCAAAGGAACCTGGAAAGGCTAAGAGCCCCAATTCCCATGTAATTTCGAATAGATCTAGGTGCCTGATGTTCTAAGGATACTTCCAAAAGCCCAGCTGGTGCTTATGGGCTCTTATAAATTCTATTCATTAGCAACTGAAGCAGATTTGGCCTTCTTTACTTCAGTACAAATAATTAACAAAGTGAAAAGGAATGGGTGGGGTGGGGTTAGGCTTTTTTATTCTAAGCTAAGGTAAGTCAATACCAGCTGAATATCAGCTCTTCCAGGAGGGTTAATATTTGGTGGGCAGCACTCAGAACTGCAGGCAAGAATATGCATGTACAGCTATATATACACCCAAGGAAAAAGCCCTGATGCCGGCAAAGGGAACAGTTTTACAACTCCTCGTGAGGTATAAGGCAAGTGGTGTTAATCTCTGCAGGCAGAGCTAGCATCGTGTTCTTCAGATGAGATTTTTTTTTTTTATGAGAAGTGATGCTTGAACTGCAAAAAGATGTCTTTGAAAATGCAGTATAAAACTTCAGCTCTGCTTCTACCTTATAGTGAAGTCTCCTAAACTGTAGAGAAAAAGAGGATCCACAGGTGGGCTGAGTCAGGATTCCTAATATAATTTGAAGATGGTATCCAGCTAGTACTCAAAATCTTGAGAAATAATGGAAATTCAACCCTTTTTTAGCCTTGCTTTTTTTTCTTCTTTTTTTTTAAACATGATACATTTTGTTACGGTTAAAGTACAAAATATTCATGTATATTCTGTGCTCAAGTATGATTCCCCCACACCCCACCCCAACCCCTCATCATCTTTGTGCACAATCAGACTCAGTCATTGTCTGCAGCATTCATTACTGCCAAATCAAATTCGCTGTGCAGATTTGTAGGCTGCTCTGTGTCCTTTGTTATGTTTCCTCTGCTTTTCATTCAGGTTTACCATTCTTGTAATCCCTCAGAAGTGGAGGAAGGAATTTTGATGGAGGATTTTGAAACTCATTTTCACACTGCTCATAATCCATCTTGTTTTGTTTCTTTTTCTAAGGGGAAGGAGCCCTCGGTTCGGCAGCTGGCTCTTCTGCACTTTAGGAATATAATTACCCTCAACATTAAATTGGAAGATGCATTATCACGTTCCAGAGCCAGAGTTCCACCTTCTATTATTCAGATGCTTTTAATACTCCAGGTAAATTGGTTACTTTTCTTAAGCTGTTTTCTTTATCTGTCTTTTTGTACTGTATTGCTGAAGCCTTCTTAAGCAGTCTCTGATTTTGCTCATTCATTGAAAACTTCTTACCCAGAATGCCAGAGCTTCTGTGCAATTAAATGTGATCCTAATATCTCAAAGTAGAGACAGTAGAGATTTCATGCCTTAAGATCCAGAGGGTCTGAGAGTAAAGATTCATTTTGAAACTGTGGGCCTTGAAATACGAAGTTTTGCAAGCAGACCGGTGTATGTGGTAATAACATGACTTCCATGAAATGCTGCGTGTTGCTGCATTAGCAGTTCCGGATATGAAGCTTCACATCTGGAGTAGGCAACAAAGTGAATATGCAATTTATGGTTGAATCATGGTCATGTTTAGTCGCTGGAAACAAATTCTATCAAAGCTGTTGATACAAAAACATTAAGACCAGATCGATACTGGTATTTGCCTTCAGTGTTAGATTTACTTTTTTTTTTTTTAATAGTTGTGAGGAGAAACGAAAAGGAAATTACAGGCAAAAGGCAAGTTTAAGATTTTATTTTGCTGAATTAAAGAAAAGCATGAGCTTGTGTTGAGGAGAAGGGGGATGAGGCAGAAGGGAGGGAGAGAGCCAGGAGTGGATTCTCGGGAGGTGAGGAAGTTGAGATTTTCCTGGCTGGTGGCTTTTTTTTAATAAACAAATAGATTTACGGCAAACTAAAGGATATAGCATCTCACGCTTAAAATGATTCTTTGCTCTTCATAAGCATATGAATTAGTTCTGTGTCTGAAATTGTTTTAAAGAACAGGATAATATAAAGGCTGGTGATGAAAATGGAGCAAGGAGTAAGATTCCATCTGCTGGTTCAAGAAATGGTATGTCACCCTTGCTGTCGCAGTGTACTTTGGTGGAGTGTATACTGGTGTGTTTAACCTAGTTTTCTCAGAAAAAGATACGTAATAGGACAGTCTGCTTGCCCCTTGTCTCCCTTTTCCCTAACCTCCAACTTGCCAAATGCTGCTTGAAACTGCTGGCTGATTGTGGCACAATGGCAGCAATATTGGAGATATTAAGATTCCTAGGAGTTTCATGGAAATTAGTGTCTGGAGAGAGGAGAGGAGCCTTAGGGAAAACTGGAGCATGGGCTTAACTGCATAATGAGACATCAAAGAATTCATATAATTGAACTGTGAACCCAGCTGTGTTAATAAACACCAGAAATTCCACATGAGAGAGTACCATCATGAAAACCTTAATCACAGGAAGGTTGGCTATCAGGCCTCACCCCTTCTTAGATGCGAGGTAAACTCCATTCTAAACCAGGCTTCAGCAGCATTGTTGCTAACAGATCTGCTAGCTTTTTTGTGTTTTTTTTCTTTAGAGAGTCTGTGTTGGCTATGGGCAAGATCAGGCTTCAAATGAATTCAGTGGTGAGCTGGGAACTGAATAACATCCTGATTTAGAAAGTTCATAGGAGGTGATGTGGAGTCATTTGCCCGGATTAGTGCTACAACAAACAGTTTCTTTGCAAATCTGCTTTCTTCAACAACCAGAGGTGTTAACAAGGTGGATGCCTGTTTAGGGTAAAAGGCCAAATCCATTCTCATTGCAAAGCTGTTGATGGAAATCGATAACAGAGGGAGTTTGCCTCTGAGCATTTGTTTCTGCATATGTTGCCTATGGTTGTGTGGTGGGGATGGTGAAAGTCCTTTCTTAGCAATAGCTCTGCCAAACTTGTGGTTTATAATCTAATGGAAATTACTGGAAAAGGTCAGAAGAGGATCTGGGAGTGAGCTATTTACATGCTTGGCAGTGTTAGTCAATAATGGGATTTCAGAGCAAAGGCTTTTTCGCAAACTCAAATGTCATGTTAAACAAAAGCAAGTTTTATACATTTATGGCATATAATGGAATTTCCTTGACTTAGATTAACTCAACATGTGAATAGGGCCGGAAGAGAGATAACAATTCAGCTGCCCAAAGAACACATGGTGGGCTTGTGTGCGTGGACTTCCCAGACTGAGAGACGATGTCTTGGTGTGGACATTGTCTAATCCCTATTTCTGTCTACCATGGATCTCTCTTCCATAACAAACTTGGTGACGCCAGAGCGGACTCCCATGGCTAGAAGCTGAACCTAGTGATGTTGACCCTGGACCAAGCATTGAACCTGGCGCTAAGTTGCCCCGTTTCTGTCCGTGACAGCCTTGTGCAGCTGTGTGATGCAATTAAGGAGTAGGTTGTGTTCTTGAAGACAGCAGCTGTAACGTCAGCTGAAGGTCGCAGGTTGACAAAGGCCCATGCTGACATGCACCAGTCTGTCCTGTTAGAGTGGATTAAAGCGGCAGAGACTTGGTAACTAACGCAGGGTGCATCTGGTATTGCTCATGGTGTAGAGGAAGAGCTCTATCAGTTTGTCAGGAGAAGACACTTTTCTTATGGAGGGGAAGTTTTTTAAAGAGGAAATGGAAGCTGCAGCAATCCTTGGACTTTATTCAGGAGGTAGGTGCTGATTCGGCAAAGCTCAGTAAGCCCACGTTTTACCTGAGTGTGGGTTGACTTTATTGGCTTCAGCATGTGAGCGATTTCATTGACCTCTGTGAAGTTACTGACCTACTGCAAGTTGCACACGTTCCTTGCTTGCTCAGCTGGCTGCACTCTGGCAAGGAGAATGAAACAGCACGTGCCAAAGACCTCCTGAATAAAAGGGCGTGAAATGAAGTTGAGCCCCTTACTTCACTGTTTGGGTGGTTGATTTTTCTTCTTTGCATCCAAGCTTTCATCCTGTCCACAGTAAGCTATTTGCTGGAAGTATGCCTACCAGCCATGCATTTAATACCCTACCATGTGATACAGCACCCACAGCAGTCCTCTGGTATACAGTGACATGACAGAGGATACACACTGGGACAGACACGATCCCCAACCTGACACATGCCTCACAATTTGCCCAGAGAGCCAGATCCCTCCATTTCTTTGCATTTAAGACAGCAAAGGTTTTTTTGTTTGTTTGTTTTTTTTTTTTTTAAAAAGGGAGGGGCGTCGGGCAGGAAAATATCATACCTTGTTTATGCAGTCCCTCTTTGAAGGCAAGAAGAACCTCCATTTCCGGGATAAAGCTGTTACAGGTATTGTGATAGCAGATTGTATATCTGAGGCTTTGTTGTAAGATACCCCTCATTTAAAGCATCAGAAATTATTCTTCAGGTTAATTACTAGACTTGGGTTCTCCAATCCAGTAGAGCCACTTCTGTATTTCACCAGTGCTATAACCTGGACTAATTACAACCCAGCAATCTATCAGGAAAGAAGCAGTCCCCCAGAACTGGGGGAAGGAGTGATATTCCCATGCTGTTGAAGTCAGTGGGAATTTCACCATGGCGTGGAAGAAGGGCTTTATACCACTCAAACTTTCTGTTGCCAGCATAGCCTGATCCACTTACAAAACACAAACTGAAATGTTAATCCTCTGTGGCTGCTTACAGGCACATAAGCTAAAATGCCTCCAGGATGCTCCTGTTTAACTTCTAGGGCCTTTAAGAGCAGAGTCATGATTGAGGGAAGTAAAAGAAGAACTAAACCTGCTTTTGAGCACAGATTGACGCACAGGAGCTCACGTAACTACGCTGAGTTGTCAGTCTCGCCTCAATGACCTTTCTCTTTGGGTGGAATTAGGAAGCTGGAGGGAGAATTTTCTCCCTTATGCTCTGTGAACCAAAGAGAGCAAAACTACCACTGGAGGATAAGCAATCTGACTTATTTCCCAAAACGTGTTATCAAAGACGACCTTTGCCACTGAAACTGGAACATCTTATTTCCAGGTATCTCACCTGAGGTCCGAGAAAGTTGGAAGAGAAGAATTAAAGAGTGTTTATCTGCATCTTTCGGTTAACATCAGGTTTATTGGAGTTCACAGAATCTCTCTGGGTGACCCAAGGTACTTAAAAACCCCAGAAAAGCACAGCACAATATCTCTTGTGCTGAGGGATGAGGCCTCACTAAACATAAGCTCTGAAGAGAAAAATAAAACCTGTGGTTTCCTTTTTGGCTTCTCTGAGCTTCATTTGAACTCCCTTGCCTGTTGCCTTTCTCTGTAAAGGAAGACAAAATAAATACATAAAACTGTCCAGTGGGACCTATTTGTTATCTCTGGAAAGTCTGTAAATGTAGGTTCAGCTCCTTGCACTTTAAAGGGATGGAAAAGCACATTGCAAGAGCTGAAAGCAAATGCAAAGAGTGCTATTTTTCCATCTCAGCAGCCACAGAGCAAACCAAAGATAGCATAGTGGTTAAAAACAAAATATTCTTCGCTATCAGAAAACTGTAGCGTCCTGCCTGTGGAACAACAGATTTGCTGTAATGCTGCAACGTGTGTCAGCTGGGGTCAATTCTTTATGGCCATACGGTTTCGAATTTGGTGGTTGCTTTTGAGAGGTTGTCTTACTGAGTCTCTTAGACCTGAAGCATAGGTTGAAGAAAGTGGTGTGGGTGTGAGGTTTCAACATGCTTTTAATTTCTCTACCTTTTTCTGAATTCCTGGTTTATAAGACACAAAAAACGAGAACCCTGTAAGTAAAAGTATTGTAGACCCTATTTAAACATAAATTGCCATATCAAAAACCTGTGCTTCCCCTGGGTTATGCATAAATGTGTTCTCTTCCTTCCTGCTGAAAGGGCGGCTTGTCTGTGTCATTTGCATCAGCCTCATAGGCACGTAAGGAGTCAGGTGAGACATTTTACAGCCGGGACACTGCCTGACACAGAGAAGAGTCCTCCATTGCTTTGTGTTGACATAGGTGAAACTGAGAATCTGGCCCTCAAGATTTACACCTCAGAGTATTTTGTAGAAACAATGCTTGCTTCTAAGCAATATCCTCTGTCTTATTCTGTCTTACTTATTGTCTCTATCAGCAAGTGCAGTTTGCAGTAATTAAATTGACACAAGTTTGTTGTCCTGGAATGAATTTGTATTGCCATGATTTTTAAAAAGGCATAGCATTCATTTGTTGTAGAAAAAGACCCTTTTGAAAGAAAAACATGACCTTTTTGCTAGCGAGGAGCACTTGTCATAATTGATTTTGAATCTCTTCATATAGTTTCATTATTGTGCTAGTTTTCTGGTGCTGGGAATCATTTCTGCATGGAAGCAGCAAAAATGCTAGAATTATTTCATCCACATCTTGGGGTATTGCCTCAAGCAGGTTGGGATGTGCTCTGTCAAGGAATATGAGACAAGAAGCTGGGAACTGACTGGAGAGTTCAAAAAAGTGGCAGCAGCAGTAGCCTGAGTGGAACACAGAGGAACCAGAACGGTCTAAATGTACACTACAGCGGTGCTGACGTTTTGGTCAGCCAAAGGTGCCAGGTGGGAGTGCTAAATAGGCTATTTGTAGTAACCAAAGTACCGCCTTCGCTTGCTTTGCATGTCAATCAATCAAGAGCAAGTCCCCTACCATAGCTGGGGACCTTGGTGTAAGTGGTAAGGATGTGAGTCAGTGACCCTCGGTGGCTATCCATTTTCCATTTACAAGCTGTAGGCTCATAGTTAAGGGGGAAACCACATCAGAGGCATTTTTCCTCTATAAGGTTTTTAGCTCTGTTTCCACCTGGCACTTACAGGGCTCACCACAAGTATGTTTTCTCTAGGGGCAGAGATAGGGGGAGTGAGCGTGGTTGCTCTTAACCATTCTGTAAGCCTGACTGACAGGGGGCTTTTACAACAGTTACTCCAACGCAGCCAGCGTTTCTGCACCACGGACCTTGAAAGATCTGCACTCATGTGGACCCTCTTTGTAACTAAGGCCAATGGAAGTCCATTGCCATATGAAAACAACAGAAGTGTTTTGAAATCGAGTACTCTCCAAAACTAGCTCTTAATATATTTGACAACACTACCTGTTGCCACTTCTGTAACCTTAAGCAGTGGAAAAACAGGAAAGCAACATAAAATGTTTTGCTTTGTTATATACGAACCTGTCTCATGAACACCGTGGCGTAGTAATTCAAAGGTGCATCTTGTCCCTCCTCTTAGCAGAAAGACAGTGTTCAAGGGAACGTGACCACAACCTTGTCCATACCAATTAAACACAATTGTTTTAGAAGGCAATTTGCATTGTGCTAACTCCCTTTGGGCGTATGCTCATAGTGCATTTTAAGAGTACCTTGCATTAAGTAAAATGTCATTTCTGTGAAGGATACCAGTTAGTTAACCAAAGGTATGGCTTCAGATGGAGTTGTTCAAACGCCGCAGCAGTTGTCGAGACTGCCTGAGTTATGCTGTTACCGTCCATCAGGTGCTCAGCAGTTACTGCCCCTTTGCTGTCTTGCGCTGTGGTAGGTGAGAAGTGCTTACATGTCCTCTTTCAAATTACCCAACACTTGCCTTGGGGCTAGAGTGGGCGTGCACGGAGGTACAGCATAGCTGCTGCCTGCAGCACCTGAGACTGCCTTAGCCCACAATAATTTACTTGTGCAACCTCAATGTGAGTTGTTTCAGCTCCAGTCAGTTAGATACATGTTTAACCTCAACTCAACCAGGTTGTCCTTACTAAAATATATGTCTGTTTCCTGGAGTTTGCCTCCGTTAACAAAACTGGCCTATTAAAACCAGTACAAGTTCATTGGTAGGCAAATCCTTAATCCGTAACAAAACAGAGTTAAATCAGTAAAATCTTTCTTAACTTGAATTAGAATGTCCCTGCAGACCTATAATTTTATTGAGGGAGGTTTTAACTAATTGCATTAGTTTATACAAATGTCTCTTGTGGATCCATTTGGGCCAGTAGACTAAAACTGGCATAAAAGATAGCATAGAAATTTTGACTATTGAAAAACTCTGAGCAGGAAATGTTCCCACGGTGCAAGAATCCTTTGAGGCAGGGTGCTTTAATACTGTAATTCATGGATTGTCTACAGGGGGAGCATAAGAAAGTTAATCTAAGCTACCTTTTAAAGAAGATTAATTAAACCTCATTAAAACTCTGTATGGACACTCATTCTGAGAATTAAAGGGGTAGGAAGGGAGGCGAGTTAAATTAATGACACTTCAATTCTACATCAGAGGCCTAAGCACAATTTATCTAAACAGCTTTCTGTTCTTAATTTAGTGAATATAATTTCATTTTCCTGAGTGTCCCCAGGTGGACAAAGCCACCAAGGAATCACGGCTGTTGAATTGCCCAGGGCACTACGGGGGAGGTCCCCAAGAGGTGGCAGTCACTTCTTGGCTGTTATGGCTGACCACAGACCTGAGAGCCGTCCCCAGTGCCACCGGCACCGTGGGTGGTATCTGCCAGCTATGGCAGTGGTGGCACCCGGCACAAAAGGGGAGGACTGTTTGCTCTCCATGACTGAGTTGTGTCCATGCAGGTCGGAAGGTCAGCTGATGCTGTGGTTGGGGTTGCTGGTGCAGCTCCTCCTGTTCTGCCCTGCTGGGATTCATCTGGCCCTGCTCACGAGAAGAACGTCAAAAGACACATTTCCAACAGAAAGACTGTCCAGGGTTGTTTCATAGTGTTGCATACGTGGGTTTCTCTGTGGCTTTCGGAGATGAGTCAACATTGGTTTCCAGTCAGAACTGTCCTGAGCCGCAGCTGGGTGCAGAGTGGCTTGGGTAGTCCCCTGTGCACATACCACCATCCCCATGCCTTCTCGCTGCCTAAAGCTTTCCGGCTGAGCACGGGGCTAGCAGAGTAGCTTTCTGACAGGAGATTTCAGAGGCAGCCTGTGTGCCTGTTCTTCTCCTGCTCCTGGAGCCTTTCCTGCAGCAGACACGGGGCTGCACAGTGCTCGTTGGATTTTGAACACTGGTGCTTGCTGGTAGCACAGCTGCTTCTCCCATCATCTTGGTGGCTGCTTCATCACCTTTTACCTTCCCATACGTTGCCTTCTGGCTCTTTTCCTCCCCCTACCCCATCTTATTTTCCCACAGGGTGGACGGGAGGAAGGCAGAGAGGGAAGTAGCTGGCAGCATGTTAGTGACATGGATGACAGCTGGAAGCTTGTCCTTGCAGGCAGCTATTTCTCTGATCTCAGTTACCCCCTCCTGTCTTCGATTATGCCCATACACCGGGTCGAGACCCGGTAGCAGCTGGTTGCAGAGCGCCAGGACACGCAACAGGGAGAGCTGCCTCCGCCGTGGGCCCATTAGGTGGTCGTGACTGATGAGCGTCTCTCAGCGATGCCCAAAGTGCTGAGTCCTCTCAGAGGTGGCGGTGACCTGAGGCAGTTACGGGGACCCGGGCTGCAGCTAGTGGAAATGCAGGTGCTGTGAAGCTCCGGTCGCCATGTAGGCAGCGGGAGCTGGAGCTGGCTGCGGTCCCCAGCAGGCAGCCAGCTGCCCCTCCAGTTTCAGGACAGATGGAGCATGGCCAACACTCCTTGCCCGAGAAAGGGGGTGTCCTCCGGCAGCAGGCACAGAGCTGTTTGCCCACACCGATGTGAATGGCAACTTTGTGCAAAAGTCCCCTATAATTAGAGAGGAGTGAAATGAATTGTCTCCTGTACGAATTGTTTGGAAGCAATTCTGGCTGCTGTTTGCTCTCCATCAGGAGTGATTTCTCCCGGGGTTTTGGCATTTGCCTGTTTCTCCATCTATGCTATAGAACTTTATTATTATGGGAAGGTGTGTTTCCATTAAAGCCGACATGGTGATTAAAACAAATTATATAAAATGTCCTGGCCTCTGCCTTCTCCCTGGAAGGTGCACTGAGAATGGGAAAGAGTTGAGAAGGGTATGGAAGCTCCTGCTCTGCAATGCCACCCGAGCCCCGTCCCCAACCAAGCCTTTCCTCTCCCAGTCTGTGGTTGCTAGTGCCAGGGCCAGCACCCCGTGGGGACAGCGTGTACCAGGCTGGTGGCGTGGGGACTTGTGCAGAGGGTAACTGCTTTGTGGTGTATTTCTTCCAAAAATAAAAAGGCTGTGCATTGCAGTCCGCAAAAGATGGGGGAGTGATTGAATGAATCTTTCAGAGGCATCCTTTCTCCCATGGTGAGTGGACAGGGTTAATTGTCTTCTATCAGTGATTTCACAGTCTTACTCTTAGTTCTGCTGCGGCTGCAGAATAAACAGCTATGTGGCACAGCGATATGTGACACGTACTGTGAAATTCATTAACTTGCCACTACCCAATTACTGCAAGCAATTAAAAGGTAAACAGTTAATCATGTGACAGCAGGATTCAGATTATGTTATTTGATTTAAACTGTTATCTGTTGGGAGCCTTCTGTTTCTGGTGAGATACCGGGTGACTGCAGCAAAACTTCTGCAGCACAAGGTGACTACGATGTGACAGGTCGTGCCTGCGAGTCAGGCGTGTGGGCAGTTGTGCCGAGTGTCCCCGGTACGTTACGGCTTTGCTGCGAGCGAACCGGCTGGCTGTGGCAGCGTGGTTTTGCCAAGAAGCGACCATCCATCAGAAGGAGCTGTGGTGGGACAAACCAGGGGCATGGGGAGGGGACCACTCCTGACTTGTGTGCTCTTCAAAATGGATCCAGAGGCCTCCAATTTGGCAGGGGATTGCACCTTAGTACTCTCTCATCCAAATGCAAAGCAAAAAGCAAGCCTGCTGCAATCAAGCAGACACGGGCAAGAGGAAGGGCCATCGTTGAGCCTGGCTGAAATCTGTCAGAAAGGTATCTTGCAAAATACAGCTGTTGTACTCAGAGTGGCTCTCACATGAAACCAATTAAATTTCTTCTTCTTGAGCATCTAAGAGCTGTCGGCTGCTTCTATTACCGGCTGCCATGTATCTCCAAGCCTCCTTTCTTGCTAGCATGGGTAGACCAAAGCCTTCATGCACTGGGCACTGTAGAAACACAGTGAAAATACAGTCTCTGCGCTAAAGATTGTGCAGCCTGATGCAAGAGACGGTAGATATATCTGGATGGACAAATGGGGAACAGAAGGAAACAAGGAAACAAACATATAAGAAGTGATTTTATGACAAATAATACATCGTTGGCCTTATTGGTCTAAATGTCCTCTAGAGACTAAGGGCAATGTGGTCCTTCTTGTCCTCTTGTAGGTTGCCTGTTGGGCTCCAAGAAAAAAAATACATCCCTCATTCCTCCTGTATCACTCACGAGCCTTTCTTGTGGTTTCCTTGTTTAGGTGAAGAGAACAAAACCTTGGAAGAAGCAGTGGGGTATTTCCATTGTTTCTCAAAATGTCTGAATCATATGAGGACAGATGTTTAGGCAGTAGGAAGCTAATATAGCTCTGCTAAAAGCCGTGTATAGTAGAGGAGGAACTGGACAGTAGTTTCGTCTTAAAAGTTCTGAAGTAAGGATATATATTTAGCAGTGTTGTTAACATTTAAAAACAGAAGCAAGGAGAAGGCTTGCTTCATGGAGGTGGCTGTGTGATATTATGCGAATTAAATTAAAGCATCAGTCAGCTTTGGAAAAAAGAAAAAGAAAAATACTTTCGTTTCAGTAGCAGAGTCATATCTACAAGAGGTAGGTCAGGGCGCCTGTTGGTTTCAACCACACAGGTTTCCATTACATGTAGATCTACCACGGTTGTTGCAAGAATTGCTGAATGCTGCTGAATTTTGTCAGAGCATGGAGTTAGAGCGTGCGTGTCCCTGACACGTGATGGGGATGAAGGAGGGAAGGTCGGCCCTTTAGAGCCGCTCATATGATCACATCCCGGCTCCATGTACTGTTTGCATTTGAGGAGTACACTGCTCAGTGCTCCCTGGCTCTAAACTCGGATTTTGTGTCCTTTTTATCCTCTGCACATTGGGTTGCTGAGAGAGGGTTTCTGCTCTAGATCCCGTCAGTAACTTCCCGAGTATTTTGAATTGGCAAAGCCTTTTTTTATTGAAATTGAATTGTTCTGTAGGAATGTGTTGCTTTCAGCAAAGCTTTTGCTGCAAGCCAGGAGGGCTCCCGTAGGTCCAGGCTGCTGGGCATCTGGACTCCAAAACTAATGTGTTCTGGGATTGCTGGAAGCTTGACCTCCTTGTGCAAGAGAATAACCACGAAGCGCTTGCTCAGGAGCATGCTACTCAATTCCCAGTTGTACTGATGGGTTGCTCCCTGCCTGCACAAGCATCAGGCTGAGGGCAAGCAGCTGTCCTGAGTGGCTGGTTGCCTGAGCAGGCAGCTGCTCACGGGTGGTGACTGAACCATGCACCCTCTTAAGCCAGGGTAGATAGGTGATCTGGAGATGATCTGCTGCTTTCTGGCTCACAGGGATGAGTTGGTGGTGGTGAAAACTGTGTCACTACCAGAAACAGCAAAAATTTTAAAGATCCAGAAGGCACAGCTGACAACGTTTGCTCAGTCTATTCAAGTGTATTTCAGAAAAGAATAAAATTCTTGGAGTAGATTCAGTCACCTGCAAAGGATGAAGCAGCATGGAGGATGCTGAGGGATGAATGTTCATTAATGATTTAAAAGGGGAGTGTGGCTGTGAAAGGCAATACCAGAAACCCTCACAAGCAGGTAACAGCAGTCAAGTTAATGTTTGCAGCTCTTCAAAAGCGTTTCTTGGATGTCCCTTCAAAAGAGCCTGGATGCACAGAGGGAGGCCTCTGCCATCCTTTTTTCTGTTTGAGTACCCACCTGAAAATAAATGCAAGATGGATTTTCTTGTGATAAATGTTAAATGAGAAAACACTCAGAGCCAAGACTAGGTAAAAGACTTGAATGCTCAGAGTTAAAAGTCATCAATTCCCCAGCAAGGTTAGATGAGCTTAATGTGTATAGATCAGCAAGAACTTCAGGAGGGAGCCCAAAAAGAAATGAGAAGCTTTATTCTCTTGGACGTTAAGCATCACATCTAATTATTTGGTAACTCGCAGGGTGATCTCTGCATGGGGCTGCACATCCCCTTCTGTGCACGTGTGTTTGCCTGTGAGTGTGATGTGGCAGTGCCAAAGCATTTGTAAACGCAGATAAACTAACTCCAGCTCAAATTTATTCCATAAACAGCTCTTCAGAGACACTCACCTATGCATAGATTCATTTGGTGGGTTGTTTCAAAGTCTCATTAGCTTATTTGACTGAGATGATTGCAGCTCTTGTCTGTGCCCAGGGGAGTCACTTAGCTGGGAATAAGACAACCCCTAGCCCTAAAACTATGAAAGGCAGAAATGCATGCCATTATTTTTGGTGGATCTTTATTAGCAAACTGGCTGTTCGGCTTCTGCAGGATCCTAACCACTGCATTTAAAGCCTCAGAGTCACTTCCTTACTTCTAATCATTTCATATCTTTTACTTATCTTCAGTCTTCATCTTCTGCTTTGTCTTTTGCAGTCTCATATAAAATGTTTAATAACAGTGTAAAGAAAAATAATACATTGGATTTCTGGGGGTCAGGAGTAGACTAGCCTGTTCTTAGTGTTTGATCCTTTCTGGAAAGAAAAATCCTATTGCTATCTTTCTGCAGCCGAGACATTTGAAAAGCTCTCACCAGCCTAACACAAACCATGTCTGGGTGTTTTGTCTTCCTTATCTTTTGTCTGTGTCTCAGTGCCACCAACGAAAGGAAGAGGGAGACAGAGCAGCATCTCACTCTGACATTGACATAACTTGGCACTTCCTGGAGATGAAAGTGAATGTGACAAGATCTTTATTTCTGAGGCAGTCACAGGGATCTGAAGCACTGACTTCTGTCAATACGGCAATGGCAAGCCTCTCTGCCTCTCCCTCCTGTGAATGCTGTTGCTATGAGAAAAGCAAGAGGCAGAGATGAGACAAGACATGACTTAACCCTTCAAATATTCTAGGCTTTACCAATATGCCAGTGGCTTAGGATAAAATGAAGAGAGGAAAAAAATAACGTGAGGCAACACTGCCGAGGGCTCATAACATTACAACCATGAATTGTGCAGCTGCATCTGTCCAACACATGCAAAAAGGATACTGGTACCTAGGAACGGACATGTAATGCATAGGGCATGGCCTCCTGTGGTTGTAAACCAGTATAAAATTATTAACCTAACAGGGTTCATTCTGACTTAAAGCTATTGAGAATTTGATGTACAAGTCCTGCTTTTCACATTTCCTCCTGCCATGAGATATACCTTTTTGTGAACACACGTAGCATAGTCTTAGAGGTTTACTGAAAATGAGTCTGTTATGAATTCTTAGCCACCTCCAGTGGGCTCAGGTATCCCTCTGAGTGGGGAAACTGCTTTCTTCCAGCTTGTTCCAGTCTGCAAAGCTGTGGCCTCCATTTCCCCCCAGCCCAGGCACATTTTCTCATTTTGCCTTTGGACTGCTGCAGAGAAACCCCCGTGGCGAAGAGGGCACACACAGTTTAAGTGGATCAAGTTCAGCTTGGTCAACGCAGGCTTGGACAAAGCAAAATTTAGTCCCCGCTTGAAGCAGTTTTCATCCTGTTTTGAGTCTGTTTCCTAAAGGCTAAAAAATGTCTGAGTTGTCTGCTTGGGATGAAAGTGGCATGAATCATCAGGGATAACCAGGAGGAAGTACCTGAAATTTTCCATCCTGGCAAACACAGACAAGTGGGCTAGAAGCAGGAGCAGGAAGATTAAACTCCCAGTCCTTGACCCCTTTCTGCTCCCAGTTAATTTGATGCAGAGCATTTCTTTTTACACAGATGTCTCTTCAAAATGGATCAATTGATCTTGTAGTCCTGCTAAGTGAGCTCCCAGAGTTTAACTCAACATTTTTATGGGACTTGAAGCTCTCTGATGGAGAGTCCTCTAGAAACACTGAGCCCCATTGAAGCTAGTAGAAGAACAGGAGCCATCACTGTGCCCTTGCTGCAAAGAAGCAATCCTGGGCTGCATGAGGCAAAGTGTTGTCAGCATGTCGAGGGAGGTGATCTTTCCCCTCTACTCAGCACTCATGAGGCCACACCTGGAGTGTTGTGTCCAGTTCTGGGCTCCTCAGTGTAAGAGAGACATGGACATACTGGAGAGAGCCCAACAAAGGGCCATGAGTATCCTAAAGGGACAGGAGCATCTCTCAAGGCTGAGAGAGCTGGGACAGTTCTGCCTGGAGAAGAGAAGGCTCAGCGGGATCTTGTCAATGTTTATAAATACCTGAAGGGGGATTGTAAAGAAGATAGAGCCAAGCTCTTTTTGGTGGTGCTCAGTGACAGAACCAGAAGCAATGGGCATGAACTGAAACACAGGAGGGTCCGTCTGAACATAAGGAAACACCATTTTACTGTGAGGGTGACTGACCACTGGCATAAGTTGGCCAGAGAGGTGGTAGAGTCTCCCTCCTTGGAGACGTTCAAAAGCCGTCTGGGCATGGTGCTGGGCAACAGGCTATAGGTCGCCCTGCTTGAGCAGGGGGGTTGGACCAGATGACTCCAGAGGTCTCTTCCAGCCTCAGCCATACTGTGATTCTGTGAAGATCAGGATTTCATCAATATAAGTGGAAAAATTAATATCTCTCTCACTGTCTTATGTTTTCACCCTGTTTTCACCCTTTCTAGCTTGGGTTGGACTGCCGGCTGACATCACTCGGCGTAGTTCCACCAGCTTCAATTAATGTTCAGAGTTAAGCTGAATAATTGTTGCCAACAGTCTGGTTCTTCTCTATTGGACAGCAGAAGAGTTCAGCATTGCACTCGCCTCATAAATAGGAAAGCTGCAACTACATGAGGAAAGTACTTAGTGAAAGTACCAAAGAAATGCATCCTCTCCCTTGTTCAGAGGATTCAGTAGCTAGGCTGGTTCTTTATTTCTGGAAACTAGTTATTCTATCAATTATTGACCATCTTCATCTTGTTGGTTAAGTAATTTCTAGCACAGATTGTTTGCGCTTAAGGGCTACTGCAGAGTCCCAGGCAGCAAGTTTTTTACATCACTATTTGCCAGAAGCACCAACATATTCTACAAGAAAGCCTGCACTGAGCATGCCCTATTTACTCCTTTTTTTTTTTTTTTTCATGCACTTCTACTATCACTGTTAGCAAGAAAATGTTGAATTTAGTTAACTTTTGGTCTGACACTGTATGGCTGATTCTACTCACTGTGTTACCCTTGGTGTCAAGATTGCAGAGGCTGACAGGAGTCTGTTATCACATCTGATACCTTCATGAGTTTACTCATGAGTCTGCATTTACTCCATGTGTAAATGGAGGCCAGATGCTGCTCCGCAAATGTAATTCCATTTGTATAATATTGGGGGATTCACTCTGCAGGGCTGACTCCCAGGGAACAAAGTGGGTAGTTGGGGGTGAGGGATCCCAATGTATCCACCTACTTGGGCTTCTTGATTTTGTGTTGGAGCCCAGGAGGTTGCTGCAGGGGATATAAGAGCAAGATCTTCAAGTTTTTCAGTAGAGTGTTGTGCAAGTCAGCTGAAGATGGAAGAAATGTGAGCAGGAGGCTCCCATGATGATGCTCCGCAGTGCAGTAAGAGTAGCAGCTCTGAACAGCTGTGCACAGGAGAACAGCTTCGGCTGTTTGGGCAACAGTTGCTGCTCCAAGAGCCACTGTGGTTTCCTCCAAAGCATGAGGCTAGTTGGGCTTGGTCGATAAAACGCCACACTGCTTTAGAGAAAACAAAAATTCTACACATCTGGGGACCACTCCTGAAGCCTCTTCTCAACCAAGTAATCCAAAACGTAACTTTGCTGCCATGGGTTTGTGTGTGAGCATTACAAGATCAGTAAAAATCAGATGATTAGGTATTAGATGGTATTAAGTACATGCATGTGTCTAATCCAGAATGTGACCCATAGCATACCTGGGAGCACACGCTGTGCTGCGAGTGGTGCGCATGGCAAGGACCGGTGGCCCGTTTCTCCCCAGTTCCTCCTCGCAGTGATTTCACGCCTGCCTTGAGACCAGGTTGCTCTGTGTTGCTCAAGTTTTAGAAGGTTAGATATGACGCAATGAAAGGTGTTACATGCGCCAAAGCGGGATAACAAGTAGTCATAGCCTGTAAGGGCACTGGTTTCCAAATCTCTTACAAGCAAGCCTGCTGCTATCTCTTTGACTAAGGTAAGAAGCAGATCTTGCCGTTCATGTGGTCACCAGGGCGTGCACCGCAGTCTGCACACCTTTATCAATTCTGTACCGGCAGTGCTGGCTGAGTAATGCGTGTTTTCACTACAGATATTATTCTGTGTCTGCCTTGCAGTATGTCTTGTGACTTTTAATTTGTTTACCCTGGGAGTAGTTGGGCAACTATTATTACCCCGTATTTGTCAGATTATCGCTGCATGTGTGTGTGTTTCAGTCGTATTGATCTGACCCGTCGGCAGTTAAAGAAAGAAATGCGTTTCTTAATGCATTTTTCTTTCCTCCAAGGAATCTGCTGCTTTTAAGCAGAAAATAGTTACATTTCTTAGCTGTTTTCCTGTGTGGTTAAGACAGGGCAGTACATCAGGCCAGGACCTCACCTTGCGTTTGGGCTTGACCTTGTAAATGCTTCCTGCAGCACGTTTCATTTCATGTAGCACCAGGTCAGGGCTGCTTCAGTAGTAGGTCATGGCTTTTTGTTGGTAGAGCAGGGTGGAGGCCAGCTGTTAAGGAGGCCCCAGCAGACCCGGGCTGAGGACGCCCCAGCAGCCTGAGGTTAGGGTGGGTTATTTGGCCACGAGCTGAGCCGTGTATGGCTGCTTCCTGTCCCCTGGGCAGAGGACTTCGCTCTTCTGGGTCATCAAGTCACCAAGAGTAATGATTGCTGAAATGACTTCATTAAATCAGCTAGAAGTCTGGCTTCTACTCCTTTCTTTCTTGAGTCCAGAAGTTGGTAACCCCGGATCTGGCTCACGGCTGTTCCTGCTTGGTGTCCCCTGTGGTAGAGCTGTTCCCCCATCAAGCACCAAGACGTGCTGTGCCTCCCTTGGTGCCATGTCCACTCCTGGCAGGGTGCCGGCCTTGGCTCCAGAAGGCCTGATTGCCTTGCCCATCATAACCTGGGGGAAGATAGTTGGGTTTTTATTTATTTTAATTTTATTTTTTAATTTTTATTTATTTTATTTTATTCTATTCTATTTTATTTTTTTCATTTAAAAGCTATCCCTCAGTTTGTCAATTTAAATAGGAGGCAGTCTCCTACATCAGTATTTACTCATGTAAACATGCTGATCAGCTGAAACATTAAAGCTAAAGTTGAGTGCTACATCATTTAATGAATGACCAGTGTATACTTCAGCACATCTACAGTTGGAGGTGGGGGTGAAGTAGTTCCCACCATTATGTCCAGTTGTTAGGGTACAGTTAGACTCTGGAGATATCTTTTTTTATGTATAATTTATTGGGTACATCGTCCTGTAATACTCTGTGCTAAAAAGAGAAGTGAAAAGCAACTGAGACCACCGTTTCTGGAAGTTACTAATGGTGGGTGCTAGTAGTCAGAACTCGAAACTGTAAAGGACCTATAACCTTTTAAAAGTAGTCAGCAAAACAGTAAGTTACTGGTGGTCAGTTAAAAACAGCTTGGTGTTTAATAGTGGTTTATGATTATTTTCAGACACCAATGAGTGAGGAGTTACCTGCGGCAACTTGCAGTTGTCCAGAACTGAAGCAGCCTGCGGTAAAGCTGAATACAGGGAGGCTCATACAGCAGAGGAGCTCAGGAGATGACAGGGCGCTGGCTCAGGGCCTCAAAGAGGAGGTCAGGATGGATGTGGGGTATTATGAAACAGCAGATGTCAAGGGGATAAAGCAAAGGGTTAAAACTACAGGAGTCAGGCATGAGAGAGTGATGGCCACGTGGCGATCTAGCTAAGACAATGAAGTGCAATAACATGAGCCAAGCATCAATGAAAAGCAGCCAGGAGAAGCAGGCAGCAAAAAGAACAGCCAGCAGCTAGGTTTACTTCTAGCCTCTTGGCATGCATGAGACATCCCCTTCGGGTGTGCCTGATAGCCAGAGGACGTGACAGCTTTAGCTGTAGCTCTTTTGTCTGCAACTATTGTGATTTATGTGCTCAGTTCTCTGGTCTGGTGCCTCGCCTGCCATTAAGAGGATGCATTGCAGGATTTTTAGGGTAAATAATTTTTCAGTCAATGTAACCCACCAATTCCCAAGATTTCAAGACAGTTGGATGAAGTGGTGAATATACCATTCTTCTGCTGGTGGCTGCTCTGCCCACCAGGAGAAGAAAATTTCATCTTCATTTTACTCAGTATTGTGCTAGCAAGCACTTGTGAGCAGGCTCTAATTCACAGAGGGATGGGGCAGAAACCAATGCAGCCTGCTCCGTGACCCAGTAGCAGTCTCTGCTCCTAGAGCTGTATTTCATTACTGGTCTCCTTGGGCAGGCTATTAACAGTGGGGATTTGCCACCAGTTTTTGCCACTGAAACGGTGAGGTTTTGCCACCTCTTTGCTCCCTAACGCTGGTAAAAAGGAGATGTTCGGCTTTGCATCCAGTGTTTGGGGTGAGAAGCGAGAGGCATAAGCAGCAAGCGATACATAAAACCAACTCCCTTTCTGCCACATGCTAGGGTTTCACAAGCCAGGTCTTTTCCATAAGATGTCCTACATCTGCTCACAGGAGCATGGGAAGCCTAAAGCTCTGCATCCTAATTGAGCCGGACTGTCTAATGAGACATAACCGGACTATCAGCAGCAGCCCAAATAGTTTTTCATGGCTGTGACTGTCTTTGAGGATTGCTTCATGTCTGGTTTTTTTACCAGAGCCTGAGGAAGTGAAGTAGCCAACACCAGGTGAAAAGTGGTGGGAGGCAGATGATTAGTTTCTGGGCTCCTTTGCAACTCACAGCCTGAATGCCTCCCCAATGGGCTGGGCTTGGTGCAGTGGGGTTTATGGTCATTTCAGAGCATTCGTTTGAAAGTGCTGATACTAACCAGTTATATTTTAGGTGTCTTTTTTTACCAAAAATTAAAGGATTTCAGTTATGGTGATGAATAAAAAGACGGAGCTGGAGCAACGACTGCCTAATTGGCACAGGGGCAAAGTCTGCAGGCAGGCTTGCATTTTACACCGAGTTAGATCGATGGCAGGTCTACCCACCTGCGTGCTACTATCACTGTTCACTGCCTATGAAGAAAAGAGCAGGGTGTTAAAAATAAATATAGTAGGATATAGAAAAAAAGAGTTGTGATTGTGGTTATTCCATTGCCATGGTAAAATAAAGCAAGGACACTTGATACTTTTTTTGATAAGGAAAATTGTGGCAAATGTTACCAAAATAGAGATTAGGTTTCTGACAACTTTGCAAGTCAGGTAGCCTGCACTTAAATACAATGTTTATAATGGCTTAATAGTATTTTTTGTTAAAACATATGTTCGTTAAAAAAATCTTGAAAGCAATCCATCTTTGTTGTACAGCATGCCAAAGATTAAATCTATAAACCTTAACCTTAGGCAGGTTTTAAGGTTGTGTTTGAGGAGGACTCTTCAAGTCCTTAAATGCCTGCCTGGAGTGGCATTCACTTTAGGACTACTCTGAGGCTTAGAGGAGTCCTATGTATTGAAAAAGGAGGCTGTGGCCTCATGTGAGGCTACTAAACCCCCCGCTATCCTTCTGAATCTGTTTATTAGCAGTGCCAAAAGATGAATTTATTCTTTCCCCTGTGCTTTCAAATAAAGCCCTTGTGTCCTGTATAAACTCAGTAGGAGTTCGTGGTTAACTTACTAAACTAACAGGGATGGAAACCTGAGCAGTTCCGTGCGTCCCGTCTCGTTGGAATGACTTATGGTTTCGACTCACCGGGTTTTGTTCCCAAACACAAGGAATGTTTTGTTCCAGCAGCGTCCTGGAGTGCAGCGACGGGGGGCATGCACGCGGCTGGTGCCGCAGTTCAGCAGGCAGAGCAGTAACTTCATAAAGCAGCTACCTCAATAACCTGTAGTCTTTAGGGTATATGGGTCTCCTGGGCGTGCTTACAGATCTACGTATCAAAAATAGCAGTGCATATGGTCCTTTTAATGCTTTCAAACTACTATATACAATTCTTGGTTTCCAAATGATTTAATTACAGGTTAATGAAGGGACCTGGATACCGTGTTACATGCAGAAATACGTATCTCCCTTCTTGATGCTGAGTATAGACCTTTTCCATATGCAATAGTATTCACATATTCAGGACTCAAATCCCTATTATCCATTCCTCGAAAGTAGGGCAGACTCTTGTCATAATATTACATTATAATCCTTCCAAAGATAATGAGGTGACGCTTGTTGCATTTCAAAACAGTGTGACAAAGACGAGGATTTGATCAGCAGCTACACTCTTCCAGAAGTACTAAGGTACTTGCAGCTATTTGATATTGAGCTATTTTGGCCCTCAACTGAGAAATAAATAGGTCAGGCAAGACCTTTGAGAGGAGTTTAATAGATACATCTAACACTTGCAGAGAAGCATGAAACTCTCCTGCTAAAATGAAATTGGGTTCATGAAAGGTCATGGTTATCTTTTAAAGTAAGTTTTTGCATGTCTGCAGAGCAAATATTTCATTAAAGATAAGGGTAGAGTCTCTGTTTTACTGATAAAGCTCCAAGTTTTATTTTTTCCTCCAAACCATTATATAGCTTCCTGCAAGCTAAGCAGCCAGCCTGCTAGATCTGACTTTTGCTTTATTGCTATACAGCGACATACCAAACTAGTAAGGCACCAAGCAGTAAGTACAAGAAGAACCATGAGTTGCCAAAATAACAGGAAAATACTCTTTAAAATTATTTTATTGGTGACTTTTAAGTCCTGCCATCGTTTTTTTCAGAAACTCTGGTGATGTGGATAACAATCCCAAGCTGGCTTTACTCTAAAGCTGATTTTGCCTTTATAAGCACAATCACTTACAAATTTGGGAAAGGGTCTAAAAAGGACCTCATGTATCTTTAAGTATATATAGATATTCATGTAGATAGATGTATAGATGTCTATACAGGTATGCCTGTCTATCTATATTTACGTGGAGATATAGGAAGCCTTTATAACCATACTTTCCTCCATCCTAAACTTCCACCAGAAATGCCTTCCCGCTGAACTAGAAGGTGTCACACAAACAACTGATTTCGCGTGTGGCACAATGGATGGGCTGGAAACCTCTGGTCGAGAAAAGTGTTTACATGTACCCTTGGGGCTGGCACCTAAAGCAAAACAGAAGCTTTCCCCGGCCTGCTAAAGCTGATCTGCTGTAGGAGGTGTCCATCCCTCCCCCTGAAGCTCCTTGCCCCGCTCAGCCCCATACAGTGCCAAATTACAGTGCCCTCTGAAGTGAGGTTTGCATGCTGCTGTGGTAACAAGAATTGGCAGGTCAGTCACCATTTTAGACCCTGTTTCTAACCCAGCTATGCTGGATACTAATATCACTGAGGCAGTAACAGCTGGGGCTCTGCAAGCCCCCCCCAGGGCCATGGGATCTGCTGGCTGCTGCAGCCCCTGTTGCTGTGGGCTTGCTGTTCCCTGTGCCCCGCTCCCGGCTGGCTCAGAGGCGCTGGTGCCACGGCAAGCCCCCCTCTGCCTGCCCTTCAGCTGCACCAAGTGCAGCACCAGCCCCGCCTGGGGTTCACTAAAGGAGCGAAATTGGAAGAATTGCAGAATTGGAAAGCCCCGCTGTTGTGGGGCACCCCTGCCCCTATTACTACCTTTGGTATATCTCGGCTAACCTGTTGTGAGCTGATGTATGAACCTGAGTGATCTTAAAAGCTCATGAAGAGGAACAGGGGCTGCCTTACACCCCATGACCCAACCTTTGACAGCCTACAGCGCAGACCCCAAGGTCGGGGCGCTTCCCAGCCGTGTCATGTCGACACAGCTGCAGCAAGGACCAGCTGGCTGTGGCTCAGGGGACATTTGGCTTCGTGAGCAGCACGCAGTGACTGCAGCGCGGTGCCGCTCTGCCCCTGGGCAGGGGCTGCGGCCAGGTGGAGGTGGCCCCAGCTTGCTCTGAGCCTGCAGACACTCCTCTGGGCCACTTGGGCTGGGGCAATTCATAAGTAAGTGATCGTGTCTGTCATTCAGGTCTCGTGGAAAGTTTGGGTTTGGAAAGCTGAGATGGTCCTTGCTGAATATTGGGAGGTACTTGTATTTGGTTAAATAGAGGCCCGGAGGATGTTTGTCATTGAATAACACAGCAGAAAGAAATGCAGGAAAAACGCTCTTTTACAAGTTCAGGACATGGTCTGCAGGCTGTTACAATCCTGCTCTCACAGAAACTCCATGCTGAGAAAATGGTTTAAGGGAGCCGCTCCACCAGGCGCCTGCAGGAAGGCCTGGAACAGTGGCTGATGCAGGAAGGATGTTGCAGGTGGATACGGCACGTTTCTGCCAAGGTGCGGAGCAGAAGAGAAGTCACGATGGCTCTAGCGGACGCCAGATGTTTTCTGACTTTTCAGTATGTTTTGAAAAGCATCCCGTGGATGATCGCAGAACTGAGGAATAAGACTAATGGCAGGCTGTGATAGTACTGGGTGGTTTTACACTGTAAAGGTGTTATTTTGTGGCCTCTTCACTTCAAAGGTGGGAACTAAAAGAGGCTGAAGTGAAAAGGGGAGTGGAGATTAGCACCACTCTTGGGAGAGCAGGAATGAAGGTTTAGGGCAAGACTGAAGAAGCTGATGCAAGTGGTTAAGGAGTTGGGATTTTGAAAGAGGGTGTTTCTTGGGAGCAGTGAGCTGATGGGCTCTCCAGGCACAGCAGCTGCAGGGCAGCAGTGGTGGGGACAAGGCAAATCCACGCCCCAGCACAGCTGCTCCCCGGCCCCGTGACGGAGGAGTGCCGCAGCAGCTCAGGGTTCAGTCTCCATCCTCTCTGCTCATCCCAGGAGCCTACCCAACCCAAGAGAGCTGCTGGAAGCTTCCTTGTATCCTGGCCAGAGCAGCAGTCAACGCAGACTACAGCTTGGGCTTTTGAGGTGTTCATCAGGGAAGGAGTGTATAGCAGAACAGATAATTCACAACCAAGACGGAAACTGAAAGAACTTTTAAGTAAGGCCGATAGGAAATCAGTGTTAAGATGCCACTGGACAAGGACGCTTTTATCACTCGTACAGTGTGGCAGTTCTGCTAGTGGTAAGAGTTATTTTGTGGGCAGCATGGTACTAGTGAATTACTGGGTTTCATTCTCCACAGTTGATATTTAGCTACCCTCTTTCACAAGTATCAAAAATACTTCAATGGCAGAAAAGTCAATAAAGCCTTACCGCAAAGTCTGGGCATGAGCAATGCTAAATATCACTGGCTTCTGCCTCTAGTATTGTATATCACATTTAGGAGACCAGTTCTGGAGGTAATTGGAGTGGGAGCCTCGAGCGGGTGGCCTAATGTGCTGGCGTCTGGCACTGGGTTATGAAGTTGATGTGATCGTGGATAAGCGGTAAGGTAGCAGGCATGTTGCCCTTCTGAGGGCTGAAAAGACCTTGGCTAAATCCCAGCAAGACAGGAGGGGAAACCCTGGAGCAGATATCAACACGATAAAAATTGAGCCCCTTCCTCCTGTTATTTGAAATGTTTTCTCTGATATAGGCCAACAATGGCTTTGAAATAATACGTGCACCATCACTAAGTCTTCTGAATTATTCCTATGTTATTTTTGTCTGGTTTTAATTGGTTGAATATCTGTGGGGTCATTCTGCTGTTACTTTGGTGTTTGCAAACTTTCAGATTCACTGCATGTGCCCTTGGGTTCATATTTGTATCTGTGACTCTCCCAAAGTTTTACAGATTTTACAGTTTTACACAGCACATCGCCAAAGATTGTTATTCATTATTTAAAACCCAGTGAATTGGAATCCAAATTGTATCCATTCTCTGTTGGCCGTTATCTATTTTCCATTCATAAACTTCTGTCAAGTAACGCCAGGCGGCATCCAGGCAGCGCAGCAGCCAAGAGGTGAAGTCAGCCATTCACAAACAGGTCGCAGGCTGATAGTCACCCGCAGACGCCGGTTGGTGAATCATACCGAGCAGCGAGTACATCCTGAACATCAGGATGCTTTCACATGCTGAAGGAAGTGTTGCAATTTTACTCATTTGATCTGCATATTGCTCTCTGGAGGCTTTCATCACAACATGTTTCTTTTTACAGTAGTTCAGGGACATATTATGAAATCTGGAATACTGCTAAATTCAGGCAACCTTCTTGCTGCATATGGCATTTAGGATCTTAATTCTGCAACAAGATATGTCCAACATATGGCTGCATAGCAACACACTAAAATGTGAATTTACTTCGAGTTGCAAGAGGAATCCTACACATGAGTATACAGGGCTCTGCTCAGACAACGCAGGCGCACGCGCGCTGCAGCTGTAAGTGGAAGGGAGACTACAGCTCCACGGGGTTTTCCTGTCACCTCTGCAGCCTTATGAGCCCATTTGTGGGTGAAAGTGCAGAGTTAACAGCTAAGGGCAAAAGATTTTGCCTATGGGTGAATCTTACCATGCTAGTTATAATGTGACTTTTGCCTGGATGGTGGCAAGTGCCAGGGAGGGGGTGAGGAAAGAGGTACAAACCTCTTCACTATAAATATTTCTTGTTGAAAATATCCTGGAAGAAGTATTTCTGAAAGTCTCAGTTTCACCTTTTTCTTAACCCTGTTGGTATTGCTTAGATGGCAGTGACACCCTGTGGTACCAGCCGCCGGTGCAGCGCTCGGCGGTGGTTCGTTCAGGAAGTCAGTACAAGGTTGCAGTAACAAAAAGCCCAGCGATGTTTTTAAATCATCTTCATGGACTGCATCTTCCATCCTCCCTGACTGCCTTTGCGCTAAGCTTGATGTACCTTTCTGGATTTAAATGTCCTGGAGGTAGCTACTGCCTTTTCCTGGGCATTTGTGCAGTGCCTGCATGGTGAGTCTCTCTGGTTTGACTCCCGTCTCTTGGCTTTCCAGTAAGAGGAATCAGCTGTAGTAACAAAGGAGTATGGCATCGCGGTGCACCTTCACCATATACCTTAGTGACAATGCTTGCTGCCTCTTCACTTGCCCTGGTGAGCAAGGAAAGCTTGTGGTTGGAGGCGACAGTGCTCATCTTGGGTACTTTCTCTCTTTCAGGGGGTTCATGAGTCGAAAGGTGTGACTGAAGATTATTTGAAACTGGAATCCCTGATCCAGAAAGTTGTTTCTCCTTACTTGGGCACATACGGTCTGTATTCCAGTGACGGACCCTTCACGCACTCTTCCTGTATCTTGGGTAAGAATAACAGAGACTCGATTTGACACAGCACAGAGGGCTTCACCAAAACCTTGGTCCACACAGGGGCAGGGCCCACATGAGAGGAGACTGCCAGTATTCACGCAACGCAGTCAAGCTCCTTTTCTAAGGCCATGCTCTTTGCAATGTGCAAAGTTGCGGTGAAACTTGTCAGTGGCAGAAGATGAAAACAAGCCATTGTAACAGTGCTCATTAATAAATCTGAATCTATAGTGTGTTTAGCATTTGCATTCTACCTTTTAATGAGAGCGCTTTAACACAGTATGCTTTATGGATAGTGAGAGGAAGAAGCAAGAAGCCATTTCTGGAGTGCTGAGGAGTGTCTGTTCATTAGTGCATGAAGATCATACAAGGCTGTTTAAAGCAGGGAAGAGAGTAGGAACTTGTCTTATAGAAGACTAAGTGATAAGCCTTCAAACACGTAAAAACTTTCTGCAGAGTGGAAGGTAATAAGCCATTTTCCATCCCACTGGAGATAAGGAAAATAGAGTGGAGCACACATAGCAGGGGAAATTCAGATTACATGAAAGGAAAAATCTCGATGATACATAAACTGCCTCTGAAGGCTGTTGAATCTTCACTGCTAGAGGCGCTATATACATGTCACATACATAGGCATCCAAAGGGAACAAGGTGGGTAAACGTGGTCCTGCCTGGTGACAGAGGCTGAGTGAGTGACCTTCTTGAGTCCCTTCCAGCTTATTTTCTATGATTCTTCAAGTTCTGAAGCGTTCAGTGACTTCCATGAAGGCAAGATACAGCCAAGATGAAGGTCTTTTGAATATCCCATGAAATAATTCAATCTGTTGAAAATGCAAGGGGGATACTACCAGCATAAATCAAAAAGGAAATGTGGTAGTACCTGAGTATTTGTAAATACTGTGATGGCCTGCTTCAATAGCGAAAATAGAGGGGAAAATAAGTTCAGTTGTGTGTTTTCTATGCAGTCGATTTAATCTGTTTGCTTGTCAGAAATGGTCAATAAGGTAGTTGATTTTCCCTGGAAGCTGAATGGAAAAATGGTTTTATTGCAGTAGGCGTTTAAGAAACAAATCAGTTTTATCTGAATAAAGGAGGTCAGTTATTTATGGAAAATGGTTCAGGAATTACTACTTTGTATTCATTGCTTGCCATTAAAAGGCCACAAGCATTTAAATGGAGCCCCAAACTGACGTTTTCTGAATACAAGCTTCTGTATGTCAGGACAGGAAAAATGCACCCAAAGAGAATAAAACTACAGTAAAGTAGGTCATTGGAAGATAAATGTTGTATTATATGACTGCAGAAGATAGGGAGGTTTTGGTGGACTGAGAGCTTTCCTTGCTGCGGTCTGTGGCAGTACCCCTCAATAGGTCTTCCTGCAGTCAGTGAACCTGGATCCAAGGGAGTTGAGTGCATAAGTCTGCTGCTTTTAAACTAATGCATCTAGTTCTGTCCAGCTATTTTGGTAGTATGATTTAAAGGTGTGACATATTTTCCTTGGGACTGGTGAGGCCTCTGACCCCTTTTCTTCCCTGTCTGGCCAACCTTCCCCTCCAGCCAAGCCGTGGTGTGACCAAAAAGCCAGGGTTCCTGTGGCAGGGCAGCCCCTGGGAACCTTTTTTGTTTGCCAGGTCAAACTCCTAACAAAGAAAAAGTCCAAAAGTGAACTTGGCTCAGTTGATTTCACTGCTGAGGCAGAAACAACTGGAAAATACAATCTTAAGTACAGAAACTGGCTTTTTTAGTAGTACAGGATATGATTGGAATTGGTGTCCAGGTTAGCACATAATTATACATAAGTATAGTTTCAGAAGAGGCTGGTATTTGTAAAGGAAATTGCATGGTTTGGAGGGGAACATATACCAGCATCCTAATTTAAAGTCAACAATTTATATGCAGTGGCTGTGGTTGACTTCCAGAGCGTAACTCATTTTCCTTCAACAGCTGTGTCCCTTTCATGGCAATGGTGAAGTGAGAGTAGCAGGGAGAAAGCTTCAAAAATGAGACCTATTATTCACACCACTTTGTTGTTGGTTTTTTTTTTTTTTTTTGCACAAGTGAGTCTGAACAATGAAGTCTGCAAAAAGTTTTCATGATGATCATTTTGGTCTAGCTGATGGAGAGCACTCCAGCCCTAAACTGCTGGTGGTGGATCTCCATGCTGACTTGCTGCCACCTGCTGCTCATTCTTTGGAAAGAGCCCACTTGGTTAACAGCAGCATTCATACAATCACTGCTGGATCGAGTGCAGGTTTGTTCCCCACAAAGGCTGCTGTGGGCACTGCCCTCCAGTTAACGTTTCCAAACGCTCTTGGTGCTCTCTCCTTGTGTGCTCTCTGAACGGTGCTTTGAATTTAAGTTTTTCCAGAATTATTAGTAAGACTGCCCGCCTTAATCCTTGTGCCCCAAATTTGAAGAGACTTGATTTTTCCAGGGTGGGTGGAAAAGTTAGATTTCAACTACTAGAAATTAGTGATGACTTTTATAACCTGAACAAGAACAGAATTGCACTTTCTGTTCTTGTCTAAAGAAAGTATTTGCAATTGTATATCGGGTCTCCCACAATATTTACTGTTTTACTCCAGCTGCTGAAGTTGTATGAACAGAAGGGCATCTCAGCTACTATTTGTAAAGATATGTCTGGAGTCTTCAACATGCTAAAGAAATCTAGGAAATCTGAATCCTATGGATCTATAAAACCAGCAAAATGTATTCTTTTAAAGAAGTTTTTGTCATTCAAGAAAAGCTCATGAATATTCAGGCCTTGACTTTTCTTTTGAACACTTGTAATTATTAGTAGCACAAAAATGGGAGACTTTGTAGATATGACTCTGGATCTTTCTCTATTTACAGAGAAGCGGTTCTTCAGGCGTTCAAAATCGGGTGACATCCTTGCCAAGAACCCTGTGGTGCGATCGAAAAGCTACAACAATCCACTGCTGACACCAGTGGCCGAGTATGAAACCGAGGGCATGGCTGCCAATGGAACGGGCATCCGAAGGCACTCTGTTTCGGAAATGACCTCCTGCCTGGAGCTACAGGGGTACTCCAACCTCACCACCATCATGGACAACGGTTCCAAGAGCTCCATGACAACCACAAAAAGCTCGCTGTCAGGAGACCAGGAGAGGCCCAGCACCGGGTCAGTGCAATGCTCGAGCAAGCTCAGCACGGTTGAGCAACAGAAAGGACTCTTCCACTCGATGGACGACCCACATAGGTCTTTTGAGCTGGACAGGGACCCTTCCTTGATTCCAGTTCCCTCTTCCAGCCCTGAGAACATAGTGGATCAGATTTTGGAGTCAATCGACTCTGATTCTGAAGGCATTTTTATTGATTTTGGCCGAGGCTGTTCCAATTCATCAGCATACAATGTGGACGTGAACAGACAGAGCATCATGTGAAGGACACTGGGAGACAAACCTTCAGTTTTAATATTATATATTAAAGTTACTAACGCATTGAGTCGGACTATGGGCGAGCTATGTATGTCTAGGCAGAACCTCTGTTGTAGGTCATCACAGCTGTACTGAAGTACACAAACACAAGTTTACAGCAGGCGGGAATCTGCTGCGAGGGGGAAGAAACTCCAACCACTTCTCCCTGTTCCCGTCACTCTGCAGTTGGATTTCCTATTGTCTTTATAAACTTAGGGGTTCACAAGCTGACAAGTGTCTGGTAAAATGCTATTAGTGCAGCTGGCAGCGTTCGTTCAGTAAAACAGCCTAGCAAATAGCTGTGTTCACTTTTAATTTTCTCAAGAGATTTCCTGTAGACAGCAGGTTGTTCTCTGAACTGTAACACCTCAGCCAGAGTAAAAATATATCCTTTTAAAAAAAAAAAAAAAAAGCCCAGAGGCTGTGGTCCTTCATGCCACAGAATACAGTGATAAAGAAGTCTCTTTTAATCTTTTTCTTGTACATCTTGTATGCACTCCTTTGCCTAATGGTGAGTTAGAGTTCTTGAAGAAAGGCAAATAAACAGAAGTGTGCTACTTGATGTCACACGATGCCTCATGTCTCATGTCCTGTTTCACAGTCTGTGTCTGAGAGAGTTGTCTTGAAACTGGCTTTTAAGGCTGTGTGAATTTGCTCTGAACATGGCACTTCGAAGAAATCTGTGCACTGTCGACTCCTGGAGTATCCATTGTATGGAGAGATTCCAGCAGAATCCAACTTAATTGTTTCCTAAATAAACAAAAATGTGGTCTCTCAGTGGAAATCCTCATTATATATTTATATTCTTAAAGAAATACAATAATGCATATACTGTCAATTATGTATCGATATTTGGGGAGCGTGAACCTTGCAGCTCTTCTCATCCTCGGCCCCCCCAGCTCTTTGATTCTCCCCCGCAGTAACGTGGTTTTGTAAGAGCTGTGTCAGTGGTTTTACAGAGGATTGATGCACGTGATACTAAGGTGAAGTAGAAATCCTGATGCCCGATAGATTTTTGATCAGGTGGTTTTACAGTGAAGAAAGAGCTACTTCAGGTCAGTCCATGCCAGGCATCTCCTCTGGAGGAGCAAGTCGCTCAGTAACTCCTGAGCTGCTCAGCAGAGACTGGTTGTCAGCTTGGTCTGGCAGCGCCTGGCGCTTAGCTGGGATGCTCAAGGACTCTCCAGCTTCGCTCTCAACTTGTGCTGCTGACCCCAACATTCGCCAAACTCTTCCCCAGGTTTTGATTACGTTTCTAGGCTCAAGGCCCCACTTCTGATACTTAATTTCCTTTGGCCTCAGTACTTGATCTTTTGGAAAGTGTGAGCTCAATCTTTTGCTACCACTCTGCTTCACTGCTGGAGAGTTAAGCTTCTGGGTAGATGTGTGGGCTCCCCATAACACAGAGATTTGAGAACCTCAGGAGCCAGCTGAGGAAGGAACCCCATAAATGAGGCAGAGGTTTGGTGTCTGTTTTGTTTCTTTGTGTTTGGCATGTTCAGCTGTGCAGCCTCCCCTACAGGTAGGCACTTAAGTTAGGTCATACTTAAGGGTTTCTTTTACACAGAGATAAATAATTGCTTCTATGTCCCAACAGTCTGAAACCTAACAGCCAGGGAACGCACCTGGATGGGACCATCTGACGTGGGGCAGAGTCAGTGCGGAGGTACTTAACACCCAACTGGCAGAAATGGAGGTGCAGCAGAACCTACACTCAGCGAGAGCAACTACGGTGCCTGGGGCGATCTTTGAGGTCCAATAAATGAAACGGCTTAGGATGCAGGCACCTAACTAGCCCTCTGGATGTGCAACTAAAAGTTGCAGATTATCAGGTCACCCATTTGGCCGCTTCCCGGCCCTGGTGATGGCTGTACAATCCCGTGGTTGTGCACTGGGGCACACTCGGGAGTACTCCACTCCTGATGGGGCTGAGGATGTTGGCAACTCGCTCACATCGGAGGTTTATCAGGTTCCTACCAACTGGTTGGTGCTACCAATGGGTGTTTGCCCACCCTCTCCTAGCTGGGGGGCATGATGAGCCTGCAGTCTCAAGGCACATTTGTTGCCACATTTGGCCCTGTGCAATCCACAGGAGAGTGAGGAGGTCTCACTGAACTTGGATCCAATATATGACAGGATCGGTGATTTCCCAAAGTGTCCTGAAGTGGTATAAGCCCCCATGCTAGCGCCCTCAGTCTCCACCCTCGTTCCTTCTAACAAACAGTTCTGTTTCCTGAGTTATTATTCAGGTTGGAGAAAGAATATCCATAGCCTTGTTCTAAGCACACAGTGCAGGGGAGGAGATAGATTCAAACCCTTACAAGAAAATTTTAAAAATATAGTGGATCAAGGCCTCTGCACACCTTCTTCCCTTAGGGAATGTTAAATGTAATGAGTCATAAGCTTACTGAGTTATTGGGGAATATTTAAGCACAGTTTCAACTGAGAAGAGAAAGGGACTGCTAGGACCCTTCCCACCTGAGCTTTTGCATGGTTAGTGCCCTCCCCTATGATAGGAGACCTTGGACCCCCTGGTATGCTGGCAGTGAACTAACCTCTCCCACCCCGCACATGTGGAGCCAGTGAATGAAAATCCTCCTCTAGCTGTTGTAGAAGGTTATTTAAAGATTGGCTTCAAGACAGTGACCGCATAAGAGGAGTATTCCTAACAGCCCCCTCAGAAAACCTCAAAGAGGAACAGGATTTAGGAAATAGTCTTGTCTTCAGCGTTTCCTCTTGGCCAAGGCAGGCAGCTGGCACCTGTTGTGAAAGCCTGTTTTGGACACTTTGCTTTGCCCCATGCGCTGCGTGGGGAACCGGCTGTCCCGGAGCACTGTAGCATTGCAGCCCCGCACTTCCAATCTAGCTTTTACATTTCTAACTCTTACACTTAAAGTGGGCTCTTTAGGGTCGAAGCTCTAGCAGCAGAAAGATGTAACGTAGGCTTTCATTAGCAGCACGTAGACTCTTCAGCAGGTACAGACCGAGCCCTGTTCACCAGGACCACACTGGAGAATGGGAGAAAAGCCAGGCCCAGCCCAGCCCACCCCACCCCACCCCCAAAACTGTGATTACCAGCTGTGCTAGGGTTGAATGAGTATTTAAGGAAGTTGGGTTCAGACCTTTTGGGCTTCCTTACTTGTTGGGATGTTCTGTGAGTGCTGCTGAGCTGAAGTAAAAGGCTTATATGTATCCTCTTGAGGATGAAGAGGCTCTCAGCTGGCTTTGGTTAAAGTAAGTTAACCTGATGACGCTGTAACGGAACAGGCTGAGCTCTGTTGGTGGTGTGGTTTAGAGCTTGCTGAACTAAACTTGCCTCTGCTAGCAGATGTGGTGTTCACGGAAGTCTTTTGTCTGCTCTGCTGAAGTCCTGCTACTGGGGTAATGACTAAAGAAGAAGCAAATGTATTCTAACTGTTCAAACTGCAGTTTCGGGGCTATTTTTTAATTAAAGAAAATAATATAAACTCAGCAGGCTTGCTATGAAGAGCCTGAAAATATGAAGTCAGAGTTAAGTTCCCTACTGCAATGGTGGTAGGGGGGCATTTTGTCTCTCCTTTAAGTTTATATTAAAATATGTAGGCAGATATGACTGTAAATTGAAAAACTGGGTGTGGTGGTCTAGCTAATTCCTGTGAAAGCCACCATCTCCCTTGTCCTCAGAGATGAAGTTTCTCACCACCTCCTTCCCCAAGAAGTGGCATGGCCGAGGGCACTACGTACTCTGTTGAAAGATGCAGGTGGAGCTGTGCCCTGCTCTGTGCTTTGAGCCTTTGGGCAGGTCTGGTTTGTAGTTGCAAGATCATGTGTGTGAACGTGCAAGGTGCGGAGGGGCACGGAGTCCCTGGGAGGGCAGATCATGCAAGGGATGCTGAGCCAGGCATGTGCAGGCAATCAAAGCCCAGCATGCCAGTGCTCAGTGACTTTAAATGCTGCAGAGATGTGAGACTACCCTAGTTTGTGATCCTTCTACTAGTAATCCCAATGCAGACAAGTCAGGGATGTGGTTTTCTCAGAGACAAATCATGGAGTCATTACAAAGGAAAAATGTGTGTCAAAGAGAATAGCGTAGGTTCTTGCCAAAATATATGTATGAAGTGATGGCTTTCAGCTTTCAAATGCTGCTTCATGGCAGTGTCCCAGTGCACCAGTGGTACTCAAGCTTTGTCCCTAAGGGAGCATTCTCAGTGTGCCAGGTACTCCTCTCCACCCTTCCTTTGTTATGATAAACTGTGGCATTTTATATCCTAATCAAAAAATCAAAAGCTCTCTGCTCTTTCCCTGGTTGGGATGGCTTCCAAAACCCTACGAGGGATAGTACAGAGCAACAGATAGCACTTACAGCTCCTGTCATCTGGCGCTGCAGGGTGAATCTTATGCAAGCAAAAGGAACGGGGAGACTAACGTAGTGAACAGCTGCTGAGCTCTGTGGAGAAGTAATACAGCTCCCTGGAGCACAACTGGAAATAGCAGAATAATTGGCTGCAAATAATGCTGCCCAAATAGGGGCCTTTTTTTTTTTTTTTTTTTTTTGGTAGAAATGGGGAAAATGACTTTCCATTATTCAATTAGCTCCTGGCAGGCTGTTTTTGATAGTGCTTTGGACTAAAACAAATGCACTTGCTGATACTGTCCGAACCACTGAGCTGTGGTGACGGAAGAGCTATGGGCCACCTTCTTCTAGGGCCACCATACAGACATGCGAGTGTATGAAAACACCTGATCTGTCTCTAAAGGTCTGGTTAGAGATGTATGGATTGCCCCTTTATTAGCATAATATCCTGTAAGAGCATCTTGGAAATAAAGATGTCGGAAAGCCCTTAATGTTACTTTTAAGCTCTGGTCTGCAGAGGTGTGACTGTCATTCCAGAACTTTTCTCAAAGTACCAAAATTTGGTGGGGCAGGGGGGGAGCAGAAACCCAGATGTCAATCGAGCTGGTAGTGCTGCAAATAACATACGCAGCCATTTTGATAATACAAAAATCCTTGCCACCATGCTCTCCAGGAGAATAAAATCCTGGTTTACAACTGAAGTCTTGTTTGCACATTTCCACAAAAGAAAAATACACTTCTAAAAGGGGAATAAATATATTTTTGCCTCGAAGAGCCTTCTAACATCCCCTTCTCTTCACATGGCGTGGTAGCCACAGCAGCAGATTGCTGTGCTCACTGGTTTACAAGTTCCTAGACTCCTCTTCCCGTGCAAAGCGAGGAAATGGTGCTTGGGGCTCAAAGAGCAGGCCAGCATCTCAAGCTGGGTGCAGAGTGAAAGGTGCCAAGAAAGCAGCCTGTGCCATGGTGTCCTCTGGAATCCAGCTTGGGTTAGAGCTGCTCAAGGCAGTTTATTTGTCTTAACTGGCAGCAGGCTTCAGAAAACCTCAGACCCACTTTGTTGGGCTGCCGTGGGTCGGCCGCCAGCCCGCCCTTCCCAGGAAGGTGATGTGGAGAAGAGCTTGCCAGGGAATAGCTGCTGGAGGCACCCAAGGTGGCTCCTGGTCCCTCCGTATGGCCTGAATGACCTCGGGCCTCTGCCTGTTCTCTGATGTTACCGACGGGTTAGGGATCTCTGAGGGACTGAGGTTATACCACATGACTGAACTCCCTGAGCTATTGAGAGAAGTGGCAGAAAGTGGTTCAGATATTTTGTGTGGTCCCAGGATACTGCAACCAAGTGGACACAAACTCTCCCAGGTGCTCTGTGTTGGCCTCGTTGCTCCATCAAAACTGATGGGTAAACTCAACTGGTTTCATCAGACTCAGAATTGGGCTGATGCGTTGTCTTTCTGAAATCACCTACCTGGCTTAAAGCTGCTGCTTACTCCTCTGTATCGCCCTCAGAAGCCACATTTTTGGGGAGATCTGCAGACAGGATTTAGCTTTGACCTACTATCTCAATGTCATAATTACGCTGGCATTTTAATATTCTTCAGGCAGGTAACTTGACTAGTAATTAAATAATGAAAATAGTCTATTCTTTCACAAACGGTGCACCCCTCAGGTCTTGTAGTGCATAATTGGATTAGCGAATTGGCTGCTCGCCTGCCTATAGCAGGACTGCCTCCCTGCGAGAGGGACTGCCAGGCTGCTCTGCCAAAGGCGGAGGAGAGGGAAGGGAAACCTGGGGGTGTGAACGGCTGTGGAACTGCTGGGCTAATAAACCTGCCAGGAGTTTGTTGTTAGTTAGTTGCCTTTGTAAAATGAGGTAGCGGGGGCTAAGTTTATGTTTCTATTACTGAGGGTCTGTGTCAGCATTTTCACCTTAAGATTGCTAACTCTTCTAGAACATAGTTATTTCCTAATTATTTTAGGATTATTTCCCCCCCCGCCTTGCAAAAGCAAATAGTCTTAAGCAGAGTTTTAACTAGGTTTCAAAATGCATTCCCTTTATAAACCCTAGCCCTGTGAACTCTGGGTTTGGAAATCAGGATTTAAAGGGAATTCTTAGGGCACTGTTGTTGTCTTTACAATGAAGATTAGTCTTGGGATCAGATTGCTGGGCTGGAGCTCAGAGACTGGGATGGTTTAATTCCATGTCCTCCACAGGCTTTTTGCATAGATTTAAGTCACTTAATAGCTCTATACCTCTTCAGAACATGGGGATAATGTTCTTATCTGTCTTTCTTACATTTTAAATTGTCAAGTGGATTGTCTGTTGCTTAAAGTTTTCATGATAAAGCATGCACAACAAGAGGAGAGGAGGCATTGTACTGGAGAATGAATGAATGTAAATGAGCAATGCAACCCTAACTTCTGTGTGTTTAACTTGTTGCCTTCATATTCTTTTAACATAGCTGCACTACTGATTTAGGTCTAGACATGCTAATTAATTCTTATTTATGATCCATTCCCTATCTATCTTCATGCCTTGTTTGGCTTTCCTCCTCAACAGCAATCTTCACCGACACATTTACAATGACACTAGGCTCTGTTTCTTTTGCTGATATTACCCCTTTAATACTCTGTGAGCTTTGAGCACTTCACTTTTTTTTTTTTTTTTTCTTCTTCTTCTTCTTTCAGTCCTTGTTACTTTGTTCTTATCAGCATCAAGCTTGTTATTGCCCATTACTCTGAATAGCTTAGGTCCCTCTGAAATTCCTCATGTTCTGTCCTGGATATACTCAGTAACCCCCAGAAGCAAATATCTCTGCTTCATGCTTCATCCATCTCTTCCAACCAAAAAACTGGAAGGCGTTAGGCTTGATTTCCAAAGAGGAAAATTTATCTATCTTCCTTCTTGCAGCAGTTTTGTGGAAAATTGAGATAATAATGTTCTGTTCTTCATCATCACTTGAACTGTTTTTTCCCAGATACAGATGTAAAGGTTGCTAGTTTATATGTGTTTGGATAATACCCTCAGGTTTATGTTAAAATACAGGTATGGTACTTTTGTGCTCTCCTGTTCTCTACAGTAATGTCTGTCTGTCATAAATACTCCATTTGCTGTGAATTATTAAGCCACTTCATCCTTAAACCTCATGGGGATGCAATCACCTGGGATGGCAACACACTACAGGACGCTGGAGAAGTTGGTAACCTCTTGTGGTACCCACAAGCAATCTCTCTACATGGTACGATAGAGTAGTAAAAGCAGAAATGGAAATGCTGCACCTAAAAATTGGAAGCAGAATGGCATGTGGGTGCTAGAGCAGACAAAAGATGCAAAGCATTTAATGGCAAGGCCTAACTGACTTCAAACGCAGCTAAGATCTCGCCCCACATCTGTACCAACAGCTTTGCGATGTCCCTATTGTTAAACCTTGTTCAAGCCTCCCCGGGGGAGGAGGGTGAACAGAAATTATTCTGAAGAAAAAATTGTACAGAGCTCTGAGCGGAGAATTTTGTAAGGCTTGGGAGGGGAGGGATTTCTCAGGGTAAGGGTGAAAAACATTTTCAGTTTCACTGGTTCAATTTAAATCCTGATTTGTCATACAAATGTTCCAAATCTTTGGCAAAATTGGCTTTTAAAATTATTTTTAATTGCTTTTTGTGTCATCCACTATAGGGGTGAGGAGTGGTGGCAGTCGAGTACACTGTACCACTCGCAAACCAGGCAGTACTCAAGCGGATAAAAGGTTTCTGAAGAAAACTCCATCTTTCCAGGCGCGTTGACTGAGAGGAGGAAGAAAGGGCTTTGTTGCACAAACGTTCCTGCAACTCCCCAGCTGCTGCTGTGCACCGCGAGGGGGAAGGCGATCTGTTGCACTTTCTGGGATGGGATGAACATTGCTGAGAAAAACAGGCTTGGGATGTTAGTTATTTTCTAAATTCACTTCTCCCTTCCTTGGGTCAAACACCAAGGACACTGTTCATGCACAAAACGGCATTCAGGTGCCAACATCCAAGGTGGGATTTGAAGTTTTATTCTGTCCAATGCAGATGCATCCAAACGCATCTGGGACAGTGCTAGTCCCCCTGCCTCCTCTTTTTATTCTGCTTCCTATAAACAAGTAATTACTGGTTACTGACAAACAGCTCTAATATTTTGGAATTGGCCTTGTATGGGTCAAGCCCTGGAAGGTACTACAGATGCATCCACAGTGTGTGGATCCATCCAGATACTTCCACTAAGCTCATCCACGGAGCATCAGGGATCCTTCTGCAATTGGAGACTGCAAGCATCCAGCGCAGCTCAGGATCTGGCCCTGTCAGTCTGGAATTAGCAAATAGTGAAGAAACAGAGGAAAAGTGATGCCACACTTAACAGGGAAAGAAACTGCACGTTGATGCCTCCAGTTGGCATGTGCAGTCTGGAAGGACCGCGCACGTGGCTACGGTGCAGATTCAAGTGAATCCAGCTTCCTGTCAGCAAGAACCGCTTAACGATTTGCTCACGCTGAAGAACTAATTTGATATTCTACCTTTTTGCATCTTCCAAAAGTTATTCCTTAAATGTTGTGTGTGGGCGGGGGTTCTTGGCTGGTAATGCTGCAGTTCAAATGCTTCATTTTTAAAGGCTCACAGCGGATGTATCAATCTTGGTTGAGGTTGTAGGAATATTCAAATATAGCACCAAGTCACTGCTAAATAGTCTCATATATATGAAGATATATATATATTATTTTTTTCGCTTACTCTTGAAACTGTCATATATTTTCCTCTTACTGGTTAAGTGGAGTTCAGAGATTTATGTGTGTGGTGGGTGGGGTTTTTTACTTGTTTGTTTTTTCCCAGAGGATGCTTTAAATCAAACCTGAAGTCCTTCTTTTCTGCTCTTGGCACGTGCTGGGATTATCTCTCTGTCTTTTCTAATACAGATGACTGTTGTTCTTATTTCTTCTTTTGTACAGTAACCCTGCCAGCTAGCCCATTGGGACACTTGATGACAAAAGCTGACCACTGGTTTCATGTAAGGAGATGCTCCCTCAGTGGTGTGCCAGTGGCCAGGCTGCATGTTTAAGAAGGGAGAAATAACTGTAAACAGGACTGACTCAAAATGGCAGTGCTGTTTGCTCGTTCCACTGGAATTTCTCTTTTTCCCTCATTAATAGAGCTGCTGTTGCCTTTCTGACCAATCTTGTTGACTCTACAAGCTACACAAAAAGATACCTCAATAACCTTGTTGGAGTTCGGGATCTGTTTCTTTGGCTCCTTTTTGCATGGCAAAGCAGCCCGTTGATGAGGGAGGTGAAGATAGCAAGGAGATGCACCCAGCGCTGAGCGTCTCCTTGGAGGTACTCCTATTGCAGCCTGGCTTGCAGAAGACAATTTCTCATCTCATATGGTCAAAAGTGGTGAACAGCTTCCTTCAGCAACACCTCCTCCTCTCTCCTCTCCAGACTAAAGCATACGTATAAACTACACAGAGTAAGGAGTCTACTCAGCATAAACACTTCCCCTTCCAGCAGAGGTTTTTTGGGAGGGCTACGCAGCGCAAGGTTTGCTCAAGTCACTGCCACAAGCTGACATTTTCCCAGTGCAGGAGTCCAAAGGCAGTTCTCAGAGGGGAGGTCCTTCCTCACAACTGGCTGGGTAGCAGTCAGACTTCAGACTAAGATTTTCTACAGTCTATTTCTGCAGGATTTCTATGGCCTCACCTCTGTGATTCCTTGGGTGAGCAGTGATATCAAGCCTACACCATTTCCTACTGGGATGAAAGGATCCTGCGGGTCCACTTCTTTTGCCTCTCTCTGTGTGCTCTCCAGGCCAAAATGCCTAGACGATAGCAACAGAACAAATAAACCTGCGTTCCTGCCTCCAGGTGCTGGCCCTCAGAAAATCAACATACTTAAAACATTAATTTATTACTGACAGTGGCAGTGCTAATGTCTTCTAGACGGTAAGGCCCTTCCTCGCTGGAGGGCTATTGTGGAAGTAGTGTGCTCCCTGGTCTGGGGTGCAGGTCCTCTTCTGGGATGCGCTTTCCGCTTCAGAGCGGTGTGGTGCTGGGCTTGGTGCCAGCATGCACAGCACCTGTGCTTAACACCACAGGGAAATAATACTCAGAAATATGTTAGTGAGGGTTGTACAGTTTTGTGAGGATGGGCCCTACTGCCCCTAAAGAAGAGCTGCCCCATTTACTGATTCCAACAGCTCAGTCCTGAGCCTCTCTTGTCAAGAAACATGGATCTTCTGTGCATCTCTTAAGAGCACTCATCGATAGACATCACCGCTTCTCTGCGGGCTTAGTGGTATTGCAGCTCCCTTTTGGTGCTTCCTGGTTTTGCAGTGGATTAGAGCTTGTACAGTATTACTGTGTTACTATCCAAACTGGCCACTGGATTGCACCATTGCTCCAAATAAATGCGTCTGAAAGCAACGCAGCATCTGAGAGTGGAGAAGCCAGCTCTGTATATAAATGGCCTTTTGTGTTCTCACTTTCCAAAGTCCCTCTGAGAGAACAGCAGCAACGTGGTGAGCTTGCTACAGGAAAATCAGTCTCTGATCAAACTTGTGTCTTCATTTGTGGGCTGACGGGGACTGAGAAACACGACAACCTTAGCACCCTTTGATTTCCTCAGGCCCTGGTTCCTGTGACATACTCAGCCATGCACGGTCTGGTGATGAGCTGGGCAAGGGCTGCTGCATGGTGTTTCAGAAGAACGCCCCTTCCGTTGTTTGTCGTCTCATGGTGAAGGTGAGAAGATTGAGCAACCTGGAGAACTACTTGCTCTTTTGAAAGACCCTGGTGAGAGGAAGAAACAGCAGAGGGGCAGCACAGAAAGGCAGAGTCCAGGCTGCCCAACACAGCCATCACAGCAGGGCCATCTCCTGAGATGCGGAGAGCTGGGATGTGGAAGGCCTTTTTAACGAACTGAAGTAAATAGCTTTTGCAATAGCTGTCTTGCTTCCACCCCGCACATCACCCCTCTAACCCCAGCTATGCCTGGAGTTGCTGATGTCTTCCCTTTACCCCAACCCAGGAGCCAGCAGCCTGAGACATGGGCACTGCAGCAGGGCTGCTGAAGCTCGGTAACTAAAAGATCCATTCCTACAGAGAGACCAGACAACCCTCCTACAGATCTGGACCAGGGTTCCCACATGTAGCTCCTCTGCCACCAATGGGTCTCCTCTGGGGTTTTGGGGGGAGCTTCCCCAAACCTGACCTGCCACAACTTGTGCTTACATTGGAGGTCTCCGGTCATCCAGTCAGTCAGATCCTTCTTTGTCTTGCCTTGGTGCTATTTGGTTGTCATAAGTCTCCAGTGGACCATGACTCTCTGTTGTGACTTTTGATCGGCTGCCTTGCAGCTATAGTTCATTTCTTATCCTGCCCATCACCTTAAAGCCACAGTTTATGCATTTCTCTGGCACATGCAAGGTGTCCAGGAAAGGCCCTGCAGACTCCTCCACAGGTCCCAAGCAGGGCAAATGGGCAGGTTACAGAGCAGCATGGGGGGGCTGGCATGGGGTCGAGAGCTGAGGACCAGGGTGTACCCAGTAAGACAGGCTCTTGTTCCTTCCCCTGCGTGAGGTTTTCAGGATGCAAAATACTGTTGATAAGCTCACAGGCTCCTTGCCTCCGAGACGCAGCCTCCCCTGATCTCCCTGAATTCAAACGGCACAGTTTTCTTCTAAGTGGTGAAGGAAAAAGGCAGGTTTGGCTTTCAGCCATCAGGTGATTGACTTCTCCATTTCACAGCATCTTTACTCGAAACACATAGTTCTGTATCTGCTAATTGTGTGCGTGAAACCAGTGGTCTTTATTGGGCTTTCTGCCTGGCACAGCATTTCAGCTAAGCGCTTAGTCCTCTTTGTTTCTGTGTGCCTGTGCCAGAGCTGTGCCCTCTGTGCTTCTGGATGTCTAGGCTGGGCTTTTTATATCTTCCCATCTCATCTGTGCCCTGCTTATACCCCCACAGCTCAGCACAGAATATTACCTATTTTCCTCTGGTGACACTGCTCCTCTCATGAGTATTAACTTGATTGCTTGTGTCTGAAATCTGTGATGTTAGCCCCGTGACCCTTTTTGACAATGAGATCACCATCAAAGACTCTGTTATGCTGAGCAAAACCTTAATGATGAGGAAAACCTTAGCATTGATGAGCCACCTTGGTGGTTTTTCTGAGAGATGAGGAGGATATAAGGCTGCTTGCACAGAATCAGTACAGCTGTGGGACTGGGAGAAGAGGTGGCACTGAAAACATGAGAAGAGCTTTGCTTTGCTTCAGGTGGTGCAACGGGCCAACACAGCTAAGGGACACCCATTCCCAGAGCACACAAGAAAGGGAGGGATCATCATTGCATCTGGTTGTTTAGCTCGTGTATAGCTGGTCTTAAGACAAGACAGACTTCAAAACAAGTTCAGACTGAGGTGCTTAACTCATGTCTAGCAAGGCATATTCATTGCTTTATCACTGTGCCTTAAGACCTTGACTAAATTAAAAAAACTTTACTCCAGTGAAAGTGAGTGGGATACTTGGTATGTACAGAGAATCCAAGAATGGTTATCTGTACAATATACTTCAGCACTGTTATGTTAAGAAATAAGGGTAGAATGTGTATTTATTTCACTGAGATAATATATATATTTCCAGATATATTGTGCAAACATGAAAGTTAAGCTTTGCAGTTGTTGTTGAGTTGTAATTTAAGATGCCCTTAGGAAATGCTGAGTTCAAAAAGAATCTGTATCGTAAAAATAAATCCTCAATGTAGGTAGGAAGTAACCTAGATTTACAAGTTGCCAAATATCTGTGATTGTTTGAGACTATTTGATATAACTGTTCAGTCATTTTCAGGTATGCTTTGGATGATTCAATTAGGCTTGCAAGAAGGTTTAACAGTTTGTTGTTGATAAAAGCTCTATGCTGTTATTCCTGACTGTGATACAAAGAAAGGTCTACAATGTTTGTCTGATGAATGACTGAATTTAATATATATCTTAGAGCATGAGATAATAGGTTTTGTGCTTTTATTTATATGCCATTAGGGTGGTAATATATTAAAGTGCGTAGTAGCTGTTTTGTTTTGCACACCTAGCTTAAAAAGCAAAACTACAGTCAACTTGCTGATGTTGTTGGATCAACGTATTTTATATACTATGAAGGTGAATATTGTGCTCAGTTTTTTAAATCTTTAGGCATGAGGGGAAGGAAGGTATAGGTAAAGGCAAGGGCAGGTGTAGATCTCTGCTGCCATTTTACAGTATCTAGAGGCAACCTGGGACAGCATTCTTGCAGCCTAGGCTCACTCTAATATTAATTGTGTCCTTTGGGAGTTTCTATTATTCCTCTTAAGTAACCAGCAAAAATGGATCCAGAAGTTCAAGGGCTTGTCCAAGGCTATAAAAAGAACCTAACTAAATTCATGATTGAACAGATTTGCCTCAGACCGGTGAACACACAGTGCTCCAGGCTCAGGCATGAAGCAGAGAGCTGGGAGACACAAATGAGACCCTAAGAAGTGAAAACCTGAGGACACTTGTAAGGGAATGGCAAGGAGCTCCCATCAGTGGAGAGAGACTAATTCCTAGAAAACGAGGTCCTGATCCTCTACCCTTTCAGAAGTTCTTCCTTTTTCTAGCTGTGCTGGAGGCTGACATCAAGGTAGCACAAGGCAGGTGGATCAGAGAGTGCCAGAAGATGCTTCTGCCAGCTCCACGTTTGCAGTGCCTGGGCACCTTGGCTGACAGAGCCTACGTTGAGCATTGCATCCACAGTTTCTGCTCTCAGTGCCAGGTGAAATGGTCCAACCTGAAGTGGCACATTCGCTTTGCAGACAGCCTTTTCAGACTCTTTTCTGTCCTGTGCCACGTGAGGACAACTAGGAAGAGCACAAGACGAAGCCTTTCACAAATGGCTTTCACCAGGCTGGGGTGGCAGTGTTCAACATTGTTCTCAATTCAGGAGGTGACATACTTCTTCCCAATGAAGGCGTTCCTCTTCCAGGAGGACAGACTGACCTCCTGCAACTGTAAGTGAGAATGGCCCAAGATATCTTAGGTCAAGGTTTCCTCTCTCTTTGGAGGAAACAGAGGTGGCTCTGAGTCCTCCTGGAGAAGGAGCATCAGAGTTGAGACACAGGACTGCAGGTACTTGCTTATCTGGGAGACTGAACACAGCCCTTTTTGAAAAGGATGGAGTCCAGTCATTCTTGGGGACTCCCCAAAAAGATGCAGTCATATCACCACTTGGAAAGATGCTCAGTGAAGAGATGAGCAAGGCCAATGCGGAGTCCTGCAGGATCTTGAGCCCTGCAACAAAATGCCTCCCCAACTCTGGCTAGTGGCCAAGGCCCATGGCAAGGACCACTGCTGACAGAAGAGCTTTTCAGGGGTTGCTTTTCCTTGAAAGAGCAAAAGCAGTCCATTTCACCCCATGTCTGCCACCCAGCTGGGCCTCTTGGCTCAGTGCAGCTCAGGAGCCCTCTGCAACACAGCCTTGGAGGTCATGCAAGGGCCTCTGCCCTTGATTCTCTGAAGGACCACTCAGTCAGGCCTAGTTCAGCTAGACCCAGATGTCTCTCGTTGATCCAAATCTCTCTTGTGTGGGTGCACCCAAGCTGCAAAAAAGGGAATCGGCTCTTGCCAAGCACATAGTCAAATCACAGCTTCCCCTTGATCCCTGCCTGCTGCTTCTTTCACAGGCCTAACCAAGCTACAGAGAAGACAGTCCAACTGAGGCTCCAGATTATCTTTTGCCCAGCTCCTTTCAAAGCTTCAGTGGTCATCCATCTCCTGTGCTAGGCTACCCAGAGAGCCTTGCTCAGTGTGCTCACAGACTGGATGGGTGCAAAGGCAGTACTGGCCACAGAAGGGTGGCAACAGGGACAATGTCCTGGCAGGAAGAGAGGTCTTTGCCTACACCAAGCCAAAAAAGCAGCAGAGGGTTCCTGCATGGGTGCAGGAACAAGTCAGGACATAAGAACTGATTGATTCTCCAGCATGTAATCAGTTTGGAGCTTGTGGTTGTAAGAAACTTCTTAGGCATAAATGGGATTCTCTGGCTGATAGGTTTCTCTTTGGGAAACATACCTCAAAGGTTGCTCTCAGAAGCAGGTTCTCTAGCTCTGCAACAATATGCCTACCCTCTGTTACCTATAAGCCCTTGAGGAGGACCATTCGTGGGAGAAGGATTGCCAAAGAGGCTGGCGGACAGTCCATTTGGCTGGAGTTTCCCACCATCTACATTTAAAAAGAAAGCAAAGCAACGGTACATTCCTACGCTTCCAAAAGAGATGGCTTTGTTTTAATTGAACTTCTGTTTCTTGCTTCCCCAAGAATGAAATCCCTGGTTTGTTTTGTGTGCCTTCAGACTGTGGTCTGGGAAATGTACCCAGTTCTTGGATAGAGGTGCTCTGAAGACAGAATTAATAGAACAAAACTGGCTTTTATCTTGGGGATAGTTTGGTCCCTCCCCATGAAAACATCATAACCCTCCACAGCTGTTTTCTCATTCTTGTATCTGTCTTGCCTCGGGCCCAGCACTGCAACCAAGTCGGACAGGAGGAATCCACCAGACGAGGAAGTTCACTGTGCCTGCACAGTCACACAGAGTCAGGATTTTCTCAGTTATTAACGAAGCGGTAGAGACAGGCAGGGGGCAGCCTTCCCATGTGAGCAAAAAAAATTGTGCATGAGAAGGTTATAAGGTCCTTTCCAAGGTAATGGCTGTTTCTTGTTGCCCGATAACTTAATCTCTTCTTGTTTTGCATTAATTTGTTCTTTAAATTTTTATTGCATTTTTCCCATGTTTGCACACACGCATATACTAGAAAATTTTCTGTTGGGATCGCTACCCCCTAGAGTTGCCACTGTATGGCAGTTTAAGGCATTGCCACGTCCTGTTCTCCTCCTTACCTCTCTGCTGATCTCAGAACCCTCCAAGGTATCCAGCAAAGGCAATACTGGTCTCTCCTGTTCTTTTGGGGGCTGCAGTCAATACTATAAAGGAACATATGCTTTTGTTGCAGTCAGTTCAGAGCTTGTTGGTTTAAATTAAATAGGCTCAAGCAACTGAGATGTGAATGTATTTCCTGTTAAAAGAGCATGGGCATGAGGAAAATGAGGTGGAATGGGGGAAAAAACAGACAGCTGTTCTAAAAACTTCCTAAAATAATCACAGCAGGATTTATCAGACTTACTTTATCAGTTTTCAGCCCTCTGTGATTCAACAGTGCAGCATATCCAGCTGTGAGGTTTGTAGGGCCAGATGAAAACAGCCACAGCCATGGGATGCAAAGTGATGAACTAACCTAAACTCACTCTGCTGGTCACATTTGTTTTAAAAGTAATTATAAACCAACTGGACAATATCAAGGTGGAGTCGCGGTTGTTGGTCCTTTTACACCTAGCATAAGCTCAGCATCATGTGTGCTGGTAAACTTGATAGAAAAGTGATCAATGCTTGACACAGACTGTATTTTTGTGGTTAAGTGATCTGGTCATATGAAGGTCTGGCATTACCCTGAGTGGAATCATGTGGGCCCACAAAAGCCACTTTGCTTTGTACTTCCAAGGCAATTTGCAACAGGGTTTTTCTAGAAAGCACTTGGAAAAATACTTCTAATTACAAGCACTTGCTGTACGCCAGACTAATTAACAGAGTGAGTGATGTGATGGAATTTCTTTAACCTTGTGAACCTAGAGAAAAGGGCTTGTAAAAAACCAAGGACAGCGGTGTTTAACCCATGACCTTACAAGGAAAGCATAGCAGGAGCATCAAATTGCACTTCTTTTGATAGACTTTGTGCAGCCAGACGTCAGAAATGCAAAAAGGGACAGAATATCAAGTGGTAGTAAAGCACCCCAAAAGCCTTGGAGTAGGAGCATGCTGTGAACTCAAAGCTATGTACATAAGATCAGACTTCAAGTTGAGGTTTTTCAGAGACTGAAAAAGAGCAGAGTGGCAGCATTGCTTGTTTTTCATCTGGAGCAGAGCAAGTAACTCTCAGGTGGGATTTTTCTAAGGCTTCTAATCTGCAGGGGTTTGGTCTCAGCTCTCTACTTCCATTGAGCATTAATAGAGAGGAGATGTGTGTGGGTATAGCCAGTAGAATGTTTTATTTTCTCTTTACAGACGTGAAGACTGTTTTGAGGTAGGAACTCGTTAGTGTCTGATGGTTGAATACGGGGGAAACAAGATGTGAAACTTGATTTCTCATCTCTTTTGTCCTCAGAGCCTTCTGAAATGTCATGTGCTTTAAGGAAGGGCTTGGCCCTTCCTGTTTCCCTCTAGGAATCTGACTAAGAAATCATTCAGCTTTTCAGCAGTACTGAGTCAAAGCTCTTCAAACTCATTATCTGGTTCTTAAGTCACAGAAGGAAACACTTTTTTTTTTTTTATTGTAGTCTCAGTGTGTGTCATATCTGGCAGGGGCTGCGTAGTACCACAAAAGGCTTTGTAAAAACAAAACTGGCTGTTAATTAGGAGAAGCATGTACGTCTGTCCACATTTGTTCAAGGCAGGAACACCAGCTGCAGACAGATGTGGATTCTGGGAAGAGTTTCTCCAACCGTGTTTCCTCAAAGCATCCTCTTCACATCATGCTTAGAAACACTCTCTGAGGAAAAGCTTTCTCTGGACTAGAAAGTATTCGTCTTCAGTAGCATCCAGCTTACTATTTTATAGGTGCAGTGTGGACCCCTATAATGCTACTGCCAAAAGTGTGACCAAGGGTTCTCTGCAAAGAACCTTTGGTATTTGCCACTGCTTTTCTTTCCCCAGATGCTGGGGTTCTGTTGGATTCAAAATAGGAAATCCTTTCACTAAAATGCACTTGTAATAATCGCTACGTGGCACTGAGGTGTAGGGATGTGCAAAGGGATCTAGAGACGGTGAAGTAACAGAGCAAATCATTGAGTTCTCCACCCTTCCACTGGGACTAGCTGCAAGAAGTGATACAGAAATGAATGCTGCAGGCTGCAAACATTCTCCCAGTTAAATAAAAGGTTTTAAATTAAGTTTCTTTAAAGAAAAAAGTTCCCCTTCATCCCACGAATCTGAGAGCCAATGAGTAAAGATGTCAGTACCTTGCTAATTAGTAACACCAAATAAAATCGTATGGCCTGGGCATGTTCCTAATCTAACTCAGGAAAGTCAGTGGATTAATTCTACTTTCTTTTTTTTTTTTTTCCCCTCCCATTTTAAGTTAAGTCATATTTTAAGGTGTAACAACTTTGGGAGAGAGAAAGGAAGCGATACATTTTAGTTGTGTGGTTAGTTGTATCTAAACAAGAGGTAAAACCATGGTGAAAGGTCACTAGCTAACACCAGTTAATAAATGAAGATCAAGGCCATAGAGACCATGATACTTAGGAACTATTTATTTGAGGTATGAATTTAGTCTTCTACTCAACTGGTTACACCCTATTTACACATAGTAAAGCCCCTTTAGGTTTTGTTTTGTTTTGGTTGGTTGGTTTTTTTAACAGCAAAACCATGGTGGGACAGGAGCTCATACAGTACCTCAAAAGCATGGAAGTTAGATGCTTATTCTCCACAGATGGTTTGGATGCTCAGTGGAAGAGAAGGAGCAATTCAGACCCACAGCCTAACTTAGGTGGCAGATCCTGCATCTCATTTCTATCTGCATGGGGATCCCACAGAGCCCACCACAGTCTCGTGGGTTGCCTATTGCCCTCCTTCCCCTTGTTGTTCCACTGCAGAAAGCTTATCCTTCAAGAACGACCTTGAAAAACTTTAGACTGTTTCTGGTGACACCCCTTTGTTGTGAAAGTGCAGCTATTAATAGAGTAGGATGCTGACTGAGAAGAAGGGGAGAAGAATGCCAATACTCTACGCTTGGGGCCCAAATCATATCTTGTGTAGGCCCTTGTCGAAAACAAGCAACAGTGCTGATGGGGATACACAAGAGATGAACTGACTGAATCCCACAATCGCATTACCTGTATGTTCTTCCTCATCAGTAACAACTATGAAAAGGAAACCCAGCTTGATTCATGGGTCCTAGTGCTCCCTTCTTCCTTGAAAGTCTCAGACAGTGCTTTAAAACTGTCTTGAATAGAAATAAAAATGTATGTCCCTTCAAGTACAAGACCCAGCCTGAGACTTTGTCATGGTTTAACCCCGGCCAGCAACCAAGCACCACACAGCCACTCACTCACTCCCCCCCGGTGGGATGGGGGAGAGAATCGGAAGAGTAAAAGTGAGAAAACTCATGGGTTGAGATAAAGACAGTTTACTAGGTAAAGCAAAAGCCACACATGCAAGCAAAGCAAAGCAAGGAATTCATTCACTACTTCCCAGCGGCAGGCAGGTGTTCAGCCATCCCCAGGAAAGCAGGGCTCCATCACACGTAACGGTTACTTGGGAAGACAAATGCCATCACTCCGAACGTCCCCCCCTTCCTTCTTCTTCCCCCAGCTTATATACTGAGCATGATGTCATATGGTATGGAATAGCCCTTTGGCCAGTCTGGGTCAGCTGTCCTAGCTATGCTCCCTCCCAGCTTCTTATGCACCTGGCAGAGCACAAGAAGCTAAAAAGTCCTTGACTAGTGTAAACTCTACTCAGCAAGAACCAAAACATCAGTGTCTTATCAACATTATTCTCATCCTAAATCCAAAACACAGCACTCTACCAGCTACTAAGAAGAAAATTAACTCTATCCCAGCTGAAACCAGGACAGACTTTCCCAGTGGTTCCACACCAACAAGTCAGATAAGGCAATTGATTGTGCCTCAGATAGCTGAGAATGAGAATCTACTGATCCATTTGTCTAGTAGGGTTGCCCTCAAGTCTACAAGCTATTTCTCACCCCTGCTGTATGCGTGCTTTCTCTCACAAAGCTATCGTTTTCTGATCACTTGTTTTTTAAATGAATTGGTCAAGCTGTCTGCGTTACTCTAGCTTGGCACGGATTCTGCTGTCTAAAGTTAATCCACCCTTAACTGGAAACTTTGCATTAAGTCCTTCTCAGATGCCATAAAAAGTGAAACTGCTAAGATAATGTGAAGGAAGCCAGGGAAGACCTAAAAAACCCAAAAGAGTACTACTTGTACACAGTCTCATTTTTGCTGTATATGGGAAATAAAGTAAACCAAGCAAAATAATTTAATTGGAAAGAGAGGGGCAAATTTAGGGCCATTTTCTGACTAGCTGTCCACAAAGGCCTGATGTAGTCAGTTCCTTCTGAAGTGAAGGAGGTGTCTTCAGTAATTTGAATGCAGTCCTTTGCATCTAAAGGACAAAAGACACGAAGACTTCAGACTGCTTTCTGTGTGCCCTTGTAGATGAATCAGCCAGTATTCCATGTTTAGTATCCCCAAGTTATAGTCATGCCAGGTTATACCAGTGCCAATGTAGACAGTGCTGAAAGGAAGGGGAGCTAAGCTATGCAATGCTTTAGTTGGTCCCTTCTTCAACATGCAGAAGAATGCATGCAGCAATTTGTTTAATGCTAGTGGCTGTTGAGAAGTGGGAGAAAGGGTTGTTGCTACTGTTTTTTACCAAAGCCTTCTGATTACAGACTAAATTGTCAGCACATTTGTATACCTATGCATGGATTGACCAGGGCAGGGGACAGCTGGGAAGAACTTCTTCCATTTGCTCTCCCCTCACGTTTTTTTCTGCTTACCCACTTTTACGATATCCTATGCTCCTGTACTATATCTTATGCTCCATGTGAAAAAGAGCAATCAGAAAGTACATGCTACCTCTATGTACTCACCTGCCTTGGTCCAGACACCTCCTAGGCAGCAGTGTCATCTGCTAGCATGGACAAGGGAGTGTTGGGTTGCTGGCAATAAGATGGAGTTATGTTTTATTTTAACTTCTCAGTCCTTGAGATCATTATGCTGGAAATGATTCAGTAGCTTAAGAAGTTTAGGGACAACTGAAGCAAATATTGCCATGGTGTCAAAATGCTGCACTCTGCTTCAAGTGGTTGATACATAGCTGTAAATGCCACAGCCTCTTCCCAAATGCTGCTTCCACTTCAGGCCTCTTTGCAGTCACCTGTGCGTGGTGTCCTTGAGCAATAGCAGGATGCCCTTGAGAACCATGATTTCTTCTTGGCCGTCCTCCATAAAGCCACACATCTCTCCTCCAAATCTTTCTACGTGACCCACTTTATTGCAAAAATATCTCTAAGAAATCAGCAAGCCAAAATGAGCCATAATTACTGAGAGCAGATGTTTCCTAAAAAGCCATGTGAAGATCAAAACTGAAATCACCTTTGGGACAAGAATTACACAGCAGCTAACTTCCAAGACCATTTGATTTTATTTCCTTCTGTTATTCTTTTTGTCATTTCTTCCTTTTAGCCTCTTGTTTGCAATCTAATTCGAGATGTTTTAGGGCAGAGTATGCCTGTGTATGAGGGCTACTGCATGCAGCATGTTTCTGCTCAAAGCCTCTCCCGTGCCCATTCTCTTCTTCCCTTCTCTGGCAAAGACTCTTTTTCCCTCTTCCAAACTTTCTAACAAATTGCAACTGCCTTCACTTTCACTCCCTTTTTAACTTTTGGGGGTTTGGGTTTTCCCCCCGCTCAGTACTAAAATTACTAGGGTTTCACTAGAAGCCTAGGTGCTAGAAGCATCACGTGAGCTTCAGAATGGAGAGGATATGGCGTTCAATAGCTACCATGTTAAGCAAAGAAGTGTTACCCGCTTGAGTGTTCTGCCTCATACTATACTTGGGCGAGTAACATCAAGCGTCCATGCATACCGTGCTCTCTGGAGAGCTTCCCCCTTGCTCTTGGGCTCTAGCTGCACAGAAGCAGCTTTGAGATGCTCGCTGCTACACGGCTCTGTGCTGACTCATTGACCTCCAGCTACAGAGCAATGCCATGGTATTTCTGTTAAATGATGATGCCTGGTGCCTTGTGCCCTGAGCTCACTGGTGCTTGTCTCTGGGCATTCATCTCCACAAAATAAAAAGCACTCTATAAAGATAAAATAACACTGTCAAGAAGGGACGGTGTTGGAGACAGACTGCAGGGAGGGAGAGATATTATCAAAGCTTGATTCCCTTTTGGATTCTCTCCTGGTATGTGCTACACAGCCCTTCCTCCTGCCCCTTAAATATTTGGCAGCCAAGTACTATGTGTTGGGATTATCCTTCTGTAAGGCCATCTCTTGTGTACAGACTTCTTTGAATTGGTAAAAGACACCGTAAAAATGGCGTAGTGACTTTTGACAATGACTGGGAAGGGGCAATTATTTTCCGTCAGTATTACATTATATGTCAAGTAACAACCACAAAGAACTTGCTGACAATTCATCACTTGGAGGACTTGTTTGGTTTTTTTTTTCTTCTCAGTGTGAATTCTGTCCTTTGAGAGAAAGAAGTGAACTAAAATTTCTATACAGAGAAGAGGAACAGAGTGGCAATCTCATTTCCATTGCCCCAGCTGTATCAGTCTAACATGGAGCAAGAGACCTGTTTTTCCTTTGGTCTCCCTGCTGTGAGGCAGTTGCAGTAGCTGGTGGTCATGGTTCTCTTGGTATAGATTACAGCCTTCTAGAACTGGATTGATACCAAAACAGATTATATTAAATCTGTTTTAATTATCCAGTTGATATCATGGTACTGATTCCTTACAGAGTCCCTGAGCCAAAGTTCTCAGATGCTATAGCTAACTTGGCTTTTGGAGGTGAGGCAAGTGACTATTGTCTGTGGAAACAATAAATTGATTTACAAGCCAATAGAGCTTTCCTGTCCAGAGCTGCTAGGCTCCTCCAGATGGCCAGATGAATCATTAGCAATACAGAAAATGTAGCATTCATAGGCTAAGGTTAGCCTTTGATAAAGCATAAGCAGAAACAGAAATGAGGTCAAACAATAATTTTCACTGGTATTGGGCTATGTTGCTCTGTTAAGAATAAAAAGTAAACTGACATGTTAAGCTGAGAGAAGTTTTCATAAAAATTTCTGGCAAACTATGGAATGAAGTCCTTGCCCTGACTTTAAATGGACAGTACATTATCTATGAGAAAAAAGAATATTTTATGCATTTCCTCAGTCGTGAACGAGGGCATATAATGATGGAAGTTTCAAAAAAATTTGGTTTTCATCCTGTGCTGGTTCTCTTGAAACCAGCAAGATGTAAATGGTTACTACGCAGAGGAAGAAAATACCATTCTTTGATGTTTGTGCAAAGAAGTGTGCAAGAAGCCCAGGCCATGGATGAAATTTGGAAAACTATATCCTTTACTCCATTAAGTAATTCCACCTAAGTAGCACTAATAACATGCCAGCACTAACGTTAGCACACAAGAATCTGCTCAAAGGAAGAGGCTCCAGTGCGCCCTGCCTGCATGGACCCATTCCTGTTATTTTCTAAATGGCAGGCCTGGTTTTGATCCCTGCATCGAAGCACAGTGATGTTTTTGGGTTGTGTTTTTTTTTTTAAAGAAATATTTATCTCTTCTAATACGCTTCTTCCTTTCCAGAAAACTTCTTAAGCTGTATCTCCCTTTCATCACCAAAGCAGGAAAGATGCTTTCATCTTCCATCTCTAGTTATACTTCTCTCACTTCATCTTTAAAAAAGCAAAAAAATCCCCTTTTAGTAGCAATGCTGTTCAGAACTTTGTTGGGCAATTCTTTGCCCTTGGTAATCTCTCTCTCTCCTGAAAAGAAATGGGTAAACCCTCTAATTTGAAATGGATTTGATAAAATATCTGTGCTCAGCTTGTGGGAAGCACAAAGACAAATATATACTCTGCAATATTGGCCTACGTCACCTAACAACTGCGGAATAGAGGATGTAAACCGCAAAGCAGGGAATCTCTCAAGATAGGAAAGTAGCAAAGATTCTCATAACAACTTTGATAATTATTTTGTTTTACCCCTGAGAGAGAAAGAAAGAAACCAACCACACGAAATTGCCAGGGAGTCTGAAAGTGCCTTTGCAGCACCGAGGGCAGCCGCACTAGTTCGTATGGTACAAAGGGGATGTTGCCGATTTAATTTTTTCATGTTGAAAGAATAATTTAAAAACTGACAAGTCATGTGCAGATGTTCAACTTCTTTGGCCTAAATGATGTATTTCAGTAAGATCATAAATGCTCTTCTTCTGTATTTGCATTACTGTGGAGCTTCTCCTCCAGGGCACATAACACTTGGCTGGTGGTAAGTGAAGAAAGTCCACATTTCCCTAATCGCTATGAAGCACTAAGGGCATCTCAGAGATGCTACAGCACTGAAAAGAACAGCAAAAGGAATAACCTATTGTTGTTACTCGTGCAGGTTTCTTTACCTTCAAGAGACACCATATTTGTGACTGTTTATCTACTTCTAAACAGCTTTTCTATAGGTTGGTTTGGTTTTTTTTTTTCTGTTTGCTGTTGTTTATCCAATGTCCCCATATGTAAAGGACATTAGCTAGGCAAATAACACAGACCCAGCTCTTTTCTTAGTATCTTTTAATGAAAGTCTTGTAGACAAGAAGAAAAATTTTACTGGTTTGAAGAACACACTTTTTTCTAATTCTGATTTTGGCTGTACTTTACTGTTTTAGTTTATGCCAGACCAGGACAAGCTGTGAAAAACTGTCACTAACTTGTATCAGCTGGACCAAAATAAACTTGGTTTCAACCAAAATAAGCACCCAGGCAGCCTTTTATACAGGTTTGACTGAATCTGTTTAAAATCATGCATCTTGGCAGACCTCGTTTAAATGAGATACTTTAAGAGTAAAAGGCCTGAGGCTAAGGTGGGGTCTGGATTTCGTTGCAGTATTGGGGCCTGACTACAGACAAGAAAGCTAAAAAAATGCAACAGCAAAAAAAGGGAAGAAAATTAAGACAGAAGGATCTGGGTTACATATTTATAAACTAGGTAGTTATTAATAGTTTAATTAAAATGATTTTTTTTTCCTACTAGAGAGTGTTTTCTATATATTCTTGTCTTGCAACTAAACGATGCTTCCTTCCCACTCCTGCAAGTTTTTTTTCCTCCTCCGAAGCCCCAGTGCCTGTGACCTTGCATTCAGGAAATAGCAGCTGAGCCTTTTTTAGCCTCAGTGTAAATAGCTGAATTCAGTGCTGCTAAATTTTTTCAGCTTTGTTTTACAAGATTTATAGACATCGAAACGTTACGGCCTATTTAAACACTGAGATCAGTTCAGTTGTCCTTATCTTTTTGTTTAATAAATACACAGTGTTAACTCTGCTTTGTCAGGTTGGGATATGTGAATGCATGCGTGTGAGAAGAAATTCAATGAGCTGCAGTGCTGAGAGCAGCAGATTATTTTTTGCCCTTCTCAAAGCAAATAGCTGTGATTACAGTTCATACACACCCCCCCAAAAAAAAAAGTACAGGCTCTTTAATGCGTGTCAGGCTCTGGATTTCCAGTTTGCTGCTTTGACACCTGACATGGACAGAACTGTGTGGTATTTTTAAATTCCTACGTTGGACTTTAAGCAACATTCACAGCCACAGTGATGCTCTCTGGACGCTGTTGGTTAGCAGGTCAATATAATAACTTTGCATTCACTTAGTGGATCTTGCACAATCAGAGGCAGATTTACTGAAGGTAAAAATTTGTCTCAAAATGCTACAGCAAAATTTTGTGTGTTGACATAATCTCAGACCAGACATAATTTGATAAAGTCATATGAATTGACAGAAAGAATCTTCAATTAATGTGCAGGTTTTGATTATGAAATAGATAATAACGACATGAAACAAACTGCATTTTTGCGGCATAAAAGAGCTATTAGAACTTTAGAATTCTAGATGGTGAATTTTAGATCTTGAGATGTAAGGTGCAGTATAAATGTTGTTATTATTTCATTATTTTCTATTAATGCTATATGGTTTTATAGGGAATATAGTTAGAAAATCAAGATCTGGTTGAATTCCAGGGCCTACCTGGAAGTTCAGGACTACTCAGTAAATGCTGTATTTCCATTCCTGGAAATGCATGCATTAGCTTCCTAATTCAGTTTTGAAGATTGCTTCCTCATATATTACTTTAACAGCTGATTGACACTTCTGTTTTTACTGGCCCCATTGTAGCATGAGCTGCATGTAGTCTATTTTATTTGATTACCCCGGAGGCCAAGTTCTGCTTGACTTCTACTTTCATCTGGCTTTGTTTGGTATAAAGCAAAATTGAGCTCAGTCCAGCGAGATGCTGAGCCATCCCCTGCCGGTGAAGGCTATTTAATTTTGAGCAATGCTTTCCTCCTTGCAGTACTGAGGCCGCCCGCCACGTGCTAAAATGAAACACAGTCTGGATGATACGAGGGTACTCATTTTCAGAGGTTATTACTCCAACCTCTGTTAGGGTTAAACTTCAGCAGCATTACAGCAGTCCCTCTATTCCTGTCTTCTGCAGTCGCTCTAAAAGAAGCGGGGTAAGCATGGCCCGAGGTGTGCCACCTCTCTCCATCCAGCAGCGGGGAAAGGGGGTTCCCTTGCAGCACTCGGCAGCAATTTGGATCCAACAGCCTCTCCTTCAACCATGTGGTGGTGGTGACACACTAGAGGGAAGAGCCAGGCAGCGCCAGCAGTCAACAGAAATAGGGAAAGCAGGAGCCCACAAACAACTAACAGCTCTCGCTCAGTTTTCTCTCTTTTTGTGCTACCTGCCTGTTGCTCAAACCCTATCTCCTATTCTCTTCCTACTTATTTATCCAGAGTTCCCTTTCTTTTTTGCTTTGATTTCCATATACCACTTCACCTCCAGAGTAAAGCCATGAGAGGAAAAAGTAATAATTGATGCTTGCCATCGCCTTGTCTGTTTAGCCCACGGGGTTATAAATGCGTTCTGCAGAGTACTTTGCAAGGCAAGGATCTGTCCCTGAGTGCTTGTTAGGCACTGCTATCCTAACGTTCATTAAAAACTTTATGCCTGCTGAGGATGTTATTATTAGCACTAATTGGTGTAACTCAGCTTACTTCACTTGACATGAGGGCAATTTTGTAACAACGCTTCATGCAACATCTTTGTACAACCTCTCACATCTGCCAGAGGCATTTGCAACGTCATCAAAAAGCCTCCTCGAACTTTTGATCACGGTAATGATGCAGTATGAGTCCCAGCAAAGAAATTTGCTTTTCTTAAATACGTTTCAGAATAATGCTGCCTTTCATGGTATTCACTTTCCTATTTTTAAAGATTACTTTGCAAAACAAATATCCCTGGAACAGCAATATGTGAACAGAGATTAATGTTTTACATCCTGGGACGAGTCGTTTCAACTATGCCTGTGTCTTGCCAAAAAATAACAAAGCTAAATGAAATTGATAGTATGAAAATGATAGCACTCTTCTCTTGCCAGATGCTCATTTCTAGCCCTGTGTGCCCTCTCCTACAAGCTATGGAGTCCTCAGCAAATCGCGTTTCACCTTAAACATGGAAAAAGAGATTCAGAGACATGGAGTCTTGTCCTTTTAAAGCATTAATGAGAGACCAAGTGTTAACATAAATGAATGGGACAAACCCAATATTTCACTAGAATCTGTGTAACATATGAAGGATGGATGCACTTCAGCTTTAAATAATTACAGACCCTTTTCTGTTCATAGTTACTTAAATTACTTGAAAGATGGGTGAACTCAGTACAGGGGGGGTTGTCTAAATATAACTGATGATGAGTTACTTAAATAGGCTTTTGGTCTGTTCTTCAACTTTCAGTGCTTTTCTCAAGGTGACCGATCATAATTTACAGCAATGGATAGCAGCAATTCCTAGAAAGCCAGCAGCACCATTGATTTTGACCTCAGCTTTCAACTGGCGAGCTACCAATTACTTCTATAAAGGTTTCAGCTGCTCTGTATGGAAGCACACATGGTGCTGGCTCTTTGGCAATTTGAGATGGCAAGGTAACCAATGTATCAATTCTTTTCTATTGATAAAGCTCCTGGGCAGTAGCTGGTATAGCACTACTTCTAGATCTGGGGATTTTTTATCATCTCAGATTTAATGACTTCCCCAAGTGAAGGATTTAATGTGCATATATTATTTAGCAGTAATACCCAACTGGCAACAGACACAATAGATACTGATTGATGGGCTTACAGAAAAGTGTACTAAGTATACACTGTGCCCAAAAATTCCCCTCTCTTTTTGGCAAAGATGGATCAAATGTAAAATACCACAAGAAAAATATATCAAAGCATACTAGGCAAATCTTGAATGAAAATTGAATAGAAATTCGCCATACAATGCTTGACTATATAGCATAAGGGTATAGCATATGGTATAGGCTTAGAGATTTTAGTGCAAAGTGAAAGGTTTATTTGCACAAGTTTGGAGTCTTGCTTTTGGTTTTGGCCTTTTTTCTTGGGTAATGAGGAATTTATCTAGCTTACAGCTTCTGAAGACACTGTATAAGGGGTTCTAAAACTACCGCTAATCGCATAAGCAGATTTGCAAAATCCTTTCTCTTCTGTGCAAAGATCTTCATCAGATGTACTATTCAACTACCGGGAAGGCGATTTGTTGTTATCTGCTATCACTGGAAACTCCAGCTATCTTTATTGCTAGAATCAAGCTTAAAAAAATAATAAGCTGCTATCATACACTAAAATGCAGGCACACGTACAGGATAAGGAATATTAGTATGACACACAGATGAGCCTTCCTTTAGGCCAAAAGGCATTTTTAAGTTACTTGATCGGAATTGTATTGGTTTGGGGATTTTTGGTAGGACGAGCTCGAAGATAGCACTTGGCCTGCACTGTTTGGAAGACCTTCTAGTAAGATAGCCTAACTCGTTGCTGCCCCTGCTTTACTGCTCAATTTTTTGCATGTTTCTTAGATTGTAAGTTCTTGTGGGCCTGGTTCCCTTCTGTTCTGCATTTGTGAACATCCTAGCAGTGAAGCCCAAAGCTTGAATTCCTCCAACGTACATAAAGAAATAAAAGGCTATAGCCCAGAGGTTGAGTAATACCATCCATAGACTATGCAGAATTTCCCTTGTAGTTTTGGGACTTTCTGAAGAAAGTTTCTGCATAAGTACAGAGATTTTCAAAGAATTTCTGAGCACTATACACCTTCCTTTGAATTTTTCCTGCTTTATTTCCAATGGCTTTTGGCTTTTTCATGTGCAGTGGTTGTTCATAGTAATAACCCCTAAGAGAAAAGGCAGCGTAATGCTTCTGAAAATACAACAGATGCTTGTAATATCATTGCCCTCTCTACAGGGAATTCTGTAAACTGATTCCTTGCTACACTCAGCATGTTAACATCCAGGAGCAGAATATTGTTTGTGGAATTTATAATGGGACCAGGGATTCAAAAAATTGATCCACGGGGTCTTATAACTACAGGAGTTCCAAACTATATGTTATCAAGCTGCCTCGACTTCGCTGGTTTTCAAACACAACTCGGTTTGCATTTACAGCCTATTCTGAATAATCTTCACCTGGTACATCCTTACAAAGAGACTGTCAAGGACAATGATTATCTGCCAAATACTGATGTGTTTGGGAATATTCAGCACAAGTTTTAGTGTGTTATTTAAATGAATGACTTCTTTTGTCACCCTTGAAATATGCATCGTCACTCTGGCAACCTCGGTATCCTGGAAGGTGTGCAGCGCAATGAGACGTATAAACGAACGAGAGGCAGGCAGAACAGCATACATGATGAATGAGAAAAATAAGTCATTAGGAAAGCCTGGGGTAAAAACAGAAGGGACAAAAAAACCCATCTCTCACACGGGGGTGAGGTGGGAAAATGGGGTTTGTTTAATTTTCTTCTGTCTTGGCAGATTTCTGGGACTGCATGCAAGGGCTTAGAGTGAAAATATGCATGAAAAATGCAAAAGTCCATGAAAAAACATAAACTCCTTGTTTCCAACGTTCAGTTCTTTTATGGCATTATTTTGTCTTCTCTGACTCCCTGTCATTTTCCACTGATTTCTCAAACCTTCCTATGAATAAAGCGTAACCCCCACACTGCTCTGCCAGGCTTTGTAGCTGCAATCATTTTTCTGGCCCAGAAGCCCCTTCCTCTCCATGAGCTCTATGGTTATAGAAAACTATTTTCAGCCATAGAAAACTTCAGCAGGTGCCCACAATCTCTGTCGCTGTATTCCTGCCGCCTCCTCACCCCACTTGCAGACATTGATGAGCATTAGCCGTCACCAGGCTTATTTCCAGTACATCGGCTCTAATATCCATCTCTGCTCTACGCCCCATCATCGTCTTTGCGTACAGCCTCTACCTGTTTGAGGGGGTATATAACAAACATATTTCCTCAGGAACTGAAGGGAAGGCAGGCTTCCATCCCCACAGCTAGCGTTTCCTATTTTTCCTGGTCAAAAATATTATTTCAGTAAGCAAAATGTACTCATATTTTTTTCTCTTGCATTTGGGTTTTCCTTATTCTTTTTTCCACAGTGGTATTTTTAGATCATGATTAAATGGATGAAATGAAATGCTTTTTATACTAATTTTTTATTAAAAAGTCTGGTATTGGAAAGTGGGATATTTCTGTAATACTGTGCAACTTGGAATTAATGTTTTCAAGAATAATGCGTAATGCTCATTTGCTTTTCAATGAATTATGATTTTAAAATTTACATGTTATAAACTTTTGCAGTCCTGTAATTTGGGAGAATTCAAATCCCAGTGCAAATCTGCGCAACATTTCTCGTCGTTGGTTTGTGTTTTGTTGTTTGTTTTGTTGTTTTTTGTTGGTTTTTTTTTTTAATGCTTAAATCCGAACTTTCTTCTTTGGGTACATGTGACTACCAATAGGGTTCTTGAATATGTACAGGGACAATACATGAATCTGGTCTAAGCTTTTGTTTTACCCTGTGGTTTTTTTTTTTTTGACAGCCCTAAATACTTTTGTGGAAATCCTGGTCTTTGATGAAAATGGTAGTGCATGAGCAGAGCACCTTATTCCTATTTGTATCAGCATCCATTTCTATAGGTAGGTGTCCTTCAATAAATATATCAATACAGCTAAAGCAGTACAATTTTTTAGTGTTGGTAAGATGTTACGGGTCATTTTTCTGGGATGCATTTTTGCCAATTAGGCATATAAAAAGTGTCAAAGGCCATAAGCCTTTGAACTTAGCTGGGGCATGTACTTGCTATTGTTAATACAAAGAGCAGCAGTAGTACCACCACCGTCTATATGCACTTGTTAATTGCCTGCTTACCTTATCGGGATGCGAAGTCCTAACTCCATTCATCACGCGTTCAGCTAAGACGAGAGTTCTTTAACCACTCTGGCACTTTAAATCAACGTGCAAATATACTGGGAGACTTCCTCCACTGCACCTCCTCATCCTACAAAACCACAGCATCCAACACAGCTTTTTCTTGGTCCTTTTTTTCTTCACTGATGGATTATAGATATTGTCCATGTTAGCCTAGCTGCTTATCAGTCACTCTCTCAAGTTCCCCATTATCTCGGTTGCACAGATCATTAGACGGTCTAGCATTGCTTTTGGCCAATTTGTGTTATGTACCTATATTCCAATGGCTTATGAATGCTTCCTGTCTTCTGAATCCCTTCTTTTTTTAACATAAAAAATGAATATGTTTTAGGGCACTGCAGGTGGGATCCAAATTTGAGAACTTGTATGACAACATCACTGGGTTTTGTAAATGCTGCATTATTTTTCATGCACACCTGAAAACCAGAACTGCCACCCTACCCCAATTGTTCCCAAATCGAAAACCTTCTCCAAATTACATTTGCAGAAAGATGTTCCATGGCCAAAACGTGCGATAGGATAAAGGCAGCATAGAGATTTAGAGCAAATTTATTTGGGAAGATATTTTATTCTCCCCTTCAGGATTACAGAGTCTGTGTTTAGGGACTGGTCTTGTGCTTAGCATGCCAAGTGTTTATGCAATGCATCTTCCATGCTAGTGCTCTGACGTGTTCTCATGGGATGTCGAAACTCATCCAGAGCGGAGGGATGTTAGACAGCCTGTGAGTCTGAGCTTTGTCCTTTGGTATTATCTTTGTTATCTAGACATGCTACTTTGAGATTTAGACAATTCACCTTTTAAAAATATCTGAGGAGTGGTTCACATTTTCTCAACAACCACCCCTTCAAACCCCTTTCTAAATGATGGTTTTGACCTCTGTAATTCCCGATAGCACTAAAGTATTTACCTTTCTGCACCTTAACTTGTCCCTTCTCAGGCTGAGGCTGCATAGGTGGGAAAACTAGTGCCATATGTGTAAGCACGTTCAGCAAAAAATGCTAATAATCCCACACCACTGGATAGTGATTTGTCTTTTTGGTTTCTTTTTGGTAAGGACCTGGGGAATTTGCATAAATCGAGAGACAGGTAGGCATAAAATGGTGACGAATGGCTCCCTTGGCTTGAACGCTAAGCAGCAGATCCAGCTTGAGTGATGAACCAAGGGTATTGAAACGATACTTATGCAACAGCAAGATATGTCCTCTCAGGGTGCTTCTTCAGCCCTGACAATTATCTCTGTTAATGATGCGTTTGCAGTGGAGCTTGCTGGACTTCTTGGATCCAGCTCAGCCCAACCACAGCACCACCAGCGTCAGTGGAACTCTGCCTGTCTAAATGAAGCCGGAGTTTTTTGCACTGTGATTTACAGCATGTGCTGCTTGGACGAAAGAGAACTGCAGTTGTACGCTGGCTTTTAAAAATATTTTCACTCTTGAAAGAAGCCTGATTGACAAAGAATATGAGCCATTGAATTATAACGTGCCAGATTTTACTAAGAACACTCTAAATATGCAAATTTATGGGAGGGGAAGCAATATTCTTACTCCTATTTAAGATGGGTTTGATAGACAGAAATAATTCTCTTGTCACTTGTTACAGAGAAGAATTATTAATTTTGCTTTGTCTGTAGAAAGGCAAAAGCCAGCAATCATGTTACAAAGTAGGTTGCATAAATTGGTTGACTTTCAATGCCTCTTTCCCCATCACATCTTAGGAAGAAGAAAAGATTTCTTAATGGTGCCCGGTTCCATTAGAAGAGTAGCGCAACATAGTTTTATTGACGCATACCATGTCTTAGGAAAATAACAGGCAAACTCCCTGACCATTCAATTACCATATAAATAAGAATGTGCATATCTCCCCTCATATCAGCATCTTGCTTTTTTTGTTGTTGACGAAAATATGTTAATGGGTAAAAGCAGCTTTTCATTTGAATAATGACTTAATGCTTCTGTGAATTTCAGATGGTGGATTAAGCCCTTTCTTTAAAAGTTTGCAATTTCCCAATAGTTCACCAGCTGCCTTTGCTCAAGGAAAAAAAAAAAAGGCAAATGGGAGACTTCAAACCTCAGCACCTGCTAGGGTGCTGCTGCAGTTTATAAATCTCTTTAGGGAAACGAAGCATGCAACTCCTCTGCTGCCTTTTGTTCAGAAGACTATCATTGATGGGAGGGAGGAAAAAGCCCAGTGTGTTTTATGGTATAGACCAGTTTTCTTTTTTGTGCCTTGCCAGGTGGAGGCGATCCTTTTCAGGTACGCACTTCAGGTTTACAAGATCGCCAAGGAAAGCAGCAGTAGTACCTTCTTTTGACTTGACCATAGGAGAGGCACCAGACTGGAGTAAAATTTATATGCGGGGCGCTAACGTTAACTGTTCAAGCAGGTAATTATTTACGGGGAAATGGTACTAGCTGTGGTAGTCGCATGCGATGCCTCCTTCATTCTGCACTGCAGGCCATTCCCGCTGCCAGAAGTTTCATTGTCTCTCTTCATTTTTCAGCAATAGGAGGACAGAAAACCCATTTGCTTGATAGTCAGTAGATTCCAAACAGCAACTGCCCTATTTTCACTTGCTCTTTCCCATACTTTGGACATCAGACACCAAACTTGCTTTGATTCAGCTAAAAAGTCAGTAACGCTCCAGTCAAAATGACCCAAAGGATGGGCAGTAGCACTTAAACCAACCATGAGACATGTGTCCAGTAGTATATAAAGATGTGGCTCATCACAACAGCCAGCCTCTAGGCCCTTCTCAATTTCTGAAGGAAAGCTCCAAGTTCAAACAGGTGTTGCAGTTCAAATCACTTTCCTATTTTAGGAAGAAAAATAAAGGCAATACCATGCTCCCCACACCTCATTTCTGAAATATTCAGGCTTGAACACTGACTGCTAATAGGAGTTTTGAGCACGCCAAGGAAGGTGAGAAAGTGGTTTGAGGCTCTACCGTGTATCAGTGGAGCATCCCAATCTGTAGTTATATGCTGTGGTATACAGAAGCATAGGGCTCTGCAAGTGGCAGTTACTAGACTAAACTCACTGTTAAAATTGCAAAGAGTTCTGAATCAGCTGTTAAAAAAAAAAGCTTCCACTAGATGGAAGGCTCTTCTTTCTGCTTCCTCCTCGTCTCTTCCCCCTACTTACTGAGTCTGGGACCTGAAAGCCATGTGCTTTGATTGTACTCTCATGTCACTTGGAAAAGCACTTACACATCGCATCAGCAATTCACTCTGCAAGGACAGTCTTCTGTGTCTGATTTTCAAAAGGTGTACTTAGCACATCTGTCTGAAAAATCCAAACTGTTAATTATTAGCTCCAAATGATATATATGTTCAGGCTGAAAGCAGAAAAAGCATCAGGCTTTTCACAATAGTGATTTGTTTCTCCCAAGTGAATTCCTCAAAGTATCTATGTCTTTCTATCCCTTTCACTGTGGAATAAGAATCCATGTCCATTTGTCTTGCTAGAGAGGAAAATAATCTACGTTGTACCATACACTTGGAATGGTGCAGATAAAGGAATGTGTAAATAGATACCTTTGCTTGTATTTGCTGCCGGCAGCCTTTGTGTTTCTCTCCTAAGGTTCAATATTGCAATAGTTGTGCTATAACAAAAGGACCTGTTTCATTAGTGTAGAAGAGGCTCTCCTGGTAGTGGAGTAAGATTTAGCTTAACCATCTTCATCAAACAGAAAAAAATTAAGTAGGGTTCAAGCAAGCATGACACTGATATAGAAAAAAATCACATTAGAAAAATCCAGTTTAAGTTCTCTTTACAAACCTTCTGTATTTTTGGGCCATTAATAGTACACTTGCATTCCTAATTTCATACATCCATTTTGAAAAGCAAAACACAATACTCCATAATAGCGTACTGAGAACTTTCAGCATAATAGATAGAAGTCAACAGAAGCCATATGGAACATGAATAGGATTGCCTTGCTTTGTTGCCCATTATCGTCTTGGTCTAGTTCCATATGGTGATTGAGCTCTGTTTACATGACTTTGATGTGTCGGCATCTATTTTATTGGAGCTGTTAACCAATTAATAAAAATCTACTGCCATATGTGCTGATTCTACAGTTTGCTGTTTTATTTGCATTGGAAACTGATTTGGGAAGAACTCTGTTCTCATTTCTGTTCTGATGACAATTACGTCCTTTTACACAGAGACGGCGCTCACAGTCGCACTTTGAAGTTGTGCTTATCGAGAGTTATCGCTTGTTGATGAGAACTGATGCAAAGCTTTAGTAGAAATTCAGATCCAAGCAGGTCATGACCTGAAACAAGCCAGTTCTTCTCAGTCCATAACTTGGGAACAAACTCTGATTAATGAATGCAAGTCAGAAAGCAAAGTTTAAGTCGTCACCTTATGTGTAATTCAGGTAGGTGCTAAAGATGAGGTAGAAAGAAACTCATGACCAGGTTTCTGGACAAGGGCTGATGAAAATTAGGAAAAAGACTTGATTTTAAGAGTATTCATCAGTTGTTAAAAAATTTAGAAAGGGATTTTAATTTCACACTTTCGTTGAAGACCAGATCTTTTATGGATTCCATTAAAATCTTCACGAGGGACAGGTGTTGTAATGTCTTCCTCCTAGAAAGCGTGCAGCTTTTTAGACACATCTGGTACACATTGAGAGGCAGGGCCTCAGTTGGACGGACCACTGCTCGGGGCCAATGTGCTTCTTTCTGAAGTCTGTGGCTGCGGGAAGGTATTTCTCAGAAAAATCCATATCTGTATTCTTTCTCCATTGATCTTTACTTATCTCTGCCCTCCAGGAATTACGAGCCAGGCTCACTTTGTTTTTTGTTTACATGATCTACTAAAGCCACAAATGTATTTGTACAGCAGTGCTTCAGTGGTACTTCTGGGTCATACCACGCTACTCTTGCAGTTACTCTATGCCTCATAATAAGCTTGTTTGAGCGTACGGATGATTTGCCAGAGTAAATTGTTTTGTTGCTAAATTCAGTGACACTAACCCAGCAAATGAGGATTTGGCCCGTATTAGTGTTTATTTCCTTTAAAAGGGAATGACTTTGAAAAGAGCCTGTGGATTCATGGGACTGCTACTACCGTAGCTCACTAATGGTAATTACCATGGAATTTCCTGTTTGAGGAAATCCAACTGTGAGTTCATAAACGTGTGACAGCAAACGAAGAGGAAAAACAAAATTCAAACAACTCTTCCGTCCCTTAAATCTTGCTTTCGATTCGCAGCTTTCTTTCAGTGTTCAATTCTATTTTGTAGCAATGAAGGGCTTTGACAAGTTGCCTGAATGGGGGAAGTATTAAAGAAACAAAACCAGAAACCAAGCAATTCTTTTTTACTGACATATGTTATTTTTTATTCTAAGTGGTGTAACAGGAATTTCTTCTCGCCTTTTTAAATTAATGTTTTTGCTTTATTATCCATACAGTAGTACTGCACTGCCATTTTAGAAATTACAAACGCATTGAAAGAATACTGGAGGTTCCACTGAATCTCTGTATTTATGTTGCATTCATCGTGGTAACTGATACATTATACATCATAAATAAAAAGACACCCATATTAAGTCAATTTGTGTTAGAGGGCTCTCATTTGCAACTTTCTCTAAAGCAAATTTTAATAATAGTGAATTATGTTTCTTAAGTGAACCTGTATATAAATTACAGATTTAGAGATGACAAATAGTATACATTTGGTTCTTGTTCATACGAAATGAAAGGCTAGAATATATACACATGGTAGAGTCAAACTGGGTACACTCTCCTATACAGTACTCTCTTATTTTGAATAAAAAAATGGTGCATGACTTATTAAGGTTAGCCTGGTGAGATGTCACAGCCTTACTCGAAAACATAACCTTGCTGCTTCTGTTGATCTTTCCTCCAGTTTGCATAAGATCAGCTGGCCTCAGTGCCGAGTCTTATCTTAGAGACTCACCGTGCAAACCTACCTCTCACCTTGAGAGAAAACAGAGGTGATATTTTACCAAGTAAAAATCTGCAGCCTGATGTTACTGCACTATTTTATCAGTAAAACTTGCTTTCTGTGACCAAAGTCTAGTCTATACTTAGCTTTAGAGCCTACCTGCAGAATATTGATCATCTACCAACACAGTTAAAATAACACAAGTGGTATACACCTCGCACAGGCGTTCTGCCAAGAGGAGGTAATGAACAGCTTAGCACCGAAATCTTCCAGTGACGATCCTGCAGTCCCTACGGTCATTCCTGCTCTGATTTGAATTTAGCTGCTCAGAAGACCTCAGTGACTGGAAGCTCCCCTCTTCCAAATTTCTAGATAATTTCCTTTTACAAGCCGAGCTCAGTGCTGTGGGCTGGGGTAAAGCCATGTAAAGCCATCTCTAAACAACCTGTTTATTCGGACATGCAAAAGGACATGGAGGGGCTGAAATACACTAGGGGAGAGTTCCATGCTGGGTGAAGGATATGGCACTACGGCGGTCCAGCCAAAAATCTGGACTTGCCTTCTCCGCTCCCATTTGTGCTACTGCTCTGAGGAATTAAATGTCGCTCTCAGTAACAACCTCACAGTGGTCTTCACCATCTGGAAGAAAGCAGCCTGGAGTCTCATATCAATTGGGAGCTAATTAAGAAAGTGGCAAGGTCCATGGAAAGAGACCTCTTTTAAGACCAAACTAACACTAGAGAAAAAGCTCTCTCTGGGTACTGTAGGACAAACTTAACACTTCATTTACCCATGAGCTTCACTTCTACATCTCATTTTGAGGTGGCATTTGGCTGCAATTGGAGTCGAGCAAAATGATTTTGTTTTCAAATAATAAGATTTATTCTAAATCCATTGGCTGGACATGTTCATAAAGAGGAAAGTAGAAGCAGCGTTCAACTGTTCTTTTTGGGTTGCAGACAAAATGTTAATACAATAAAAATACAAACATAAAGAAATGCGTTTGAAACAGAAAAGAGGTATATGCAAAGCAATGCCAGAGCATTCAGGTTGTGTACATAAAATCTCAAAGGCATGACTGTAAGTAAATCTGGGAACTAGGAAATCTGAACACGTGGTTTTGTGAAAGAAAGAAACCTGTGAGGCAGGCTTTGAAGTAAAAAAATATAACATTTGGCTTTGTCAGCCTGAGGGGTTAGTCTAAAATCAATCAATCACAGGCATGCTGTGCCTTAATTTCAGGTCAGACCTAGTGGCCACAGCAGCCCAGGAAAGACACTGAAAGTCTAGAGACTGTTGTGTGGGACTTGTACTTGGTGAGAAAACGGACTGATCCAAGCACCTACAGGCTTCTTTATCTGACCTCATTAGTACACAAAGCTTTAGAACAAACGCTGAAGGAAAAACTAATTAAAGATGTGGAGGTATATGAAAAACTAGTTAACATGCAGCAGGACTTCACCAAAGATAGAACATACCAGACTAAGCCAGTATCTTTGTCTGATAAATCGTTTTCTCAAACAATGCAAATACGGTAGATCAAATCTATCTGGGCTTCAATAAAACATTTGAGAGGATGCCATGCGAGAAAATATTAATTAAGATGGAGAGATGCGAATGAATGTAAGAAATGAAAAGTAAGGACAATAGCTTGTGCTGAAAGGGAAACTCTAGATGGAAGGAGGTTACTAATGCAGTTCCATAGGGACTGATCTCAGAACTAATCTTAGTTAAAATTTTATTAGTGACCTTGGCACAAAAACCATGAGTGTGCTAATGAAATTTGCTGATGACATAAAAGCCAAGACCTGTTGTTACAACAGAAAAGGATTGGAATACCCTATGGAAAGAATTGGATGAGTCTGCGGACAGGAGAAAGAGAAATGACATGCAATTTAATAGTAGAAATACAAAGTTGTGCACTTAGAAATTCCTATTAATTTTAGTAAAGTGGGGTGAGGAGGCTTCTCCAGATGGACAGAAGAAAGAAAAGATATTGCATGAACTAATCACTCAGAAGCAGGAGTGAGTCCACAGTGAGCCGATTTCTGTTTGGAAAAGGCAGCACGAGGGGCATACCATGCAGGCAAAGCTCTAAGGGCAGCCATACCGGGTCAGACCCCACATTCCATAGCCCCCCATACTGACAGTAGCCACCAGCAGAAGCCAAGGAAGGTGAGTCTGGCAGGATTTTCCCACAGCAGTGGAAGCATCCGGCAATTTACGGCGCGGTGAGGTGGTATCCTTGTGCCTCTAATTGTGTTTTTGTCCTTTTTTTCCCCCCTACCATTTATTTATCTCAGCTTATTTCCCATTCTTTTACCGGCAATGACCACCTCCTAGCATGAGTTTGAGGGAGTATAAAGAAAACATCAGGATCCTGGTGAAATTGTGGGACAAAAGATGAACCTGGAGTCTTTTGTCAGGATGCTGATGGTACTTCGGACTTCTCCTAACTGCATGGGGACACGGGTAGACCTAGAGGAGCTACCGGTGTCACACGCTTGTAAAAAAGGTATGCGAAAAGGATAAATGTTAGTCATACCGACTGGAAAATTACACTGGGCAGATATTGCCTGTTCACTCCCTAGGCAGACAGAGCAATGCCACCAAACGCTGGCCGCACCGAACCCGCCAGCACGCGTGTGCCTTACAGCGAAGGGCCGCATCTGACTCCTCTGCATCCCTTGAATGAATTACAAAGGGTGGGTCCCCCCCAGAGCTCTCTGTCAATATGTTCCTTGCTCCCCGCTGTAGTCAGATGGCGATGCTTGAAATCTTGATAACTCATTTATTTTTCCCCCTAAACAATAAAAAGGCAGCGAAAGGAGATTAATTTCCACATCGTGCTTATGCCTCTGGTTTTGTTTCCCGGCTTCAGCAGGGCCTGGGGAGTGGGCGCGGCGCCCGGGGCCCGGGCAGCGCCGCCCCAGCCCCACACCCCGCGGCCGGCGCCCTCCTCCTCCGGCCGCGAACCACCGGCGGGAAACGAAACCGAAAGGCCGGGGCCGGCCGGGGGCCGCGCTCTGTCGCCGACGCCCGCCGGCATTTGCTCTAAAAGCTGCACCCCCGCCCGCTGCACCTGTGCGGGAGGAGGGCGGCGGGGCGGCCCGAGCCTCCAGCACACCGCACCGCACCGCACCGCCAGCCCGGGGCCGACGACGAGAGCCCCGCTTCGTCTCCCCTCAGGAGCCCCTTCAGCCCCGCAGCCCCCCACGCCGCCTCCGCGTCGGTCAGCGGGGCCTGGTCCCGGCCCGCCCCGGGCCTGAGGCGAGGGCGGCCACAGCGCGGCCCAACAGCCGCCCCCGCTGCCTCCCAGGGGCCGGAGGCGGCCGCCGTGCCGCGGCCTCGCCCCTCCTCCGGCCGCCCGCAGGTGAGGCCGGCCCCGGGGCGGTGCTGCCGCAGCCCGCCTGCCTCGGCTCGGCCCGGAGGAGCACCTGTGGTGCCTGCGAGCCCCCGCCCGCCGCCAGGTACGTGAGGCCGGCCCGCCCCGGGGGGCGCGGAGGGGCCCAGGCCCGTCTGTCCCCGGCGGCCCGCTCCGCCCCGGCTCCTTGTCCTCGGGGCCCGCGCCGGTTTCCCCGGGGCGGCAGCGGTGACCTCGCGGTGAGGGGGAAGGTAAAAGCGGCTGGGGCTTCCCGGGGGGTGAGGCACTGGCGGCCGGGAGGGGCTTCGGGGGTGGAGGAGGCGCCAGGCGGGGCCCCGGGGGCTCTTCCAGGGCGCGCTTGGGCGGGGTGCGTGGGCGCCCCCGGTGCGTGTGGAACCCGGCGCGCTTCGCGCTGTGGCAGCTCCTGGTGCTGCCCCTGGGTGAGGGGGACCCCGCCTGACGGCGAAGCAACCGACGGGGTGGTCTGGGGTTCCCCCCCAGTTTTGCTCCGTGGGGTAGCGGCTGTGCGCGGGCAGGCTTTCGGTGTGTCCTTTCTGCCCGACGCTTTCATTTGTACAGTTTCCCACGTTAATATGACTCAAAGGTCGCAACGAGAGGCAGGTTCATACTGTAACAGGTATTACACGAGGCTGTTGTTTTACACCGGTGCTTACGCCTCAGTCCGCAAACTGAGTCTTGTGGTTGTTTGCACAAGGGTATGACTCAACTGAATAGGATTCTGCACATTAAGAATATGTGAAATAATTTGCCGGGTTTGGTGGTAGGTAGGTGAATTTGCGCTCTTGTGGCCGTCCGCACCGATTTCATGGGAGAACTTCATAGGGCAAAAAGTTCCTGCGTGTGAGTCCCCTTGCAGAACCGGAGCTTGCATCAATGTAAAAACCTCACAAGAAACACAGAAAATGGGGTAAAGATTACAGTAAACATTATGTGATTGAGGTTCAACACTATAACTATAAGCCATAAAATATCCCTTAAAGAACATCTCTAGCTAGGTATTGGTATGTTGTGCTTTTAGGGTTTTCTTTCGCCATCTTTGTTACCAGTCCTTTGAGAATGAATTCCTCATCACCCCCATTATAATAGATATATATATTTTATTAGTTCACTTTTCAGCACCCTGTCTATGTGTGTTCCGTCGTAGTTTTGGCATGTAGTTAAAATCTGTATCAGTGCGCATGTGCATAAGGGGCTGAATTCATGTTGTATATGAAACTTTCATTCTGACCTTTCCAAATGTCAGAGTGATGACCTTGTTATTTTGTAGTAAGTTTTCCAGACAGAAGGTGGCACAAGGTTTAGTTAAGGCCGATTTAACTCCGGGGCGGGGGGGCGGGTTGTGGAGCACAGACTGGAACCGGTTCCTCTTGTTTGCTGCCATTAGCATTCCTGCAATTCCTCCCATCCAGCCCCCCTTCCAAACGCACCCTGGTAGAAGTCCACGACAAGGCTGAAATCCTTCAGGGCAGACAAAAGAGGCTGAGCCTCTGTTCCCAGCCTTGCACAGCAGGTAAGCAGCTTGCCTGAAATCTAAGGGAAAGGGCCATTCCCGGTTAGGTGCCTTTTCACTTCCCGCAAGGGCGGCTGAGTGCGCAGCCAGGAGTTTCCTGTCCCTGATGCTGTACGTTGTATTGATGACCTTGCTGGGGGTTTGGCTTTTTTTTTTTTTTTCCCCTTCCACTTTAACACAGATGAGCTGTTGGCCTGTTACTGGGTCCATGAGCCGAATGATCACTGAGCTGTCTTTCAGTTCCACAAGTCCAGCCTAGGTGGCTGGATGCAGGAGTAAAGCTCCTCGTGGAGCAGTAGTCAGGACTGCTGAAGGCAGAAGCCTTGCCTCCATCTGACACCAAAGCCTCTTCCAAGCGGGAGTGACCCCTGCTTTTGGGAGGTGTCTTGGCATCTAAGTGTGATTTTTGCCACTAACATGTTATAGGCCTTCAGTATGCTGCCTAAAAGAGCATGCCATTTTAGCCTCAAATCTAGTAGTTTGCTGAGAGGTCTCTGAATAGATCTAAGTCAGGCAGTGATGTTTCTGTAACCAAAGAAATTCTTTTTTAAAGTTGCTTTTACACAACTCACTTATTCCAATGTCTTCAGACAAAAACATGCAGTAATGCTAGGTGGAACTAACTTTAATAAGGGAAATGAAACTGAGTTCCCTGTGTGGTTTTCTTCATTGTTAGATCAGGAATTCAAAAAGTAAATAAACATGGGGAGATGTAAACTGTATTTTTAAAGTTCTTCTGGATTGAATAAATGTTTAATAATAGTAATGCTGGGGAAATGTGTAAACAGTATTTTTTGTACTCACCTATGAACTCTTAAGCTTTTTTATAAGAATATGGATAGAGCCATGAAGTCATTGTGTGACTGAGCGGAGCAAGTATTCTACGTGCTTATGTGAGTATTGGTTTTTATTGGTTTTAAATGTAAGAGTGGGGTTTTTTTCAGATAAATAGTTCAGAGTCAAAACAGTCCTTGGTGTAAAGGGTTTGTGCATAGTATAGCTGTAAGTGTTTATGCTGTGTTGACTGGATTGGTTTAATTTTTAAATTCAGCTACAACAGAACAGCCATTGTTTAATAGGCATTGTGTTATTGAAACTATAATTCCCATTTTTAAAATTACAAATGTTTCAATTTTTTTTTTAATGGGATTTAACACAACATTATAACTCTAGGATCAGGATTGTCACCCTGCAGACCATACAAACCACAGTCCAAGATGTTACTGTGGCTATGGATGTAGGATGCAGCTCTGAGAAGTGGAAGTTAGGGGATCTAGACAGGCTGCTGCTCAGGAATGGGTGCAGCAGCCAAGGCCTCCTGGGAGTGACTGCAGACCCAGCATTAGCGTGAGTAGCTCTTGCTGCTCACCATGCCCACAGCTGGGGTTTCCGATTTCTTGCCAGCCTCCACACCATCATAACCCACTGCCAGGCAAATGATAGAGACCGACTGTGGGAACCACATATGACCTGCTTGTGAGTTATGCGAGGCTGGAGTCACACAGGTTGACCTCCTTGGCTTTTGAAGAAAAAGGAAATGACATTTGTACCTGGCAGCTTTCCTGCACATCCTCCACTTCATTGGCCCAGCTGAACCGCAGGAAAGAAGCAGCTATTTCACGTCCAGGAATGAAAAGGTCTGGTTAGGATTTATATTATATATTAAAAAAGCACATAATTTTTCAAGAAAAAACAGGCTATGTGGACAGTATCAAAATTTTAACAACAAAATAAAATAAATACAGAAAAAAAAATTTGGAAAATATAAAATCATACTTGTTTTAACTGATAGTTTTTTTCCTCAAGAACCCTTTAGAAGATGTGGGTAAAAGTAGAGATGAAGGAAGGTTTGAGTCAGCAATATCTAAGGCTGAAAAGGAATAAAAGTGCAGAGTAACTGTAAAAGTATTGCCAAAAGACCTTTATTTTAGCAACACTGCTGGATATTACTGTAATAAGACACAGATTCTGTTGTACGTATACACTGTTCAAGCCTGACAGCTTAAAAACTGACAACTTGGTGCCTTTTCAAGGAGACAATTATCAAAAAAGCCCTCTTTGCATCAAATGAGAGACTGGCAGTTAGTATTACCAGTATATTAAAAGAGTGGCTTAGTTGAACTATCAAATTTTCCCTGACCCTAACTAAAATAAGCTCTTTTGTTACAAAATATAAGGCATTTTTCAAAGAGAACTAAATATAATCATTGACTTATAATATATCTGGTTTAAGAAACAAGAACACTTGAGGGAAGAAAAAGAAGAAATTATTTCTTCTCTGCTTCTACTGGAAGTCTTACTTTGTTCATACTTACTGAATGTTTCATTCTGTATTACTGAATTCACTTTATATGATATTGAAGCAATCCATATTCTTTGAGAGTTTTTCTCCTCCTCCTGCTCACTCTGTCTTTTGGAGGCACAATCTTTGATCTATGATGACAATAATTTTCACGGCATATGCAGGCAGTGACTGCAGGTGGGGAGTAAGTAGCATGAGCTGACGAACATGTACAAAATAACAATCCTCTAATCATGCAAATATGGCATCCGATGGGTCAAACCACGCATTTCTAAGAAATTTTGAATCCTGTGAGTGCTGCCATTTACTACATCTGGGGCTGCAGGTGCCTCTGAGAATCAAGGACTGCGTGTCCAATGCCAGGCACTCAGCACTGAATTCCAGCTGTTGTTTGGGTTTTTCTGTAGACTGGTGGCTATACTCAGTTTTCTTTTATTATCAAGCCAGTTCTTTATGTCAGGCTAGTCTCCACATTCTTAGTTCTTTGAAGAGCAAAGCATCTCTCTCAGGAAAACCAACTATGTATGGGTTATTCCTTTAAGCTGTTTTATCATGCTTTTAAACTATTCCAAAAGTAAGGATTATATTTCTGTTTTCACCATTCAGGGAGCATGCCAGATGTGAGTCAAGGGGAGCAAGCTAGGATTGGCTCTCCTGAGGGAACTGCTCTGTTCATTTTACTTACATGTTGTCTCTTGGCAAGCTCGTAGGTAGTCTTCAAGTCATCTAAGAGAAGAGTTTTGTTTAATGACTTACAAAGTATCTCCTTGGAAATTGTTGGCAGAGGCAAAAATGGATTCCAGATCATCCACGTTAGCTCTGAGACCATCCCTTCTCCTCTTCCCTGTGTGCAAGCCTGACCTCTATGACTACATCCCCTGCGTTACTTAACAAGAGGGAAAGACAATCATCTTAGTAGAAACGAACGGTTCTTCTTCAGATCATGGTCTCCTCTGCAGAAGCTGAAGTAGGAATTGCATGGAATGAAAAAATACCGTTCTGAGCTTGTAATTAAAAATGTCTTTGCACACATGCACAGGGACCTAAAAATCCTGTTGTTGAGGCAAACTCATCTCTGGCATTCCTGAAGGTTTGCGTGCTAGGCTTAGGAAGTGCAGTGATACTCTTGTAACAAACTCTGTGGCTTATCCATAAATAATAAACTTTTAATTTTAAAAAAACCCATGGTAATTCTATTGTAGGATGTCATATTGACCCCAGTGTAGGTCATCATCAAGGCTGAATCTCAAGATTAGCTGTATGGACTTCTGCGTCTTGATGTGATGGAATAACTGACAGCAATTGTAGGCTGCTATTTCTGAGGCCAAGCAATGTAAGAGGATGTAACAACTGATGTGCCGATAGGAAAAAAAATAGTGAGATATAGAACAATCTTGGGTTTCATTTCAAGCTACGTTAGTGGGCACGGATTTTCTGCTTATTATCCCCGGTTGGGACTCATTCAGCTTCTCTCCTATCTCATTTCTTCTCTCTTACCTTGTTCAAATCCCATTTCTTTCACTTAGCCTTCTCAGTAACCCTTCCTGAACTCCCATCTTACTCACATGCTTCTTTCGAGGGTGGAAGATTTCAGCCCACAAATGAAGTTGTGAAGAACTGAAAATAGGGTCTCAGACTTGGAAGTTTCAGGTGATACCAACTAGACCATGATATCAATCCTGTCCTTAGTAAAGAAAATCCCCAGCACTGTAACTTCATTGCCTTTCAGCGATGTCTGCCTTAAGGGCTTTTTCTTTGATTTGTTCATTCTGAAGATATCTTTTATACTTTTACATTAATGTATTCTGGGAATATTTCTTTTAACTGTAAATTCTTAGCAAAGACTATAGCTGATACTGTGTGCTGTGCAGTGCTTGTATTTCACTGAGGTTTTCTAACGTTGAAATTAAGCCTGCTGAAGACTTTGGGCTTCCTCTTCTGTATGGCTCCCACAACCTCCAGGGAATACACTGGCTTTGGCATGATGCTGCAGGGTTGTGGCTGAACATCAGAGCTTCAAGAAGAACATTCACCAGGGATTAGTTGTTCTGTGACATACAGTGATGTTCTGTGACATAGTGACGTATGGTGACAGCATAGCGCAATGAAGATAACATTTAACAAGTTACAACATATACCAAGTTTCTGCAGATAGACACTTAAAACAATTTAAACTCAAGCTTAAAATCCTTACAGAGTTCTCGGGCATTTGCGTGCCCTCGTGGTAGCCTTCAGTAGCGGGGATTTTGCTGGCCATCGCAGGCTCACACTGATGAGCAGGGAGAACTTGGGCTAGATGCGAAAAGGGATACACAGGAAAAAGTTACAAGGTTGTTTACAAGGAAGTAGCTCTTCCCCCCCCCCCAGTCTCTGGTGAAGAATCTCTGTAAATATCCACATCTTCTTAATATTCTTCTGATATCATGTATCCTACACTATTCCTGTTTTGTCTGATGTTGCTCTCTCAAACCTCTGTTGCTTTATGCACACACACATGCATGTCCACTCAAAATTTTCCACTGAGATGCCTACCAGCTAAAAAGCTGTAGAGCCACCTCTGTGTGAACATTAAAGAAAACCTATTCCATGTCATTTGTTAGACCATGGAATGTAAGGTCTATAAACGCATGATAATGTGCACATTGACAAACCAGTGTATTGAATGCTACATCCTGAAATACTTTGTGGTATCTTGTATCACATAACTAAGAAGAACTAGAGAAGATTCAGAATATAAAGCTAGTGAGTCCATTTTTATTTTTAAGAAGGCATTGAATTATTAGGGAAGAATGTATAACCTGCCATATAAGAAATTGGAAGGATTGTTCACAGACTTTCCATATCTATCTTTACTATTATCATTCAGTATTTTAATCTACCATGTGAGGCAGAAGAAAGCACAAAAGTTATTTTGGTTGCTATATACATAATCTTTCATGTGTTTACACATATGAAATACATAAATAAATGGAAACAATTTAAGAAGTCAAGTGTTTTATGGGCTTTTTTTTCTCTAAATCGCACTCTCCTTTCTCATCTGGTAAATGTTACTAACGAAAGGCCTGTAGAGTCATGGGAACTTCCACTTTTGGAAGCTGTCCCAAGCTTGAGAAGCCACTTGCTTGAAGCTTGAGTTTGAGGCTGAAACTCAGAAGTTTGGCATGTTCCCTACAAAGCTGGCTTTGAAAAAAGCCTATGCACTAAGGGCTGATCTCTGTAGCTTCAGAGAATACTGAGGCTCCTAGCAGCTCGTTTATATCTAGCTTCAATAAGTGGTAGCATGGAAACCTTGGTAGCCAGAGCTTTAAATCTGAGTTTGATGTAACCACTCTTTTGCATGGATATAGCGCTTATTGTCACCTGTTGAACGAAATAGGAATTAAAAGGTCACTTTTCTGAAAAATATTCTATTGGTTTGCACCCTGTGTTTTAGAAGTTGAGAACTGGCAGCTTCAACCTACTCGTTGAATGTTAGCCGAGATTGTGTCCACAGGTGGATGCTAGGGAGTCCCCTGCTGAAGCTGGGTGCTGTGGGAGTGACTTGCCACAGAAGGCGGATAATTCTTGAATTCCTCAGAAGAGAGTTTTTAGTGTAAGCAATGATCCTATGCTTGGGAGGGAAAATACCTCACAACATGGGAGTGAGATCCTATCCCAGCTCGGTTGAGGTCAGTGTGAGTTATGGTGGTGACTTCCTTGGCCACAGAATCTCACTCTGTGTATGCAAGGATGCCATTAAACCTGTAGGTGAGTTTTCACGTAAAACTCAGAAGGAAGAAATAACCAGTGCCTGAAGGCTTAGTATCATCTTCCCTGCGCCAGTATGTCTGCTGGGCCTTGTTTATTTGGCAGTGGTTTCTTGATCTTCCCTTACGGTAGGAAAATTCTTTTGCAACAGTATTTGGGTAGTAGAGTAAGTTGTGGTTATGTTTGCAACTTTCTTTGTCTCTGCATCTGGACTTATTATACGTGCTGTTTTGCTTGACAGAAAGATTAAGCAGACTTGACAAACTCACAATTGTAACCTTATCTTTGCAGTCAGAAGCCTACAAGTCAGAATAAAAGATACGTTATTAAGACTGGCAAAGGAAAACACTGCAGGAAAAATGAGAGGGGGAAAAAAAAAAAAATCTGTGCTTGATTCAACAGCTGTCTTTGCAAGTAGAGCTTGGTCGTGTTTAACCCCAGTTGGCAACTAAGCACCACACAGCTGCTTGCTCACCCTCCCCCACCCCGGTGGGATGGAGGAGAGAATCAGGGAAAAAAAGTAAAACCCATGGGCTGAGACAAAGACAGTTTAATAGGACAGCAGAGAAAGAGGCAATAATAATGATAAAAGAATATACAAAACAAGTGATGCACAATGCAGTCGCTCGCATCCCAATGCCCAGCCCGTCCCCAAGCAGTGATCGCTGCCCCCCAGCCAGCTCCCCCCAGTTTCTATACTGAGCGTGACGTCATACGGTGTGGCATAGCCCTGTGGCCAGCCTGGGTCAGCCCCCCGGCTGTGCCCCCTCCCAGCTTCTTGGGCACTTGGCTCTGCCAACATGGGAAGATGAAAAGTCCTTGACTTATTATAAACACGACTTGGCAACAACTAAAACATCGGTGTGTTATCAACATTGTTCTCATCCTAAATCCAAAACACAGCACTGTGCCAGCTACTAGGAAGAAAACGGAACTCTATCCCAGCTGAAACCAGGACAGCCTGTCGTACTGCATATTGGTATTATACAAATGCAAGTGATATTATAGGTCTTTTTTACAAGTCTTAAGTTTTGTTCTGGGTGTGGTGGCCTCACTGGTTGTTTACTGTAACCTGGTGACATCCCATGTATAAATATGTGGTGATTTGCTGCAGTTAAAATAGAAAGAATTACACTGACATGAACCTGAAAGCTCGTAATTTTTAAGTAATTAATTGTAATTAGCTTCACATCTTGCATTTCTTATTTCCTCTGACAACGTGGCAACTTTTCCCTTATTTTTTATCACTTTAAAAAGGTTTCTTTCCCTTCTGCAAAAGACCTATGCAAGCAAACTGGTTGTTTACTGAAAAGTCTGTGAAGATATTCAAGTATCGAATGGTACCAACTAGGAACTATTAAAATTACCAACTAAAAGAAAGAAATTGTAAACCAGGGAGAAATCTTATCCTTAATTTCTTGTAGTTGTCTTTGCTCTTAATTGTACCAACAGTAGGTAGAAGTTTTTGGATAGAAATGTCATTTTAAGTATAAGATGCCTTTGAATGGTTAAAACAACTTCTTGTTCCAGCCTAGTAGCATCTAGTAGGGCCCAATTATTATAAATGGGATTATTATAAATTCACCTTTCAGTTTCTTCTTTATTTCCTTTCTCTTTCTTTCCTAGCAGACAGGAAGTGTGAATGAATTGGCTCTAGAGCCAAATGATCCTTATCTGCCCTTGGGATAACTTACTGAGGATTTTAAAGTCAGATGGTGAGAAAAATTTACACTAACATTTAAGAAGCCTCATGAAAGCCTACAGAAGCCTGACTAAATCTATGAAAAAAGAAAGAGGGGAATCATTAGAAGTCATATACCAAAGACTGGATGAAAAAACAATAGTACTTTACTCCCAAATGACACTTTTCAACACAAGCTCATAAAGAGCTGTGCTACGATACCGTTACCAACATTGAATAGCATGCGTCTCCTCGAGGAGTCCCGTTTATTTTCACGGAGTATCTACCAGGTGGGTGGAGGATGGGGTACAAGTAGTAGGTTTTGGTTCTAGCAGCTGTAGTCGGGGGGAGCAGAACCAAATTTCATTGTAATCCTGGTACCTATGAAAGTACTTTGAAGCAAAATATATCTCAACATGAGCTGAGAGTGGCAAGATCTGATTAGTTGAAGAGTGGCAGAACTGCTTCTTGATTAATCAAGCAGCTAACGCTTCTTTGAGGCATTGATGCATGAAAAGCTTGAACGCATAATTCATTTTAGCTGGACTTCAGTTGAGCGTGTATGTGAGCTGGTGCTTTACGCCTGTCCCAAATGCTTTCCTCAATCTGGGCCTAATAGGGCTGTATATCCATTTCACATTGAGACATGGCCAGTGACTTACAGGTGTTTGTTCTTAATATATAAATAAAAGTGAAGAAAAGGATACAAATCCATGTTTGGAAGGAGGCAGAATATGCTGTCAAGTGCTTTGTTGCATTGATGTGTTTCTCAAAGTTTACGCTTGAATGTGTCACTGTTCCTGAAAACTAATCTGGTAAGCAGTGTGCAAGGTTGTTTTTTTGTTTTGGTTGCATTTTTGTTGTTTGGTTTTTTGTGTGTGGGTGCTGTATAATTTTAATTGACCCTCTGAGAGAATAGAAGGCTGCTTCATCCTAGCCTTGAATTCTTTCCAGAGTTTGGCATCTAAGCTGCTTCTTAAAAAAAAAAAAAAAAAAAAAAAGCTGGCTTAGTAATACTCATTCTGACTGATTCATATGGCATTTATTGACTATGGCCAAGAGCTAGGACAAAGACAGCACTTACGTTAATCAGTCTAAAGAAATAATGTTTTTCTTGCCAACCATGTTGGTAAAACAAGTGTGTTACGTAGCATTTCTGGAGAGGTAAGCCATGTGTCCACATCCTTGGAAAGGGTATAAATGTTGTTCAAGAAAAACTAGGGATTTATGTAAAAGGTTAAATTTCAAATTATGGCAGTTAGAGGAGAAGGCCCTCACCTGACAACCTTATTTACTTCTGATCATTGCATTAATGAGTAATTTGTATGTTGTTCTTCTCTGCTATACGGCCTTGCTGTTTTCCACAGCTGACTTACGGTAGCCTTGTCCCCTTGCTTTTTTCTCACTCTGCACTCTTATGTTTATGTACTGTTTATTAAATATTTATTAAACGTATCAAAGGGAATATTGTTGGAAGGTGCATAATATGATAAGTTGCTGCCTGCACAAGCTTCTCTTTGAGGTCACCTGAAGGGCTTGAGTGCCTGAAAACCTGCCAGTTGTTCTGTAACCCTACTGCATTGACTTAATAAAACCCATAGTATTTCCCTCTATGCCTTGCTTAAACTCAGACCTTTGTGTTGCTTCTGTTGTAGTAGTACTTTAGCCTGTAACAACACTATAGACTGTAGCAACACTAAAGACTACTTCAACACGTAAGTAATACAAAATTTCTGCATGTTTTCCATTTTTGTGATGTGCTGACAGAGGAGAATGAGTAAACAATGTGGTCTTGTTAGACATTAGCATAGGTTTAAGTAAGCGTGTATACAACTGATGCACTCGTATTTTTAGATTTGTGTAGCAATTAGTATATGTATGTTTGAAAGTTCAAAAAGATCTGGATACCAGTGTTGTTTAAGTGCCTCTGAAGAGCCTACTAGTTGTGTTTCATGGAGATTAATGGCCTAATATGCGTCATTCCTGCAATATGTTACCGGTGTTAGATTTCTTATGTGGGAAATAGGATTTATTCTTTTCCAGATGTTAGAAATTTTGATTCCTTCCTAGGATGATAATTTGTGCCTGTTTGGGGGTGCAGTTAAAGAGGAACGGGTAATAAACCAGGTGCAATGACAGTAAGTAGTTTTATATGACAGTAGGGAGTTGGCAAGATTTCTTCTGAAGTTGACTTTTGTTAAAGTATGGAAAAGGTCTGATAGCAGGATCCAGTTAATAATGGTAAATCATCATTTCAGCCACCATGCTACTGCTACCACTTCATTTCTTTTTCTACAGTCTCTTACCTGAGAACTGCTCTGTAACGTGCATGAATATAGACAAATACCTTTGGATAAGGTGATGATGTCTTCAGGGTCGAAGCCTTTATAATGGGGCAGTGGTTCCACAATCATTATTACCAAATATACATGCAAGCGGATCAGCCAGCAATACAAATTTGATCCAGATCGTGCAGTGATGCACAATCCCATTTCTGTCAATTTAGTCAAAGTACATTGAGGCAGCAAAAAAGCCTAAGTCCTTGTTTATGTCAGCTTCAGGAGGACAGGAGATACTTGATGCCACCTAAATCTTTCTGATACAAAAAATTAACCTGCCAAAATTATTTGAACAAATTTTAATTTGTAGAGTTCGCTTACGCTGTGTCATTTCTTTTTTCCATGTGACCTCAGTTTTTCTGATCCAGTACAGGGAACTTGGAAGTCACACTTAATATATCATTAAACCATGACACAAGACACTTCTCGTGCGGATTTTAGCTAGTCTTTTTGGAGCTAGTCTTCTGTATGCCATACTTGATAAGAGAATTACACCTTTAAAAGATATGGGCATAGCAAACACAAAGGAAAATGGACAGGAAGCCGTTTAGCCATATTTCAAACTTTAAGTCTAACTTAAGGGTTGGGTGGGTTTTTTTCCACCCTTTACAATTTAGTATAAGAAGATCTGCCTTCTCCTCCCTTTTCCTCTTCTGTTTCTTTTTCTTCCTCTGGTTCCCATTACTCCATAGTCTTGGCTGACAAATTTATTATTTTATTCTGCAGTTTTGCACATACAAGAATTCTTTGTGCTCTTCCACAACCATTACCTATCACACAATTTTGCTCACAAAAGCCAGCAAAATAAAGTGTGTGTGAGATGCTAGGGAGTTTTAGTTTTGGTGGCAAGACGAGTGTCCTGCTTTCAGCTGGGATAGAGTTAACTTTCTTCCTAGTAGCTGGCACAGTGCTGTGTTTTGGGTTTAGTATGAGAATAGTGTTGATAACACGCTGATGTTTCAGTTGTTGCTAAGTCGTGTTTATAGTAAGTCAAGGACTTTTCATCTTCCCATGTTGGCAGAGCCAAGTGCCCAAGAAGCTGGGAGGGGGCACAGCCGGGACAGCTGACCCAGGCTGGCCACAGGGCTATGCCACACCGTATGACGATGACATGCTCAGTATAGAAACGGGGGGAGTTGGCTGGGGGGCAGCTATCGCTGCTCGAGGATGGTCTGGGCATCGGTCAGCGGGTGGTGAGCGGTTGCATCACTTGTTTTTCCTGGGTTTTGTTTCTCTCTCTCTCTCTCTCTCTCTCTCTCTCTCTCTCTCTCTCGTTTTCCTTTTCATTACAACTTATTATTATTTTTTAAAATTATTATTATTTTATTTTATTTCAATTATTAAACTGTTCTTATCTCAACCCATGAGTTTTCTTTTGCCCTTCAGATTCTCTCCCCCATCCCAACCGGGGGAGGGAGGGTGAGCAAGCGACTGTGTGGTGCTTAGTTGCCCACTGGGGTTAAACCACAACAATCAGCATTTTAACATTGTCTTTACAATTCTAACATCAGGAAGACAGTTGAAGCTCTTGAAATGTAAAATTGTTTTTCAATTCTTGTTCAATTGTAACTCCAAAGCATCTACAGAAATCTAGTGTGGGATGTGATTTTAAAAATTAAGATTCTGAGGATGGGATGTGCAGATGTGAATAGAGGGGAAATTTGAGGTGAACTTAATATGGAAGGAAGTTGCGTTCAAGGTTAGATTTGAAGTGGCTGTTGTTCCTGCTTGATGATATTGATAGTATCGAACGTGTGAACTGTTTTGGGCCCTGCTAAGCCCCTTGGCACAAGCAGATCAATGACTGAGTACTCATCTGAAACACTTGCCAGACTGCTTTGGCAGCTTCCTTGACATCATGAATTGAACTCATGTAGCAAAACACTACCAGGCTTTAGTGCTAAATTTCCTGCCTTGCACAGTAAGTTATGGTAAGTTACAATTGGATGGGTGGAAAACATTTAATCTTTATACTTGTGAATCAATGGGGAAATAGCTGTTTTGGGCAAACCAACAGCTAACTGGGTCTTCAGTGCACTGATTAAGAAACAAACCAGTGCAAATGGAGAAGCAGTGGAACAATAGGTGCTGTTATCGTCATTTTACTTGATTTTGAATTGAGATTTATAACTAAACATGGGCTATATATTCACCATATACAATGGCTTTTGGAACTTGCCTCCTTTGCTGTACAGTACTACTTCATTTCGGTGCAGCTTGGATGTGGGAGGGGTGATGGTAGGCCTGGGTATCGCTACATCTTGACAAGAACTGGAAACATTGGCCTGTGTTACATAAATATAAGAAGAATATTAATTTATTTTAAGAGCCCTAATTTATTCCAGCCAGAGGAATCCCCAGTGAATAATTATACAATTGAAAAAATCCTTTTTATCATAATACACCAACCCTTTGTCCAGTAACTTGTCAGATTAATTTAATTAAAAAACACAATCTTAAAAATATACTTGTCTGCAATTGAAAGTGTGTAATCCCTTGAGATGGAAGCGCTAGTTAAACATGAATTCAGCCCAACATAATTCTGCCACATTAGTGTGTATTACAGTATATTAATTTAGAGAGCAAGTTCCATAGATGACTGATCATTAATGTTTATTATGATTACATTATAGTAATCTTTGTTTAGTCAATAAACATTTACGCTGAACCAAAAAATGGTGGTGTAGTGTGTCATATTGCAGCCACTTATCCATGTTCAGATAATTTTGTCCTAACGATACAGCAAGCTTACATGGCTTTCTGTTAATTGGTTATACATTAGGCACTTTTTTTTCCATGTGCTTGTACTGTGCCAGATGAACGAGTGGATGCGATAAGAAAATAGCTGCACTGCTTCAGACAACAAAAGAGTATTTCCAAACCCTCTTTGCTAGTAATGGGTAGAAATAATCCCTTTACTTTAGTGCTTTCAGAACTGGGAATGGCTGATACATGCAGATATTTATACGCAGTAGGGAAACAATTTTTATTTCACTCTGACATGCTTAATTCTTCCCATAAATAGATTTTTGACTTCTTCCAGCAGAGAAGGTATGGCAGGCTGGACGGAAGAGATCGTGCTTATGTATTTCACGGTCAATGAAATGACAATGTGTCACTGGTTTCCCAGTAGAGGTGGAAAACAAGCGATGGGCAGTCTGTAGGTTCAAAGTATAACCTACTCTGTTTACATATCTGCTCCAGTCCTGCAACAGAGGTGATCATGCTCATTATAGAGGCCGGCAAGTTGCAATATACTTCGAGACTGGACATAGTACGTAACTGTGGGAAAATGTTTTATTAGGTGAGTGAGGTCTGCACGGCAGCCTGCAGTCCCAAGTCAGCTCTCAGAGGAAAGACGGGAGTGACAGAGTTGGGTTTATGCATCCCACAGGGGTTGTTCACGGCCCAGGCCAGCCTGTAAAGGACATCCCAAACCACAACGCAGCCCCTGCCGCAGGAAGGGTGTGCTTGTGCTGCGCTAGGCAGTAACCCTGTGCTTTCATATCTTTCCCACTCCAGCATCTTTACTATTTTAGGTAATTACGTCCTAAATTTTCTTGTATACAAACATGAGTGTATGTCTAAAATACCTAATGAATACATTGTTCTCCCCCAAGGTTCTCTCCGAGAGGAAAAATAATTCTGTCCAACAAAAACTAAACTTCTCATTTCAGGAGTGTGCTACACAGTGTTTACCATCTTCCCTGCTGAGAATTCACTTTCTTGCACAGTGTAGCATATGTTGCCTTATCTATTTTATATACAGTGGATGTTTGCTTTAAATGAATGCAGTGCTGGTTAAAAAATTACCCAGTTGATGGCATCGGAAACTGAAGTCTGATTTATCATCAGAGCAAGTAGCATGTAGGCACCTCCTCCCCTCCCTTCAACATTAATACATTTTTGTTCTAAACAAGGTTGGAACCAACGGGGGTTAAGAGGGTCCTTCAAAATTACATTTATCATCTTTGATAAAAATGCTTACCCTTTCTATTAAGTTACTTGTCTCTCCTGTCTTTGCTGCTGTACATCCATGTGGTGAACACAGAGTTTGCTTTGTATTCACACTGAATTCATGCTTGTAACTCAGTGATGAAAATTGTTTGTGTACCAGGTTATTGAGCCATCAAGCTTCACCAAACACTATATCACAAATGAAAACCATTGCTTAGAAAATTAGTTCTGGTTGCCAGTATAGTTGTAAGTACTAAGGGAATACGAGCAAATACATTTACTCATTCAGTCAGGTTTCATCATTAACAGTTTAAGCAGAAAAAGTATAGTGGGATGAATTCTTAAGCCTTAATAATTTAGGAAGTTGTACAAATAAGAGAAGATCTGTCTGCAAATTTCAGACAGAATTCTGTTCTAACAAATATCAGAGTAGCAGCAAGAAATGTAGTGGACTAAAGAAACACCTTTTCTGCAGTTAGGGACTTTTCATCCCCTTTCTTCCTGGAGGGTCTGCAACCCTGGAGGTTCATTTATTCATGTGCCGCCTGAGAGCTCGATATCTGATTGTGCCGGGAGTGGGTGAGATGAGAAGAGAGAGAACTTCAGGCAGGAGGACTTGGACAGCAAAGCAGAGGGTTGTGTTAACCAGCAGATTTGGTGGTGGTTGCAGGTGAAAAATTATGCACAGAGGAACTAAGCCGTGGTGAAGGAACTAGGGAGAAGGTGGAGAACATAAGAGTCATGGTGGAAGAGAAAACAAAGAGATGAACAAAGGGGAAGGCCAGACAGAAGCAAGGAGAAAGGAAGTACTTGGTGGATGGAAAGACAGGAAAACAAAGTGAGAGGAGTTAAATCAAGGGAGGAATAAAGAGCCACTTGAATGGGCACGGAGAGGTATGACTAAAAACACAGCCGTGGAGAGAGCAGCAAGTAGCAGGCCACTGACTCCCCCTCCTTCTTCACATTGCCAGCAAGCACCAGGATTACCAGAGGGTTGGCATTTGGCTGAACAGAAGGCAGGATTATCCCATCCCATCCCATCCCATCCCATCCCATCCCATCCCATCCCATCCCATCCCAAAGTGGGAGTGTTAAAAGAGTGTAAGCACAAAAAGCCAGGGGCAAGTTGCCATCAAAAATTGGCATCAAAACCAGAGTCCCTAGACCTAAGAGCAGTAACGCCTGGGAGTAAGGAAGTAGGGTTTGGGCTGCAGGCTCTGTAGGGAAGTCATGCACTGTGGGGATGAGGACCATAGAAGTGCCAACAACCCGTAGCACGCTGTCTACAGTAATTGCTCTGCCAAGTTGAGACACCAGCCAGGATTTCTGCATGGCGCTAGGCTGTGCTGGGTGGCGCTGCCATGTAGAGTGATTTTTTCACGGCCCAGATTTGCAACGCAGGTGTGCTCTGAGTGGCCCAGGTGTTGGAGGAGCAAAGCCACATTTCCATATGGCTTCAAAACTTGAAAGAAACAAAGCAATTCAGGTGTTTGGGGGGGGGGGGGGGGGGTGGTGCGTAATTAAAGAATAATGCTTTAGTATTTATCCCGGAGTAAATACTGAAAAGACCGCTGCATGAACTTGGGCTTCTTTCCAAGTTTAGTACAATATATACCATCACCAAGTAAATGCTCTTCTATTTTCCAAGCACTGAATGGATGAACCTAGTAGAAAATTGCTTTCAGAGAAATCAGTGCTGTTTGATCAGTGTGTAACTTGGTATGATAGAGCACAGAGGCTTGTGACAGGGAGACTGTCTTCCTTTCTTTCTGATTTTCAAGGCTGGGTCTCAATCCACCGCAGGAATTAACCTTTGTGTGTGCTCCTTCTCTGATCATTATATGAAAAGAAGCTCAAAATCTCCCAAACTAATGTGATATAGAAGGACAAAGTCTTTGTTTGGATTCTTTTTAAGGCCATATGCGTTTAATTTTTATTTTTACTCTTCCATTTTAACATAATATTTTTCATCTTAGCCTTAAAAACAGATAAGTTGTTACATTATTTCTGGGACAGAGAAGTGATAGTGCAGCACAGTGTTATTTTGTATGGAGATGGGTAGCTTTAACCATTATAAATTCTATACTGTTTTTGTTAATTCTGAAAAAACAGAGGTGTCAAATATACACGTAAGAACCCAAACCATGTTAAAATTTATGCACAAGTTTAATGCTGAACAGATGCAGGAATATTTCTAATATTTTGCTTTAAATTGCAGTGTGACATTTTTGTGTGTTAAGAGATATGGAAATCAATTTATATAGATGCAATTAAGAAAAGTGATTATGCATTTAAAGTTGATTGAAATATCCATACATAGTTGGATAACCTTTTGTAAACTGGCATATAATAATAATTTTCTAATTGTAAATATTAATTCACCAACCTGTGTATCATCATCCTTCAAATTCTTTAGTTTTTTTCCATTTTCTGAATTATATTTTCCTTTGAAAATGAATTTTTCATGGAAAGTTTTGGTTAAAAATATTTTGACATCGCAGAGAAATATGGCCTGTTCTAGCAATTTGTGTATATTTATGTTTACTGCACCAAAATCAGTGGAACTTATTACAGTAGTAAAATTAATTTGGGATTAGAGCCCAAATGGAAAATTTAATAAAATTAAAACTGTTTAAATTTTCCTGAATTTCAGGGTTCAGTGACACTTCTCATCAATAGTGATGTGTGGAAGTAACATTAGAATATTTACTTTTCCAGGTTTCACAGTATTTTTGTTTTGAAAAGGGTATTTCGGTTCTGTGCAAAACTGGAGATGCAGCCGTGCAGCTTTGGTTGCTGCATGCAAAGCCTCATCACGCAGCTGGCATCCTTGCAGAGGACGGGAGTCCAGGCTGTAAGGTGAATCTGTACTGGCTTTCAGTGTGGAAGGAGAAGTCATTGCAGCAAACAGGAGACCCCCTTTATTTTGAGAACAGTTTCATCCATCTGTCTCTTCTTTTTGCTTACACACTTCCCATTTCTCATCTGGTCAGTATGGTAGGTGCAGTTGGGTGTTTACATCGCGCACCTACGCATCTCTGCCACAGAGCATAGGCCTGACTTTAGGGCCCTCTATGTTCTCCGAAAGATGCAAGCTGCTGTCAGATATAACAGAGAGTGTGGCTGTGGGTTATAGGCTCCCTCTTCCTTCATCCCTTGGTGTTGGGTGAAGGTAGAGCAGCAAGCAGGGCTCTACCACACCTCCTCCCTACCTGCAGCCTCTCTCAGCGTTGCCCGCTATCATGTTAAGTGGATTTTTGTTTGTTTGTTTTTTCCCAGGGGAAATACTATACCAAATGCCTCCAGAAGTCTGGGGGAGTCTGGGTCCTATGTGTAAACCTCTGCTACTTGTTTAGTTATGTATACAGTATAAACAGCTGCCTGACACAAAGAAAGAAGAGAAGCAAGAGAGAGCAGAGGGAGAGAAAGGAAAGAGAGTAGCTGGGAAGTGTTAGTATGGTAGCTATAGATGGGGGGGGGGGGGGGAACAAACCCAAAAAATCCCCCAACACCTCTACCTGCTGCCAAGTGAAACTTAAGAGTTTCTGTGGTCTGATAATTTGTAGAAACTCCAAAGAAGAATGGATTTTCCATATTTTCACCTGTGATGCAGATCTCCGATAACTCCGATGTTAACAAGTACTGGTATTTTAAAATGAGTACGTACTCCATACCCTCAGGTTGCCCACCCCCACAGCATTTTGCACAAAATCGGGAGCCGAAGCTGGGAGAACAAGAAGAGTTGGCCTGTTGGTGCTGCTGCAGCAGAGGCAGCCGGGAGTTTGGGGACAGGGAGCTTGTTGGTGGAAAAGGCTGATCGGTGAAGAGGTGGTGAGCAGTGAAGGAACGCTGTCATCAACTGTACTGCTTGTATTACGTGCTTGGGTGTACAACTGCTCTGCTGCTGAACCAGAGTTTCCCTTCTAAAAGCTAATCAATCCATGTGTTGTACATGTGGAAATACAGTAATCCTCTTGATTTTATTTATTCTGTCACAAAAATCAGTCTAGGTTGTGACAGACCCTCTGAGTAGCAAGGCAGGCTTTTGACGTTAGCTGAACTAGACCCAAATCAGTCCTAAAAATAAAGGAGGCCCAAAGAACCACAGCCCTGTATGTTCTCCCTGGCAGTTTGTCCTCTTGGTGTCTCCTTCTTGTGCATGACCTAGCTGAGTTTTCACCAACGTATTGCCAGCAAAGGATGGTAGGTCAATAAAGAATATCATAGAATCACAGAATAGTTTGGGTTGGAAGGGACCTTTAAAGGTCGTCTTGTCCAAGCCCCCCTGCAATGAGCAGGGACATCTTCACCTAGATCAGGTTGCTCAGAGCCCCGTCCAGCCTGGCCTTGAACGCTTCCAGGGATGGGGCATCTACCACCTCTCTGGGCAGCCTGTTCCAGTGTTTCGCCACCCTCATCGTCAAAAATTTCTTTGTTATGTCTAGTCTGAATCTACCCTCTTAGCTTAAAACCACTACCCCCTGTCCTGTCGTTACAGGACCTACTAAAAAGTCTGTCGCCATCTTTCTTGTAAGCCCTCTTTAAGTATTGAAAGGCCGCAGTATGAAATACGAAAATAAATGAATAAATGATGTCAAATACCTGAAACAAACTGCTAATGAAGAACATCGACTTTGGTTTTGGTAGACGTTGTGTAGGAAATACACTGAGGAAAAATACTGTTTAGTACAGATAAACTATGGGAAGAAAAGCAGGATGCTCTGAATACACTTTTCATGAGTACATTATGTACTCAGCTCGTATGTTGCTGTGTTTATAAATTCCATAGCAAAGTCACTGCAGTATTATAAATAATAAAATAATCTTCTGAAACCACTTTACCTGGTTTTGTAGACGATACCCCTTAGCAAATACTGGGTGTACACAGAATTCTCATCCTATCAAAATGTAAATTGCGGACCGATGTTACATGGTGAGCTGTGTCACACCTTTTAAAAGTAACAAAGAATATCAGTGGAAGGCAAGAACATCAGAAAAAAAAAAGAAGAGAAACCACGCTATTTAAATTTGAAGAAGAACATATCTGACAGCTGAGTGAACAAAAAGAATAGGCATCAAAGACGTCTGTGCCTTGACAAATGTTGGGAGGAATCCCTCGCCTTTGTTTGGACTATCCGTAGATGCGAGTTCATTATCAAGCAGTTCTGTGTGCGTGACTGCCTTCATTTTTGATAAAGTAATGCTCTTTTAGGGATGTCAGTAAGTAATAACCTTGCCTGTGGAAGGATATAGGATGTGGTATTTTATAAAGTACTTCCAAATTTCTATTATTAATGAAAGGCTTGTAGTTTGGCTCTGTTTGGGGCTTTTTTTACTGCCTTTTTGGTGGGGTGAGGTGGGGGAAGGCACTAAATCTGACAGTTTACTAGAAACGGTGATACGTGGCATGGAACGCTATTAAGGAGATTACGTTATCTCCTAGGAACAGAGAATGCTGCAGTCAACGGGAAATCAATTTCCGAGGGTGCTACAGTAAATTTGTCTTGTAACTGGAAACTTTCTAATTGCTGCCCCAAGGGAACAGTAAGCTGAAAACCAGGCAGATGGTTTCTTCCCCATTTCCCTTCTTCTTTGATTCTGTCTAAATTATTTCTAGCTTCCTAGTAACTTTGTGCGTTAAACGCTTGCAAATGTTTTAACACTGTCATAGTTGCTCTCACTTGTGCAGTAACTTTGGTGTTCAAAAGCCAGATGTTTTTCAGCAGGTTTTGAGAGAGATTTAAATCTGGCCTCTTTAGATTGAGCCACTACTTCTAACTATAGCGTTAGCAATTAGTATGAAGGAGAAACTGGTTTTTATTCAGTGCTATGCAGCAGAAGGATTGAATCTTTTTTTTTTTCCCTTCAAGTGGAGGCTCAAGGAGATGGCTTTTTTTTTCCCCGTTCCATCAATTCATTGAGACTTTGATTACTCACGTCATCTGAAAAGCATTCTTATGTCAAAGATGCAGCCTAGTTTTTATGACTTATGATTTTATTTATGATTTATGCTTAGAATTCAATAGGATGGAAAGGCCTGGTGTAAACAGGTACTTTAGAAGGAAGATAGTGCCCCATTTCCTTATAAGAGCTCTGGGAAATATTTGGCGGGGATGAAGTCTGTGAAGATCAGATATATTGACTTACTTTGTTCTTCTGAAAGTTTGGCTGAATGCAGGTGGTAGTCTATGAAAACTAAATTGAAAAACGTAACAGAAAATTAAGTCACAAAGAGCTTATTGTGGTCAAGTTCCAGCTTCAGTAGAAAGCAGAAAGGCCTGCTTGAAATACCCGGAGGCTAAGAGGTGTGAATACAAGTGTGAGCTGTAGGTTGAATTCGGAGCCCCTTGAAAACTTCTTAGTATCATTACATTCCTACAAAATGTAAACATTTAGGAAAAAAAGTTGGGAGGAAATTATTCAGATAAGATAGAAAAAGTCAGCTTTCCTTTTTTTCACAACTACACTTTGCTTCAAGAACATTTTGAAATTTTGTTTATTCAAAGTGGATACTTATGTACCACTTACTCCTGACCATCACAGGCACACATGATCAGATAATATACCAAGTGCTTATGAGGAAGCTACGTCAATTACTAAATCATCTACAGTACCTGCCACAAATTAGTTGCTAAAAAAACATGCGTTGTCACACTGGTTGCTAATTGTTAATTTTAGAAATGTCAAAGTACCACTCAGAATAATAATAAACAGATTAATTACTGGTTGGAATATCAATCACTAAGTATTTTTTTGCATCATAATTTAAAAACAGCAATGGAATTATCATTTTGAATACCATGTGGTAAAATTAACATGAACTGAAATATGTCTGGCCCAGAACAGCTTTCATTTTTTTAATAAAATTGTTGCTCAGTGAGAAATTGCATAATTTTCTATTTTGAACTTAATGGGACTTTTCTTTGTGTATGTGCGTTTAAATTGAGAGTTTCCTGTAAATGGAGATAATTATTTTCCACAAGAAACAAATAAGATTGTTATAAAATAGTTGGTAAGTGTTTGAAAATCTTCAAAGTGGTAGAACCGTGTTCATATTTTATCTGCAGTGCAGCAAGTTATGGAAATGCATGGTTGCCTTTGGTGATAATTACTATTACATTAATATCAGATCTGTGAAATGTTTTGAAAATTTATATAACCTTAATTAGCCATCAGAAGCTCTTTTAAATATTATGATGGTTAGCAGGTACTTGTTTTACTGTAGTACCTGGGAGCTGTAGTCATATACTAGGATGCAAATTTGTTTTATCTGTATAAAGCTAAAACCCAAAGGATAGACTTTGCATTAACTGGTTAGAGCCTGGCTCTAGTTCACACATGTAGTAACTGTGGCTGCTCTAATGACTAATCCCTCCTCAGCAAAATAGGTTTGTTGATGTGCATTTTATTTCTAGAAAACTACTTACATATCCCTTCTCCAGTTAAAAAAAAAAAGGGGGGGGATGGTATCTAGCTTTCGGACTTGTGGGTCTGGAATAAACCTAGTTAACCTACTTAAGCTTTGGGACGTGCAGGGTGGGCAGCAGCAAACAGGCAGACTGTCTGGTCTTGTTTGGTTTTGATCCAAAATAATTTCCCAGTTTCAGTGCTTTGAAGTAGCAATACAATATCTAACCTCTTGGCAGAGGAGACGAACATGCTTGTATATGCCTTTTCTCAACAGCCAAGCCATAAATGTGCCTGTTTTCTTTTTATTTACCATGCTTAGATGAAACCAAACTGGTATAAAACAGGGGTTTAAAATTAAATTAAAAGGGGAGTATGAAAAGCTCAATTTCTTTCTCACCTCCACACCCGAGTCTGGGTTTTTAATTTGGGGGAATTACTCTCATTGCTGCTTGGAGCAGCTGCTGGGGGAACACAGATCTTCTAAATCTTATTCTTCACTCCTGATGCTCACTTTGGGTGTGTTACTTAGTATTCTGTTTACAGAGCACTCCGCAGAGTGTTTGACAAAAAGCAGTGATTACGCACAGGAAGTGCTGTTTTTTTCTGGTTTTTATATGTTAATGCTCACTTGAAATTTTCATGAAGCTCTTTCATGTGAAATGTGTGGTATAAAACGTTTCCTGTAGTAAAACTTGAAACCGCTATAGAATAAGTGACTTTGGTGTGAGGGTATGGAGTATACATCTTCATCAGAGAAATAAAATTAAGAAAGAATTAAGAAGGTGTATGTTTCCAGAAGTGAACTAATCTGCAATTCTGATGTTTATCATTTAAAATGTGTAATATGTAAATATTTTTTAAAAGAACTGCCCCCCACCCATAAAACCAGATCAGTTTGTTGAAAGTCTAGTTTTTGTACGTAGCTTTTCTTTTTTGGACCACTGTTTTAAAATGCTTCCATAGTACTCTATGTTGTAAGAAAATGGTGCCTAAATGGAGATGAGCTGGTTCCTTGACAGTAATTCGGCAGTTGGATTTGGGGGATGGGGCTTCTTTTCTTTTTATATCTGTATAGCGTGTAAAATATGCCACACTGTGATGACAGCAACTTTTGTTTATTTTTGTAGGGTTGACCCAAGGACCATTTCATCTTGCAAGAATTGGTTAGCAAGATCTACATTGACTTGTTCCTAAGGGGAAACATGTCTGAGATTGACTATGAGAAGTTAGCTGAAATAGGTAAATATTTTTTATTACACTTCAAATGGCATTTGTGTAGAGTTACAGGTGATTTAATAGAGCATCTTCAGTAAGTGAGAGGCTTCACCAACATTTTGTAATACTTCTTGGAGCAATCCAATATGAGTTACAGCCACTGTACTGATGTGTACCCTATTAAAGCCATTAGGGTTGAAGGTTAGTTTAATACATGCAGGTTTTATGAATTATTGGTAGATGTTCCTAGTGCAATTCTAGGCTATTGGAATATCACCATCATCACATATTGTGGCACAAATGGGAGTCATTACTCCAAACAGACAAGTATTGAATGAGCATAGAGATTGCTGTATTGCATGTTATCTCCAAAGATGTTAGTCAAGCTGAGCAATATGACCGTGGCGTTAGGGGCATCATCATTTTGAAAGATCAGTGTTAAATTCTTTTTCCTTGAGTTTTTGAGGATGCCAGGCTGAACCCCAGAGCAAGGGTCTTCCAGAGCTTTTTTTTTTTTCCTTTCCCTACCACCGCAGTCTCCCTTTCCCTGTCCCTCACCTTAGCTCTGATTTCCCCATGTCATCGCTTTCAGCAGCAGCAGGCTGGCCTTTTTACTCCTAGGGCCTGATTCAAAACCCACTGAAAGCAATTTCCCTCTCAGCCTTGGCAAGCTCTGGATCAGGCCCTTCATGTTTTCTCCCAGCCTGGGTTGAACAGTGATAACAGCGTGAGTAGTAACAGATGATCCTCTGCTATAGCTCATGGAGCAGGGCAATAAACTCCTCTGTCATTTGCAGGAGAAAAATGAAACTGAGGTCGCCCTCAGTTTGGAACAATGAATCTTCTTTTTTTATTTGTGTTTATTACGAAACATCTCTTGAGCTCCAGTCCTCTTGTTCACACATTAAAAAACAAAAAAAAAGGGGAAGAAAAAGAATATACAAAGAATTAGGTTAGGGTTAACTAGCTTTTCAGTATATATGATTAGCACTGGGGCTTCTTTAGTCCCTGTGAATGAGTGCAGTACAAATGGGTGTGTGTATTTACTTTGATTCTCTAGTCCTTTGGCACATCTCAAAGCCAGATATCTTGATGTCTATACTTTGTTACAAATCCTTACCCCTGCTTTTTGGAAACCTGGCTATTTTTATGCATAGTACAAAATATTTTTTTACAGAAGGAGTTAGTGTCTGCCTCTCTGTACCAAAGGCTGTGGTTAACATATTAGTTGTTTCTGTTGTGTTTAACTAGAATATACATTTCACTTTTAGTAAAGCCTGTTAAGTTTCCGTGGATTATGGTAAATAGTTCATAGCTCCCACTTCACATCCCCACAGGCTGGCGTTTTCTATTTTTTTTCTCTCTCCCCTTTGCAACTTTTTGTTACTTTAGGTGGTTACAGTGCTCAGATGTGAAAAAAAAAAAACTAATAAACAAAATGGTGTTTTCCTTGTTCTGAGTTTTAACATGACTTAAATATTTTAAAAAGAAAAAAATGTGAAATTCATATACTGCATTATGTTTGTATTATTCTTCCTAGCTCTTGGGACAAAAACATTCTTTAAAGTGAAAGAATACTTTTCCAGTTAAGGTTAGTGTAGCTTTTTATATATGATACACTTTTAAAGGGTAGAAAAATACACATTTTGGAGATAATAAGAAGAATTTACTTTTTTGTGTGTATGAAGAGGACTCTAATGGTGTATTTCTAAAGGCAGATTTTTTTTTTTCCTATAGGACTGCTGATTTATTTTCTGAGGAGGCTTTAATGTGAATTCAGACATAAAGAAATGTAAAAGTAGTACACATGTTCCTGACTCCTCTTTGTCTTTGAGAAGCCCCGCCGCTAGCGGCATTATTCATCCTTGTGAAATGCATTTTTGGTACAAATCACATTAAAAATAAAAATGAGACAATAAAGCTTTCATGTGGCTGTTTATAGGATAGAAAGATACTCAGAAACTGTGAGCGGAAAGCATTCCGAAATATTTAGTAACAGTTTTTCTCTAACACTTATTAGCTACTGGCACATAAATCTGGCTGAAATCAATACTTAATATATTCTTTCTGCCCTAGTGTGTCTTGTGTGGTGGTCAAGGCATATGAAATATGCAGGTGATTAGAAGGCAAAATGTTCTTGAAGTACTTTTTAAAGTGGCACTAATAAAGTTATAGATAAAACTGTTAATTCTACCTTATTAAAACTTGTGTGATAAAAGGAGATGGATGATGTACAGGGGGTGGTGCACCTTATCAGAACATTAATTTTTCTCTTTACATGTGCCTTGTCTTCTCTTAAGCCACCAAGACACTTGTGTGTTAGTTAGTGTGTCAGTTTATTGTTATTCCCATCAATTTCTAGAAGACGTTCATTTGAATAGTGTAGAAACATTAGTGACAGTAATTATCCCAGAATCTGTGTTCAGTTGGATGTGTGCTTAGGATCAGTTCTTTTTGAACCTTGCAACAGTTTGGAAAAAACTTGGGCTCCCTCCCCACCTCCCCACCCAAAAAAAAACCAAAACCAAAAAACCCTGGAGCAAGATCGATTGACTTTGTGTTGCTCATTTCAGTGCAGAGTAGATTTTAATTCTAGGATCTAGTCCAGAATCTACTGAAGCTGGGGGAAGGATGCCCATTGATTTTACTGGGCTTTTGAGCAGACTTCTTACACCTTTGCTTGGCCTCTAGCTGGAGTATGTGTTAGATGGACATTTTGGCTGCCTTGCCTTATCGCAAGTTCAGAAGGTTAAAGGATTTCAAGGAAACAGTGGATTTTGAGGGAGGTGAGATGGAGATTTGTTTGTGCTTTCCTACCTTTATGCAAAGTAAGGAGTCTGCTCTCAGAGAGCGTTCACATGGGGTGTTAATGTGGAGTAGCTGTCAATGCACACGTTAGCGTACTGAAACTTTGATTTCTCCATTTGGACAACCTTGAAGTAAAAGACAAGAAGCTGTAGATGGATACAACAAGCAGATTATGGGAGTGTAGGAAATGATGAGACAACACCAGCAGTCATGAATAGCAAGGTCACAGCTTGCCAGTCATTGTTGAGATTTTTGTGAGCATCACAGCAGATAGTAATCTTAATGAGGATGTGAAGGTAGCTCTGAGGTATTAAAGGGTGGCTTTTCCCACACATGACAAAGGGTAAAGAACAAGAAACTGATCTGAAACTGCAGCAAATGGTGATAACGGCCTGTGTTTTTGTGAAACTGAGCTAAAATTCAACCCTTGAATAATGTATCAGAGGCAAAAGTTTTTCTTTGTTCATTAGCACTTAAGCATTCTTGGTTGCTCCTTTAGAACTGCAGAAAGACGAAGCGGAAGATACACAGTCAGAACAGGAGGAAACATTTATGTCTCCACCGCTTGAGGATCCTGAGTTAAATATCAATCACCCTTACTATGATGTTGCGAGACATGGCATCATCCAGTTAGCAGGTATGTTTGGAAAAATACTACAGCTTGACACTTAGTAGCTCCTTACCACATTTTTCTTACTGTACTCCTCAAGGTGATGCACAGGAATCATGTTGATGCTTTCAGCCTTCATCCTGAAAAGCAGCTCAGTAGTAATATGTGAACTCAGTGCTTTTCTACAGATGAATTATGAGCCAAATATTGGAGCTTAATCTTGCTTTAAAATGTAACTATAGTAATATATTATAATCTAAGGCCTAACTGTGGCTGTAACACATCTGTACTTTATTTGTGATAAGCTGTTTTGTCTTCTGAATAACCTGAAGTGTTGTGTAGCCACATGTAATCATTTTTCTAGTCTGCCCTGGGAAGGGCATGCAACTGTGAAGAGATATGAGTCACTGTATAAAAACTAATAAAAGGCAGAAAGGAAACTGTTGATGTAAATGTTAACTGCATTTATCACCTGACTTTCTGTTGTGACATGGAGAAAAGCTGGGTACATAGCATATTTGAATATTGGATCATTTAATGTTTACATTTATTTATTTTTAAAACAATCTGGCAACATATAAGACAGGCAGGCATATTTATGATATAAAAGCACCTCTTTAAAGTATGCATTGCATATTGTTTTCCTTTTGGCTTATTTTTGGCATCAATGTGCTTGTTAAAATCGCATTAATAATCACAATCCTGAGCTAAAGAAATGTATACAATAAGAAACAAATAGCAGTATTTAACACTGCTCATGCTAATGAAGTCTAAGATTATATTGTGCACACTTTTTGTACCTCATACTTCAGTGAGCCTAGATTATGATTTTTCAGGAAGACGATGAACTCTATTGTACATATGTACCTTCCTGAATTTGAGCCATAAACAGAGTGTCATCCAGGTGAATATGAACTTTAGCAAAACCAGTCTCCTAGTGAGGTATGATTGACTAGGGGCAGTGAAATCCGTGGTAATTTGACTTCTGTCTATAGTGGGAGGAGAAATTTACCCATAGTAACTTCTCTTCTTGAAGCTAGTTGTACACAGGGTAATAATTACCTTTTACCTTCTTCAAAACTAACCCCCCAACATATGACTCAAATCCATAAACAAGGGAATAACAGATTCACAGTCTTGCGGTTGAGGAGCTACTGCCTGCTAACCCACTAGGATGTTTCTCACTCAAGCGCCAGTTTTGGGATGGGGCGATACCAAGATAGAAAAGTTATTAATGAAACCATTGAAGTCAAACTGACAAAGTGTGAAATAAACGTGTTAACAGACACACTGGATACCCCAGAGTCACTATAACTGTCCACCTAAGAACCTCTCCCATCTGCTGTATTAGGCAGTGCTACATGATAATGCTTTAAAAGAGATCTTCAAGAGTTTGTTTCTCCTGCTGGTATACTCAGTATCAAATTCTGATGGGCATTTACTGCTTCACTTTTAATCATGCACAACTATTTACTAAAATGTTTGTTGTTGCTCCTCATTCTTCATTCACTCAAAGCTGCCCTGGAGGTCAGAAGCACTTGATATTTGTCTGTTTTAGCTGGTTTTAATTCTAAAAGGTCCTTGTGTGTTTATTTTCCTGGGAGGAACCATCCTCTTTTTTGCAGCTACAGGCAGAGCTGCCAGGTGATGAGCTGAAACCCTCGAGTCCGTGCTTAGACTAAGCTCCTCTTCTCCATTCCTCTGTATTGCGGGAAAAGGGGACAAGTTGGCAATCTTATTGGTCAGCCAAGGAGAACTTACTAAGACATTCCCTGCTGATTTAAATAAACAAATAAATAAAAGTTTACTTACTACCAAGGCAAACAAAAACTGTAACTTTCATAGTCTCGGAAGGACTCTGTCATTTGACTCGGAAAAGTTAAAACGGTGGGGGAACTCAAAAAAGGGGGAAATTTTGGAATGGGAAGATGAAATATACTGGAACAGCTCCTTTTAAAAATTCATGCTTTTACTGATGGTAAAACAGCGAACATATGGTGGGGACAGAATGATAACCAGCCTGCCCCTTCCTGAGCAGTCCCGCCTGGCTTCATCTTACGCGTATGCCTTATTCCTGTGTTACAGAATGGGACCGTGCTTCAATATAGTGGAGTGAAAGCCACGGTATTTTTTAGAGACACCTACCTGTAGCTTCCATAGTTTAATCTTGGAACTTGTTCTGTATCAGTGTTTGCTTGGAATAAAGTCCAAACTTTAGGTATACGCCTGGTATAAATTCACTGGAGCAACTGGAGGTATTCACAAGATGAATCTTGGCTGAAATGTTGGATTATCTCTGGTGGTTTTGTCCTTGATATTGCAGTCTTTTGTAGGGAAAAAAAGTCCCCTAGCCATTGTTTAAGCTCAGAAAAGAGTGACTTTAGCTGCCATTTCAGTCAGAAATATATAATCGGGTTTTGCAAGTCTACTGGACAATTTAAATGCGAAGCACAAGCCCGGAGCCATGCTTGAGGCGGCAGCCTGCACCCTCCGAAGCCGCTCTGATAGTGGGATGTAAGAGGAGAACGCAGAGGTGTGCACATGAATGCAGAACACAGGGAGGGTGAAGTATGATCCGAAGACATGCTTCACCTCCACAAAACGAGGCCTCCCTGTCCCCAGTGTTAATTGGCATGGAGTCAGGTTTGAATGTTTTCTGGATTTAGATTCAAGTGAGGAAAGGATGAGCTCTTCAGATCTCCTTCCCATCTTGCAAAGGCCAGTCCCTTTTGAAACAAATAATTATCAAATGATTTGTACCTAGTTTGTAATGGTTTTAATCTCTTTGAATAAGACAAAATATAATTTCAGTGTTTGGAATGGCTGTTTTAAAGCAATTCTGAAAGCCGTTCCTTCAGTTTTAATTCTGTGATTGAAAGACAATGAGATGTATTGTTTGGAATGATTGAAGTAAAAGAAAGAATTTAGGTGAAAATATTTGCAGTAATTTATCCATCTCTTACAGTGATCTAGTTTCCAACAGTTAATTTAAAAAAAAATCTGAAATTCTTTCTTGCTTCTCACAAATTAAAATGACTTACACCTGCTTTCCATAACAATAACTTTGACTATATGCAAAGGAGATTTTTTGAGTTGTATTCATACAGTGTGAAAATACAGTTAATTAAATAAGAGTAGAGGACATTTTAAAAAGATGTAAGCTTTAATAATTGTTTATTAATTACAGGCTGATTTGTGTCACAAATACCAATGTGCAGCTGACTACTCTAAGCATATGTAAATGGATCAGTGCTGCAGTGCTGGTTCTTTTTATTTCTACTTTGAAGGAGAAATTTCAATCTGTTGCCTAAAAAGAAACTCAAGATTATTTTTCTTTGTGGCAAAAAGGAAGGGACATATAAGCATATCTGATGCATCAAGCTTCCTTATTTTCTATAGTTTGCTTCTATAATATGATTGCTGACAACTTTTTACAGTACCTTTTTTTGAATATGTGCTTGTTTAGTAGGACTCTGATGGTTGGTTTTCATTAACTGCCAGTGACATCCTTTTATGTGTTAGACAAAACTTTTTAATGGATCAAAGTCCATCATAATTTTAAATCTGTATTTCCCTTCTTAGCCTTTTATTGCTTTTCTAGTTATATTTAAAGATTCCAGGTATCCAGCCTGTGTCTTTGTAGAGACTGTCCATGTTTTTCTTCAAGATGCAGTTGATTTCATGCCTCTTTCTGACTTTGAACCAGTGCATTAGAAACTGATTAGAATAGTATTATGTAGATTAGACTGTGAAAGGTAAAGTTGTAGTTTAGTTTTTGTAACATGTAAGGAGAAACTGTAGTGAATTACCTGACAAGCCTAAGACACAAGTCCTGATAATTTTCAGTCCATCTCAATGACAGCTTTGCTACTTCTTGCAATACCTTCAGGAGCAAATCTGTGGTCTGTAAATTACCGTGCCATGGGAAAGAACTGGGTTTAAAGATTTTATTTTTTTTTTTTCCTTAAAAGATTTACTTTGTTCATTTTTTTTATTTCCAAAGGGTATTCCTGAAATCAGTATCTCTGACATTATTTCATGAGTGCCCTTTTGGGGAAAACAACAAATCAACTGGAGAGACCTAAGACTTGGGCACTTTTCAAGGAGGAAGCTGAAGGCTCTGGTTTGTAACCTGTTTGCAGCACAAGAGCAGATTTTAATGTGGGCTTTGCACTTTACAAAGCGTGTCCTAACCATTTGGGTGTTGTCGTGTTTTTCTCTCAATTGCTATGAGAGGAGCTCCAAAATAAAGGTTGATATCAATGAAAAGTATGTCCTGCTCTAGTGAAGAGGGAACTTGCCTGAGTGATAGAAGCATGGGTTCAAATCCTTTAGGCAGGAGTTGAACTTGGATTTTCCAATTTCTGCGCCAGTTTTCCTCTTGCTTGTTTCTCCAACTATTTTCTTCTCAGAATGCGAAAGGAATAAATCCTTATTTACCTCATTCCTCTCTTTGAACGTCAGACTGTAAGTTATAGTGTCTTTTTTAAAGACAAAACTGAGTTAATTATATCAAAATATATGGATGTGCTTTCTTGTTGAATCTGAGAAAATATAACAGGTCCGCTTTAAACATAATTTAGCAGAGCAACAGGCTAAAATAAATGATGGCTCAAAGTGCCAAATTCAAATGTGAATGTGAACTCAATTTTAGGTTTGGGCATCCTGACAATATACCACAAGTCATTCTACACCTGAATATACCTTATTAAAAAGAAAAGCCTAGCACTATTTCCCCTTTATCAAGTAAATGTAAATTATATTCCCTTTCTGTTTGACTATTCTGCTTTTTTCTTTGCTTTCCTTAAATTTTCTTTTATGCTTTCTGTGAATTATCACAATACTTAGTTTTGCATCACTGAAAGCAGTTTTGATTTTCAGTGCCCCTTTTAAGACTAGAGCATTGTTCTAGTCCAGAGAGTCAGCCAGATCGAACTGTACTGACATTAGAGAGGTTAGCTTCAGGAATGGCTTTAACTCACCCTTATTTCAACTTATTTTACCTACTTTAAGAGGAGTACAAATGAAATGTAAGTAATTAATTATATTAAAAAGCAAGCTGTCCTTTTGCTTTCAGCTGATCTGAAAAAAATGTGGTATGGCAAAGTCTTCTTCTTAGACAAAATTTAAAAGAAAAATTGCTCATGGAGGAATCTTTGATGGGGAGTCTTTGCTTTCTGAGGGGAATGAACAAGGTTCCCGATGTAGGAGATCTCCTGAATGTTCACTTATAGTCATTCCTATTTAGAAAGACACCTGAGCATGTACTTGATTTTAATTGCAATTTTAGCACTTTGCAGAATTAGCCAGGTGCCGTACAGGTGCAATCCTCTCACAGAAAGTTGGTTTCTAAATAAACAGGTGGACATGAGTGGAATCCAGAGGAATGAACACAAAAAGGCAACTTTGTGAAATCAAAATGAGTTGACTCTTGGAATTTAGAGTTGGTGTCATTCTCCATATTTCCTTGGTGGATCCGGTTTCTGTCCCAAAGGATAAACATTACAATGGATATTTTAATACTTCATCTTTAAGCTGTCTAATATCCGTCGTAATGTATTTTCGTATGATCAGCCGAGGTGGTCAACGCCAGGAGAAGGACGACTCAGATCTCTGCAGCTAAAGGTATAAGCTTCTCCTGCTAACATTGAGACTCAGCTGTGTTATCTTGGCTGTGTGTTTCTTGACTGACTAAGAAGTTTGCCATTATGGGTGGGCAGAGACCCATAGTGGATTAGTTGTGGGTGTATTTACTCTCCATTACTCAGCCTAGGCAAAACACAGAAGTTTCATGATGGCTTTTTTGCAACCCCGTATTTCCCTGAGTCGTAGAGAGTAGAAGGAGGCTTGGAAGCACAGTTTGTCTTGACATTTAACATAGTGTAATTGAGGTTTAGGCTCATTTTCTCTAGGTTAAATTCTATGAAAGAAACAAAATATGTGAGCAAGTGTTTTCATTGTTGTGGCAAGTCTCCTGGAGTTTGACCTTGCTTCCACTCCCGTTGAAACCAATGGCAAAACTTCTGTTGACTTGAGGATCTCACTTTGCTGTAATGTGATGATGACAACCTTCAGTGAAGTAAAATGATATTTCACTTTTCACTTATAAAATAGTAATGTTTAGTATCATCAGAACAAAAGCTCTTGAAAAGTCACGCTAAAATTACAGCATTCAAAAGATCTCATTTGCAAATTGGAATGAGCTGTATCATTAGAAAAAACCTTTTCATTTGCAAGAAGCAGTTAGGAAGTGCTGTGCCATCCAAAGTCTTAATTAAAAAGTAGAAAAGTCCCCTTTCCCACTTGCCCTACCTTGTGTCTTACTGTAACTTTTTTTTTTCTACTGCAAAGTTAGATATGAAAAGTGATTCATGTCTGTTTCAGTGAAATCCAGACAAATCAAACCCCAGCAGATAGCTTGTATTTTAACGTCCATAAATCTCATTCTGGACAGCGTGCGCTGCACACCCCTCTTTACTCACCGAGCGCAGGGGAGGAGGCTGGCGTGGCCGTGCTGGGCTCCCAGGAGCGGCTCCGCGGCCAGCGCAGCTGATAATCCGGAGGCTGCCCGGGAATGCATCTGCACCGTAGCAAGTGCCTGATCCAAAGGCAGGAGCCTCCTGCCCATGGGCCAGAGAAGTCTGTCAGACCTTTGTGTGCATGAGGGCAGAATCTGAGCCAGGGACTTTCAAAAAGGTGCGGGTAGGTGGCTAGAGGAGTCTGAGTGCCCAAGCAGTTAAGGCACACAGTCTTTGGGAATGCCTCCTGAATATTAGGAGCTCAAAACCAGTGCAGAAAGATACAGGAGGAAAGAGGAGCACATTTTCCAGGGAGGGCAGAAGGAGTTACCAGCTTTCATCTGAAAGTGTTTAGTGACATTAGACTGTGGAATAAACTAGGTTAAGATGAAACTACGTTTTTGACCTGAAAGCAAAACATCACAGAGCAAAGCTGAAATTGCACTACTTTTTTGGTTTGTCCCCTGCAGAGAATGAGGCATCTTTCAATTCTAGCTTGCTTGTTTAAGTCCAAGTAGTAGGGAAATACGGGTTTTGTGGGATAAAAATATACTCTGTGCTGATTTAAAATCGGCATACTTCCAAGTCCTTTGAACGTGCAGGTAATTGCCACTTCCCACTTTACCCTTCAAACTGCACTTTCACGTGTTTGGGTAAAAATTCTATCCTCAAGGTTATGGGATTCAAACTGTGCCCGACTGGGAAGCAAATGTGATGGGAATTTCCTAGGGTGCTGAGTCACAGCCCTTCAGGTGGAGGGCAAGGGAAGCCTGCTTCTGTTTGGATCAGCACTTCATGTGTCATGTTAAAATTTGATGTTGTTCAAGACATCATTGACGCCTCTGAAGAAAGAACAACCTCTTTCCTTTCATTAACAGTCATCACTAATGGGAGGCTGGCACTGCTTTGTTCAGTTTCTAACGCAGCTGAGGTCCTTGGTCACCTTTTCTGGTTTGCTCTCCTTGCCTGTGTGGCAGCGCGGGCTGGGAGAATGAGGTGCTCTGCTCTGCTGCTCATTCTGAGAAGGTTTCTTTGCCTCCGTTTTCCCATTATTGAAACTGGGCGATATGTTTATTTATGTTCTAAGTGTATCTGTTCGCAGTCTTTTATAAAGCTGGTTCTTTGTTTTCTGGTTTTTAATTCAAGTAGTCGAATGTGACCAATGGTAACAATTAGTGAGTCATTTAGTAATTTAACTGGAAACCTTTCTTAGATTTATTTTGCTCATAAAAATGATTGTCTCTAACAAATAAAATATTCTACAGGGCATTGTAACACAGCAATTTTTTCACAAACAAGTAATGATTTAGAGAACAATCTTTTATTAATGTTTTAATTTAATTTTAGTACATCATTCATATTAATGCATGTTACATTATAATGCCTTTATAAGTACTCTGAGAATATCAAATAAGACACTTAAACAGACCACAATTTATTTCATGAAGTTATTTTTAAGAACAATATGCAGACATACCTGAGTGCATGTAATTGTGTTATTGTGCATATTCTTCCTTTAGTGGTGCTCAAGCACCTTATTTAACCCAGGAGTCAGAATTTATTTTTAATGTGGGAAGGGACACCAGGCCTTGTGGGATGAAAAAACACCTTTAAGAAAGATAATAAAAATAAGCAGTCAGCCAGAAAAGAACAGGAAGAAAGAACCAGCCAGCAGAGAAAGCTATGTTTTGGAAGTCAAAGCTACAGGACTAAAGTGATAATTACCAAAATTCAAGCTGAGTTAGATCTTTGAAGGATGTTAAAGCAAATAGCAAAAGGTTCTTTGGTTGTATAAATAAAAAAAGAGAGAAGTGATCTTCTGTGAAATAAGAGCGGGGTGGCCATCAGAGATAATCCAGTTATAGCTGTCAAACTAAATTAATACTTCATTTGGTTTTCAGTAATGACAATGATGTTGATATTATTATGAAATCTTTTTAAGTCCTGTATATGATGTTCATCTGCAATTTATTATCTACCTCTTGTCACCTGCGTTTAGGAAAGATGTGTTCAGACTGGAGCAGGGTAGAGAATAGCTAGGTCGGGGAAGAGATAGAAGATCTAACTTGCTTACAAGCAGTAAAATACAGGCTGAGAGGGGATATGATTATTGTCTAGAGAGTCCTTCGGAATGGTAAATAGTACTGAAGGAGAAGTGCTGCTTCAGCTGAGTGATGTCATCGTCACACGAACAAATTGGTACAAATTTGTTATGACTTTTAGACTGGAATTGAGAAAGCAGGTTGCTAGTTGTCAAAGCAGTGAACAGGAGGAGCAAGAAACAGAAAAACCTAACTGGTTTTTAAGATAGAGCTCAACAAATCAATGGAAGGATGATGTGGTACAGTTCCTGGTGATAACACATGCAGAAGATGTCTCCATGTTCATATGTGAAAAGTCACTAAGCGTTACCGTCATCTCTTCCCTCCGTTATCTCCTCTACACCTAAAATGGAATGGGTTTAAATAGATGCTGTCCCATCATGACCTCTGTAAGTACTGTTGAGCACAACCAGGTAGGAACCGGACAAAGCAAATGCAGGATTTTTTTTCTTAGTGTGGAATCTGTCAGGTGAGGACAGCCGCCTCTTCCTGAGTTGAATGAAGGAAAGCATATTACTGTCAGTGGTGGGTTTTCATGGAAAATGTGTGTTTGCAAACCTGGGAGGTGTTCTGTTTGTTCAGATCAAGTAATTTGAACCAACATCAGTAATACAAATTAGAACAGCTTAAGAAGTGGTCTGAGGCTGGTCTACCCAGTTTTCATAGAAATGCTCATATGATGTTATTTATTCATGGAGAGACTCCATTACAGATTTAACTTCCCCCATTTTACTTCTTTTTTAATTTGTTTATTCATTACAGCTACTTACATAATTAGGGATGAAAGGGGAACAACAGAATTATAAAGAATATCTAAAAAAACCCCAATTCTTAACTTTATTGTACTACTGATATAAAAGCCAAACTTTGATGTTTTAGTGGCAATAGAAGTAAGTATTAAATATCATTTAGTTTGAACATTGAAATTAGATCAAGAACGTCTCAACTATGAATTCAGTCTAAACATTTCTGGGATGTTTCTGTATTGCTTTAAAAGGAATGGTATCTTTCATGTAGATACACGTTAAAATCTTAACAGCTCACGGTCTTCAGTGCTGAGTTACCTTCAGTACGAGCATGACTTAACCTCTGCACCTGGCTTTCCAGATAGTGGAACTTGGGTGTGGGGTGGGCATGGCGTGAACACAAACCTTGTCTACACAGGCAGTGTGGGTGAAGCCGTCGTGAGTCAAAGAGTAAATGAACTTGAGTGCAGCAATATATGCTCTTCTAGAGGGACTAAGGGATGGACACTTGGAGATCTTCAGGTTATGAAAAGCATAGGTGTATGCCTTGCTTGTGTGTTTTAAATGGGATCCGAATGTAGCAGTGCTTTGGAAAAGAGTGTCTGAGAAAGCTTAAGATGGTGAAAAAATCTTGACTTAAGTGTGTGACAGAGCAGATGCCCAAAGTGCTTGTAGGCGTAGCGGTGTTCTTATAAATTGTGGAAATAAGGCGTGAAGAGTTTGAAAACATGCCACTTCCAAGACTACTAGGGAAAGTAGGCCTGTTTTCTTCCATGACTGAATGCTGCAGGACTTAAATGTTCCCTCTCGGGAGCTGAGCACTACTAACCACCTTTGAACACGACTTTCTCAGCTGAGCTTCCTCACTTGCTTAGCAGCTGCTTCATTTCATTGCAGCGGTGGCCAGATTGCTTTCTGTAGGCAACATGTGATGTGATAGTGAAGTTTCACAGTATGTTTTGAGTAACGATGGGAGATACAGAGGTAGCCCCAAATATCAGAAGGTACAAGCCATTCCTTCAGATCACTGCGGTCCCACTGCATGAGTAAATGAGCGTTGTCTTTACTAACTGTTTTGTTCACTAGGTGATGACAATTCTGGAAGGAAGGTGATTACCTTCAGTTGCTGCCGTCTGCCTCCCTCCCATCAGCTCAATCACACCAGATTGCTGGAGTAAGTTTCTCTCGATCTCCTGCATAGACTACTTTGCATTTTATATGTGAACTTCTATTAGCTTGTTTCCAGGTGAATGAGCTTTCAGGGAAGAGAAGCAGGAGGCAGGGAATGAAATGAAAAAAGGATGTAAGACCTACTAGTGTTAATATTAAGTGAATGAGATGTGGATGAAACTGCCAGAGTTAATTCACCTGGAACCTTGACTAGAAGAAGCAATTCACAATGTACTGAAATTAACTTGTCGTCTTGATTTTATTAACGAGTTCTGATAGTATTTAAAAAATCGAATTTATGATGAGGACCAATGAAAGAGAAATTCTAGTGCTCATACATATGTTCTCATGAATAGCAGTGTTTGCCTTAATTTGCTATACTTTATCTCCGGAGTCACTCAGCAAGAGTGTTGTTTAGTTATTTACATCTTAGTGGTTTTCCTCTTTTATTAAAAGATCTGCGTTATGGACAGTATACTATGCTTCACATTTTTATATGTATCTCACGTTGTAAGGTTTGGGGGTTTGTGTTATAAGAGGTTGTCAATATGTAAAATCACAACATTCTTCCTTATAAACTTGCTGTAGCAAGGTACCAGGACATGTTTCTGCCTTGTGGTTTGTCACTGTGAGGAGATCTGTTCTGCCGTGAGAGTCCTCTCCTTATTAAGCATTTTAAACCTATTTGGAGTTCTTGCACAGTCTCCATTGCCAAAATATTTGAGCACCTTCAACCGTCGGTACCCACCACCTTTGGAAAGGACCAAAGTGCTGTTATCTCAACTTTTCGGAAAGAGGGAAGGATTAGAAGGCAGGTTATGTAAGAGATGTGTTTGAGACCGTGTTGCTTCATTTGTGTGCTCTTCACAGCTAAGGTATTTCCATAGCCTTAAGCCAAAGCTTCCTGTGTAGCATGCGCGCCCAGGAGGGAGAGCCTCACCAGTCAGCTCCTCACCTAGAGGAGCTACCTGCACCGATTAATAGGAAATGCCAAAGAAAGGAGTGTGACAAACCATGCTGCTACCAAATCTCAGTTCTGCGAGGAGGCACCTTGATGAAACTAGGATTTCCAGCCCTCAGACTCTTCTGGACTCGAACACTTGCATGTTTTCCATCAAATTCACTTGGAAAGTCTGTGCTAAGAGAGAAATGAAGGCAGGTGCCTGAATGTGAAGCTAGCAATGTAACTATCAAGTGATTCGCTTTTGAGTAGTTCGACCCAGATGTTGAGTTTTGAGGGAAAACTGCAGAGTAGGCCCAGATTGGTAGGTGTTATGTGATGAAATCACTTAAAAGAATTGATTTGGTAAAGCTTTTGTAATGTCCCTGCAATACTGTTATAGCCTTGGAACAGGTAATTGGCTGTACAAAAATACTAGTTATTTTATGCTCACAAAACTCTCTCAATTATTCTTAGAACTACAGGCTTTCTGGATGCAATGTTACAAGGAATTTACATGCTGTAAAATAAACCGTGAGGCACTCTGTATGTAAGAGTATCTGTTTAGGTATATTTTAATTTCAAACTCTCTCTAAAAAAAGTCTTGAATGACTGTTACTACTACTACTTCTTCCATTAAAATACCTTTACTACTTAAGTCAGGGATCAAAACAGCATTATATTAGTTGATGTCGCAGTCCTTGTCCCAGGCGATTCGCAGCCTAAGATTTACAGTTCGCTAAGGGAATAAGCAGATAAATGAGACTGTGGGCGTACAGTGTAACAGTGAAGTTATGTGCTTTTTCATGCAAAGGTGGATAGTCAAAGTGGCCTTGATACTTGCAGATAGCCACAGCCTAATAAATGGCACATGGAACTATCTATTTTATTGAATGAAAATCGCTTACATACAATTAAGAACAATAGCTGGGGCTCTGTCGCAGAATAATAAGATAGCATTGAGAATGACATGAGAAAGTTGAAATCTGACACAGCAAGAGATGAGGCCAGATTGTACTCCTCCATCATTGCTTTATTTGAATCATTGAGCTGTGTAATAGGCCATATAGTGTTCTCAATTGTAGGAGAAAGGGAAGAGAAAAGCATTTTAAACTATACCGTAAAAGAATGAACACACAGAAATCTGCTTATAAACCATGCAGTATTATTTCAAGATGGGATAAGTAGTATAGTTCTTTAAATTAGTTTTAAGGGAAATGATCTATGAACACAGTCCCCACAATACAAACAAGGGAAAGGCAAATACATTCAAGAAAACAGTTTACAGTAACAAGTTGTAATTGGCAGTAATTAGGGCTCATGGATTTTTCAAAAATTTAAAAAGTTTTAAGTTGAGAGGAAAACCCAAGATTTATTCTTTATTATTTTGAAAAGTCAAAATGACATTGTTTGCTTGGCTAAAAGGAAGGCATTTACAAAGACCAGAAGGAAGCAAAATATGAGTCGCTGTCCATTAAAATGCATCTTTTTAAAAATTTCTTGGAAAACACAGTCCCTTATTGTCTTCATCTTTTAGCGATTCATGAGCACCATAGTTTTTGTAACTAAGTACGTTCTTTCAGATTTTGGGCTTTGCAGTGATGTGGAATTATTGGCAACACTGTCACTAGAGCAAGATGAACTTGTTAGATAAATACATTGAAGCAAACATGAATTTGCAGTCACTAGCATTCTGTGCAAAAATAGCACATTTTCTTTGCCAGTTACTGCTTTAAAAATCTCATCTAGTAAACTGTCTTAAAACTAAAATGTTCTCTTTCTCCTCAGGTACTTAAAGTATACTCTGGACCAGTATGTAGAGAATGATTATACAGTTGTCTACTTTCACTATGGCTTGAAGAGTCTGAATAAACCGTCTCTGAAATGGTTACAAACAGCCTACAAAGAATTCGACAGGAAGTATGCCTCCAAAATATTTGGTTTATTCTTTCGGTTGTGTAATGTCTGTAACTAACTTCCATGAAGGAAGCAGATCTTTCCTGATCCGCCTGCAGCTAACTGAGTTCATTTTGCCGTTGCAAATTTTTGTAATGATATTGGTGCTCTTTGTTCTCTTGTAAGTGTCTTCTGTGCAGTACTAAGGAATGGCCTGAGTGCTGCAGTGGTTGTCCAAAGTTATAAAAAGCCTTGAGAACAAAACCAAGAGCCATTGCCTTTTCTGTGCACTATTTAACAAGATACCTCTGACAGCTTATTAGTCATCATTCTCTATTATCTCACAGTTGTGTTTCAACCTTTGATCATCCTGAGGCTAGGTTGTATACAAAAAAAAGGAAAGATTAGTTTTTAACAGTCTGCATCTCACAACCCTTGCAGCATTCATTGGTTGTTGTATGTAAGGCCCCGAAGGGACTTTGGAGTAACAATGGCTACAGCTCACGGCTTCATGTTTTAGTTGGTTAGGGTGCAGTCGAGGCCAAAGCTCCTAGATAAATAGCATTTTAGTAGTGGAAACTAAAGTTCTGATGTTTATTCTCTGAAAATGCACACTTGGCAGTGGAGCTGAAAACTCCTGTTGAAGTCAGTCTTGTTTGCAAGTTATTACTTGATGTACTTGTTTGTAAGTTGGCCTCAAGAGGGCATGACTGAAAGCAAAAATATACACAAATAGCTCTTTCCTGATAGTGAGAGTGTATGTGCATGTGCATTTTGGGGGGATAGATCATACATGGCTGACTTTTTCAATTTCGGAGCTGGAACAAGAAGCAAATCTCACAAAAGATGCCATGAAAAAGATTATTGGCTGTTTCTAGACTAGACTGAGAGATAAATGCCTGAGCATTTCACAGGACTGCACACCCTGCTTTGAAAACTGAAGTTTTTGCTGTGCATTGACAGTGCCTGAAAATAAAGCACTGTATGGAGTTGGGAAGCCTACCCTACCATACTGTTTTCCTTCTAGGAGAATCCCAAGCCAAATTTACAGTTGCTGTATGGGGAGAGGCAGTATGAGGGCAATAGCTTCTTCAGTTTTGTTTCCTGCGTACATCCCAAGTGCAAAAAGTCGCTCTCATTTATGCCAGAAATCTGTTTTCTCCATTCCCATACCCTGACCCAGAAAGCAGGAGAACCAAAGAGGAACAGAGAAGCCCAGGTAGCTGGGCAAAACCAGACAACCAGACACCCATCATTTTATTCACAGTTGGGACTTCTTAGCATACTGTCATTGAGAAGCTCAAAGCAATATTCACAGCCCAACATGTGTATTCCACTGTACTAGCCAGAGCGAAAAAAAAAATAAAAAAATAGCACCTTTCAGACTTCTGTGTGCATGTTTTGGGGGTCAAAGGAAAGAAAGAACAAAAGAGAGTACAAGGGACATTAGTAATTAGCTAGCATCATGAAAGCAAATGTTTAACAGGAATAGTTTCAAAAGAATAGATCTTGCTTTGAAGGTTTGCAGCAGAGGCTTAGTAAAATCTTGTGGGCATTTAATTGTAATCTAGGAAACTATGAAGTACATAAACTTCCACAGAAGCAATGCCTTATGCCCATTGCTTCAAGGTACAAAACAAAATTAAAATGGAAACTTCATTAAAGCAGCTCGGGTGTTTTGCTTCTAAGTTTTTATTGTTGATTTTGGGTTCTTATCCACATTGGTGCCAATTGCACAGGGGTAGTTGTTTGCTTGTGTATGATAGTGGCTTTGGGAAAACAGCTTTTTCATTCAAAGATGTATGGGCCCAATTAAAACCCAAAAGGAAAAACTGTGGTAATTGCTGAGTTGGTCCCTTTTTCCCCTCTTACCATAGCCTGTTACAAGAAGGTTTTTCTTAGGAGTTCACAATCATTCTTTTCCCATGATCATGGTTTTTCTAACAATGAATGGTGAACACTTGGGAGGGGCGCTCCCTACTGGGAAGCAAACTCGGCAAAGTAGTAAGCAACAATTTACATATAAAAGCGGGATATTTCATTACGCGTTTCTCAATTTCATTTTGCAATAACATTGAATAAGAGCAGAGTCTTTTTGTGTAGCTTGGTTTCCATTTCAGTTTCAGCCTGTTAGAATCTATGGTTTATGTATCATGATATGACATGATAGAATTCAGCAATGCTATAATGGAGAAAGGTTTTTGTTTCATCCAAAGGGGACCATCCAATATAAAACAGCATGCAGTTGGCTTCACCTTCAGTAATTACTAGCAAAACAAGACAAAAGTAGTCGTAAAAATAAAAGATTAGGTGTAAGTTTTACATCTGAAAATTTAGGCATTTTCTCTAACACGAAACTCCTGTAAGCAGAAAATAAAGGGAGATGAAGGAAAGTAGTTTTTTCATATCACAGAATTTTTTATAGACTCTTCGTTCACTTCTCAACTTTTTTTTCGAGTTGCCTAATTTCCCTTCTGTCCCCCTGTTATTAAACTTATGAGACAGCAGACATTGGTTAGGAACATAATAGTGTTATCTTGGCCTACTATTGTATCATCAAAACTGACCATTTTTTAAATTTTTTTTTTTTTCATTTTATATTCAGTTTCTTCTGAATTAGGTCTTTTTAATGTGTTTGAAAAGAATGCTGTATAATGTTCCTGTAATAATACCTCCCATTCAGTTGTAGCTATTCAGTTCTACTGCCTATGATATTCAAAAGTCTTCTAACAATTTCATTTTCTTTTCCTAGGTATAAGAAAAACCTTAAAGCACTCTATGTTGTACATCCAACCAACTTCATAAAAATTCTGTGGAATATCTTTAAACCTCTTATAAGGTACTTGGCAGTTTATTCAACACATTTTCCCGTTCAGTTTAAGGGTGGTTTGTTCTCTAATAAGTTGCTTTTAAAAAGGCTCAAGGTAAAATACGTGAGGTAACAGCACAATAGCCATTTAAACTGTCTTAAACTAATGAGTAAGGAGAGCTTAAGCTTGGGTATGAATAATAGTGTAGAGTTCTTTCTAAGAAAAGGGAGTCTCAATTCATAGTAGTTTTACTGGTATGTTAAAGTAAATATCACTTTAAAACATAGTTATTCTGTGGACCATGAATGACTTTTTTGTCCTCTTTGACAGCACTTAGCACAATAGAACTGGGTCTGTGACTGGAGTTACTAGATGGTACGGTAAAGCAGGTAATAAATGGTTAACCTTCAGTCTGATCTCAAGTGCTGAGATGAATAGGAATGATACTACTTGTGTGTTCGAAGTTAATGGATAAGCCCTGAAGTGCCCATAAGAATTTGCGGTGGAGGGTATAATGGTGAAGGTAGATGTATTTTACTGGTGCGTTCTTTTTCTTTGCATGGTAAAAATTGATGCTATCTACAAGGAACTGGCAACAAGGGGCAGACATGGCTAAGTGCTAGGATGGTTGGGCTTTCTTAGTTTCTGCTCCTGAACTTCTGTCACTTTCAAAGTAATTCTGACATTTTGCAGATTATGTTATGAATATCCTCAGGGCTGAAGGACGAAAACAGCTTATCTTGAGAAGCCATAATGAACCAACTAAAAATGTCCATTACAATAACTTGCAATTGATTCAAATCTGACTGGTAGAAAGCTAATTAATTAGAAAGGGGAAGTTTGACTTCTAGACAGATCAGAACATGTAAGAAGCATGTGAAAATAAAAAAGTAATTACAGCTAAAAATCCTCCCAGAATATGCCGTTCTTGAAACAAGAAGGCTGACTATAGATCTTTGTTTTAACTGGCAGTAAAATAAGTGCCAGAGATCCAGCACATAGACCAATGGTGAGAAAAGTGTGACAGAAGCAGGAGGTCCAGTAGCTGGTAGTATCTCAGGGATGGGCATGGATTTTTTTTGTTCCTGATTCGCTGTAGGATGGGTATGGAGGGCTTTCTAGGAAAAAAAAAAAACAACAATAAAACCAGAAAAACTCTTGATGTACATGAAAACACTCAGGTGAAACCAACTTCTTTCTCAGAGGCAGCCGAGAGCTCCTTGGGAATAGCTCCAGGCAAGCAGTTTTGGGACACTGATGATTTTCAGTCTGTGCATGTTAATGCACTCAGTGGAGCCACAGCCGGACAACAGCTGTGCTATTTGACTTAGAGTAGTAATTAGCTGCCAATTCTTGCTAAGGAAAAGTTTACAGATACCTGTTGCAAATACTCATTTTTCCTGGATCTTACTATGTCTGTGTAAATAAGATGAATACTTTTTTTCTTGGAACAGTACAATACACCGGCAATTAAATTCTTGTTTACTTTGGATGTGAAAATGGGTGATCCTGATAAGCTTAAGCATTCATATCTAGCACGGAAAATTCAAACCAGGGCTTGTCATGCTAGGTGCATCATCATCTTGACCTTCTGAACGCGCTGCTTTCATGTTCATCATTGGATGTTCTTGTTTGTGCTCGACTTTTACCAATGTGTAGCTGGATACTTGTTTTGAGTCTAATTTAGCAGCACTCTACTCTCTGTTGTTAAAATACAGGACCAACAGAAGCAAAGATATTTGTACGCTGGCACTGACAAAATAATTGAAAGTATGAGTAAACTCTGAAAAGGTCCATAAGCCAGAAGGCAGGAATTAGCTGAAGCTAGGAAAAAACCCTCTTTACTGCTTAAAGTGGTCTAATTACCAAATGCTTACATGCATTTGTGGTTTGGGTTGACTCAAGTTTGGGTTTGTCAAGTAAAGGAAAACATAAGATATAATTTTAAAACTGAAGTGTGAAAGTGCCCATGTACAATTTGCCTAAATTGTACTCTCATTGAATATTAAAACTTTTTAACGTTGTTAATTTACTAGAATAGTGCAATTTAAAATTTGTTCACAGTACCTTTTCCTCCCAGTTTAGAATAATCTTATCTTAGCAGATCATGCTTTTATTTAAGTGTAAATATTAAACCAAAGTTCAGAAAAGGAAGGGAGAAAAATCCTGTGGACTTTCTGTTTCCTAGCTTTGCTGAATTATAGCTCAGACTCATTTTTAGATTTTAGTGTTTGCAATAGATGTAAAATAAATTTCATTATCAAGAAACATGTTTTTATTTTTCAGAGGTCTGTTAGTACATTTGGTACCTGTTAGTACCTGGCCTAAGTACTTTTACACGGACAATTTGCTTGCTAAGAAGTGGACAAATACAGAATTGTTAGAGTGAAGAACAAACATAATAAGTATTTTAGCATACTTGTATTTGAAAGTATTTAAGAAAATGTAAATACTTTAAATTTTTCAAGTTCCAGAAGTTGATTGATCTCCTTTCCAGTCCCAAAAGAGATGAGCAAGAACATAATGTGTTGTCATATGTATTTTTTTCCAGACTGCAAAAAACCTGTAAGAAGAACACATTTCTATGTGTGAGCTAGCAGAAGCCACCCACATGTTATCAAAATAATATACATTTACGTGGTGGTGGTGATGTGGCATTTTTAAGGAACAGCAATAATTCCTAATTGTCCACAACTTAGTTACAACTTACGTGTTCTGTAACATGTCCTGTATTACCGGAGGTGATTAGTTACAGAGAATTCTGTGCCAGCCCATGGCTTAGGTAACATGTTGAAATCGCAGGCTGTTTTGGATGAAAGACACACTGAAGAGCTCTGAAGTTGTACATGCACAGACTGATACCCATCAGTGTCCCAAAGTCGCTTGCCTGTTAGCAAAATTTAGCTCGTTTCAATTAAAAGCTTCTGAAATGCTGAAGTGACTTGTATTTGTACCATCTCCCACTAGAGGGAGTGTGTGTATGTGTATTTGACAATCCAGGGATAAATTCATTGAAGCGAGAGAATTTTTCTCCAATTTTACTATCAAAGTAAGTTGCAGCAACGTTCACTTTTTATCATAAACACCTTACAGGACAGATATTTTGTGTTGTGGAAAAATATGAAATTATTTCAGACCATGTGTATAAATGTGTCTCTGAACCTTGTTTGAACATCTCAGCCTCTAAGTAATATATTCTGGCTGAAACTCAAGACCTAACTAGTGATACTTGGTGCTTCAAATTTGGAAATCTGTTTTGTGCAACTCATAGAAAAACCTTATTATTCAGGATGTTTCCTAGAAGCTATCCAGTCCTTTTCAAAACGGGTAAAGCTGATGGCCCAGCACTTCAAGGGTATACACTATCCACGCTTTGAAAATTTTGCCTCTTGCTTACTACTTTATAGTTTGTGTCTACAGCCCCATTATTTTGTCTTTTGGCAGGGAGGAATACCTAAATAACACAAACATGTTGTTCTGTTGGCCGTGTAACATTTTCTCCAAAGTTAACAGTTCTTTTAGTGAGCTTTCTAATGCTGTGTGAAAGTTGTTTTTCAGTGGCTTTTAAAGCAGTGTTTTTCATATCTATGCAAATCACAAAACATTCAGATGGAAGTCAGTTATTTTTATTCAAATCAGACTCTCAGGCATGCACTGTATATGTTTGATCATACGAAATGAAATACATCTTATGTCTCCTGCTGCTTCAATTACAGTCTAATTTTGAGTTGCATCAGCACTTACATTTTTGTAATAGAAACTAAACCCTTCGTAAGTGTTCCTCCCATGCTGATTTTTATACTTCTTTGTGATTTTTCTTTTTAGCCATAAGTTTGGGAAAAAAATCACCTACTTGAACTATTTAAGTGACCTGAGAGAGCATCTTAAATACGACCAGCTAAATATCCCTCAAGAAGTCATCCGGTACGTGGCAAGTTTAAAATACGTTGTCTCACCTTTTCTCAGGTAGAGTTGCATCCTGTTCATTGTATTCCAAGCAGAATCTAATCCTATTTCTTCAATGATTAAACGTCTAATTTACCTATTTGTGCTTGGTTGGATTTAATTCTGAAAGCTGCATTGCCATCAAAGATGTGCTGAAGTGCGTCGGGTGTTTAGAGGAGAGAACACTATATGGTTTTCTACAGATTTGAAACATCTCCATCTCAGTTGTGGAACATTTTCTTAGTATAACTGCAGCTTCTGTGTGTGTGCTGGCAAAACCAATCCATGTGTCATTACTGCTTATGAGTATTGCGTAATGTTCATGGGCAAAAATGTAATCCTGACCTCTTTGCTTGCATATGGTAACAGATTAAGTGACTTCCTTTTGCTAAGGGCATTCCCAGTCATCAAAGTGTTGATTGATTTTAAACTTCATGGGTACGTCTATTGTTAGCGGATCCATTACTTTCATATCGTGCGTGTATGTGTGTTAGGGAGGGGTATTGGAGAGGGGGCGGGAGAGGAAAAGAAAAAGAAATGCATAGGGTTGGGATTGTCAAGTGCCAGTATTAGTATCAATAACAGTCTTTTCGACACAGCGCTGTACATGGAAATGCTTTGATGTACTGACAGGAAATGATTTTATGTCACTGCTGAATGAAAGTAACTGGAAGCTTTGATTATGACTGTTATTGATGCCTGGTGCGTTTTTACACCCCTTATGTGTAAATATGGAATAACAGAAAATACCTTACAGCTCTAAGGTTATAAATTGGATTGCATGGTTGCCAGAGAAAGGGGAGTTGTATTTTGAGTAGCAAATAGGTTTGAATTTTGCTGTTAAATTATAGTGCATTCCTATTTTTTGGACACATTTATTACTGTATTCCATTGGCTGAAGCAAAAGAGCTCTTCTATGTCTTGCTTAAGTATTCTACCACAAATACTACTTAAAAATTTCCCTGATGCTTAAATTAAATGCAAGTTCTGTAAGACCTGCAGCATATACAATATTGTCAGGAGATCAGCATCATGAGCAATACTGGTAGCTGTTCATATATATAGTTTGTCAGCCGTGGTGCACAGAAAATCAATGATTTCTTGATTTTTGCAGACATGATGAAAATCTTCGGGGGAAACAGAAGGGAAAACTGCCACCTGTGGTTAAGGTTCCTCCACCACGGCCACCTCTACCTACCCAGCAATTTGGAGTGAGCCTGCAATAGTAAGCTATGAGATTTCTAACATATGAGATTGCTATACCCTGCAGCCTTCTGTAATGTGCAGATTCACTGGACAGACCATCTGCAAATATTTTGTTTATTATATGTTTAGTTTCTCATTCCGTTTGAAAGCCATGAAACTATGAGGCTAGACAATAGGTTTTATGAATTCAGGACAGGTCTCTCACTCCCAGTGACCTGCCTGGTCTTTATGTTTACAGTATCTTTGTGGTAGTTAGTGCTAGCACGGCTGCACAACTTTTCTCCCAGTGGGCAGAAATTTGCCCGTATATGACAGAGCCCCGAGCTAATCTGTTGCTGGTGGATGCTGGCAGTACAAAAGTGTTTTGGAGATATTTAGATGGTGGATAGCAAAGCCAAAACAAAGCTTCAGGCTCCAAAATGGCTGCATAAAGCTAAAATGGATGCTTGAACCTTTATATATTGTTGTTTTGTTGCTCACATATTGTTCTGATCAGAGTTTTATGAAATGAATAAAATCACTCTCTTCCAGAAATGCCCTGACAGCTGTTTACATAGATTACAGCACTGTATGTGGTATAAAAAATGATTTACTTTACACAAGGAATGGGATGGCAATAGTACTTGCAAGATTCAATTTTGGTAAAAAAACAACAAAAAAAACCCACAAAACCTTCTAGCTTCCTACCCACAGTCATTTCTGTCAGAGCGCTATGGAAAACTGTCTTTCTATGGCATCCTTCTCAAAAACAGCCAAAGAATATTGTTCACATTCAGCAAAGGCAATTTAGGCTGTCTGATACATGGACATTTGTCGAATCTCCTCCCACCCCCAGTCTACTTTTCTGGTTCTAATGATTCAGCTGTAAATGAGATATAAAATATAATTTTCCCCTGGTTAAATGTTAAACATTAGTCCTCTCTGGAACGCCTGAAATTAGAACAATCAATATCTATTGTGTAAGAGCTACTATGACATTAACTTTTATGATACCTCTTTAGAGTTCACCCTAACACTTGAAACATGGCTAACTTGCTTGCCTAATTCAGAGGAATAGATACTCCCTAATATCTTTTAGGTGGACTCCACTGCGTCATTAAGAAGGAAAATGTTTTATGCCACCACTGCAGTAGTAAAACCAGGACTGTTTGCAGGCATCAGGGCACACACTCACTTGCCCCCAGCCCAGCCTGGCTGCTCAAGCAGCTCTATTGAACTTCTCGCAGGTTTATGTGATCAGACAGCATGTTGTGTGCCACTCTTACATCTGCTAGTCATATTTTATTTCTCTGACTGTGCCTGAACAGTGAACAGTGTCTTTCGCTGGACTGCACGTGGTGAGGGTGTGGTGGCCCCCCTTCCTGGCTCTGCCACTCTCCAGCTGTGTTACTGTCAGCAAACCATGCCCTTGCTGCATGCCTTAGCTTTCCCAAGTATAAAAAGGGTGGCTGCTTATAAAGTAGCCACTTTTCTGTGAAAGATCTGTGGATGGAGAAACACCAAACGAGGCATTGCTATCACTTTTGACCCAGAGAGTTCCAGTGCTGGCGATGGAGGCGCTGACGGATGGACACCCTCCATGTGTGGGTGCAGTTCACAGCGCTCGGGTGTCCGAAAAGGACATACACAGGGATATTTTTTCCGTTTGCCCACCGTTGTCCAAACTCCCTGTTGCAGAAGAGACGGTGCTGCATCACCACATAAAAATCACAAATAAACAAATCCCCTATGACCTCTAAATGAGAAATAAAGGACTTAATTTAGATTGCGTTTGTGAAGAAAGGTAAAGTTAATGGACGAGAGGGAATGATATGTGTGGAGAGCTTCTAAAATCTGAACCAAAAAGAAGTATCAACTTTCGTCTTTATGAATTAATTGCTTTGCCAATTCCCTCTCCTTTTATGATTTCTGTAGACTGTAATGGCAAAATGGCAGTGACCTCCCACCTGTCTAGCAAAGAGGCAGGTTTGAAGTCCTCTCCTGGGTGAGGCTCTTCCATTTTTCTGAAGACAGCTATGGGGAGACCCTGATTTTATTTTGTATAGGCTTATGGGAATATGCGTGCTGTGTATTTAATTAAAGTTAGTAAAAATTGTATTGTCAGAGATGCTGCTGAGAGAAAGCTGCTGTCGATAAAGGACTGTTTCTCTGTGGAGTCGTCGTCTTCCGTTTAGGAAAAGAAATTATAAGGCCCATAGGCCTGAGGTTTCATCAGATTCAGTGCTTCTGGGATGACGATTTTTATTCAGTCAGTAAAAGGTTGGTGAATGGGATTTATCCAAAGCCCTCATAGGTGGCCCGATTTTGATAAGATGTTTGATAATGGTATCCCAATGACTTCTGGCTGTGGAAGGTGGTAAAACTGTACCCTTTTGAATTTGCCTCCCTAAAGGCAGTGGGCAATGCTGCCTCTGGTAAGACTTCCTCATTTAACTTTTTTCTCAGTTTATATTAGTTAATACATATGCTTTCCAGAGCTGTAATTAAAAACTAGAAGAGCAAAAAGTGACTCTAAGCGTTGGTTCAAAATATCTCACCTTTGTCCAACAGGCAGGGGGAAAAAAACCTGTTTTGTTAGGGCAGCAAAACGAAGCTGAAGGAAGTTTCCACCTAGACACTGATAAATGACTGTCTGGGACCAGTGCCTCATCTTGGAGGAATCTGTTAACTCACAAAGACATTTTTAACCTTGTAGAGTCGGATTTTCAAACTGACATAAGGCAACTGGGCATTTAAAAATCATGGAAGGTCTGTGAGAGCTGGGAATATAATTCTTTAAAATGTAATCTGTACTGAATTGGGTTTAATTTATGAGCGAGCTGAAGGGCTTATTATCAGGTTAGTTCAAAATTTTTCTTTCTTACGTTACCCCTATCCACTCAGGATCCAAAATCTGAATTTACAATGGCTGCGTTTGATGTCTTTAATCCCTCAGTGTCACCCTAAACTCTTTGTGGGGAGCAAAAAACAAACCCACACCAAGCTGACTTCATCTTAATTGTCCATCCAGCTTTGTTTACATTTACGTGTCTGGGATTTAAGTGTGTACTTTATGATAGGCACAGATGTGAAGTGGAAAACCTTCCTGATTGTGAGCTCCTGTGAGGACTCAATAATTTAGTCTTTGCAGCCAGAACTTGAATCTAGTACCAAGTTGTCCTGAAGTTACCGCTGAAACTACGCTAATTCAAACAATAATAAATGAGCTTAGTAAAGGCAGTTAAATCATCCAAAGCTGGCTTATAGGATGTCTTTAGAAGAAAGTGTGGGGGACCAAAAAAGATTAGCTGTCTCCCTATTTAATTATTTATGCCTACATGTACAGAGCAGATTTGTCCAGTTTACTGAATGACAGTCTTTCCATAGCATTTCTGATCCCCAGCCTGGATTGCCTGGTTGCCAAATTGTACCTTTAGAGGTCTGAACTCATGTTAAAAACTATGTGATTTTCTTGAAAATATAAAATAACACAACTGAACCTAATGTTCATCTTCATGGGGATATCGGACAGAACGGTCCTCCTGAGGAGGTTTTGTCCACACTTAATTTTTCAGTTATAATTTAATGGGAATACATGCTCAGGTTTGACAGGTACTTAAGAATGCGTAGCACAGAGTGGGTGGGGTAGTTTGCATGTTTAGTGTTTATTATGTCCTTCTCTAACTTGCTAATTCAAGCTTCTTATGTGCAGATAGAGTGAGGAGAATAACAACTGTAATGAGCTAGTTTAAAGTTTTATCAAGCCTCACGTCAGCGTCTCCAATAGAGGGCAATAGCAGATGTTAGCAGGGAGCAGTGTTAGAACAGGGCAGGTGTACAGCGATACTTCCTCAGGTATAATGTCCCAGCTTGTAGTGATCAGAGACTGACAGAGGAGAGTACTACAGTGCTATGGCAATGACTTTCTGTTACTCACCAGTAGCTATCGCTTTTATAAATCCAGGCATTTCAAAGAATGTTCATGTATTGTGTTGATATAGCAAGAGTATTTTTCTGTTCTTTCAGCAATGCTACCATCACACACAAAATGTAGAGCAGCAGGAATTAGCTATTCAGAATATATCCTCTCTAGTTTGCACTGCATGTCAGGGTGAAAAATGGGATTTTTATTCTAAAAGCCATTAGTAAAGATTTAATGTTTAAAAAGGCAAGGAAAAATTTGGGGGACCCTCTGCTTATGTTGATCAGATGAATCTAGTTAAAATGCACAAATGAAGCTTCCTAAATTTGCAACACTTTAAAGGAATTAATAGTTGACTATATGGGCCAAGCAGCATCATTGTCCTCTGCTGTATGTTCAGCCAGCTCCTATAAACCCCTGTTGCTGCACCCGATTGCCTCTGTAATCAAGGAAGGCTACAGCTGAGCTCCAGCACAGAGCCCAGAGTTGACCTTGACTAGCTATTGACATTGTTCTGTTTTCTCTGATTGGTTCTAAAATCTAAAATTAAAGATCTTTTGTGGGAAGAGAGGAAATGTTTTGTTCTTCTATCTATTGCTATGGATGGGGAGGGGAGGCAGAGAAAATGCACAAAATTGCCACAACTGCACAGCTTTTGTTTGTTGAATTGTTATCATAAACATTTCAGGGTGCTTTCCTTTTGGTCATAATCTTTCCGCTTGCGCATGCTGTGCATGCGTGACCGGGGAGGAAGAATGCATTCTAAACCAAATCTCAGCATGTCTCAGCAGGGAAAAAATGAAAAGGAGAGGAAAAGCAGAGAGAGAGAGAAAGATTATCAGCCAAGAATACTTAATGACACTTCAGAACAATGTGTAAAGGCCTTTCGTGATAACTGTCCACTGTCTAGAAATGAGTCATTGGGTATATAACGCGTTGCAGTAACTAATCATATATCCTATAGTGAGGCGTACTCATCCTTCCTGGCTACTGTGTTTACCAGAAGAGATCCCTCTTGAATCTGACACGTTGCTGCACTACGATTCAGATCTGTGAATCACTTACAGAAAACTACACTGTGCACTGAAATGCTCTGTTGTGCTCGTCTCTTAAGCAGAAAGAGATCTCTCATTTCAAATTGCCCGTAGTAGTGCCTCATCTCCAATGTCGGTTTGCATTGTCCATCATAAAGCACAGCTGCTCATCACACCATCCTGAACAAGGCAAGAAAAATGCAGATTACTTGACAGGATCCACAAAGAAGGATAGAGGTGTAATTTCGTTGACCTCTGAGCCGGTCTGATTTACATTAGCTGAAGTAATGTCCCTATTATTTTCTGTCACCTTAGGTCCAGTAAACTGAATGCTACGTCCCACATTGTGAAATGCCATGAAAATATGCATCCCAGCTTTCCCCAGTGTTGCAAACACAGAACAATCCTTTGCATGTGACTTTCAGTGAATATCCTACTCTATTTTAAAATACCATTTATCTTGAGGACCTCTCTCATTGTACTGGGAATGGAACCTTTCCTTCGAGGGAAACAGGAATCCTGTAGAAAATAGTAGAAGTGCAGAAACTGTATCTTTTTTCCTAGAAAAAGAAAAATGATGTGTAGGTTTTATTATTACAAATTATAGCCCAGTTATTTGTCTCACCTCTCTGACAGATAAACTAGTGCTCAGCAGGAGCAAGTGCTGTAAATAATCAGTTTCCTATTTATACACTGAAATGGGAAACACATTTATGGGTAACAATAATAATTAGAAAACATTTATAAAAAGCTGCTGGGTTGCTATTTGGTGCCTCTGGAGTGAGCAGCTGTAAGAAAGCAAAAACAATCAGTGCAACTTCAGAGAGACTGAGAATGGGTTCCACGAGCTTAAATTGTCAATAATAAAGATGTAACAGCTTCCAAGCAAATTAAAGTCTTGATGATGTTCCCATTTAAGTGAATTAGGCTTTCGACTAATTTTAATAGCAGTTGCCCTAAATGTTTAGGGTACTGACCTGAATACACGAAACAAAATTATTTCACGCACAAGGAATGTGTTATAACTCCCCTATCAGAAAGGCTAAAATAAATGTGGGTTGTTTTTTTTTCCCTGACCTTAATTTGCTGCAGGCTTTTCCTCGCTGTATCCCGAACACTGACCTTAGTGCTGACCTCATCTCCCAGCCCCTTTTCTTGTTTAGTCCCTTACCGGGGGATGTCATTTCACTGGGGATTTCAACTTTGCATGCTGTGCAAAGAACCCCTACAACTTCCTTCCTTGTGTGGTTTATTAGCAAGGCTAATTTATTAATGGAGCTGCACAGTCACTGCCTGTTTTGTTCTATGTTGTTGCAGCAGGGTTGTTGTTATACAACACTGATCTGCTGCGAGAGAAAATAATTCACATACAGAAGCTGCCTTTCAGAGCAGGGAAGGGGGTTCACGTGTTCTGTGTTTGCGTGGCTCTGTTCCCTTTGCTGTGGCCAACTTTTGCAGGGGCTGGTATAAGAGCTCATGGTACTGAAGCAAAGTTACTTATTAATTTTTCCTCTTCATGGTCTAGGTGGAAGGCAGGGGGAAGGGGAGAAGAACCTGGGTCTCGGAGCTGGTCTGAGAGCACTGCGTGGTTGTAACACTAACACTGACCTTCTGCTCCACAGTGTCACCAGCATGCGTGAAACTACTGTAAGATTGTTGAAGCTGGAAGGAGCAGGAGAGACTAGGAGTGACGGGATACATATCCTGAAAGGGGCTGAGAGGATTTTGCTGCTAGGAGAGATATTTTACGGAGGTACCTGATTGTCACTGTGGGTAAGAAAAGGATGCTGCTCTGAGGACTAGGTCATAAACTTGGTCCTGGTAGCATTTCAAGCCATGGCGTTTTCTAGTTAGTGAGCTTTTTTCATGAAGCACTTACGGCCTCTGGTTTAGCTCACATAAGATGTCTGTAATAATGGGGAAGATTGAGGTTGGACTTGGTCTTACAAGTCAGGTCATAAATCTTTCTTCTGGCCATTATCATGTTCTTATGATACTGCAGAGAATGATTAGTCCAGCAAGTCCAGTACTGTTTCATATTGAAATTAATGGTGCCTTGCCAGTGTGTAAGGACAAGAAGTTGTATCATTTCATCTAAAGATCATACTTGCGAGCAGCAGCAAATGATGAGAATTACTAACGTATAAAAGATCGTGCTTTAGGATTATCTGAATTAAACTCGTTCCTTGCCGTTAGTCTTTCTTTCTGCAAGTGCATTGCATACATTGTAGAATTTATTTGGTCAAATGTCTAAAATTATCATGTTGTGAACGTGATTTTGTGAAACTTGGCTATATTTTTTATCAAAATCCTTATGTCTGCTTACATCAAGGAGAATTCGCTTTTCCTAAACAGTTCCTGTTAGATATAGATACAGCAGTGTCCACAAAGTAGTATTAACCCACAGACGGAGGAGTAGTGCATTTTATACACTTCAGGTTCTTGTATGGATACTTTGTTGAAAAAGAGCAGGAAAAATTTGTTCAATGGATTGATTTTTAGTTAAGTTCACAGAAGAGCTATGGGCTTATGTCAACTAAATTTGACAGAGGAGTGGAGCTCTCACAAATACTACAAGCTTTTAAAAATCATTGACTGGAAGGAGAATTGGTCTGCTGGCGCACCGGTTAGTGTTTAGATGGTGATTAATTATGAGCTACTCCTTACCTCATGAGGAAATACACGGTAAAGGGGGGAGGAAATGAAAATGCTGTGTAAGGGAAGTGAGGTTATAGGAGACATAAAGAAATGATCTCGGATTACTGTGATGAAGAAACAGGTAGAACACAGGATACAAATCCGTATCAGATCAGCTTCATTAGTTCTGCAGCTGAAGGAACGATTTATTTCCTTTCAAACAGCAGGATGGTCTAGGTATTTGAAATAGTAGAAGGAGCTCTGGGAGCTGGATTAACAAGTTTGTTGCAATCATGTAACAAGTTGTATTGGTTTATGTAGCACTCGGGGAAGTGAGACACAAAATATGAAAGAGGAAAAACAGGAAAGAGGAAGAGTAGGACTGGGTGGGCGACAAAACTGTAACTGGGAGAAATGGCGCTGGTGGCTCAGCATTGTGTCCCTGGAGTGATGAACGAGATCAAAATGTTCGATGGCTGAATGACTGAATAGCATGAAATATATTCCCCTGTCAGTTTATGAGAAGCAAAACCACAGGGTGATTCAGTACCCAAGTCAGGATCCTGCTCTGCGTCTTCCCGTTGGAGGAACACCCCCACCGCCCCCATATGTGAAGCTGGGGATGACCAACCTCCTTAAGCTTGGAGGTCCAAAATTAACCAGTCTACATAACCTCTTCTAACTCCCTTCATAGGCATAGGGAAAACAAATATGCAGAGGGGAGGATTTGACAATTTCCATACCCCTCCATGATTTTAAAGTAGTTTTTATATGTAGTTTAAACACAAAGTATAATGCCTAATTGCTCATTCCATGCAATGGTGTTACAGAAGTTGTATCAAATACACTTCAGTTATTATCAGTTGTTTTATATTAATAAAGTAATAAGCAAGCCTAGACAGAAAGAGAAGAAATCACAGTACTTGGAAAAGACTCTACGAACCATTCTCCTCTGCAGGTGCAATCTCAGCTAGCAGCACTAGGTTAAGGCTATGTTACATGTTGTATAAATATCTTGCATTTTCTGTGGATGAGCTGCAGCATTTGCAGCCTCTCATGATACAGTCACAGACCTCTGTGCTGTTTTGTGCTGGTGCTTTGGAGTTTGTCAGTAAAGCTGGTCACCTTTTAAATATCAAATATGAAATTGCACACATAAATTATTATTATTAAGTCTACTTTAAAATCTGCGGTTGATCCTTTATTTTGTTGTTGATTACTATAAAAATGTAGCAGAATACTCAGCAGATACTGACCGTCTCTTTTGCTATACTTTTTAAACTGCCAGAGACTTTTTTTTTAAATAAGGAAGATAATTGCAGAATTTTCTGCGCTGTCTAGGTCAAGAAAATGCTATGTTCGATTTTTTTCCTCAACTGTTCACTCATGAAAGAGAAAGAAATCTCATTTCATGGGAATCATTCAAAGCGTTGATAATCTCACTGCATCACTTTGCCTTCAAAATAAATAGTACAATATCCTTTTAATTATACACATACTGTGGCTTAAAGAGAGACAAATGACAAAGAAAAATCTGCATGATAAAAGGCTCCTAAACTTGCAGCATCCCTTGATCAAGACTTGTTATGAAGCATTCGCTGCAAACTCCTTCCTCGCCAGCCTCTAAGCTGCCTTGAAAGCCCGTTCCACCAACGGCGTCCCACCAAATCCAAGCGGAGCCACCACCACTGCCATCGCTGCGTCATGGTTAAATGCAGCCCTGCTGGGGCATGGCAAGCGAGGGGAACAAAACTAGAGCAAAAACAATCTTGAGTAGGGGCAAAGTTAGCCTGGAACACTGTTCTGCTGCTCTGTCTTTGACTCCCCTTCAGTACAGTAAATAGCACTTATTTATCACTCGGCGCCATTGTAGTTGCACAGCTTCTCTAGCAAGAAGAAAGTGTTTAGGAACGGCTCTTTGAATAGAAGTCCAAGTCAGTTGTTTCAATGGCTCGTTCAGCACCTGTTAGAGTTGTGGAGGACTCTTGTGTTTGGTGCAGACTCCTTAATTTGTGGAATTTAACATACGCTCTCAGATATCTCTCAGGTTTTTGCTGAGACTGTTCTGTCTTAGTTCTGACTCTTTGTCTATAAATGCCATTTAAAGGCTGTTACTTTTTCTTTTTTTTTTTCCTAACAGTATCAAGGACAAAAATAAAGGCGAACTAATCCCCCCAGTAATGAAGGAAACTGTATCCTACCTAAAAAGAAAAGGTGAGTTTTGTGTCAAAAGAGGATGTGTCTTTCAGAACAAGGACAATAGTATGAAACTATATAACACTCAGGGCCTGATTCTGCAAAGTTTACAGCTACACAGGATATGATTATATCCTGAAAGCTTGAGTGACAATTGGGCACTGCCTTGAGAGCTTTGATGGATAGGGAATACTTATTAACAGATTATTGTCCCACTATGAAAAAAAAACAAAACCTTTTTGCCCTTAGGATTAATTGGGGAATAGCAAATGAGAGAAGATGTCTTGAAATACACATCATCAACCCATATCATATTGTTGGTTTTAAGTAGAACTCCCAGTAAAAGTCAATGAGAAGTTCTGTTTTTATAGAACTAGTGGCCATAAAGACTCATTGAAAAACTATGTTTGGCAGGAGTAAAGCTGAAGTCCTCTCTTCACAAAATATTTTTACTGGCATTTACAGACCCTTTGACTGCAGTTCACAGCTATAGTTACATTATATAGACATACATATTACAAACACCCATATTTAAAATGGGAGCATCCAAATCTGAGTTCCCTATATTGCCGTCAGGTACAGGGCAAAAAGAGGGTAGACTTTGAACCGCTGGCTATACCACTGAGCTCCCCAGTGCATACCTGGCCAACATAAAGGACCAAATATCAGGTGCTATCTGTAGGGTAAGTGCCCTGTATTCCCTACATAGGGACAAAGCTGCATGCAGGGAGAAGGTTGGAGATAAGGCTGCAGTCTTGAAATTCCTTTTCTCAGTGTAATGTGATTTTACATTTTGATCCCTGATTTTTAAGGCAATCACAGCAACATTTCCATAGCCGTTTGTGCTCCAAGGCCTCAGAGTCTCACAAATGTTTGCTAAATCTTACAGTACTAAATCTATAGCCTAGGTACATTTATCTTACAGGTGACGGAACAGAAACAGAGCATAGCACACTTATGTGACTGGCACAACATTACACAGTGGTAGAACTGGGAATGATTCCTAAGATCCCTGAAAGAAGGGTGTGAATTTTTAATAGGCGTGTCAAGCGAAGAAAATTAAAATGTGTTTGGTTCAGTTATTTAAAGGGAAAAAAAAAAGGAAATATCACTGGTGTTTAAAATGCCGTTAAATTTGGTTAATGTTTGAACAAATTTTGAGGATCAGCATGATTTTTATTAAGGCAAAAACCAGGCTTAGATCTCTATATTGCTGTTAAATTTGTTTTATCTGAGATTTTCCTCGTTTAAAGAGCTATTTATATTGACAGCACACAAATAATATAAAATATAAATTTTGAATAAATTATATTCTTCTGTAGACAGGTTCACCCAAAACCTATATCCCACAATATTCCCAATTCTTAATTTGCATCCTTGAGCTGTCATTCTGAACAAGGTAAATTTTGCTTTCAGTATTAAAATACTATGCATCATTGATCTCGGTTCATTTTAACTATTGCCATTAGAGTTTGGTCTGAGTTTGAGTTTATTTGAACCCTAAGTGAGAAATTTCAAACTTCTTAAAAATTGTACTGCATAGGCTTCACATTTGTGAAGACGAAGGTGGTGGAGGGGCAAGAAAAATGTTGCTTCTCAGCTCTATTGCTGATTCTCAAGAGAAATTCTGGCTTCATTTAAATCAGTGCAGGATCACACTGATTTAAATGAGGACAGACAAGACACGTAGTGTCTTGCCCTCATTGCTAGGCTATGCTCCTTCGTATTTTAGCTTACCCCATGGTAAATAAGAACATTAAATATTATTTTTGTTTGGGTTTCATACCTTGAGTGAAGCTGATTAATGAAAAGCATAGCAGAATGAGAGAGAGATCTGCTGCAGTGGATACCTGCTTACAGTTTGCAAGCAGTGGAGCGTAGCATCCATAGGGACGCTTGTGTACAGAACAGCTACCTCCTTGCCTCTTGAAATTGCTGATTTATCTTCAAAATACCTGCAGCCGCTAAGGCCAAGTACTGGAGCGGGGCCAGTTCTGCTATTAAAGGTATCTACTGATCTGCAGTAGACTAAGAGTTCCTAATAGACTTTATTGAAGGCCTCTTGGTCCAAATTCAAAATTTCCACTCAAGCCCATAAAGCTGTTTGGATGTGCTGTTTCCAGGCTGGTGCTAATGATGAAAACTTTGCAGGTGTAGCTTGTATGAAATATTATGGTTGGATACAGGGAATGTAAATAATGCACTACTAAGAATGTTGAAGGCAAGTGACTGGCAGCTTGAGACAATCCCTGTAATCATAATTGTAAGTGGATAATTAGAGCTTGTGTAGTGTATCAGTGCATGCCCCATCTGCAGATGAAAGCCAGACTTTTTCGTGTTTTAAATTGTTGTGAAACAATCATCCTTACATATATTTAGCTTATCTTACTAGGCAAATACCTCTTCCTCACTAATCACAGGAGTCAAGAGAGCTAAAATGAGGATGAATGTGCACTAACATCATTACTTCTCACAGCTGTTATTATTTAGAAATGGAGTGAAAATTTAGTCACTAAAATGTTAATTGATTTAAACTTTTGGCCGTGCTTGGGAGGAGGGCTTTGCATATCTGGCACTTCCTTGACCTATTTAAAGATTTTAAAGACACGGGAGGTTTATGGCCATCATTATATTGTGCTGGTGACTAGTAACTAGTAATTCTTGCACTGATCTGACACAAAACCTCCTCCGTGTCTTGCTTTTGTTCTTTCCGGGTGTTTTGTCTCATCCCTATTGCACCAGTCCCATACTCTTCCCTCTCACCGATTGCTGAGTCTAGCTCAGATACCCACAGTTTTCTGAAGCAGCAATGCCAACTGCACAGTACAGGGAAAATAAGCAAGTTTTAGCTCTCATGGTTGTGATAAAAGAAAGGGTTGGCTCAACCTTGTCATTGCAGAATTTCTCCTAGATGAAATGTTTGTTATTCTGAAAGCAGTAATCATCCTTGGGTTTTCTCCAAACTTCATCTTTTTTTTTTGGCTAAAAACTCATCTGTTCAGTGCAGTATCAGCACAGTTTGTAAAGGATAGTCTCTGAGGAAATGTGATGATACTTCTGAACAAAGCCATTGTCCTACTTTATGCATCTCTGCAAGTCAGTGGCATGGTAATGCTGGCCACTGATACGTAGTCCAGCCATGTACTTGCTAGCCGGACTATCTCATTTTTTCGCCAGCTCCCTGTTCTTCTGTGCCCCCAGGAAGGAAGGGCATGGGCTCTGTCAGCGTTGATATTTTCCAGCCAAGCCCAGGTTTGCTCAGAGCTGTCATGCTCCCGATCATAAGGAGATCTCCACAAACCAGATTTCTAAGGAGAGATGGCTTGTCAGGTAGAGTGTTTTCTGACATTCTCAGCCAGCGGATGCTTGAAAGCCAAGCACCTGCCATGCCAAGGCTGTTAAGCAGTAGGTGATAGACATGCATTTTTTTGCACTTGATTATAAGTGTGCAGGTATCTGTTGTACCTGCTGTCTGCTATGATTTTAACTCTTTCTCTAAATTTGGAATATCTCAATTCTGCCATCAGCTTCAGCGAGTGTCGGATCCCATGCTGACAGCCCTGGGAGGCTGACTGGCAGCGTTCTTTGCACTCCAGACGTGGCCGTGAGCACAGCGAGAGCTGCAGTTCATCTTCCGGAAGTGACAAAAATTCACTGTCGTTACCCTATTCCATTTGATTTTGGCATAGTTTCCAGCCTCGCAGAATTAGCAGGGAGTGGGTTTTGTTATTCACCCTAGGTGCAGTATTTCCACTCTTTCTTCCGATTGCTGTGTTTTCACTCTTTCTTCCCATTGCTATATTTTCACATCTGTGTACCTGAAATCAGTTTCTGAAACTCTGACTTAGATCACGAAAGCTTCTGCAAAATCATGCTTCATCAACAGGGTTAAGAGTTCGTGGAACATCAGAGACCCTCTGACATCTGTTAAGTCCATTCTGTACTGCTCAGGCTCTTATTTCTTGAACAGATCTGATGCAGGATCTGTGGTGGTATTCGAACTAGGCACCAGCCTGCAATAGTATGCTGCCAGGCTAAGGAAACTTTCAGTCTCTAAAGTTCACCCAGCCTTTTTCATCTTAATGACTCCAGTCCCTTTGACAGATTGCTTCATGTCACATTTTTCTTCCCTGATGTTTAAATTTTCTGCCTGAGTTTCAGACAACACTGTTGGCAGAAGTGTTCTTACCAGTGTGGAGGCATCCTCATCTGTACAAATGAGCCAAAACTCCCCGTCTTGTACCGAGTTATTGAGTGGGCTCTGACAGCAGCAAGCATGTCCTCATCCCCAACAGCCAAATCAGTGTTATGACAGTGAGTGCGGGTTTCTGCCTCATATATTTGTCCGACTGCATATTTAGATAGCTGTTTCTGACCAAAATGACTCTCACTGGATCCAGTTAGTAAGTCACCCACTACCTGAACAGAGACTAAAGAATCTACCACAAGCAGAGATTCCTCTACCTGTGTTTGTATTATATAAACGAGATCTATTATGGCTGATGCCTCAGACACTATTACAATAAACACAATAAACTAAGTTTGTTTATTTCTATAATAATTTTCATGTTATTTTTTCAACAAAGGAAAAGAAAGTAGCCATTTCGCCACTTTCATTCTAGCTCCACTTTAGAGTGAAAAATGTTTTTAAAGTTTTTAATACTGAATTTTAAAAATGCTTAATTTCAATTCCTGCTAACCTTCACAGGGAAGAATTGGTTTCCTAAAACGAGTTCTGAGTATCTGAGAAAACCATCAGCTCATTAAGACTAAGCCTCAGAGTTCGGTCGTCTTCTGGACCAAACCAGAGAGGTGCTCTTAATTTCAGAAGTAAGGTGTCGGTATCATCCTGAACCCAACTGATGATTTAGTCAGGCCAAAGAGGAAGGGCAGGTTTAAAATAGCACATCTGTGACTGGATCTTCATTGTAACCAGCAAATCAGAGGTCATTTTTTTTTCTATGCTCAGCCTGAAAACCACAACCTGTTAATCTGTCTAGTTTATAAATGCAGGGCTTGACTTGCACTTGCACTAAATAAGATTTTTTTTGTGTGTGTACTACCTTATCTCTACCATGCTGTGAGAAATTACCTTGCTTAATTAAATATTCACTCTCTTGTCAGAACAATTCTTAAGTGTTTCTAACCTGGTGTCATTCCTTTGGCTGTAATGATCTTGATGCTTTGCTCACAGGCCCTTTTCTCCAAAAAGCCCAGCTTATGCCACAGGGTAGTAATTTTCTTTCTCTGGTTAATATGTCCCCACGTGTCCTCAGCAACCTATTTTGTGCTGGAGTGAGACTGTAAATGGCGGCTGTCACTTCTAACCGACCATTTTGGTAACCAAGGATGTAAGGAATGCCGTGCTATGGAGGATGCCTCTTTGTGTGTATGGCTTCTGTAACGCTCAGGGACGGGGTTGTGCACGTGGCTGAAGCTGCTGGTGCTGCCCACACCGACCCGGCACTGCAGAGAGGGGCCCGCTCGCTTCAGCGCTGCCCAGCCTCCGAGGCAATTTTATCTGTCGTAGGCGTTAGGATTCAGAAATACACTTCTGCTTTTTGAAGTCTAATAAGATGTCACAGCAGAAGTTCCCTTTCGTGTCTTTTGCTTACATGTCTTTTTTCCTAGAAAAGCAGGTTGCAGACTGGATATAAAGTATCGTGATAAATTAAAAGCTAGGTGGTGTGTGGCTGGTGGTTTTGGTGTTTGTTTAGGTCAGTATTAGTACAATTCACCATGCTCTCTTAGTTTTTAAACTTTGACTTGCAGTTTGAGTGCACTAACTGATACACGCTAAAAATAAAACTGCATGGCAAAATCCATATTTTGTTTGCAAACCCCCCAACATCTGGAGGTCAGGCAACAGCTTTTAAGGGGATTTTTATTTGATTCATTATGGTGGGTATAAACTGCACTGTTCGGACCTGCATGAAGATGTCAAATAGGTTACAAAGGGCAGGAATGTTGCTCAAGCCTATCTCAACTATTAATACACTGCCATTTGTATTAGTCTTATGCAAAATACCAATTTGAAATACATAGGTAGGATTATTATTGTTAATATATTTTACATTTTAGAGAATATCACCAAAGGTATAAACGACATGCTTGTCCATGGTTTAAACAATTTAAAACCAAAGCTAACCTGCTGATGTTATTACTAAAATTTCCAAAATTTGGTAACATTTGCGTTCTATAGAATGGCCATATAAGGAAACAGCTATAAAAAAATGGCATAGAGAACTGATTACTAAAGAGACCATGTGAGATCAGCAGCAGCTTAGAAGTGATGGAACAATAAACTCACAGTGAAGGAACCACACTACAGAATTATAAAGCAGAAAAGATAACTGTCCCCTATAGCAAAATTATCTCGCAGTAGGCCCCACTGCCGAGTCTTTCTCTCTTCCCTCATCTCTTTTGTTGACTGGAAGTGCTTTGCAGCACAAAGGTTTTGTTCGATGTTGTCTCGTGGTACCACAGGAGAGTCCTGGACGATGACTAAGACTTCTAAATGAAATGGTAATAACCATGCTATAGAAGTTTAATGATAAAGTAGTAAATGTTCTGTGGTATGATTATAGTGACAACTAAAGCTGTCCTTTATCTGTTCAATAGCAGAAGCAGTGGTAAACAGTGATTAATCTTTCCTCCTCGTCCCCTCCATGAAACACAACAAATCTTGCTGATGGAGAAAGTTTGGGTTCCATTTTTTAATGTGAATGAATACATCCTGGTGGTGATAGTCAGAATGGGTAGAGATGGATGGTTATGCATTCTGAATATATTTGGATTGCTGCAGCTTAGCGAGTTTGCCTCCTGGCCTCCGCTTCTTGTGATCAATCAAATATCTTTTAAAAATGCAACACTGGGAAAGCTTGACATTGGCCATGTGAATGTTTCTGAGTTCTTGGCTCTTTTGTTTTTACCTAGGGTTCATGGAGATGAGATAAATCCCAAGACTGGTTCGTGTGCCATCAAATAAAAATGAACCTTGTAATAAGCACAGTTTGTGTTTTTGGTGCTCAGGCATTGTAAATAAACTATGTTAAGAGGTGCCAAGCATAAACTGAGAATATTCATTCATAAATCCAAAGGCTGGAGACTATGCTGTTCAAAACTGCAAGGACACAAATACGCTTTGGGTTCTGTGGTGGATGCACATCCTTGCTGCTGCTGCTCAGCTTTTCAGTAGGGCTGGAACTGTCCCTTCTCTCCCCCTCTGCCCTTGATCTGCTGCGTACCTTCTTGCAGTGCAAATCATCTTTACAAACTGCAGACATCACGCTCACTTGTTCTGTATTCATTTCACAGAGTACAAGGGAAAGGAAGGCTGTGCAATCTCCTCCTCAAACTTGTACTGTGTTATAGCTTTAAAAAAAAAGTCTCGAATTTGTCTTAAGCCTAAAAATTCATAATTGCTACCACTTTGGGCATTGAAGATGGACAATTAAAATACGCTATAAACTCATCGGTCCTCGTATTAGAAATAAATTAGCTCTACTTTTTAAAAAGGAACCTTACTAGAATTAGGTAATCTGCAAGAAGATGTCTAAATCAGTTGTATTAATGAGAATGAAAACCGCTTCCAAATCAGGATGGACACTTCCTGAGACTTGGCACGACCCCAGTCAAAAGAAACATTTCCAAACTCAATTTGGGACAGAAGGAATTCAGATGCTCACTCGTGTCTGCTTTCAGAAGAGAAATAGCAAAATTAACAAAGGTTTTTGATGCCAGCAACCCTCAAATCAAGGATGATTGAAAGAAAAAGAATGTAATTTTCTCATCTCTTTCTCTTTGACAAGTTTGCAGCAATGTGACAGCATGTGTTGCTTTAATTTATCTGTATCAGTTTTGATTTTCTGTGTCTTTCCTGTGGGACAACTGATCGGGGGGGTAGAAGAAGGTTAAGTATTTTTAGCAACAGTTTATTAATTCGGAGTGTGACACAGTTGTGTCATTGCACTGTGAAATTTTGTCTGCTGTGGTAAAAGCCATCTTATTTCAATGTGGAATGAAGTGCCTGCCTGTTTTCATTTATGATTACTGACATTTAAATAATTACTCAGTTAAGTTCTCAATCGCAGAACCACTTTTCATTGAATACAGATGGCTCCTTCACATCACATACTATGTTTTTCTGTATAGCTCTTAATATTTAAAATAAAATGTCACTCTCTTTGGTCTGGAGAGTTTAGTGCAAGGTAGCAAAAGTCCACTGATCTCTCTATCTGTCTATCTACCTTTTTTGGTGAGGGGCAGGGAGCAGCTTGTGGTGAGTTATCTCAGCAGAGGCTCTGCAGCATTGATAGAATATGTGAGTGACATGCAGCTGTGTGTTTATCAGAACTGGAGAGCCCAGGCTAGCTGCTCGTGTCTGTCAACCCCTAGCAGTATTCTGGCAAGCACTCCTGCTCCAGGGTTGGTATTCTCTATGGACTGTGTTACCCATGCTATTAATGGCAAAATAGTTCAACTTGTACACACAAAAAAATATTTCTCTTTAAAAAGACAGCTGACATGAGTCATGCTGTAAACGGGATTTGATTGAAGAGCACTACTAACAAAAATTAAATAGGCTACTTCAAAATTATTTTTTTAAAAGGACAAAAATCAATGCTTTGAGCTGCAATGACCAGGATTGTCTTCAGCCAATTTTGTTTCCTCATCCCGTAGCTCTGGTGGCTCTGGCACATATTTTGTCTGCAAAATGAAGACAAAGTGATTAATTTTATTTTAGTGTGGACACCTTGTGTTAGCTTAATTATGGTAGTTCCAAGAACTGTTTTTTTTTTTTTACGCCTAGTGTCTGAAAACGAAAAGACAGGTTTGGAGAAAGTAGTTCTTGACTGTGTATAAGGCTGTGTATTTATCCATCACAGTGGAATAACCAACGAGAGGCTTCAGGTCCCTTTCCTCCTTCCCATCCCTTATTATGAGACCCCAGTTGGGGGCACAGGATAATGCTGTTCAGGTGATCTGACATGTGAAACACCATCATTCAAATCATGTTTTCGGGTAGCTTTCCCTTGCCCTGCCTAAACAGAAGCAGCACTGAGAGCAATTAGTAGACTTACAGACTTCTAAAAAAAGTATCCTGCTCAGTTCGTATGCATCACAGAAGTCAGAAAAATACACTGCAAAAGGGCTGTCTCTGTACCCAGGCTCATCATTTCCCCCCTTCCATAGCGTAATTGCTGTTGACTCATATTTCTGTTTACCAGTAGGCTGAAGTTATGACCCATGCTTTATTTAAAAATTGCTATAATATATTATTTTCTGGTCTGAGCATCTTTTATGCAAAAAAGATGTGGCTCTTTTGCTGTTGCGGTTCTTTTACTTTAGAAGGAGAATATAGCATTTTCTTTTTTCCTAACAATTGCACTAACCTACATTTAATTAGTGTCACGTCATTTGAATAGGTTGCCCACAAATATAAGAAGGATTGGAGATACCTGCTTTGGTAGTTGGCTTGTTGCCACCAAAATTGCCACCAAAATTGCCACCAAAAACAAATTGCTGTATATTGATTCAGTTTCAGCTGACCTGGAAAATGAATTCTGGAAGAAGCACAGATATCGCCCGTATTCCACATTTCTGCAGATGAGGATAAAAGTTGCTTTTTCCCCCTCAGACCTCCAAAAAACACATCCAGCAAGAGGTTAGCGTTATGTGCCGTTACAGTAACATTGATGGGATGCAGGGCCAGACAAGTACAGCTCCTGTCTACGCTACAGATTAATGTCTTTAATTAGACTCTTGAAAGCTTAGCCAATAAAGGCATAAACATGTTAAAAATTGATATTTATTACATTGTAGTTTATACAGTGAGATTCACATCAGATTAAAGCATTAACTATTAAACCAATTCCTGCAAACCAAATTGCAAGCGTTTATGATGTCCATTTTCTGAAAGACTTGTTTCTACAGAAAACCTCTAGTCCACTGACAGCCAGCATAATATTCTACAAATTCTCAGGAAATTATTGTATTTCTTGTTTGCTGAAGGCAATGCCTTGATGAGCTAGCTGTTCACAGCTGCCACTTCCAAAACCATGTCTTTAGACAGGTTGCGCTATAAATCTAATGGAACAGTTTTACTACAGTGATGCCATTTGCCGTAACTTTATTCAACTGAAACATGACCTGGTCGGGAATAAAGCAAGTGGTCGAATAGATCATAATTATTTTCCATTTGGTCCCTTTAGTAACCACACGTGTCCTTTTTAGATATTGTAGTTTGAGATGTCATGCTCCTTCCAGAACTGAGTGCATGGGCTAAAGTTTTAATATTCAACCTGGAATTTAACAGGCAAGGGCATAAGTGCTTAGAAAGTAACAAGGAGCTGTATTCGGCTAAACTCCAGCTAAGCCTCTAAATCTAGTCAGCGGAGCACTTTCAAGTAGAGCTTGGGGTTCTTTGCACAAGTCTCTGAAACACATCTATGAAAATTTTCTTCAGTAGATTTACAGGCATGGTTTGGGGCTCAGTTTGCAGATGCGCTCAGCGAGAGTGGGTACAGAAGCAGCCTAGTAAGTCTAAATCTCCCGCTTCTATGTCATTAGGTGCAATTGAAAGCTACCGTTAAAGAAAAATGGTAGTTGGCAAGACACCTTAAGGAAAAGTGGTAGTATTTCTATGAGACACGTTAAAGAAAGTGCTGTAGGCAATGCTGAAACATGATTTGATCCTACATTCTATTCTCAAGGACTTTATTTCCAAAAAATTAGTGTATCAAGGGGCTTTCTTCCCAAACCTTCTCCCTCTCTTCTGTTTTCAACTGAACCTATAGAGAAAAACAAGACAGTGACAGCTTTTACAGATGAGACCTGCATTAATTGTTTTTTCAGGACTACAAGTAGAGGGCCTCTTCAGAAGGTCAGCCAGCATCCAGACTATCAAAGATGTTCAGAAACTCTACAATCAGGGTAAGTTGTCATCATACCATTGCCAGTAATAGTGTGAGGGCTTTGTTGATCTTGTATTTGTTGGTGAAACAGAAATGCTAGCTTTCTTATAATTAGTTAATCATAAAACTATTTGTAACATAAAATAATAAGAGCACTACTAGTACAGAAGCCTGAAAGATAGCAACAGGCACTTAATGCTTACTGAATAGTAAGCTGTCAGTTGACGTCAGACCAGAGCTTACAAAATCTGTAGCAGCTAATGAATGATAAGGTTTGAGTCAAAAACGGTCTGTATTTTCATAAACATTCGTATTGCCTCTATGCGCTTTACTGTAGTTACGAAGTACAATGTCTCTGTGTCATTTTGCCTCTGGTGTTTTTCCATGGTTATGGCAAAGAAATATAATTTTACCTAATAATTTATGAAATGTGGTGAAGTAATTTTGAAAGTGACTGACTTCCCTGGGAAGTCATTTTATGAAATGCCTTTATGGGAAGAAACTTTTATAGCAAGATTAATAAAACTCTATGAAAAATACAAAAATCAAATGCCAGGAGTTACCAGTAGCAGCAAGGCAAGAGGTTTTCTGTTCAGAATGTAGTGTGAAAGAGTTTTTAAGCAGTAGTTTGAAGACAAAGTAAAACATATGATTGAACACCTTTTTTCTTCTTTTTTTCCTTTTAGGCAAGTCTGTGAATTTTGATGATTATCATGATATCCATATTCCTGCTGTTATCCTAAAGACTTTCCTTAGGGAACTCCCTCAGCCATTACTAACGTTTGAGTGTTATGATCATATCCTTGGAATCACCAGTGAGTATAAATAAGCTTTAGAAAAATTTATACAGCAAGTTGAACTGGACCTGGCTAATTCGTAATCACTGCTGTTTGCTAACCATGACGCAGTTGTGGATATATAATATTATTAGTGCTTCACTGCAGCCATGGATGGACAACCTCATAATCCATACCAGAGCAGGGTGGTCAGGGTTACCAAGACCTTCTATGCTTTTTACAAGGTTTACTGGTTATCTATATATTATACTGTATTACTGGGTCGGACTTCTCACTGTTAGGGCTCCATTTTTATGTCATGGCACAGCACTGAGTCAGTCTCAGCAATACAAGTTATGTCAAAGCAGTTTTAGTTTTAGCAGCAGGATTGGGAAAATTGTGGAAACAAAATTTAGTTGGTCATTTGTATGCTTCTTTCTTTTTTTTTCCTTTTTTTTTGTGGGGAGGGGATTTGTTTTTATTGCAGCTATTCCCAGGGGATAACATATTGGGGAAGAAAGGATCTAAAGCCATAAGACTAGAAGACATTGATTATCTAAAGATCTGGCACCACATAAAACTAAGAATTATAAAACTTTCATTATGTGACCTTTGTCAGGGACAAGGAGTTTATAATGTTGGCAAGGCAACCCCATAATACATGGGGCTTGAATATCTGAGATCCCAGAATATCTGGGAGTTAGTACCTAGTACTTGTAGAGACTGGTATTTTGCCATCCGGGCTATAGTCAAGCTAGCAGGGAACCCATAGGTCTTCCAGTCACAAGGAACAAGCACACATTTTTCCAAAACCTGCTTTTTGAGGAAATTATATCTAAATGGAGTACGGCTTCCAACAGAGTCTGTTAGCGTACCTCTGGTAACCATGGGCTGATGCCGTTGCAAAGTGTAGGTTATCATCACTATAATGACTGTTGCTGTTGGGGTAGGGCACTAAAATAATTCAGACTGGGGATAAATCTCAATTACTACATGTTTGTAAAGTGTAGAAGTATAGCAAGTTACAGTACCCAGGTATACTGTATTCTAGGTAAAATTCTTATACTGTGCCCATCACTAGCATCTGCACGTACTGTTTCATATCATTAACTTTATTCATGTATTTCCATTAAAAAACTTAAATCGGGTCATGTTCAGAACGCTCTGAAGTTCTCTACTCTTTTGCTATTTGCAAGTCTGTAGATCACCACCTTCCAAATTAAGGATTCATCTGTTCCCACAATAAATATCTCGGGGCATTGAGAAAAACAGTTCTGTTCACAGGAAGGTGGTAGAAATGGAGGGACTAGGGATAGTCACTCAGAACTGGAAAGAAAGATGTGTAAATGCTGATTTTTACTGAATTAATCTTGTGCTGACTTTCTGGACATGATATTACTTTGTGATAGAGCTAAGTGAAAAATGGGAACAAGTCTGAAAAGAATCTGAGAGCAATGCATTGTCCTAGGAGCACTGTGAGGTTTTGCTTGGCAAAGTGCCTGTGAGACATTCATTCCATGTTATTTTTTTTACTGGCATTTTAAATGTTGACAAAATATGTTGAAAAGTGGAGTTTAAGGGAATTTCTCCTTGGGCTTTCTTGTTATGCAGTGTGATGTCCACTATCTTTCCTTGGTGCTGTGGTGATATCCTGATTTTAAAAGATCTTACGCTTGAGAGCCAAGCTGGACTGCAGGAAAGGCATATTCTGTGTGAATACAGTGCAGAAGGGAGCTTTGAAGAGGTGTGAGCAGAGACAGCTGTCTTGGGATGATTTGTAAATTCTCATTCTGTCTTCTGGAAGACACCAGAGCAGTGTGTGATGTATCTATTACATCTCTTAACCTGCAAACCCAGAAATACAGTATCTCTGCTTTGCAGTACTTTGAAATAATACTGAAACTTTTCTCTTTAGTGTCTCATCTAAAACATTTTTTTAAAGAGTTATTGATGGGAGCTGTGAAATAAATTAGCCGAGTGACTGACTAAAAAAAATTAATAAAACGCTGAAGCTTGTAAGTGTCAAAGAACTTGTTCTTTGGTTATGAAAACTGCTAACAAGAGTTCCTTTGCCCAGTATTGCTGCAATTCCTGCGTTATCTGCTCTGCAGAAGGCTGACAGAAAAATTCTTGGGATTCAGATTATTGTGTCTTATGGGAACTGGTAGCTTTGCAGTAGGAGAAATGTCAACACAGCTCACCACAGTATAGCTTCATGTATTTAATCCACAGCTTAGGGGAACATTTAACATGCTGGCGTTTTGTGCATGCACACATACTTAGGAGCACCTCTAGCTGTGTCAGGGAGAGAGAAATGCAACAAATGCAGAAAAAACATCATCACAATGAGCTGGTTAGGTCAGGCATGATTGTAATCATAAGACCTTTCTCCAAATTGGTGTTAAACTTCCAGTACTAAAATAATTACAATATTTGGGGGGGGAAGTCACTTGGAAGAATATTTGAAATATTATCTAGTGTTAGTGTAATTCTCACCCAGACTGTCTAGATGATGCAAGGAGTTTGAGGGTCCAATTCTGGTTTTGCCCATCTGTAGAAATGAGTTAATAAACCTGCTTAGGTTCATCTCTAGAAAATTCCTACCCACCCAAGCGGCCATCTCATAAATTTCTGCCAAGACAGAATAGTGTCCTGCAGAATCACAAAAGTGTTTTTAAAGTTATTAGGGTGCCAGAAGAGCATTTTGGGCAGGACTATGTCTCAGCAAGAATAAAATCAGAGCATAAAAAGTAGACGTCTGGATTCAGTGCGTGGAGAGATAATGGGATTCAAATCAAGACTTTTGAAAGTCCTCTCTAGCAAAGAAATTATTTTGGCTATTTCACTGAATTGAGAAAATACTCTGGAAGTTAGTCTTAGCCAGATACATGATCATACAAAATATGACAGGGTCATTCAGAGGGATAACCCTAACTGTTATTGTGGTTGTGGAGGTTAGTAGAACTGAATTTTGTGGTCAGTTTTACAGATGGATACCTAAAGTAATTCCAGCAGATAAAAATAAGGTATTCTTTCTTGGTAATATTTGATCTTTTGGAGTTAAGACTAACTTTGACGTTGCAGGTGTGGAGAGCAGTTTACGAGTCACCAGATGCAAGCAAATCATTCAAGGACTTCCTGAACACAATTACGTTGTTCTGAAATACCTGATATGCTTTCTCCATATGGTGAGTACAGGCAAAATTGCCAAAGTAGTGCCAGTCTTTTGTTTCTAAATCTGTTCTTGTTAGTTCAACATTGAAAATCTCCACAGAAAATAAAACTGAAGAATTTTTAAAGTATGGTGAGGTGGTGGTTCAGTACTTGCCCATGGAGTGAACTCAGGATGCAGAACCCGCCAGTTCTAATAAAAGTCAGTGCTAAACAGTGGCCTGGCCGTCCCTTCACCATGAAATTCTTTAGATGTAATGAAAAATACTGTGTGAATTTAAATGGAACTGTGCCTGTACTGGAATATTTAAAAGTTCTGTCCCCTGACTCCACATTCAGAAATGTATGTTTTTATTGATTTAGTTTTTGGTTTTTTCCTATTTTGCAGTGAGAAAAGGCCTGAAAATAGTGGTTGTGTAATTTTCGGTGCCAGAGAAAAGCTAGGTGAAATCACTTTTTTTCTCCAAAGTATAAATCTTGAGCAACTAAAACACCAAATAAATTAATGTCATTTTAGAAAATGATAGAAATATTAATGAGCTTTAGAACAACAATCAGCAAAATATTTTATATTAAATCTTTAAAATAACATTTTCCTGTTTAAAATAACCTTTCATCCTGTAATTTACTACAGTGTTAAATGAAGAACTTTGACCATGCCATTTTGCAAGGATTTTTAGTATGCTTCAGGATAAATGAGATTGTGTGTCTTTTGTCCTACTTTTTGATTTGCTGATGTTTTTTTTAACCTGTTTTTGGAAACCCCACGAGTGTGAGGGTTTGGGGAACATCCATTACAAATAGTTCTACAGTTAGCCTAGTAACGTCCTTTGGTTGCCAGTTTATGTGCAGGAAAAGACAGTAGTAGGAGTGTTAATTTCTCTTCCTTCTGCCTTATCCAATGCATTGCCTTTTCCAGATTGGATTTTCAAACCCAGGTGCCTAAAATTGAGGATCATTGTGTAGTTGTCACCTAATTAAAGTGATCTAGCCTTCAGAGCCCACCAAAGCAATCAAGTATGTGCAACGATGCTGATTTTCACCAGTGGAGGAATTAGCCCTCAGTAACTGTTCTTGGGCCACAATCTTGTTTGCCATATTCTAGCCAGTAGCATATTTCAGAAACAAGTACATTTAATCTCTTTTTCTATCAAAACACTACAGAAAAGCAAGATTAAAGGAAACACGTTGATATGACCCTCACTCAGACAGCACTTGCAGGGTTTCTGTAATACTCTTGTGTTCGTTTACTGTTGCTTAGCTGAACTCTAATGCTATTAAGAAAATCCTCATGCCATTTACTATTATTTCAGCAACTGATCCTCAGTGTTATGAATCGTGTAAGTGACTTTGTTCCAATAATAGATGCACCATCTCAACGCACTTCTTAAGAGCTGAGCACTTGAGGTGTTAATGAGGTGTGCAAAAGTACTACATAGTGTTTTCTGTAATTGGGCAACAGAACATAGCCTTATTTTTGAGTATGCCTTGTTATGTAAAGCACAGCATCAAGTTGATACTAGTGCTCAGATCTGCAATTTTTGCTGATCCATGGCTTCTCATCCTTAATGTCTCCGGGAATATTTGCATTTGGAAAGGTCAAGGGAACATGAAACAATCTAGGAGCTAGAGACTTCTATTCATTGCAGATCGGTGTGCTGCACAAGCTGCCACAATTCAAACTTTAACAGAGCACTTTACCAATAATCCTAGTTTTTACCTGCAAGCATCAACCTTCTTACATGTAAGAGGCAATTTAATTCTTCCATGAGCTCAGCCTTGAGTAGTGCAAGAGGTACTTGTGGTAATTTCATGAAGTGGCATGAATTGTAATCACTAGATACAGGTTTTGAACACTCCAGGTTTGATACAGGCTTGTGGAAGAAGAAAAAAAAAAAAATCCCCATTTTCCCTGCAGTCTCAACCCCTTTACTTAATGAAACAGCTCCTTCTAGTCCAAGGGTGCAACACAGTGCAACTCCTACAGAAGTAAAAGACTCAAATTTCAAAAATAGGTCCAAATTCTTTAACCTTACATTAGGAGTGATTTTTCCAGTAATGAGCCCAGCGTGCTGTGAAAGGTACAAGCTGTCCATCTCCCCCTTGCAGTGCACCTGGCTGCCAGAGAGGGATTTGCAGGGTCCCCTTGGAGCTGCAGTGGACTGAGGTCCCTAGGCAGCACTGCGCAACCAGGAGCAAGAGGGAAAACAGAGACTGGTTTTCACAAGTCAGTCCCTGAATTATGTCTTTAAAAATATCCGTGCTCGCTCAGCTGATCTCACAAGAGATGAGTGGGCACAAACAAGTGTTTGTGTTCCACCAGCCCTGTGTTGCACATGCAGTGAAGTGGATTTATGAATGCACATGCAAACTTAAAGGGCTCAAAGAAGTCTTCTTGCAAATTACTTGGCAAAGCATGCTGAGGGCTACAGTTACCCAGTTCTGAAGCCAGAAACCATTTAGTGGAAAACTATAATTGTAGTTTTCCATGACAGTCTAAGGCTAGACGATCAGGAAAGTTTGTAGAGGCAATATCATCTAGATTGTGTTTTTATAACCATGTCTTTGGTTTTGGTACCAGCTGATAGAGCCCCCTCTCTGCGCTTACACACTTTCCCTCTCTGGTGCTTATTTCTGTCCCTGCAGTCATGCCTGATGCAGGGGAAGGGTGGCTGACTTGACTGAAAGAACCATTGCAAAAACCCGCCAAATTCAAAACATCAGACTTGAACCAACTAGAGAAAATTGACAAGGTTTTGGGGCCCATGAGCAATGCTTCAGAGCAGTAACTGAAGCAGCAAAGTCAAAGCCAAGCACAAGCTGGAAAAAAAAATGCTCTGAATTAATGTTTTGTCTCAATCGCTTGTCCAATTGAGAAGTGTAATTAGCACCAGCAACGCTTGGGGGTGGCTGGAAATGACAGGACACATTGGGAAGGATTAGATGACTAAGCCTCGTGGAGCAGTTGGCGTGTCTGCAAGGTAGCTGAGAGTGGGGGATAGAAACTTATATTTCCAGTCAGTTTGTGGAGGCGTTTTAATATCTAGTAATTTTCTTTTGAAAATGTTTTGTGGAGTTCCTTTCAGCATTGCGACTGAGAAGCCAAAGAGATGGTGATGTCCTTATATTTTTAAAACAAGATGGTAATTGGCTGTTTCTACTCTCTGTATTTCACTGTTTAAGTTCATTAGGCAGTGTAGTGGCTGTCTGCTTTCACTCCTGCGGTATCCATGAGGGTGCTGGGATGCAAGTATGTGGAATCCAAAAATCGTCACGATTTTGCTGGGGGGAGCTGGGTGTTTATTCTGGGATAGTGAAGATATATATTTTGTATTTGTTGATGTGGCACTAGGTCCTTGGAGAATTGTCTTTTATTAGCTTGTCAAATTGACAGAGCAAGTGTATTTTCACTTGAAACAGAGAGAAGAAGGAGTCAGGGGGGTTAGTCCAAATGCTAAAGATGTCATTTGTATTTCTTAGATAGAACGTAGCTTTGGGATGCAGTTATTTAGAGGGGTAGCCCATGAAGAGGTTGGCTGACTGCATGCTGCCCATACATGGTCTAATGTTGGAAGAAAACATCAGCTGCTCATGATAGTGCTATAGATGAAGTGGATGTGTTCCTGTCGTTCAAGAAAGAAATCTGGCACTGGAGGAGTGAGGGGGTTGAGACAGTGTGAAGCCTGATCCCCTCAGGGAGGAATAAAGCCATTACCACTGGTGTGACGACGCTTCCTTGCTTGCAGCTCTTGATGAGCCAGCAGCGATTCCTGTGGAGAGAGTTGGATTCAGTTGCACACCACTTCTTGGATCTGCTGAGGAAGGGATTGCTGTGCATTTTGGAGTGAAGCAACGTGCTGTGTCTCCCTTGAATGCCTAAGTGTCAGCCTGATTGATGACTCAGAGATAAGGCTTAGTGTAGTTCTGCCTCGGATGATATAATCACTGGTTCATTTTACCTTAAGGATTTTCTCTCTCAGGGGAGAGGCTGTGTCATGAGTATTTTTGTTGATCATTTCAACATTGACTGTCTCCTTGAAATGTTCACAGGGTGGTGGCAGGTGGAAAGAGATGGTTTCATCTTGGAGTTAGAAACATTCTTTGAAATTGTTGGCCTAAAGAAAAAAAAAAAATCTAGCTCTACCAGCAAGTCGCAGTGGTGTTGCTTTGGGCTGAAACTTTGGCCTTCGAAGGCAGTGGCTAGGTTAAGGTGGGTGTGTTTCAGCTATTGCTTGAAGATAGCACTGTACACAGCTTGTGGGATGGAGTGTGTCAGGGAGCACTCCCAAAAACCAGGGGAAGAGAACTGCAACAGGTTTGGGTCCTGCCACCCTCCACTGTCCTCCAGTACTATACCACGTGCTTCTGTATACACTTAAGGTACCTGCCTTAGGATATACAGCACATATCTTTGGTTTCATGCTATAGAAAACACAATGTGATGGGCTGTAGCTCTGACATTATTTTAGAGACTTTCAACTGAAAGAAACACCAAAAAATAATTTGTCCTCAATCCACAGGGGTTTCACAGTACAACATTACACAGTGTAGATGCAGCCAGTATGAGCAACTTGACCCCAGGGCCAGAATGCAGTCCCTAACCTTGTTATATGTAGCAGTATCCAAATGCCAGCTTCGTTGTCCAGCCACCTTCAGGGTAATACCCAGGTCTATGTCTCCCTGCTAACAGGATACTCCTGTTAACATTGTCCTAATTGTTTACCCTCATCAGTTATTTTGGTAGTAGTTTAGCTTTTGCTGCATTGCTGTAGTATAATGAACTCTTATGTGAGCTGATCTCATCTGAAGCAGATTAAATGAACAAGATGGGCTTATTGGTTTTTCTGTATAGTTAAATAGTGCATTGAGAGCAGTATGTGAAGGTCAGCAGGCTATACGTGGTTCGTACTCTAGAGAGAATGATGTGGGTTTTGCATAAGGTCATGAAGCAGGCATTGCTGTTTAATCTGATGACTTTTTATTCTCAAGTTGTGAAGTCAATCCTTTGAAAAGGTGGTTATGGCACCAGTATCTCCTTATTAATACCTGCTTCCTTTATCCAGCCCTGCTTCATGACCTTAAAAACAATTGAAGCCTTTAATATTTGTAGCAGAAGTAGCGTCACGGTAGCTTTGATGTCCCAGGAGGGTGAGGCAAAGATTGGAGGGAAAAATAGTACCTATTATTGGAAAAACTAACATGGTTAGGAAGAAAATGTTATGGTTTTGGGCACATAAGTGCTTCTTCATGTCCCCCAAGGAAAACACTTCCATCCTGTACACATGTCTAAAGGGCGTCGCATCCCCATATGGCTGAGCAAATAGGCTCCTTGCTAGGTAAAACACCAAGGAGGGTGGAACTGTGCTGTAGGAGATAGAGGGGAATGAAACCTGTGTTACTGGGCAGAGGGCAACTGGACTTTATGCATATGCTAAGAAGTGTTCACATGATCATAATGTTTCTTAGATTTTCCTCTAGTGCCCTCAGGCTTTTCGTAGTACTATAGAGCTGCCTTTTCAGGAGGCTTTATGGCAAGGCAGAAATGGAGAAACACTGAGAAGTAGGATTTTTGCTTTCCTATTCCACCTGAAATTGTAGCAGGAAGAATACGGGGGAGATTTTGCCCAACAATTCCTTGTTCTGTTCTGAGATGACAGTTTACTGATCAACAACTGCAACCATCAGCCTGAGAAGAACTGTGAATTACCTAGGTGAGGAGGAATCAAGAGCACCTTCAGCTTGCTGGCTCTTTACAGTAACAGAGAACTTGTCAGATAGGACACCCAGACCATATTGGGCTTTAGATACCAGCCATGCAATGCAGGAGAGAAAAACAAATTCCCTGCCAAGCTCACACAGAGAAAAAAAATACTCCTGCTACCCAGTTCTGGGTTCACATCCACAGATATAAGTAGGAGACATCATCCAGGTGCAGACAAGATTTCAGTGCTGTGTATTTTATCTACAGCCCATTTTCACCTCCATTGCTTCAGAGGAGTTGGGTGGCTGTGGAGGTACTTGGAAGTGAAGTCATGCATCAGTGGGAGGAAAAAAAAAAATCCTTCTAAAGCCTTGCAAACAACTTGAGAAGTCCTCGAGGTTTATTCTATAGAGGACTTAGTACCGAAGCAGATGGGATAGCTGTTTGTTCATGCTGTCCTTCCCTGCCCCCCAGCAGAGATAACAATAGATTCCATACAGAAGGATTGAAAACAATTAATTTTTCTAGCATAAGGAAACAATTCAGCCTTTTTGCTTGACTTACTGACATCTTATCTTGTACTTGAGGGACACAGGCTCCAGTGGCCCCGTAGCTCTAGGCTGCACAGTCAGCCCTGAGGCTGTTAGGAAGCCAGTGATGCACCTGTGGCCAGGGTCTACTCCCGTTATTGGTTCATCCTCAATACAGGATGGTGTCTTGTCTCTTGCTCTCTGGGGCACATGTCTGCATATACCTATCCATGTTTATGTTTTTCCAGGTTTCACAGGAGAGCATATATAACAGAATGACAGCATCCAGCCTGGCCTGTGTCTTTGGCTTGAATTTGGTCTGGCCGTCAAAAGGTACAGCTTCCCTGAGTGCTCTGGTACCTCTGAATCTCTTCACTGAACTGCTGATAGATTTCTACATGAATATATTCAACTCCCGAACAGTGCCTGGTGAGATCTTACCTTAATGCTCCCAGAAGGGAAAATGGAGTATGGCTGCCTGAGGGAAAGGTCTCCGTGCCTCGACTGGTGGGAGCTTTATATTCAAGGCTCTCTCCTGCAAAGAAAACTTCCCATACAGAGCAAAGTTTCTATAGCTTTCCAAATACCAAAGATGTTGGGAGAAGCACATTGCCCCATATAGTCTCATCACATGGGGGAGAATATGTAAGTGAACATTCAAAGACAAATAGGTCAGCATGAATCCCCTTATTAAACTTGAGCAGCTGACAGAAACTGGTATGCTAAAAAAAATCATGACACTACGTGCCAGTCTGTCATTTCTTTGGGGATCTGGAGACCTTACTATGTGGCATTATTTTCTGGGGCCATGCAGAGCTGGACCACTGGACCACTCCTGAATGTACAGGTTTCTTCTTTTTTTTATTTTTTTTTATTTGAATACAAGTTTGTTAGAAATTTCCCTATTAAGTTAATAAAAGATGGAATCAATTTTTAAGATACTAAAATTTCGAAACTATTTTTCCATATATGTAAGTGTCTTGTTTTACACAAAAAGGTGTGGGCAGTTGTGGCACATCAGGTTTGCAATTACCATGGAGAATAAAGTGTTTCCTGGGTAATTGGAGTTGTGCAGACAGCTAACTAATTATGCTTGCAAATATCTAATATATGCAGTTAATCACTGTAGCTGCACATGCAAAGTGTGTGGAAGTTTTTTTTCTTATTATAAGTTCAAATGGGGAGCAATAATCTTATGGTTTTTTTTCTCTAAATACTTGGAATTTTCATCAGTGGAGTTATATTAGTGAGTACATAATACAGAATGTAGACTAACTTTGAGAAGAGTACCCCTGATGTTTGGGTTGCATGCTTTTGCAGTTTGACTTGAAAGAAATCTGCTCTTCACATCAGTTTCTCTAGAAAGCAGTAAGAGCAACAACTTGGATAATATACCTAATATCATTTTTATTCATTGAAAGTCTATTGTTAGTCCCAATGTGAATAATTAGCCAACATAAAGGGAGAGTTGTCAGTGTTTTCTTTCTAACTATGCCATTAATATCGCTTGTATTTGATGAACTCCAGCACACTGCTATTTTATTGATTAACACTGATTGGTAATGGGGTGGTGTAACAAAGTTATCATTATAGTTGCCTGCAAAGCAAAAAATTAATCAGTGGTAAAAAAAAGGTAAGCAGTGTTTTCCCTAATGCTCTGGTCTTCCTGCTTCTGTACAAAGCTTACAAAACGGAAGGACTATTTAGATGTCAGTAAAAGTAATAGTCTCAGGAGGGCAGTTTGGGCATCCCCTCCTCTGCAAACACAGAGACACTTTTTATCCTGTAGGTTCTAGCAAGCTGAGGGTTTTTACTTCTGGCCTTCCTCTTAGCAGTTACGAACTGCCTGCCTGCGTAAAGGGTGCAACAAAATCTTATTGCGGTGGGTAGAGAGGATTCATTCTTGACAGCGATTTCAGGAAATAACCAAGTATTCAGAAGGCTGTGAAATGCTGGATGTGCCAGGCCTTCATTTGCCCAGTAGGTGTCATCTATAGCACTAGGCAATGATTAAAATTTGAAAAATACAGAGGCTTTAGAACAAGATGTGTTAGGACCAACTTCTCACTTCACAGTCGTGTGTTTTCCTGTTCCTCGGGCGTCTTAAAGACAACTTTTTGGCTTTTGAATATCTGTAAGTAATAACCACACATGACTCCTATTTAAGTATAAAGTCTTGCATAATACAAAGAGAATAATTAACAAGCATCCATGGTTGTTGCATTTCAGCAAAATGAGATTGCCAAGGATAAAACTGTCATCGTTTTGTATTGCAGCTCATCAGTTTTACATCTAAGTTATCAGCGACAGCGTCATAGCCTGTTGTATTATGAAAACCAAACACAATTACGCTCAGCCCTGCTTAGCGACTTGGCAGCGTGGTTCTGCGCATCAGCACCCTGTTCTTACAGGGGAGGAATCTGGCCTCTAGGAATTTAACTAAATCTCAGTATTTTGCCACTCTCTGACCTCAGTCAAAATACATATGCCTTAGTTTTGCTGTCTGTAAAAAGAAGGAGCACCTGGCATTAGAAAAGCGCTTTGGCATTAAATGCTGATAAGTCCTATAAAATGGTTGTTTTCCATTTGCCCATGTTCTCTTCCAAAATCCGGCAACATCAAACGGCATTTAGTCTTCAGGCTATACTGCGTAATGGGAATGTGAGTCCTGGATAGTTTTAGCACAGTAACATAGCAGGCCCCTGTGGGGGTGAAATCCTGAGTTCATGGAAGTCAGCTCTGCTCAGAAAGTCCCCAGAGCCTGGGGAGGGGACTCCCTCATGGATTTAGTTCTCCAGCTCATCCTAGGTTGGGAGAGAGCGGGAATTTGGCAGCAGCAGTCGTGCTGGTGAAGTGAGCCCTCAGGGCGCAGCTGCCTCTGACCCCTTTACTCTTACAAGTAAAAGTACAAGCAACAAGCATCCCTTCAGCTAATTTGCCTGCCTGTAGACACACAAGATGATCGTTAAAACCAGACTCACTCTCGGTATTGGTCACATGCCAAACTGCAGGCCTTCCTTTTAGTGCTTTGTAAACTACCATTTTCCAGCAATTTATAGCTCCTCTCATTTAGTGAATGAAGAACAAAATGGCGTTTTCCCATCTCAAGGTGCCTTCTTCCGTTAAAGAACAGATAACATCTGTTATCCGCCAGTGGGGGTAATTTGATGCTGCTTAAGAGAAGTAGAGGCTCTGGTTCTGATTGCCGTTAGCACTGGTGGGGGCAGAGTGAGGGAGGGGGACGGGGGCTCCCGCTCCCCTTTGCCTTCCTGCCTCCCCAGCAGGCAGCCCGAGACAGAGGTAAGGAAGGTACTCGCCTCCACCCCAGCCTTTCCCTGCAAGCCTGCTCCTCACGGGGAAGGGACTTTCCCAAATCAAAGGCACCTGGGTAGCAAAACCCTCCCAGTGATGAGACCCCAGCTCTGTCCCCCCTACCCCAAAGGAACTGGCGAAATCCTCCATCTGCGGCAGAAGCCCCCGATCTCCGTCCTGAGTGCCAGACTTAACTATGACATTCAATCAGCTCTCATGAATTATTCACAAGGGTTTGGAGTGAAATTCATGTTAGAGAAATATATGTTTCAAATTTCCTGACTCTAAGAGGAGTCCTGGAGGTGTCCCCTGCAGTTACTTTGATAACAGTTTCTCTTTACAAATGATAATTGCACGATTCGAGCTTTTGTACAGTGTGGCCTTGTGAACTCTTCTCTCATATCAAAGAACAATTTTCAGATCATTTCCATAGCAAAAAGAAAGTGATTATGGAGATAATCTGTTGGAAACACACATGCTGGATTTCAGTTTAAAACAATAAAATGCAGTCATGGAATGAGAAATCAAGTGTTACCTAGCTGACAATATACAGAGAATAAATTGCCTAAGCATTTTAGTTTACTGAGCTGTTAGGAGTTGAAAATTGGTCCCAAGATTAGTCTGATTATCAGGATGCCTCTAGCAACAAGCACCGAAGGGGGAAGGGAATACTTTTCTACTCTGAATCTATGAAGAAATGTAAGAAGACTGAACAATGTCATTAACCGAGGGGGGTCTTTACAGTTCTTACAAAAAACTTCCATAAATGCAGATTTTCTGTCTGTGTGTGCTGCAGCACTCCTTGAGCAGCATCCATCACAGAATCTCTCAGAGCCTTATAAGCTTTAATATATTCATCCACTCATGAGGAAACTAATAATAGAAAAGCCCCAGATATTTTATTCACATGTTAAATGTGTACTTAGGTAGCAAGTTGAACTTTTAATGGGATTGATGGTACAGACATCCCCCCGCTTCATTTCCTGACTAGCTTGTCTTCACAACCCTGGAAGATGTCAGTTTGCCAACACTCCCACTCCTCAAGGGGTCGTGGGGGTGTTGGGGCACGGGGGGAAAACGTCAGGGAGAGTTATTGCCAACACCTGTAATTTATGAAGTGAGAAGCTCCTGCTGAAGCTCGACTGGCCAGTCATGTTCCTGCCCATATTCTATTCATTTCTAACACTTTTTTACCTACAAAGAGGAGTCGGAAGCAAACATACCCTGCTTTAAGTAGGAGCATCTCCATTGAAGCCAAAGGTATGACTGTGAGAAGTATGTACACTGTGTGTTAAATGATACATGTGGCTGGCGCGTGAAACGTGTTCTGCCTTTCCTGGTGGAATGATGCTCATTTTCACCATCTGAAGAGTTTGATTTTTGTCTTTATCTGTGCACATCCTGGAAAGGCATTTCGGTGTATTCCACCTAATGTAGCAAAGGATTCCAGTGTCCTCCAGCATCATCTGAGAGCAGCGGAGGATTGCAGTGGGGTGCTACAAACGCTGTCTTCAACTGGGAAGCTTGAGAAAGGACTGCCTTAACCGATGAGATTTCTTTGGGGTTAGGTTGGGGGTTTGGACAGTGAACTGGCCTGGAGACTAAGAAGGAAACTTTCCAGTGCAACCAGGAAAAAAGCCCTTTTCCACACCAGGCCTGTCAGCACCTAAAAAGCGTTACCCAGAATTATCAGTCTGAGGGAAGAGAGTCTTGGTTTGCCTCTTCGAGCTGGAGATACACAAACACATGATGGTACATGAGTTCTCCTGTTTCTTCCCAACTGGGGTCTGTTGCCTGTAGTGTTAGGAAAGCCACGGTAATTGTACACAGAAGGACCATAGTCCTACTATCCTGGATATTCCTCTCTAGAATAGCTGGCAGCAGCTCAGTCTTAAAAATAATTAACTGATTGGAAAAAATATTTCTGCTGGAACATGCCAACTCAACAAAAAATAAAAGCATTTTCTTAAAAGGCTCAGGTTTGGTGCTGTTCTTTCAGAAATCATTACGTTCTTCCAGAAAGCTGCCTGCGCGCTTCTGAGCCGTGGACCCCCAGGCTCGCCCAGGGCCTGGCTCCAGCTCTGCCGGCCACTGTGGCACTCCGGAGCAGGGGAAACGAGCATCGCTGCTTCCCATTCATGGTCTCTTAAGGTGGCATCACCTTTCTGCATGCGGTGTTGCAGTTATTGCCAGAGGTAAGGAGGGAATTCTGCTGCAGCCGGGGGAGATGACACACATAGCTGACTGATCATTAAAGCTGACTTCTTTTCTGCAGCCCAGATTTCTCCGTGGTGCAGTCATCATGCAGAAATGACTGGCAGTCTCTCTGTAGTCCCCAGAGCACGAGCTCGTCACTCACAGGGTTAGGGCTTGCTCCTGTAGTTGGGAGCAGCTGGATCTGATGCCTGACCCAAACGCTTGGGGGGCAAAACTGCAGACTGCAACATGGAAACATGCTTCTCCGAAACACAGCCTGGTATACTACCTGCTTCATTTTCTTTTGCTTCGTTCCTCAAAAAATGACTCATTTAAGCTACTGCTAGCCCAGACACTCCTGCCAACCTCCTCAAGCCTAATATGAAATCAGGGTTTCTATCTTTTTGGTTTTTTTCTGTACTGCGTGGATTGTGTTCCCCAATACTGAATTGTGCTCTCAAATTATTTCTGCGCTTCAACCTTTAATTGCCCACAAAAGCAGTTTACAGCCTCTTACTCTTCTACCATGAAAATTATCCCCTTAATTAATGGGACAATAAAAAGCAACTGTAAAACGCACCAAACTGCATCATCTTTAGTGTCTGAACTGGATTTCTGCAGCAGTCGTGGAAGAGTCTTCAGATGGGTGGATTTTTGACACTTCACCAAGGAATTTCTTGACCCAAAGCTCTAAAAATAGTAAGGGCTGTAGTAAGGTACTTAGTTTTCCTGTTTCAAAAGCTTCCAAAGAAACACGTTCTCCCCCTGCTTCACCTGCCAGCGTTGTATTTTGTTTTCCCCTACGTATTTTGCACCCCTTCAAAGCCGCATCCTCTGCCTGTTGCCATTTACATCCTTCGTCATCTGCAGTCTGTCAGCAGCCTGCCTAAGTTGGGGAGTGGTGTTCACGCTCGCGCCCACCACCGCGCTTTTGCGAGGGTAGGACTGGTCTGAGGCTGTCGTGGCTGTTCTGCGGCTGGATAAACTGAACTGAAACCGCAAGAGGTTTGGTTCTGCGAGTAAGTTTCCGATTACAGTGTTTGAGTGAGTGAAATTGCCCAAATCATGTTTCCCCCATCTCTGAAGCAGAAAGATGGCTATGCTTTTGATAACTAGATTGAGCTTTTATATGTAATAACCAACACTTGTTGTGATGAAGGGGAAAAGAAGTTAGGAAGATCTTTTCCTTTCTGTATTTCCCACCACCCACAGCCTTCCTCATCAGCCTCTATCTTTTGAAAAACCTACTCTACAGGTGCATACATGCAATGCAGCCACAGCTGATGTCCAGTAAAGCTAATATTGTATTTAATAACCATGCCCAGAATAGAAAGAGCATCTCGTCAGGCTGCATAGCTCTCCACTCTGAACACATGCATAGAGCTGAGCAAGGCACGGGCTGGTGTCAGTGTCTGCCCTGCTCCATCTTTGGGGGCATAGAGAGGTGCTCCCCTCCTCCCTGTCCCTCTCATACAGGAGCTCCCTCACACTCACTGGGCTACCAAACAGCAGCAGCCAGTAGCCACCAGATGCTTTCATATTAGTCCCATTGGCATGAAGTACTTAATGCTGCTACAAAACAATTATACAAGTAAGATGATGAACTATCACAAACCACTTCCACCTTTGCAGAAGGATTAGCAGACCTACATTCTATTCCCATCCCCACATTGTATTCTGAAGCTTGAATATTTTTTTTCCTTATCTTTGGCTTGTGGCTGACCTCCCAAGCAATACCACGGCAAAAGCCTTCCAGGGTCCAGAGTGCACGCTGCCAGCCCTGATGGGTAAGTGCCCACGGCACAAGGACAAAACAAATCCATTCCATTACCAAATAACATTAAAATTCAGTAAGATAATATCACTGTCTTCTGCAGCAGAAGAGCTTTTACAAAATAATATAAATGAGAGGATGAAAATAATGAGAGGCTTTGTAGAGCTCGCTCACAAGCCCTGACACCCGGCATGCTCCTGCGGGGAAGGCAATAAACACCCCATTCTCTGCATGTCACAGTATCACAACTTCTCTGGATAATTACCACTTGAAAGTTAATAGGACTCTGCTCCCAGCGTGACGGCTGCATTTTCTGTAGTCGCTGCATGTCCTGTGTCCACGGCTGTCACTGGGGACCCGGCTGTGGAAGCACCATCTTGGAGGACAAGTTGTTTGAGGCTGCCTCAGAAATCAAGCGATTTCCCTATAGGAAACCCTGTTGCGCTGAGGTGCTGAAGGCGATGGATAGTGCAGAGATGGAGAGGCGGTTCCTCCCCCTCGCAGGAGTCATGATGGAAGGGAAGAGCAGGGAAGGATGGGGCAGATGAGGAAACCAAAGCTACCTGGCTAACATCGCAACCAGGGTGACAAACAAGACAAGTGGCAAGCCCCTCAAGCTCATGAAGCTCAGCCCAGCACCTCTTCACTGCTCTGTGCACCTAACCACAGGCACCGGCACCTTTCTGGTTCTTCTAAACAACCAGTGTTTTGGTCGATAGGCACAGTGAAAACAAAATAAAGCGGTACACGCTGGCCAAGGCAGATTACAGCAGGCCAGATAGTGGTCTCTTAATGACCCTTTAATTCAGCCTTATCACAACTGCTGGAAAAATGTATTTTGGCCTAATAATTGTTTTGAACGCCCTTGTGTGTCCAGCTAAATTTAACAAAACGCAGTAAAACTGTACATGAGAAATGCCACCTGAAAAGTCATCACAGCAGTCATCAGTTGGAGGATAAGAGGCACCGACACTAATGAAATGTGGTACCACAGGAGTGGATTGCTTTGGCGGGGTTCCCTGGGTGTCTGCTCCTGGTTAGCCTGGTAAATCAGCTGGGGCTGATGCCTATCACACACTGCTTGTGCTCTGGGATCATAGCGGTTTGGGCTGGGGAGGTTTTAGACCAAACATGATCTGGACAGAAAGCATTTTAACAGTAATACATGAAATCATTCTTAACCTGTTTAAATATGATCATTAGATTGAGTATCGGGATCGGTGTAAGTGTCCGTCTGCCACAGCAGCCAGCCAAAGCTGCTCTGCTAGAATTGACTGTCGCGAAATCCGAGAATTGACTGTGTGTCAAGTATGAGTGGGTTGACGTTAGATGTGGTATGTCAAGCTCTTCGTCTTCTTCACGTCTCTTTTGGTCTTCCCATTAGGGGGTCCCAAAGTTGAACAGCAGAAGAAAAGACACTATTAAGCTAACGATGAGTATCAGAAGACGTACCATACACTTTTATACACCCAACACTTCTGTCTTGGGCACATTCTTTTCATCTTTGCGCACATGAGTATAGCCAAGTGCAAATTAACCGTTGATTTGATTGTCATGAGCAAATGATCATGGGGAGAGGATTTTTCAAAGGCACTTCTGCTTGTCCTTCATGCCAGTGAACTTCTCCATCTACTCGTAAGAGGTTTACGGTGCCCTGCCCTGCCCCTTGCCAGCGGGAACCCCAAAACTGGCCAAAGGCAGTGCTTGCTGCTCGCAGCCCCAAGCTGCTTCAACTTCTAAAGGAGAGGAGGACGGCAAGGTGGGAAAGGGAAAGCACCCAGACAGACACATTTCAGGTGAATACACGCTAAATGCTGTGAGTGGGAAACGTAACCATTTTATAATGGCTGGTTAGGTGTCTCCACCTGTGCTGTGCCAGATTTTGTCCCCTGCACACTAGAGCATCCTGCTGCTTGCCTTCATCGCAAGTACCCAACCACCCTCCTCATGAAGCCAGCCTTGGTCTTTAAACTGGACACTTTGTCTGAGCCTAATCCCATTTGCTCCATTCTTTGTCCATGGAAAGCAAGGCTGGCTGATAAGCTAATATCAGCACATTGGGAAATTTTTCATTCCCGCATCTTCCCTCGCCCAGGACTTTTTGACAATCATTTTATTTGCCAAAGACTTCGTCCTTCATGTTGTACAGAGAGAAATTAAAAAGAAAGACGACTGAAAATACCCAGAAATCATCTAGTAAAGAGAGTAAAATTAATTATTTTTAAAAAAATTGAATTCCCTTTGTGGCTGGTTTTTCTCCGGCTGCTCTATCAAAAACGAGCTATCAAAGAAAACTATCATTAGTTTTTAATTCAGGATGACTTCAGAGAGCGGCTCTGGCGCGGCGGCTGATGGCTGCCTGACAGCCTTCTCATCTCCGCCAGCTGCTGACGGGCACAGCCACGGTGGCTCAGCCTGGTGGTGCCCCCGCTCGCCTGTTGCCCGCACCCAGGGCCACGGCACCACCTGCCCGCCACAGGTACGCCTGTGCCCGCAGCCGCCGGGGGCTGGGGCTCTAGTCTGCCCTGGGAGCAGGGCTCAGAGCCGGGGCAGCAGGGCCTTGGGGAAGGACTGCTGCAAAATGGTGAGATATTTCCTCTGCATGGTTATTTTGGGGAGAGGGGGAGGCTGTGACGGGAGGGTCCCCAGCACACCTGTCTTCACCAGGAGCCCTGAAGCCCTTCCGGCACAAGGTCCCGCCACCAGCCCAGCCTTGCGTACAGCCGCTGCCGACAGCAGGATGGTGCTGTCAGCCAAAGGGCACAACTCAAATCTTGCCTCCAACTGGGACCATCTGAACTCGACGCCCAGAATTTAGTATTTATTACATAGGAACAACCGAGATGATAAAACAACAGCCTAGCAGCTCGGGCCGGCACCTACGAGACAAGATGTGCACCCACACATGCTGCTTAAATGCTTAATTTCTCCCTGGCCCTGGGAGGGGGCGGGGGACAAACATCAGAGCAAAGCTTTATGGATGCATGGGGCATCTGCCTGGCAAAAATCCTGTGTGCCACGGCCGTGGTGCCTAGCCAGCTGGCTGGGCCTGAACGGGCGTTTCTCAGGCTGAAACATCTGGTGTTAGCAGAGGGTGGCTTTGGTACTATGCTGAGAGAGCTGATCCCTCAGGGTCAATCCTGTCTCTGCCAGCACCCGTCCCAGGGTGACCCCTGGTATCTGCTGACCACATCACGCTGCAGACACCAAAGGAAACCAGGGCTTAAGTAGGTAAATTTATTTTTAGCAGTGGTGTAATGATGATTTGGGGGCAGTGATTTGTTTCTGTCTGGGCAGAGAAAAGTAAGTAAGTCTACACCCTTTCTGTAGCTTTTCCTGGAGGTCCAAGTGTTTGCCCAGAGCCACCAAGGAGAAGCATAAAGCTCTCGTGACCTCCTCCAACACATGGCTGGGCATCCCCAGCTCCCGGCACCGTAGTTCCTGTGCTCCTCCAACTGTGCTAACAGCTGCCGAAAGGGTCCTGGGAGTTCAAGAAGAGTCAAATTCAGTCTTGGTGCTTTAAAACCTGCCTGAATCAAAATTCCTAATGTTCATCACAACCTTAGGGCAGCGGGGCACCCCAGGCTTTTACGTTAAGCTTAATTATTTTCTGCACTATTTTCTTTGAAGATGCACATCTGTGGCACCGCTAGTATTATAGTTATGCCCTGATAAGACATGGCATGTTGCTTTCTTCTCTCCAAGAGGATTTAGAGTGCAGTTTATTTTTCTAGACTGTTAGCTGAGCTCAGAAACAAGGTCTGTCTAACCTGCCCCTGGCTGATACCCTTTGGGCTGGCACCATGTGGCCCTCTCATAGCATTGCTACAGAGAAACAACTCAGATGGACTGCTGCCGGCAGCCGAGGAGCTATCCCAGTGAACTGACGCTGCCCCATGCAACCTCATCTTCCAGCATTCGGGAAGGCAAAGCCCTGCAGCGCATCCCTGGCTCCTTGCAGCTGTGATGGCGGGGAGTCCCACCACCCTTCAGGCATCTCCTGGAGGCTGGGGCAGCTAGGGGTGGGCAAGCTGGTAGCCCAGCTCCATCGAGGGATGGAGGAAGGCCCCCTTCTGCCTGCTGGTCAGGGAAGCATGTGGGGACGTCCATCCATCTGTCCTCAGCCCTTTCTGTTCCCAGGGAGACCCCACTTAGTTACAGATGGGCCAATGCTAGCATCTCTATAACATGATCGCTGCATATTCACACCAACGACCTCAGCAAGTTGCTGCTGCGAACGAGTGGCACCCACATGTCAACTTGCCCTTACAGGTTGAGAGCCGCATATGCTTGGTGCAGCCACAGCAGCTCCCGCTCCTCTGGGCACGTGCTGTATTTTTGCTCCCTGATGATGCAGTTGCATTGATGTCACCTTTGCAGAGGCTGCCAGCCTGGCTGGCTGAGCCAGGATGAGTCCAGATTTCAGGGGAAAATGTCCCAAATTCAGGGTGCCCTCCCTGGCTGACCTGCCCCTGCCCTGCTCCCAGCTGGCCCTTGCAATGCCATTTCCAATAAACTAATCACTTGTGTTGCTCATAAAATGAGCTTTTGACCGAGGAAAGCAATTTGATGACCAGAGGGGTAAAAGAAAAACCAGACAAACCACCACACATGAAAGCCTGGCAAGTCCCACCTTCATCTGGCGAAAAAGGGGACTAATGCAAGCTGAGCGCCACAGGAGTGGGTGCCCAGCCCATGGCATGGTGGAGCTGGGAGCACATTTTATTTATAAACCTTGTGAACCCACTCCTGCCTAATATACAGCCCAAAAAGGAAGGCTTGTTCTAGTGTTTTAACATGGAAATAAACGTTTATGTTACTTGATAATACTTCATCTTACCAGTACGCAGAGGCTTGATGGCATTTGTACAGGGATTTATTTGTATTTACAATTGTACAGCACCGAAGCGGCGCTGGAAAGCCTTACCCAGCTCCACGGTGCTTTTAAATTTCAGCGTGAGGTTTCACCACAGCAAAACCCACCACTACTTTTACACCGTAGGTCTCCAGTTTTGAAGGCAAGTTTGTGGAGTGAATGCAAATCGGGAGCCGCCGAGTTGAGACCCCTGGAGGCAGTGACATCTGCCTGTCTTTGATAAGAATTTCTGAGAGTGAGAGTAAAGTACTTAGAGTGAAATTAAAAGCTTTGATCTGTTTTTTTGTTTCATTATTATTTCATGTCTGAGGCCTTTACATGTGCCTTTCAATTCTTATTAGGCTGCGGTGTTCAGTTACCGCTCCGGTGCTACGTGGGCAGGGCAGGAGCCGGCGGCCGCCTGGCAGGTGACAGGCATTGCCAGGGCTCGCTGCCCAGCTCTGGTCTGAGCCCGGTTAAATGAAACAAACAGGTCACAGCCACACACCCAGAGCAGCATTGCCTCAAAAAAGGTGCCCCTCTGGCCCCAGCGCATTGGGTACCCCCATGCGAGGCAGCCCTGTGGCAGCCCCGAATGCCCAGGGAAGAGGTGATGACAGAATCATAGAATCATTTAGGTTGGAAAAGACCCTTAAGATCACTGAGTCCAACTGTTAACCTAACACTGCCAAGTCCACCACTAAACCATGTCCCTAAGCACCACGTCTACCCGTCTTTTAAATACCTCCAGGGATGGGGACTCAACCACTGCCCTGGGCAGCCTGGCCTGACAACCCTTTCGGTGAAGAAATTTTTCCCAATACCCAGTCTGGATTTAACTCCATTCGCCACAACTCTTTGGGCCCAGCCATCCAGAAACTCCCAGGAGCCTTTGCTCCCCGGCGCATCATGGGTGGGGCTGGTATGTCACAGAGGCCTGGGCTGTGACGCTGGGAGCTGCTGACTGTTGCCTGCACTCCTGGAGCAACCACGGAGGTGGAAAAAGGCAAGAGAGGCGGCTCTCCGGTTCCCACACCCCAGGAGCTGGAGGAGCACTTCCACGTGTCCTGTGGCATCGCCAGCTCAGCGTCTGTGTCTCCGAGTGGCCTTGGTAGCCTTGCTGTGTAGGGAAGGGCAGAGGAAGAGCCGCCCCAAGCAAGTCCGGTTCCAGCTCCCCACCAGGGACTGGCGGGAGGAGCACAAGTGGGAGAGGAGAGAGGCTGCTGCTGCCGAGCCCTCAGCCCCAGCGGCTCCATTGACCGGTTCCCCGTGTGTCTTGGTGGAGCATGTGCAGATGGGCAAGGATGGCCGGCCACCCCTCAGGCAGAGCTGGAGCAGGAGGAGACGTCTCACTCATCTGCGTGGATGGAACAAGCCCTGCAGTGGAAAGGCAGATCCCCCGGCGCAGGCAGATCCCCCGGAGCAGGCGGATCCCCCGGAGCCGACAGATTCCCCGAAGCAGGCAGATCCCTCGGCGGAGGCAGATCCGCCGTCGAAAGAAATACCGTTTGGACAGCGTGTTAATTCTTACTTTGTTTTGACTTCTGTTTGTCTAGTTCTCTAATGTTTGTAATTTCACCTTTAAAAAAAAATGGTAGTTCTGTCACTGTCATGTTCAAAGGAAGAGTTTTAAAACTCCCTTCTATTGTGTTTTTTGAAAGTAAATGGCAAGTCTACTTACCACTTGTGTGTTGCTTTGTTTTTTGGTGATGATTGCCAGTCACACTCAGTTTTGGTTGGTAATGGGTGGGTATAATGGTGCAACCCTCAGAGAATGGCTGTTTGTTCACACTGTTTCTGCTTTCAGGAAAGCAGCCTATGGTTTTCAGCATTGGAAGGAGACAACGGGTAGAGTATCGACTTTCCACCAAGCTCTCAGCCCCAGCAGGTCCACTGACCGGTTCCCTGTGTGTCTTGGTGGAGCATGGGAAGATTGGCAAGGATGGCCAGCCACCCGTCAGGCAGAGTTGGAGGAGGCTTCTTGCTCATCTGCGTGGATGGGACGAGGCCTGTAGAGCAAAGGCAGATGCCCCAGTGCAGGCAGATCCCCCAGCAAAGGCAGATCCCCCAGAGCAGAGCGATCCAGTGGCACAGGCAGATCCCCAATTGAAGGAAAAGCCATTTGCACAGCCTGTTAATCCTTACTTTATTTTGACACCCCAACCCATGCTTGACATATGGGGACATGGTTCTCAACTGTGACCCTTTTGCCTTTGCTTTGGCAGATGAGGGGCGCTGCCATGCGTCTCAGCCACGGGCAAAATAAGAAAGCACAGTTTGCATCAGTGAATGTGCAGAGAGCAGCTGGAGAGCTGCTGGCAGCCATTGTGCCCCACCAGAGCATTTGACAAGGGTTGTTCACATCCTCACCATGGTCTTTCATTCCCCACCCAGCACAACCCAGTGGGAATCCCACCAGGTCGAGTGGTTTTGAGCTGTTCGTGCAGAAAAGCTGCTTTGGGAACATGAGCCAGGGAGGAGGAGAGAGCTCACAGAGACTGAAGCACTTTTGCCCCTTCCCATGAGGTATTAAGCCCATCCCAGGCAAGAGCTCAAAGACAGAGGTGACCATCCTATGTGGAGGTTGCTTTGTGTGTGTGTGTGTCTGTCCCTTCTTCTGTCCAAAGCACTGACACAAAACACACTTCACCTTGTGCCGGACACCGTCCTGCCTGGCTGGGGACAGGCACCTTTGCAGAGAGATCAGGTTGATGCATCGCTGCTTATACACCTACTAATCCCGCCACTCTGAACACTGGTGGCCTTCAAAGAGCCCTTCAAGCTCTGGGTTTGTAGATGGCGCTTGTTTTGTGGCTACTTAAACACTTTTTATTCTTAGTTAACCCAAAAATAAAAACAAAAGACTTGGCTTAACGTCCTTCAGCTATTAAAAAAGTGAGCAGTGGGGAAGGGATCCTGAGCTATTAATCAGATATTCCTAAGGGCCTGACAGTCTGAGGTGTTTGAGATGCATCTGCCTTGCACAGACTGCGTGGAATGGAGGGACTGCCCGGAGACTGTCCATTACAAAGTTGGAGCCTGCCCAGGGCCAGGAGGGTTAGCATTCACAGACTGTTAAAATTTTTTTTTAATTTTCTGCTGATTCCCCTTGCCCCTGCTCTCACCCCCCATCCACCCCGTCATGCTGATGGCAACCAGCAGAAAAACCTGGTTGCCGTTTCTTGAAAGAGGATCTTCACCCATGAAGTTTATGCCCCAGCCTGACTTAAAGATCAACACCCCTTGTGCCAGGTCTGAACCCAGAAATCCCTCATTCTCTGGGCCAACTCCAGGCTTTTCAATAAACAGGGGAAAGAGGAGGAGATGGAGAGAGACCACAAGTGTTTGCTGGAAGCAACAGCCCTGATTCCCTGTACAAGAGTTAATGCTAGACATGAGGGACTGATAAAGCAAATTTCCTTTTGCCTAAGGGCCAAATCCTCCTCTCGTTCACCCTCTTCCAACCCAACTGACTCGAGGAGGAGCAGGGAGAAGCAGGAGATGGCCGTGCACCAGAGGGGCCTCTCCTTTACTTTAAATATGTCATATTTGACCATGACAGTGACGGGGTTTGCTTTGGAAAAATCAGATCAAACCATCATTACCACCACAGCCTTTTCTAGCCCCATTTCAACGCTGCACAGCATGAAGTCACCAGAGAGCTGACATCAAATCAAATCCCAACCCAGGCCAATTCATGCGCTGACATCAAATCAAATCCCAACCCAGGCCAATTCATGCAACCTGTGCTTGACTGGTTGTGTCTCTCTTCTCCCCCTGATGCCAGCTGGATGAGGCCCCTGGAGCCCCTCAGCAGAAGGAGAGGGGAAGGTCAGCTGGGGCAGCGGCTTCTGGTGTGGTCCCAGCTCTTCCCCACCTGCTTGGAAACCCTGAGTGAAACAAATTTCACTGGGAGGACAAAAAAAAAAAAACCATGTAGAAACATGTTGTGTGAAAAGTCCTTGGAATCAGCTATTTCCATCAGGCTGGAGCCTCGCAGAGCTGAGCAGGGTCAGACGAATGAGCCTTGCCACTGGATATGGCCAATGGGGCTTGGTCAGATCTGTATCTGGGCAAACCATCCCCACAGGTGATGGTGATGGAGGTATTGCTGCTTCTGTCAATACTGTCCATGAAGAAGAAGGGATGTGTCTGGCTCTCCTTTCCCCTCTCAGCTCAACACTTCGGCTTCATTGACAGAAAATAAATTTTATTTTTTCAAAGCATGATGGGGATGTCCGTTTGTAGGAATGGGCTGGCCTGGGCAAGTGAACTGGGTAAACCCTCAGGACCCCTGTGGTAAGTATAGTCCTTTTTAGAAAAACTTCTCAAGGTCAGCATTCCACTGAGGTCCTGAGTAGCAATCAAAGCCATGTGCGAGGTAGGAAAAAAAAAAAAAAAAAAAAACAACCAAGGAAGTAGAGACTTAAACCTGTTGGGAACTCTTCCAAGGTGCATTCAAACCATCAGCTGGGAAGCCATTAAATGTTCCCTTGTCTAGCCATGAGCTTAAGAAAAGGCGGATAAAACAGAAGAGCCATCACAGGTAAAGAATAAACATACTGATGTAAGCAAAAGCTCTCACGGGATGGCTTAAAAGTGCTTAACAGCATCATGTGGCCATAGCACAGAGATTAGGTCCTGAGCTGGTAAGACTCATGCTGATGTTCCCTAATGCAGCTCACGCTCTCTCCTGTGGCCAGCGCCCAGCACAGACATGGACTCCAGCCTTCAGCTGGCAACAGGGATGTGCTGCGGTGGCTGTCGCCCATCATCAGTCCCATAGCAAGGAACCTCCCAAGCCACAGAGAAGCTGGGTATTTAGTTTGCCCTGGCAAGTTTGCAGCTAGAAATGATGCACCATCAACCTCCTCCACGGTCTAAGAATGGGACCCAGGAATAACGTTGCAATGATCCAGGTGGCACCCCCAGATGAAGTGAACTATGTGGGTGGAACTTGGTTTATTTTTTGCAGTCATGAAGTAATCGAGAAAGATAAGAAGAATGTAACACATAGTCAGTGCCTCAACGCATATTTTTTTATGATGCAGTTTCAAACCATTAGAAAATTTCTGAGTCATGCAAGTGCACTTTAAATAATAACATACTATCCACACCAGAATTTCATTTTTCTCAATTTGCTGCTTTGTGCACTTATTTCTAATGCCACCCCTTCTTAATTCTCCTTGGGTTTTTAACTAAGACAAAGCAATAACATTTCCATGGCCAAACAAAGCAGAAGTGGCCCCAAGAAGCAGAAGAAGACAACTGGGAAGTGCTGCCGTGAAGGGACACGAAAGCCCATCAAGGTGAAGGATGCTCATGTCCACGTTTGACAATGGCACGACCATTTCTTTTTCAGCAGCTACAGCTTAAACCACAACCCTGGGTTTCAGTAACGTAGAGCACATTGGCAGTGGGACAAAGAGATGCCCTGGATGATGGAAGAGAGGGGTTTGGGGTTTTTTAAAGATCTCAGCTCCTCTGGTACCTTAAGGGTTGCCTGTGCTTGGCTTCCAAGGGAGGAGGGCTCTCCATTGGTGCTGCCCCATGCCTGTTGCTCACAGGCGTGGAGCTTTGCTCACCCATGTGTGGGGACAAAAAGTCTGTTCCTGGGGCTATGTGCTTCTCTCGTTCTCCCTTGTGCTGCTGCAGCAAACCTCCCTACTTCAGAAAATGAGGAGTGTGTGTAGAGGGGGGGAGATGTAATTTTTAAAGAGATATTGGGCTCACTCATGAAATTATTGTTTCAAGCCTCCTCAAACGGAAAATAATGAACCTAGCATCACTCTGATTTTCCGGGCAATGCCTTAGCCATGATTCTCCCTCGGCACCCCGGGCTCCCCTTACATTTCCCTTCGGCTTCCTGAGAGGGAGGTAAGCGTGCGGGAGTTCAAGAGTGCAATGAGTGAGCCAGACCACCCGCTCGCCGGGCCAGCCCACCTCCCCGGCAGGCGATGGAGAGCTGCAATCACGGGAGCACTTCTGCTCTGCAGTCTAGCCACAACCATAGTGGGGGGCAGGAGCAACGAAATAGCGCCGTTCCCATGCGGAACGGACAAAGCACAAGCACTGAGATGTTCACGATGAAGTTTACATCTCAGCAACTGGAAGATTGCTTTGTCAACAGCAACTGGACTGCCGGTCAGCTATGTTTCCAGCACAAATATTGAGGGGAAAGGCTATTTATTGCTGCAGCTCAAGCCCAAAGATGAAATGCAAAAGTGAATTAAAATTTCTGTGGTAACTGCTTAATGAGCAAGGCTGATAATCAAAGGTTGGGGTGTAGCATTTCTGCCGCATTCAAACAGCACAGAAGTCATCTGCAATCCGCCAGTACAAATGCAAACAACAACTTCAAAGAGCAATGGCATCTTTTTTTTTCCCCTTCTCCCTGGCTAGAATCTCTATATGCCTGTGTACGCTTTGTAGTATTTTTTCTATCATGACAATTTAATTTTTTGTTTGCTTTTTTAAGGGAGGAAAAAAAACCCTTTTGCTTTAATGATATTCACCATGGTGAACTTAAAAGTGGCTTACAGAAGCGGAGTCTGGCATTTTCTGTTTGCACCAGTCAGTCGCTAGTGATTGATCTCAGGAGCCAGGCTTCATTTTCTAAGCAAAATAAGCTGCCATTGGCAAAACCTGATTAAAGTGAGTGGAGTTTTATCTGATGTGGCTGTTGCCACTCATTTCAGTGTAATGTCTCTCTTTTCAACTACAGAGGACCTGCAGAACACAGAACAAAAAGTACGCATCAGTTTATAATGCACTCTTCTAAAAGTTTAAGTGTTCCTAATAGGCCATCAAACTGCTAGGAACCCAGCATGTTGGGTATGTATGTTGGCATGTAGAATAAACTAATATAGCTGTTGTAGCGTTTGTGCCATCATCCCTACATAGAGGTCTACCACAAGAGAAGCTGCTGGCTGAACTGACGCTACCGTTAAATCCATCGCGCAAAAATTGCTGCCAGTGATCATGAACTAAATATAAAAAAAATTGAGGGGTCTTGACTTTGCTTCCTGATTTTTGAGCCTGGAGGGCATAGTGGATCCACTGTGGCTTCTCCCTCTAAGAGTATGAAGCCCGAAAACATCTGAGATCCGGACACGAACAAGTCATGCCAGCGTTCCGCATTCTGCTCACTGGGAAGGGCTGGCATCGCTCCGTGTTACGTCCCAACAGACAGAAGAGTTCCTTTTCCTCTCATTTCAGAGGAAGGGGAGACAGTGAGAGAAGGAAGAGTAGGCGAAATTACATTTGAAGAGGTGCAAATATAAAACTGACAGGCTTGGAGACAACACGTTTCATTCGAATGGCTATTTGCAGAGCAGCTCCTCTGCAAGATAACTAATGGCATGTGAAAAGGTCCTACGCACAGAAAACAGTCTGTCATGTTAAAATAAAGAGCTCTGAAGCTGTGAAGTCTGGCATAGCTGTAAAAATAACTTACGCTTGGGAGGGGAGGCTGGGAACCCCGCGGCTCCCGATTCTTTTCAAAGACAATGCCCGGTGCCGCAGCAAGGAATGCTGAGGCTACCGTGGCTCCTACAAATCTCCGCCAAAACCTTAATTTAAATTACTATCGAAGATTAAAGGCTAGCGTAAGCCTACGCTTCCTTGCAACTGCATTAATTATTAAGGCAACACGCAGAGCTCTGTAATTGGCTGCTGTCTGTTAGCACAGAGCCGAGTTTATAGGTTAGGGTGGTAGCAGAAGGACGATGATTACAGATGATTTCTGGGTTTGCTGGTTTGGAGGAGAGGTGTCTTCTAAAATTGCAAGCAATGTTAGCAAAAATCAGGGTGCCCTTCCCATAGCAGAGGCCAGGAGGGAGGAGAGGGCAGCCTAGCTGCAGGGGAAGCAAGAACGCAGTGCTGAGCTCCCCCTGCCAACTGCAGCCCAAAATTAAACGGTGACACTGCCAGGAAGTGAAGACAAGGCAGCCCCCACCCCAACCAAACAAAAAATACCCTTTCCCCCTACCCCTGGCAAAAAAACCCCAACCCTGCTTCTGCTCTGCATAAGCATTAGCCACTGTGGTAGGTTTTATGCAGCTGCAACACTGTCTTGCTTTCATTTGGTTCATTTTATTGGGAAGTTCAGTCTCTTCCACCGGCCAGAAACCACACAACTCCTGTGAGAGACCTATCGCTCATTTATTAATTACTAGACTTACAGTGAGTTATAAACAGATTAATAAAAGGGGCCCACCACACATCTGAAGGGCACCTGAAAGCGTGAGTCTGAAACCAAAGCCCACGGGTCCGCCAGCAGATCTGCTACAGCCAACTGCCTGTCCTCGGTCTGCAGCAAGTCTCTCTCCAGTAACCCGTCGTCAGCAAAGACCACGCTGCGGGCAACGTGCACGGAGGATGTAAGGAGCACGCGCAGACAGCCTGGCTGACATACAGCAACGTGTTACCCTTTTTCCCATCTCAGAACCCTAAGCTTGCTCCCGAGCTGACTCAATTCATCTCAATTTGGGCCAAGCCCACTGCAGTGCTTAAATCCTGGTGAAAACTTCAGAACTGCAGCCCGTGAGAGATGCAAGAGGAAAAGGGAGAGTTCTGAGGTACCGCCAACATCTCTGCATACAGATCTGGGGAAGAGTGGAATAGGAAATTATTCCAAGAGGTGGGAAGCCAAGAAAGGGAGTGGACAAGGTGTCCCTGCCTGGGAGACGTGACGGCCTCAAGGAAGAGGCCATCGTCCTGCAAGAAGGAAAGCAGAAAATATTGTAGTCCTGCTGGCATCATTTAAATCTGAAAATCTAAGACAGTGGCAGAGAAATCAGCACCGGTCACTTCCCCGCCTCAGCCAGAGTCTGGCTGGGGAAGGGGTCACAGCAGTGGGCTCTGGGCAGGCCACGCTGCATCCCCTCAGCAGCAGAGATCACCACGACGACAACACCGTTAAATTGTCAATCAAGTTTAATGCATCATAAAGAAGTAAAACTACATTGGCATATTTAAGACAAACACTTTTTTTTTCTATGCACACTATCCACTGGACAGTCCCCTTTTCAAAATAACTACTTTTAACAGTCCAAGACACTTCTTCAGAAATTCTTCACATATTCAACCTTCCACATTTTTCCTTTTATCTGTCTGAGAAGGAAAAAAAATCATTAAACCTGAAAACATTTACATTGCAAGCCACGTTAGAATGCATAATTGGCATACAATAACCAATGTATAACAATTGTGTTTTACTTAGTTCACTTTGTTCATCAATAAAAGAATATAAAAATCTTGTTCAACCGAGTGTTGTGTATTAAAATAGATTTGTATAGTACTGCACAGTTTCTCCCGGAGTTGTGAAAATGGTTGAAGGGACCATGTGCTGCCTAGTGATGGGCGACGGAAAAAGCCAGTCCCTCATGTTTTTTTTTTATTAAAAAAAAAAAAGATATTCGGCACCATGTGATATGCTGATGTGAGAGACTAGCCTTGTGTCGTGCTCTGGTGGCTTCTTGCTTTCCTTAAGTACCTGTTGTGCTAATTGACGGAGAACTCATAAACGACAGAGACGATGGCATCTGGTGTGTGTGTGTGACGTTGAGAAAAACCGGGGTGCCCATCACTACCTTCCCGGGCAGGCCGCAGGGTGACGGAGGGGCCTGTGGCCTACGGGGGGCCAGGCGGACCCTTGCAGTATCAGGAAGACTAGCTAGTGAAACAAGCAGGCGCACTGGCATTTTCTCAGGCTAATGCTAAACACTTCCCAAATGTGCTAAAATCCAACAAAATCTTAAAAAGGAATCAAGTTTCCAAAAAAACCCCAACAAACCCTTAAAATTTTCCATGGCCTCTCCCTCCCCCAGAACTCTTCATATTATCCAGTATGAGAAACAACCCCTAGAGGCAGTTGTTTTTTTTCCTGTACCGTTTCAGCAGACATTTCTGCAAGCAAAAAAGAAAAATAATAATAATAATAATAATAAAAAAAAATCACGTTACATATTTTTAACAATAAAAATGCAGTACAAAAATGTAAAGTTATCTTTTTGGCATATTATCTGTACTGGCAAGAAACAAAAACCAGAATATTTATTTGCTTTTTTTCTTTTAAAAAAAATCCAAAATTAACAAAAAAGAAAACCCCCAAAATAATCTCTTTAAAAAACGAAACCCAACCTGCCAAAGATATCCACTATTATGGTTTATGCTAAATCTTGCACAAAAACTCCATGAGAAAAATACACCGATAGCAAAATAAGTAAAAAGGACCTGCAAAAAAGTAAGGAGTTTTACAGTCATACTTTTTTAAATACTTCGGAACGCATATACAGAAGCATCAGCATGAAAATACTTCAATATTTTACTAGAAACGCTAACTTCATACAGTTTCTTTATTTAAATATCTGCAATTCTCAACTCTAATAATACTGAAAAAAAACGATCTTTTGTTTCGAAGGCTCTGTGAGTGTCCGTGATGCCGTTCTGGTCAAAACGGCCCCATCTCCAGGTCACCTGAATCAACGGGGCCAACTTTGTTCCTCTGATAAGAATCCATGTCGAGTCCTAAGTAGTTCAGTTTCTGGTTACCTCACCGATTTCCCTCCCACAAACAGCTTTCAACCCAACTACTTCTCTACTAGCTCACTAACTCTTTGCATTGAAAATTTTCCCCTTAAAGCAGAACTGGAAACCTGTCTGCCCCCCACAAAAGGATATCCCGCTTCCTATCGGCCATACTTCTCCTCTTCATCCTTAGTCATAAATACATTAAGGCCAACATAACAAAAAAAATCTCATAAGCACTGAAGGTCTCGGCAAATACAAAACCGCAGCACAACCCGCTCCGTGGGAACCTGCTGCCACAGTGACCTACAAACTGGACTGATTGGTTTGCAAGTTTCTACGCGTATCAAAACTGAGATCGTTCCTTCTCTCCTTTGTTTCAGTTTAATCTCTCCTCTGCGCACGTGTATAAAGTTTTTTTCCCCCCTTCCTTCGCTCGCTCGCAGCCGGCGCTGTCAGTTGTTACCCTGTGATTGCTGCAAGGCTTTGTGCATGGCAGCAGAGGCAGAGGAGGGTTTGATCCAGGGGACAGTTAGCAGGGAGGAGGTGGTGGTGGTCGTCATGGTAACCTGAATCATCTGCTCGTTTTGTATCAGTCTAATGAGGGTTTTGAGACGTTCCAGTGATGACTGAGTCCCTTTCTGCTGGGCCAACAGGCTGGTTTTTAGCTCTAAGCATTTCTGTCAAATAAAGAGAAGGGGAGAGAGAAGGAAAGACTGAGAATACATTCAAATTGGTGTCAAACATCTCTCCAAACATCCTTTCGTGTCTTGAGTGCACGTCCTGCTCAAATGAAGTATATTCTCCTTTGGGGATAGCAAAACCACAGCTTAACGAATGGAGTAATCACCAGCGCCGCGTACACTGCAGCAGCTGTCTGAGGTAACAATGTTCATCCCAGTCCAAATGCATTCGGAGGATGTTTCTGACCTCATCCTGTCGACAGCCTGGCAGAAATGCCTCCTGCACCCCAAAGAGATTATTGGCACGGGACTGTAATAGCTGTACTACTGGAAAGTACCGAAGCCACTAGTGACGTCTCTAAATCTTACCAAACGGCATTGATGATAAACGCTTGAGGGATAAACCTCACCATGACGCATTTTGTATGTGCCACAAATTTTAGGGATTCAGTACTGTGAAGGTAAGCTGATCTCTCTAAACATGATGTCAATATCTTTCTGGCAGAAAACTTGATCTATGACACTACTGTTATACCATTGCAGTCACAAGAAAGTCTTTTTCCTATGGGGTGGCCAAACTGCACCCCACAATCACTTGAAACGTTGCATACAAACCTACATGAAAATGAGCATGACAGCAGGAGCCAAACAAAGGCATCCCAAATCTCCTTCTTAGAACCATAGAATCATTTAGGTTGGAAAAGACCTTTAAGATCATCGAGTCCAGCCGTAAACCTAACACTGCCAAGTCCACCACTAAACCATGTCCCTAAGTGCTACATCTACACATCTTTTAAATACCTCCTCTTCTCCAAGAAAATATAAGGAAGAATCGGTAACGATCCTTTCCCTCCCCAGCCCCGTACTGCTGCAGCTAACATCCCATCCTTTACGCTATCAACGGGCCTGAGAGGGACTACGCAACAGACCAAAACCCTGAGCCTGTCTGCTAGGTGGAAGGGAACGGTGGCCTCTCTAATATCTGAAATTTCCTGTTTTCTTTCTCCCAGTGGGCCCAGGGATCTGGCAAACTGGTTACTTGTCTGCAGATTGCTCCTCTTTGGCTATGGTCTAGATTACCCGGGGTAAGGGGTAGTCTCCAGTCCTGGGGAAGGGGGAAATGCTCACTTGAAAGTCAAGTTGTTTGAAAAGCAATGGCGTGGAGCTGGTCAGAGGTTGGTTTAGACAGGTGAAATCTCAGGTGAAGGATAAATCACATTCTGTTTTTCCAAATAATACCATTCCACCCGTGGTGTGTATGAGAGTTTTCTCTTTAATGTATATCCCGTTAAGGCAAATGTCAGAAATGAAATTGCTCTATGCTGGAACACCTTTAATTGCTTTTCTCCTTTCCAGTGGATATATCTCCAATAAATATAATCATCAGCTGATATTACCATTTAAATAAGACAGTGTTGCCCACTGAAAGAACCTGATTCTGCTTAGGTAGAAATCTTACTGATTTTGACAGCCCTAACATACACTTGATAGCTGACTGCATCCCCAAATGCTTTTCTTTTTCTGAACACCTAATCCCACTGCAGTCTCCTACCTACTGAAGATATTCTGTACCCCAGAGTCACTTCTTCATACACATGTGTGTTTCCATTAGTGCTGACGGGGGCTATACATGCTTAGAGGGAATATTCCCCACTGTGATGTCTTTTAATAAGTTATTGCTTTTCCTTCCACTCTATTTTAAATGTGATAAATATTTTAATATGCCTCCTCTTGATAACTGTAGTGGTAAAACAACTAGTGACCAGCTACTCCTGCAGCTGCCACTTTGATTCTTCCAGGGTAAGGAAGTTTCAAATATTTATGGAGACTGCCAGGCCAGCTACCCCTTAAGAGTGGGCCTGAGGTGAGGTAGCCCCAAATAAGTTCCTTCACCCATGAAGGATAGGAATTATGGCTTTGAACTCAGCCCACTCATTACTGCTAGAGACTGGTTCTCATAGCATGGTATGTGTGGGAGACATCTCCAGCCAACGTGTAGCTTGAAACAAGTTCACGGAGAAAAGGATTGTGAATCTATTTCCAGTCATGAGGAGGTTACAACATTCAGCCTCTAAGACAAATACAGATGGTAATTTCTACCTAATCTCAAGAGTTTCGAGTGGACAAGCAGCTACCTCTGGAGGACACACTGGTGACTAAACTTTTCACCCAGAGAATGGAAGTGCCTTAAAGTCACTGGACAGATGAAAGCTGTGTACGGCACTATAAGGAAGGCAGGCACAGCTATGTTGGGGGTGGCTTTTGCGCGCAACAGGAATTCAGTCACTGGTGATTTCTCCTCCTCAGCCCACCAAAGCAGCTTGCTTTTGTGCATAAAGAAAATCCATGTGTTTTTTCCTTGGAGAGAAACACACTCACACTTGAACATCTGTAGCTTGGGAGCATAAATCATTTTCTAGCCACAAAATATCAGGCTTTCAAGCATAAATTCTTTATAAGCATCTCTGCAGGAGACTCTGTGTCCCCAGTCAGGTGTCCTACCTTCACTGCATTGTTGAGAAGTCGATCTTTTTCTTCTAACTGTCTATGCTCACTCTTCAGCTCACTGCTTCTCTTTAATAACTTTCGCTTCTCTTCTTCTTTGACTGTGGAACAATAAGATTAAGGATGCAGAAGTTAAGAAAAGGACATATGGCAAAACTCTGTGCTTGACAACAGAAAGCAGAAGCATGTATTGTGAATGCTGAGTTTCAGGTCTCATTAGCCTTTTGTCAGCAGGTACAGCCAAATAAATCTGGGGTTTCTGCTTGCATGCATGTGTCTCTGTCAGCAGCTAGAACACAGGACAAACCAGAAGCTATAGTGCACCTTTGAGATGAATTAAAATTAATCCTTGGACCACATGTGGTCCTGGAGGTCTCCAAGAAAGAGATGAATGGTATTTAAGAACAGGTCAGCCACCTGGAATGGCAATAGTTCAGCAACCCTGGTTGAAAAGCACAATCATAGCAGTACCAGACCTCTGCAAAGCTCTACACAAATACGATCTAATGCCCCAAAGAGCCCACTGTAAGAGTGCACCAGGGAACTAAAAACCAGTAATGGTCAATGCACAGATATCATATGACATCTGATACTAATGACTGCGATACCAAATGATACTGCAACAATTAGGAGCTGATATTACTCTGGTACCTGAGACGCTAGTCCAGCATCGTGCTACACACCCAGTTACACGGCTCTGCCTAGCCTGACTGTGTCTCTCTGCCTCCCAGCCTGATATGATTCTGCCTTAAAATCCTGTTTTCAGCCCTGTTCTCAGGAAGGCACCACTTTGATGATAGCCTCCTCCACAGAGTGAAGTTCCTGAGAGATCAATCTCAGCTTCCTTAAAGAGAGAAGATAGCAAAGGAGCAGACCGAGGGGAAGGGGAAAGAAAGTGACCTGCTGTTCCCAGCCACAGGCCCTTTGCTTAATAATGTCATGATACCTGGTATCATTACAACACCACTTTAATATTGGTGCCATGAAGGACTCAAATGGCATCGCCCGTCACGAGCAGAGAATCCCTCGTCATTAGCTGTGTTAATCCCTACCTGTTTTATGAGTAACATAGGAGTGAACAATAGCCAGAGTTCCAGTCCATGGCACATTTTCATCTTTCTTTAACACCTATAAGCCCAGGAAACAATAAAAAGTTAGGACTCCACAAAGACAGACATTAATGTTTCTCTTCCTCCAGCCTCACAGCTCTGCAGGACCAGATCTCGGGTCCTTGTCTCAGAATTCACAAGCTGAAAAGTAATGAGACAATAATGTGAGTTGCAATCTCCATTGGGGCTTACTCCTTCACATATGACTACACACAGCGCTGCCAAATAGTTCTAAAAAGGGGTTACAAATCCTCTGTTTCTTGTTGCTGTGGCTAGAAGACATTTTTCAGCCCCTGACATGCAGACCTCCACACTGCCAGGAGCGTTGTCTTCTCAGCGTGGGAGAAGTTCCTGGTCCATACGAAAACATGACTGCACGGATCTAATCCTGGGCTGCTCTGCTCTCTGCAACTGCATGCTAGAATTTCGCCTTGACATTTTCAAAAGAACATAACAGTGATCTCAATGTTAAACACAAAGAACTCTAAGGCACAAAATCTAAGCCTCCACTCTACAATTTAGTGACACTGTACTGTTTTAGTAACTGTTTTCCTGTTCATGCAATCAGCGTTGTTCACAGCAACTAGACAAATTAGTTTTTCTGACATGACTATGATGAACAGTTGTGTGTAATAAACATGATTTACAGAAAAGGAAGTGTCCTCACAGCTTTCAGATCCACTGGCGAACAGTGTCTCCTTCTGACACTGTCTCCCTCTCTATAAGATTTACATTACTTGTCTGGCAACCCTACATGCTGGTGGCTTTATGGTAAAGAAGGGAAACAAAAGAAATGAAGAGACATTTTAAAAGGACAAATCTCAGGAGATGTGATTACACGGAAGCTAAGGCACTCAGTGTATGTTGTAACTCTAGGACAATGAAAATGCCACATGCAAATGCTGCAATCTGTACTAAAAGCCTCTCAGTATTACTTTAGCTAATGTGGTCCCCTAAACTGTGACCATAGGTTAGATTAGTTTAGTGGAACACAAATTCGAGGTTTCTCCCATTTTCTTTCCTTGGCATGCTATGCTCCATGTAGCTTACCTTCTGTTGGCACTTTGGACAGACCCAAACCCCCTTGGGGGCAGTTTTGAGGGGCGGGTCCAAGCAGTTGAGGTGATATGCTCTGGGACATGTGCCACAGGGCTGCAAGTTAACGCCACGCTTGCAAGCAGTGCAGTGCTCGTCGTGGTGGATCTCATTCTGCAAGAGAAGAAGAAGGATGGCCTGGGTAAAAATCCACTGAGAACTTCTCTCTATACAGCATTCAAAGCCTCGTTTGAAGCAGACAGGTTCATTCAAACACAAAATCTAATTTTCAAAAGGACCCTGGCTGCTGTAGAAGAAGACAGAAATAATGGTGTATGATAGCAACAAATACAAACAAAAAACCAAAAAAGCCAGAAGCACGTTCCATAAATTGAAACAGATAGAAAAATAAAAGCCAAGTAATCAAACACAGGAGGGAGTCGACTAAAATAGCCAGCTTTTGATGTAGGAATTATTTCACTTGGTTTTGATAACGTGTTACTCCAACACATGTATCACCATGCACAGCTCTATTCCGAAGCATGGGTCAAAGTCGATATGTGGATCACTTGTCCTTCAAGTCCAAAGCAGAAGGAAGCAAGCAAGGAGGAGTTTCTGGGGAAAAAACACAGTTCCGTGTTTTATGCCCATTGCCTCAAAGAGCAGCTGGGAAAACAGTACGCTGGAGTACAACCTTTTGCTAGGTACCCTCTTTTGTGAACTCCTCTAGAGGGCTCCTCTCTCCCTCTGTTCTCCCGGGCACTAATTGTTCTCTGTTCAGACTTGCTCTGACAACCTTTCTCCAACAAGACTGATTAGTACTTTGTCTGAAGCAATATATAAAATGAACTAAGACTCATCAACAAAGTTACAATGTCATGTAGTAAATTGCTATGCTAATCTGGTGGCAACGTTAATTACTCTTTGTATAATTAAGTGCATTTTAATAAAGGAGATACTGATTTTGAAACTCTCATGGCTTGTGAATCATTATAAAAAAGCCTAAATTTTCCCAGTGCTTTTCCAGGAAGGAGAATAATAATTTTGTACCTTTGTTAATTCCAAAAGCATATTTTCATTTTTAGGGATATTAATTATAATGTTTCATGATAGTTTTAGTCAGGCTTATATCTTGAATTCAACTCAGTCCTGTCAAAAAATCGCTCTCCAAAATATTACTCTGTAGAAATTACCTGCTCAAAAAGTCTTAATTTTAACCTCAATGTAAAGAGATTTAATCCATATAAACTAGAACGGTTGCTCATTTTTCCTAACACTTTCATTAAAACCACAAATCTGGACTAGCAATTTCTCAATCAGTGGATTCTACAAAGGGATTAAACTCAAGCCTTGCATATGAAAGCCCAAGAGTTCATCTCTTTGAAATTCTAACTTAGAGGCTCAGAGATTTAGTTAAGTGGGAAATGTTTCACACGAGCAGTATGAAAGGCAAAGAGAATACTGCAATTTTGTACCTTTACAGAGAATATAATAACCAGAAGCAAGCACGGAATTACACGATGGTGAGAAAGACACTGGTAATACACAAATTTTGCTACACATACCTTCCAGAATGGATCCTCATTTGCTAGCATATGAAAGAAGGGCAGAGAACAGATTAGTGGGAAATACATCGCTGCAGTGAATGCTAGTTCTCAGCTATGGGAGTAATTTTAGTCAAGCCGTGACACAGGGGATCAGAACATTGCCAAAACTAACGCGGGCAGGAAAGAATGCAACAGCAAGCAGTGGAATTAGCATTTGAGATTTAAAAATGTACATTGCAGGAATCCTGTGTCTGAAGATCTGACGCTAAAAAGTCACGGATGAGAAGCACAGACTCTATTTCAGATTTCCAGAAATTTTCATGCAGATCTCCTCTCCGCATGTCACTAGTCCAGAAGTCTTCCTTAAGGACTTCAGTCTGCTGGGTGATGAACAGTCTGGCCATGAACCAGCAAGGCACTTAAGCAGGTGCTTAACTTGGAGTACGAAAGTGGTGCCACTGACTTACCGTTAAACGCATGTTTAAATGTTCAGCTGATTCACGGCCAAAATGTGCGACTTGTGCAACTGAGCTTTATGTTATCATCAACTTTTTATCATCAAACTACTCCCACCCAAACCGCCAAGATTTTCTGACCTTCTGATGAACCGAGTCTGTAGTGATTGCATTCACAGCCTGATAAGAACAAGAACCATCAGAGCTCACTGGAACGCAGGCCAAGCCTTTCATAAAAATATTTGTGAAATTCATCACACTTTGGTCCAAAAATAAAAAGCCACAAAATTTTAACAGCTTTATAGAAACGGCACAGTGGGTTGTAATTTTTGCTGCTGATTTGTAAGAGGCTGGTGCACACTGTACCAGTGACAAGGTACAGGCCTTGGTATGTATGTCCTTGGATGGACAGGCCTTTCTTTGGACTAAAGTGGAGAAAACCAAACTGATATTTCTGTCCTTCTGTCCTCCTTCAGCTCCCTCTCTGATCACAAATGGGAATATAGCTGCCACAGCGTGATCTCTCATATACAGACCAACCTGGGAGTTGCTTCCTGCTGTTACACATTTGTTTTATACACTGATGTACGCATTCATGTGAAGATGCAGACATTCACACCACACACACGTAATAAGAGGACCATAAGAATGAAGGAACAGCTTCACCTAAGTTAGACTGAAGGCTATAAAGCCCGGGGTCCTTTGCTAACAGCATCCAGCACTGCCACTCATGCACAGAGCGCAAGAACAGGGCAAGCAGCGAGTAAATTGTTCTGCTCCAGAAGTATCCTTCCAGACACTGGCAGTTTATGGGCTTCCCTAACCTGGAGTTTGCATCTTCTTTTTTATATTTAACATCCTTAGATATATTTTTCTTCCATAAATTTGTCTACTTTTTCCAACAATTGTAGCATCCTTTGGCAATGAGTTCCATAAATAACCACAGACTTATAAAATCTGCAGGTGTCACTTCCTATACACAAATACACACACAGAGATCCACCACGATATGACACTGTGATTACTCAGGGGATATAAATGTTATTCAGATAAACAGGGGCTTGATAATTGAAGAGTCTTTTCTACAAATGATACATGTCAGGGGATGTGACCTCATTTCAGGTAAGACATTTTCAGATAAATGAATCCTGATTAATTGACATTTTGCTGAAAATTTACAAGAATTGTTCTCTTCTGCATTTCTAGAAATGACAGTGGTTTCCTGTACTTCATGGGGATTTTTTTAGTTTGTTTATTTCTCTTTTCAGCTCACTTTTACTATGAGGTTTTAAACATTTTAAAATATGTACACTTCTGCCTTCTAGTTGCTGAAAAATTAAACTGAAAACAACTTTTTAAAATAAGCATTTTACAAGAGAAGGGGCAGTCAGCTGTGCGCTGAAGGTGGACAACCACATCACTGCAGCGCCGAGCTGTCTGGGACAGCGTCTGCCTTCAGTTCAGGGCTTGCGCAGCCTGGTGCCCGTAGCTAATAAACCCCTACAGAGGTGGGGAGTTCTGCTATGAAGAAGTCCAGATTTAAATTGACAGAATATGCAGAATCCCAGCACAGATTCTGGATGCTGGGAAAAACCAAAGATACAGGACTCGAAGAGGAATTAAGAATTAAGGAGAGAGTGTGGTGATTTCCAAGGGGCTCTGAGACAGCTGCATCACTGGAACTCTATCATCTGCCTCCTTCCTCGCAAATAAAATGGGAAACACGTGGCGGAAAGGTGGTCAGAGATATCAAACCCTAACTTAAACGAAATGCACTAAGGGGCTAACAGCACAGTTGGCTAACATTGCCATTCTCTCCTGTTTTTCCCATGCGTTTACTTGGGAAAAACAAGTGCTATGATAAGACAAATTATAATTTCAATTTTGAAGATAAAACTAAGCCAGGAATAATATTCTTTCCACTGGGGCTCACATGAGCATGGGCTCCTGCTAAGAGGCATGTCATCATAGCTGTTTACCGTGTAATAACCTCTCATGTCCTCTGAGACCCTGTGCATCAGAGGCATATGGTAAGTAGGGCAATTGTCTGCATCTAGCACATGAAGTTTTGAAGGTAGAGAGAAACACTGCTGCCTTTCAGTTGGCGATCCTGTGGAGCAGGAATTCAAGGCAGGGCCAGAAAGGTGAATCTCAAGTGCTAAACATGACGCTTGACAGGGATATTGAGCAAACACTGAAAAACTGTCAAAACTTCAGGTCTTAATTGGAATTACCCTTGTAAATGCTCCTAATACTGAAATAATATTTGGCTTAGAAAAAGGCCTGTCTTCCCTTACTTCTAATGCACCACAGTAGAGCCTAAGTTATAAAGGCAACACAAGGGCAAAGATGCAATCACATTTCTTTACTGACTTTCTCTCCTCTTCTGAAATGCAACTCAAGCTTCTCTCCTTCTCTCTTAAAATCCTACATGGGCCTCATCTGAAGAATTAAACTGTACTCGGTGTTCTCCTTGTTCCATCTCCCACTTCCCAACTCTTTGCCTTCTCTATATGTTGCATGTTTTTCCTGGAATGGGCTTCTTCACGTGAGCTAATCATCATCATCCCCAAATGACCCCTCTGAGTTGTTCATTCTCAAGGCTTTTACCATGAAATTTTCAGCATTTGAAGTTCCTATAAATACAAGATTGGAAGGCATCTTCAAGGCCATCAAATCTAGATTCATGGCTCCAGCTCTCGGAGTTAGAAAAATTGAGTGGTTTTCAGGCGGTGTTTTTAAAGCAAAAGGTATGGTAAATGTCTAGCCCTTGAGGATGGACAGCAGTTTCTTAAAGCTGATGAAAAGAGGCAAATGAAAAGCCCAGAATAGTCATTATTTTTTAAATCCCAATTTTTCAATATATATTTTTAAGCACTTGGGGTTGGCAACACTGCCTTCTTCAATCAGTCCTCTCACTGCATGTTGCTTACAATACTGGAGATCGGATTTTCCACTGATTGCAGAGACTTTGGATCCGTTTCTACACAGTTTCGACCTTTAGCCTTATCCTTCAATTGTCTTTGCAGGAAAACCATCTATTTTCACTGCACACTAAAAAGTGCAGGGACCTTACACGAAGTAATGCCCTATGGTACCCTAGCAGTAATTCATATGAAATCCTACCAATAAATATTTAATATATCATTAGAATAGTAGTATATTCATTTTAAAATATGCTTACCTCTTGTTGAAAGGAACAAGGGGTTATTCAAATAATTTGATGCAAGGCGTTTCCGCTACAAGGGAAAAGAAATCAACCACAGTGTCATTGAAAAGTATTCTGGTTGTCTCTTACAATGGTAAGAGACACCGTAACATATTACTATTAACTCATATTAACAATCTCCATGAGCTTCCCTCATACCTAACCAGCTATCCAGAAGCCAGTTCTGTGCTTAGAATATTCGTTGCTAATCCCTGAGACAGTCATACAAACAGCTGTTTTATTTACCTTTCTAACAAGTTCTTCATAGAGCAGTTAGACGTGCATTAGATTTTATTAACGAGAGAGAAATGCAAATTGCAAATGTTATTGATTGAGTTTCAGGATACGTTCCAGAGGTTGGTAAGAGCAAGGCAACAGCAACAGTAACTCCAAACCTAGCAGATAAACAATGTCCATAAAGGAAAATCTGCATCATAAATTGTTGCTGCGAGATGCCATCTTTATTTGCATATATAGAAACAGTGATGGACTTCCCACCTGCAGAAAAACATTACTACCTTCTGTGAGACTTGCCTACAGTTGGTAGGAACGTATTTCATTTGCAAGCAATGTATTAGGCCCTAAGCAAAATATTTCTCTTTCAGAAGTTAATGTGTGTGACTTCTAGGAGCTGGCAGCGATCTTGATCTGCTGAGGTCACCAAAGATTTTCAAGCTTGCAAACACAGACCACCGGAAACCTGACTGAGTTGTTTAACTAATTTAATGCAGCCCATCACCAACTTGTCAGATGGTAAAAGTTGGTGGTCAATAGCAAGCCGGGCTTCATTAACAGTCTATATAACCCCTAATTGTTTCTCTGAGCCATCCAATACTGGTACAGCAGAACTGGAAACAGTACCATTTTCCTCCATTACATGTTGTTAGACTCTGCTTGGAGGAACATTAGAGGGTTTTTGCTAATAAATGATTTATTCTGTGGTGAGTAAACTGTTCTCTTATACACGGGTGCCTGCCAGTCTGTTAATGAATTTTGCATAGATGTTTCTTCCTTCAAAAAATACCCAGCTTGAAACTTAACCCTTTCTTTAAAAAAAAAAAAAAAAAAAAAAAAGGAAAAAAAAGAAAGAAAAAAGAAAAAAAAAGCTACTGAGGGTGGTAAAATGGAACGGTATCTCATTTTTTTTTTAAGAAAAAATCTTTGAAAAGAAAAGGCACAACATTTGCGTGAAGACATAAAACCGTGATCACATTTTTGTAATCAAGGAAGTTAGCGTCACCACTACAGATGCTGAGCTCCTGCCGTTTTGAGGGGCGTTGGCAAATAAAAAGTCTAATTTATATGCAATTTCAATTTAAACAATCATGAATTAAAGATCATTCAGTAGACTAACCGTAAATTAAACTGCACCAAAATGCCTGAAATGCCACAAAATACCTCAACTCACTGATTAGCAAATCAATCTGAGCAGCTAATTGATCAGAGAAAAACCATCTGCCTCCATTTTACTTGAATGGCATTCCCCATGGTCAGTACTTAATGACAACTCCTAATGAGGACACAGCTGATCGGCCACAGGACTCTTTCACAGACATTTCTTTCTCCATGCCATCTTTCATTTCAGATATGCTTTTGAGAATAGACATAATGAGAAGGATGAACTAGGGGTGCAGCAGACCTCCTTCATCACCTCCTCCACCCCTGCTCTAAGATAATTGAGTTTCTCACAAACACCAGTCAGACTACAGCCACAAAACTCTGCTGCCACTATGTTAATAAACTCATCAGGATAAAAAGGTCTAAGAGAAGACACTACAAATGTAATGCTAGCACGGCTAAGGTTCCTACTGTGTTAAATACTGGACGTATGGACATCAGTATTTGCTCTAAGAGGTCGCTAGAGAAAAGTTGAGGGGTTCTGAAGAATTCAAGTGCCCAGAGCAGCTCTGGGGTATAAAAATCTCCAATACTTTCAAAAAAAGAACAATCAAGCCACTAAGCAGCTTGACTACAATGGTGGGTCTCTTCTTAGCCTCATCTGTCTGCTGTCTGCCAACAAACACAGAAATCTGAAACGTTGGCGTACCAAAGATTCTGGATTGCTTGTACCTAAACAAAGAAAAATCACTTCCTTTAGCCTTAAAGAACGCAGAACAGAGAGAAATCTTGCTGAAATGGAGAGCTGGCTGCAAATCAGTTTCATTCCTGTAGGAAGTTCAAATAGTAACCCCAAACTGTGCTGAAATTTTAAAGGAGGAATTTTAATAAGCTGATTAAATGCATATATGTCAGTTCAGAAACAAAGAAAAAAACAATTTCAGAAAAAGTTAAGTCTATTTATATGCTGCTTTTACACCAGGTTTGCAATCCAATGTTACGTAGGACCAAATTTTGCTACTACTATAAATGTAATAGCATAAGTGTAACAGACAACAGAGATTATCCAGAGCATTTTATTTTTAATTATGCATTATTATATTTATTATGCAGGCTTCCATACCCCCTGCAGAGCACACTGATTCTTAAACCAACACATCCCTTTTATGAATGTCACTAATAAAAAAAGCAAAGTTCTCCATTTATTATTTGGCATATAGGAAAAGAGAAATAGCAATGCAAGTTTGAACATAATGCAGCACTTCTGTTCTTCAGTTCTGCCCTAAAGGGACTGTTTGTGTGGGGGAAAGAGTAATTAGGTCCCACATTAATCTAGTCCTTTTGGCCTTTATTAAAACTAAGACGAATTCTAGTTTGAAGCAAGTGATGTTGTGGGGTGAAAACCTGTTGCTTAGCTACTGAGATGAGATCTTTCCTTTCCTTTCCTTTCCACATCAATATCTCTTTACAAGTAAATGCGTGGTTCTGCATTCATATATACTTTTGTAATAAGAAGCACTTAAACCTTTTATTGACATGAAATAGAACGGTGGTAAAAAAAGCGAATGATAAAGTACCTCTGTTTCCAAGAGTCCACTGTAGGCTGGATTTGCTGTGCTTCTTCTCTTTCTTTCCTGACGCTTGCTCTGGATTTCTGTAACCATGGAAAGAAACATGAATTGTGCGTTTCTCATTCATCAGGGAAAAATGTAGATCTAACTTGTTAAGCAAGACGCTCTTACCCTCAACCCCTTGGGCTTTGTGTTCAGTTTCAGTTTCTAAAGTATAATTGGGTTGCATCAGCACTGATATTTGCTGCAGTTCAAGGTTTGACATTAATAAGCTTTTCCTTGTAAGATTCAGAACACAGGCATTTTTTATTTTTTCCCTCCTCCAAGCTGGACTTCTGCTGCCCTACAAGATCTTTATTATGATCCCTTCAGACACATATTCAGCAAGCATCAACAGATAGCTTTCAAAATACCATCAATGTCTGCTATTAACAAAAATGAAGAATTTAAAGCAGTTAAGCCTTTTAATTCATATCAGATGAAAGCACAGAGATCCTTTTAAATTTAATTTACATTACTTTTCCTTGGCGGAGGTTAGAAAAAGCATGATCAGAATGGCATAGCTAGATTCAGTTCTAACTAACTAGGGTGTGATGATTTATCCATCAAAAAATATACAACTTCACGATCCTGAGCATGCAAAATGTTGTTATGAGCCGTACAGGTATTTGTCTCACTGCAAACAGCAGCGCAAAGATAGGCTCATAGAATTGCAGTCCTGTTCAGAAAAGGGTGAACACAAAAGAACTCCTTTCCACTAAATGGTAACACCTATTGAAGATGGTACTTGCTGAGGACTGCATTTAGCAACAATTAGCCATGTGCCCACTTCTGTAAACACACACAGAGAGAGTGAGTGGATTCCTTGACCACTGAAATCTGCAGGTTTAATGCTACTTTTATCTGAGCTAGGATTTAATTTCCATCATAAGGAATTTCTTTTTCCAGCTCTTGATGTCAGTTCAGAATGGTGAGATTATTACAACCATGTATTTTAGAGCCTACTTTTTATTTTGATAATAAAGTAAGAGCAGACATACTTCAGCAAGGAGAGCCACCCAGCATCCATCCCAGGACATGAAGTGTGCACAGCTGGGCTGATGCTCTATTCCAAAATATTTCCTATGTGAATATTGTAAGGCAAAGTTTAGACGCTGCACTGCGGTGCCAGAGGGATCTCATTAGTCTAAATGCCCCTGTGATGCTGATACCTCTGTTCCGTCTTACTCTAAGTAAATCTTTCAGAATGAGAGGAACTGGCAGGAGCGCTAGCTCTTCAGCCCAGAGGACCAGGAGCACACCCAACAGAAACTCAGGACACCATCTGGTTCTGCAGAAGGTCTGGCATCTTTCATTAATGTTTGAACTAAAGAGGCCTATCTCAGAAAATCCTCAGCATCAGAAAATGGCCTTCAGGGTACTGAGCACTATCTCCCACTTGCAATCCAACAGTAAGATACAGTCCAGCTTTCCGGATGTTTACGATACATGGGAATTGGATTCCCATCACATAGTTCTGGTTTCCAGGCACCCTTTCCAAATGTTGATCACTTCCCCACAGAGTAAAAGGGGCCACGTACCACTTTAAGCATTGCTACAGTAAAAGGTATTAGTATTGTCGGTCATGTCTTGGACACGGTGTCCCTAGAGATGAGGCCAACACTTTGCATGGATTTTGTACTGGCCTGAGTTCCAAGATATTGATTTGAAACTTTTCATTCACGAAAGACTATTGGCTAAGTCACCACTCTTGGAGTGATGGATGTATCAGAAGGAAACTGGATAGACAAGAAAAACAGAAGAGCAACTACTTGCATATTCTGGCTGGGTTTTCCTACTGGCACAGGAACATGTCACCTCTCACACTCAAAAAGTGTCTTCTCCTAGGGCAATTCAAAGAGTACCGGTAGGTCTGTATTCACAGTCTGACATGAGCTAGACATATGCTGCCATGTGACTCAGGGAGCTATACAGAATCTCACTACCAAGAAACGTGTGATCCGAGGCTGCACCGAGACGTGTGATAAATGCCATGGCTGCAACCACTGCCAGCAACTTGTTAACATCCACAGTGCTACACAGACTCCAAACCAGAGGATCTTGTATGGGTAACAGTTCTATCCCACTGTGAAAGTATTTCCTATAAAACACTCATCTGGCTACGCTGAAATCTCCATCCTGAAGCTTCCAGACCCTTTGGCATCCTCTAAAGTGAATCGGGCCTCAGCAGCAGGGTAAATAAGTGCTAGACACGGATCCAGTAGCCTGCCACAGAGCCACCAGAAGAGAGATGGTTGTTCTTGATGTCAGCATCAGTTCTTGTAAGGGGAATGCTCTCGAGGCCAAAAGGTGACAGAGATGTCACAACAGAGGAACCATGTGCCTTGATGCTGGCAAAGAAATGGAGGAAGTGGCCCTCCACTGACCCTTTACTTTGGTCTCAACGGTGTGAGCTGGAGCCGTGGTTCTTGCAGGCAGGCTCAGTAACCCACGCTATTTGGTCAGTGAATCCAGGGCTTGCAGCATCTCGGCACCCTTGTGGCAGCGTAGGGAGAAAGCTGGAGTTAGGGCAGCCCAGGTTTAGTCTTTCACAAGTGGTGACAGGGATACAAGAATGTGACTTTTCACTGGCCCAGAAAAAGAAACAAAGAATTCGACACAGCAGAGCTTTGTGTGTCCATAGCTGGGTCGAGTGTCTTCACAAGAGGACTGTGATGGATCTGTAGCTCTCTGCCCCTTTGGGACCCAGGTTTAAGAGAGAATTTCTTCAGTACATGCTCTCACCAAGGCAACAGAAATATTTGATGGAGTCTGAATCACACATGTGGTAGATACCTGGAACGCAGCTTTGGAAGAGACATCACTATGGTAGAGAGATAAAAGCTGCTGGTGGTGGGGGGGTTAGTAATAGCAGTGGGAATAGATGGAAATAAAGAGAGAGAGAGTAATGAACTGAAACGGCTCTAGATGTACTCCACCCTATGCAGCCATCAGGGAGAGAGAGCACAATGTCAGCACTTTATTTATGGGAACAGTGAACAAAAAATATCCATGCTTGTGATATAAGGAGTATGTACATCTAAGAGTGTATCTGTCAAAAATCACACCAAGGTAGAACAAAAGCATACACTGGTATACTATCTTTTGTTACTTGTTACTTCTGCTGAAGAGTATTGTGTATGTTTCAAAGCAGGGCTTAATAAAGTAAAAATAAATAATTTGTTTTAACTGATTAAAACATCCCAGTAACCTAGATGGAAATATTTCAGGGTTTTTATTTTGCCATGGTAAAACAAGATGTGCATTTTTAGAACCTGAACTAAAGAATTCTTTTAAAGTTTTGCTTTCTATCTACTTTTTTTTTTTTTTTTGACACAATGGTATTGCTAAAAGGTGTTCTAATAGCCTAGAGAAACAGATTTAATATGTTACAACCATACACTGCATCACAGAATTGGGCTATCTTATTCTTTAATTTATTAATTTAAAAAATATAACCCAAACAGTAAAAAAAAAAAACCTCTAAACTGTAACACATTTGACAGAGGTGAATAAATCTGAAGATATCTTTATGTTGGAGGCAAAGCTTCAATGAGCTGCTGCCTTCCTCAATAAACACCCTGTACGGTCATTCTGCGAGGCCCGTAATGACGATTTATCTTCAGGGAAAGCCGTACCTTGCAGCATGTCAGTCAGCGGAAGCGGCTGTGTTCATTTACTGGTAAAGGCCTCTAAAGATGCCTCACACTCGGGCTCTGCAGAACAGAGCTCTTTTCCCAGTAAGGGGAAAGATGCTCCTCTGGACGTTAGATGGAAAAGCTGACAGAAAAATCCATATAGAAGTGGATCATAGCTCTTCACCACAAAATTAATGAATAAAATGAAGAAAAGCAGTAACATTGTGAATTAATGATACTGAGTGAATAAGCTTTTAATGACCCAAGCTTGATACGGTTTAATTCCAAAAACGTGAAATTGAGAAATACATTAGAAGTACTAAAATAAACTGAACTGTGTAATGACCACTGCTTCCCGATAAATAACAATGGCTGATAACCGTAAATATGACATAGCACTAAAATAATAACCTTTAGCATGTGAAAGCTAGAAGGGTATTTTTGACAGTTGTAATCACCCATACTCATGAAGAAATAGCCTTTCCATAGTAAATAGCTCTTGGTGGAAGCCATTTATTTAAAGCTAGTAGGAATATAAAAAGTGAATTTGTCTGAAAGAATTGATTCTGCAGGATTAGCATTGTAGCAGTTAGGTTCAAAATGTGTGTCTCCGCTCTTACTGTAAAACAAACAGAGCAGTGCGGTACTTGGCGTTTTGAACATAAGCATTAAATCCACACAAACAATTTATTAGTTCCAATAAAATCAAAGGGTAAAGAATTATTCAAAATGAAGTTGTCTCTGTTGTAAGCATAATTTGCACTTCAGCGTAATTACAAATGTTGTCCTATTTTCCTTAGACAAAGAAAACAAGAACCAGTCATCATTTGCACTTTTTGGATTATAAATCTTCTCCCAAAATTGCTGTAGCTTTTTAATTTCCATTTCAATCCATTACCATTAGGGGATTAAAAAGGCCGATGGCTTAAAGTTTCTTTAAACTACTTTCAAATTCTCAGTCACTGGGACATTAAATGATTTTCTAAAATGCAGATTTAAAGAGGAAAGACACTGAAAAAAGTCAACAAGACCCACAGAAAACCTGCTGCATATATTGAGGAGTCCTTACAATTAAGATGCTATTTTCTCCCTAATTCACAACCTTGCTTAAGACCATGGAACAGAAGCACAAGAAATCTTACTAAAAAGAAATCAAGCTGTAAAATGGTAGATATCTCTTGAGTCAGCAAGGTATCTAAACATGTGCCTAACTCTAAAGCACATGAAACTTAAACTCTGTGCACTGTAAACTCCTAAGTATTTTGCTGACGATGGTCCATGTGGGTGGTAAATCTCAATTACCGTTAACATTTTTTGTGATCAACAGTCATTGTCAGCTGACACAGATAGATAACAGATTTTTCTCCTTATACCAGTGGAACCACACCAACTTGTATTAGCTGAGCATGTAACTAAAACACATCAAGTTGTAGACTTCTTCTTAAAAATAGCTGTATCTTCTCTGTCCATGAGAACTAACCCATTCTGCCAAGAAACCCCCAACTCATCTCACACCACTGGCAAACTTGCTGAACAAGCTCTTTTTTCCCCTTGTCTATGTTTTCAGAAAGACAACGTTAAGGCAAAGAAAGGTACAAATCTGCTAACTCTTGCAAGGCATTTTTGGAAGGTTGGAAAAATAAGCTGAACACTATGCGATACTGCATTTAGTTTATGTGCAATATTTGTTTGAACTCATATTCAGAAGCCTAGGAAGGCATGCTAGCAGCTCTCACACAAAAGCAGGATCGGACTGGAAGTTTGTTTATTTTCTGGCTAAATGGGGGGAAATGGACGGAAGGAAGTCTTTGTGAGAGGCAGTTTTCTAATTTGCTTAAAATCTTATAAAACTAATGTCAGATTTTCACCACTATTTTACATATTATTCTGTGCAACTCTAGAGATGACAGATGATTAACTCAAAAAATGAAAGTCCATCTCACATGGGGAAAGAGGAGAGGGCATGCTTGCTACAGAAGATCTGGGTAAACATCTTTGAACCTTGCTGATTCTTCAACCAGATCAGTGCTGGTCAGAGCCTTTGCAGGCTTTTTGCTTCACTGTCATCCTCCAGTTGTTGACATCCTTTAAAGGACCATGATGACTGAGTGAGCCCAAATGCCATCTTATGCCAAGCCTGCTGGTGCTGGCTGCAGAGCCAGGTCTCACGCCCCCTGAGCTGGGCAATGGGATGGGAGGCAGAGCAAAGTAAGGTCACCTATTATTTTGAGGCTGAAAAATTGTGCAATTGTGCATAGATAACATTTCACCTGATTTTTCATTGCCCTTCAGAAAACAGAATCACCAATTCCTGTTGGCTGCAGAGCAGAGCAGCCAAGAGAAAAGATTTCACTCAAAAACTGAACGGTAAAACAACATATGCCAGCTTACCTTCCAAATGTTCTGTTGTAACCAGTCCTAATGCTACCATGAAGGCAATTTTCTAAGGAAAAAATAAGCAGCAGTTAGATTTTCTACTACAACAATCATGGTAGAAGTAAGTAAATAAATAAATCTAGCATTGACAGAATAAACCCGGTAAAGGTCTTTTAGAAATGTATCTTATTTGAATGCATAGTAATATGAAGAACTTTAATTGAAGACTTGCTTCAGATATGCCTGGTCAGTCACATCCTACTTGCATGACTATATGAAGTTTAGCAATTCAGAGACTGATGAAGCCAGTGCTGTATGACTATGATTTTATACAGCGCATGATCAAAATTCAGTCAATTCAATCAGTTCAATTTCATATTGCTAGCTGCTTTGTTACTCCACTCTTTAGAGAAGTAATTGTGTATTATTATTACTATCTGGACATGGCACTGCTTTTATTGGATGTGAGCAAGCTGTATGAAGTAAACCAAGATACAATACATTCCTACTGCACTTTACAACACTAAACAAGGTATCTGAAGCATATTGACAGTCCCCTCCCCCCAAAAAAAACTTTCAGAAATTTCTCTTCCCAAGATACAGAAAGAATATCATGTGCCTGAATTATGAAGAGGTACATTGAACCAATATTTTCCCTCAATGGGAAGTGAACAAACATCTCCTGCTGACACTGGAGAACTCATTTTGCAGTGAGGAACCTGTTTTAAAATATTACTCAGAACTCTGGTACACCACATATGCACAAAACACATCTTCATACTAAGAAATCTTCAAAACATGCCAATGCAGTAATAGGGCAAGTACTAGAGCAGATTCTAAATTTTCTGCCAGTGATTTTTCACTGGGAAATTTTCCCTTGCAGAAAAAGTTTTCCTGAAGCTTTTATTCCATCTTTTTGATGGAAACCTGAAATTCTGCTATGTTTTTCCAAGCCCAAACTGACTGAACTCCTTGGTTTTGAGATGCATCTGTGGTACAGTGGGGCCTTGGGGATCTCCTCCTCTTTCTGCTGTGCTGAACAATCTTGTTGGATCACGTTACCCTAGTGGCATTTTCACAAGGCGCAGTTCCACAGGAGAGACAATCTGACTACAAAACCCAAGCTATTAGGAAATCCAAGCAAGCAAAGCCCACAATCCAACTCTGATAAACATCCAAAGGCCACAGGAAGATGCAATTATCACACTCACCTGAAATAAAATGTGTAGATTTAGGTCAAACTAAAATACAGTGTTTAAGCAGTAGAAGGTCAAAACATTCTGTTTCAATCAAAGAAGAGTCAGGAGAACATGTTTCAACACTTCCAAGTCAAAAGTAGTTTGACCTTCTTGTTTTCTGAAAAGCCTTTTCATTGTGAAGTTTTGTGAAAAAACTCTTCATTTCAGTTCAGGATAAAATCAACCAGTACGTCCCCAGAACTACCGTTTCCTTTGCAATTCTGACTTTCACACAGTGAAAGGGTGAAAGCAAACACATCCTCACTTTGTAGATGAAAAGATCTAGCTATGAGGTGGGTTCTTCAAAACCTGAGGGTCAGGATTGTACACCTACATCCCTCTTACATATGTGAAAATATCTCTGTCAAACAGGTGAACTAACAACATCATAAGACAGGAATATTTTCTTTCCGCAATCTCCTAGTATGTAATTTTCCCTGTACATTAAAAAATGGTGATGTCGAATCTCATCACTGGCAATTTAGATATATTCATGCTATATTTCTGCCTTCCATAACTGTGGTAATGACAAGCATGTGTGTTCATTTGCATGTCAGACCTTGATTTCAATAACATTCATTCCTTACATGTCTAAAACACCAGCTAGACACAGTGGGGGCTCCACACCTGAAGGGAAAGATGAATATTTGATCCGAGATCCACTGTGCAGATCTGAGAAGAAAATTAGTCAATTGAGTGGAATTACAAGCTTCCCCTCACCCCCGCCAAAAAGTAACTTTGTGGCAGGATACGTCTCTGCGCTCTGAGCAGAAGTAATAACAACATTTAGGCCTAGAATCAGAAAGCTGGAACGGTTAACATGCAATTGTATTTTCCCAATGGAGCACAGAATGCCTATATTACCCGAAGATTAAACTGTAGGGGGACCATACATTTTCTGACATCTAAACTAAAATTATTTGAGTACTGGAATGCTCGCTAAACAATTTCCTCTCTTCATACTAGAATTATTTGAATACATACCTAATTAAATGTAATGACAGCATACTCGCTTAACATATGAAGAGCCTTCATAAATGGACTTGATAATTATCTCACTATTAAACACAGGAAGGGTTAGCTTTTATAGATATTTGAAAGATGGTTTCCTTTTAAAAAATCCCAGTAGAAGCTGTATTCTTTTTAACAAGCATGTTATATTAACAGCATATTTGTTTTTATGGGTTTTGCTGTTTCACACTCATGTAGGTCATTGGATTAAACTCAAAATACTACTTCCACTGCAATGCTTTTCTTTCAAATACGACAGAGTATATTGTTTCTCCTCTGTGCAGGAAACCATAAAACTGAGGCTTCCGTTCCTCCAGATTTCCAATCCAGGCCTAAGACTAGCATATGGTTCACAACTGCAATGTGTCTCTCTTGTCCTTCTTAGGTCAGATTAAAAACACTGTTAGTTAAATAACCAGCATTTATGGTCGTATTTTTTCTTTTAAATAAAAAACTGCTAGACTGTCCTGGAAAATGTTGCCAGAAATATAAAATTTTACTAATATAAAATTCTAAAAAAGCCAAAAGTTTTGGGCGGAATTCCATTTCTTTCTGTGCTGAACTCAGGTCCTTTTAAGAAAAAAACAAACCCAAAACCAAACCCCAAACACCCAGGCACGTGCTCCCCAGAGGAGCAGCTCCTTTGCGTAATTCCTTCATTTCTTTGCAGAAGCCATTCTGGTGGGAGAAGGCCCATCACTAGGTGGGCAGTTATTGGCCTCCATCCCCAGCAGAGCCCCGCTGACGGCAGGGAGCGGGTGGCCCACTCCTCCAGACCCTCCTCAGCCCCAGGGGGACTGAACCCTCATGGCTCATATCCCAGGAGAGGGCTTTGACCACTGGGCCTGGGACACCCTGGGTGGCGGAGACCCTCCATCCTGCTTCTGGGAAAGCCACTCCACAGCCAGGCGTCCAGGCATCCTGGTTGCAAGACAGCGGACGCAAGGAGGTTTGCTTTAGTCTAATGATGACGGACTTGGGAAAGGAGAAATTTTCGGCTTATGCAAAAGGCATACGTATTGCAGGGGGGCTGTGTCCAGGATCGGCTTCACGGCTTCCCAGCAGAATGACCAAGCCAGGAACAAAAAACAGTAATTATCCTCAGTCTTTTCTGTTTGTTCAGGTACGCTCAGTAACCTCATACGCGATTTCTGGCTACTGGTAAGTCTGGTGATTTCTGGTTTATTTGTTTTAAATTTTCAATTGAATTTGTTAAATCCCAGTCTGTCAGGACTAACATTTATGTAGAGTCATATTGGAGTTCCTGCCTCAGTTTTGTGCTTTGAAGATAAATAAAGGTGTGGAGAGAAGTGCCTAGAGTACTTATTTTCTTTTAAAAAATATCATGGTATCTTTGTTGCTCTTTGCCTTAATCATCTGTTTAAAAGCCATGAGTGCTTTTAGAAATGCGCAGTATCTCTTTTCATGAAGCAAAACAAAGATTTTTACAAAACCATTTCATTTTGTAATTACATGTTCTATTTATGTCATTACATGTATTTACACTAATTATGCTGTTAGTTCTAATTACACTAATTGCATAAATACATGATAATCAACTAAAGTTTACTTTCAAAGAACAAAAGAAATTAACTCTAGACCTACATATTTATGGCCTTGAAACAAGTCTATGGAAAGAAAAGAACCGTCATACTTAAGGGTATAGCTTCAGCATCTGACCCAGAAAATCGTGCTTGCTGAGACCTCCAGTATATACGGTAGGAACAATGTTCTCGGTTACAAAAAAGGTAGTCAGGACATTCTAGTTAGCAATTTAATGAAAAGCTCATTGAATTTATGAATGCTATACCAAAAAGTGTGCCCAGTCCCATGGTCTCTTCCTGCCTCTCTCTGGAAGATTTTTGCTCAACATTCTTTCTGTGGGGATAAGCTACCGGCAAAGGAAAATGGATGTTTTTTTCTAGCATTCTGTTTTTAAGCAGGATCTACTAGCCTGTCTCCCCACAAGGTGCTACACAACAAATAACCTTTCGGAAATACCTCCCTAAACAAAACAGGACCCTACAGTCCCATCGTTCAGTGGCAATGAGGATTCATATGAGGGTCAGATTTTATACTTGGGAGGTTTCCTAAGTGTAGCTCTGCAGAGCTTCTGCATAAAGCTGTGATATTCTAGGCTAAAAGCCACTATTTATCCTTAACACTGTTTTAACTATACGAACCTCTTAAAATGGTAAAACAAATGACCACCCACATGCCTCAAGTAACATTACAAATTTATATTGTAATAATCTTCTTAAACCTACAGCTCCAAGGATGCTTTCATACTACACATTTATTAGACTAGTAAGGTTAAGATTTCACATGAGCTGAGCATTTCCACAATAGAAATAGATTCAGTTTGTATAACTTCTCAAATTGCCTCCAAAGTACACACAATCTATTGTGAATACATCTGGTCAAAACCCAAAATGCCTGTTAAAGAGAAACCCCATTTCCGCAAGGACTTGTGATTTATATTTTTAGTTTACATTGCAAATATAGTTCATGAAAGAAATTTAATCTTATAACCTGCTTTCTACGCTCTTACTCAATTTGAAGGATTTTAATGTCTTTCAGACTAGAAAGAATCTGTGTACGTGTGGGAAGACATATACACAGCAAATGCATGAAACTATTTGTTAAATACAATCTAAATATTGCAAGTCTCATTACAAAGAAGATGTAAAAGCTCAGCTTACAAAAGAAACGTTAATTCAACCTCATATGGAGCCTGGAAACCTGATGTTATATATTTGATAACATAAAAGAAAGTATCTTAAGCTTGTATACACCTTTCACAAGAAATACAGCTATACCCATGCAAGGTGCCTAGATTACTGAGACCTACAATTCTTTTATTTTGTGACACTGGATGGTTTGAACGGTGCAAACTAAATTTGTCAGAGCACCTCACTGGCAGGGAAATCACCCCGACTGCAGTGGTTGGGTAGAGGGATGAACAGCTGGCAGAACCATCAGCACAAATGCAGTAATTACATATGCGCACAGAAAAAGCTTTAGAATTGGCCCCCATAACTTAACCATACTGTAGCTCACTTATTAAAACAAAAAGAAAAAAGGTCACCTCTGGATTCTCCTCCTTTTTCTTTTTGGTAGCAGGGGGTCCCTGAGCTGACTCTTCAGGAGGTTTCTTTGTCTCCACTTTACTTTCTGTCTGGGTTTGGACTTGAGGCTGAATAATGATAACCTAAAAGACAATGTACAAATGAAAGAAGAGCATTCACTATACGAAACTGGATTTTTTCACCTGAAACCTTTGACTCTTCTTTGAAGTGTTACTTGATACCCCTACAGAGAAGTCACAAGCCAAAAATATACAAAACTGGATACCTAGGTTAGGCTTCTAAATCCATACTTAAGTTTCTAAAAATTATTTTTTATTGGTGCATTATAAACCTACTGCAGCCTAAGGGAGCCACTCGATCAGTGCCTCTGAAAATTAGGACACTTTCCATTTAGAGGACTTCTGAAGCTGACTCAGCAGCCTAGCTTCAGCACTCATGTCAACAGTGATTTTAAGGTCTTTCCTTTGATTTTATTTTGCATACAGGTAGAAGAGATGGGATTACTACACATTCAAAACCACAGTCTGATCTCAGTCATACCAGTGTTATTTCAGAGTAAACACATGTGGATGGGAAGGAAGATACTCCTCAGTATACTCACGTAACTGAGGTCAGAGTTCAGTCCTCAGCATTTATGTGTTATGAGCAGCGGATGTCCAGTTTTGCATACAAAAATTAAACTATATGTGTTTTACATTAAAATTAGTTCTGGTTTAGAACCCATAGGAATTACTACACAGATCTCTCGTATGTGCATGTACGTTGGTATATCCAGCTGCTTGTATTTGAATTACCACATGAAGTTTTACACGGTGCAGATGATAACATTATCTCAAAAGCTATTAAATTAAAAGGAATGAAAGACAATTTCTGACCACAGAACTACACATGTGACTTTATACCCATAATCAAAGCTTCATGAAGGACTATGGAAGACCTTCCCAAGCTCACCTTCTTGATGAAGGTTATTGGATTTGAATGCTGGGCCTTTTCCATCTATTTCATTGCTAACTTTCAATTGATGTTATTTAATTGTTAGATACTTTATCTCAACTCAGTCACTCTAGAAGATTCAAGAGCATAAAAAGGGACATTTTTCTTAACCAGCAGCCAGTTTAAGAGAAAAATAAATTATGTTAGACAAGTGGGGAAGAGATGCCTGCTTTTATTTACCTCAAAAGCCATCCTACATCCTGTATTCTTTTTTAGCACTGTATGAGAACCTGTGCTGCCAACAAGACCCAAAGTAGCAGGATCCCAGTAGCGAATTACAGCAAATGTCTGCTGGGTACATTGGCAGCCTTTAGAATCTGTTTCTGGTATAAGAGTGGTGAAGTTCTTGCACTTCAAAGCTGAAAAGCAGTACAAAGAGGAAACGCGTAATTCATAACTTGATTTTTTCCTACTGATTCATCTGCTGATCAGTTTTGAAACCCTGAGCTCTCATTTCATTTGGTCTTCCCCTGAAACTGTAGAAGGGAATGCCTGATTATTTGGTATACTCCCCTGGGGTCAGTTGATATAACTAGTATCACTGTATAATTGAAGAGGGAGTCCATAGGAAATTTGAGCCTGCACAGAATTCAGGGATATTATTAGTGAAGATTGGTTTAAGGAAATGGAAGATCATATGGTCCCATTAATGTCAGGCTACATAATGATGCATTTTGTTCCCACTAAAAAATATGCTTGTACACAGATAAATGTCTACTAGTGTCCATGTGTCCCCTTAAGAATTTTCCCATTGCTTTCTGATTATTTTCTTCAAAAAGAACCACTGACACCACTCCGTACAGGGCTGTGCACTCCCAGGGGAATATTCTGCTTACATCTGCAATGTAATTCCTGTGTTTGATAACCAAAAAAATATGCCGTGAAAAGCAGAACCTACCTTGCTGTCGGCACTAATGAGGAGTGGTTGCACTTTAATGCTATCGTTGACCACAGAGACAGTCGCGCTGGTGCTGATAGGAGTTGCATTGTTGGGGGAGGTGGAAATGATGGCGTACGCCACACCTGCACTGCTCAGAGGTGATGAAATAGCTGTAGACTCGGTGACACTTTGTGACTGGCTGTTAGGCGTCTGTACATGGCTGACGGTGTTATTGGCAGTTGGGAGGGCAGGGCTGGGGTTTTTGATGCTGACTACGGTTGCCTTCTGGAAGGTAGGAGGCTGTTTGGAAGGTTGGTCTCTGCACGGGGAGATAGGGAGGCTGTCTGGAATCAGGGTCTTTGGCCTAACCTACAAACAGAGAGTTAGACATTATTAGGCATAGCCTCACACTGTAATGAACACTGCATGCATGCACTCTCCCAGTAGAATCTCTAATTGCATTAACCATGGAACAGGGGCGTCTAGAAAAAACATAATGTAGCAACTCGAAGAAGCCAGCCATTCATTTACTTGTAGATACATTCCCTGCACTCCTCAGTTGGGTCATTTTGGAGTCCTTAACTCATTGCAATGCTGAACAAGAAGGGAAGAAAAACTCAATTCCTCACTTCTATTAGCACACATCCATACAAATGCTACTCAAGTCACATCCAGTTCTCAGTAGGGATGTTTAAGCCAAAGCCTTTGCGAAGAATGGAAACCCCAGACGCAATAACATCCTGTTCTGAAGGACACAACACTCTTGCTATGAACTAAGGAGTGAGAACTGATTCACTAAGGGAGTTGTGGGAAATCATTTACGGGAAGAGTAAGCGTATGCATTTATACCGGTGGATCAGTGAATGAAGATCTTCACGCTTTTAAGATGTGCCATGTCTAATGGAGAGGAGATCCATCATGCAATCACTCAGCTCACCCAAAGAAAAAAAAAAAAAGAGAGGGGAAGAAAAGAAACCCACAACCATCGAACTTCATATTTTGTTGCCGTAAAGAGGCAGTTTGCAGCTGCAGGTGGATGCAGAAGGCACTTCCACGGATGGAGGGAAAAACTGTTTGCCAAGATTTGTGAAGGCTGCGGCTTTACCCAGAGCCATGACTGATAGCCGCGAACAATTGTTTTCAGCTAATGTGATGTGTTTCCAGTGGGGTAATTAACGTCACCCTGTCAACATGGCTCTGCCTTAACAACATGTTAAGTACAGTTCCAAGATTGAAAATAAATAATTTAAACTGCTTCACATGAAGTTAACTTCACTCCCAGCTTATTCGTTAACACGGCCAGATAAAACAGTCGGTTCCCTCTGTGCTTATTTAGTCCTGTCACTTCTCGCACCTTCCATACTGTGAAACAAAATGACAAGTTGTAACAGACGGACATGGGAAACAGCTGCCTGTGTCACCGCGCTGTAGTCTACAGGAGGCCTTCCAATGATGCCGACTTCCAATCTTGAGCCTAAGTAAGCAATTTAATGAAAACGCGGGGCTTTACTGATGTGCAGAAAATCATCTCTCGTGGCTGGCCATCATACTCTATCGCGTCAAGGAGGAGCCGTACCCGTTCCTCCCCGCGGTGAATATTAAGCGCAGCAACGCACGTATTGCGAGCTCATCGTGTTTTGATAACTCGGCCCTCAATTGCTGATAGGATCCTAACACCTACGAGCAGTGCAAACGTGTATTAGAGGCACAGTCCTGCTCAAGAGCGTCTAAATTGTCAGTAACCAAGGCAGATGGAAAGTGAAAGAGGAAACAGAGCCGAAGAAGAGCAAAAAGAGGAGGGTTTGCCCGAGGTCCTGCAGCAGACTTGTGACAAAGTCAGGAAGCTGCTGCATTTGGCTCACAGCTTTGGGGTAACGCTGGAAGGCCTCATAGGCCCACTGTGAAATGATGCAAAACCATGCTGAATTATGACTAACCATATTCAAGATACACTGACAGTAACTGAAGGGGTTTTTTTGCTCTTTTTCATCTATCCCATCACTTTATGTAATGAGTATTTGATTTATTTAGTTAAGATACCAGACAAATACCCTGGCCAAGTTGTCTAAGAGTCTATAATTAGCTTCATATCCATAATTAGTTAATGGTCTTATTTTCAAAAGTAGTGCACAGAGGATTGGTTTAAACCCATCTTGGCCCATGCATTCTGCAAAACCAAGGCTTCTGACATAAACAACAGGTCAGTGCAATAGGAGACATGATACTTAAAGCAACTTGTTTATGTCTGTATCAGAGTCAGTTATAGAAGCAGATCTTGTAATATCTACATTTATATTTTCATGATAATATCATTTTCCTCCTATGTTATATAAGTCTCTCATATGTAAGCCTTTCACAAATTGCTCATGCTCATGTGCTCAGAGACACATTCGCAGAAATAGTATCATTATTCAGAAAAGAAAGTCTGAGAAGCTTGGCAAAATACAGTTAAAATGTATTGCCATGGGTAAAAAAACCAAACTGAATTCTTAGCTGTTTGGCTAACATCTAAATTTTACCATGTCTCCTTAAAATAAAATAATTGTCTTGTAAATTAATGTAACATCTGTTGCCAACAGAAATACTGTAAACACACAGATAAGCACATATATACAGAGAAAAAGAGACAGAGAGAGAGAGTAAGTAGTAGTTCAGATCAAAGATTCAACAGAACAGTCACTGAGATCTTTAGAAAAAATCAAGTCTGACAAAAAATCAGCTCAGGAGTTTTTCTAGCCAAAAACTGTCATGTAAGTCTACCAGGATCTACTCTATCTGTCAGTCTTAATTGCACTTTTATATTTAATCAAAAGCCTAATTAAAACTAAATGCCTATATATATTCCAGCTATATAATTATCTTTTCTACACTACTACATATCTATATTGACTGTCAGATGTAATACCTCAATGAATCCTATACACACACTTAATACACATTCTGCAAGTTGTGGATGAATGCATATTACTTCGCTATAAAATAAGCTCTTCCTGCACAGACAATTAAACAGGCTTAATTTTCCAAAGTAACGTATTCTCTATAAAGTGCTGCATACTGAAATATCTGATACGACTCACCAAACTGGTACAGCGCAGGAACATATGCCAAGCATTTTCTGCCACCGTGTGATACAAAGGAGGTATAGCGGTCTTCATAGTCTAAGCCTCTGCAAATTCCCTGGCAAGTTCAGCTAACGTAGCGAGAGCATATTTATTTGCAGTTATAGAATAATAAAACGGGTTGACTACAGAAAAAGTTTCACGTGCTCCTGAGTTAAAGCTAAAATAAGTTCAAGTTAAAATAATGTTTATTTCTACAGCCCACAGGCATGAAGCCAGAGCAGAAAGCAAGCATAGAAGCCCCTTGTGCTCTAACACCTATGAACCTTCTCTCCTTGAATATAAATGCTAAGTGTAAGCACTTAATAAACAGCCAAGTGAAAGACCTTTAGCAAAGTTTCACGTTAAAAACCAAACTGCTACAGTAATCTGTGAGAATAAATGGTGTCAGCTGGGAAGAAAAAAATAAAGGAAAAAAAATAAAGGGAAGAGCTAGCGTAAATTCCTTTTCCTCATGGCAAAACTGTAGCTTCAATTTGGGAGATGAAAGGAGGACAGTGGCACTAGCAGAAGTTTGGAAGTTGACAGTCACCGAAGCAGAACTGGTGAAAAATTAGAGCGGGGCACGGACTGCATGTCACATGCAAGGTATGAAAAAGATGTTTCCTACTGAAAGCAGCACAGGCTGGATGGCACTGGTCCCCATTACAAGAGCCATGAAAGAAAAGGTGCAAAAGTTTAGCAAAGGAGAAGAAAAGAGAAAGAATAACAGACAGCATGTGTGTTACCAAGTGAAAACTGCAACTGTTGGCGAGCGCTGCAAATAACAATTCTCCTGTAGCTCAGCCCTCCTCTCCCCAAATATCTTTCACTTAACTTCTGACAGCTGTCAAAACAGAATGTGATACTACCAGGGCTTTAAATGCAGGAGAAGAGAGCGCTGCTTCTTGAATATAATGATTTCACAAACCCGTGTTGTTCCCGAGTTTCCTCAATACCCACAATAACAGACACATTTGATTTTAGGCGGCAATATTCAGACACCCCTGGTACTTCTCGAATAGCCTGCAGGTGAGCACACTGTTCAAGAAGATATTCCCAGACCTGAGAATTCACTAGGTGGGGGCTGTCTGCTTTTCAGACAAGGAAACAACAGGGAGCCCAATCCTGCGAGATGTGCAGAGTGCTTTTTTGTTCAGCAGCCTCTAATTTCATATATTTTAAAGTTTCAGATCAGGAGGGAATCAGCTCCTGTGACTAATATGACTTCTTGTATATCCCGTATCATTACGCTCCATCCAGATGTCCCTATATGAAGCCCAAAGGCTTCCATTACACCGAAACATCATTCCACCTTTCGAGCACAAATTGTTGAATACCGCAGAGGTGAACGAACTGCTGAGTGGCGGAGGTGGGAGAGCCTGATGTGTGTCACCATTGACAAAGGCAACTGTGATCATGGGCAATCTATTTCCTGAGCTACATCCCATCAGGTGAGCCGCTCCGATGCTGTAGCAAAGAAAAAGAAGGTAAAAAAGAAAAACTCTTACAAAATAAGCCCTCAAGATCCAACCCAAACAAGTATGGGGGAAAAGGAGGAGAAGGGAAGGAAAGCACACAATTCCTCCCATCTCTGTGGGCAATCCTATGCAGTCCTAAAGGACGGGATTTAATTAGAACAGTTATCTCTGTGCAGATCTGCAGGTGCTATGAGAATTGTTAAGGGCAATTCTCGTAAATGTGTTCTCCTTACCGCCTAGCAAAGAAGGGAAGTTAACAAGTGCACTTCAATTACAAAACCGAAAGGGATCACCATGATCCTCCAGCTCAGACTGGCCATAGGATTTCTCTCAGAAACTGAAGACTGATGTTAAAAGAAAAGACTGAAGACTTCTTAACGATGAATTCATCATGAGCCCCAGTAAACTGTTACAATATTTTATTATGCTCATTACTGGCATTTTATTGCGAGGTTGAATTTGCCTAACTTCAGCTTCCAGTCCCTGGATCTTGTTATAGCTTTGTCAGCAACACTGAAGAGCCCTCCCCCTCCCCAATATCAGATATCAGCTGGATCGTCCTCAGCATCAATCAGCCCTTCATACTGGCAGGGCCGATCTGTATGAGAGTAAATTTTTCAGCTCAACGCAATATCACATTGCCTTTGAGAGAAAGACCATTATTCACACTTTATTTTCACTTCACCCTTGTACTCAGAGCTTAAAAACAAAAACTCAAAATGGATTTGGCACAATTCATATGTCACAGAGGCAAAGTGCTGGGAGCAGCAGACAGAGCTTTCATTCTTGAAAAGCTTTAGAGGATCACACAGAAAACATTAGCAATGGCTGATAAAATGAGTGCAATATGGGGTAATTATATCCTTCACCAGAATGAACAGATGCACACTGACTTCAGTAAAGCTGCGTCTATTTATGCCAGCTGAGGACCGACTCTCTCCCTCTTCTTTTTTTAATCAATAAAAATTATGCAAAAGAAAAGGTTCTGCATAACTTCACAACAATGACACACCCTAAAACCCAGGTTGCCCAACTGACCTGAATACAAGCGTTTCCAGCTTGCTTGATTTTTGGTTCCTTTCCTGATAAGCTCCTATTATCTTCAGCCTGGTCTGAGACCACAGTCAAAATAAACACAGTTTATTTTATTGCCACAGGAGGAAGATTTAAAACCACACATGACTATGGATCCACATACACTTTTCTTCCTTCTCCTTGATGGGGCTACACAAAAAAAGAAGTTACTCTTCAGTGTGCATCGTGAGGAAACCCCAGGCAAGATGACCCAGTTCAGTGAATCCTGTGTTCACATACAACGTAAGCCTCTCCTTAGCATCTACCTGGAACATTAGCCTGGGAAGCCACAGAGGAATGATATGAAATGCAGGGCAAAAGCCAAGCAACTTCTCCAGCCCACGTTTCCAATCCTGCTGCTCTGAACAGCGAGGACCAGGGAAGTAATCTTAATCTGACTGAAACCAACAGCAAATTTGAATAGGCTTCAGTAAGGCCAGAACTGCAACTAGCACCTTGAAACAAACCCTAGTCTCTCATTTTACATGCCACGCAACCCAAGAATCACTCTGTGATATTTTCACTCATATTCAAATTACGTGCACTGTATCAGACATTTTCCACTGGACTGTATACCTACTGTGCTTTGGTATTTCAATTTGTTGGTCATGGATAGCCAACTTTAGTGTAAAGGTGACACACAGATAATAGAACCCCTGTGCAATTTTTAAGGAGACAAAGCTATTTCGTTTAGTTTTCTTCTCCTTCAGCTTTGCTTGATACTATAGAAATGGAAGTTTTGCTGAGAGGGATGTTTGTGTGGGAATCCGACAGCTCTGCTTTTTGTGGATGTTGGCATAAGGCAGTCAGGTGGGAGTTCTTTATTAAAAATGCCATCACTGTTTTGAACACAAAACTGTATTTTCACAGGAACTTGACTGACTTTTGCTAACGAAATGTACATTTTCTCCTCAGCTATACTGCTTGTATTTTCTGGTTTGGCATCGCTGCTATTGAGTTCATGATTCATTAAGTGGCTCTTTTCCATTTGCAAAGGGGAAAACTACCATTAAACCAGCAAATTAAAATCAATATTATTCCAAAAAATAACAAGTAGGGGTTGAAGTTGACAAGGATTTCTGCTTTTTTTCCTTCTGCACAATGATTCTGTCCTTGAATATGCAGTTATTTATGTGCCTCTGAGGAAAGAATTTAATCCTTATTGTTTAGGATTACAATAGAAGTATAATGCTAGACTGGTTATACACACCAGTCAATAACTTACTTCCATTTCTACTCTTTTCAGCATTACAAGTCAGCTTGCTTCTCTTGCAGATACTCATCTATGATTAACTAACTTCAGTTGAAATATAAAGTGTCCATAAAGCCTTTAGGCAGAAACAAGTGAACATCTGTCTGCTTTCCTCCTGTCTGTATATTTTCATAGGTGAGCTCTGGACTAATCCACGCAGCTGGGCATCCACTGCACTCAAACTCTGGTGTCACTTTAAAGACCACGGATGTCACTGCTTTGTACTGTCCATCACTTTAAGAGCTTTTCCTACTTCTAGACAACAATAAGGGCACATTATAATGATTTGACCAGTCTCAACACATTTACTAGCCAAAATCAAAAAAATTGAAAGACAAAATAATAATAAAAATAATGACAAAAATAATTTCTGTCTGCTGACAGCCTGAGCAAGATGGAAGCTTACAAAAAGCTCAGACATCGGGAGATGAAAATGAAGGTTTTAGGGACAGGACGCAGTGCAGTGAATTCCTCCAAGCCTCTGCTGAAGTGCTGCAGACAGAGAAAACCTTCCTATCCACCTGTCATTTGGCCAGAGGCCTACCACAAGCTTGTACAACTGGCATGGAGGCTCAAAGACAGAGCACGTTCCAGATCCAAACCAGACATGGATCTCAAGGCACATCATTCGCATGGATGCAAATGGTGTCAGTGAAGAGAGGGGATGTTTCTTCTCATCTTCCTGATACTCTGCAAAGCAGCATTTGACGTGGAGAAACATGAGTTTTCACCTGGGAAAAACTTACCATGTCAGGTGTTAAAATGGCTTGAATCTTTCCTGGGGGTTGTATGGAGACTTTAGGCTCCTACGTACAGACTGTCATGGAGATCTGACTTCCATGGAGGTCTTTTTCAAAACGTTCACAACACTGATTGGATCTGAAGGTCTTAAGCATCAGTAACAGCCAGTTCTGCTTCTCCTTCCCCACCACCCTGGGTCAGTTCTCTCATTAAGAACAGAAAACTGACACTGAAACTCAGAAAGGCAGAGGTAACAGAGGGAGGCACTTTGGAAAATTTGCATCTGGGTGTAGTTGCCCTCGATACACCATACGCGTTCGTCTTTGTCCATGCTGCAGAAGACCAGATTTCTCGTCACTGCCAGTCTCTGGCATACCACCATCCACAGGGAACAGTTCTTATTGCACCACCTTAGTCATACCTTCATCTGTCTTGGCTGTACTACAGCAGTGTAAAATTCATACTGTGGAGCACTCCAGATACTCCAACAAGCCCATGGCTCTCTCAGCAACACAGGCTACCTATCAAACCTATCCACTAGTGCGTAACTGAGATTCCCACAGACCTTTCAATAAAGTATCATGTTTTCATCCCAATCTTCACAGCTCTCCCTGTAAAGACTTAGTATGAAAGGCCAAGGTGGCCAGGTGTTTCTGGTGCAGGGAGTCTCTACAGCAAGGCTGATGCTCATATAGGCAGGTGTCTCAACCTTCTTCTCTATGAATTAAGGGCACAAACCTCATCACTTTCTACAATAAACATTTTCTATGTTATACTCCTCTGACAGAAATATATAACGGCATGCAATTAATAGTAGCATGCCTATTAAAAATAAGCAAACTGATAAAAAGGAACCCTAACCAGAACTCTCAGCTGTGCACACTTCTTCCCAAAGGGAAAGGATGAGAGAAGAAATAGCTTACAACAGATGTTAATCTTTGTGCTTAACACATTACTGGAAGGTGCTTCAAATATAGTGACAAGCACAGTATAAAGGCTTATACAGAATAAAACAGATTAACAACTATATTTATTAAGGTCTACATTTTCAGCCGGGCCTCTGCAAACCTTTCTTTTGAAAAAGCAATTTTGTTCCTGTTTTCTGCATGCATACAGTCAATGAATATTAAATACTGTTGCAAAACCCTTAGCTTGGTTATATACCATGCTGATTAAGTTACCTTGAATTAGATTATCTCTCTTCTCCTCCACTAGCATTCCAACACAGCCCCCTGGAAGCGCTGAGGGTTATATACCAGAAAGGTGCATGACGTCCCTTAAGGGATTATAGTCCTTTTCTCCTCTGATATTGTAATAACGACTTTACCCAATTCAATTATTCCTTACTCAAACAAACAATAAAGTGCTCTTGTCTCTCCATTGCACAATTCTGTGTAACTTTTTACACAAACATGTATATCTGCTAGCTTCTTTTCTAGTTTCACAAAAGGCTGACTTGCATTTAGTATTTTTCCACTTTCTAGTGGGTATGCACAGTCTTAACACATTACACTTAAAAATAATGATTTTTTTTTCTTTTTTAGACTTATGATGCAAACAGAGAGAGGCTTTGCCACAGCCCAGTCTGTTAACACATTCCTCCTACAGTACACAGTGGCATTACACAACTTGGGTCCTGTCTATAGGAGTCATTTTCCTTTCAAGAAATCTTCCAGAAGCCCTGTCACCGGGGAAGCCAGGAATGGTTGGTTTTGGTACACATGTGAAGAGAAGCAGCTACCAGTGGAACCGCACTCATGAGAACTATGACAAGAAATTTTAAAAATGAGAATGTGCCTTTAAGTTTTGGGAACATCTAGAGACCACAGTCTCTGGCTGGGCTCACACAGTACCCAGTGGTGAACAAACACACGGTAACAGAACAGCCCCTGTCCCAAAGCAGCCTGCAGCCCAGTGACCAAATTCAGACCCTACTGAATTATGCATATTAAAATCACTACAGAAGATAAAAAACAAGCAGCACTTGAAGGCAGAACTGGCTAGAGTCGATTGAAAAACACGCACGTTTCATCTAAAGCGGTTGTGCGTACCTGTTTCTTTTTACCACTAACCTGCGTGATAGCTCCACCGCAGGCGTCTGCTACGCAACTCTCTGCTCTACTCTAATCAGCAGTGTCATGAGCAAAGCCATCCCAAGCCCCGCCTTCAACCAGGACTGGAAAAATAGGTCAGGGAAATAGCATTATAATCTGATTTAACTGCTATTCAAATCATCACAGTCTCTTCATTAATTTGAACGAGAATTGGATTGCACCCAAATTACTGACAACAAAATGGGAGGTTTATTTTAATATCTTCACCGTTTCATTTAAAATCTTCCATTCAAAGAACAGAAAATAAGATCTCCCACGCACCTTCAGGTGGCTACAGCGCGACTTAAATTTTTATCTAAACCAGTTCAAAATAGACAGACTGTCTGCATTGCAGCTGGCAACTGGAGCCCCAACCTGAGATAAGGCCAGTCGATGGGTGCCATAAAGCAGAGGAACAGCTCAAGAGCAAGAGAGTGCATCACCCATGGGTCTGAGTAAAGGACCTCCAGGATTTGCTTCCCAGAGTGCAGTGGAGAGTCTGCAGCTTCAAAACATCTCACCCAGCTGGAAACCTCAAAGGCCAAAGAAGAGAAAGACTATCTGGAACTAACTTCCCAAACACCTCAGCTCATAGCAGAAATTTTATTTACTTGATGAAAGCAAAAATAACTTCATATTCTGTAAAAAAAAAACAATTAAAAAAAGAAAAGAAAAAAGGTCTGCCAAAGAGGCTTGTTTTGGCAAATAATGAATGCCTAAAGAAATATTGTTTGTATTATGCAATGAACTTGTAATTAATGTTTGTTTGCTCACCATTTAATAGCAGTTCTGCACTAAGTGATGGGATTTTGCTGCCATTTGTGAATGTGCAGATTTTGAAACTTCATTCCCCATATGGAAGAGCTCCCAGGGGGTCATATCATAAACCCATTCAAATGAACAAAACAAATGGCAAGTATTTGTACAAATGTGGAAAATGAGAAAGCTGTATGTATTAATTTACGTAAGTATTGTTAAGTGCCTCAGTTTACTTGTGTGGTATTTTCCTGCTTGACTGCATAGAGGTAAATCAAAAGAGGCTGTCTACATGAGGAGAGTGAAAGCATCAAAAATATAAAACTCCTTTAGATGTGATGAGGGGCCCTTAAATGGAGGAGTCCCCTGTTTCTTTCCAGCCAGCCTGGCAATGTTTATGCCTCTCATGCCTCCATCTAAAATCTAAAGGGAGTCTGAAATTCCAAAGAAATTATAAGACTGGCCAAAAGGAGAAATGTCAGGTAGCAATCGGTGTGCTGTGAAGAATGCAGACACTGACCTGGATTAATCCCACTTATCTACATGCACCTGAACCAGAAGTGCAATCTGTCTGGCTATGAGTGAACCCACTTCCAGACGGCAACTCAGAGACAAGTAGGCTCCTAACATGGCAGGGATTCCAAAAGGGATCCATCCAGGCCTTCCACCCCTCCATAAACAAGAAGAGAGGCAGCAGCACATACAAGCAACATTAAGTCGTCTTAGGTGATTACCACTGTGCCTGCCACTGCACTTGCACAAACTGCACCTAGACTTAGCTGCTTCAGTAAACAGGCAGACATGCAGGTGGGCTTATTGAAGCCTTTGCTACTATGGTTTCATTGCTATTAGGGCTCTACACAATTCACTGTTAAAGCTAGACTTCACAGAGATGGAGGTCGGGGAAGGTGCAATACCTTGCAGAACAAGATTCAGCTATAGCTAACATGCATGAGTACGGACATAGTACTGCTTTAAAATTCTGTGTGTGAAATACTATGGACTTCTTGGCAGAGGAGTGATGAATATTGTTTTGTTTTGAAAAAGCTGTCCCTCTAATTTGGTGCTACACGGGCACCCAAAACAAAGGTTTTAGCAGATGCCAAACTCAGTTGGACCCTGCTTGTTAGTATGCTTGGGAGACAGTGGCAAAGTCAGTCCTAGAATGGTAGGATTGTGCCACTAACTCAGAGCAAGGTACAGGAGCCATGCCTGTCACCCAGGGGCGACAAAAGGAGGTTAGTAGCCAGCCTGCTCTGTAACCAACTCTGATGCATAACAGCTGAGAGGACATGGACTGTGATAGGATTTAATTCTGCACATTTTCCAGCTCCTACTGGAAAATACTATACGCCCCTTAATTTCCAAAATTGTTTTTAATTTGGTGCTTGTTTTCTCAGAGCTATGAGGGAGAAGAGGGAAGAGATGTTCTTTACCATAATACCTTCATGGTATTACATGGCATTGCTTCCTGGCATTTTTATATTTCCATCTGAAGTTTCCGGTTCTCGTGGATCACAGATTCCTGTCAACCCTCAAAATTTGCCAGGGATGACTATGCACTCACCTGCAGCTATTACAAAGGAGAGCTTTCACAGTGATACAGTGCTGCAGCTCACTTACAGTGGCCTCCCAGATCACCTGTATCCAGCTGTATCTGGGGAATGACAGCTTTACATCACTCTGATTTATGGCTATACTAAATATATTTTGAAGGCATTTGAGTATTTAGTTAGCAGCCAGACTTCCCACTTGTAGATGAAAACTTCACCTCTCTTAAGACATCAAGCAGAAAGCTTTGACAGGTGGAGGGAGCTCCCCACTAGGAAACAATATGGACATTTTAAACTTCTCCATAAGCTTTGAGAGGGAGAGGAACATATAGACCATGATGAACTGCAAAGGAGGACACAGCCTGTAAATGGGGCAGGCTGCTGCTGAAGAAGGAGGTATTGGCCTGTGAAAGAGCCAGAAAAATCTCAGAACATAAGACGTACCTCTGATAATGTGGTCATACAGCTGCCTACTTCATTTTTATTTTTGACAGAAATAAGATTGCTATGTGGTTATTTCCCATGCTATCTATAGGAAATAGAAAATTTAGTGAACTATGGCTTACGGCTGTTGAGGAAGGGTTGGTCTTTCATTAGTATTAAGTATGATTGCATAAACAGGTCTGAAATTGAAAGCTATGCTAGGAAAGGAGTGAAACAAAGCAAAATACAAACAAAAATATTGCCATGAGCTAAACAGCAAGACAGAGAGGATATGTGTTCTTTTCAAAAAGTTGAGGAAATCAGCTTCCTCCACTTTTTCCAATCCTTCAAAATTGAATCTAACACTGAATGAAAATTTTTCTACTTAACAAAAGTATAGAACATTGATGCATCTCTAAGTGCAGCATTTGCAATGCCATCATCATTGCTGAAACATAACCTTAATGATAATTTAAGCCCCTGTTACAGGTCTTTCAGCTGCTCTTGAACCTCATCTATTTTCAGGAGCAATCTGCTCATCTTTGACACCCCAAAATGGCAGAAATCAATGTGTTATTATGCTGTAAGAACAACTGAAAAGCAAAGTCTTGAACTTGATAAGAAAACTATAACCTTCCTTTATGTTCACAACTTTGCCTTCCACAAAATGCAATTTAAAGAGAGCATTTAAGAACTTTATCTTGGAAATACTCCTTCCTCCAGGCAGATTTAACTCACAGATCTTCTACTAGATTCTGCCACTACGAAAATATTAGGAAAAAAATAAAGGAACAATAGGAAGATCCAACATTGACTTCAATGCTAGAAAAGTGTTCACATATGAGAAATAGACCTCTAAGGGCCACACAGGGAGAAATATATTCATACTTAATAATCATGAATCCGAAAAGCAAACCATAGAACTGCAGTAAAACACTTGTTGAAAATGACATCCAAAGATTTTGAGAAAGAGGGTTGAAATCGGGAATAAAGTGTATGGTTAGGGAAATACTGATGGATATTCAGAAAAGGAAACACAATTTGAAAAGATTTTAAAAATCTGTGAGTGTAAATCTCCTTTCACCCCTACCCAGCCAATCTTGCCTCAGTTTGGCACCTGGGTTAGTTGGGCCAAAACTTTATACTGGGATAGACAGGGATAAGGCAAGTAAGTTAGTAAAAGAACGTCTGAGGCTAAATCTTGAACAGAAAGGTTAATACTTCCACCACTTTTTTTAATTACAGAATTGCAGATTTTCACTTCTGTGATTTGTGATTCATCTTATAAAGCATAAATTTACATTTCACCGTATGTACTTTGTTCTTCCACAATGAATCTACAAGATTTTTTATAGCTTTTCATTGTGCTAACAGTATGCTCCCAGAAGAAAACGGATAAATTTTTTTTTCATGAATTGGAGAAAATCACAACTCTGCTGGTCAGCTCACTGAAGGTGAGTCTTTCTTCAGCAAAATGAGTGTGCTGACCTACCCAGGCCTGGGCACCAGACAGGAACAGAGTAGAATACATATAAAATGACACAAACCCCGCTTTGGAACTGTATTTTGTACCTGAGGTAGCACTGCTGGTCCTTGTCCTGCCAACCTCTGCAAGGAGCTGACCTGAGGAACCTTAATGGGCACTGCAGTGATAGTTCCCAAAGTCTGTTGGAAGAAAAACAGTTGAACACAGCTTAAAACACTTGCACTGCTTCCCCAGATAGAATCTCCCCGACCCAGCAGTTTCCCTTACAGCTCTTTGTTTGTCTCTTCCCAGCTTAATGACGGAAGGGTATAATACCTCAGTCCATTTGAAGCTCTCTCTCTTCTGCCTAAAGAGTCAGAGACTCTTCCTTCTCTTTAACCTTCTTTACAAAGCACTGTGAAGTAAAGCCTATTGTCTCCTAAAGCATTTGGTAATTCTGAGCGCAAAGGATATATCTCATTGTTGTGAAGTTTTTTTGGTACACAAAGAAAATACAAGTGTGCTGCCATGGCTGAAGGCTGTCTAGGCATTAGCTTGTTTTCAAAAGAGATCTGAAGAAAGGTGAAACACACCACAGTGAAACTTCAAGATGTGCATTGGTAAGATGATGCATTTCATGGTAGCCAGGGTCACAAGAGAAGTTCACTGTGTCTTAGTAAACACTAAATACTGAATTATTAAAACTGAGAGCTACCTATAAATCTACTACAGCACACTGTAACATAACATTCAGCTAAGACGACATCCATTTGGGCCAACACAGCAGCTATTACTATCCACGTTTATTTTCTCTACTCACCCTTCTCTTAGTTGTATAACAAATGTATTCAAAGCTTATTTAAGATAGAATAGAATAGCATAGCATAGCATAGCATAGCATATTTCAGTTGGAAGGGACCTACAATGATCATCTAGTCCAACTGCCTGACCAACTCAGGGCCGACCAAAAGTTAATGCATGTTGTCAAGCACATTGTCCAAATGCCTCTTAAACACTGACAGGCATCCGACATCAACTACCTCTCTAGGAAGCCTGTGCCAGTGTTTGACCACCCTCTTGGTAAAGAAATGCTTCCTAATGTCCAGTCTAAACCTCCCCCAGAGCAGCTTTGAGCCATTCCCATATGTCCTACCACTGGATCCCAGGGGGCAGAGATCAGCACCTCCCTCTCCACTTCCCCTCCTCAGAAGCTGTAGAGAGCAAGGAGGTCACCCTTCAGCCTCCTTTTCTCCAAACTAGACAAGCCCAAAGTCCGTAGCCACTCCTCATAGGGCATGCCTTCCAGCCCTTTCACCAGCTTTGTTGCCCTCCTCTGGATGCACTCAAGGACCTTCACAACCTTCTTAAATTGTGGGGCCCAGAACTGCACACAGTATTCAAGATGAGGCCGCACCAACGCTAAATACAGCAAGATAATCACCTCTTTTGACCAGCTGGTTATGCTGTGTTTGATGCACCCCAGGATGCTGTTTGCCCTCTTGGCTGCCAGGGCACACTGCTGCCTCATAGTGAGCCTGCTGTCAACCAGCACCCCCAGATCCCTTTCTGCAGTGTTGCTCTCCAGCCACTCCTCTCCCAGTTTATACCTGTGCCTGGCATTACTCTGTCCTAAGTACAGAATCTGGCGTTTTGACTTATTAAATTTCATCCCATTAATCATAGCCCAATGCTTCAATCTATCTACACCCCTCTGCAAGGCCTCCTGTCCCTCAAGAGAGTCAACAGCACCTCCCAGTTTGGTATCATCAGCAAACTTGCTAATGGTGCATTCAACTCCTATCTCCAGATCATTGATAAATGTATTTAACAGGACTGGCCCTAGAGCTGAACGCTGAGAAACACTGTTGGTGACTGGTCACCAGCCAGGTGTAGCCCCATTCACTACAACCCTTCGAGCTCTGCCCTTCAGCCAGTTCTTCACCCAGAGCACTGTGAACCCACTCATCCCACAGCTGGACAACTTGTCCAGAAGGATGCTGTGAGGCACAGTATCAAAAGCTTTACTAAAATCCAGAAAAACTACATCCACCACCTTCCTGTCATCTACTAGGCGGGTGACCTTATCATAGAAGGATATCAAATTAGTTAAACAGGACTTTCCTTTTTTGAACCCATGCTGACTGTGCCTGATGATTGCATTACTCTCTAAATGTCTTTCAATAGTACCCAGTATAAGATATCTGAGGTAGCTCTTTCTATGAGCAAATATATTGCTGCATTCTACATAAAGTTTACTTTGTAGATGGAGAAGTGATAATTATTAACTCAGTATTATCTTTAACCCTTATGAGTACAGTTGGATATCAAGAGTAAGCAAATTATGTTTCTGTAATAGTGAGTCAAGTACATACAAGTTTCCCCCCTGCCTAAAAATCTTCATGTCTGTTTAGCTCCAATCCTTTGCTGACTTTTCATCTATCTGTAGTGATGTACATTTATGTACATTTATGCATTCTCTTATAGATGGTCTGAATGGCACCTCTTTTCAAGACTCACCCACAGAGGCTCCTAAAATACTGGATCTGAGATGTAAATAACTTGTACTTTATTTTCTCCATTAAAAAGGACAGATAGCTTATAAATTTAAGATTGGGCCATATGTCTAAAGAACATAGCTAACTTTTCCCCTTTACCCTTTTTCATTCCTTCATCCCTGATTGCAGTTCATATTTTGGTTAACTGGCCAATATTCTTAAGGCAAGGTTTTACCACTTCTATCTAACGTCCCTTAATTGCTGTTGGGACGACATGGCAATATAAGCAAGCAGATGATTGTCATCATAACAGCAAGAGACACTTAGTCACTGATCACAAAAACTTATCAGGCTGCTAGAAATAGCTCATAAGGAAAGAAAAATAGATTCCACTAAATTTCTCTAAATTTAACTCCCCTCAAAACAAAAGTATTGGATCACAGCCAGCAAGATAAAGTATGCTAATATTACCCCAATCTGGTAATGAAAATTGTCAATAGAAAGGAAACTATAATGTAATCAGGTCAAGGAAAGCAAAACTGTGTCAGGTCCACGCTGATATGTTCTCCTCAGACCTCAACAACAGAGTGGTAAAACTGTCTATTTCATTCTAACTACTGTGTTTGATAAGAATACCGTGCATTTTCATGCAGAATATTTTCAATAAACTTGTCCTACAGAGTTTATATTTTTAACTCTGCTACTCCTCTTGGAGACATTTGGGGGTGTGATGTTATATATTCAGCAAAGATTAAAATTTGCATAAGATTTGCCTGAGTTAAACAACAAGGAGAGCTGTACAGTTATAAACAAGCAAGACAATTTTTCCTGAGTACTAGTGGATTATCAGTACCCTGGATTATCCATGGAAAAATATACTCCATTAAAATTCTGTCTTGAGCCAAGGAGGGGAAGGAGGGTGAAGAAAGCAGTATTTCCACCCATGGATACCAGAACAGGTAAGTTATATCTTCCTGCAGAAGTAAAGGTATTGGCAGCAGAGTGAGGAACAGAAAGGGACATTTCCACCGCAGTTATCTTTATAGGGTGACATATGGAATAAAAACAATGGGAAGGATACTATAAACTATCTGAACGAATTACTTCTTTGCCCTGTCTACCATATCACAGCCTCACACATTGGGAAGGACAACGTGATGAATTCCTGCAGTCTGGAGAGAAGGAGAACTTGAGCTACCACCTGCTCCTATTGCACTCTGCGCTGGGTTAAAAACTGGCTGGACGGCCAAGCCCAGAGAGTGGTGGTGAACGGAGTCAAATCCAGCTGGCGGCTGCTCACAAGTGGTGTTCCCCAGGGCTCAGTCTTGGGGCCGGTCCTGTTCAATATCTTCATTGATGATCTGGATGAGGGGATTGAGTGCACCCCCAGTAAGTTTGCAGATGACACCAAGTTGGGGGGAAGTGTTGATCTGCTGGAGCGTAGGAAGGCCCTGCAGAGGGACCTGGACAGGCTGGATCGATGGGCCAGGGCCAATTGTATGAGATTCAACAAGGCTCAGTGCCAGGTCCTGCACTTGGGTCACAATAACCCCATGCAGCACTACAGGCTGGGGGAGGAGTGGCTGCAGAGCTGCCGGGCAGAAAAGGACCTGGGGGTGTTGGTCGACAGCTGCCTGAACATGAGCCAGCAGTGTGCCCAGGTGGCCAAGAGGGCCAATGGCATCCTGGCCTGTATCAGGAATCGTGTGGCCAGCAGGAGCAGGGAGGTGATAGTGCCCCTGTACTCGGCACTGGTGAGGCCGCACCTCGAGTACTGTGTTCAGTTTTGGGCCCCTCACTACAAGAAGGACATCGAGGTGCTGAAGCGTGTCCAAAGAAGGGCAACGAAGCTGGTGAAGGGTCTAGAGAACAAGAATTCTTACAAGGAGCAGCTGAGGGAACTGGGGTTGTTTAGTCTGGAGAAGAGGAGGCTGAGGGGAGACCTTATTGCTCTCTACAACTACCTGAAAGGAGGTTGTAGTGAGGTGGGGGTTGGTCTCTTCTCCCAAGTAACAAGCGATAGGATGAGAGGAAACGGCCTCCAGCTGCGCCAGGGGAAGTTTAGGTTGGATATTAGGAAAAACTTCTTCACTGAAAGAGTAGTCAGGCATTGGAACAGGCTGTCCATGGAAGTGGTTGAGTCTCCATCCCTGGAGGTATTTAAAAGAAGGGTAGACGTGGTGCTTGAGGACATGGATTAGTGGTGGACTTGGCAGTGCTAGGTTAACGGTTGGACTCGATGATCTTAAGGGTCTTTTCCAACCTTAATGATTCTATGATTCTACGAACTGCCTGCTTTATATTAGCACGAACTAAAATTAATTCAGCCCAGTTATTTGCTTATTAAGGTGAATACCAAAGTACCAACCCACACTAGAGGAACTGAAAGTTTATCACAAGTATGATCTACATCTTCCCTCCATCCCAACACTGCTTATATATAGAATTTCACAATGCAGAGAAGCCTGAGTTTTCCCTGGAAACACCAGGAGCACCACAACTTCTCCTGGGCTGCACATATACCCTCTACAGAAAGTTAAAACTAGAAGTTCTTCCTTCTGGAAGGTCATGCTTAAAGTGTGTCTGTACTGCTCGTCATTTTTATATATGCTACCTCTGACCTTGAAAACACACGTTCTGATGTTCCTGTTCCTACAGACACACGTGGATTTGCAAGGATTTTCAAACTGGCCAACAGAATACTATGTATTAAAGTACGAAGTGCCAACACTGAGTGAAATTGGGAATTGACTATAAAGATAAGAATCAAATTACTCAGAAGTTAGATAAGATACAGTTATCAATTGGTAGGATGCACAAAAACTTCACATCTGAGCAACAAATCTCTTTCTTGTACTACTTCAAATATCAATCACAAGGAAAAAAAAAAAACAAACCAACCCTGTCGAGAACAGAATGCCTCTGCCCTGTGAGGAAGGAGCTCATCTCAGCCTCTGGGTGCATCGTTGGGCCAATTCTGGTTTATGTTCCAAAACACTGAACGATTGAGCCAAAAGGAATGGGAATGGGAGAAGAAACAAGAAACGCCATAAAACTACTCTGCACTGTTCTCTTAGCTTCACTTGAAGGCAAAGCCAGGATGTATTGTCTGTGGGTATCAGAGAAATGAACTATCATTAGTTCTGTCATCTGCACTCTCAAAAAATTCGTCAGATTTATTTTCCTGAAGTAGGAGTTCTGCAGCGATCTCAAGAGAACAAAAACAAATTATGGCATTCTTAGGTTATGAAATTTTCAGTGACAAAGACGCAGCCTCCTGTTTACAAATGGTTTTATAGTAAGGATCTGTTATTTAATATTCAAGGAAACAATCTCAGTATAAAAATCATATGGCGAAGGGAAAATTCAAAACTTTAATCTCACATTAATAATAGCACTATAGTATGTTCAGACAGAGAGATATCTAAGGATCTACTTTACTTTTCAATATTTACATTGTTTTGTTATTGTTTCCCAGCTTGGGCAATAAATAGTTCAAGCTGTTGTATCAGCAGAATTCAATGACAGAAACCTCTGTACTTTTCCTGTAACACATTTCATCTGTTATCTCAGGGTACGTCACCTAGGTCAGTATTACTGTCTCCGTTTTAGTGATGAAAAAAAATCGAGATTTAGAGGTAAAATAATGTTGTCAGGGCTAGACTGTTGCGCAGGTGGAAATACAAGCCAGACTTCTTACTTCCAGTGTCTCATCCATATGATTGATTAACCTCATCTCATCTGTTGATGTAGAGTCACATCTGAGTCGCCTAATTTTTAGGTCAGTTTTTAACGATCAGGCCAGGATGTCTCCACGATGATGGGCAAAAGAAGTGAAGCATAAAACAGAGGGAATCACAGTTGCGGTCTCTGCAATGAAGGAGGTGCAGGTGCTAGAATGGATGGTTGGGCAGTTTGGCTCTGGGTACATTTTTCAGTGCATTTCAGAGCACTGCTTTGTTTCAGTTTAAGTGGTAAATAAACGAGCAGATAAAACCACTTGCCTGGCAAATAAAAAAGTAAACGCCCTTATCTGATGTTCTTCGCCAGGCAATGAGAACTGGACTCCTCATGGCTCAAGCTATAACAGGACGAATACTGCTCACACTCACCTTAATGCTTCAGTTCTAGCTGGGTCCTCAGCTGAAGCTGATGGGCTGCCAGAGGTGAGTAATCAAGATACATCCCCCGCAAAAAGGAAAATAAACTTTTTTTTCCTCCTGTTAACAGTGCCGCCTATTTTCACTCATAAACTGTCCAGGCTTGCCATGGTCAGCCTGGTGGATCAAAGACTGGTCACTCACTAATTCCACACTATCATTTTCATCCATGTGGGCCTTTTTTATTTTCTCCTTCCTTTTTTCCAATTTGTCCAAAGAGCAAGCTGGTGCACATTCTTATAAACCTTTAATTAACAAGCTGAAAAGACATTTTTCTGGCAATGCCTGACCTTTAAGCACTTTGTATGAATTTATCGATACCAGCAGAAACAATAATTTAAAAGGTTATTTTATGACTGCTGAATAGTTTATGGCAGCACTTTTGTCAAGATAAATGAGTTTCTTATTTCTACATTTACAGCTCTAAGCATTTTAATAAAAAAGGTCCATAAAAGTCAAAGATAACTCCAAATCTCTCCTCTATCTAAGTCTACTTGGGCTTTTCTGGTGACCTCCTGAAACACCTACAACGTGGAGGGAGCGCTGAAACGCGCAGCGATGGGGGAAAGTGAAGAGCCAAGTTTCAGTTTGCCTCAGAATTGTTTTGATTTCATTGTATGCATTTAAGCCAGATTTACTATCTTTATACTGAGATTTTTTTTCCAATAAAAACAGATTCATCAGCTATATTTCCTACTGTCTAATTTACTAAACTTTACATGCAGCAGCCCTTATTATCCCAGGCAAGCATCTGGGAGCTCACGGCCCCTTGCTAACTCCTACCTCAAGCACCAGCCCCAGCCCTCGCTTGGAACAGGAACCTCAGTCACCACATCACCCACTGTAGGAGTTAATGGCTAATGAAGGCATATGGCTGCAACACAAACCACTTCCAAACCCTTGTCTTCAGTGACCTATACAGAGCAGACAGGTATCTGGCATGTCAGGGACACCTTTTGTGCTTGAGCAATCCACAGATGCCCTTGGACAGGAACCGCAGCAGGCCCACTGCGTAGGTGACCTGCAGCCTCAGTTGTTGGGTAAATGTCATCCAGCAGCATGCTCTGAAGGGTCGCATTTCGAATTGCAAAAACAGGTGAAGAGGTGCAAATGAAGTAATCTTTTCCACTGGCCAGTTTACTCACTAAGAAAATAATAATGATAAGAATTTCAAAAAAGAAAACCAACTGGAAAGCCCCAAAACAGGGGCACACAGTTGCATTAAAAGACAAAAAAAGCAGTTCCTCCATGTAACCAAAAGAAAACAAAAAATTTAGAAGATATTGCCAAGTGCAGTTAAAAAAAAATAACTTCTCGCCCTCAATTCTTCTATTAATACCCAATAGCATTGTAACTATTTGCTATGTTTTCTCCTCCTATGCTTCTCCTGCATTAAATCAACACCATCCCTAGATCAAGGCTCTCAAAGACAACTGAGGGATAGAAGTGTGGGGACAGTGGCAAGTAGAGGACATAAAAAGTGAAACAAAGCAGCATGGTATGGAGAGAGAATAAGAATTCAGAGGACGAAGGCTAGACATGGTTAGAGGATAAAAGGATGCCGAGGCAGAAACAAGGATGAGATTTACATTGTCAATGATCAGACTAAGGGCCATACATTCATTTTCCTACTATTATGTTATGACTTCTTTAGTCAAAGCCTGACTTTTTAAATCCATGACTTATGCACATCTGTGATTTTAGTACACTTCTGCATTTCAGCCCTGAATGAATACATATATATATCCCTCTACAGACATGTATCTCTACTTTATTGAAAGATATTTACATTTTACTCAGTTTGGGTAAATACATTTGTCAGACCATTGCTATGTTTGCTTTGAATTACAAATTCTTTTCCCCCTCATTTAGATGTACTAACACTCAAGGACCTGTTCCTACAATTCATTATCCGTACAAACTCATTGTTGAGCTTGGCTACGTGAGCAGTTTAGGATTAGATCACAGACGTAAAACTGTTAGGGGACACAACTCTCCTCCCATTCCAGAATTACACCGGTACAGAAAAAAATCACTGAAGTCAATCACTGAAGAGAATCAGACTCAATGAGTAACAGAAGGTGAAAAAGCCACACAGTTTCAAAAGCCTTTCACTACAGCATGTTACCAAAATAAATACTTAACTCGGGAACATATGGGTTTGTTATATCTTAGCAGAACAGTTCAATTATTCGAGTTCAACTGACACTGCATTGCTGTATTATTTGCAAACTATTTTATACTGACATCAATACTGCAGCACAAATATTGTGTTCCTACAAGGTATTCTAGAAACACTAATCTTTTTCTTTTTAAAGTACATATGCATCTCTCTGAGATCTAGGTCTTCTTCGTGTTGCAAATAAGACACCTAAGCTATTAAAAAAATGTTTTTGTCTGTTACGTGTTCAATATTGGCAACAACAGTTTTACAGAATGGATTTTTAATGTGGTAGTGACAGGGGAACAGATTGCTATGGCAACAGCAAAGATGAAAATTCTTAACCTGAATGGATCGTCACTGAAGTAATTGCAGGGTTTTTTTACCCATTCTACATCCATTTTACAACTTGAATGCTGCATTCAACCTTGAGCTTGCTTTATATAAATGCCAAGCACTATATGTAACCTCCAAGTTCATTTGACTTAAAACTTGCTGCACCTTACCTCAGTAATCCAGGATAGGTGCTGTCCTCTGGCTACCTAAACAGCTGAATGCTATTATTTTTCCACACAGTCCACCAGCAAAAGCACTGTGCGCTTGGATATAACTTCGAGGCTCCTGCAAGATGTGTACGCGTACATATTTTTTCTTTCCTTCTAGACTTAACTTCTATAAAAATATGTGGAAATCATTCTTCATTTTCAAAATACAATGAAATCACTGTGCGTGGTATTTCTAATAATCTGGTGGGATAATGGCATATTTCAGCTTCACACTCAGATTGTATCCCAAAGAGACTGCACTTCAGACACATATTTTGTGTAAACAGTAATTGGAATTTCACAGAAGTTTCAAGATTTCTCTTCCAGCTTTTAAAAGTGTTTGTTTACCCCACTTCCTTTCTCTTTACTCAGAATTCATTAATCATGCTCTTGTGTGCACATCTATTATTGTTATGAAGTAGACAATCAGAAACACAACAAGTCCTGTTGCTTTTTTTAAATATCGGTATTTTTGAAACCATCCTTTCTTTGGCCACTAAAAATACCGTTTAAATCAACCCTCGTTATAGCCAGTTAACGACGACTCAAACTACGCCAGATGCTTTTGCACTGAAACAGCCTACAACTGCTCTCACTGCCCCTTACAAGGCCCAGTACCAGGGTAGCAACAAGCAGCAGGAGGCAAGGTACCACCTTAAATTCCAAATCTGCTTTGAAAACCATGGTGTGACCAAATTCTTAATTGCTGCTGAGGTATTTGTACTCATCCCTTTCAACACCACTCATCTGCAAGGAAACCCACGGTGGTATCAAAGCTCATGAGGGTATCAGAGGAGTATATGCAGAGATAAAGCAAACAATTTTCTGCTTTTACCGTGGCTCTTAGGCTTTTTGGAGCACTATCTAATTTATCTCTGCTTTTACCATGACTCTCAGACTTTTCAGACCACTATCTCTACTTCTTGCCACTTGCACATTCCTACATCTGGGTAAACTCGAAAATAAAAACTCAGTTTGAACACACCGTGGGTATGTATTCTGGCAAAGGAAAAACATGATGAATAAAGTTCATGAGTTTCCCCGGTTCAGAAATCCCAGTGGTTACTTACGCAAGAGGATAGATAGCTGTGCCAAATACCTGTTCTTAAACACAGCTTCCATCACAATATTTACCGGTTAGTATTTTTTTTAAGGCACCATTATTTTTATCAAAGGAAACAGTCGGGATTTTTCCACAGTCATTAGATCACGCTCTAAATTTCTGAAAAGAAAAAAAAAAAGAAAAGAAAAAAAGAAGAAGAAAGTTTGGCTATGTGAACTGCATTAGCATGCACATACCTGTTCTGTGATTTGAAGCTTTATTCAGAAATCATATTCAATTAATTAAGTCTCCACCTCCTGCACAAATGAGTATAGTCTCACTGAGTTGCAACAACAACACTCAGCAGCTGTGATCACACCTATAGTCTCTTGCTCAGCTGATTCATAAAAGATTTGCTGTTTAACTACTAAACTGTTCCAGGTTGATGTTGTTTTTAATGACTAATGTCTTCAAATTACTTATTCTCTGTTCACAGTCTGGGGAAATATTTCTGAGTAGAGGGAAAAATGCAGGCACAGCGTGTCACACAAAGCAGTTTCTAGCCTCTCCCTCAAGTGAGTTCAAGCATGAGTGAAATCTTCAACAGAGCCCCAGCAGCTGCTAAAGTCCTACTGCTCTACCCCAGTTGCAGAACATGAGGATTAGGGTATGGAAAGAGAAGGCAGGGGGAGGAAAAGTAAAGGAGGAAATGAGCATCCTTCCTTGGTGATTTAGGAATCCTCACCTATCCGAATGGCCCATGCAGGCTATTAGCAGCTACTGAAAAATTAAGATTATCTTCCAAATCATTCCACCTTAGAGCACCCGTAAGGGTGCTCGGAGCTGCTTTTGCAGTTCTTGCTCTGAGTTTTTATTATGCATTCTTCAGTCACTCTGAAGAACTGGAAAACATGAGGCAAGTGACAGCCTGAGACGATCTAATTGCTCACTGCCACACAGTCCCTTTTGTCAGGCCCTGAGCTGAGCTAATTCAGCTCGCTAACCAGGATAAAGAAAGTTTTCTGCTATTTGAATTAGCTTAGGAAAGTATCCAACAAGCAACAGAATAAAGGCAAGGGAAAAAGCAATGTTTCTTAGCGGGGGGGGGGGGGGGAGAGGAAGGCAATTAACACAAAGGCAGGGGAACAGAAAAATGGAACGATGGTTCCAACCTTTTTGGAGAGAGGAAGCTATTAGATCCGTTCAGCCATAATAACCAGATGTTGTTACAAAAGTAATTTCCTTGAGCATAGAACTTGTGGAAGGAACATGAAGACTTTGCCTGAATTCCACAGAAAGTGTGTATAAATATGACTGATCTTAAAATTCTACTGTTAATATAACTAGTCAGAAAAAAGGAAGCAATAACTTTCCCAGGAAATGTTAATTTGAATGTGCAGAACATCCTATAAGCTTGCTTCATTTTTTTTAGGCAGACTACTCAGCACTTGCCCATCAGCAAAACCCAGTGGGAAATACTGCTTTAGTACAGCATGGCTGAATTACCGTTGCTACTGAATTCCTAACTTTGGTATTCCACAGTTCTAGGATTGCAGCTGTGAAAAATCATTGCAGATATTGCTATGTAGGTGCCACCTTCTAATTAAAAGAAAACACCAAAATACGGCTGCACCTTATTTAGTTTTGGAGGGTGATAAACTCTACAGTATTCACTTACAAATGTAATTGATTCTTTGATGATCCAATTTTATGTTGGTTTGTTGAGGCAGTAACAGGATTTGGCAAATTTATGCTTATATAAATAAATTCATAAATATATACATAAGATACATATATATACACTATATGTATGTGAATACACAACCACACACTTCAGAACACGTAATAATATATTACACATAACATTTTTCCAGAGTTGTAAATATACCAAAGTGAGCACCAGTGTTTCCCTACAATGACATAGCCAGGAAATTTTAGAGTAAGTAGAAAAGCTCCTTTTCTTCCTAAGATGCTGCATTAATATTAGCGTTAGCAGAACTAGCCTTATAAACACTGAGTCAGCAAAGGTTCCTTTGTTTCCGAGCCTAGAAATTGTATCTGTTTCTGGAGTGCAGAAATTATAAGAAGAAAACCAGAAAAAAATAAAACCACAACTCTGGTCTACTATCTAGCCCGTGTGACTTTTTCTGGCTCCTACTTAGGATGTTTCATCCTGCTAGGCCCAGACAAACCTGGGTACTGGGACATCTTCCAACGCCCTAGTAGGCTGAGTTTCAGAAAAAGCCCCAGTGTGCCTGTGTCCAACGTAGCCCCAGCTAAAGAGTTCAAAATCGCCTTCTCAACCCACCCCACTTAGTTGCTGCCAAGCCTTAAAGACAGTAAAATCCTCATGTGCTTCAGATTTAGCTATTAATATTCTCTGGACACCTGAAGGTTTGCTTCTCAGCAAGCCTGGAAACATCACCTTTGAGGTGTCAGCAACTCAGTGCCTAGAGTTGAATCCACAAGTGCATGAAGGTATTGCACAGTACAATGTCCAGCTCTTAGGTGCCTTACCGCAGTTCTTAATTAGGCATCCAAGTTTCCCTGTGTAGGGTATCCAAAGAGTATGACAAGGCAGCTTGGGAAGAAATTTGCAAACCAGCACCCTAGGGCAGAAGATAGATGTCTAGATAAATGTCTAGATAGATGTGCTCAACAGGAGTGTTTTACTGCGTTACTGACTCCAGGCCTTGGTACTTTGCTCTGAAAGAGGAGCTCTGCTTCATTCCCACTGGGATTCACCTCCCTGAGCCCCCTCCTGGAGACTAATCTGCGTTCAACCACTTTTGTTCAAAACACACCCTAAGAAAGCTGTGCTTTCCTTTCTTCCTCCTTCCCATCTTTCCCTTCAAACAGTTTCTCAGGAGTTCAGTCACCTATTCCGGAGAAGGAAGACTTCAGTTCCTACACTCACACGTGGATCTGTAAGCCATATAACTATCAGAACATACTTGGGAGAAAGACTCTCCTTCCAAACTTTTCTGCTAAATTAGTCAGTGAGAGAAGGAAGAATGTGGTCTCGTGGCCCTGTGGTTAGAGAACGCTTGGGGGGAAAGACAACTGACAATTCCAATCAATGCTTTGGCCACCTTGTTGTTCAACCCTGTTAACGTGATAGCAGTTCTTACAATGCCCCAATGAGTTCAGTGAAAGTCTGTGCATGTATCCGTACAGAGATCGTTGCAGAGATCAGGACTTCAACCCAGTCATTCCCAGAGCTAAAAGGGAAAGAATTGTATTCTTTTTTGTTGTTGTTGTTGATTGGACAATGGTATCTTAAATCAAAATAATTGCCAGGGAGATACAAAGAGAGCTTTACTACCTGAAATTTTTATTAATTTTTTAGACTGACTGGCTCTTACTCAAACAGGGTTATTTATATCATGCCATTGACCCAAAAAGCAAGAGGTTGGTAAGGGATGCTACTCAGGTCTTCAGTTACCTTCTACTTGCAGACATGAAAGTTCTGTATAGTCTACACCCTGACACCGTAAATTGAAAAATCATAAAAATTAAGATGAACAGGTTACAAAGATGCTTTATTTTTTAAAATGAAAAGCAACTTGTCAAAGAAAATGTAATAATAATAATGATTAATGGTATACTAAGCCTATTGTATTGTTATTAAGAAAATGGTTAGAGACATGCTAGTGATGTAATCTTGTAGATTAACTCTGCTGGTACGAATCTCACTTCACTATACTTGACTTCAGTGGAGATATTCCAAATTCACACATTTGAAAATGGTCATAATATTTGTTGAGTAATATTTTGTTATTAAGAAGACTTATAAACTTAAACTTATTGATGGACGTCATGTATATCAAGACAGGTTGATTCTGGTTCTATGTAATAACTTCTAAATTCAGAAACAATTTCTGGACTCAGGCTAGAGGAACTAGAGTTTGAGCTCATATTCCTCAAGACTTGAGAACAAAGTGTAAACACTTTGAGCCATCATAGTGGTGGTTGAAAGCCACTTACTCGGGCTTTAAAGCCCACATTAAGAACACAGATATAGCGGAGACCTGAAGCTTTTTATCTTCTCATACTTATTAGGGAGGCTGGGCTTTTCTTTTCCAGCCATACTAACAAATGCAGTGTCTAACCTCCCGTATAACAAGAAACATTAAAAAGTGATACAAGTCGACAGAATATAGATTATTGGCTTATATTTTGAAAAGACAAATGCAGGGGAAAATGAATATAGTAATGTTTCACTCTGAAGAAAACATTATGAAATCAGCAAATAGGGTGGTGGCATTTTATTAGAGCAAATGCTAATTAATTACCACATACAGTCTTGTAAAATCATACCCCGTAGTATCTCTGCCAAATTTCTACAATATTCTAATTACTATTATGCTAAAATAGCTGTCTTTTAAAAATATTTTCGTGTACTGATTCTTTAAAGAGAAATGAATATTATCTTAAATTAAACAAGGCTGACTTGTGGTTTTATTTTACATCTGTAAACATTTAAGTAAACATTTAAGTTAAGACCCTTAAATCATCATTACCACTTCAGCAAACTACAGGAAACACAATGTTACTTAAGTCTTATCAACGCTGTCATGCACTTTCTGGTATTACCTATTCAATCACTGCTAGTTCAGTGATCTTGTATGTGAAAATGAACTTATCTCCAATCCAGCCAGTCTCATTGTTTGATTCAGTGAGGGATGCAACAATCAAATTGTTTGTAATATCACAATCCATCACTATACGTGCAAATTTGATGACACAGTCACTGAACTGGGGTTTTAATAAAATCAAACACGAGAAACAGGCTAAACAGAGGTCTATAATAAGGATCTCACTGAGAAAAAAAAAACAAAAAACAAAAAACAGTTGTACCCATTAACTAAATGTCTTGTATAAAAGCAGTGGGGACATGTTCTTGCTTTCACTGGTCAAATCTCCAAGGACAATATTTGGCCAAAGAATTAGAATAATCAAAAAGATTAAGACCCTAGCACAGAAAAGCAGGTAATACAAACTCAGTTACAAGCACATGATTAATCCTACTGACACGTGAATTACATCCATGTTAAACTCAGGGTTACGCTCAAGTGAAGGATAAACTTGAACTTGTTTACTGAAATTATTGATATTGAAGCCTGATTGTAAGATCAACAAAAAGAATTTTGGTTTGTCTTACCTTGCCTGGTACCTGGCTTATTTTAAAAGGGTCTATGTTTCAGTTTTCATAATGATAAAAATCCAAGTCCAATGCAAGCCTTTCTACTCAGAGGGCAAAAACGTGACTCGACTACAGCGCACCTTCTGCACAAGAATTATCTGCACTGAAGGAACATCAAGCCCAAGAGTGATTTAAAAGCAGTCAAAGAAGAAAGAGGCTCATGATAAATAAAAGTTAGTAACTAGTCTTTTCCCACCCATACACACATATATGAGTATCAAAACCACACGATATAGCTGTTAACAGGCATCCGCCAACACTCTGTCCTTGTCACTGATGGAAATTGAAATATATCTGTCTTGCCATTCAGCTATTCTCTAAATTTAGAGATGAACAAATTTGGTTAAATTTGGATCAGATCACTTTCTGACTCACATTATCCTGCAAGTTAGCAATCCTTCACACGTCACGCAAAAAAGGCCACTGAATGTAATACATAATCTCTTACCCTTATGAGGCACTGCACACAGCCAAAGCAAGGGATACAAAAATACATTGTTAAACAACAGGAAACCCATACAAACAATTCTGATATAAACAGCAGAACAGTGCCTATGTGTTGAAATATGCATTCAGAGAGCCAAATCTTTAGTGGAAACTCACAGAACTCCATCATTTTGAGCACAACTCTCTCGATTCTTAGGCAGTGAAGGTCTGCCCTTCCGTATAGGAATATCTCCGCCAGCAGATTTTTTTTTCTTTCTCTCTCTCACATACACAAACACTTTTAATTGCTTATTGTGCAGCAATTTAACTTGAATTTTTATAAAATGGCTGTGATGTGAAGAAAAGATAACAACTAAACCCTAACATCAATAAGTGCTAATAAATATTAATATAACATAAGCACCACTTTTATTGCAATGTGAAACCAGTTTATTATCCACAGATGAAATCAAATTGCTGCCTTTATTACTGTCAGGAATGACTTCTAAGATATTTCTATTTACTACTTGAGTATTCATCAGCACTCTGTATTTACAGCATCTAGTCTCTCTCTCTCCCCCCTCTCCCCCCCATTTATACATAAAATAATTTAAGAGCAGTATTTTCTGATACAGTTTTCCAATTAATTTAAATACAGACACAAATGCACATTATGAGATTAGTAGCAGACCAATTGCCAAATCCTGATAGAGTTATAAACACCAACAGGAAATCTTATCATGCTTGTATTTGCAATATGAACATTGAAAGAAGATAAATACAGAGTTTGCAGTCTGGTATCAAACACTCAAATTCCTGCAAATTATTCAACTACCCCACAAACTCCACAGATAATGAAAAAAACTCACCTTTTGACAATAAATAGAACTAAGACGTCTGGCGATATTCCAAAGCCTTTCATTTCCTAAAGTGGTGCCTTTTATTAAAGTAACAGTACATGTAGAATAAGTGGATGTTTTTATGCATCCTGTAATTTAGAAAGCCTAAGAGATGATTTTCCCACCCCCAAAGTTGATCATCTTTCATTATTACAAACTGCACTTCAAGTTTGAATCACACAGCCCTCAAATTTTCTATCCATCCCCTCGCATTCTTGCTCCCCCATTTTAAATAGAACTAACTTGAAAATTCTGACATTTTCAAGAATGCTTGCCTGGTAATTTCCGTGAGGCACAGACAGCCTCCAATTACAATGAAATAGCTACAGTGTATTACCATTTTTAGAGCATTCTTTGGTTTTCTGAAGTGAATCAAAGCTCTCCATGGGAGCTACTCTGATTAGCGTCAAAACAATAATGTGCTATAAACTCTCAGCATTAGAACAAGGGACTCGGAACTTTGTTTACATGGATGATATGTAAGCATGTATAAAAATATCACAGAAACTTCCATAAGGGGACTGCCTATATATTCCTACATTTTAAGACTTTCCTTATCAGGAAGTTAAAATAGCTCCCAAGAAAAGGCATGCAACTCAAGCAAATGCATTTCCCTCCGTTAACCTGGTGTCTTTTGTTTGGTTCTCTATACACAGGCCAATTAATTACTTCTGGCTATAAGGACCTAGATATACAAACAGGCTGAGAGCTCCGTCATTCTTCTGCAGTATCAGGAATCACTGACAAAACAAAAGCGGTTTTAGTTAATCTCCTTCCGCTCGTGTGCCTCGGTAGAGACTCTTCCCAGACACTTGCAGGAGGAAAATCCATTCCATAAACACTGAAGTAGCACATCCCTACCTACATCCCACTTCACATGAACCTGCAGAGGGGACGTTTAGTGACAGGAAGGTTGCAGAGGACAGAACCATAGTACGGTCTCCAAAACTGGGACTTGCTATTGTTTCCTGGTCGTTTAAGTTCTTGCAACGTGGTGTTTATTTGCCAGTCCCCACAGAAACATATTTGGAAAGGTTGCTCCTAGATTCTTACAATGAAGCGTCAGACAGTCAGCGTGACTCCACTTTTGCTTATCCTTTCCTGCTGAACACTCCACTGCCTTCACTGGAAATTTTTGGCTATGTAAGGAATACCATGTTGGGCCTAATCAGGTGTTATTCAGTTGCTGAGAGTCTTTATTCAGTCTTTGATACCAGTGGGTGTTTGACCCTATTGTAGACCAAATGAAAATGCAGATTAAGAAAAGCAGAAATCCATGCACTTTAGATGTATTGACCATATACATACATCTGGGATATTTAAAAGGAAGCCATTTATAATCAGGAAGCATAAGTGCTTATTCTGAATCTGACATTTAAATATCCCATCAACAGCAACCAGCATTGCAAAACGGTTTAATTAACCTGAAAGAATGTAATTTTATGCTATTTAGCAAGAAATATAAATTTTAAAGTGCTTTTACGCGGTATCTATCAGAGTAGTAAGGCCAAATCCTGCTCTTAGCTACCCATATTTAAATACGGAGGAAATTCATGTACCTCCCTTAATAAACCTGCAACTAAGATGGTGTAAATACAAGCAGAATCTGTCACACATACTCTATAATCCATTTCCTAAAATTACCATGCTCTTTACAACATTCTAATGGTAGAGTTAAAAGTTAGCAAAGCCCCAGTGACAGGATGGATCACTGGATGGCGTGAGGGGCTGTGAATCCTTGTGGTTCCCCCTCTCCCTGTCTTTTTCTTTATTATTTTTAACTTAATTTGGCTGAGCCACCTCTCCTCTCCTACATTTACAAATATCTCCTGAAGACAACTTGCCTTAAAGCTATCAAAGGATGATCCAGGAGACTGAATAGGTGATATTGAATCCTTTGAGATCCAAAACTAAAATAATCCAATGTCTTTGTCCTACTCATACTCACAGTGTGGCTGACATCCTTCTGAAAGCCTGAGAGGTGTGCTCCACTGGACGAAACGTAGGACTGTGATGTATGAACCTGGGCTCTGTCCTGCTGTGTGACCCCAGAAGTCACTTCATCTCTCTGCACTCCGATTCCCCAACAAATTTTGTCTTGCCTGCTTGCATTATGTGCTCTTTAGCAGTCGCTCCCTCCAACAGGTATGCCTTCAGTGTCTGCCATGGAGACCAAACAGGAAGGCTAATTGAGCAGTTAATATGCTACTAAGACTCTGCTTCAACTCTCTGCTCTATAAGGGCATCTGTGCGTCCCCAGGCAAGACACTTAGGCCCAGGTACCAGAATTTCCAATGGGATTTAGGACAGGGAATACTTCTGATAGTCTCTACCTCTGCCTGTCATAATCTCTGCAAAGTTCTTGATGAAAAATTCCCTATCTATGCTACTGTTCTGCACAGCAGCTCAAGTGGGATCCCAGAGAAGGATTTTGGTCCTTAGGAGCTCTCTGCAGGTTCCCCTAACACTGTCTAGTAGGACCATACATCTACGTACTTCTACTGTCTACAGTAACTCTGGTTTATGAACCCATGGGCATGATGGCATGGGCAGTAGCACAACCACCTCATCCTTGGGCCTGCTCGTTCAAAATCTTCCTGCCACAGGCTTTCTCTGTATTTCTCTCCTGTATTGTTCTTTCTAACAGAACACTGTTACCACACCAAGTTGCCCTCATAAACTGGCAGAAGCAGATAGTTCAGAGTGCTAATTTGGCCCCCGTTTCACATTTCAAGAGATTGTAAAAAACAGCGCAATATGGGGAAAGTCAGTAGGAACTATCACCCACACAGACCAATCATTGCTCTGTTCCTCCAGGAGAGACATCCAGAAACCAGCACAGTACCAGATAAAATGAAGCTCAAGTAAGCCCTCAACAAAACTCCTCAACATCTTGAAATTCATGAACCATTGCTGATCAACGCATACCTGGAGAAAGATACAACTGATGTGACAGTAAGACCAGAAGCCATGGACTCCAGAAACGGCACGATTTTTTTGGTACACTACAGACAGCCTGGTACACTTCTGATGCCAACAAGACTGCCGGTCCTCCTGTGGATTGCCAAAATGACCATGGTAGTCATAATCCATAATGCAATGTCTTCATTTTTCCCCTCCCCTAGACCTATGCGGAGCCTCTGGATCTTTCTTTTGTCCTTCCCTGTGCTCACTAGTTATCATTTCTGCCTGCATCTTGGCACGCTGAGATCAATGTGGATGCTGAAGATTGAGCAGCTGATCAAGAAGGAAGTATGAGGCAGATGAGTGAAGAGCTATGGCAAGAGCTATAAGGGGCCGTAGCATGCTCCAAGGACTTGTGGGACAGTTCTTGTTCCCAAGGATGCTGTGTGCAGCATGGACATGTCTGAAGCATTCTCAAAATGACCGAAAAGGCCAGTAGTGTGGCTGCCAATATGCGGATCCTGCCTAAGGCAACCCTTGGGAGCTTCCTGTGAAGAAGCATAAATGGATCCTTTATTTCTCGGTTTTCCAACAGCAAAATGTGGAATAATAGCACCTTAGTCATAATAGCTCCATATTGTGAGGATAAATTAACTATTGCCATGTACTCAGACACTGTGGTAACATGGATCATAGAAAAAAGCTATATATAGCCACATAACCAATACAGAAAAATATATCTATAAATAAAACCTCTAAGTACTACTGCAATACAAATAATAAATAAAAGCCAAAAAGACTTAGTCATACACGCAGGTGGATTTCCAATTATGGAGGAAGCACTTTTACAGAGAGCAGAGTGGAGCACATTAAGTGGGATGGTGAAGCGAAAGGTAATAAATCATTCTACAAATAAATTATTCTGAAAAATAGCCATCACAGGCTGAGGTATGTTCTTAAACTTCTGGAATGAAGTTTTTTCTAGTAAACTGAATATACAGATAGCTAAGAAGTATATATGAGCATCCTCCTACACATATAAAAGCCACTTTTTCCTGAAAAAAAAAAAATGGATACCCATGTAGCCTGCTCAATCTAAACACGGATACAAGTAGTTCTTTGAGCTGTGGAGTTAATGAAGCATTTGTGGAGAACAGTTTACTATCTTGCCAAGAATTTATAGCGCTATAAATCCTCATACTGTATTTTACTTTGAAATAACCTCCCTGTACAGACAAGCCCCAAGTTGCAACAGCACATGTGCATGGGGAAGCTTGCCAAACTTTTCTCCGGCTGACCCAGGGAATACACGTGCGGGAAGGAAAGCACGGAGAGGAGCAGGAGGCAGATTTTATGCTGTTGCTTGTGAGTCCTGATGGACAGGGAGTCAGTGCCTTGCTAAGATGTTTTCTAAGAGCCGCATAGAGTGATAGGGGACAGAGCATCACACCAGGATCACAGACAAGAGACAGGTCTTTTATTACAGCAGTATCCAAGTGTTCCTGCACCTAATATTTACTTTGCACTTTAGAAGCCTCTGGGACTTACGGTAGGCGACCAGTGCGCACACAGCACCTGACAGGTCTATACAGAGAATACTGTTTACGTTGACAAAGCGAGAGCCAGTTCTGGCAGCGCTCTCACTCCAGGGTCATGGGTAAGTTTAAAGCCAGCAACGCCGGGCTGCGCAAAGGTAGCTAAGCTAGCTGCAAACAGCGTCTCTCTGGAACTAGAGAAGTGGAGCTGCCTGAGAGGCAAAGGTTACCTTGAGCAGTACCCAGTGTACTGCTTCCAGGACTCCCAACTACCTCTGCAGAGCCGCTCTGCGCCACGGAGCAACTTTGTGTGTCTGTATCATGGTGCTTCATCGCCCAGTGCAGATACGCCTCTCTGGTGCTTTTTTCTTTCACTACAGCCTCTGAAAAGCAGCCGAGTGGTCTGACAGCTGTATTCCCCCCTCTTTGCTTGCTCTCCCAAGAGCTGGCTGATCCAACTGTCTTTCAAACAGCCAAAAGGCTTTCTGCTTTCCCCAAACTAGGTTCTGGGATGCCTGCTGGCCCTCTCTTTTGCTATTTAGAAGAGAATGAGGAGGTAGCAGAGGGGCATTTTCTTTACCCGGTACATTGTTCCAGCACAGCAGATGGGACTTTGTCCTTCAGCAAAGCAACCTCAGATCCTGCTTTCAGTCAGGAAATGGTGGCTAGAATAGGAAATAGCAAATACCACATAAATACAATAAAAGTATAATTTGAGAGGTTTATATTCAAATCTCTTTATACCAAGAGTATTTTGTAGGTACAGGCATGCTGATATCCTACGACTATCCAGTAGCTCTAGGGCATTCTCTGTACAGTGTAGCAATAGTTTTTCTCTGAAGGCAAAGCACTCCTAGCATGTATACAGCATATGCCAGCAAAATCCAGCTTATGCCAGCAAAATTCTGCATTTGCCAACATAACTTGCTCCAGATCATCCAAATGAAGCTCTCAGCTTCATTTCTCTAAGTGGGAGAAAGAGCTATACTCATGACATCCCTGCACGTACACTTTCATCAGTGTAGCTCCATCAGTCATGTCTTCATACACTGGATTGACACTGAAAGGCTGCCAAGGAACAGTGTAGACGTAGCGCTAGTTTCTGGAGCTCACGATTTCCAATGCTTACAGATGTCAATCTTTGTTAATATCGCAACATTTCCTGCGTCTAATAAAACATGGGATAAATATCTAAACAATCGTCTAGTATCTGTTATGCATGTAGTGATTTAGATACTTTTTTCAATGCAGATATGGCTTCCATTACAGTTAACAATGTTTGAAAATCACGTTAAAAATCTGCTGGGTAAACAACAGCCTAAAATGAAAGCGCTGACACGCAGCTGCCCAAATGAAAATTCTGTAACAAACTTACATTTAATCCTATCCATATTTGAAAGTTCTGTATTTAGATTATAGTGTTTGATGCCCTATTTTTTCTGCTGAGTTTCATTTAGCATTTCACTCTTCCTGCTAGATACCACTTGAGATGACCGTGTACACATCCTGATCCCCTTGAATGCTTTCGAGCAGAAACCACTGTTCAGAAACTCATAACATTACATTTCATGCCCTTGCCCTTTCCCTCACTTTGCAGATGCAGAGGAATAGGCTACACTACACCAGTAATCTCATTTACTACTATCAGCTTGCCACCTTAACCCAGTTTGCAGAAAGCTGTCATTATCCTCCATCTCACAAACTTCATACATTTCAGCAGAAAAAAAAATACTTTTCTGAGCCATAGCGATACCACAAAAAAAAAAAAAAAAAAAAAGAAATTAAATGCTTATTAATAAATGTCAACAATAAAATTTCTCTCCGACACTACAGTGCTAGTAGTTAAGGTGTTACTGCTATTGATTTGTAATCACCACTCCAGGAACAATCAAGAACACTGAGCATGAAGCAAGAATAGATTTTTTTTTTCCATTGGACCAGAAAAAGAAACCTTGCAAAACAAATTTAATTTGGGTAGAAGAGTGATAATTAACATGCAATACAGCACTAAGCTTCCTGACAGCTTAGGACCACAGGTCAGCTTGCATTTTTTTACATTTACAATTCAATATTTCTAATTGTTTTTATCCATGCCTGCTGACTATTCTCAAAAGATAAAACCACCATAGTCCTCTGCTTCAGAAACCTGCCATTGCTCAGCTACTTCTTCCATAAATTACTAACATAATCAGAGACACTACATCACAAAACTACAGTTGTTGAAAACTTGTGAAGACATGTCTAAAGAAAAACACTGGACATCTTCCTCTAGCAAAACCGAGCCAAACTCCAAATGCTGGGCAATATTCCCACGCTATGCCAATAGCAGCAAGCTTCTGTTTAAAATGAAGCTGTTCTTTGCAAGAAAAGTTGTAATGCCAGGGCAAATACCATTTCAGGTTTGAGAGAACATATAGAATAGAAACACGTGCACGAGCGTCAGGGCTTTGCTCCAGCAGGTTGTAATACACTGCTGACCGCAGCACGTCCAGGGCTGTGGAAGGTGGAATTGGGACCTGTTTGCCCTTTTGAAAAGATAAATGGGAAGCACCACGGATAATTCAATAGCACACCAGTTTACCAGGTTAGAAAGTCTTTTCCTCAAACAACACTTGCAGAAGTTACAAGTTTGCAGCCAACTGTTCTAACCGGGACTGCTCTCCAGCACCTGGGACTGTTATTTCACTATTCAGGCTAAATACATTAGATGTTATTTCACGCTTCTTCCTTCGCTGTTTTGATTCTTTTCTTCCTATGGCTCCTGACAGTGACAGTAAAAGACAGTCCTTCGCAAAATGACAGACCACTGAAATATGGAAACTTTTATCTTTTATATGATTATCATTTATATAGTTATTTTCCAGGATTCTAAGAAATATCTACTGGGATAGCTTCAAGTATCTTTTCAATAAAGCATAAACAACACCTTCAATAAAGGAAATTACCCAGCATGAATACAGAACAGCAATTCAAAACTGAATTCCCCACACAGCTAGTTCAGTCTAACAGCTAAAGACAACGCCATTTCTCCAGAAAAAGTGACAGGATGATTTGGTTCCCAAAGTGGCTGGATGTGCTTTCCCATTTGTTAGCAGATGCAGTAGGTGCCGGTGATTCCCTGTCCGGTGTTTAGGAAGGGGCTTCCTGGGTATTAAAAAGCCTCGTGCATTCCAGCGTAACCTTGATTTACAAACGTCTTCAGGTACAGCTTGCCTGCTGCCATTATCTATGTTGTCTTCTTCTTTCCTGATTATTAGAGATTGATATCCTGAGCTTGTGAAGGGGAAAGTACAAAAAACAGACTACCACAACCTCTATGTGCAGAAAGTAAGAGAAGAAATCCACATTTCCAATGTTAGCAGTAATAGTTTACATCCTCTTCTCCAAAGTTTTAGGAAGGCTTTGTCACTTTCTTCACATTTTAACTTCATTAGCATCATTTCCCTCTCTTGATGCACACCATGACTGGAGTAAAAACTTCTCTTTTGTGGCTGTTAACGGACTGCACAAAACGATGTGTCCGCAAACAGCACCCCTTCCTCTTCCACCCTCCTTTCACTAATTCAACCCACTTATTTCATAGTTAGATTACTGCAAACATAAGCGTTATTAAACATGTACATGTAGATATACACCTGGAGCTGGACGCAACAGCCCGGCAGCCTGCCAGCTCCCGTACAGTTTGTGCTTTCGCTCCCTCTGCCTAAGCGAGGGAAGGTACCGGCACCACACCAAGGACACCTGAAGCGACGGCCCAGCCAGGGGACCCTCCGTCCCCACAAGCTGTGCTCACAACATGGCAACCAACATTTCTTTACATATATATACCTTGCTGGTTTTAAGAACTGCTTCTTAATCAGAGAAGTAGCCACCGGAGGTGGGCAACCGGGGGCGAGCAACCAGCGGCAGCCAACTCCCCCCCGCTCAGCGTGGCTCTCCTCGACCAGGGCCCAGGTCCCACGTCCCGCCCGCGCCGTCCGAGGCGAGGGGACCTGCCTGTCCCCCAAACCCGCCGGACACCCGCAGCCCCGGGCGACAGCCCAGCTCCCCGCTCCCGGGCAGGGCTGGGGAGTCCCGCGACCCCCAAGGGGGCAAAGCCCCACCCTCGCCGTGGGGCGGAGGGTCCCCACAGCACCAGAGGGAGACTCCCCCCTCCCCCTTCCCGGGCGGCGGGGCGAGCCTCCGTACGCCGGGGGCACTTGGCGGGAGGGGGGCAGGTCCCCGTCCCCAGCACCTCCCGTAGCCCTGACACCCCCGGGCCCCCCGCCCCCGGCAGCCGCCCCTCCCCGCCCCGTCGGGGCGCCGGCCCCGCCCCCGCCCGCCCCTCCCGCCCCCCGCGGCGGCGGAGCCCGCAGCGCGCCGCCCCCCGGCCGCCCCCCCCCCCCCCGCGCCCGGCGTTACCTGGGCGCCGGAGCCGATCTCGGTCGGCCGGCGGGCGCCGAGCGGCTTGGCCGTGGTCTGCAGGTTGATGGGGCCGCTCTGCGGGGGCTCCACGCCCGCCGCGCTGCAGCCCAGCCCGCCGTTGAGGTGCGCCGTCACCATCGCGATGGGAGCCTTGGCCGGCAGGACGGAGATGGCCAGGCTCTGCCCGGGGCTGCCGCTGGGGCTCCCGCCGCCGCCGCCGCCGGGTGCCTTGAGGAGCGCCGGGACGCCGCCGGGCTTGGCGCTGCCGCTGGCGCCGCTGCCCACCAGCACGGCCGCGGGGCAGCTCCGCACCGCCAGCTTCTGCCGGGGGAGAGAAGGGGAGAGAGAAGCGGCATCGTCACCCGCCGGGCTGCAGCCGGACCCCGGACCCCCGCCGCCGCCGCCGCCGCTCTGCCCCCCGGCTCCCCGGCCGCTCCGCTCGCCCGCGGCTGGGGCTCCCCCGCCGCGCTCGGCCCCTGCCAGCACGGATCGGGGTTTCGTTTCTTGCCTTTCACGGTTTTCTTCTTGGAAGGGGAGGCGGGCAGGGGAAGGGCTGGGCTTCCCCCGCTCGCTCGGGAACTCGCGGGTGCGCTCGGGGCTTTCAAAGTCTTTTTGTTTTGTTTTTTTTTTTTCCTTTGGTATCTGTTTATGCCCGGAACTAACGATCCTGGTACAGGTCTAGATAATACTGCAGCTTTAATTGATAATAAAAGGCTTTTAGTCGCAAAGAATGTTATTTTCAACTTTCCACTTTCCCTTAGTCCGACCGACCATTACACGTGCTGGCCTCGCCCCAGCGCTCGCTTCCTTCTTGCGGGCTTGCACCCTGACTGACTTTGGAGTCGGTTTTTCTGTTTTCCCTTGAACTTTTTTTTTCCACCCCCCTCACAAACTTCCACTGTTTTTCCAGCGTTTTGGTTTTTTTGTTTGTTTGTTTGTTTTTTCCCAAGCTAACTTTTCTCCATAGCACCCACTTTAACTCGCAGTTCTCTGTTTCTCTTAACAGTTGTACTTTTAAATCGCTACAGAGTGGCTATTCTGTCATCTATAATAGGAATGCGTTGATTATGATCTTGTTATACTATCTCTTACAAGACTCGTATTTCAGATTTCTATAGGCACGCTGAAGTTGCCATATGGTAAATGCCCGTGTCTGCGTAAAATGCTCGCTTTTGAAAAGAAAAAAACTTTATTTATAAAGTTGTTGCGCTTCAAATAATCTCAGAAGCTGTTCTTGTTAATGCCCTTTAGGCAGGTTAGGTATATGTGGAAAAAAATATTCTGGTTCAAGCCTCTTTCGATACTTTGAAGTATTAAACATTTTTAAATTAAAACTTTTACTTAATCCGGCAAAGACTTCTGCCCATGTTTAACTTTGTTCGCTGACCGGTCCTGTCGGCTTCAATGCAATTGCACCCAATGCGTAGCCTCTCAGGAAACTTCACCACCTCTCTAGGTCTGCTGCTGTACTATTAAAGTCAATAAGAGCTTTGTTGTCAACTTTGCTTGTTTAAAATACAGTATCTATATATGTGTGTATATATATAAAGTCACAGACGTGCTTGGTTCTTTCCAGAATCAAGGCTGAAAATCTTACTTCTGGGCATAAAGTAGAAGCCTTGTACGAAACTTAACTGACTTTTAAGAAAATACCTCCCTTCTTACCTTTAAACCCCTTATACCCTTTAAGACTGTAAAGCCTCAATTGTCAAATATATTTGCTCCAGGAACTGTAGTTTGTGTATTTATCTGAAACAGCAAGCATGCACTTTATCAGAGATACCTGCTTCATATTTTAATATAAAGAAATTACTTTTTTTTTTTTTAATGTCAGCATTATTCTAGTAATCGTGACTTCATACAAATTGTTTTAAGCTTTGTTCATTTTTGCCTTTACCTTTCGTTCTCCATTATCCTTACAGTCATCCCAAGGAAGCATAGGCAATGTTTTCCTTAAACTATGCTGTTGCGTGTCGTAGATATTTGAAGAGGAAACAACTTTTCTTTCAGTACAGAATTACACCTGTCTGTTAGTTTAAAAGTACTCAAGTGAAAGCCAAGAAGCTCAGGTGCGTTTTGTGTAGGTGGGAAAAGTTGCTTATGACAAAATTCTATAAAACCACTATTTCTCTGTTACGTTGTAGTACAGTTTTCCGCTGATGTTCCTTGTACAGGTATGTTGCTACAGATGCAGAATGACCGCGTGTAGGCGAGCTGAACACTACCTCTCCCCAACTCTACTGAAAACCCCCTTGCGCAGTGCCTTATTAACCTGTACAGTAATACAAAGCTTTCGGATTAAGAGTTCAGCTTTGTGGCTGCATTTTCGTTTTGATTTTTGGCACGTGAAAAACTCTAAAAGCTCACAGACTGGCAGAAAATGCTGTACGGGGTTACGGGGCTATAAAATCCATTACCTAACTAGAGTTGGTCCAGGAGTGAAATTCTCGCTCTGCTACAGACAACCAGAGGTTTGCTGCTGACGTCAGTAGCGCCAGGGTTTCTGTTTTTCGAAACTAAGAGCATTCGCTAGCCCTGGTAGGTCACTGTACGGATGAAGTGTCTTTTAGTGTTTGTGCTCGGACATGGGAACATTGGGATTACCCAATGAAAAACTTCTCACAGAAATACTCGGTGTCACTGTACTCATATTTTCACTTAAAAGAAATAAAATTCCTAATACGTAATATTCCAGTGGTATTAGTACAGCTTTACTTTTCTCTCAGGCAGTTCAGCAACAGAAAACACCCAAGCAAACAAAACTCCATGATCCCAAAAGATCTACAATCTTTGGTAGCTCAGTGGAAAAAGCAAGTAAATAAGTAGAAGATTATGACATTCCTGACAAAAATCAATATGAAGTAATTGCTTTTTATCTTGTTCCAAAGGAGGAAATTGTACTGAGAAGTAAAAATGCAGAAATTCTGCAAACAAATAAACAAAAACTGTCACTACTCAAACTACCGTCCACCCCATTTCCACCATTCTCCCTACCCGCATTAACAGTGAGTTAGTTTTGTGTGTCTTTGCATGTGAGGTGTGCTAGTATTTTCCTAATATACTGGCAGGCCTGCCTATTCATGTGTATGCGACAGAAAAAGCTGAGGAAATAAGGGTTACTGCTTGTTTCAGTCTAAATTGAGATAAATATTAAATGCTTGTAAAATTGAACATTGATCTCCTAATGAAAAACTTTCTTTTTAAGTTAGGTTTTGGGGCTTCTCTAAGTAAATACAGGGGAAAAATGGTGTCTCTGTGAGAGGCTTGCAAGGCCCAATCAGCCCATGCCAGTCACCTCCCCAGGGAACAATGCTATGCTAAATTTATTTAAATAACTGCAAATTCTAGAAAGTAAATATGGAAGCGTATACAAAGGATCAGGTGCTCAAGATTAGCTTCCAAAAGAGAGTTACAGAAAAATTGTCTGTCTGGGGGAAAGCAGCGACAGTATCTCTTCTGTGTCTCATTTATTAATTTTCTGAAAATGTACCTACCGAAACTTCAAAAATACCCCCCTTAATCAGATTACATTAGTTAGGAGATGAGCTATTATGTGGTTTTTCTTTGTAATGACCTTTTTTATTTTATACCCCCGTGAAGACATTGATAAAGGAGTGTTGGCAGAAACAAAGATTATGATATGAGAGATTACAAAAATCCTCAACAAAACCTACATCTGCCGTATTCTATTTCTGCCAGATTAATTAAAAGAATAGTCTTGGTTTTTAAAGAGAGAGAAAATCTGCATTTTGAGAATCAGTCAGCATAACATATTCTATGACACTTTTGGAATTATGAATAATAAGAAACTAAGCAAGCTTTGGACACTGGAGCTGAAAACATGTGCTGATATAAGGGCAGAGCCAAAAGAGAAAAAAAAAAAGAAAATAATATTGGCTTTAAATGCTGGAAAGCAGGTCGCTGCTTCTCATCCACAGCGTAACAGTCCTCACAATACACCAATTTTGAAGCAGTGCCTTTTCAATAGCAACACAACTTTCATTTTCACTGCAGGATGCCACAGGCAAACCGGAGTTTGAAATATGTATGCCAGTCACATGCAAACACACTACAATGTGCTGGAAAGCTGCCGCTTGTTTATGATTTCCCATCTTGTACGTGGCACAGTCTCAACTATTCAAAGCAGAGCTAATATTTTTTCCGTAGTGATCAAAATAACACTGGCCTTTCTATTTTTTTGTACATGTAAGCCCTCTCCCCAACCCCTCCTTTCTATCGAGGTCCGTGCTGTGAAGGTTTGCAGGTGAGAAGACAACCGGGCAACAGTTTTAGCCTCCCCTACTAGCAGTTACTCAAACACTACTTCTCCCATCACGTACCATGAATCATTCTGTTTAGTCAATAAAGAAATGCAAAGAGCAAAGGGAGAAAGGATTTGAAGGCGGCCGTGCTGTTGTGACACGCACAGCGAGCAATACCGTCCACGTACGCACGTACACGTGCGCACAGACTCCAGCCAGACTCGGCACGGACAGCATCACTTGTAGTGCAAGGTTTCGGTTCCTTCATTTTTACTCTGCTGCAGCTTACATCACGTCTTCAAATCCTTACCGATCTGATGTCAACTTTACCTCGCACATATACCTCAAATAAGAATACGGTCATATTCTGCAATAGAGGAATGCACAGCTACTGGCTGCTCTTCGCCACGGCAGTGATTTAAAATAGACGCATGCCTCTCAACAAACCTTCACGTTTTCCTAGTAAAATATGAGACCTGCTTAAAAAGGACCTAAAATTCACTGTCCATCACATTTATATTTTAACAGCTACATGCTGTAGATAGAGACTTCAGTTCATTAATCTTTCTAGAACGATGCTCTCCTGACAAAGCAGTTTCGCCCTGAAAAACTGCAATTGTTTTCAGAGCAATATCAGTTCTTTTCCTTAGTGGCCCCATGGCTAAGAGAAAACATTTGGCATAACCCTGAGAGTTTATTTAGCTTGCAGAAGACTGGCAATCCACTTTCAAGCCAAAATGATGGCTTGTCAATTAATAATTTAACATTCGGCACTAATCTAAGGCCCTGCATGCAAAACAGCCGAACAGACTTCTCCAGCAATGAGGGCCATGACCTCTGTTCATTTACTCAATTGTCACAATAACATTCTCTTGAACAACGGAATATTTAATATTCAAAGAGTGACAACACACAAATGCATTGCGGACAGGCCCCCAGCTCTGGCACGTTAGTATAGTGGCTTAGGATTTTGGTACAATCCTATGAATTTCTACGTATTTCTCATATATTTCCAAACTGCTACTTACATACACGGCTGATCCTGCCTGATCTGTGCCTTGAGTCACGAACCAACCACCTGCATAACTTTACACACTGAAACAGAAATGAGCAGGGCTTTGGCTGAGCACATCCACAGGCACCCACAAGAGTTCGGTGGATGCTTATGGAGGCGAAAGGCTCCAGAGTCTGTATTTTATCCCATTAAAAAATGCTTCCCTTTGCGTACAGCCCTTGGGCACCAAGTTGCCTGTGCCCAAAGAGAAGACATTAAAACACGCTTTCATACAATCAAGGATGAAGACGCTCGCATGGAAAAGTTTTATGCAGTGTTCCTGAAACGCTGCATTTCGATGTAACGGTGTTGAGACGTGCAGCCGAAGAGGAGGAGGAGGAGGAGGAACGTTTTTAAGGAAGGCCGGGGTAGTTGCTCCTGCCAATCTCTCGGTAAATGACCTGCCAGTTTGATGCAAGCGCTCGCCCTGCGACGCCCAAGCTGGGGCGGGGGGAAGGGATGGGGAGAAAGGAGGGGAGGGAGGAGAAATTGCTCGACAGAAGTATTTTTAATGACCCCCAGGGAAGGGTCACCGCGGCGCAGGATGATGTGCGGTACCCAGGGGCAGGCAGCCTTCCTCCTCCTCCTCCTCCTCCTCTAGGCCGGCGCTGTGCGGAGCCAGCGGACGCCCCCTCCGTGCCGCAAAACCCTGTGTCCCCCCCATCCTCTCCTAAAGGAACCCCCCAAAAGCACACTTAATAAACGAGGAGGTAGTGACTGCCGGACTAGGTGGGCCTCGGGTGTTGGTTTCTGTCAGGAGGATTAAAAAAATATCTGAAGAAAATCTGGGACTCGATCGAAACAGCCTTTCCAGGGGCGGACTTTCAGCCAAAGGAGGCTGAAACAGGGGCAGGGAGGTTTACGTGTGCTGAAGTACAATCTCAGCATTATTATTTTTTTAAAGGCTTCTTTTGTCTGTTGGTTTCTTCTTTTTCTTTCTCTTTCTTTCTTTCTTTTTTTTTTTTTTTGACAACTTCCTGCCTGCCTGTCATTAGAAGTAAGAATGTATTCCTTTCTCGCTATCAGATCGCAGTTAATTAGCCATCGCTGCAGCAGGCTCAAGGATTTAAATTCAAAGTGAAACTCATTCTAATCAAAACTGCAGCAAACTGGGGGTTTTGTTTGACTTTAACCTGAAAGTCAGTTATTGTACCGCTGATGTACATACCGCATTACCAGCTGAGTGCTTTCAGCATCCCTCTATCAGTGTGAAATATTTAATCGGCGCAAGGATCCAAACAGCACAGCAGAGGGGAATCTAGTGTGTGCATTAATTTACTTTCAGTTGAAAAGCAGTAAAGCAGGTCAGAAACATATAACCTTCTCCCTCCCCCCCCTCCTCTTGCCCCTCCCAAACAAATACACAGCACATCAGAAGAGTTTTGGTGGAGGGGGAGGGAATGAAAGCCACCCTGGATGAATCCAGATTGGAGAGTCAGACAATAAATTAGTCGTTCCTGCCAAAGAATGACAAACACTGCCTGGAACAGAAGAGGGGAACAACCCCTCCCTCTAAACATAACCCCCCAAATCCCCTCTCAAATTAATTACACTGGGTAATTGTTTGGTTTTTAATCTTTGACTCTTTTTAAGCTAGAAAGATGGCTGAATGATTACCCCTTCTGTGTATGACATTAATTAGAAAGAAAGCAAATGCCAGGAAATAATGAAACAGTCTTTCTGTTAAGGTGCCATGGCTTTGGATTTTCTGACCAGCCATGATCTCCAGGAAAGGCTTCCATTAATACTATTGGTATTAAAAACCTGTTTTAGAAGCATTCCCAAGCTCCTCTACACATCAGCAATTTTATATATTGCAGAAGCATACTGCAGCGTACAAAAGCTAAACTTTTTCCGCTACCAAATCTACCCTTGTATTTCTCGCTTATTCTCTGAAGACAATCAAGTTCCTTATCTCCTTGATATCGTAACAAGAATATCGACAGGCCGTTTTCTTTCACAAGGGATCATTTACAACGTAAACATTACATGAACAAACTTGTACAGTCCTGCAAGCAAAACCATCGCGCAGAAATGCAACGACAGGCGATGATTAAAGTTGCACCAAAAAGCCCCACCCCAGCTCACCAGTCTGACATGGCCAAAACTCTCAGCATGGCTGCCTTCCAGGACAGGGTAGCAGTGAAGAATTAGCAGATTTATGTAAAGAGAGAATTTTCCGAACTGGTAAATACCCTAATAATGGTAACAGTGGGCTTAGAAAAGCACATATTCACTCAAGTGCAATTAGCCTTTAATTTCTGAAACCATTAAACAGCTTGCTGACTGAAAAAAACAACGCGTTTTCAACTGTATTGCTAACTGCCAATCCGCTCGTCAAAGCTCGGAATTATCCGCTTAGTGACTTGTAAACAGCACTTTTTAACTAACAAGGGGTAGGGGGGAAAGAGGACGATATTTAATGAGAGAAGTCAGATTCGTATTATGGAACATTCTGGAAGTGCCTGTGCATCTTGAAGGAGAGGAGGAGGGGGAGCTAGGGTTTTTTTTTTAATAACCTCACAAATAATCCCTCCTCCTTTCTCTCTCTCAAACCATGTCAATGATCAAGGAAATGAGAACAAGGCGCTTGATTCACAGCTGACTCTCTCTTCTTGTTACATCAGATCAAGAAGGAGCAGTCTAACAGGGGGGCCGATTTCTGCAGGGGAAACAAATATACAAGCTGGCATTTTGTCTCCTACTCCTATTAATTAGCCCGCTTTTCTGTCAGAAACAGTTTTTAAAACTTGCAATGGAGTTACACATGTGCCCACTCACACATACGCTGCATATACGCATCCAGAAAATTAAATATTATGCATGTGGGATAAACCCCTCCCAAAAAAATCTTCAAGGAAAGAGTGGTTGGTTTCCGATTTTCTTTGATGGATGGATCTCTATTCTTTCCCTTAATCCCAAGAAAAACTGCATAGTAAACTGCTGATAGTAAGATGCAGCCGGCGCTAAAGCCCCCGTTAGTGACAGCCTTTGGATGGGGTGCATTGTGCTCTGGATCAGGTCTGTGGCGGCGAGAGTGCAGCTCAGTCTACACATCTATGAAACGCTTCTTTTAAACCCAAACTTACAACAAAGGAAAACTTTGGCTTGATCTCACTTCGAATAAACCCGAAAGCATACAGCCATCCTCTTGGCAGGTCAGAGGAGGGTTTAAATGGCTCCCTGCTGTGTAACATGGGTTCTCCCCTAGCCCCAAAGCTGGAGTCCTACTTGCCATTAGCAACTCCAAATTTACATCCTTTTGCTGTTGCCAACTGAAGTTTCCCATGATTTGCCATGTCCTCTGCATTCAAGAGGACCGCATTCATCTGGCTTATTTAATGTTAAAACCCCAAAACAACTCTCCACAAACAAACACACAAAAAACCAAAACCCGAGTGTACACCATATAAACTACTAATGTGCTTCTAATTTAAGTTTTGAAAAAACAAAGGCAGAGTGATTAAAGGCCAGGAGCATGCAGCTCAGCATATGGAGCCACAGTAAGTGCCCTAGAACAAGTTGAATGTTTCCATTGTGTGAAAGACTCATTCATTATAGCTACAAGATGCAGCGCAGACATTTGCATTTTTAGAGGGGCATCTTGTCATTTTTAGATAAATCATGGGATCCAGACCCTTTCTAAATGGCATCAAAGCTCACATTTCTTGATATCCTGCCTCCCTTTGTTTCAGTACGCTGCCTCCCTGTTTTCTTTTCCCCTGCATGAATGTCATTAAAGTTTGCATCCTAGTATGTCTCCAGACCAAGACGTGAACTCAGGGGCTTCTCGGTTTTGCCTAAAAATGTGCTGCTTTCTATGATCAAGCAAGGCAAAAAAGAGATGCAACTGCATGCAATCAGAAAAATAAACAATAAATTAATTTATTGTATCCAGTTTCAAAGCTGCTGCCTCCTGATTCACATTCCCTCCCCCTATTTTCCTCCCACCAGCCCCCCCACCCCAGACCTGATAATCATTTCTTTGATTTCTCCCTTCTTCACCCCAGCTTAAAAACAAATTTGGAAAAGCACATCTTTCTTGTTGTGGCAGAAAGAATTGGCAATACAATAAACTAAGCCAAATCCTTCCCCCCCCCCCCCCCCCTCTTTTTCCCAGATAACACAGAATCCTCCTGAAATGAACAAATGTAACTGTGAACAGATACAGACTTCCCATGGGATCAAACCATCGGTTCCTCCGTATACATATAAAGAAGAAAGAAGTTAAATGGTTGCATTTCCCCCAAGGGAAGGCAGAGCTTCAGTTGTGAGGTATTCCCATCAGAAATTCTGGATAAGTTGCAAAAAAAAAAAAAAAAAATCCCTGCCTCCTCTCCAGACCTTGTATAGACATTTCCCCAGCAATTCTACATACGCACATTTCATTCCAACAGCACGAGCTTCTAGTATTACCGTGTTACTCTGGAGTGATTACTGTTTTCCAACGGCAGGAATATTTGCATGGTAGTCATTAAACTGCTCGGAGCAACCTTTCAATTTTCCGACACTCCAAAGTATAGCTTTGGTGAAAGCAAACAAAGCAGAAGGGGAAATAAAGAGCCCAAACTGAGTGCCCACATTTAGGCACCTCAGTCCAAATCCAGGCTCGTGTGTCCGCAGGGACAACTGCCAACTGGCACAGGGGCAGCAGCGGCCAGAGGCAAAGTCACCCTGTGCTCATGCACCCTGAACCCAGGTGACTCTGCTCATCTTTGCAAGTGAATGTTGGCACATGAATGAAACTGAGCTCTAGATTTCGTCACAAAACCTGAAGAGAGTGCTTAGTTGAGAGGACAGAAGAGGAAGGCAACATTATGAACAGTTTTTTTGCAAAACCCATCAGCTATTAGCAGACCTTACTAATGAAAAACCCATATGGCTTGGCAGCACAGTGACTAGTGTCCTTCCACCCCAGCCTCGGGCTGGACCTGTGTCTACTTCTGGTTAAGCACATCAGAACTGAAATGTAATCGGAGGTCTCTTCTAAGACTTCGATAAATCCCTTTGCTTCAGTTTCCCAACTTGATAACATGTCTTCCTTGCAAAGGTATTGTGAAAATTAACTGGCTAGCATCTATTAAATGCTGTTTGTTTGTTTGTTATTAAAGGCAAGTTAAGTCATATGATCTCATCTTAATCCAATAGATACATGGCTGTCAAATCAAAGCTAGTGCACTATTGCACTGTTTATCTAATCTTGCCTGCCGATATTTTCTAACGTCCTCCAAAGAAACCCTTGTGGAGATGAAGACGAGACTTCACAGCTCCAAGTATTTTTCTGGGGCTGTGTGCGTGGGCCTGGCCACATATTGAACTAAGTGGAGGGCACAAAGTTAATTACATGTCTTTTCCTTTCCACAAGTTGCATAAAAAGCAATCTACAGATCCAGAAATGTAGCAAAGCCCAGAGCCAGAGATGACAAACACACAACTGATAATTACACCTCTAAAAAGAGGTGCTACAAGTCTGAAAAAGAGAGGCGTTCAAGGAAGCTGGAAGGAATGGGAGAGGAGACACACGGGGGGGGGGCAAACTTCTCACAATAGCGCTCTTGGATCTCTGCTTGTCAATGGACAGAAAAGGGTTGAAGTGGCAAGCCTCAGAGATTTTCCTCCTGCATCATAATTATAAATTATGGAATGAGAATGATGAACAATTGTGCAGGTGTTTTGCAGAAGTAAATTAGAAGGATGAGTTGACAACGGACTTCCATCTCAAAACTTCTTACTTTCTAATACACCTTAATATACAAAGGATGAAAGTCTCAATGCCTTTCTCTGTCCCTTCCCAGGATCTCCGAGCATCCCCACATCATTCGTAGAAACCCCTTTGACCCGATGAAACCCCTCCAGAGTACAGCTCTGAGTACACCTGTGGGAGGAAGCTGCAGGAGCTAAAACTGAGGCCGCAGAGACACACTCACTCCCATGACGTATCAAGTCAAAGCCTGAAATTGAACCTTGACGTCGCAAACCCAAAACTTCAGTCATCAAGAGAGCGCCCTCACTTCATTTTTCCTTCAGTTGCACCACTTCATTTGTCACGTGCCCTATCCAAAACATAAATTTGAAGAGTCAAACCTCGCTGTTTATCCAACCTCATGGTTGGGTAGGGTAGCTGCCGCAGCACTTGAGGCAGCAACAGCAGTGAGTGGTTTTTTCTGTCTTTCAAGATGTGGGTGTTCAAAAAGGTAGATTATCAAACAATGGATTATCAAAAACAGAAGGTCATTTTCAAAACCTGGCTGAATACCACCTGATCAAATATCACCCCTTACAGAAGTAGAGGATACTGGAAATTAGGAACTCCAAGCCCTCTGTCACGTGCTCAGACCACTGTGCAATGCTCTACTTTTTTTATGGGGGACGTATAAAGGCCTAGTTCCTCTAGGGACATGGGTGGTTTAGACAGATGAAAAAAAAAATTAACCTCCCCTCCCTAATCCCCCCCAGTCTGACAAAGAATGCTGTATGAGTACATACATGTGAAAAATCAAAAGCAAACTTTTACAGTTTGAGAATCATAAGTAATACCACTTGACTAGATACAGATAATTGATCAGTCATAATAAGAGAGGGATACAGCACGTAATATTTTTCTTTTAATGAGACTTCAGAGAACTCATGAAAAAACTATTTAGAGTGACTGAACTGTACAAATATATTAGCAGATGTTGAAAATATTGGGTAAATTTAAGAAACAAGGGAATGATATGCTTTCACTCTAACTTAATGGAAATGCAAATGATAAGATAATGCTTAAAGGGAAAGAAAGGTATACAGCAGCAGTATTGGGAAAGAATATTACAAAGAGACAAAGGAGCTGCTAATGAAGGACTGTGTAGATCCTAGGATGAAACTAAGACACTACACAACCATTATTCCAGAAGCCAAAGAGAGAGTAACGAGCAACAAATAATGCAGATCATGCCAATGGCAGTAAATAAAATGGAACGTAGAAGAGAGAATGAGAAAGAACAGACTGGGCCCACTTCAAAACAACAATAGGAGAGGAACACAATGGCTAAGGAGAAAGCAAGGACACGCTACACAGTAACTCTGCTGTTGCCTTCACACATAAAGATGGAGATGATTATATAACACACAGAGAAAATGGAAATTATCCGCAAAATTTAGACGCTAGTCTGCAGTTGTGAGTATCTGAACTAGTTTCTAAACTACTCCCATGAACAGCGACAGGAGAAAGAAAGACATTTTGTATGTTGATTTTCTTGCTATGGTAGTGGAAAGCACTTAGATACTTCAGCCGTGAGAGCTATAGAGGTAGTTGCACAGAGTGACACAGATCTGTGTGTATACTTAGAAAGGATTCAAGGGCACAAAAGAAAGGCGAGAAGAGAATGAGAGAAGCTTTAGCAAACTTTTTCACAACTTTGTTACGTCTAAGGATCGGAATAAACAACATCCTCTTGGCCTTATTTCCCATTGTGTGCTATGGAGTGCAAAACATCATAGCCACTTAATAAAAACTCTACCTCAATCAGTCACTCACATCCTTTGCCTGGAACATTTATCACAGCCGACAGCTTTTCTTCTGGTAAAAGCCATTTTGCAAAGAAGCTGAACACAAAAAATGACAGGGTGGTCAGTAAAAACCGATGCTCTGGCTCTCCAGTTCTGCAGCGTGCCCAATTTTTTTTTACATTTCCATTTGGGCTAGCTTTTTCTTCTGCAAGAGTGGAATGCATTACATCTCTTCAGAGCAGAAGGCAAGGACTAGGACACGGCCATGGAGGTCTGTGGCAGGTTTGTGCAGCAGCCCCTAGAGATCCGAGTTCAAACACAGGCCAAGCCATAAGTGGGAAAGAAAAAGGAAGTCCTTGTTCCAGTTCCCGTGTTCCAAAATCATCTGGGGTGTAACTCCCGCCCTGGGATAAGATTGGGCTGCAGTTGTGTGAACTGCAAAGGCATGATGTAGAAAAAGAATGGGGCAAATAAGGGGCAAAATGATGATTTGCTCATTCCAGTGGATTCCAGCTGAGCAGGCGGTGAGGATGTTAACAACACTCGATGTGGAAGAAGTAGCTCTCTGCACAGCTCCTCTATTGATACTGTGACTGCATCCAGCCTCACATCATTTTATTCCTGCTTTCGCCCCTGCTTTTATTCTTTTTTTTTTTTTTTTTACTGAAGAACTAAAGCCTTTAAAGGGAACTGTGGAAAAATAAAATAAAGCCTAATAATGATGGCCTTCTCCAGGAGGTGAGGGGAACAGGCCATGTCTTACCAAGCATTGTACGCCAATATAAATCCACAGTGCTTCCAAAGAAAGCCGTCTCCTGGTCTCTTGATCCTCCTCCTGTGCCATCCCAACCTATGTGACTGCACCAGCATTCAGACAGCTCTGCAATAAACCAGTAGCTCTACTAATTAAAGCTAACCTGGCAAAGAAAAAACCCTAGGTTTTAGCGCAGATGGGTTACCCACCTCAGCTGACACCCTAGCTGCAGAAACAACTGGGCCAATGCGGCAGGAGGAGGCAGTGGGGAGGAAGAGTGAAGCAGAAGGGAAAGGCACCCTTCCAGAAGAGTGCTGGCGTGGTGTTTGGGCAGCTCTGGGCATAGGCTTGGCAACTTGACAATGAATTGTGAGGAAACTGGGAAATATAAAAGAAGGAATTAAAGAATAAAAGAAAGAAACAGAACACATGCAAGAGCCCATTAGGACAAGGCACCTTGGCCAAAGGAGCCAAGTAAAAAGCCACCATGTCTTTCACCACTAGGCGAACAAGTTGTAGTGATACTACTTCCAGTAGTAATCAACACTCACTTTCTTCAGCTGAGTGTTCACCAGCCTGTGTGGAAACAGTCCCATTTCCAGCAGACCACTGCCTACAACATAACCAATGATAATATGCAGGCTCAGCAGGGAGGCTAATGACTGCGTGGACACAGTGAGTAAATTACCCTCTCAACCCTCAGAGGATTATAGGTCTCTGTCAAGTCATTCAGATCTACAATTTGACCTGTCTTAATTTATAGCTTGCCAGGGAATACGTTCTGTATTCTCAACAGCCATTTCAAGGAAAATAAATCTCTTGGTTATAAAAATTATTGTTACATTTAATAATTCTAATAACAATTTCTACCTACAAACAACCTTTACCAAAAAAGTTTATGCACTGCAAGTTCACACCTCAGCTTAATATACACTAACATCCCCATGTAGACATGTCCACCTACAAGACACCACCCTGAGTCTCACGCTGACATGAAAAATAAGAAATAAACCACAAGAATGGGAGCCATCAAAAAAACAACTCAACAAAAATGATTAAAAAAAAATCAGTTGAATGCAAATGGAGAGAGCAGATAAGAAACAGGACATTAAGGGAAATGCATTCAAAACTTAGGATTTTTTGACAGTATTCTTTCCAGGAACCAAAAGCAAGATATCCTGGAATGCAGTGCTGTGCTAGACTAAAGGCAAATGCATTCAATTTTTTAACTAAAAGTTTCAGGAAGAAGTAAGTACAGCATCAGAGATGTTTTCTGAATGTGAAGGTGGACAAAGTGGCAAGAGACAAAGACTGCTGAATTCAGCAGTAGCTAAATCTATAAATGGGAAAAGCAATCTGTAAATGGAAACTTCTCCAAGCTGGAAAGAAAGTGAAGCTCCTAAGTATTTTAGCAATGAGCATGACTGAAACTCCTGCTATGTATTATACCCATATCATCCATTAACATCACTGCACTTAAGGGCTTATCAGCATTTCCACTCTAAAACTCAACATGATAGAAGTTTATTAGTTGATTGCTTATCTGGGGAGGGTGTGGATGAACGAAAAATGGCACATATGTTGAAAGAGGGCACATATGTTCTCAGCTGAGAGATTTGTGTTCTTTTTTTTTTTATATGCGCTCTAAGACATGCGAGCAATTTCCTAAGAGAATTTGCCGGTGAGCATCCAGTCTGTGAGCATAATAGGACTTGCAGTGCCACCCATGCATAAGCTGCAGAAAAACAGGGCAAGTCTAGCCCAGAATGACTGGAGTACAGAGGGAAATAAAACCAGGATTTTGATCCTGACAAACATGGCTTCACAGCAGCCAGTGCAGTCTTTATGCTGTTCCAGGAGCAACTCTAGGTCTGAGGAAAACAAAAACCAGCCCAACCGTTTTGGACTAGCACATGTATATGTCCAGACCAGCTTCTCTGCCAGCATAAAGGGGAGATGAGGTGCACACTCTGAGATGAAGCCAGCTGTTGGGCCAAGGGGATGAAAACAGGGCCTCCGATTTTGTGATACTTACTCATCTTCCAAGATTTATGCCTCTGCAGTTCCCTCCTCACTGAACTTAGTAACTGCAGATTTAAAACTGGCACACCTCCAGCTCAGAGCACTGCTGGACTACAGTCAGAAGAAACTTCTGCTTTAGTTTACGTGCTTACTGAGCTTTATTTTTCTCTCCTACAGCAGACTAACACCTATCAACTTCAGCAGAATTAGTCTTTGTTCAAACTGGCGTAAGAGCAAAAAGAAATCCAATTGAATGTATTTAAATGATTCTGCTACTTTCTCTGGTCACTAGTTTCATGAAGGGTAGCCACAACCAAGGCAGACTAGCTCAATGAGGCTCTCTCCACTGTCAGTTGTGAGAACTAGCTCAAACATGGAGCAAGGCATGAGGCTCCTCCGTCACCCCGTGGGGACCCTACAGACCCCACTGTGAGTTGATAGACCCACAGTCTCTCTGGGAACATCCTACTGGTGCCTTTACAGGGAAAGAGACAAGCACCTCAGAGGGAAAATCACTCCACCTGATAGGCAAACTCTCCTCTGAGGAGGTCTGTCTCTGTCCACTGACACTGGGCATATGGGCATATGGGCATATGGGCTTCTAATTTAATCATCCTTATTAGGTGATGAAGGTTGGAGAATTCAAGCCCAGAAAACTAAACAGTGCAACATTCGGTCATGCAAATGCACTGTTCTTTATCTCGAGAGATGTGTTTGTATAAAATTGGGATATCTCAGTGAGCTGCAGGAATTCTGTTTCCAAACCATGAATCAGACTCACCTTGCCTTAGTCCAGGCCTTTACGCCTTAGACCTTGAACGTCTCCTGATGTTCAGAGAAAACTCTGAGAAAACTGCTGAATAGCTCATGTTAGCATTTAGTTTGGCTTCAAACATGTTAAGAATTAGTCCAAATGACAAAAGCAGGAGAATTTGTGTATTGATCTCAGGGACAGGCAATTTAGGTGTAGACATCTCCTGTCCAGGTGTTCAGGATCCGGACTGATGCAGTCATGATGGTGCATAACTTGCCATCTGACAAAATATCCTGCCATCCCTGAACTGGATCTGTTGTCACCATGCACCTGCAGCAATAATCTCCCTCACACATGGATGGGCTGCTGACCAGCCAGCATTCCCCAGCAGAGGGGACAACATTGCCTATGAAGCACGGTAGCCTCGCCTTCCCCCTTTCCAAGAGTGACAGTTAGTTGTTCCTGCTTTTAAATTACAGGCAAAATGCAAAACAGCTCCTGAGATGTGTTCCCCTTGGTACACAGGCAACACGCATGTGTCTTTTCTGCGCAGCCTTGCGTAGAAGTCCTCCTACCTTGGAAAATTCTGGTTTTTCTTGAGGGGCTGCAGTGTAATATGAGAATGCTTTTGGTTAGGAGGTAGGCTGATAACTGTTAAGGTTGCTCATGCTGAGCAATGAAGCTTGGGTGTGACCTTATCAACAAGGATTTTTACAGCTACGCAGGAGACAGAGCAAAATGATCTGGACAAACTCAGTGTCCTGGCAAAGAGCACAAGAACAAGCAAAAGTTGGCTCATGGCAACAAAAATCCACCCTCACATCATCGTGACTAAACTATAATTAGATACCTCCATTTTTTTAATCACTCGTGATTCTTTTTAAGGGCTGGCAATATGAGAGTAAATTTCTTACAATTTTATACAGAAATATTGTTAAAGTGACTTTTCAACCCTTTTCATGCTGAAGTAAAAATAAAATTCTCACAATACCTAGTTTCTTTCAACGGACCAATAACTAATAGGACAGGTGCTGTAGGCTTTGGGTCTGGTACAGTAAGAAAAGGTAAACGAGTTTTAGGACAATTACTCTGCATTGTGTTCTATTAAAATATTAAGAGGCATGTGCCTGCTGGACCACAAGCAACCATGGAAAATACATTCTTTATGAAAAAGACAAGCCCTTCAAGGACAATGACAAACTTTTCACAGCCATCTGCAGGAATGGGAATGCATTTAACCATTGCCTGCCACCACGCCTGACTTCCAACACAGGAGACTACAGGAAGCTACAAGAGCATTTTTATTTTCCTTGGCCTCTCACTATGTTTCCTAGCACGTGGGCAAGAATGAATGAGGCTGCACACCTTCATTAGCACCTTGAGGAACTGTTATCCTTGAAAAGCAGTCACATTTACCTTGGAGACTGGCCCAAGCACTACAAAACTGGTTCCATTTTTCTTGGGACAAGCTCCAATGAAAGAGCATTTGCAAGGACTGCTAGAGGAAGCCTGTCAGATCCGTAGGGCATTTCTTATTTGCTGATTGTCCATCAGTGCCTCAAGCCACAGGGTGTGAGTCAGGTTCCAGCCCAAAACTGCTTAACTAGGCATGCACAGTAATGCATGTCTACCAGAAAATCTGTCGAAGGGACAAAAGCCATTGGTGCAGGGACACTCTAAAACTCCTTTGGATCACCGTTGGTTGCCATCTCATGGGCTATTGCATCTGCTGGTTACCACAGAGTGGTTTGGACATGACTATATGCACAGCTAAATGTCTTAAGGCAACTTTAGGGTTATTTAAATAACTGATCACATAGCACCAACCGGATGACCTAACTCAGGATTTCTTGCATGAAGCTTACAATTTCTTCCCAGAAGCTGTTCTGAAACAAAAGTTAAACCTCAATTTAAGGATTTCAAGTAATAGCACCTACTGCTTTACTAGGTTAATGACTTTCACTCTTAAAAATTCTCATCTTATTTCCAGCTTTAGCTTCTAGCCACTTACACCTTTTTCCCCAGCTGCAGAGAATAGCTGCCTGCTAACCTAGATGTTCCTTTCCCAGAAGACAGGGATGATGATTCTAGTTTTCTCCATGAGAACACCCATACCCACAGAGGGCACTGCAGTTAGGGTAGAAGATAAGGGAGCACTTTTGACTGCTTCAGCTTATGTCTGAGGCCAAATCAGCTTGTTGTATTCCTGGGAAACGCAACGCTTGCTCTACTGATCCCTGCTCTACTGATCCCTGAACCCAGCTCAATACTAGGACAAAAATGAACAGGGCCAGAGGACCCATCACCAATTTATATTTTACCTTCAGAATTTTGTGCACTGAAGCCAAATTCTCTTGATTCAGGTCAGGAGATTTTCCCTGGAGACAGTTGCCTCACATAAAATTAACCCATTATATTAACTAATGGTGTGTAAATAAAACCCATTTCAGTTACAATAAACTATATTCAATGAACAGTTATTCGCAATAAAGGGCTGAGTCAGAGGGAAGCTTGCCTGTGGCACTGTGATAAACTTTCAGTAAGATGCATTGCTCTTTGGCAAAATAGCTTTGCAAACTCTTTTATCACTGGTTTTGCTTTTACACTTAATAATGTAATAATAACTACGAGCAAATTAAAAGAATATAAGCACATCAACCAGGTACCTGTAATGTGCACAATTAGCAGTACACTTACAGACCTGTGCTGGAACTAAAGGAATTCCCATCCAAGCAAAGACCCAGTAGTAGTAGTAGTAGTAGTAGTAGTAGTAGTAGTAGTAGTAGTAGTACAGCTGAAGGGAAGAAAACCCAACACATTGCCATCCACAGATTTTCAGGCTACAAAGGATGATCCAGCTCACCTAGTCTGACATCTCATATAACACCACCATAGCATTCAACCAATTAGAGACTAATAATTTATTTTCAGGTAAAGCTTGACCTTCCAGAGAAGGCATCCTGCCTTGATATGAGGCTCTTATGAAATAGCAAATCCGCTATTTCCTTTGGTCATGCCTTCAAACAGTTAAATCCCCCCCCCCTCCCCCCCCCCCTTCCCCTTAAAGCCTTCAGCCTGGTTTCTGACTTGAATTGCTCAGGAGTTTTACCTGTAGTGGTTGCTAGGTTTGCTAGTGCTACTGGGCCTCTAGTATGGCCAGAATTTCTAATGGTTGCCTTGTTGCTCTAGAATTTCTGTATTTTAATCAAACTTAGGGAGCCAAAGCAGGCTGAGTGTGCAGGAGCATGTGGTATTCATGTGCAATGCAGCATGCAATCCAGCCTTTCGCCTAGCTCTCAGCCATTCGCATTCTGGCAACATCTCTCTTTGAAGTCCCCAAATACCCCCAGCCCAACAAAGAACAAATACCAGCTTCTGTGAAGCTACAGCAGAGAGAAAATGGTAGCTAAAAAAAAATGCAAAAGGCCAACTTCAAAGTTGTTGAATTTGGTGCTTGGGCTTTGAAAAACCTGTCATTTGGGAGGAAGGGTGGGAGGCTGCACTTTCCCCCTCCTTTTCATTAAACGGCTCTTCAGAACTTGGGAGAGCTACTGCTCTCATTATGCATTCCTCCTTCTGGAAATAAATACTTGTGTGGGTTGTCACATTAGTCAGTAGATAGATGTCAAAAACAAATTACAGCCTGGCATGGAGCCAAACATTGTGTGTGTGTGTGTGTGTGTGTGTGTGTTATAACGGAGTATCTGCTATTAAGAAGGTGGTTGGTTCAGCATGTCAGAGGGTGGAGCCTTTTCCAGGAGCAGAAGTCTTATAATGAGGGACTTTCTAAAGAAGGAACAGAGAATCACGATCTTGTTTCATTCCCTTCCCCACAAGGAGATATTACACAAACTCCCCATATGGCTCATCGCTACACAGAGAAATCCTACTCCTTCAATGCTTCTTCCAGCTCTGTGAAGTCAAAAATAAGCTAAGCAGTCCCACAGCTCAGTTCAGCCTTTAAATAAGCTGGGGCTCTCCAAAGGGATGGGAACCAAAAACTTATTTGTCCTTTCAAGGTCCAGAGAATCTCTCTCTCCCCGCCTGCCTGCCCCCCCCCCCCCCCCCCCATTTTACAGGTTTAAATCAGTTCTGGTGTCAGTTACCAAGCCCCAAATTCTTTTTCAAAAATAACAAGATTCAAAAATCATACCCAGCATCCAACCCTCACTCTGAAACACTAGTTTTTTCAATCTGAGACATCAGCATCCTGGATTATTACCAAACTGGTCCTCTGTGAATAAGATGAGCCACACTGCACATTCCTGCCCTGACGTTTTGCATGTGTGTAGATATGAGCCAGGGAAGGTATTCAGCAAATAGTCAAAATCCTGCACGAACCTTGATAAACAGAGGATTGCTTTTGAAAACCTAAAGGCAGAGGAGACTAAGTTCCATAATTAGATTATCTGATGAGAATATTTCAATGAATAAATGGAGTTATTTCAGTTATTCCTGGAACAGTTTGAAGATCAGCTGTTGTTATGACATGCCTTCCCACTGCTGTGCTACCGTAACTCTGGAACTGTAGTGGAAACTAGAGTGCAGGGTCTACAACTGCATCATTCTTCACCAGAGAGAGATGACAAAGAAACTCATAGCCTTCCCTCCAGTTTAGCAGATACCAGGTCTCTAATCTTAAGATACCTTTACATTGGCCATGCCTCTAATCTTAAGATACGTTTACACACTGCAGTGTAAAGACTACACATGATTTTTAGTAGGACACCACCAGTAACATCACTGTTCAAATATTTCTGAACCAGGTCACTAGTAGTGACTGTAAATGAAAAAAATTTAAAAAAAAAACCAACCAAAAAAACCCACAACAAAAAAACTTCATATAATTTCATTTAAATTCAGAATATTGACAAAACCCATGTATTCAAATATTGCAACTTCAACTAATCACAGAAACAATTTCAAAAAATGGGACTTAAAAAGCAATAAAGTCTTTTTTTTCCCCCTCTAATAATTCATTCTATAGGAGTGGTGTTGTCAAACTTTCAGGAATAATCACTACAAATGCAATTATTTATACAAACGAAAATGGAGAATTTATACACTCACATGATTCCAACAGCTAGGGCTTTAAAAATAAAGTCAAGTATTGTGCGACACACAATATCCCTGCTACAGTCGGCAGTGCTTCATTTATACGCTGTATACTCAAACTGGACAATGAAACTAAATTTTTCCAGCAGCATTTTACCTTATGCTGCTGTTCCAAACTTGTATTTCAGTCCTTACTCATTCTTGATGAGTCACAAGCTTTGCAAGCTTTCAGATTTCACCCTGCTAACATTTGCGTATCAAAATGGACCAGGACTTCAAATACTGTAAGCAGTGACAGGGCACAAATGTTTCTCTGAATCATCAGTAACCACATGCACATTTGAAGGATTATGCACGAGGGTTAAGGATGAGGTATGGTTTATAAACGTGAATATTCAGGTGAATTAAGTAAACTGAAGCCAATTTTGCACCACCTAAGGATCAATACTCCTACGCTACTTACGGTTTTAGAAACTATGCCTGGCAATGTTTGTCAGCTTATGACATCTCAGCAAGGATACCATGTCCTGCATTCACACAGAGGGGATTCTGAATTCCAAAGTCCTAAGTGCTTTTGTGACTCTGGGCCCAAGTTTTCTTATAGTGCTTAATACATAGAATTACCTGTTAGTGCTGTTACAAAATACTAACATTATGTGATAAAGAAGCCCAACCACCTCGGTCTGAAGCACTTCTTTGCTATAAGACACCCACACAGCATTGCAATATTCGTCTTACCAGCAACTTAGAGTAACACAGAGGTATGTTTACTTGTGGGCTTTTTGTTTGTTTGTTTGTTTCTTTGAACAAAACTGCCACAATAAAAGAAAACGTGGGCAGTAATGACCTTTTGTTTACAGAGGTATAACATATTGCCAGATTTTATGCTTTACAGAGTTTTGCTAACTGCAGCAAAGCTCAGAAAGAATACAAAACAGTGTTAAAAACTCCTCTCCATAAAAACAACAAAAAAACCCCAGCTAACATCCACCACAGGGAACTTGGAACCACCAGGTAAGAAAGTATTGGGTTTGTTACTGTTCTTTTATGTTTCAGCTGTCAGAAGAACTAACTCCTACAGCCCATTCCTAGCACAAGCATACACAAAAGCAGATTTAATAAGTGCCCTTGACTGCATCCATGTAGTTCTTTCTGTCTTAATGACTGGTTTCTAATGAAATAATTTAAGCCACTGGGCTGTCTCACAATATATGTTGCACATAAATGCAAATCACATAGGAAATATGAGCACTGTCTTTCAGAGAGCTGCAAGTCACTGTACAGTCCTCCTGGTTTTTTGGTGTTTTGCTTTTTTTTTTACAAGAGCAGTGAATTATGAGTGCTTACAGTGCACTTGTAATGATCTTCAAGGTCTCTCTTTTCTCCTCACTACATCCATTGCAAAGGCTCTAGACTAAATTCATCAATATGCTTAAATGATGTGAGTATACTGGTGACTTTTAGCAGAGGACTAGGCCTCCCGGAGTCGTCTTCTGGGTGGCATTACTGTCTGCCACTGGGTACAACTGCTGGGACTGAAGTGCTCCCGTGCCTGAACATCAAATAAGATTTGGGGATCTGGAATTCAGGGAATCAGATTACACCTCTCACAATATCATATTTGAAAATGTATCTGGACGCTGGAATCAGGGTTGAGGAGTGGAGAATGCCTTACTATATCTGGTTTAATAATACTTCGAGTTCTTTATTTTCCCTCTCATCTTTGTATACGTCAAAAATAACATCAGCTCCTGAACTATAAAACCAGGGAAAGTGCCTGCACTTCTGTTGGGTACCCTAAAGGGAACAGCTTCAACGCTGAATAGTCAGTCTCAGTTCATAAGACCCAGGCTTGATCAGAAATGCTGAATCGGTTTATAAATAACACATGGTGCTTTTGGTTTGGGTGACAGTTTCTCAGCACTTTTTAGAAAAAGCTGGATAAGTATACATAAAATAAATTAAAGCAGACTGGATATTTTAGATAGCCCAGTCTCTGCTGTGGATTGGATCTGTGAATCTGCTGCTCATAAAATGAGATTATTCGTATGGCTTCCAACTGTGGTCCTAACTCTGAAAACTTGGCAGGGAAGGCCAGACATCAGCAGCAGCATCTCACATGACTAAATATGTCAAATGAGGACATAGAGTGGAATTGGAAAATAATAAGCTCAGTGAGACCAACCTAGAGGTGCGTCTTTATCTTCGAGGGCTTATCCACTTAATAGGAAATTTGTCTATATGGTTATCTTTCAAAGCACAGAGCCATGGCTTTGCTCGAGGGAGCTATGTTTTAACAGATATTCTGGAGAATCCCGATATGCCCGTGTTTCATGCCTGTGCACATCTGAAGCGCTTTTTTCATTTGATTGCTTCCTTCTTTCACTGAGGCCATCCTGGCATGTATTAACAATTTGGGCATGATGAGGTTTTTTTCAGCTTTTTTCTTCTTTCCACAAACCATTCAGATTCTAACTTTCTAAATTTTGTATTGCCTAATGGGCACTTTATCTGATTCTCACAGTTGCGTACTAGGAGAAAAACTAGAGATCCCAATTTGTGAATATCTAGATTAAAAAGGTTCCTCCATATTAAAAAAAAAAGGTTAAGGTGAAAGACAAATTTAAAAGAAGAAGCTCAAAAAAACTTGCAGACTGTTTCTATTCCAAATGTTAAGTTTTGCAAGGAGGAAAGAGAAGAGAAACAATATATTTATATTATGCAACACTAAGCCATCTACAGTCTCTGCCTTTCACTTTTTCAGCTCTTCTACCATGCCTTTCTCCTCCCTCTTCTTCCTAAGGAACCTTGAATCCCTCTCCCTTCCTGCAAGTCCTGCAATTTCAATTCTAAAAAGTTCTTCGTATTTCGTAACTGGTGGAGTTTTTCTTTCTGAATTAGAAAAACAATTAAAGGGAAGGTTCTGCTGTAATCTATTTCATTCTCTGTATGATAGCCAAACACAAATGAAGGAGATTATAGAGAAGGACGTCCTGATGATCTGCACCCTGAGTACTGTTCTGATCCTACTGTCACAAAAGGTTACTGTTAGAACCAGAAAAGCTTCAGAGGTCAATAAGGTACTGACATAGCTTCATACCATGACCAAAGGTAAGGAATACCTTTTATACAAGGAATGACTAGAATTATGATTCTTCAGTTTTGCATGGAGCTGACCAAGGAGAATATGATAGAGGTTTACTAAATCTTGAGTGGCTCGGAGAAAGTAGGTGGAGATTCATTGTTTATGTCTCATCCAGTAAGAACAATGGGCCAGCAAATGAAACCCGTGGAGGCCAGGCTGAAAATGGAAGAGCCTTTTGAAAGGACGCTGTGGGTGCTGGAAGCTCACATGGGGTCAGGGGAAAACCAGACATGTTCATGGTAAAGAATGCCACTGAGGGTGTCTAAATACATGGAGACTGTGTTTGGCTCAGGAAACCTGAGATGAAATAGTTGATGGCTGGGGAGTCTTTAAGAAAGTATCCCATATACTTGTCTTGCTCTTCTATTTGTCCCTACACATTCACTTCTGGCTGCTAACGCAGACAGGATGCCGACCTGGATGGATATCCACTCTGACTCAGTGCAACCGTTATTACGTTCTTATAATAGTAATCAGGCCTTTGGTTTTTAACTTGATTTTGTGGATGATATGTAATTGAGAAGAACTCAACTTGATTTGCAGAAAGCAGGATAGTTTTGAAGTTATAATGTTTAAGAACACCATTTTTTTCAAATGCAAACCTGATTTTGAATCAGTGAGAGCTAATAAGTATGGGACTTCATGGTGCCAATTACTCTGAATCATTTTCTAAGGATTACAATGTGGGTATTTAAAAGATATATGAGGAGGAGGAAGAGTTCAGTCCTTGCTGATGATGAAAAAGAAAAATCAAAAATATTCTAGGAGTCAATGGAACAACAGCTACAATTTTCAGAAAGGCTTATTTCTGATTATGGTCAATCAGAAAAAAATCAATGAATCATTTTCTTTTAAGGAAGACCTTTGTTTTCTAATCAATTTAATTCCTTTTGAAAAATCTTTCCCCTTCACACAAATGCTGAGTTATCTATATTTTATCTCATTGGTTACTGTGCTGCTTTCAGCCTAATCTCAGTGAGCAGAACTGGAAAAAAAAAAAAACAAACAGCAAAAGAGTCTGGCAGGATTGTGAACCATTCTCCAAGCACATGCTATCTGAATTGAGAGTGTGAAAGTAACTGTAAGCTGGCCAAAGTATTGAAGCCACTCCTGCATCTTTTGCAGGCTGACTGGGGTCATTGTTTTTTCTCCTACTAGATTGGCATTTCTTCTGTTTCTGATAGAAACTGAAGTCAAAAACATAGTGGGCTGTCCACACAGTCTTTGAGCAGAAATAAACTGAATGTCCTTTCAGTATTATACAGCTGGCAGGTGTCAAATCTCTTCCTCATCTAAATTGGGGTTAAGTGACACAGTGGAGGTGGGGGGGACTTTTGTAACTACACAGTAAATGGTAACATTTCCTGCACGAGTTCTACCTTTGAATACTCCATTTCTTCCTCATTTTTTTTCCTGGTGAGTGCAAGCAACATTCGACTTTGATCAAATGCCAACGAGATTGTCAAGAAGCCAACAGCCCCCACCACTTCTGCACACGACATTTAAACAAATTAAATCAAGCTCAGGGAAGACTGAAATGTTTGACTTGTGCTGAACTGGGAGGTTGTAATCAATTAAAGCACTGGCTATGTCTTATATCCTCCTGTAGGACTCTGCTCTGCTTCTGCTGAAGTCAGAATTTCATCAATAACTGCAATCAGATGGGAACCTTCACCAGCTACATCTGCTTTTTTTCTCCCATAGAGTGATACACGTGATTGTTCAAAGGCCATTAGACAGAGTTCTGCTATTCTGCACCAGGGTGGTTAAAATTATAACACTTCAGGCTCAGTCTTCACCCCATTAAAAAGTTAATAAATATGTTTGTATAAGATTTGGACTACTACTAAAATTCATAGGGAGTTATACATGAAACAGCAAATGTGTACTATCCCTACAGTGTTGGCTAGCAGTTAAATACTCTCAACGTCCCATGTTTTTAGGTAATATAATTATTAACAGGCATGCTAAGAAGTGACAAGTTAGCAGTATCTGCTGTTCTCATCTTACATAGCCACATGCAACACATCATTGATTTTCTCTTGACACCTTTCTAAAAGAAACATCAGTACATACCTGTGAGGTAAAATGACTTTCAGAAAGTGAAGGAATAGAAATTAAAGGAAAAGTGTGGAAAAAGTCTGCATTACGTTTCTCATAACATCTCTATTGGAAACAAAAGACTTGTCAACACACGCAACTATTCCAGTTAGCTGTGGCAATTTAAATTTACATCCTAACTAAAACAAGTGTAAAGCTGAAATACCCTAACAGACATCAAATAATGAAATCAAGGAGATAAATACACGCACACATATATATATGAGAACATATATATGTAGGTATATATCTATATTTATGTGTATGTATGTATAGATATGCACATATATGCTAAAGTGAACCACTTAACTGATGTGTACTAGGATAAGGATTGATTTTTTATTATTTTGAGTACTTTTTATTCTTTTTCATTACAAGCAAATGGTACAATGGAGCCTGACATGTTAAGTATCATTTCAGTAATTAGGTAATAACTGCACCAGCTCCTCAATAAATGTCTCCCTACTTTGTCTTTGGCTGATTTTCTGATATTAATTTCTTACTCAAGCATCTTAAATATTATTCATATGAAAGGATAATGAAAGAAACCAAAAACTTCGTCTTCAAATACAAAGATTTTTTTTTTTTCCCTAGTTTAATCTTCTAGAAGTAAAAAGTTAGGAGTAAACCAGTGAGACTCATGAAAGAAATGTTTCATATTTCTATAGTATCTTTCCTCAAGAGGATCACAAAAAAAAACGTAAAGGATGGACAAACTCTTGACTTTTCTTTGTCAAACTACCACTTTTCTAAAGGGCCCAAAACATGTGTTATTTCTGACTGAGATTTTATACAGTGTTTTGAAAATGGACTGCGTATTTGTCTTTTAAGAACATTCCAATCCAGGAAAACAACAGTCATAAAAATAGGCAATGCAATATGCCATTATACTTTTCAATCTTCCTTTGGATACTACTGTCAGTGTAACGTAACAAAAGGGATTGATTTAAAAGAATGACAGAGTCTATCTCTGGCCTTTTAAATCTCTCCTTGGCCATACATCCATATAAAATTAGCGCGAGAGGGGAGGGAGGAAAGCAGTCTCCAAATGTCATGCCAAGAAAAATGCCAAGATCATATACGACGGCATCACAAAAGAAGTCGCAGTGCTGCAATGGCAGTGACACACAAACCAAGCCTTCCAGTGCTCCTCTACTCCTAACCCCATGAAAAAGCTTGTTTGAGCTTGTTTAATAGCTCACACTGAACCTTTCTTGAGCCATGAATCCAACAATATAACCAGTTTCAAACAGCATTCACAGAAAGACATTTGTAGCAGGAGTTATGCACACAGCCAACTCCTGGCTAAGTGATACTAAACATTCTGTTCTCCTCCAAGTCTGTATTTTTAGAAAGAACAGCACGTTTTACTGGAAATGTGTAGTAAGTTAAAAATCAGCTTCAGACTTTTAGTTAAAATGTACCAAGAAAAAAAAAATCTTACCACGCTAAATATAGTTAAAGATTACTTTTACAGTTTTAGTTCCACTGAAAGAACCTCCACTGTTTTTCCTCTGCCGGAATGAATTGATTGGGCATTTTCTCCAGGGAGACCTAGAGTAGCACTGGCTGTTTCTTCCATTCTTTTCAAGTATTACATAGAAATGCCATCCAGGAACTTTCCTAAAGCTTTATGAGAAAAAAAATCACACTGCTGTGCTACAGGAACGAAAAGAGAATTCCGTAATCAATATGTTGATTAAAAGGTTTCTTGTGGATAATTTTTTTTTTAAACTGTAGACTCAACCCTGTTTCTTCCACTCTGGAGACCAACAAGATTTTCTTTGTGCCTTATTCACACTTCTTTAAAGCCCCTGTTTCAGAAACATGTGCATCTAGTCAAACACTGTGTTTTTTGCAAATGATGCAATATAAATACTTCTTCACTTTTCTGTCTTATTTAGACAAAAAGCAATGTAACTTCTAATTTTCTCTTCCCATGCAGAATGTCATTCTGCTCCACTCTGCAGGACCCAGATGATACTCACACTATTTTAAATTTTACCATACTACCTCCCACTGGAGAAGCATGCATTAAAACTGAAAATTGTTTCACGTTTTAAGTGTGCTGTGTCCCTCTAATGATACTATTAAAGATTATTTTAACAGATTCATTTTATACTTTTTAGCATCTCTTTGACACCAAGCAACCAAAAAAATACATGAGTTGGGGACAATGCTAAATCAGTGGCAACTGATCCAAACCAAAGAATGAAAAAAAAAAATACCCTGCTGACTCTAGATCAAGATTCATTCGTGCAAGCAAAGCAACAGTAGATTGATTATTTTTTGGCCTCTTGGCACATTTACAGTTAAATTGCTTCATTTGAAATGGAATCAATATTTCTAATTATGTCAATTACAGTATTAAAAATATAATGATCTCCAGTGGAAGTGAAACCAGGTTATAACCTGGTAAAGATACTGGATATATTCTGGATATATTCCAGTACAGTTTTCAGATCAAGATACATTCTTTATGCAAATAAAGAAATAGAAACACAGAAAATGTTGGGTCCCAGGGACCTCAGGCAGTCATCTCTGTGCTCCTGCTCTGAGACAGGCTCAAATGCACTCAAGTATATCTAGACATTCCCCCACAGACATTTGTTTAACCTAGCCAGTGAAAGATTGATTCTACAGTCGCGTTTAAATGACTGAGGCTTTTTAATGCTCATTAAAATAAATCCGACACCTTTTTCACCTCAGCTTAGGAACGGATATCCTAGTTTCCCGTGTTTTAGAAAAGACATTTTTTTGAAGTGATCTTGTGCAGCAACCTTTTTTAATTGCTGTAACTTAAGAAGAAGCCCTTGATTTCTAAATGCTCAAATATACAGAAACATTCGCTGTGCATGACGATGCAGGAGACTGCCTATGTAGAGCTCTGGTGTATGTCACGAGATTGCTGTGTCACGGAGAGCCTGTCCTGTGCTGGCAGCACGTTTTCACGCGTCTTCCACCCTGCAGACAAGAAATGGCTGCTACATCTTGATGGCTCCACCTCAAGTGGTTTCAGTTAAGGTGATGGAATGGCTGAGGACTGAGAAAATCAGCCTGGCTGTACAGTATCTACAGGGGACTGACTGAAGGGGTTGGTTCAGGGGTCGTCTATAGCCTTCCCAGAAAAAAAAGAAAGCCAGTGTAAAAGCTGGAGCTCAGAAAACTAGCCTGAGAATCACATGTAGCGTGAGCATATTGAGGAACAAAGTCATGCTGCCAAAAACAGAGAAACTGCAGGTACAGGTGAAGAAAAAAAAAACAACAACCAGTCAGAGAACAAGCCATACCCAGGCATGGGGATCCCTGACTTGCTAAGTAGCATCCAAGAACAGGGAGAGAACTGAACCAGGGAAAAAAATTTTAAGTATTCATGATTTTGCCAAAACCTGTATATTTCTAGTGCCAGTTCAAGGGTGATTGCTTTTGTGATCCTTAAAAAAATCAATGTTTACTGCTTTATACAATGACAAATTCCCAAAGAAGAAAATCGTAAACAAGGTGTTCAATGCCCACAACTCTCCTGGAGACATGGATAGGAAGTGTATGCACTCAGCACTGAAGAAAATTAAGACATACTTGTCTAACGGTAATGGCATTTACCAATCAGCTGGAAAAAAATGGGTATTCATCTGTACTTACTGAAAACTTTCCTCTGCCCAGTCCAATGCTTTTCAATGCTGCAGCATTTTGAGCACAGTTTACAAGGATGGGCTGAGTATGTAAATGCAACTCCATAAACCCAGAATTTCTTTTTGCCTTACAGTTGTGGAAGACAGCAGTTACACACTGTATTTAGTGGCACACCCTACACCCTACTCACTAATGCCTCACACTCTGTGTCCGCAACGCTAGAATTCAAAATGAAGATTGATCCAAGGGACTGATCCCAGAGGTAGCCTGATGGCGAAACACTTGGCTTGACATAATTATTTTCACACCATATAGATTAATCTGAGTACTTAAATTCTGCTTGCGAGTTCCCAACTAACATTACTTGACTGCAGAATTTCTAATTACTAGTATTACCATTTCTAATCTTCTGAAGCTCTGCCTGCTGTGTCTGCATCCGAGTCATCACATTACAAGGTCCTCTATTGTCTCACTGCATTCTTCTCAGGCCTTCAAATGTTAATAAACTAGAATAATGAAAAAGGAGGATAACAGTAGGTCTGAGTAGGACGATACTACATTTTAATTTTAAATGTGGGGCCTTCTAGTAATGGGGGACAACTGAAAGCTAATGTGGGCTTAACACAGGCAGACATCAGAAAATACTGAGATTTCCTGATCACACCACAAAGAACCTGAGCTGAAGCAAGCAGAGGAGGAAGTAAAGGTGGAAATCACTGACAAATTTGGATTAAACATAGGCACTAGAGTGCCACAAAAATAAATACAACATATGCCAGGAAGAAAGAAGTCAAGGAACAAAGACAACTGACCCAGGCATAACCAGCCCGATCCTCCTGTGGTAAATAACATCTCTGGCAGAAGTGGTTTCACATGGGCCAGGGCCAAGGGGCCTCTGACAAGCAGCAGTAGGGACAGCTATGGCCATTGAATCAGAGCTTCAAATTCCCTGTCCTTGAGCTCCCTGCTCTTTGCCAGACTTTGAAGTGGCCGGCGTACCACCCAGGAGACACACATACCACCTTTTGGGTACTCCCAAACCCAACAGACAATGAAGTGATGCGGAACAAAAAGCATAAAATCATTTTGGAATTTGTGACAATAAAGTCTTATGGTATCAATCCAACTATGAAAATGCAGTAAGGAAAGGCAATATCATTCCGGTACAAATCAATAGAGTATAACTGCAGGGGAAATATTAATGTTATTACACAGTTAATCCATGGCTGAATTTATCTTAGTGAATCGTTAATGTTCTTCCTAAAACAAACAGGTCAGGTCGTTTTGCTCCTTTTTACCTTGGCAAGTTCCTTTCGTTACATCTCAGCATCCCTTCGAAATAAGCCACACCATGACTAGTTTTTAAATGTATAAAGCTAAAAACCTCTACAATGGAGAAGAGGAGCAGCGGAAAATTACAGTTCACATGAGTAAAGTACAGCCTGCCAAGAGAAAAAAAGTTTAATTTGTCGATGAAGAGTTGTGGATTTGGAGTGCCAAAATTATTAAGGTCAGAACGCTGCGCTGAGTGGCAGGCATAGCAGCTTCTCAGCGTACATCCGTGAACCTGACTGTACACAGCACTCATCAAAGTCAGCCTTGGGAGGACATGTAACAATGAGATTGTCCTTCAAAGAGAAAAAGAAGAGATTTTGTGGAAAGGAACTGGCCAAATCCTCTATCATCAACAAGAGAGAAATGCCTGATCCCTTTGATAACAGGCCTACTTTAACAAGGAGGGAACTAGCAGCTCATGTGGTGACTCTGCATTGTAGTCAGCTGGTAGGAACAATGCTGCCACTTCCACCTTCCACCTGTAGCACTCGAGGTCAACCAGTCACCTCTGGGGACAGGTAACACTGGATCAAAACGTATCTATTCCACTTTCCTGACCCTGCCTCAGTCCCCGCTGAAAAGCTTGCTAACACTGGAACCGCACATCGAATCACTGAAGCAGCTTTATACACATCGAGGCTGGGGCCTCATCCTTAGTCTAACCATGGATGCTAGCGAGTGGCTGGTTTTATGAACCACTTGTCTTGTAATCGACAACCCGAGATAGAAAGCTCAGTCCAGAAGACTGTAAAACCGACCTCTGGTGATATCAGGAGGAGGAGGAAAAAATGGGGAAAAATGTCAGAGTCTGTGTAATTTCATTTGTTCTTACACATCCTGTAATATATAATTACTGAATGATACCATGGGAGGGATAAGATAAAGTTGTTTTGGCTTGCTGTAATTGCGCATCTCAATAACTAAATAAAGCTTTAGGTATTCTTTGAGTTGACCTTGGATTTCCCGATTTTACTGGTTTTGTTTTCTAAGAGCAACATCCTGTAGTGATTTTTACTTTGAGATTACTTACACATGCTTTCAAGGTTTAAACCACTTTACTATTCCCATATGTAAGGGAATAACAGAGGGAGAAAATTTACACTTCAAAAATCTTGATAAAAAATAGTGAATATGTTCAAATTCCATCTCTCTTATTTTCTAACCAATAATAATAATAAAATCTACTGGTGTCCCTCCTGTCCCATATCTCATTTCTTTCCTCTGCCTGTGAGATCTGACATTATCACAGACGTATAATATAACATATTCCAGCTCATGCAAACAAAAGCAGCACAAAGAACGCAAAGAAAAAAGTACACAGCAGTTCTGAATCATTCTTCACAAATGACACTAACAAATCATCTTCCAAATGAGCTTGATTTTCACCGGCACTTTGATTGCCTGTTACGCGAGGTGGATTTTTGTTTGTTGCCCACCAATTGTTATTTCGGAGTCACATGGACGCCACTGTGCAACATTAACACTGCGTTGTCTTCCCCTGATACATTCCTCTTCCTCCCTTCCTTTCCCACTTCAGATCACTCTTTGTTCTGCCTGTGCCGAGGGCCCGGGCACACAGAAACCCAGGGGGACATGACTGGAGGCAATAAGGATGGCAGTAAAGCAGCAGGGCTCTGGGTAGTAAAGTCTGTTGCAAAGTCTATTGCTTACCCAGGTGCCACTTAGACTGGCTTGGAGAATTCGTCTCTCTCATCCTAAAGAAATCTCCCCAAAGACTGAGCCACCTGGCTCACAGGCAGATCCCGAAACTCACATGTGGCCGCTTTGGACTGAATTCTCATGGATTTTGCTCTGTTAATGAAAAGAGGCTTGAAGTGCAATGTAACATTCCTTTATAAGGGGTTTAAGACCTCTTTGAGCATGGACAGAGGGGCATAAAGGAGCCCTTTGTATAAAAGAAACACCTTTTCTAAGTGCCCAGTTTAACTAATAATGCTTTTAATACGGCTACATGGTCTTAAAACCTATTAAGGTGTTGCAAAGCAACAGAGCTTTTCCTATTTGAGCACTCCTAAATTTTTTCTGAGCACATGCTAATATCAGGACAATAAATTTAAGCATAGCGATAATACGATTGGCTTCCTCAGACCTTCTGAGCCTTTTGCTACCTCTCCCAGACCCCTCAGGTCATGCTGAAAACCATTGATCCAGTTATAACCTTTTCCACAGGGAAGCGGAAGCACTGGTCACAATAAAGCACCAGTAATAAACTGAGTCCTAATGAAGCCAATTTCTTCCCGGGATCCCAAAGAATTTCTCAAACTGATAAATTGCATCACACCTCATCCTTTACAAAATAGCCAGATATTGCTCTGCTTATTACTTCTATAGCGGAGACAGAGAACTAGGTTTAGGATTATCAACAGAGACAATCTATAGGGTGAGGTGTATTTTCTAGACGCTCCTAAATACGTCCTGAATAGCTACCAAGATCAAACAGAACTAAGGACACTTGGCACTGTGTAGCCATACACATCTTATCCAACCTAGTAGAAAGAGCTGGTGACAGGGGCAGGAACTGAGCCAAGACTCTGCTGAGAAGTTAATTTATAAGAAATACACTATAGAAAATGCATCTGGAAAACCCATATCCAGTGAGAAACATTACTGAACTCAGGACACTTCACAAGACTATTTCACTCATCCACTCTGATTTGGGAATTACAAAACTCTTTAAATCTCAGGTGGGGTAAATTCTGCCAATGTACCAATGCATCTTAACTAAAGCAAAGGATCAGAAGAAATGAACTTAAATTCACTCAAATGCCTTTTCTAGGCATTTTGCAGTAAACTTACACATTGTCCAGAAAGGATCTTTAAGCATCTGTGCTTTTCCTGTCTTAAAATGTGAAGACTAATGAGTGAAAACTGATTTTTCTACTGTTGTGTTAAATCAGAGCTGACTTTGGACTCTAGTTGGAGATAAAAGTGTGTGAATTACAACAGTCCTATTCTCATTCACATGCATAACACCACAGCTCCTATTAACATCACTGGAAACACAAACGAGCTTGGAAAAGGAGAGTGTTTTCTTCAGCCAATATAAGGTCATGTAAATCTATTGCCTTTAATAGCTATAAGCAAAGCAATTCCTGTGGAGGATCTTTTATTTTAGATGTTCAAAATTACAGCTGGAATAATACTCACACAGCCATTTTAAAAAAGTAAAACATCTTACATAATTTTAAAAGTGTTTTTCCTACTTGCTCCTTTCTGCGTAAAAAGTGTAGCTACATTGCCCTGAATGCCTTTGAGAGCCTCCATGGCTACACTCACTTCTTCACGTTCCTAGTGAAAGATATAGCAGAGCACACAGCCTTCTTTGTCTTTCATTGTCAGATTTTGAAAACTTACATACTTTAATTTCTGCTAGTTAAATCAGAATATCTAATAAAAACTGCGTTAGCAACCATAAAACCAGTGTTCGCTGGGAGGGGGAGGAGAGAAGGCTAGCTTGTCGGCAGCTGGCACTTTTATTATGAGGCATTTAAAAAGCCTGACAGCTAATGCACTCCACTAAGACACTGCGAACTACATACCTTCAGAAGAAATTATAATAGCTAATGAGGTTTGGGTTTGCTTGTACATTATATTCCTTGCTTTTCAGGGAGATGGATGCAGCATTCTGTATACCCTCTCTGTGCAATATGAATTCAGATGGTAGCTGACAGGGATAGATTTGGAAGTAAGATTTATCTCAAAGTATGTTTCCATGTTTACACACTCAGCATCGTTTTTCATATCCACCTTTAACCATTATTCCTCCTTGGCAGTAGAAGTCAGGTTCTTAATTATGTGAAATTTTTCATTGTAATGAAAGGAAACATAAAGATCCTTGTGAACACACTCACATTTATAACTTATTTACAATGTGTTTTCAGAGTTCCAATAATTCATGGTGCTAAAGGTGGAAGACTCCACACACTAGCTGCAGTATTAATGCTTTGAAAAATTATTAGCCAAACTAGAAATTTTATTAGTCAGCTTTTCATGTTAGATGTGCTCTGCTGGGATTTCGCTATACCAATGCTTACTTCATGTTCCGACAATTTTTCTAACTAGCCTAAGATATTATTGTATTAGATGATGATTTACTCATTCTATTAAGCCCTGACACTAAATACGTTTTATGCTAAATTAGTTCTTTCTTAAAAAGAAAGACTTTCTTCCTGCCAGAGAAAAAAGAAAAAAGAACCCTGTTCCAATTAAGAGACAAAAGTAAACCTCTGCAAGATCTGAAAGATAATAAACTTATTAATTGTCCACCCTTGTCATGAAAGAAATACTTTACGTTCATGAAAAAAAAAAATATGATGACAAGCTGCTTTTGAGGACAAATTCATAACAGGATCTATGTATCTGTAAGTTCTCCGGCCAAAGACCATAACGTTGCAGGAAAGTCTCGGTACCTCTTTTGGTTTTTGTTTCTAATGTAAAAAGAAGCACTACTTAACTGTTAGTTGTGTTGTCAGGAAGGCCATAGGAAATTAGGAGTCTTGACTCTTGTGGTCTCCAATGAGTGGCAACAGGAGAGCAAGTCATAGCTCAATTAGTAAGGATTCTTACCTCTCGGCAAGCCCATCAGGACCGTACTGCATCAGCCTCAAGGCTGCACTGCAAAAACTGTGGTTTTTTGTCCATACTAAGACTTGTTCAAGTACCACAATAAACCAAGGGCCTAACATACTGAAATTGAGGTAGAGCTCAGCTATAGTATCAATGACAGGTAGGATTTTGTACACATTCTCAAAGGACAAGGGCTTTAGCAAATGTGGATCTAACAAAAACACTATTTCAGATCACTCTGCTCTTTTTTAAATGAAAAATTCCTGACTGCCATTGAGAACTTCCCTTGGTCTGAATGACTGTGCTCATAAATGTTGATCATCCTATTGCAGCCAGGTCCATTTGTGATAAAACTAAATACATGCTCTGTGATGAAATCGGTAAAAATCACAGTTATTTGTAAATAGTTTTCCCAAGTGACAGAAATAAGTGACTACTTCTATTACACTAATTAGATCATTTTCATGAGGAAAGTATTACTGGCTTCTATTTCAGACTACTGGCACGTAGATTCACATTTTTTCTTATCAAAGAAAACATGGATCGATACCTCTCCTAATCTAGAAACAACAGAGAGAATGCCATGAAGTGTCTGGCAAGGTATTCATCTTCCTATCGTATTAAGGTTTGGAAAGGAGGCTTTCATAGTCCATTGTATAATTTCTACTTTTGAGTGATGGCTACCCAACAATAGATGTCTGACCCTGCTCTTCCTTGGTTGCTGATGTAAAACATTGCTGCCAGACTACTTGTATAATGAGATTTTATTTGAATGCTGAATTTCTGAAGATGTAAGGATGCACTTCCCCTTCAGGATATTTTGGCATAAGCACCTCAAAAATCAAGCACAAGAAACACAGATCTCTTGTACTTGTTCTTTGCATCCTCAGACAGGGCAGACACATCTGTAGCCATGACAAACTAAGGGTACAAGATCTGATTCGCACAAAGTCAGATGTACTGTCAGAGAACAGAATCACGTTATCACCATTTAAGGATACTTGGTGCTTTCCAGGGCACCTTGCTAAGTCCTCATCCTGAATAAATCAGTGCAACTCCACTGATACACCAATTTCCACCTGCCAGTGCCCTGTTTAGTGTCTCTTGACCAAGCATCTCATAGAAATTTCTCACCTATAATTCTTGCCTCTGATTCTGGTTTATTCTCACAACCATGAACATTTTATAATGCATTCTCATTAGATAAACTGATACTTTGAGTAATTTATGATGAATCTAAGGTCTGGTCTACACACACAGAAATTACACCGATTTAACTAAATCGGTTTCTAAATCAATTTAGTTAAATTGGAGCAGCTCCCAAGCGAGGACACATAAATTGGTTTAAGAATGGCTAATATCATGTTAGCTTAATTCAGTTTTAAGAATGTCCGCACAAGGGGGTTGCAATGATTTTATTAAATTGATTTAGAAACCAATTTATTTCAGCCAGTACTATTTGTGTGTAGGCCAGGCTACAGAGACAAGCGCAAACTGCAAAATGTAACGTTAATTGTCAGTATTATTGCTCCCAGGAACTAAAGAAGGAATTAGTTAGAATAAAGTTTTAACTTAATTTGTTAATGAACAGCACACGTGCCAGAATAAAGCTAACAAACAACATTTTGTTTACATGATACTTTTCCTCAAGGCAGCTTATATGCCATTAGTAATTAAAAGTCACATGTTGTTACATTACAGCCATAGTGTGAAAAGGTTAAAATGTAAACATATTTAAACATCTTGGGGCTATTGTGATTATTGCTAATTTTCACTTATATTAAAACACAGATGAAAAAAAAATCCTTCAGTTTCCATTTGTAACCTTATTTTTTTCCTTAATTTTAGGTTTTGGATAAACTAATGCCTGAAGAATTTAATGCTTATTTATTTCAACAGACATGCTAAGAAATTAGTCCTTTGTTTTAAATATAAAACCTGCAGATTAGTTAATGCTGTGGTGATAAAAGATTGAGATGATTACTCTTCCATCCTAATTGTCTATAACCAGCTAAAGGCATCTGAGTAGTGGTTGAAGATGTATGTAAACTGAACAATACTCAAAGGCTTCCAGTGCTAATTCCCAGGCAAAAGGCAGAACTTAAGTCTCCTGACACAAGGGCAGTCCCCTTAGTAACAGTGACCTGAGTTCGAAGAGAGGTCAAACGCCTTTTGATCTGGAGGATATCAGAAAACAGCCAGATTAGAAATCCCTTCTATTCTCTTTTGGTAGCAGGGATGTAATCATGATGTCATCTACAAGAAAGAAGACATTTCTGTGAAACGCCGCCTCATGTTCCACAGTCCTTAAAATCATTTCACACTAGGCAATTGGAAGTGAGCGCAGAAAAACTAATTTTGTACCTCTTTCTCCATAATATACAGGAAGCCACTGAACAGTGATGATCACAGGCCACTGAAGTGTAAATGTCACTTGAATAGCCTGGACAGATGGGTCTTTTCATGGAGAGATTAGACTATGGCTATATGTCCTGGGGAGAGAGGCAGACAGGACTTCTGTGTATGTATGGTAGCCCATGCAATATCTTACGCCTTTTAGGTTTGTAGATATAAGCAGGTCTTGTTCCTTGCTCAGGATGCTTGCATCTCTTGCAGGTACTTTTTTTGATCGCTGCATTTAGAAAATGCAAGGATTTCTTGACAAGCTCTAAGAGGGTCTTAGAGATGAATAGCTGTTCACATCAGTCATGACATTCCCCCGCTCCTTTCCACCAGTCTCTCCCCAGCCCCCTCACGCACACCACATCTTTCACAAGATTCCTTCCAGTGCAAGACAGGTCCCGGGGCCGTTCCCCTCCATCCTGCGCACCTCCCAGCACTAAGCCTAGTAGCTGCAGACTTTGTCACTGCCATGTGTCTCAAATGCTTACCGTACTTGGCTGTCTCACTGCCTTTCAAGGATCTGTTCAGAATCTGATTAATTACTTAATGTTTACAAAGCACTTTGAAGATGAAAGGAACTGCAATATCAATGGGAAGTACCATGATTATTTAGTCTTCTGGCTTCCCTCCCTTTATCCTAGTAGAGAAAAAATTGGTGACCACCTAGATTTTGATCTATGAACAAAAAATTGCATTTGGCCTGTGGAATTCAGCAGCACGCGACACACATGCTCTGTGTGTTGTCCAAACCAAGGAGGCTCACATTTAATTTCTGTGATTGCATTCTCACGTGGTGGCCGAGATTGTTTCCAGATAGACAGAACATTTCAGTGACATGTATTTAACAACGAAATATCGCCACTATTTTTACAACTGTAGTTTTCTCACTTGACTGAGGACAAGAATTAATTCCCAGCTCTTGAGGAGCTCGTCAAGGAGGACACATAGGGTCCCTATCAGCACACAAAAGCGAGCTTTGGTCCAAGCAGCCTTCAAAGCAACCGGAACAATCTGAAAAACTTTGGGATGAGTCAGGGAGATAGAACACAGGGATGGTATCACCAAAAACAAGGAAGAAGCAAAATGATGTGAAAGACAAAGGAAGAACTTTTAAGAGGAGCTTAGAGGAACTCTCCCTTCTGTGGGAACACTTCGTCCCAGGATGGGTGGTTAAAGGTGTTCAAAAGACTCCTAACCAAAAATACAGTGTGCTCATCAGAAAAAGATACTGTAGTTGGTTTATGCTGCTTCATTCTCCTTCCCCAGCAGACCAGCCTGCAGTCCACACCTGAAACACCAGTCACAGAAGCTTCTAGATGATTGCTATGATGACTTTTAACATACTTGGGAATTACACTAAGTTTCTGTTTCTTTTCGCAGCATTTAGTACACGGAATATGTAATTTCCTTCAAACCAAAAATATCCTTTCTCCAATTTCAGCCTTAATCTGAGGCTTTCCAAACATAGGATTAAAGAGAGATATTGTCCCTTGCAAAGTGAACACTTTCCTTGAGGCAATAAACAAGAACTTCCGTAAACCAACTCAGCTTTGAGCTTCCCAGGTATTCTGGCACAGCCGCTGGCTCTCTTGGCAGTGATTGCAAATCTCCTGATAGCTACTGAATGAGTGGGAAAATGTCAACTTTGATTAAAGAAAAAAAGAAAACAATAACAAACAGATCCTAACTACACAGCAGACTGAAACACAGGTCCCAGCATTAGCAATAAGTGAAAGAAATACTGTTTTCATATTATAAGGTGCTGACTGCTACACAGCTTAACTGTAAGCGTAAGATGTGATTAGCTGCAAACAGGTAGGACTGCTCTTGCTGAGCTCAATTATAAGAAAGAGCTGATGGATACACAAAGAAGTTTGGTATGACTGCACATGCAATGCACATTCAACTTGCCTAGAGCCAAAAGCCTTACCTATTTGAGCCATAAATCACTCCCCTGACACCACACTTAGACCCAGGGGTGTGGAAATATACTACAGACACTCCTTCACTGCCTCTAACATGTGTCACAATTAAAGTTCAGCAAGAGTTTGTCTGTAGTACTCCAGAATAACTTCTTCTGAATCTGATGGAAAGCCATGTTCCAAATGAATTTTTAAAGAAACTCCCTGCTGGAAGAGGGGTGACATTTTGCACCATTAAATGCAATAGTCTTTTAAGAAGTTCCATGCAACATACATGAAATTCAGAGTTCCATCTGCATGAGGGCAAGGAGGATGTAGGTATTTAAAGGACTTTTTTGTTTGATTATGACTGAAGTGCAATTCCTTAACGACAAGCGCTTGTGGATTTGTTGTTTAGAGTTGCATCTGTCTTTGGTAACTGGGAGCAGAAGTCCATCTGCCAGAATGTGTTTGGTAAATCTCCTTGCAGGCTGCCATTTTGTGAGCAAGGATGTATACATCCCCCTGGGTGACCCCTCCCTAAAACCATTTGTATAACCTGCCAGCTGTTCCTTTCTCTGACTCTTCCTCCAATTATCCTTTAGGAGAGAGTGGAAAGGGGGAGAAAACCCCGTACACACTTACACATACACATATACATGCGCAGCCACGAGGAAGATGAGGGGGACAAGAAGGCAGCCCCTTGACTATGCAGACTGGCATTGTTCTGGTGAAGAACTGGCCAGGCAGCAAATCCCACCTGCCACTGGGGGGCCTCCTGCAGCAGCAATGCAACCTGCAGTCTGGCTTTTTTCCCTTACATTTCCCCTTCCCCTTTGCCTCGTTCCTTCCAGAGCTGCCCAGCTTGAAAATCCATCCTCTGGGTGGAAGAGGGATAAAAGACACGAAGGGAAGTAAAAGACACAAATGTCAGTGAACAACCTTCCCGGAATGAACTCGTGCAAAATTCCGCTCTTAATTACATTAATATTAAAAGACTCCCTGGAAGATACTATAAGAACAATTCCTTCTGAACACTTCAACAGATGAGCATGGCTTTCCTTTTCCCACTTCAGAGTGCTCTTTATTAACTTTTAAAATGTTTTAATCGTTTCTAATGTTTCTTCTAAGAGGAATTTCTTGTAGTGGAGGAAAAATGTTTGCTTGGGTTCTTCATGAGTAATTCTCAATGGAAATTCTCATCATTAGAAATCTGACCTTACATTTAAAGAGCTGCAAGGAAAAAAGCATAATTAATTAGTCACATTATTTTTCCTCCAGCATATTTTAAAAATTAGCAGCCGCAGAATGAACGAGATGCAGGCTGATCCTGCAGCCCTTTCACAGGATAGTTGTTGCACTGATGCCTCTGGGAATGCACACAGGGACAGCAGGATCAGGTCCTTAAGCATAAGCCAGGCATAAGTAAGGCCTGCAGACAGGCACAGATCAGGCCTCCTGCCATAGTACGCTGAACACTCTCATTCCCCATTAAAATCAATCGGAACAAAAGAGGCTGTACGGGCACTTTAGTGGGTACCTGATTTAAAGTCATCAGCATTTTATGGCACGTGGACTTACCTTAGCAACTGGCAGCCCTCCTGAGAATGCAAGGCACTGATTCTCCACCCCCCTACACACCAGTTCTATGCCTGCACAATTCTATTGATTTTAATTGTGTGTCATATCAGCTTACTCCAGCGTAACAGAGCTGAGAAGCAGGTCCTGAATATCTAATCCACAAGCAAGTGTACTTCAAGTATCTCTTTATTTGCATTTCTACCCTGAGGCACCATTTATCATGAGAACTATTCAGTACACAGGATTTTAGAGTTTTATGCTCCTGACATTTCATCATTCCAGTAACTACCTCTCCCAAAACAGAGAAAAACAGCATTTCATGATAGGAACCATGTTTGAGATTTTGATCTGAGCCTCAATATTCAGTTGTGTTGTCTGCTCGCTCCTAGCTCACACATACAGAAACACCTTCCATGCTTCAAAAATCATCAGTTTAGAGATCTCTGACTATCATTTCATTCTCACTATCACAGAGATAGAACAGCAACTTTATGGCTGCCTTGCTCATGCAATCAGAGAATAGTGATTCAAATTTACGCCAAAACCCTATCTTAATTAAAGGTCTGGCGGGCAGAGCTCTAACTGAAAATCTGGATTAAGTGCTACCACATTTTTGAAACCTAAGATACACCCCTCTCTGCTTCACTTTCCCACATGTAAAATGAGGATGATATCACTCTCTTTCCCCCACCTTTCGTTGGCTTCATCTAAATCTTGAGGTCAGGAATTCTTTCAGTCCAGGGCACAGTCTAGCAACTCCAGCTTTAGCAGTCACTTTATTGCCCTCATCTGTCCTCACCCAGGACTACCATTCCCTCAGCCGAGCTTTTGAATACAAGGTACATAGGTGTTCCCCCGATGGTTCCAATGCAAAGTCCAGGCTTAGATCAAACCCAATTTTCATCACTAGATGAAGCAAAACTTTTGGACTTGATATCCGGGAGGCTGAGGTGAGTTCACACAATCCTGACCATTTCATAGAGGGCACTACTTCCAGCGCTGGCTTGGTGAGAGGCTGCTCCAAAGCAGTAACGTCACTGCAACCTGTCCTACTACTGACTGCCTTTCTACAGCTTGTGGATTTGAGATCTCATGTGGGGCATCTTTAGAGGCTATGCTGGTGAAACTGATATTATTTCTAACAACCCAGGCATCCAACAGAACAGGTATTCTTTCTATCCTGGAAACTGTTCAAAAAGTTTTCAACATTTCTATTACCAATGAAGATTTTCTGGTTTTGGACCAGCTTATAAAATTAAAACATTTCAGTAAAAAAATCAATGTGCAGAAATTATTTAAAAAAAAAACAAAAAACAACGAAACCCAACACAAAAAAAGGTTTGCAATGTTCAACCACGTCGAACAAAATACCCTGTGTCAGGATACTAACATGAAGATTAATCTAAAGTAATCATTTCAGAGTCTCTGATTCCAACTATTTACTACCAAGAAAAATGACTGACAATAACAAAAACAATCAAATATTGTAATTATCTATTTTTCCTTTCTCCCTGTAGTGAACCTGTTTTATGTTTTCTTTCTTCACACTAGTAACTTTACTCACGATTTTGAATAAACACACATTTGTTGTCTGAGATTCATATCTGGCCAATTATGAAATTGCCAAGAATTGTTACAGACTTTAAAAAAATCTATTCACTCTGAGAAACAGGAAGACGTCTTCAGATGATGTTAATCAGCATAACTCCACTCACTCAAAAGGAATTAGATAATTTACACCAGCTCAGGATGTGGTTCACAATTTTAAATTAGGATCTTAGTTTATTTAATGTCTTATTGTGGAGCTCTGAGACTCCAAAGCCAGTCTGTCCTCACTTTTATCTGTTCACAGATAAGCATGTTTCCTTAAAACAGCTTCAACTGCCACAGTTAAAATCTTAAAACCTGCTTAGGTCTAAAGTTATTACTTCCTGCCGGGAATGTCTGAAAGGAGTCAGAATATTAATCTCTTTAAATAGGTCTCCTGGGAATATATCAGTGTTTTTCCTTGATAGGATGCTTTCTGTGGAATTTGATAATCCCTGGCTTTTTCAGCATTTCACACAAAGCATCATTCTTAAGGAGTGTCTTATTATACACTAGCTTTAAAATGTTCGGAAAGGACTGAGAGACGGTTCTACCTTTACTCTGAAGACAAATTGGTTTTTCTTCATTCTCTAACAGCAATACAGGCAGGATTTCTAAAAGAGCTGTTTAAAGGAAGGCTATCAATATGAAGTCTTCTGTTTGTTGGCTGTGTGTACTCAGCTTTTACAAAAAAACTTGCTATAGTTTCTACCTTCTCTTCTCACAGACTGTTCTGTGTATTTGGTCCTACACTGTCTCTTGGTTGCCATTTGTACCACACCAGAGCTCCTTCCAAACATGCAGCTGTTCATCCTACTGCTGGAAACATAAAATCTCTTCTCTCCTGCAAAGTCATAGTTCTAAGAATTTGCAAGTCAGGAAAGGGTCTGTGGTTCAAAGATTTCAAGGTCAGCCGGCACTGTTTAGTCTTATCTTCTACCTTCTGAGCAGGCATCAAGTCCCACTGAGGAACTCCTATATCTGCTGAATAACTTCTGATTGGGTTCCAGCTCCAATACCCAAACAACTGGCCCAAATTCATGGTCCACTGGTTGCACCAGCAATCCACAGCTGCTCTGGAAACCATACTCCTGAAATGTGTTTTCAGCTTGAAAACAACTAGAACTCTAGAAACAGCAGTATGTGCTGAAGCCCCAAAATGTTCAGGGCTCATCATGGTAGGTGGGTCAATAAAGTATGGGGAACACTGAGAAGAACCATGATTTTTAGAAAGATGTTCAGTCTCAAAGACAATGTTTAGACATGTAAACGCCTTAGCCTGTAATCATAGCTGAAAGATAAAGAAGCCTTTGCTCACTGAAGAGTACGATCTGGAGTTTTGCCTGAGCTGGCCATTGGCACATTCTATATAGAGGTTCTCACGTACTGCCAGACATCCTCCTGTTTCTCAGCTGTGGTCATTTAGAACTAGCTGCACTCAAGTATTGAACTGTTTGTTATCACTTTCAGCAATCCATATATTTCAGGCTAATGACAAAACTCACCCTTCTCGCTTTATGCAAATTAAGACAGTAAACGTATTTCATTGTGTTCTAATTGTACGATAAGTTCACAATTTTAATGCTTTTTTTTCATATTCACTTTCATTTCCTTTTAGCCGATCTAATTTATTAATTAATCAGCTGTCTTGAAATATAATCCAGCCACAGAGTATTTCATTTAATGCAATTAAAACCCCTGAATGTTTTCTGGAGGGAATGTTTCTCAAATGGAGTAGGTCTTCCCTCTGGGAATCGCTGAACAATTTAGAGCAATGTAATCCAGAGAAGACCGTTCTCACTGATGAGTAATTTTGTTTGTCGATACTTTTCCTGCACAGAAGCTCTTTTCTGGGCTAGGCAAAGTACAAAACTCTGAAATCTTTACTCAGTTATTGAGTAAATCTTTCACTGAACTCGTTCCCCATGGTCCTCGGTACTGTTATTTCCTTCTCAATTTACACTCAAACAAATTCTCAAGGAGTTCAAAGGGATTTCAACTCAGTAAGGAAACAGTGAAATTCACACCATGCAGGAGGCCAGCACCCAATCCAATCTACGATGTCAGTCTACTTTTAGCCCTCAAATCATATCTTGAATTGGAATTGAGTGGTGGATTTGAGTCCTGTATTAAAGACATATGAAACAAATATCATTAAGTTGCCTTAACTGAGGGACCATGATCAAATGAAACTTCAAAAATTTATGTATGTTTATCCAGACAAAACCACTGACTTTTGAGAGACTCATCAGTACAGCAGAACACTGTGATATCACAATGCTGAGATTATGCCACAAATAGAGGGTTAGGGCCTCAGTTGTACAATAATAAACAACAGGATTAAATTGTGAAGTATGTAAGGGAAAGAAGGCAACGAGAAAAGGGAAAGATATACTAGTCAGGTACTATGTACATTTGTTCTGTCTGTTACTTGCCTATCATGAGTCTCAAAGTAGTAAATGAATTTTAGATGAAATTGTCTCCAAAGAGCACAACTTTTTAGCTAACCTGTAGCCACCAGCATACACATAAACTGCAGCAAGTAGAAGGCCCAACTCTGCTTTTACTAAAGCTGGGGAATTTTTTATCCAAGATCAACAATGGACCAATAAAAATAAACCTCTAGTACCAACTTACAGAAATCTGCAGCTGTTCAATTTGCTGCTCCAAGTCAGGGCCTGCACAGTATTTACTTACACTGGAAACAAATAGTTGGCAGGGCCACACTTTTTTTCTTGTCAGCCAGTAGCTGCATTGCTGTAACGGTAGATCTTTTAATTCCCAGGCATCATTAAGTCACAGAATGTCTGCTTTCAAATTGTATTAAATTGTTTAATAGATATTACCTGCTCTAGGAAAGGAAGGCACATTCTAGATTATCACAGGTATGGTTAGCATATTAGTTTTGCAGCCACTCAGTTTTCAAGTTACCATTTTCTCTGTATTACCTTGATTATCATCTTAAAAAGAAATCTAAACTGTGCCATTGCGGTCAAACTCAAAAAACATCCAACATGCATAAGATTCACTTAGAACTGCTGAATACTGGGGAGGCAAAAAAGAAAAAGTCAGATCCATCTTGCCCTGGACACATGAAATAATTATTCATCTGTTACACTTGCAAGCTTTCTGTCTTTCTATTTTATTCCTGCAGTCATCACTAAGTTCCATTTAAATTTTAGCTGTCATCTCTAATGCCTACCTTTGCAAACATAATTCATTTAATTAGCAAATTATCTAGTGGCTTTTTTACCTTTTTTCCCCTCAAGGCTTATTAAACATTTGCCAGGAGCATCTTCACAGAAAGCACGCCACATGGATGATAGTTATTTGAAGGTGTCAGATCCACATTCCTTACTTCATAACCCACCAGGGCAAGTGAAGCTAGGCAAAGCAAGTATCTCGCAAAAGTAAAAGCTTCATTTAGCACCTTTGCCAACAGTCTAAGATGGGGTTCACACACTGGACTCTTCTGTGCGCTCAATGGAATATGCAAAACTTTAGAGCATGGTACCTCCATGGTAAACATATTAGTTTAATTGACACAAGGAGATAATCCACCACCTAAAGCACAAATTTCAATCCAAAGAGGATGCAGAGGCCTGTCCCAGCAGATACTGGCCCTGAATTTGAGCTCCTTAACATTGTCTAAACCAGGCACAATTCTGCTGAAGACATTGCCCAGGATGGGTGGTTACATCAAGGACTGTCCCTAGAGCAGTGGGGCCACAGTCTTACACAAGGCTTCACAATGCCATCCCGAAGACCAGACTCACTGCTGGTGGGGACAGCAAACTTGGAAGCTCAGGCCCGGACATAGCCTCTGGACCAACGTACCTGCGTGCTACCAGACCCACCTGGACAGGGCCTTGTGTAAAACAGCTTTGGGTCATCCGCAAAGCAGGACTCCCTACATGGGACATATGTGCAGGAGACCACCCAACCACAAGGTCAAGGCAGCTGCTTTGATTGCAGCAGCCACCTTGTGCTCGTTCCAGCAGCTCCAGCCACGTAAGGAAGTGTTCGTGCAGGTGGCTAGCTAGCTGTCTGCCATCAACAAACTGCGCAAATCAGGCCTGCCATGCTGCAGCAAGGCTGAAGGCATCTCAGTGCCTCTTGCAAAGCCCTGGGTGGCAGGTGGGAGCAGCCACAGTCATACCGCAAAACTCGACACAGGATTTGTTTCTACCTCTCTCATCCCGCAACTGATCCTCCCCTCAAAACAGCAAAGCAGAGAACTTTTCACATCAGCTCACCTTTTTGGATCTAGGAATAGGAGATGGAAAGTCTGGGCCTGCTGCTACTCCTCTTCAAATAACAGGCCAGAACTAAACCTAGGAACTAGGTCTACCGGCAGCTGCCAAGTTTAATGCAATGCCGATTCCAAGGAATATCAGTGTCACTGTCCTCTCAAGAGCCAGCTGTCCTTTATTTTTACTGTCATTTCTCATAGATTGTGAGCACATTGCAAAAAAAAAAAAGCTACAGACCTAATGGCTTAGCCTTAAAAGCCTCTAGATGGTATATGGCAACACAGACTGCCTGTAATTACATTCAAAGTCAGATCATAGGTTGTTTAGCAAAGGGACCTCATTTACTGTATTAAATTCATCCCAATCTTTTCTGTGTAGCTGAAGACTGGGATGCTACAGATGCATGGCAAGAAAGGTCAGGAGTTGACCACCTAGAGCTGAAGACCCTACTTGCAGGAGAAAACAATTAAATAAGCAATAATGTAGCAAAGTTGAAAACCCAGAAGGCATTAAAGGCAAACAGAACCATTTTAATAGTTTTTTCTATGCTTGCCTGTACATGACAGCTGCTTTTTAAATTTAATCATCTTAGAGGAGATGACTTCATCATACATAGTAATGGTGGCATTCACCTGCAGAGAGCTACTAGTTTGAGTGCACTGCTGAGAGACCCTCTATTTCATGAAGAAATGTGAATGCAAGGGAGGAAAATGTCAGCGTTGTGCAAACATGAACCTTTGTTCCACACTCCAGAAATATCCATTCAAATGAGAAGGGTGAGAAGATTTTAAAAATTAAGTTCAGTTGAAAAGAAAGATTTAAATTCTATCTGATCTCTGGGTCTTAAGCATGGGATAAGATCAACTTCCCATTCTTTGTAAAGAACACCCTTTGCTGTCCCTTAGAAACCCAACAATTCTAGGAGAGCAAAAACTGGAAAATGCCAGTAGCGGTGGTGCTGTACATGACTTGTTTGGATGCTAAATGGTGGTGAGCACCTGAAATGCCACTGCATTTGGGAGATGAGAGCACTCAGCACTCCATGGGAACCAGGATTTTTTCTTTTTAAACGAGAGAGTAGTCTCTAAGAGACAACAAATCTTTCTGCTAAGGAGGTGTGGATTTTAATAGAGTTGGCAAAGTAGTAAGTGAAAAGGAAAAAGAGGAGAAGACACTATATGCGTGCCTGAGTTGCATAACGCTTTCCCAGGCAAAACACAGCAGGCCATATTACTTTCTAAGATAAGCTTGCAGAAGGCAATGTAGTTAATGAGAACTATATCTGGCCTCTGGGCACAGCTGTCCTCCGTGGCAAAGCACAGGCTCTCGAAAAAGCTCCGATTCCCTCTGCTAGCTCATACAAACAATTCTGCTGGAAACAGAGTCAAGTTGGATCTTGTGTAGACAGGGTAGTGAGGTTACCAAGTCCTGCCGTGTTACAAAAGGGAGGCGAGTGCTGCAACAGCTGTTCCTAACAGCTTTGTTACAAATTTATGAAGTGGAAGTCCTGACACAGAAACCCAAGATGAAGTCAACTCCCTTACTCTGTCAAGTGCATATTTTTCTCATTATTCAACACTTAACAGGGATGACAGCCAAGATTAAATAGTCACTCATCTTCTGCGCCATTATAGCTCCTGCATGATTGCTTCAAATTAAATCTAACAGTCAATGAAATAGTCAATATTTAATTTACTCATTGCAGGTGGCGATTTAGCTCCAGTTACGATATCATTTAATGACAGAAATATTGGTATTTATCACTTTTTATGAGTCTTCAGAAGATACAGGGTTCCTTCATTAGGCAAAATGTCCATGCAGCTTTAAGTCGTGTGTCACTCTTAGAGAGTGCGGATTTTGAACACTAAGGGTGTGTTCCTTTTCCCTGCTTTTCTGGGCGCTCACTGTCAGTGAAGAGGCATAAGGGTGCCGTGTGAGTCTCCAGAGACCTAGTAAGCTAATCGTGACAGCACCTACGCTTCTATTCTTCTAAGAGCACCCACTGACTAGCTAGTGGCGCAGAACATTTGGATTTAGAAGAACCTGATATTCCAATGGCAGTCCAGGGCAATCGGGGTTAATTCCTACTCTTTTGACCTTGCTGGCTTACTTACATAAAAGCCATTACACAAGTAGGGGGAGTCCAACTAGAAACATTTTGGTGACATTCATTACTGACCTTTTGACCACTGAAGAGTTCATCAACTGAAGACAGATCGTTTTTGCCCTGTTTCCAGAGGAGAAAACAAGCAGCAATGGTTTTGCTCCCTTTTAATGAACATGCTACAATTTTTTGCTTTTTGTTAGCACTGTTTTTGGTGAACCAAAATATGCACTTCAGCTCCCCGATGAGACTTTACACTGAAACCCCCTCCCCCTGAAAAATGGGGCTTCTCCACATATTATCAGTTGTTGCAATATAGGAAACCTCATCATATCTGCCATGAACAGTTTAGCTCTTGCTTAAAGGTCAGAAATTAGAAAGAAAAGGCGCAACTACGCTGAACATTCAACTTTCTCTCATCCCTTCTCTTGCTGAGAGGGGACTGAGGGCCAAGTCTGACTTAATCCCCACACACCTCAAAGGAGTATTTGCTTGTATAAAGACCCATATTCAAGTGACTCCCTGGGGGGGTGAGTGAGGAGGTATTTGCAGGAGAGGGGGAGGCTAGCAAGCACCAGCTGAAAGCTGGTACAGAGCATCAGCAGACATGCACAAAGACTTCAGCCCTTCTCTCCCCCTGAAAAGCCACAGAAGCTCATCTGTGCTTTGGGACCAAGGCAGCTTTGTAGGGGGATGCCTGAGGATGGCCTCTACCACCTCCTAGTCCCCTGCGAATTTCTGCCCGCAGAAAAATGCAGCTGAGTTTTTCCAACATTGCCTTGAACAGGGTCCCTTCTGCACTATGAATACTGGCAGCGCATTATTTCTCCCCGCACGCAGGCTCAGCTGCGGGAACTCACACACGAGGGGGCTCTGCACGCCCCTCGCTCCTTGCTCCCCACTGGCCTGAAGTGAGAAATCCTGTGCTCACAGCAGCCACTCGCAGGCAAGGCTTCCCAAACCGAGATGCTAGCGCATAAAAAGGCGTCCCCTCTATCTCCCTGTAAAGCAAGAAACAGCTCAGCCCTACGACAACATTACAACCTGTGCAATTACATAGTCGATAAAGAAAGTTTCAGGAAATGTGCTTTTGTTTCCTGTAAGTGATTTAGTTAAAAATCTGCCTTGGGATTAATTTGGGTAACAATCTGCTTTGCTAATCATGTGTTTGCATATACTTGTTTGGAATTCCATGTGTTGTGTATGTCATTACGGAGCCCACAGTTATCATACTTTGCTTTCTGTTAATGTGTAAAGATCTGGTTGAAAAACAGGCACGCTTCACAAATATATCTCTGAAATTTTGTCCCTATTTTCCATCGCAAACACTTCAATCAGTTGGTCCTGTCATAAGCATTTGTACCAAACTAAAAACTTTTCTGGTTTTCATTTAGAAATTTTTCTCTTTAAATTTTTGAACGAGACCAAAAGTATTTCTAATCTTCATTGAATGGACATAACGGAATAATGAGCTTGATACTACAAAGATTTTTATGCTTCACAATGCCAGGAAATTCTAATAGTTTTTATGGTGCATTGAATTTCCAGGTCTAAACACAGACTGATTATCACAGGGGGGATGGGGGGGGCGGTGCAGCAGAAGAAGGGAGGAAAAGATTTTTGTAGCCATATGCTCATTCTCATAAAGCTGCACAGTCAATTAATGAGTTGAATAATTTCGTATTTGTAGCTATTTGAAAATAAAATTGTGCCCATAGCCAAAGAGCCTTCTTTCCACTTAGAGATCAATTTTTATTTATCTGAACTTTGAATGTAACTCCCTACAAATTGTGGGTGCATTGTTTACATTCGTGTGTGTGTGTGTGTGTGTGTGTTAATGATCCCATGTGAAAACTACAACGCTAACAATGGAGAGCCAGATTGTATCTTTGCCCCAAGCACCATGGATAACTCTGCCTCCTCAGCATCAGCATCGGAAGAGAATCAAATCTCTGCCTCCCCTTTGCTCCAAGGGATAGTTGCTGCTGATCTACGGCAGCAGTAAATTACAATGCACCAACTCCACTCGGCAGCGCTCACTGATACCCTCGGGTGACCAAGCAAAACCCTCTCCCACTCCTCCATCTATCTGATCATGGCCATGGCATGGCAAGAGGCAGGAGGAGGTGCACCACACCTGCGTGGCTGGATAGAAGCACTGCTCCAGGGATTTGGAGGTCAAGTGATGACTTAGCAAGGGTTTCCTCTACATTTACCAGGCATGCATTCGCAGTCTGACCTTGTGATGGCCTACGGGTTGTTTGAGTGTTTACATTCACTGTATCTCAGGCCCAGTTCTGTCACCTCAAACTGCTCCATGATGCCCCCATGCTTTCCAAATTGTCCTGCTGGCACACAAACGCCTCAGCAAGTCCATGAATGGTGCATAGAAGTCTAGGAGGCAGAAAAATAGTTGGGCAAGAGAGTGCTTTAAAGATAGGGTACTATAATTTATCAGCCAGCTCTGCCAAGCTTCTAGCCACAAATAACAAAAAAAGGCCCACTGTTAGGAGAAGCACAGGTCTCTGGGCAGAAATGGCATGCCCTTGGTTGAGAAAAACATGAGGGCTGGGAAAGCAGCAGCAGCAGCAATAACCTGCTCACCCAGTGAGCAGCTCTGTGTCTAGTGGGGGTCAATCACGCACAGGCTTACTTCGTCTGCCCTCAACGCCCTCAACTTGCTTCGCTCCCACACTGCCAGTCACCACTCGACCTGTGTCACCGCAACAGCTTGGGGCTCATTTGAAGAGCCCAAGAGCACTAGAAATGGCTCCTGAACATCTGCCAGGGCTCCTCAGGCTGCAAACCTAAAGGCCCACCATTCAGAAACCCCTCACTAAGGGTCTAAGGTAGATTTTTCAAAAGGGCTTCACATATTGGGCACTGAGCTGCTTAGAAAAGCCAACTATCATCTTCCAGTGAGAGCTTCGGGTATTGAGCACTTTGGAAAATCTGGCTCTAAATCCACAGTCCACTCCTTTTGTTTCATTAATTGGCTGTGGGGTTTAATTTCTTCATCTCACTTTCTCCCCTCAAGTGTAATACTATAATGAAGGCAGCTGATACAGGTTCATGTTTCTGAGCACTGCTAGATATGCTGCCGGTGGTGATTCACACTTAGAAATGTACTCTGGGTTATCCAGTGGGCCCCTGGCCTTCAATATAAATATGCATCCAACCTTATTTCAAGTCCAAGTAGGCAAATGATTACTTGAATTTTAAATAAAGACATTGCTAAGGACCATTACAGAGATGTTAGAAAAAGACCACCTCTGGCTCAGGAAGTCCCTGAGCCACAAATTGTGGGAGGTTGAGTGAAGTACCCCTGTTTGCCTGCCCTGCTCTAATACCCTTCCCTTGTACCTATTCTGGGCCACTCCACTATCAGAGATGGGATAGTGGGCTAAATGGACCTTTGATTTGACCTTGTAAGTCACTCTTAAGTTCTTATGGATATTTTCATTTTTAAGAAGCCAGAATCAGTAAGAAGTGAGGATTGAAAAATTTCAACCCCAATCCTGTTTCAGGTTACCATCACCAGAATAAAGAATACCAACTTGGCAGGCACATGATGAACTCTGACGCTAAATTCCCATTGGACTGGCACCAGAAAGAATGCCTAACCTTGACTTTCCAATATTTCCTAGCATTTCCAGAGCCAGAATGATTGCAGATACTATAAAGAGTACTCTGGAAATTACATCTTAAAAGGAGTTTATTTCTCCAAATATCACAGGCAAAAATAGCAAGCTGGATCCAGTAAATTGCTGTGGCTGTGACTGCAATTCAAAAATAAAAAGCTTCAGCCTATGTCTTCTCACTAACTTACTTCCACTTCAGAGATGCCCGCAGAATAGACAACATAGATAATTCTAAGTTCTTTCAGGGATTTTAGAAACTTTTCTTTCCTCCGAAAGAATCTGACCCCTACGCTGCTTTCAAAGAAATAATAACCTGGGCTGTGAAGGTACAAGCTAGTATGAAGCTGGAGATCAAACTTTAAAAGGTATTGAGGTGCTTCTGCTCTCTTTGATTTCAATGTGATTTAAAAGCTATCGTATGCCTAAAAACCTGGAACTACAATCTTGCAGTAGTATATAAAAAGCAATACTGGCAGCTCCAAACATTCAAAAACTCAAGACCTAGACCCCTTCCCACACACACACAAGAACCGAAATGAGCGTGAAAACTGTAAGATGCGAGCAAAATAATTCAGGTGGGCTCCTGTAAATGAATTGAGTTTTCAAGCTTCTCTCCACCATCAGGTGAGCTAAAATATTTTCTTTTTTTAGAATGAAAGTTTAACATTTGCTGACAAAACCTGTGCCTTAATCTGAAAAGTATTCACCGCTGTGAGATCTGTGATAAAACCATGAGAGCTGCCAGCAACATAAGCCTCAAAGAGTCCCAGCATTTTAAATTAGGGCATCGGTCTGGGTTTGAAGCCTGAGTTAAATCACAAGCAGTAAAATATGTGTTTCATCTCATTCTAATCCCCGCCTGTCAACATCCCAAAATCATAAAACATAGTGGGACAACTAGGAGTACCTCTCCAAAAGACTCCTGGAATTGCAATAACAGGATCTCTGTGCTCCCATCAGCCCAGAATGGAAGGATACTTGCTAGGAACGTAGCCGTGTCCAAAGTAAATGTGACTTTTCCACTATTTCACTTCAACAAGCAACAGACCTTACATTAGAACAAAAATACAAAACCAAATAAAAAGACAAGAAGATCTTGTTGGCATCTGTAAACTATAGGAGGAAAAATCACGGGGGAAATGTCTGAAAATGAAGCCAATGCTTTGGGTGTGTGCTGTGAGAATGCCAGCAGCATCCCTGCCAAGTCACTAAAGCAGCCATTTCGAGGTTATGCTGTCCCTCTTTATAGCAGGACAACTCTGCCACAGAGTGAGGTGGTGGTGGGAGACACGGAGGAGCTACCCCACTGCTGACAAACATGAGCCAAAACTTCTCTAAATGAATTTTAGGTGATCAATGAACCATGGCGGAATTTGTTCTATTTCTAGTCCTGCCAAAAACTCAGATTAGAGACGCTCACTTCTGGAATTGACCCTGAAAACCCAGAGAGAAGCAAAAGCGGATTCTACTCTCACCCGCCCCAATCTCTCGCACATGCCGTTATCTCGTTGGGCTCCCCGGTAATCCCGCATCTCATGCCAATAGGACACAGGGTAATAATTGCACAGAAGTGCCTCCGAAAGTAAACCAGTAAATTTAGACAGAAAGAGTGACTAAACTCAGTGTGATTAACAAACACAATAAATTCTAATGACCAAGTAGCTTGGACCAATATTTACCAGCGCATGCTGTTGAGTTGATCAGAATACAGAACTCTTTGTGCATGGAAGAGATAGTCTGTTATCACGCTGCAGCTTGTCTTTCACACCACATGCACCACTTACTACACAACTGAAGCACAGCTTAGCAATTTTATTCAGCCGGTCTGCCACAAAAACTCAATTTAAAAACTGCATTATTGTAACTTGTGGATATGGATCCCATTAACTAGCTCCTTGTCACTTCATATAAGCATCATTTCTTCACATTTAAGGTACAATTTTAGTAGGAGCTTTTCTTTTCTTTTTTTTCCCCCTTCTCTCTCCTGTGTTATCTCAATCTGACTAAACTTTTTCTATATCTGCTTCGCTGTACTTTTGCCATCCCTCTGGCATTTTAAGACAGGAGGTACATTTTTAGAAGCCTGTTCGCTCACTGGAGAGGCACATCCTTGCTTAATATGAAGGGAAGGGGGGAGGAATCCCTTCAGGTACCATGGAAGGGGTTTAAAGACACTTTGTTGCTCTCCAAGATCCTCCATTACTCAACAATATAGCATGAACGCTTAACAGAAAACTCAAAGGCAGGCAGATAAATTCATACCATCAGAACGTGAGACGTGAACCTCCTTTAGCATCAGGTGGCCTCTCCAGTGAGCCGGGTGTTAATACCTTGCTGGTCACCACACCATCCTGTTACCTCTGCTCCCCTATCTCCTTCTCATCTATCCAGTCTATTTTTGTAGAAGCTAAAGCGCAACTCCACACTAACTCCATTGTCAAAGCTCTGCCAGCCCTTCCCTTACAAAATCTCTCTCCTTTTTTCTCTTTTTTTAATCTGGGATTTCTCTTTCAGCTGATTTATAAAACAGACTGCTCTGAGCTGAAAACATGGGAAGCATTATCAATCCTGTAATATATTCATCCACCAAATATTAACTTATTTTGTGCTTTGAAAAATGCACTTCAGCACAGTTCCAGCTCATATATACACTCAGCAAGGCAGAGTCTGGCCATTTTTATAGTCTTTATATTTTGCCCTTTTCAATTTCCAGCTGGGACAGTAGCCTGAAGGCTGCTTGAACTTGCACCACAGCCTGAAAGCCAGGGAGAAGCGGAGTGCCAAAGTGACCTACATTTCTCTCACAATTCCTTAGCTTGACAGAAAATCAGCCAGACTTAAGGCAGGATCTCAAAATCCTTTGGCTTCATTCTGTGCTCTCAGAGAACCACAGTGCTGAGTGGGGAATAACAAATAAGCAAGGTGCTCTGATAAGGGGTGTCCTGGCAGGCAGGTTGCACAGGCTGGAGGGTTTGTGTGAAGGGCAAGACTTCGTGCCAAATGGGACTTAGTCCCTAACAGGATGCTGTTGACATTTTTACAGGATCTGTAGCAAACTAAAAATAATGGAGTAACACAAGTATTTCTTTGTATTATAAGATTACATTTTTCAAAACAAACGCTGTTAGCTGAAAGCTGTGTGGGTATGGGGAATGCCTCATTCATCCTAATACACTGTCTAGGATAACAAGGCCAATAAGAAGTCAATTTTAAGTCAATAATATTCACTCTTCCTACTGTTTGCTTCTATTTCACTCAGCTTAAGCACTGTTAGATCAGTTTCCAGTTATAGACAGGTTGTCATAATGCTGCTGGACACTGGGACATGCCAATAAAGCCATGTGAAGAAATGTCAATCCTGGCAGTTAGCCACATTTCAGTTCCAGATCAGTAAGATTGAGATATAAGAAAAAGGGCAAACAAAGCCTTGACTCTGAAGGCTTGTTGATTTTGAAAGAATTTGAGTAATATCTACCCACAATGTATCAGCCATGCCCATTTTTGAGGATTTATACAGCTCAAGAAGGAATTCTAAGATTGCTGACCCGACTTCTCTCCCCTAGCGCTTGGTTTGCCTGGGTGAAATTACTGTTGTCAACAGGGCCATCCTCATTTAAAAAAAACAGAAACCAGAATCATGCCTTATGTTATGATCCTAAAACACTGTGCTTAAGTAGTGAAGAGGTCATGTATGGTAAAAAGAAGACAAAGCCAACTCCTAATTGTTAAAGTTCATGAAATCATGCTAGTACGTCACACAGCCAAGTCAACAACTTCAAAGTTGCCAATGTGACTACCTGTGCGCCTTAATCAAAACACCTACTGGGTGGCACAATGCATCGGTTTTGAGAGACAAAAAAACGCAGAAAAGAACTAACAACTATGACACACTGTTCTAGGGAATCCCTTCCTTTTCATATCTTTGATCTCTCACAAATACAAATTAGTGCTTTCAACACTTGGGATTCCTCTTTAAAAACACGAATAAACTGAATGATGCAGCCAAGGCCATATGTGACTTCTTGCTGAAGATGATGGGAATGCCTTCATTGGGAACCGGATAATGCCCACAGTGAAAAAGCCACAAGGCTGCAAGGAAGAACCCAAGAGTCCTGTTTCTCACCCCTGTACTCTACTCATTAGACAGCATTTTCCATAAGCATTTGTGAACAGAGGATTTAAAGCACCCAGGCTGCAGGCCAATAGGCACATACCCTGGTTAGAGTGGAAGGTAAAATCAGTTAACAGTAAAACATGACACAATTGAAACTCACAGCAAGGTAGTTCTCTCTCAACCTGGTCATTGTATTTCCTTGACATTCAGCAGATAACTTTTATATAGGATGACTAATGGAAAATAATATTCTGTGGAATAGTATTTGTAAAGTCTATCTAGATTATCTATCCCAATACAGTCTTAAGCAAATCAAATGGGCTTCGAAGTGATCCTCATCTCCTGGAATACCGCATCTCACATATTGCTTGCAAAATTCCTTACATTCTACAAAAAAATCCTGCAGCAGTTGACCATCATGATGAAGTATCAAGGACTTCAGTATATCTGCTCAAGTTCTTCCACTACCAGTCTGTTTGGAATAAACTGCACACCTAACAGTGACAATTATTAGTGATACATGCATGTACATAGTTGTCTTACCCCATGCGACTCCTTTACCAAGTGTCCCATGTTAAAAAAAAAAAAAAAAAAAATTTTCTTTCTTGAACTTCATTTGCTTATTTAATTACCATCACTATGTGGGATTAAGTACCTTCTCAAAAGGAAAAAAAAGACATTGTAGCACTTTTAAAAAGAAACTTTCAGTATCCCATGCTCTAAAAGACAATATTTGAGCATAAATATTCCTTTTTGCAAGGCAAGAACTGCTTTGATCTCTTTGCTGCAGTTAATTGATACATTTTGGCATGTCAGAGCACCAGGGGGAAAAAAGGAATAAAAGACAAACAGCCTGAAATTCTAACAAAGGCCTAAGAAAACCTTTTCTCCTTCTACATCCTGTACTTATTCTTTCCACACTGGTTCTGAAAACAAAAGCCCAATTTTCAAGGCAAAGGACACCTAGGGGGACTTTATAGGCAAAGTATTTATCTTCTTAAAGTCCTCTTTCACAACATTAAACCAATGGGTGATGTTAATTAACCCATACAAAACCCCCTCCACATCTATTCCCCTCATTAAAGCACTACAACAACAAACCATTGGTATGTTCCGCTGATCTTTAAGAATGTACACAAAAAGGCTGAGTCTTAATACAAAGTTTGCTGAGACTTTTACATCTTCCCTGTGTAAAAATTGCAGGGCTGGAGCCTCAGTTATCAGTGAAAGTCCCCGTTCGGAAGCTAATGATATGCACGCTTGGGCTGCTGGAGGGAACACGCAGCAGTAATCACACTAAAGAACTGTTAGTAAGGCAGATATATTGCCTTGCCATTGTATCTATTTAGCAGTTCTACCCTAGCCTGTCTCTACATTAAGACAGTTTAGAAAGGGAAAGCTCTCTGTTTTAATCAGCTTAATGCAGTGGGCAGTTAAGAGGGTGCATAAAAATGCTGCTCTTTAAAAAAAAAAAAAAAAAGAGTTACAGATTCTTTTCACTTAGCTTTTAATTAAAGGAAGGAGAGGTGAGTTCTTAGATGAGAATGAAGCAAGCCTGTGGGGACGTGCTCAGGACCCAGCGCGCAGCACTTAGATGATGTCTTCCACGCACCAAGCCCGAGGATGGACTGTGACCACCGGGGTGCTGCTGCACTGGCCTGATTTACTACACCTTCTGCTTCAAGTGGCCGTCAAAGCAAGTTCAGGCACGGTTCATCATTATTATTTCATCAATTAAATGCACAATGCTCAGCTGGCAGCCAGTGAAGTAGGCTGTCACAGATGCATCCAAATCCAGGTCAAAGGGGGTCTTTGTTCTTCCGGAAAAAAAAAAAAAAAAATCCACTGTGGAATCAGATGTTCCATACTAATCAAAACAGAAATGGTGGGAAAAATAAAACCTTAAGATCTAGCAGAAGTTGACCAAGGGGAAAAAACAGCATACTTTTGTCTCTCTTGTTATTCACTGGAAACACTTTATCTTCTTGGGTTCAAAGAAACTTCTATTAGGCAAAAATTCAATACTCGGCACTACTTCAGCAAAATGCCCTTGCTGCAAAAGGCTCGGAAAAAATCCCAGGCATTTGAGGAATTTTTTTCTTCCCCAGAAATCTTATTGTTTTGTTTTGAATGCAGGAAACAAATGAATGATACTGCCCAGTCACTGGAATGCCGTCTAAACCTTGCTGCAATCCAAAGCCTCTGCTACAGGCAGCTTTGCTCTCCTGGGGTGCTGATAGAGGTGCAGTGACCTGAGCGGACCTGAACCACACAGGTTTTCTTCTCCTCTGAAACAGCCATCCACAAAATTCCTTTACGAGCCATGTCACCGCAACTGAAGAGCAACTTGGGCACTGCTGCTATTTTTAAAGCACACCTTTCCTTTGCTCCGGAATCTATTTTTATATAACCTCGATCTTACGGATACGTTGAGTGGTCAGCACTGCTGGCTTTTGAAATCTAGCAGCTTTGGAGCTGTTTAATGTTAGTGTAGCATCTGTTCTTACAGACTGATGGCGATTATTTGAGGCATCAGATGGATCACAGAGACTTTTCAAAGGAGTTCTGTGTATTTTGTACCTCAGTTCTGTTAGCTCACATCATGGATATTCTCATTTGTTCCAAGTCATTATATGTGTGGCTTTATACAACATTGATTGTAGGGGTGGGTGACAAATATGTTTTCTTTTCAGAGGTTATCAGCTGACAAATAACTACCATTAATCTTGGCTCTCCATCTAAGATGTAAGGATTTAGCCCCCATCTCCTTCAGAAATTTATATTGGAAAGCAGTTCAGAACAGGAATGGGTGTATCCTTCCTTGAACGGCAGCCAATGAACTAAGATCCCATGCGGGAGGAGGAAAGCGCAGCCAGCATCATTAAACTAAAAGCCCAACCCACACGGCTGACAGGACTTCATTTGATCATGAGCAGCAGCTTAATCTTCACTGCAACAGCAGAAAGGCAGGCCAAAGAGGCCCTGCTCTGCATTGCCGAGGAGTCTCGGTATTATTTTTTTTCTAAGTGGTAAGATAATCGATACTGAAAATGACAATAATCAATAACGCTCCCAAACCTAATTATAAGACATTCTCTACTCATCGTAAACTGTCAGTATCATTAATAAAAGCATAAGTGCTCTGATCTCGCTCCCCTTTCAATCAATAGATTTCAGTGGGTGCAGCTAGAGTTTCCGGTCATAACATGTTGCTGTTCATCCTTTATTCCTTTTCTTTTGTATAAAAGATGGCATTCACTACCTTGCTTCTGCCAGCTACAGAAAAGGTCTGGCCACAAAAAACTGTGATACGCTAAGCATCTCCCATATTTACAGAAAAAATAGCACACGCAGTAACTTGGGTGGAAGTTACATGGCAGCCTTTTCTATGCACGCATCCCAAAGCATTTGCACATTAACTATCACATTAAAGCCGAGTTCGACTATCCTCAACAACAGATGGGGATGCTGAGGCCAGAGACATATAATGATTTGCCCACAGTTAGGGATGAGAAACTGGAGGTTGGACACAGTGTTGGACTGCACAGTGTTTTGCTTGTGGTATTCTTTCAACCACAAGAGCCACTTGAGAGCCCTGCCTTTTACGTACATACAATTACACATTTATCTTCACATTTTCTAGAGCTTAAGCCAAAGGTAAACATGAGCTTTGTTCACAAAATTTGAGCATGGTCCCTCTGGTAAGGGTGTAAGGAAATCAGCATCTTCTATTACTCCGCTCTCACGAGAGCCCACTTGGAGTACTGCTTTTAGCTCCGGGGCCCCCAACATAAGAAGGACATGGACCTGTTGGAGCGAGTCCAGAGGAGGGCCGCGAAGATGATCAGAGGGCTGGAGCACCTCTCCTATGAACACAGGCTGAGAGAGTTGGGGTTTTTCAGCCTGGAGAAGAGAAGGCTCTGGGGAGATCTTATAGCAGCCATCCGTCGAATCCATGTCTCTCCAATTTAGAGACAAGGATGCTGTGAGGACAGGGTCAAATGCTTTGCACAAGTCCAGGTAGATGACGTCAGCTGCTCTTCCCTTATCCACCGACGCTGTAACCCCATCGTATAAGGCCACCAAATCTGTCAGGCACAATTTGCCCTTACTGAAGCCATGTTGGCTGTCACCAATCACCTCCTTATTTTCCTGGCATCCATTTCAGTTCCTACAGCTTTCACCACAATGGGAGCAGAGCACTACCAAAAAACACTTTAAAAAACTAGCTGAACATCATTCCTTGGATTTCAGCACCGTCTTAAATCACATGCCAGGAGAAGCAAGCACTTAAGAGAAGCACGTCTATCAAGCAGTGTATTTTCTAGCAGCACTCCTCTCTTGAGCTCTCCCCAGCTCTGCCACCCCCTGCCCCAGCCGGCTGACCAGCACAGCATCAACCTGACCAACGTGCTGCGTCTGGCACAGATGATCCTGGAGCAAGACATTGGCCACTGTACACTGCTGCACTTGAGTGAGGTGTTCAGTCTGTGTGCAGGGGAAAGGGAAATGAGAGGCAAATTCTGTTGAGACCCTTCTCTAAGCAAGAGACGTGACAGGTCTGAATGTAAGATGTGAGCCAATAACCTCTGGAATCAATAGGATTGGCTTCCCTAAGCTTTGAATCTCACCCATCCAGTGCAGCACCTCTTTTAAACTACTACTAATGTATTCAAGAAAGGTATTAATGAACACTATGCTCAGGACAAGTTTGTGATGTTAAGCTCTGTTTGCTTAAAACACGCTGTTTCAACTAAGCTTACCCAGCTAGAGCTTGCTGTAGTACACACTGACTACAAACTCCCCAGTGGAGAGACAGCATGATAAAAAGTCACACAGCACAATTACCAGTCAGGGTTTTCCTGACAAGCTACTACTCCTTGACAAAAGACTCCAGAATACCTAAGACTTTACTGGAGTTTCAGTATTGGCATTTTCACAACTGCAAAGAACATGGTTCATTTTTCTTAATTTAAAATTCATTTTATTATTCATGTAAAAATATATTATCACACTTCTCTAGAAGTCAGTTCATTATAAAAGTACCTCATTGCGTTATTTCAGAATATTATAACACTGTGTGCTAATTTTTATCTTAAATTAAGGTAACTTAGACTGTAAGATCTCGGGACTGGATCTATCCTTTTTATTCTGCATTTCTGTAAAGAGCAGGAGAAAGGATCTTGAGCTGTGGCTGACATTCGTAGGAACTGCCACAATACTTAGGAAGTAACAACAAGCAAGTACCGATTCTGTGCTCCCGTTATTTGTGTTAAAACACCACAGTCGATGCTATAGCATCTCTCTTGTACATTTTAGCACGTTATATGACAGAAAACCTTACTCTGTCCTGAAGTGATAGCACAAACACAAATATAAAAACAAGCAAAGGACAAAAGCCCTCCTATGTTTTGAAACAAACCAGATCCATCAAAACTAGTGCTACAAACAGTAAATTGTAGTAATCACGATTGTATGGTTAAGGCCAGACACTGCTTGAATGCAGAGTTAAGAACATCCATGTGCCTAAATGTTGCAATTCCATATTAAAACATGCTTGATACACTTCCAAACTTTAATCTTTTAACTAGATTTCTGTGTATGTATAATAACTATTTCTGGGATAATTACAACAACCCTGCAATGTTTTACTGATTTTGAAATATGCACAAGATTACAGCATATATTAACTTGAACTGTAAAATACTAACATAATTAATCTGCATGAACACACTGAACTTCATAACATTTAATAGACATCCACAACCTTTAGCATTAGTTAAGTAGCTGTACACGTGCACTCAAGATAGCAAAGGACGATAAAATATGTATCTTCTCAATGTTTTATTTCAATTTACCCTAGAAAAAGAAATATCTGCTGGTTCAGAGTTCAACTGGTCCATGTTTTTCAAATTTCACAACAAACTATGCAAATAATAGTCTCAAATCAGAATATTCTGTCTTTTGCCAAATTGTCCAAAACCCTCACGTATTCTTTGTTAACATAAATGAATTGTCTAGTGCCCATTAATTTTGCAAAATTAAAACAAAATTGAAACTCAATTTTAAAAAAGAGCTATTCCAATCTTTTAGAAGAAGCATATGTATAATATATACGGAACCTGCAGTACTGCATATTAAACACAGAAGAACTGGAATTAAAATACGCATTAAATGTTCAACAAAATGGCTTCAGAGAAGCAACTTCTGTCTCTTGGATGAGGACACTAAGGTAACTACATTTAGTTAGGGACTTTTGTGGGCTTCCTGGGCAAATAATGGGCTCCAATCTCAGTTATTCACGATGAAAAGAAGGTGAAGTCATAAAATGGCATTAAAGGCACATTATCTGCCAATACAGCCTACTCCAAATGTGATTATTACTTGTAGAACATCAGCTTTAACAAGAAACCCATTTGAAATCACTAGATTTTTTTCATTAGTGTTTGTTCTGCCGTAAGTCAGTTACTTGTGATTCCTGCATCCCTCTTGTTCTTAATAGCATCAGAGAGGCCGCTGTCACAGAGGGGACATGGGTAGTACAATACCTGGCAAATAGCTTGGGTGTTCCATGGGGCTCTAGTAATGCATGGGGAGAGCTTTCCTGCTCATGGCCGGAGAGCTTTCCTGAAGATGGGTCAAATTAAAGACTAATTCAAAAGTGCCTGTTATTTACCAGAGAGGTCTCTTGGATATCAGATAAAAAGGCACTTTTCTTTTCTTTTTTTTTTTTTTAAATAGCTCAATTCAGTTATAATTCACATACTTACATGAATATATATTTTTAGTATTGTTGTTATTTACATGTTTCCAGGCATACATCTAAACTCTTTTTCCAGGGAGCTCTCTCTACACAATCATTACTGGTCAGGACTGGAAGCTGAAGCTTTGGCAAGCCAGATCTCTGGTTAGACCTCACTTGGCTCTTTTTATGAGGACTTGTTACATGCAATAAGTACATGCAAGCTACAAGTCTTGTATCGGCTGCCAAGGAGGGAGCTAGATGAGGCAAAATCTATACACAATAACAGAGGCCTACCTGCTGCATCTTTATTTTGGGTGTAAGATTGACGCAGATTAAAGGGCCTGAGTTTTATAAACCATTGAGTATCTACCCTTTCAATATTAGGCACACAAGCAGGTTTCTGAAATCTGGCTTGGGCTGCAGTGAGGGCCTACTATCCAGCCAATGTGTGGCCCCCAGCCTGTCTCCCCACTACACTACACGCATCCCTCCCTCTCTTGCCCAGCACTGCAGTCAGTCAACCTTACGGCCAGCAGACATGAATGTTATGCAACTGCAAAAGCTGAGGGTCCTAAAACTCACTGCTTCTGCAGATCGTGTAGATCATCCTCACACCATGCTGTTGGCAGAAGCTGAATGCAATAGCATAGCTATTAAAAAATTTCACCCAGTGAAACATATTTCTTTTCATCCCTTTCCAAAATCCCAAGGGCCAGTAGATACTATTATATGCTACATGTTCCCCAAGTACAGCACAGACCAAGTTTTTACAGTTTACCATGCACACAAAAACGCCCTTAGAAGAGGGGCATTCATGTGCTGACACACTTGGCCGTAACAGTGACCGCATAAAGACAACCCTGCATTAACAAGACATTAAAAGTTCTGGAAACCGACAAAGATCCCAAAGTGCAAGGAGAACTCTGACCAGCCCACGGCCAGGGCGAGCAGGACTTTGGGAAGTTGGTGATTGTTGGCCCGGGCTTACTGAATGACATCCGTGGGTGCAACGGCACCCAAGTACTGACCCTGACTACTACCTACTGGAAGCTTGCTTCTATTCACTTGACAGCAGCAGAAGTGTCCTGGGTCTTACCGACCCAACTGTGGTGTGGGAACCCAGGAATTCCCAAAATAGAGGCCAGTCTGCATAGCTGCATTTTGGAAAAAGACACAGGATTTGGGATGGCTGCTGTTATTCTTCTGATATGTTATTGTCTTAGCCAAAACAGAAAGACGAAACACATGACGGCATGGCTCTTATTTGCTCCCCTTTGCAGCTGGTACCATTTAAAGAAGCTGGATGGAGGCCGTGAGCCTTTTTTCTGTTAGTAAATAAAAGCAGCATCTGTTGGGACTCAATTACCCTGCATCAGGACTGAATTATTTTAATGAAACAAGACTTAAACATCGAAAAACATTCCTAATGACTACGATCACTCTGAAGTCTCAGTCCTGTCTTAGAGCAGATGAAACTCTGAAACAAGTTTAGAGGACTTCACATAGCATCCTCAAGCTGAGCTAGAGCACTTTCTCTTTCTATACATTACATACATGCAAATGGAGAGGGACAGCCTATAAGAAAGCTGTAGGAAAGCAAGCGCGAGTGCACCACTCAATAATGACACCAGGGTTACTGTCACTTTAACAAGCTTCTACTATAGTGCTATTATCATTCAAAGCTCCTTATCACACCAAGTGCAAATATTATGACTAGCTGAACATCTAGAGTAATCATTGCCGTAACTGTGTACGTATATTTGTATTTAATATTGAGGGCTGTTGCTGTCACCAGGCTATAAAAACCAAACTGGCATTAACATCAGTGCTGAGGATTTGCATAACGCTGACAAGGATAAAGACTGGCACATTGCTTGATGTGCGCTATGCAGGCAGCTTCTCATTGCAGCGCAGAGCAAATGGCTGACCAACACCGGCCAAGATTAGAGGGTTTCTCAGCAGATGCCAACTTGACAGCCGACTGAATAAAAAGAGGCATAGCAAACAAGCATCGTTCAAAACAGGGGGAGCCCCATCCACAAAGCTAGAAATGATCTTGTGGCTGCCTCACTCAACAGTGATTACACAGAATCTGAGTTGAAACTCCAACACGTCTGGCAAACAGGGGCCTTCTCATGGGGCTCTTTCAGGTGGGAGGCATGGTAGTCCAGGGACCCTTTGAGGATGGGCCGCTACCAGATCACATCTACTAAAGCCACCAGGGAGAATCTGCGATAATACACACAGTCACCAGCCAGATGCTCAAAGATGAAGTGTAAGTTCTTATTTTCCAAAAAAGATCTACCAATTGGATTTTGGTAGATTTTCAGAGCATGAAAGCTTCCAAGCTGTGCCTTAGCCATGGCCCACTGACACTGGTTAACCCTTTGTGATGTTACCCTGGCACTCAAGACAAGGGGTGCGGTGCTCACCTCTGCCACAAAGCTTCATCTTCCAGAGTGGCCAGGGCTTCCCACTGACAAGAGCGGGGGAAAGTGTTGGGCATTCCTGAACATCTCTCCGTTGACCTCTCAGTGCCTCAGTGTGTAAAACAATAACATCTTACTGCCTGCGAGACTGCAAAGTTCAGACACCGGAGAAAAGGACAAGAGGTACAGTGACTGCAGTGATCCCTCACTCTTACACCTACTTCTTTAATAAAAGCAGTGCAAAACTGTCTTAGATATGCAAAGTTCTTGTATTCACTGTTCAAATGTTCAAGTATTGGAAAGACTTGTGTCAAATTTATGTCCAAGTTAAATTCACTGACTTACATCAGAGGCAAACTTGGCTGCTGTCATTAACTAAGCTCTGGTCACAAATGAGGTGGATTTTTGCAGTTTCAATTTCTTACAGAGCAAAAGAAGCGGAATGTTCTGTGAATTAATGTAGAGTAGGATCACAGAAGACAATATCCACAAAGAAATCATGGACACGTCATCACCTATGCAACACCTACCATTACTGACAGCAGCACGTTACTGCAGCTTCCATTTTGAAGAACTCACTCTCCAGAAAGAAAAGTGCATGCAGTAAAACAGTCAGATTGAAACAGAAGAGGAAGGAGTGTATGCACTGCGGCACTGGGTGTCTGTAACGGAATATGGGCTCTGTGTCACAGAAACGTACACTTGTTTTGGCTGGATTGTTTCTGTCTTGCTTTTCACTGGCACTAAATTCATCAATATGAACGTACATAGTTGAGAGCCCTCAACAGTGGCACTAATTAATTTTTTTAAAGTGGTGTTAAATCCTAAATCAGATTTTGCAAATTGCTACTTGGATCACTTTTGCTGGTACCAAACAAACTGAATGATTCATAACAACGGCACTAATCAAATTCTGAAAAGCCAAGTGACCCCCTGCTCTTGCTTGATAACTGGGAAACAGTGCGAGAGAGGGCAGGAGGCCACAAGATTTAAGAGGTTCAGGAGGAAATTGAAGCCAGCGATGCTTTATGTTGCTACATTGCGCTAGGAAAGGAAGCCAGCAGACTTTCTGCCCTAGAAAAGGAGAGAGAATTTGCGGAAGTTTCCAGTGCACAACTTCCAGAAAGCAACTGCTCAGGTGTAATATATAAAAACACAGCTATATTTTGCAAATGTTTTAATATACTCAAGTCTTCTGGATATATACTTGGATATTTGCAGTGCTAAAACACAGCTGCCTGATTTCTAATGACTTTGGGTTCATAATGCTGAGCATAGCAGTAACTAGCTCTAGAAAATCATCACCAGTGTAATATTCCCTATCTGTGAACAGCAGCAAATGTCTATTCCAAGAGGTAACTTCAGACACTTCTAGATTTTTATTCTTTTGCAAACAGATAGACAAATCTACACTGAATATAGGCCTCATTCAATTTTCTAATACAGATGCACACAGACATCACAACGCACCTGGCTGCCTCAGCTTATGTCTGTGTTCATTCAGCCCGTGATATTACCCAATGTGACCTAGCATAGGACACTGGGTTCAAAAAACACTAGAAAGTAGAAGAGAAAGAAAAATGGCTCTTTTAAATACTAGGCATCGTTCCATTCCACCTAGAAGGGCACTTTAAATCAGTATTTCCTAACTATGATAGTAATTGAAATTTAACAGGGCAAGTATTATATAGTGAACACTGCTAAGTATGTTTTATATAAAGATTAGATCTAATAAGACACTTGTCATATATTCCACAACTGCCAAATGATTTTTAAAAACAGATTTATTGAGGGTGACCAGCTGTATAAAAGACGGTATGACCTGTAACACTGTAGTTAAAGAAACATTATCAGCTTCAAAAAACAGCGAAATTATTTTATCTATTATGGCTACAAATGGTGACTTACTCTGTTACAACTGATCTACACTAGCAAAGGGAAAACCATTCCCTGTATTTTTTTAAGTAAGCTTCATTGTACATTCGACAGCAGTTTGTGTCTAGATGGGTTCAGAGTTTTGCTTTTGATTAGTTATCTCAGGCAGTAGCTATCTGGGGTTTCTATGCTCATATCCATTTACTTCCTCTTGGCAAAAGACTCTTAGAAGCATCACTGGGGATGCGGAATAAAGCTTTTATATTTTAAAATTACACATTTTAAAATAACTCAGTTGGGGCCTCTATTTTTAAGGACGTTCTGTAAGTGAGCTTCAAAGACTTAAAAATTTGCATTAACTCTAAGCTTTATGCTCACGCTGAGATTACATACATACATACGTAAAAATACATGTATGTAGATGTATACACAAAAATTAATATACATAATCAAGCTATGAAATCCAAATCCCACTTCAGACTTTGATTTTTAAGATATTGTTCTGAGTGGTAGAGGGACTGTCGTTTGGCCAAGTAACTAAGATGTAGTTGTGAAGTGGGGCTCTGAGCTGGTTCGGTTTCTCCAGGCTTTCTACCAGCTTTCGGCAATGAGTACAGCAGGTCACGACAGGCCCTTAATACAACATTCTGATCAGTGCAAGAACCCAAGTAATGCACAGTTTTTAATAGCTTGGTATAAAGCTGTCTCTAATTTCATTTTTAGGCATGTGTCTAATTTTTTTTTTCATTAATGAAAATTCATGCTCTTATGTTTCAGAGCTTTCAAAGAAACAGTTGCCAGCGTTGATCACTACAAATGTACACTGTCAGCATGATACCATTATCACCTCTTCTTAAATTAATATCAGGTAGTTTACTCCATCTCAAGCATATATCCTGAGACAATCAGTTTAATGGCCTATGCAGGTGCACTGCCAAAATCAAGACAGATAGAGCAAGACAGCCAGAAGGTTACCTTATGTCTTTTCTAATGCCTCATTTTAAGTTACCTTTAATTCTGCAAATCCAATTTTTCCATATTTGAAGCTCCTTGTAACAAGATTTATATCACCTACCCTTTTTCTCCTTCATTGAAACTTCCTGTTTCAGCTGACCGATAAATATGCCACCTTCTACAATTCCAGTAAAGGAAGTTTGCTATGGGCTGCTGTCATGACGTTGTAGTTTACATACAAATGCTCCAAGGAAACCATGCATTCACAGATGGCTTTTGACTCATTATGTCGACCAGCTAACTATAAGCCTGTAAGACTCAAGCTAGAGAAAAGTATTCCATTTGCACTGGGAACATGCAGGAAAGCTCATATACTATTTAAAGAGATACTGTGCAGTTCCTGTTTGCTACAGCTGCAAAGCCACATGAGCATAATTATTTCAGTGAAGTCTCTTCTGCTGACTAGGTAGATACCACAAAGGCGGTGCAGCTGTTAGAAATAAGGTCCAGATCCATAAACATATCTATGAGCTTCTGATTTCAAGGGGCTCTTAGCTGCAAAATGCCTCTGTGGCTCTGCATACAAGTCAGATCTCTTCCCATCTCTGCCACAAACTCTTAGCATGACCTTCATCACATCACTTAGCCTCACCCTTTACCTCACCTACCCATGAACAGAGGAAAGGGGGACCACCATTATCTACAACAAGGGCTTGGGGAGTTTGGTATTAATTTGTGCTTATTAACTGCTTGGAGAGCTGAGCAAGAGAGGGAAGTGTGAAAACAAAGTCTTTTTATTAAAGGAAGTTGGAAGACAAAAAGTGGGACAACTTCTGTAATCCTGAAGGAAGGCTCCCAACTGGGAAAGGGCACACAGAGGGAGGCTGCGATTGCAGAAGGGAGCACTGTGGCACAGTTGCCATCAGGCTTGCAACTAGTCAACCTCCTTCCTTCATTCTTGCCTTCTTCACACTCCCCCACTCTGTTTCTTATGTACTCCTCAAATTTATTTCATTTCACATTTTGTGTACTTCTCCCAACCGCTGTGATTGTTTTCTCCTCGAACAAGACCAGAGCTGGCACTTTGCTCCTGCTGCAGCTCACTGCGAGCTCTGGGCTCAGTCCTGCCAGGTGCTGAGCTCCCCTGTGAAATGCCCCACAGCCAGAGAAGTCAGCAAGCACCAAGGGTGCTCAGAGCTTTGCAGAAGGGCAGGATCCCACCATCAGAGAAAAAACTCAGCAAACAAATCTCTCCTAACATTTCTTGACAACATAGGTTAGCTGCTACTTCATTACTTGCTGTATGTACAGTTACCTTGATCTTACATCACAAACTAACAACAGATCTGGAGAACTGTACAAGGTACAAGTCACCCAAAACGATCCCCGGTACGTCACAATACAGGAAAATCCTTCAATGCTCAATGTTGTCAGACCAGTGATAAGGGATAGGTGATCTGCCAAATGAAACATCCAGAAATACAGCCTTATTGATAGAGGACGTAAACATCTCATCTCTTGAATGATAAGACAGAGCCTACATTTTATTTTTTCTAATTAAAATTTGACTCATAACTTCACCCGGCTGGAAACATGCACATATTTCTAAAAGACTTGATAGGCATGAAGTGACTGGTCACGCAGTATTAGCAACCAAGACCTTTCTCACAGAGCTAGCTGTCCAGAAATCTTCAAATGTTTTTTATGGGCAATTCCAGATGTTCAACGTCTAGCTTTTGCAACTATACTAATAAGCAAGTAACTGTGTCACACATTTAAATGATCCCTTTTGCTGTGACCTATCATGTCTGCCAACTGATAGAAGTACTTTGTAGAGTCTGTAAACCCCTGTTTTGAAACAACGAGCAAAACACATGTACAATAACACAAGATGTATGTTTAGGAGAAACCCAGAAACATTTGGCTTGTACAAATTCATATTTCTAGCTTATCTGCCTCCAAACAGCTCACAGATGGTGCACAGGTTTATATTAATATATACCATAATGCACTTTATTCTGGTTGACTGATAATGGGATTATTGCTCGTACACCAAAAGCAAGACATCCAAAATTGTATCAGTTTATTCCTAAGGAACAGAATGATTGTCAGAGCCTAATATGTTTATCATCATGAGGCTAAGCCAGCAGGGTTAGCTCTATATAGTTCCTGGAAATTAGAGAATATGATTGTGTCACAGGATTCATAGTCAGCGTTTGATAGAGCAACTGTCTATAAAAAAGGACACCCAATCTGAAAAGTGACTCTCTTTGGAGCGGTACCTGTAATTCACAGGAATGTTTCAGGACCTTGTAACTAACAAAGCGGTGAATATGAGGTGGTTTATAGACACATAAACTGTAGCTCCTGAATGCTCATTCTCCTCCCTGCTTGCTACTCAGTCTGAAAATGGCAATTTGGTTTCCATGTTTCTCTGTGCAGGTGGGCCTGAGCAAGCCAGCTGAAGAGGTCATTTCCTCCCTGTGGGATATGGTCCCCCAAAGGGTTTTACTCTACCTAATCCGAGCCCGAGAAGCATCTTTTTGCTACTAATCCTGACAACACCAGCCATCCCTACTGTGCTTTACAGAGACCGAGGGCTGAACGGACAGTGAAGCTAGATTCCTCTCTCACTGCAGACATCTGATCCAACGTCTTCTGCAGTCAAAGGAGAGACTCTTGTGGTATTTAATGGGGTTTGGATCAGACTTTAAGGACAGGGCTGATAGGCAGTAGCAGGGATGATGGGCTGGGCTGTAACCGTTTCCATGGAGAACAAGAGGCCTTCTCTAGGGCTGTCAAGCATCAATACGAGAAGACACATCACTGAGATGTATTTTCCCAGTTTAAACTTCACTTTTAAAAGAGCATTTGTATTTGCAAAGCCACAAATTACAGTAGCCACAGCGGAGACTTCGTTAGCAAACAATGACAAGACGAAGATATCACTAGAAGGAAAGCTAAGAACCACCACAAGGGTAAAGCACCCTCCTATTTCAATACCATACCACAGAAAAACATCTGTCAAACAGTATTGCAGTCTGAAGTAATCAGTGCAACTAATTATCACTAATTGTAATATAGTTTCTGTCTTGCTGCTAATACATTTAGACTTGCTAATCAAATCAAACTATTCCACCTTGCCGTGCTGCTTTCAAATAAACATTTCAGCAAGGATAAAAAATGAAGCTTTGTTCTCATTTTTTTGTTATGGCTGTCTGGAGAGGCCAGTGGCTTTTTTCATTTATTTCACACTGCGACAAAAGTAGTAGAAAATGCCATCAGGAAGACTATTTGGCACTCTGAATGTTTTCGTTTAAAAGCCAGAGCAGGCGAGCAGGCGCATGGACAGTACTGCACTGCCTCTCAGCCTAACACAGCCACCACTGCTCTCGCCTGCAAAGAAGGGGAATGGCTCAGATCACCCCCAGCAAAAGTGCACAGCACCTTTAGAGGACGTCCACACATCCACTCTGCTAAGGAACTATTGAGAAACACCTGATTTCAGTGGTAGAAGGCGCTAATTGAAAGACAGGGCAGTGTTGTGGGTAAACCGATAAAACTACATGCAAAAACCCTGGATTCAGTTTCCAGCTCTGCTGCAAACTTCCCAGCACAACCTTGGCTGCCTTGCTAAATACCTCTGTGCCTCAGTTGCCTGTCTGTGGAAGTGGGATCATAACGTGTCTTTGTCTAAACTGAAAGCTCTTCAGATAGAAAATGTTCTCCACTGCATTTCTGTGCCTGGATTAACACAGAGAGACCCCTAACAGGCTTCTGGAAGCTCTTTTAATAAAAATAATTAAAATGTGGTTTCCAGAAATGAAATTACATTTGCAAATATATGATTTTCCTTCACCCCAGAAAAAAATAATGGAACTTCTTCCTTTAAAAATTGCATTGTTCTATACATTTTTAATAGGTGACCATCCTACTGGGGACTTTAAGGTGTACCAGAGATCTGCACATTCTGGAAAGGATTTTCAGGCAGGTAAAAAGGCAGTTCCAAAGTACTGATGCTACTGAACTGAAGTGAACTCTACTGTTCCACCCACAGGCCGGCACAACATATAACACCAATTGCCACAAACACACACTTAACACTGAAGTAAGGTTGGAGCTTATTCCCCAAAGTACCGATACAGCACTTGGAAATCTTTAAGGTTCCTGAAAGATCAGACTCTCAAACCCTTGCATTTTTTTGAGGATTTTCTCCCAACCTAAATCCAACCACTTCCATGTATGCAGCCAACAGCTTTCTGAGGGAAAATCAATGGCCAACTTTTTGTATTGTGTCACAACAGAAGCACATGTCCTCAGAAGGCTGTCATCAGTAAATGTGCAGTCACTTAACTCCGGCTCCAAAATGCTAGCCACTATTTTTACAAATGCAAATGCAGAAAAGACCATAGTTATTGTAACAGTGGAACTGTATTTATATATTTAGCAGCGCCTTAAAAAGCAATAACCAAATTAACTTGCAGCTACCATTAGTTGCCAATTTAGCACAAACGTTTGACATTCCTAACAAAGAAGAAAGAAAACAACTAAATATTTTATACTGAAGAGTGCCTCAGATTTTAATTAATTTTTAGTCTTTGAACTTTGCAAACAGCTACTTGTAATAGAGTTTACAAAGGCCATTTAAAATTGTGATGTTGATCTAGAAATCAATGCGCTTTCACAAAAGGCAACTCATTAGGAGTAAACATTCGTAACTGCCAAGTTTTCCACATACAAGAAGAAGCACCTGGAGGCTACTGAAGCAAACAGTAATCAGGGGGATTTAAAATTGTGACAAGATGATCACAATTAGCTGAATATAGACATAAAAAAATCTGACCTGCTTAAGAAGACTTTAGTATTCCTAAAAATCACAGCCTGTATCTGTTCTCCCCTACATTCATTTAAAACAATTGTTTTGGAATGTGAAATCTCTGAGGAAGCCTGACTGTGCTGTGAGAGGCACTGGCACTCCACTAAATGCAAGAGTCATGGACACCACAGAGTAGAAATTGCCTGGCAAGCTGTAGACCAGTTCCGTAAGGAAGGCGCTTCCTAAGAGGTACTACACATCCTCAACTCCCTGCGGTTCAACAGGAGTGTGAGGCACACATCATCTTCCTGTGCTTGACATGAACAAGATAAAACCTGGGGCAGTGGACAGATGTGACTATGACTGTCCTGCACTTCGGAGTGCCTAAATTCCAACACCCAGACTAAGTATCCATTTGAAGGGATGCAGGGTATATCTAAGAGGCTTTCTAAATGGCAACGTTAGTGTCAGTTTGAGTGTATAGCTCAACCTACTCACTGTACTTACCTGCTAGTTCCAGCTAGGAAGCAGAAAAATCAATTGTTTGTGCTATCACCAAACAGAATATGCTTGGAAAGAAACTGAAGCTCAGAGAGGTACTAGGACGTGTTGTCAGTGCCTACTGGAAAGCTTCATCCCAGAACTACAGAAGCAAAGACAAAACTTCCCAGGACCTCTGTTTGGCCATGAAGTCCTTGCCTCGAGCCCACCAAAATCAAATAAAGTCTATGAAGCAAGCCACAAGACCAGTATTACACTTCAGCAAATCACATAACTTCCAGACAACGCATGCTTTTTATGTAGACTCTGTATTTTAACACCACCTCACTATGCATGGTTAAGATTCAAGAAATTTAGTAGTAAACCCTTTCAACAGTGTAAATCACAGGAAAAAAAAAAATCAAAATTTCTCTGGTGGAGGATCACGCACCACATCAGAAATGAATTTAACTTAAGGTGTGTTAAGGAACTGGAGCTATTCCGGCTTTGAGAAGGAACCAATGCTGTGGATGAGAGTTCACAGACGAGTGAGTACAAAGAAACTGCGTGGGAAGGAACAAGAGCTTGCACAGTACACATCTGTCAGCTCTATCACATCTCCAGCTAAAACTCTAGCATCAATAGACACCCCATGGATTTTGCATGACTTGTTGAAGGTCTATGCAACTGCAAATTACCACGCTGATTGCACCAATGTATACATGAAAATCTCTATTTCTGGGAGACAGAATATGGATAAAACTCCTCATTTGAGTTTTTTTGTGATTATTCATGTAAAAAATGAGGCATAATTTAATATTAGTTACTAACACAGTTATAAATAGTCTTTAGTTAACTGCTACAGAACATTGTGTGAAAGAAAGCAACCAAATGGAAAGATTTTATATGACAGGTCTGTGGGATTCATCCACTCTGTGGCACGCTGCAAACCTATCAGTAAAATACCAGGCATGTCATGTGTGTTCTGGTTGTAACCACATTGCCATTACATTACATGTTACGTGGTTGATCTGTGTGCGGTGTCCCGCAAAATAATACAGCCCGGTTCTGCTTTCGTAAAGAATAGTTTGGGCCAAATGGCAGCCATAATCCTGCACAGGGGTCTTACTAGCCAATCCATAGTCTGGGGGAAACAAATAACTTTTTTTTTTTTTTTTTTTTTTTTTTTTTTGTAATGTTGGCTTTGGCTGAATCAGCTCCCTAAGTTGGCTCATCACATCACTGCAGGAGCATCATTCCAGAGCAAGGTAAAAGGTGGCCATATCCTCACTTAAACTAGCACCCAAAAATGCAAAAACTTCTGATAACTGTGCTGTTGCTGAAGAAAAATGAAGTCTTGCCACTGATGTCAGTGACAGCAAGAACTGTAATTATCATGAAAACATGGCTCCTTTTTGGGCTTCTAGAACAAATGAGCCTGTGATACGACAAAAACATTTCTCCTAGCTTCATTTGGCCCTTCTCTGATGCATGAGTATACAAAGAGCTCTTGACAATATATTGGCCTGAATTAGCCCACCAGGTTTTCAGACCTCTCCTCAAATCTTATTTCAAGACCGTCAACTCAAACAAACCAGTGAACAGCAGTGTGGTTGTACCATACTGAAGGGAAGAAGAGCTTTGTTTCTTATTTTAAAGAGAGAACATTCTCACTTTCTCTGGGATTTCTGTGTTGTACATCTTTGAATTTAGATATTTAGATATCTTTGAATTCAGATATTTATATGACCATGGCAAAATTGCAGTTACATCATTTATATGTATAAATGTATATACACTGCAATTGGACTACTCAGCATTCTGATACTCAGCAGTCTTGAAGGTATTTATTCTGCAAGTACTATGGTAATTATTTGAAACAAGAGCAATCTGCTGCTTCCATTTTAAAAACAGGAAAGGAGGCTCAGGTGCCTTAAGGGACCGGCTAAATTACACACAGGAAGAAGCCACCAAAACAAGGAACTGATTTTACATCTTCAAAGGCCCGAGCCAACAAGCCAGCCCTAGACTATTCTTTCCAGTCACGTCAAATCTCAGTCCTTTCTATACCTTCTTGTTCCTCCCTTTCTTTGTCACTGTCACAATTAAATTAAGCTTTTACCTAGCTACCAAGTAGTCAACTGCTCTGCTGCCCTTACACAGAGTTTGTTGCTAGATGGAGGACGAAGATAGTAAACTCTCTGAAGAACAGATAGTCTTTTAGACCTGTATCTGCAGCATGTTACAACTGCGCCTTAACTTTGGCTGGCATATCACTCTGCACCTAAGTAATAACACCAAATCAAAGCCCGACAAGTTCCAGAAAACTTTTGCTTCATTTGTGAGGTTCTTAGAGTGGCCTCCTCTGAGAACTAAAGCCAGCCTGGACCTCTGCAGGGGAGTAAAGCAGGGTGCTCGGCCCAGTCAATACGAGGGGTTTCCTACAGTAGCCGTTACCTAGATCCCAGAGGTGAAATTAAAAAGTTGTTCCATTTTAAAATTTTACTGCCCTGTGCGAATTCCTATTCAAAATGCAAAATACAGCTTTAGCTGCACAATCTGGTGGCAACAGCATAGACAGAACAAAAGCCAAGCTCTACTCCCATTAGAGGGCGCAGGGACACGGCCAGCAACTCCTGGAGCGGGTGTCCTGGCCGAAGCCTCGTCCTGCGAGATTCTCAGCCGTTCCTGGGGATGGCCGCTGCTGCCTACTGAAATAAACGGGAAAGTAGGAATGTTGTTCACTAGTGCTGAAAAGGGTGCAAAGATTCTTCTTATAAGTTGTTAAGTAGGAAAGAACACCAAGCTACTTATAGCAAGGGCACCTTTTCAGCTCAAAGAGTCCACCACACTCACCGGATGGCAGATGAAACTCTTAGATAAGACTGAGCTTAAAAAAAAAAAAAAAAAAAAAAGAAAAAGAATTCGTATAAAAAATATTTTAATAAAACCATTTTAAAGCTCATTTCCTACGGAAATGATACTTACAAAACTACAATGCCTTTGCGTGTTACTTAGAATCTACTGTGCAATTTCAACAAAATTGGACAGAAGGGTAGACATCCTGAGGATATTAAGTTACCAACAAGCTTCACAAAAACATGAGGTTCAGTATTTGGCCTCACTGAAGGTCAGGCACCATAGACCACCCCTCCACAGGCACTAGAGAATTAATATTTGAAAACACCTCTTTATGCCCCTGTCACTGCAAAACCCTGAATCAGAGTTTGCCTCTTCCTTAAGCACCAAGATAAGGCACAAAACTATCAAAAACCTGGTTTCCAAAGTGTTTATGCTCACAGAACAATATATTGAAGAGAGCAAAAATGCCATATGGTCACTGGGCCTAAACAACCACAGCTATGCATTCGCAGCAAGTTGAAACCCACACCATTTTGGTAGCCTGACTTAACTGAGCCATGTTTGTGAAGTGTTTTGAAGGTCAACAATATTACAGAAAGCTTCTTGCAGTGTCTGTTAAAGAAGCAAAACAACACCTATTATAATTCCATTTCCACACATGCATAACTTGGCCTTGGAAACACCTGTTTGCAGAATTAATTCTGACTCCAGGTTCCCAATCAGATGAAACGTCTCTTTGTTTTCCTTTCCTTTGCAGCACCAGTGTTTCACCCCCATCTGAAACTTTCCAGGTCACTGCTTGACTTTAGCGTTGGGGGTTTTCTTAATCTGAACCAAACCCTTTCAGATGTTTGGGGATTTCCAAGAGTGAATGTAAATACATTTTCCCCATTTTAAACCCATATTGCCTCAGCCGTCAAGGACAGCAAGACTGATCTGTAGCCCACTGAAGGCAGTGAGAACTAGTCTAACTGGTAAAGAAGTAGAACTGAATCCATGCTGTATGTCAGGGACCTTTCAATCAACTTTGAAATGGCTTTGGACCTGGCCCAGTCTTTACTGGTGACAGCAACGCTGACTAAATCTGGAGAGGAAAGAAGAACATGTTAAAGGTAATTGGGAAAAAAAGTCACTTCTGAACATGTTCCTTGGGCGGTTCCTACAAATTTAGTGAAGTTTAATGAGCATCAGTCTTACTATCTATTGTCCCTTCCTAATCAGAAAACCCCAGGGGCTGCTGGACTAAGGCTGACACTGGAGACAGAAACTTCACTGATCAAGGGCTTGGGGACAGGGACCAGAGGGGCTGCTGTGATCAGTCCCTTCTGGGACAACATACACATGGGATTGTAGTTACAGACAGGTTTCAACAAAGGCTCTCACTGTAGAAGCACTTAGTCTGCTTCAGCTGAAGTCAATAGTAGAACTCCTGTTGACTTCAGCAAGAGATAGTATAGGCCACTGTCGAGAGCTTTTGAAAATCCAATGCTGCATCATTAAGCTCCACAGCAAAAAGCAGATCTGGTGAGCAAGAAAAGTCTAGCTGTACACACTGACACTTTTCAGAGCAGAGCTGCACTTAACTGTACTACTTCTTATGCCATAAAAGAAATACACCAAAGAGCATACTGGAGAGGCAATGCAACTACAGATATAGAACCACATTTAAAACCCAACTCCCTGTATTCCTTACAAGCTTCTGACTGTAATCCTGTAATGTTAGCTTTATACATGCACAGTGTTTCCTCCCCCCGCTGTGGTTAGTGTAGTTTCAGTTTGAAAATTACATTTTGTTACATCATCTGTAGACTCTTTATACTTGGAAGCATCCCATCTGCAAAGTGATTCACATGATACTGCAGAGATATAAAATTCCAGAACGATCCAACACAATGTTTACTTCTAACTACTAACTAGTCTAATAAAGCCAGAAAAAAAAAAAAAAGAGAAAAGAAAAAAATAGTCTGATGCAAACCTTTCTTCAGCTCTTTCAGACAGTGAAAATACATGGGCAGCTTTTCTAACCTGCCAACCACCAGGGAGTTCCAGCATCCTTAACAGATAGTCTGAGATCCTGGTTAAGATAGAGTTACTCCAAAGAAGTTTGAAATAATTATCCAGTGCCCGGAGGTGTGGTCAACAATGTAAAACAATCGCTGCCTCTTTAGACTTCTACGGACATACAGATTCTTTGCGAAATAAACACACACCTGGCTTTAGCCTGAAAATCCAAACTATACACCTTTGCAGTTCAATGTGCTTCTGTGTATCTCTGCATCAGAATACAGTAGTTAACACAGAAAATGAAAGACAGTACCTCAGGAGACACAAAAAGAAGTGAACTGAGTGCACTTATCTGATAATTCCGTTAAAATCCCACCTTTACTCATACTGAGCCAAGTTCTCCACTAGCATAGACGTACTGATTTCAGAAAATTTTAAACCGGCAGAAAATATGACCCATCCCCCAGATGTCCCTGCACGTTCAAGTGTCCCATCTGCCGAAACAAGCCTACAGGATGGCAAAGAGCAAATTTCAAGTACCCCCGTGAGTATTGTGGTCAGTCTAAAAGCAGTTTCAGCATTACAGCACTCCACCAACTTCTGCAGAGTTACTCTGGGCATACATCGGAATCAGATTCTGTATCGAGCTCTCTGCCTCAAAAAATTCATAAAAGACCAAGTCACAGAGTTAAACTCAACCTACCCTTAAAAAGGAAGTACCAGTCTCTGGATAGCCAATGACAAAAAAAAGTAAAAATCAAAGCAACTATGTATTATCAACCTTAATCACACAGTTCTTCTATGAATTTTACAGTGCAGTGGTTATCAGCCGCAGCATGTCACATACTGAAACAATTATGGTAGGGGAGGTAGTTTTAACTGATTCTTCTCCTGTCTAAATTCATACCTGTACTAATTAAGTTTTAACTAAGAATTTGTATAACTCTTTACATTTTCATAGTTCTTTATACCTTCAGAAGGCTAGAGAAATATTAACCAATTAGTCCCTAATCTCAAACTGCTGCACTGAAGTACACTTTCATTAAACTGGTAAAAGCCTACACAACATACAGTTTCAGCTGTGTGAAAGCTAACTTTGGGTCCAGTAAAGTGCAGGCTATCCTTTTCTTCCTATATCTGATGAAAATAAAAATTTCCTTTCAAATGTGCCCACATGCATTATTGCCTCTTAGTAGCCTCCCTGTTTGAGCTTTGCAAACACCAAAAAAATAACGTAAGTGTTTATCCGCTGGCTCAATTCACTGAAGTGAAATTAACAGCATCTTGTCCCTTCACATCACACACAGCTCCTCTCCTGTTCTCCTCTTCCTCCCATGGGAGAAAACAAATACACTTCTGTCTCTATGTGTAAAAAGCAGACGATAATGTGCATTGGTCAGGCTATGGCGACTCGAGGAGCCAAAGCTCCACCAGTTCTCCTCTCCCTGGACGGCAGCTGGGACCCCTGCGCGTGGAAAGGAGCAGCATGAGGTGAGGAAGCCTCCTCCTCTCCTCCAGTGAAAATGTCAGGAGGCCATGCAGAGCCTGCTAATACTGCAGAATCCCACAAAAACAGCTTTTTAAAATACACTCCTACTTTTTCTAACATTAGGATTGTTAAGATGAAACAAATACTTTTACACCCTGAATCTCCAAAGCTAGCAGACTCTGGCATTTCAGTTAAGATGGTAAAATAGTATCTTAATACCCTGTGCTCCTCACAGCAATTTTTCTGGGAAATGAGGGGAGAGAAGGGGAAAGTGAGAGGGATAAGTATGTGCCTTTGAGGGTTGAACTGACAGATACAGAGGAGATACAGAAAGTTTTACATCAAAATTCTTGAGAGAAGGTGCCGTCTTTTCTAGTTACCATCAATACCCTTTTTTGTCAGGCTGACCTTTCTGTGTATGTTGCAGCAAGAGTACATCACACTTGCTTTCTTTTCACTTCTCCCTCCCCTTTTCTGTGCCATCCAAACTCAGAAAAGAATAGGTGGATAGGCTGGACTTCGCTGATGTCCCTTACTGGCAGAAAGAAGAAATAAGGATTAAAATACTGCATGTTGCTGCTTTTCTTTATGACAGTGTTGAACACCCTACCCAAGATTTTTAATAGCAGTTTCACAAGCTCACTCATTCACTTTCAAGCATGCATCTGTACAAACCATGCCATCTTCTGGTGCTTCCTGGCAGCAAAAAAGAAATACCAGTGTCAGAACTTAAACTGTCACCCCCATCACCGACTCTGTAGGGAGTCCTCTCTTTACCACCCGGTATCTGAGTGCAACACTGCACTCCAGAAAAACGTTTCATGGCTCTTCCAGGTACCAAAATCACAATGAAAAATGAAGTGCCAGAAACATTCTGACTTACTGTTGAGAATATAAACTCTGTCCTACAAACTAAGTCAAAACCCCTGTTTTGAAAAAAACACTGTATTCAAGTTAATATAAAAGACACTCCTATGAACAGAAAATAATTTTGAAACCAGTTTCTTAATATGACAAAAGCATCTGTACATCAGGAAATTTATGACAGCTGGAACTGACTCCCCATATGTGGTAAATAGAGATTGGCTAACATGTTGAGTTACCCTTTCATCCGTTAACATTTTTTCTGTATCCTGCAGAAATAGTTCCAAACATTACAGCTCACAAACAAGTGGCGGCTATGTGTTTTCTTCCCCTGCAGCCAGCCAAGGCTCCTCAATGCCTTTGCATGTCACAGATTCCCCTGGATATTAAGAGACTGGTCATTTGCTTCCACTTTCTTTACTGGAAAGCTGTTCCAGAACCTCATTCTTCTTGTCACTTCTTTGAGGCTAACACAAGACCCAGCCTTCATGTCTATTGTAGCTGCAGTTAGAGGACCACTGTATAATTTACTTTTACACACCATGTATCTCACAAAGTTTTAAAGAAATGTTTGTTACGCACCGAGCACACCACTATACACTAATCCCTTAGCACACACAGTTCTCCATTTAATTGCGTGATGCAGTCATACAGACTCATTACTGTGGAGGAGGAGTGTCACGCCATTGAAAAACATCCTGACAGCATGAAATCATGACTGTGTGTCAGGCGAGAATCGTGTAAGGTCAACTATACCTGTGGTATCTGAGCACGTGCTGGGAAAAAAAGACTGGTCAGTTATGTTATGGCACAACCCTCATACCATTAGGTCAGTGTGAGACCCAGCCCAACCTATACAGTCCCCAGTCTGGTAAGAGGAAGAAGCACCACTGGCATTTTGCTCCCCTGGCTTACACAGCTCCTAGTAGCACTGAAGGTCTGCAGTGGTAAAGTTTGGGGTGAAAGAATGCTACTTTTTTAAAAAGACTACTCATTTGTTCCCTTGTTTTATAGCAGCCAATATTATTTAATATTAAAGAATGGCACTAGTATGCTTTCTTCCAATTATGTTTGCTTACTTTTCTATAGTGAGCAAAATGTTAAGAGTAAACTAAACCACATAAGTTTCAACCGTGTTTATCAATCACATTGATTTTTCTGGGTTTCATGTACTGGATAATGCTAGAAACATTAGGAATCTGAAAAGAAAGGGAATATTTCCTACTGAAAAAGTGAATTGGTGACATTTTCTTCAAGAAATATAAAGATTTCCGAAGCGTCCCTCTAATGTTATATCCAAGCAAAGTAACAAAATTGACAGACACTAACTTCTGTTAACACAGATAAATGGATTGCAGACTGCAACCCAAAATACTGCTATGCCATGGAAGAGACTTTCTCCTTGAGGGACACTGTTCCCAGCCATAGTGGGGTATAGGTCTTACATCTGAAATAAAAAAATGAAAGCTTTAAGTAGGATTCCAGAATTCCATTAGACCTGAAATGGCCGAGAGGTCAGGGACGTAAAACATGTCTAGCCCACCAAATAGCGTGGGAAAAGATAATAGGAGTTGGTTCTCCATTCCCTTTCCCTCCAGCATGCAGAATACAGAGGAATACAGTTAATACACCCATGCTCACAAGGAGGACAACTGTCTTCCTCCCTCCTCTCTGTTCATGGCCTATGATATCATTAGGAAGACAGAAGGGCTGGAGTTGAGTGGTGCTGCGTCAAGCGTCAGAGGAACCCATCAGCAAGGAACACATATTGGGTAAATCCACATTGATTACCATTTCCAACTCAAGAGCTCACTTCTGAAGCAGCTCAGCCAATGATCTGCTCAAAGCAGATCTTGTACTTTTATTCGCATTACAAAGTCATCTTGGAGTAGACCAAGTGGATTCCTTTTGGATTAAACTCAATAGAAGAGTACACTTCTGGAGCACACTTAACATGTTCCATGCAGTAACCGACACTCAGTCCCCAGGACCAGGGATGTGTACAGTATCCTCAGCACCAACAGGTCCTCAGCACCAACTGTTCTGCTCTCCAGATCTCCTGCCATTGCACTGCACTACTTGCTGATGTGGGCATAGCCACCATCTTCCTACAAACCCCAAGAGACTAAAGAAAAAGGTATCTTATCACAAGAAAGTATGTTTTTACATTTCAACCTAAAAATCCTTCAGGGTGAAGGAGCCAGGGCCATGCAGTAAAGATAGGAAGCCAGCTGGGAGCCAGTCCAACTACCAGTGACTAGTGGAAGTTCAGTTTTCACTGTACAATTACTTTCACTACTCAGAGAGCATTATAAACATACACATTAGAAACAGATCATCTTAGTCATGGCAAGTGATAGCATCAGATATGAACATCTCTCAGACAACGCTGATGTATTTTCTTACTTGCCCAATGAAAGCCAAGGTAGGTTTACCTACCTAAACAGAAAGAAAGAGGGGGTCCCTCATGCATTTTGCTAGATCAGCTTTATATTACCTCTTGGTACACAGGCAAGATAAGAAAACCAACTCATCCATTCTGGGAGTTAAGAATAAGTTCAAATGATATTATTTAGGTTTAAATTACTACACTGAGCAGAGACATCGTAACTCTAACTAGAGGGTTAATCAAACATTTTAACATGGACATCTGAATATAGAAAGGCTAGCGATGACACTCCAGTAGAGAAAATCAATCACACCTCCAGTTATAGCTGGTAATTAAAAAAAGATGGAGTATATTAGCCTTAAGAAATAAAAATGCACAGCATTTTGACAATTCCAACCACTACTGGTTTGAGTCACATTAAAACTCATCTCCCCGCACATTTCCTGGGTACACATTCAGCAAAAGTTTGTTCCATGCAAGAATGGATCAACCTCATACAAATAAACAGAGTAAGACTGAAAAGTGTGCATAGGAGTATCAATCCTGATCTTAAATCGTCATCTAGCATCAAACTTGCAGAACAGAATTTCTGCCTATCATCATTAGCTAGTCTTAAAATGTCAGCTTCTATTTCTTCTGGGAAAGGAGGAAATATGGGAAGAGGAAACTGCTCAGACCTACTCCAGCTATGGGTACGCATACAGTCACAACCCGCCTGCTAGCAGTTCCTCCACAGAAACTCCCCAGCCCCACCTTTGCCAGGAACTGGGAAAGACAGTCATCTTCTCATCTCAGACTTTTACTTATCCCTCTTGATTTCCCATCCCAATACTGGGGCCTCCCTGTTCTGTTCACAAAGAACCCATAGGCTTAAACTTTACTCCCTTTGTTCTAGCTATCATCTCTTACTCCTGTTTCTCATGCTCTTGGGGTGTTTTGATGTCCATACAGTCTGGAAACCTCTTCTGCCAGGTGGAGGGGATTTTTTCTCCTTAAAATATGAAGGGTGCTTATGCCAAAGCCCTTGAGTTTGGCAGAATCTGGCCTTTGAAACATAAATCTCTGTATCTACTGTGTCTACTTCTCCTTCTAAGCCATTTCCACTAAAAAAAACATTTTGGATGCTCTTAGTCTAGACAGCAGACAGTCCTCTCAGAATAATGTTGGATAGGCTTGTAAAGCAACCAAATAATTTTTTTAAGACTGATTCATTGCACATTCAGCATATCAAACCAAAATCCCACAGAAGTCCAGTACTCCATTAATGCTAATTTCAGGCCTTTCTAAGTTGAAAACACTGTGATGCCTTTGGAGGAATTGTTCCTACCTAATGGATCCTTAAGCTGGGAAGGTAAAATTCCTTCAGTGGGTCACAACTCAACAGTCTATAAGAGCTCTGAGCTGTGAGTGTCAAGAATCTGCATTTTAATAAACCTCAGGTCATGTATGTGCCCAATCTGGTGAGAACGATGCATTTTAAAAACTTTATGTATTTACATGATAGGTTGCCCAGCTGATGAATACACATGTATCTGATGATCAAAAGATCTTTTTCAAGCAATAGTGAATCGTTAAGTAAATATGTAGTAATTTTCAGCTAGTTATTATTCGGACTTTGTTGTGGAACAACATTTTTAAAGCTATTTTTTAAAGAAGTAACTGCAAGCGACACCAAAATCTGAAGGTTTAGCCACAGTCTTTAGAGAAAAAACATCGGCAAACTAACAGTCGCTCCAGTTGAAACTAGCTTAATGAAAGAGTAAGAATCTTAGGGATCAAGTCAAACATTGTATCAGTGGTTGGCCAATTTACAATCTTTTATTTTTGTAAAGATAGCCCAGATGCTCAGGAAATATCAACAGTCACAGCTCAGCGGAACCCAACAAAACCACAAAATCTTAATCTGATTGATGTCATCATACCTTTTCCTTCTTTATTTTTTTTTTTTCAAATGGTGAAGCAAACTGGAAGACTATCAGAAATTGTAATTATGGACAAAGCTTTTGCTCATCACTGTGCCCAGCTAACACTAGTAGAACTAAAAGGTGCCATACAGTAGAAAGATCTTCAGGAAATACATTAGTGGATTTCAGTCCAGCTTTCAGGACATTAGATCATCTTACAAAATCCATCATTACCATTTGACAGCACTCAGTTTAATAGATGGCAATTTCAAAGACCAACCAGGGACTGAACTGCAAAAAAACCCAACAACTCAACTTTAAGAAAATAACTATATATATTATTTTCTCTATTTTTCATCTTTATAGGATAGCAAATCATAACAGTGGATGGAATGGACCACTTCGGCCAGCCTAAGCCAGGAAAATTCCAGCTTGCTTGCTCTAGATTTGTAACATAGTTGGCAAAGACACTCAAACATGAGTTTTGGGGAAAGTTTATTCTGCCACTGTGTACTGCTAAACTTCAGTTATTATTGCCTTCAATTTATTACTCACTTTTTGCGTTACCTTATGGTCTGGGAGTCCTGGAAGAGGATCCCATTAAGCCAGCACTGAATGCACACAGGACAAAGACCCAGATCCAACGAGCTTACAGTTTGGCACCTTTAGGAGAACTATTTTAATTAAGAAAATGCAAGAGGAAAAAGAGAAAACAACCAGCTATAGCCAAAATTTTTCAACCTAGAGGCCTGAAATCCAGAGCTTAAATCCAGATTTAGTGTCATAAATAAAAATTATATATCTAAAGGTGCCAGAAATATGAGTTCATACTGAAGGCCTTGTAAGCTCTCTGACTTAAAAACTCACGAATGCAAACAAAATCAGACACACAGCCAAGAATACAGACTGACGCTCAAACTCTATTCTTAAAACAGGTCTTCGGCCTTTCCTCCACCTACCTAAGGCATACATTAAAGCTAAGTGTTGGCCCAGATTTCAACCTAAGTTCCATCAGTTTTATGAATTTACACCCGAGTCTCAACATCACTGCATAGAAGCTGCTGATGACTTCCCCCTTTAATCATCAGTGCTAGTCCTGTGTGTGTGTATGTTTGCACATACACGTGGGGGGGAGAAGGGATGAATCTCCAGTGTCGAAAAATCAGCTGAATGCTGCACTCCCACACTGAGTTTGGCATACGAAAATCATAGGCTTTTCACAACCCTCAGTTATATTATTCATGCAGAATGCACTCAGCTTTCTATTGTTCCTGCTCTCATTGTTTATAAATGAGTCTTTTCTTCATCTGGGGATGGAAGTTCCTTTAAGTTTCCCTTAGTAAAAGTACTTCTGTAATGAGGTGCAGTGCTAGTGCTCAGAGGGTTAAAGAAGTTTCTGGAAATGTTCGTGCTTCTGGAAAAAATAATATTTTCTTTCTTTATTGAAGGAAGAATGAACAACTGAAGCTGGTTGATTTGTTTTGGCCAATCTGATACACAGGTTCCTAATTGCTTCCTAAATGTTTCGGAAAATAATTAAATTCTTCATTTTGTTCTCTGTAACTGCAACATTTGCAGAAGAAATTTCTAAATATGTTAAGACTCTTGCTTTTACACCTCACTTAAATATTCCCAGCACTACCATATTAAAAATATGATCCTGAGACATGGTCTTCAAATGTTGTGCATGGCGTAAATACTGTTTCTCAGGACAGGACATGAATTGTACCAGAAACTGCCGGTCCCTTCTGTTATGGCCAATACAGCTGCAGACAAACATATAACCCCTTTGTCTAGCAATATTGCGAATTTCATGATTTAGCTTGTTCGACAGTTCAGGCTGTCATCATTAATCCTGGTGATTGTGCAAGATTCTGATGCATTCCCCCAGCTTAGAGTTTTTTCAATCCAATTTAAGATAATAAACAGTGGAGTGAATTGCAAAAGAAAAAAGTAAGTTAATCCCATGGCAACTTAATTGCTTTTGGCTTCAGAGGACATCCTTCTGTTTTGGGTCTAATATCACAGTGTTTTAAAGGTAGGTGGGACTGTGTCTTTTACTCCTCCATTTGTGGTACACTTTCTGTTTTTAAAGTTCATAGGACTTCTTTTATGCTCCTACTAAGGCTGAGATATTGCAGATCCAAAGGGGACAACAGGCAGAGTGTCACCTGACATACTGAAAACAGAAAACTGGAGTCAAATCCATCCATCCATCCATCCATATTTTGGAACGAAAAGAAACTTCTGTTTTGCGCCAAGGACTCAAGAAACATAACAGTTTGCCAGTTAATGGAAATAATACATTTACATTTAACTAATGTTAAGCAAAGAAACAGTTCAATCTCTTTCAAAAACCGTCTCCTGTCTACTTGCAAATATCAATGGACTTGATGAAATGGATGGGTTTTGTCTTTTTAATATCAACTCCTAACATATTAGCTCTTAACAGAAGTGTAATGAAACCATCCCCAAGAGCAGTATCTTTAAGCCAACAATCTCCATCTTCTGTGGGTTCTCCTAACGCTCTGGACTGCCTTCATCCGCCCTCTCCTCTTCTCACCTGCTTTTCTCCCTCTGACCAGATTCTCATTTTTATCACACCACTGCAAACTCTGGGTAACTCCAGTGAACTCCAGGGAAATATATTTCTGGATTTACACCTGCCTAGCCAGCAGAAAATGTAAATTGAGCCTAATGGTATTTAGTTTGCTCATAAAAGGCATTTTTCCCTTTAATTTATGAGAAAAAATTAATGAAGTCTAGATTCTTTTGCTCATACACATCTTGAGTAGTGCCACATTCCTCAACAGACCTTATTGAAAAAAGCAACTCACAGACTTTTTCACTCAAAACATACAAGCAGAACTTGGTCTGCAATTAGTAACGGGGAGAACAAAAAGTATTTCTTTCAACAAAGATAAGCACTATAGGTCATTTGAAGGAGTGACAGTACTGCAGTATTTCAATTGGTTTTAAAACAACAGTTATTTTTTTATATACTTGCATTTTAAGTGCCAGGTTTTGTCTAAGAAGAAAGAAAAAAGATTGTAAATGTTCCTGTCACTGCTATACTCCAATGAGTTTTAGAGGAGCGAAAGACGATAGATTAAAACAACCCCATGTAACAGCGGAGAGTAAATAACTCGTCTGTGTGTGCAACGAGGACTAGTGCTGAGTGGAACACATACAAGGAAAAAAGTGCATTGAAAGAAACTTGGGTTGTTTTTAATTTAAATCCATGCCTATTCAAAGCAGTCATATCTGAATTTCTAAGAGCAAGCAAAATCACTATGCATTTACCATACTAAATGCCTTTTTCATCAACTAACAAAACCGAACAGATACAAATGAACCAATCAGGGATTTCGAGTGAGCTATCAGTGTTAGAAAAGCTACTCTGCACATTCCAGTTGAGTCACCACAGAGAAGTAGGGGAAAAAAAAAAAGGGAAAAAAAAAAGGGGGGGGGAAATAAATTACTGTGTGCAACTCCATCTGCAAACTGCTTCTCCCGCACTGGTATGTAATAAAATGTGTTGCTAAGATACAAGCTGCTAAAGAAGTTCATTAAAGGACACTTTAAACAAAGCTGCCAGACTCTTTTCCCTTTAAAGACTGCTTATTTGGTTCTGTCCCTTGTGTTTATAATTAGATCCTCTATATGAGAGATTGTGCTCCATTCAAGCCCACTCAGCAATGAATGTTAATAAAATAACGTAAATAAGGCACTGGCTTAGGTTGTATATATTTATGGGCTACGGAGCTGTTGATAGAAATACATCTGGATTCCACTTGTATTTTTAAATGCAAACTAAAGCTTTTCCAAGTAGCTTCTTCCCAAGCTGGAGAGCAGAAATGTCAGCTTCTGCACCCAGCACTCTAACCTAACTTTTAGAAAATACTTTCAGGCAAAGAAAACTGGCTTCTTGCCTAAAGTTTGGAGTTTCTGAGATGCCTCTTGTGTAAGCTTTTATGTGTGAGCCTTTGTTATCTACACTGAAATAAAGGCCAAGATTGTTTATGTCTTTCACCTGGCAATCTTTATCTTTCTCCATCTGTATATGAGTTCCTAGATGTGTGCTAACGATTTGCAGAATTTCCTTGATCTTAATACATAAACGACACAAGTAAGTCTATTGTGTCGCATTTTATTGCCAGGAAAGATGTTATCAAAGAGGTCTATATCTGACCTTATATAAAATACTTTTAGTCTCCGTAGTAACATTTTCAAGGTAGGTGTATTTTGGCTTTTGTTTTGGTTGAGAAGAAAAGAATGGGCAAGATACTTTGCATTCACTCATTGTGGTGAAATTGTATCTTAAGAAATAATTCCAGCATTTATCTGTTCAGCACTTAATAACACGAGATGCATAAATCACAGATGAGAGTTAGTATCAGTGATTATATAGGAAATTCTACTTGTCACTTTGTAACCTGCATCTCATATTAAATTCTGTATCACAGTCCCCAGTATGTATATATTTTTAATTACATTTTCAGGCTCATTTACATGCGCATATTGGCTTTCTGCCTGAATGATATCAAAGAGAAAGACCTTATGCTCACACCCAACCACACACGCACACATACAAGCACATTTATACACAGAGACACTCGAGTCTTTACATTTCTGAGAATGGAAGCTTCTCTCGTCTTTCTCATTCTTAGAAAAGCTTCAGTTCACCAATAAATCTTTAGGCAATCTTAGCCGATTCAAAGCGCTTTAGAAAAACGGAAAATTACAGAAAATGCAGGTTAATCTCTGCTGCATGTCAAAAGTATCAATGATTCTCACTTGACTCATGTTAATCAAAATGTAATATACATTTTCACTTTCTGTAACCTTGTAAGATTTTTCATCAATAGCTGAGTTTGCACAGAAAGGCTATTCCATTCCTTCTCTCTGGATAAGAAGTAAGCTACATCACAAAGTACCAACACGATCAAGTTAAATCAATGTGGAAAGGAAAACGACCTATACACTATATAGATTTAACTTCTGTTTCAAGACCAATTTTATGCTTCTCTTGATTAAACGCAAGCAATCAGACAAACTTTCAGGTGAACACACTGTTCTTGCCACAGCCTTAACGCCTCTTAGGACTAAATTCCAACTCTGAAAATAAGATTGCCTCTCAAAAACTCAAATTAACAACACCCATCATATCTACAGAGTTCCCAGATACTTATTGTTTTGATTTTACTGCAGCCGCATTTAAGGCCAGTTCTCTGGTTTATTTTCATTCAGTCAAAAGGGTTAGTTAGTAGTTTAAACTCAGGCATATATTTAACTCCTCTGCGGGTTAAAAAAAGAAAATACATCCTCCTATTTTTCCACTGTCTCTGTATATTAACCAGAAGGATCTGCGTGTACATGTGCAAAAAAGCCCTGTGCTACATATTAGATTTCAATAGATGCTTACTATTGGCAGTTGCAGGTTGTAGCTAGAACTAAGCCGCATCAGCAATTTCATATGACACTCTGGAAATTGCTACTACATAACAATAAGTAGCTGATTCAAAAAAGAGAGTGGGGGGAGAAAGCATGTTTAAGGAAGTACGTTTTGGCTCAAGAAGAACATTTCCAAATAAAAAAAAGTAGTACCACCTTAAGTTAAAAAAAAAAATATATATACATACATTTATATACATGCATATAAGGGAAGTGTGTTTAAGGTGATTCAACAATGAGGACTGGATAGCCCAAATATGAGTCTGTTATGTTGAAATAACTGTCTACTTTAATGGCAGAAAGACAAATTTGCATTTCAATTAGTCCAATTCTTTTTTTGTTCTTCTTTGTTCTTATCTTAAACTTGCAGCCCATTTTTATACTTCCCTTACCTCCAACTACTCTCCGTGTACAAATTGCCCTCTTTGACATCGTGGCCGCACGTACGCCGTTTACCACGGCCTTGTCTTATTGATTTGCAAACTTCTACCCTTTAACTGTATTGATTAGAAATTGTGTTGATGCTTCAGATTTTGTTTTGGGGGGCGGAGGGGAGAGGGAGGTATCATTTTATAATCAAGTACAAAAATACTGCATATTTTATCTTTGATCACAAAGAGAAAGGCATAGAGGGAAAAGTTAAAAGTAACTCTGTATTAACGTGCCTTTATACGCCTTCATGCTTTCAACTTGAAAATCAAATCTGGAATGAGATGAAAAGGGATTTTCTCTACTTGAACATACCAGAAGGGTTTAGAGTGATGCAGTATCCCATTGGAAATGTGATTTAAAATCACCGTTCAAGACCCCTTCTCTAGCATCATGCTATGGAAAGGAGACATTTAGAGACATATTCTCCTTTTCTTCCACAAGCAGAATGAGTCAGTGGGCCAGATCCTGAAACAAGGTGAACTGGTATAAACATCTGACACGATACACCATTCTGGATGAGCTGCACACACGGCATGAACCAGCGGGGAACTGGTTCCATTAAGCCAGAGCTCTAGACAAAGACTCCTGCAGAAGTACTGCTTTTAATTGTCCAAGCGTCTACTAAAAAATTGAAACAAATTCTAACTCCAAGATGTAGAGTTCCTATACAGAACTAAAGTTTCTTTGAAAGAGTCTCCCTGCCAAAGTATCATGTACATCTGAACAAATACCTGTTTGCTGCAAGTATAAATTAGGTATTTTACAATGTGTAACAGGTAGCAAGTACTGTTAGTGTAAAACCAGAAGTGGAATAAAAAGGTATTGTTGGCATAATTCCTTTTTCTGAATAGACAAAGGCATTGTAAGGAAAAAATTGCTAAATCACAGGGATAATCATCATAGCCAGCTCCTCTAATGAGGCATCATGGGATTACTGGAGTTATTATAAGAGTCATCTTATTGAAGAAATTCAAAGTTAATTGAAATCAATTGTACTGTTCTGACAGCAGGTGTTTTAAGTGGCTAAAATATCAAAGTGAACTCTTTAAAATGGTTAGAATGAATGTAGCGTTCACTTTTCAACTCTTAGCCCTGCCAAGTGATATACTGTACAAGTACAGAAAAGTATACAGTCAAAGAAAAATGCTGGAATGAAACAGCATTTCATATGCCAGTCAAGCAGCTACCAAACAAAAGGTGGTTCTAACCTCCTCCAGTACACATTTCATTACGGATGTGCAATTTCCATGAATCTTATAAGGGCAACCTGATAGAAGGCAGAAAGCCACAAGTATACATATTTCCATTGTGTTTCACCTCTATGAAAATGTTCTTTATTACCCTTTTTCCCCAATATGAACAGGGAATGTCTATATGGTATTACTGAGAGCACAAGCCGAATGCTAGGATTGCCATTATGCAAACTATATTCCCAAGTTTCTCCTCCAAGGAGCTGAAAGTAAATTCTTCCCTAGTTTTGTCACTTTTTCTACAGATGGCAAAGCAACCAATAAATTACTAGCTGATTCTAGCAAAAAAAAAAAAAAAAAGGGGGGGAGGTGACGGGGGGGAACTGAAGCTTTCTGAATTACAATCCAGAACTAATCTTTACTTTGATCCAGTAAGTTCATTTGATTCTGCAGTTGTTCAGGTTTCCCAGCAGAGTCAGCGGGACCTCAACATGCAGAAGAACTGCAAAGTCAAGCCCATATTTAATACCTGTTGTCTTTGTGTTTAAAGACTCAATGCAGTGATTGAAAAGTTTAATACTTCAACTGAGAACTCATCACCCTGTCTCCCTCGACTTCAGTGAGTGCTCAGTAAGGTCCTTCAAACCAAATTCTGCTGGGATGACCATACATAGACATGATTCTTGCCACAACAAACAGGAGTGCTGTGTGTACCTTGGGACAGAGTTTGACATTAGGTTCAACATGATTTGAAATGCCTTTGAGGCTTTACCTCAGTTTTCATGGAAGCTTATAACCCTTATTTTACTTCAACAATTTTGAAAGTACCCAACCGTATGAAATACTGAGCTTTGGCAAATGGCAATAATTTCCCCTTTAACATGTGTAAACAATGCTGCCATTTCCACGCACAGCACAGCATGAATTCCAACAAACCAAAAAAACACCTCCTCCTTTTTCCCAAAACAAAGATACAACATCAGTAAAACCAGACATCTTGAGCTAAACCGTTTCCAACAACTTGCATAAGAACTGTACTTAAATTTTAAGAAGTCTAACGCTTTCCACAAACAGGCTTTGCTGGTGATCACCACAGGCAAAACACAGTCAGCGATTTAATTTCAGATACACTGCCCAAAAATACAAACCAGCAATAACACAGGCTGGGAGAGTCTGCCTGAAACTAATGTTGATTTTCTGCATAGATAGTAAATTATGGTAAAGAAATGAGGCACTGCACAAGTGAATGGCATATATATAATGTCTTTCAGGAAGACGTATTTTTATTACTGTACTCCAGGACAGGCTGTCTGAATTCGGAGTTCATTGCAGTTGAAAATATAGTAGCCCACACATGCTCATTGTTAATTTTTAAGACCTGGCGTACCACCTCATACTTATGTCAGTAACAAGTAACTTCCGACTGGAGGTTAAAGGTCTGTTTATTTGTTTATCTTGACCTATTAATTAATAAGAGACAACTTTCTAAAATTAGAAGACCCATAATGACTCTTTAAGGACATAAAGAAAGCAAGAAACACATGCAGCAGAGCACCTCTGGTGTGCTTTTAAGGCCAATGCTGGCTCTTATGATAGCTCTTTTATTTACATATAAATGCTTGTTGCTTGACAATTGAGATAAAAATGTTACCGCTGCTCTGCATGTGCTGTAGATTGAAGGTGTAAAACCACTGGACCAACTAATGGAGTCTTCACACATCATATCTTGTTAAAGAAGAGGTAACCCACTCTCAAATGCTATTACAATTCATCAAAACTATAGTATACAAAAGATACGCTCCTAACAAGAGTCCAACTTTTGTCTTTCTGAGTAGGACGCCAAATTAAGTATTGATTGAAGCTGCACCATTTCAATAATGAAAATGATGGCTCCACAGTACTTATTTGAAAACACTGGGAAAATATTAAAACTACATTTAATTCCATGTTTCTCTAAACCACCAACATAAAAGAAACATCGATGACTGGCCAGGGATCTTTAATTAGGTTGCAACTTAAAATCCAACTGTGCATAAAAGTCTACTTTATACATTTACCTCATGCACCAAAAGTTGAGTTTGTCATTCAGTTCTTTCTGTCTGTATTTGTAACTTTCAAGAAAAGGAAATACTGCCACAAATGCCAATGGCTACAATGGAAAACTGATGAATAGGGGTGCTGAAAGATAACACTCACTCCTGCTATATTTCTAACAGATGTGGATGATGTGATCATCCATTCATTTTACTATCTGTTTCATCATCCACATGTGCAGTTTAATTGAAATGCAATTTTAGCATCTTTTGTATTCAGTGCATGCACAATCAAAGGTATACATTATTGAATTATGAATTAGTTGTGCCTAAACAAGTCTTCAGGGGGGGCAAGGGGGGAAGGAATGTAAATACACATGTAAAAATAACCTCCCTACTTACACTGCCTACTTAAGCTTACATCAGTGTTTTGGTATAGCCACAGAACTGAGAGCTTGAAACCACTGAACGGCTCCAACATCAGCCTGTCTATTGTCTCAGTAGCCTTCAGTGCACCTTCTTCATGCCCTCAAGGACCGATAGTTCATTTATAAGCCATTACCTAAGGAGCAACTACTAATTATAGCAAGTCTGCAAAGCTACACGATGGTTTTGTGACTTGGTCAAAGGCTAAGACCTCCAAACTCATTTCACTTGTGACCCAAGAAAGATTTCAGTTTAGACCTCCAGAGGTGGCAGTCTGGAGCAAGAGGACACCACATCACCAGCTAGTCTCTTATTTATAAGCTCTTGTTGCACAGGATGTTGAAATCAGTAAAGAAAATCTAAATCTAGGTTTTTGCCTAAAAATAGTAGGTTTCCTGCAAGGCCAAATTTGCTGTTTACAGAATTTTAGTATTTTATGTTTAATTACTTCATAGTTTATAGATTTATTTATAAGATTATGAGAAGGGCAAGTCATAAATGTACAACGATTGTTTACTAGTTAGTTTGGATTATACATAAATATGTTGCGCGAGCTGAGCAAAAGCCTTTTTCACCGAGCTGAATCAGAACATTCAAACTGTATTTTCAAACGTGTCTCTCTGCCTTATCTAAATTCCAACATGACACA